>NC_137585.1:18928140-20243973 GCF_963210335.1 Falco punctatus
AACTGCAGCCTAATCATTCAATTGCACATAAGTCAAACAGTTATCCAGACTTTGTAGGAATATTTCCCTGTCAATAAATCTAATGCTATTTAAAAACTCCAGGCCAATGTGACAGAAGCCTGTTAGATTAATTAGGGTAAGGTCAGAAAAGCTGAACTCACAGCTACATTCATATCACAGTTTTGTTCCACCTACTATAACCTGATTGTAAACTCACAAACCGTTTTAAACATGGCCATGTTAGGGTGACTTCATTGTCTTAATTTACATACAAAGGAAAATTTCTTGAGGAATTGTTTCTTCTCCCTAACAGTCAACTAAGCACGCGATTGAGAAGAAATGTTTTGCTTTGTATTCATTGTCAATAAGGATTTCTTTTATTTTAAAATGTTTTTTTCTAATCAGTGACTTCACAGTAATTGGACTGCAACCATGGTTCGTGAGACTTCAGGACCATGCAAACCACAAAACTGTCAAGAGGCAGGCAGTATAATCAAAATTTCACTACAAACAGATCATCTCTGTGGGAATGAGGACAACATTGTCTCTCTGCCCGTTCAATTCTTGACCTTTATCATGTGACCATCCAAAAGGAGGGTGCCCCAAATCTGATGGGTTTTGTGTGAAGTGGACCTTGGAGGTGAAATTCTGACCTCAACAGGGTCAATATTTCATCTGAAATCCCTTGAGACAGACCTCCAAATCATTTCTTAGGCTTGCAGCTTGTATCAGATGGTAGCTAGCTGACTTTCATTTACTACTGACTTAGGTCAAACTTGGACCAGGGATCACAAGATGAAAGGCTCTATATCTCATTATCAATAATCAGTGTTCTCCACTACCCTAAAAATGACATACTTCATTCTTATCTACACGGCCTTAAAACTTAAAAGGGTTGGGGTCAAATTATGTTACTTCAATTTATTTTTATTCACTGCTTATAAAATAACTTCCTCTCTCACTGCCATAGCTAAATGCTAAAAATGTAAATACTTTCCTTGCTATTGTAGAGGTTCTACTATTGTTTTTCTTTTAAAGTCTTAATAAAGATACAGCAATAAAGAAAAATCCCTCCCACACACAGACTGAAAGAAGAAAAAAAACCCCAGAGGTCAAGGCCAAGCCAGGCCTTGTCAATCTCAAAAGTATTTTCAGCAAAGCACATCTTGTATAGAAGCTGCTTTATAACAGAGCGGTGGACCTTTCCCAGAAGTTTTTCATAGTTACACAAGTCCTGATACTGACAGAATACCCTCTGAAATGATAAAGCCAGTTCTTCTTCTAGCGTGAAGCCATACAACTCCTCTGATTTTGCTGGAATTTCTTAGACGAGTTACAGATAATGGCCCATAATTTTAGGCAACTCATTCTGAAACATTAAAGAGAACCTTTGGAAGGAAAATCCTGTTGTTATTAAACAAACAGAACACAGCATCCACTTCCACAGCGAAGGGAATGCTCTATACATAATTACATACTTAAACAGCCAGAGATTTTACCATGATTCTAGATATTTGTGAATATGTCAAAGCCCTCCTTTGGTAGTCTGTGAAAACTTTCATGGGCAAACTGATTTGCATTAATCCCAAAACAGGGACATGCGCATATACACATGGAAGAAACAAACTTCTGAATACTTTAAGGAAAAAAGAGGTTAAATAAAGTTTACTGGTTATGCTGGGTTAACAACTTTTTTCTACTACTAGGAGTAAACTTGTACATACCTAGGACTTATAGTTGTTCGTCTGTATCTAACCATCTTTTTGAACAGTTTCTCACTCAGACAATACTTCACCCAAAGTGTTGAAAATTTCTGGACTTTCAACACCTGGGGCAGAGGGAGGGAGGTACCCTTGATTACTGATCACTGAAGATTCACTTCTGCAAAGCCTCTAAAACAGAGTTGTAGGAGATCCATTCCAATCCAGCTTTTTCTGGCAACACTTTTGCCACTCCTGATCTACAGCTGAAAGACAATTTGATCCTGCAAACCCTTGCTTACATGATCAGCTCCTCTCACACCTGCTTTGTGATCCTATAGGAGCTGCTTTAATCATACACAGCCTTTCAGAAACTGACCTGTTTTGCTTCATGTCAGGTAACAACCTCATGTGTTTCCATAAATAAGATATAAGCCATCTGTAGAGATTCTTAAAGAAACTATAACAATAATGGCTGAGGGAAAGCATGGGGAAACAGAAAGAAGGAAAGAGAGATAATGGGCATGGGTGGAGACACAGTCTCTGACCTGGATCTGTTGCTGAAGAAGGTTAATTTTGTGTTGCTGTTGCAGGAGCTGCTGCTGTTGTCTTGCAATCTGTAAAGAAATTGCAGAGAAAAAACATGAGGATTATGTATCACCATTCCTGGGGTCAGTACGTAGGAAACTTCCATCCTGCTTGCTTCTTTAAACTGTTCTATTAAGCTAAGAAACCTTCAGGAGCAGGTACAGCAACAGCCCACACTGCTGCTGAAGCAGGAGGCTCATGTTCAGGAGCAATTCACAGCTAATACTAGTGCGAAAGGGAATCTTATGGAAAAATGTTGTGCTAGGTATCAAGAGAAGCATTGATGCAAAAATCTCCTCTCTCACTGCTTGAAATGGCACTGCTAAAATCCCCCAAAAGTGAGCTCCAACTTGCTGGAGGAAGAATAATACTGGCAGAGAAACTGGAAAATAGTAGGAGAAGGCAGGAAAGGTAAAAAAGTAGGATGGACAGTAATATTCTTTTCATGTTTGGCACCACCTATTCCAAAAAAAAGGAAACCTGACACCCAGGAGGAAGGTATTAGTGTGTGTTATTTCCTTGATGCAGAAACAGACACCAAAAGGCTGGAACCGGGTTTGGGAAAATGACTGACTCTTCAATATGTCTGTCAGCTGAAGGAACTACGGGAGCAGTGCGAGGCTATGCAGCTCAACACGGGAAGTGATTATAGAAGTGGATGGAGTTGTTGTAAGTCTCGTCTTAAAGTCATGTGCGCTTTCCATAAGGACTTCCATTTTCCCTCTCCATTGACTACATGATTGGGAACCTTACTGTCGACACATTTTATACACAGTGAAGGAAAAAGCAGACAGTAATGGAACCAAATTAGACTTCTCAGAGAACTGATGGAGATAAGCCATTATATAGCTCAAACTTAAAAAGCAAACTTGAAAAACTCACTTGAGTCATCACAAAAGCTCTGCTTTCATGAATAGCTAGCACCGCAGTACAAACATTAGAAGGAGTATTGCTCTTTCCCTGTGGTATGTGTACACATCTCAGGGTCAGATGGGAACTTACACATACTTACTGGGAGGAATTTTGTGCATTCTTCCCCTTAGGTATTTTCCTCTATTATTAAATAATCAGCATAAGAAACACTCACTTATAGTTAACACCGTATCTAAAAGATTAAAAAAGTGTTTTCTTTCTAGAGCTGATTCTTTCAGCAACCAAAATAATTTTTATCAATACATTTTTTTGAAAGTTTAGTTGTTTTATTTCTACATAATGCAGAATTATACACAGTTTCTTAAATTAAAAGAAATCCTAGTTATCTTAATAATAATCTTGCAGGATTTCTTACTGCTGTTTCCCATTCTCTCAATTTTCTTTGTCACTTTCAGATCATTCAGCCATCCTTTAGCAGTACCGACTTTAAAATTTAGGGCAAGGGAAATAGCTCCTGCAGGATATTGCCTTGTGGAAGAATCCTGCCAATTCCACCTTCACACCTTCATCTAACTTACCCATGTAAACAATGGGGGATACAAATTCTCTAGTTTAATAGATAAGTCACTTCTCCTGTTGTCCCTATGTGGGATTTCAGGTGTGAGGCCAAAACAGATAGTATTTAAGATAAGGGTTTTAAATAATCAAAACTAGAGAAAACCAAGGCTAAAAACCCCAGGGTCTGAACTTGTCAGCAGTAGCTTAGAATCTAAAGACTTGCTTGGTACAATACAAACATTGAAGTATGACAACTATGGCAGCATCCAAAGAATTCCACAAGCTTCATAAAATTCACATAGCTGCAAATCTGTAATATAATCACATTTCATTACAAGCTGAAATAAATGGTCAGGCAGATCAGTATGTACTCCTGACAAAATTTTAAACCAGATGTCCAAGTATTCTCTGCTCATGTTCAGGTACAAAAAATGGACATTCATTTCTATTAAGACCTGCATGGTACAAATCTGTTAGAAAAGTTATTTTCTTGCATAAAATGTCATGTGGCCATGTATGCACAATGGAACTGTTCACATGTGAAAATATGTTTGCCTTTCCAGTGGAAGGTATATTTGCAAGAGCTGACAATCAAGCCTCTCAAGTGCAGAAGAAAAAAAGTCACACTTGTTCACTGACTTTATATTCTTCTCCCTCACTTTTTTCCACAGTTGGCAAAACCAATCTTTTCATTTCTCACATTACAAACCAAGTGCTGCATTTTGTTCCTTTTATACCTGTTCGGCACCACTGAATTCAAGCAGCATTGGAAGATTATTCAGGAGGACTGAATTTGCATGCTTATTTACACTTATTTTAAAAAACCCACAACAACAAACGCTATTGGAAGAGAATACCTCCAAAACGGAAAGTGTATCTTTATAAGACAAAGAGCGTCCCTTTATATATGGCAAATTAAAGTATTCTTCCAATATGCTTTTGTTCAAACATCTTCACCTAAAAAAACAAATGGAAAAAAAATGTGGGTGGAGAACAAACTTCAGAGTATCAACCCTAAAAGCTAAACTACTGGAAAGTCCTCCTAGAAAATTATTTAAGCTGAAAGCCACTATAATAATCACTCACCTGTTCTTGTTGCTGCTTAGCCAGCTCCATTTGTTGGCGTTGTTTCTCGATCTGTGATGCAGCCAGTTTCTTCTGTTCATCATGAGCTGCTAGCAGCTGTTCTCGCAAACTGGTCAGCTGATTGATCATACCCATGAGCTGCCTTTCTTTCTCAGCTAGGCTTTCTGGAGTCCCTGGGCATCATATGGTGAAAAAAGAATAGTAAAGAGAAAAGAGGAAATTTAGAGCTAGCCAGGTTTTTTATTTTGCAGCTTCACTGTAAGCAAAGTTTTAGCAGAACCAAAGAGCTGCAGCATATTGCAATACACTGCGCATTAAGACCTGTCCCTCTATAGCAAAATGAGCCATGGAGGATAATTCTGTACACATGCTTTGATCCGGTGTTCTCCTTCAATGTTTCCTTGCCCTTTCATCTATTTTCCGTTGCCTTCTTATCAGATTAAGGGGGGGGGGGGGGGGGGGGGGGATGCTGCCTGTTTTGAAACAGTTTCAAATTTTAAACACTGTTTATATTTTGTGGGGATCAAACCCAACACTTCCAGTTTTGAAAGACAATTACATTTTTGTCAAAAACTTCTGACAAAGACATGTCAATGCTTTGACACCTACAGAAATTGTCAGGTGTGTATTAACGTCCCTCTATAATCAAGTGGAAGCAGGGAAGTCTCCCGGGTGCTGGATACCTCTCCAGCTCCCCACACCCAGCCTTCTCGCTGTTAGCAGCACAGCGCACACCAGCTGTCAGCACGCTACCTGTTATGTCATCTACAGCTGCCCTGATTAGGATGAAATTATATAGTATTTAAATTGTCAATAACTACTATTGCTGTTGCTGACACTGATGAGTATTTTTAACGGAAAAAGTATTGCCTAAGCATATCAGACAAACTGAGTTAAGCGTAACCCACCATCTCTCTCATTTGTAAGGGAGAACAGGAGAGTTCGGCAGACACAGACAGACGAACTGACTACCTCGCTGTCATAATCACTCTGTAAAAATTCTCATTCTACCCAGAAGGACATGGGTTATAAGGGAAGGAAAAAATCCAGGAAAAATGAAAAACTATGAATCATACTCTCAAACAAAAAATGGCACTATTAGTATATCCAGGATCATTTGACTTTGAATTTAAAAGACCAGAAAATATGTGTTGCAGCTAATTCACAGATATCTCCAATACCACCACACCCTCTTGCATGAGTCAGATCCTATGAAACCCTTTCTAAAAAAGTTTCAGAAAAGGATAAAGGCTATCAGTGTCTATGCCTCCTCTGAAAATAGCCTGCTTTTGGGACAACCCTGCCACACAAACCTTTCTCAAACACAGGAAGCGCTCTTCTGCCAATGTCACCAGTGCTCTCCAAGTGAGGAAAAAAAAAAGAAGAGAAATTGGCGACTATACTAAACATGTTCCTAGCCAACTATCAGTCAGACATGGAAAAGAGCTACTGGTAATAGCTCATTTAGTCTACCCCCCTGCCAGTGCAGGAATGTTCCCTACAATATATTTACTACAGCTTTCTAGATGGGATTGAAATGTCTGAAATAGTGAATCATCCACTGCTTTCTTTGGAAGACTGTACCACAGCCTTGGAGGTGTCACTGTTAGGGCTCTTTGCTTGATAGTTACTTTAATTTACATTCTCTTAATTTCAACCTTGTGTTCCCAAGCAACCTCCCATTTGCTATGTGAGCCAAGTGCAGGTCCTTAAATACATTTGCAGGCAGCCATATACAAGTGGTAAAACACAAAGAATCAACATTTTCCTATAAAGGAAATGTAACTTGATTAACTTCATATTAAGATGCTTGAGATTTATGTGAAAATATTCTCATCACATAACAAAGAACTACAGCAGAATATTCTCAGATATAGCCTCCAAAAAACCTGTGGTACAAGCTGGAAACTTGAGAAACACACTGAAACAGGAACCATAGGACTTTAAACCTGTTCTGCTAAAAACTGTGAAAAGTATGGAAGCCAGTGCTAAAATACTAACAGTGCTGAAGAAAACACTTTTAACTTGGGATTTTTATTTCAAACATTGGAGACAGAGAACTGTTACAAGTAATGCATTTGCCACCTGGCCAGATAATTAATCAGAAATTTCTATTGCCACTTTTCCATCCTTCATTTGTTTTTCCCTCGGAAAAAGGGTGCAGTGTTTCCAAGTGGCACAGCAGAATTATTCTAGAAGGCAGTCCCTTCCTCATCCTGTCCGTGGCTAGTGTGTCGGTTTACTGTAATGCTCGTCTAATGAAGACTATCAGTATCCTGACACTGGCAGTATAACACGCTGGGAACACTAAAACATCTGAAAACTACATATTTTATTTATTCACTCAGCAGATATTTTATTCCAAACTTTTACTGAGGGGTGAGTGTGCACAAGAGAGGGAGGGAGAAGGACCTAGAGAAAGCAGGAAAACACAGGATTGGCTTATTCCTAAAGTTAGGGTAAGCAAAAAGAAATCACTGTCAAATAAACTGTTCGACAAATACACTCACACAGATCAAAGATCTCAGCCAGTACTGGTTCATCAGTGTATTTTGAGCTCCTACAGTAGCTTTCAGTTGGGAATCAAAAAGCACTTTGTAAAGTTAAATTAATCCCCACCACACCTTTGAAAGGTGGAAAAATGTTTCCATATGTGTAAACTGACAGAGGGGTCACAGAGTTAGTTACCGACAGCGGCAGAAAAAGCAATGTTGATAGCCAGCCCTGCGCTGCAAAGCTCAGGCTGTGCTTCCCGAGAGGGAGCAGGAGGCTCCACGCGCTGCCACCCCGAGCACGACGTGGAACACCTGCACAACTGCAGGGCCATCCACCTACAGGACCTTCTTTAATCTGATTTACCTAGAGAGAAGCCAAAAAAACTTCTTCCCCGGGAAAACAGCAGCTTTATTTGAGTTGCAGGAGTGAGAGGAAAGACTGGATGAACTAAGAGCAAGTGCTCAGGGTACTGAGGTGCTGGTGCAGACGCCGGAGCTGCAGGCACGCTGCAGCCATGCAGCTGTGGGCAAATCCACCAAACTCTGTCTCTTCACTGTTGCTCAGTATTTAAAGAAATTCTGAGGTGCCTGAAGTGACGGGCTTTATGTACTAACTTTACAAGTACAATGCATAATTCCTTCAGCTTCTAAAAATGGAAGGGAAGTAGTATGACAAAAGGCAGCCTCCTCGCTTTGTGTTTCTCGAGCAATTTCAGTTTGCTAATAAACCAAAAGGGAGAATTTATCAGTCAAGTGCTAAAGAAAATCTCTTGTTGGAGAATACTTTCCGGAAAACATGGCTTAGTAGGTACTTTATTTTCATGTGTTTAGCACGTCCTTCTAATAACTTCAATAACACTTAATTATAATTTCAAGTCTTTATGGTATCATTCCTTGCAAAATAAGTACTCAGGCAGCCACACTCTCAAGTGACCTGCACAAAACCAGAGGCAAGAGAGACCAGATGTGTGGGTCTGCTGGGAGTCGGTGAGCTTGGTGCTAGATTTCCCCTTGCCTTACCCACAGACCTATATAAGCCCCACTGATGACGAACGACAGATTGGTTTGAATTTTCTTGCAGAAAACTGGTGGCTTATAAAAGTGTCAAAATTAAAAGAAGTACTTGAACCAGACTGTCTTGATCATAAAGTGTTTGCATTCAGTTTGTTTGGGTTTTTCCATGTTACCCTTACTACCTAGCACACCTTTTCTATAATATCTTTCATGAAAATGGCCAACAAACTGGCCATTTCACAGTTGATTCATAAATTACTTAGTTTGCATAACAAATGAAGGCCAAATGATGCCTGATGTTATTTATTTAATGGTGAGCTGAGGGCAACAGCTTGGTCACTACGTAAGTACATTTAGTAACAGGAAATTTTTCTGGTATATTAAACCACACTGCAGAGATAGAGCACCAGTTGCCATTTTTGTATCCCTTTCTAGATGCTGTAGACTGCAGGTAGGCAAGGATGGTGGACTTCTGTCCTATCGTCACTATTTTCTTTCTGTTAACCCTCATGAGATCTAAACCTTTATCATCATGTGAAGTGTCTTGGCACCTAAGGGCTTTCCGTTTTAAGAATTCTACAGCTTACAGAGCAAAACGTGTCAGTATTTTAACTAACTACAGCACCAACCAGATAAAGACAGTTGCTTAAATTATGCTACCTGGGAATTAATGAACTATCGTTGTGGCGGCTAATGCTGCTACGACTTGGGAGGCAGTGCAAACCTCAGTGAGGATAAGCCACCAGCCCCAGCAGCTACCTTCAGCCACTTCATTATTAAACTCACTTAGAGCTCCTCCGAGTAGTACAGAGTTGGGAATAGTTCTGGAGCTGGCCCGTACTCCACACACACTATCTGTACAGTTGCAGTGCTTTCACTCCAGCTATGCAGCGCGGCTGGGAGAAAAAACAAGTGCCCATTATTGCAGTGAACAACTTGACAGCAAGCTAGACCACTTCACACAGGTATTGAGTGAGGAGTAAAAGGAGAGTGGCTCACATCAATGGCTGCCTCAAAAATTACTCCTAATTACCGTCAGATCCACAACAAATAGATATTGCACATTTTATCTTTAACAAAGCTTTTTAACCACCAGACTGCCTGCCTTTCAGGAGATGGCTGTATGTATGTATGGCTCATACTGTTCTCTCTGTACTGCAATGGCAAAATGCGGGTATTTCACAACTTATCAAAACAACTCAGGGAAGAGAGGCATCAAAGTATACACTACGGGTTGATATAGTGAATGGCCCAAGAAAAGATGCTTTCCAGATGCGTCAGCTTATTCTCTACCACCACAAAAAGAGATTCGGAAAGAAAAACCTCCATGTTTGTGGATGCAACACCCACAGCAGATGGCAATAAAAGAAGACTCAAATTAGTGGCATTCTGTATCGTCAAACCTAAACTTCATCTCAGATCAACACTATCCATAATAGTGTTTAAGTAGTAAGAGAAATTTACTCAAATGTGAAATAAACTATTACACATTCTTAGTTCTGATTCACAGTCTCAGACTGGCAGTGACAGTAACATTTTAATAAACATTAGAATGAAGACACCAATATGACCAAATGACACACTTAAAGTGAGAAAACGAACAGGAGAAACCTTGGCATATCCACCCAAAACAGAACCAAAGCAAAAAAAAAGGCAGAGAAACCAATTTTGCAATCAAAACAGTAAATACTTTATTATAATTTATTAGACAGAATGAGAATGTAAATGAGAAATTAGGAAAGCCAATATTTTCTTAACAGGCATTTGAAGCTTTTGCTGCAAATGCACAAGCAATGAGAATGTTTGCCTGCAGCCAGCCTACGGATCCGCTCACATCCGCACGGCACCCAGCATATTTTGCAAGGGGCAGAGACGTGGCAAGGCTCTCCTCAATCCTTCTGACATGTCTCAAACTGCTAGGAATGTTATCAATCAGGGGTGCTCATGTGCACACTCACGCACACCCATACAGACAGTGAAATTTATCCCCCGAGTCAGTTTACTATCAAAGTAATTACATAAATAGCTTTTGAACTGTCAGCATCTGTCTTTCAAAGAAAAATCAAAGAAAACAATGTGTGAGTACAAAGCCTGGAAGACACAATAGTATTGCATTACGTTTGTATCATTAACTATGGTTACAAAAGAAAAAAAAATATCCTCCTGTATCTACACAGGTTGGGGGGGGAAGAAAAATCATTAAATGGAAATAAGAATATTTTTAACTACTCTGTATTCAAATAATGTTAGGATGTATTATAATAATTGCAGCATGCAGTATAGAGCATTTTTTAAAAAGCATCAGCTAACTGATCTTGTTCAAGACTGTGAGCAGGCAGAAAGGTAGTGGTATGCATTTTTTTTTTAAAAAAAAACTGAGATGTTTGTAGAAACTTGCCTAAAGTAATTCTTACCTTTATGCGCTATAAGCCATTTTATTGCTGGCCTCACTGAAGTCACCAGCAGAACTATTTCAGCAAGGCCAAGAATTTTCCTACTGGCTTTAACAGGGATACATGTTAAATAGATAATTAAATCTTTGCTTGACCCAGTTTGATACCAGGTAGGGTTCTAGCCAAGGGGACCCTATGAATGAAGCAATTATTGATGCCATGCAACTCAGCAAGCAAACCAAACCATGCCACAACACAGTTTCTGTCTAACTTTACTCTGATGCAACAGACAGTGTGATGAGGACACAACTACAACCCATACATCAGCTAAAAACTGAGTCACCTCCAAGCATTTCCTGCAGCAGTTTGTTTTTTCAGTGTGATTTTTCAGCTAGGGATGTAACGATTTTGATACAAAATTGAAAAAGAGACGAGAAGGAGCTTTTTCAAACTGAACAGCCTGTTAACTAAACTGTCCTCAGAAGAATCAAACCCCTACTTGCACTTACTATATTCAAATAATAATAAAAAATATCAGCACTACATATAATAAGTACTTTTTTCTTGAGGGTTTCATTCTGGTATCTTTTCTTGAGAGTTTCATTCTCATCCCATCGTCAACTCTTTTTCTTTCCCCACTCCCCACCCCAGCTTTAACTTTGCTCTGCCGCATAAGAAATCCAAACCCAACATTACCCTGCTCGGTAAGGGAAGCAGGAAAGTAAAATAGACAGGTCACCTAGTCATCTTCTACTTAAAAGCAAACTAATCTTTGTCATGCTCTCTCTGAAAAAAAATAATCTATTTATAATGCAACAATTTTAAAGAGGAGTATTCTCCCCTTGCTGCACAGCACAGACGGCTGCGCTGCTGACGTCACCCGACAGTGTATATGTGAGGCAATGGGGACCTGGTGTTACGTGCCTTCAGGAAACGTAGTCTGATAAACACATCTAACTGGCTGAGGTAAGTGCAGAATTTAAACTCTTCTTTCTTCTGTCTTTGAACACAAATGTCAAATGTTTATGACCAAGCAATAAGTATATACTTTAAATTACGTACTTGCTGGTATGTGTTGGTGGGTGGATGTGGGTATGTGCTTGTGCACGTGTGCAAATTCCCTTGATGCTTCCCTATCAATACTTCAGAAAGTGTTTTATTTTGGACTGGCACACAGCTTTTCAGGCCAGTAAATCTTGGAGCTGCCAGGACATAAACATCTAAAAACTGGTATTTATCATTAAGTATTTAAGCCAACTTTACTACACAATGACTGCATCGCTTACAACTACCTACCTTGCTAAATTAAATTACTTCATCTGATTGATATGGGAAGTCAGCATAATAAAAGAAAACTTTCTGACTGCTTTTGACTCAGCAAGCCTCAGCCACCAGAAAAAGAAACAAGGAAAGAAAAAGCCCAGAATTCAAACTGATTTGTCTGTACCTACAGATTTATGTAGTGAATCTTGTTTTCTGTTTGACAAATAAAAATCCTTTTTAGAATAGCAAGCTAGAAGGAAGTTATTTATTTCAGCATACAGACACTCTTAATCTTTTAAGTTTCAGTGGAAGACTTTGCAGAATGAATAAAAACACATGATGAACAATTACCATCTTTTGCCATTACTACCCTCAAGAATTAATATTCTGTGGGGACAAAAACTTAGCCGTCTGCTCTATAACAGACCAGCACATTACTATTTCGCAATGCTGGAAAGAAGTGGTCACTGAGTATTCTTTATTTGCTGTTAGAAAAAGTTTTGGTACAGCAGATTGCAAACAAAGCTTGGTATTCAACCAGGTTAGTAACTTATTGTCAAGGTTACAAAAGGAATAGACAACATTTGTATTGAGACTATTTCTCAAAGGTTATTCATTGTTTTACTGTCTAGACAACAAGCTAGAACTAGGCTACAGAAATGGCATTTGCTGCTGGAATTTCACGCAGCAGCAGGAAAACCTGTAAAAAATACGTATGTGTATGTATATTTGCTTTGTTTTGACAAACTGGTAGTTGTAGCTCAGCAACATTCATCTCTATCAGCACATCTTTCAGGTAATTTCAGTACAAAGAACTGCTTTAGGTCCCTTTTGTCATCCAACCCTCACACCGATTTTTAAATATAGTGGTTTGGCCTCCATATGTTCAAACAAAATAAAGCCACTGGCATTTGCTACTTTAATTAGTTCAATTTTATTCTCTCCTCTCTATTAATAAGCACTTCTTAAAAAGAAAAGTTGTGTTTCATTTAAACAGAACCTGATTTTTTTCTGATCAAATTAAGTACCTTTAAAAAAAATTACATAAATCTGGAAGAACCCAAACTTGCTGCTTTGTCACAAATTCACATTTTTTGCATTTTAGATGCTCTAAAAAAAAAGATTCCTCCAATCCTCCCTTCCACAGATACTACCTTCAACTAACCTGCCGCTCTAAGGTCAAATAGGAGCAGCTCCATCCAGTCACAATCTCCATTTCAGGCTTTCATTTGGCCTGAAAGACTTTCTGCGTTGGTGTGGCTCAGTTGGCACCGTCTCCTTCTCTGCAGCCTGAGAGTATCATATTGCATTGTGACCAACCTCCACTATTTCGGCAGCTGCCAAATTTCCTCTCAAAACTTAGGTTTCCCTGTGTGCCGCTGGGCAGGTTCTATTCCCTGCCCCCCCAGCACTTCTGAAATATTAACAAAGGACTAAAGCTCACTGTCAGCAATTTGCTACTATTAAACACCCCCAAAAAAACAAACACAGAGATACTAAGTAGGTTGCAATAAGTATTGAATTTATCTTACCTCCTTCACTTATGACTCTCACCCTCCTTCTCTCCCCACTCCAAATACAATACTATCCACAAAAAATAATGCAAAACGTCCACATCTGACACAAGTTTGCAAACATTTTTTCAACCATTAATTTGCAAGTGCAAAATTCACACCGCTCCTAAGAAAGTGTGCAGTTTTCACACATCTCCTGGGGATCTGTGCTGTATTAGTCAAAGGTTTAAACCCAGCGTATTCCCCATGAATTACCTCTCTTCTCTTCCCCCTCCTTCCTCTTGTCCACATCTAAACACAGAATCCCTAGCTTCCTTGTCTTCAGTTTACAGATTATGCGATCCAAAGTGTCACTCACTGGATTACTGCACATAACCTGAGCACTACTCAAAGCTTACTTGTCTTCAACTTGTCCAGCATTACTTAAATGGAATTATCCGTCACAATCCATATACCGAATCTGCATAGCACACTTATCTCAAGATTCTGTGTGTCACCTACCAGATTATCCGTTTTAATCCATACATTGAATCTACATAACATATGTCTTTAATTCATGGGCTCTGATGAGCTATAGTATTGCTGAATGGATTATTTCTCTTTATCCATTATTGGCAGTTGTAAGACCGTTCACTGCATAGTCTCTCATGCCCCATCTTCTGACGTATAAGCAAAATTAGAGTCTTCAGCAAACACAGCTCTATCACACATCAAACACAGCTTGATATAATACCTGCACTGATACTTCACGTAACTTGGAAGCCAGTTTCCCACACAAAAAGAATGTCTGTCTTATTATGCATTAAGGATTAGGATTGGTAGCCTAATCTTTCATTCAATTACACTCAGAAACTTGTGGTTACTCCAGTACCCTCTTTGGAGTCACCTACATTTAAGTGGATACAATGAAGAGATGATTTTACCCTAATGCTGATTCCCTTTAACAATGAATGCAGGAAACACTTCACCCGAGTTGTTTAGGAACTAACCTGTACAATGGAAAAGGATTTTCAAACAACAACAAAAAAATATCAGGTTCAGACTTGCCTGGTCTTTCTTGAAAGATTCAGGTGCAATCACTGTGAACAACGCCTTCACTTCAATAGCAAACCAACTCAGAAAGATTGGAAACAAAAGTCAGTTTAGCCTTTTGTTCCACACACCTATTCAAAATTAGCTAAGTGGAGAACATATAAAATATGTATTATTATTTCTTGACAACTCTCAATAAGCAAGAGATGGACAAGATTAGCAGAAAGGCTTTGTGTACGCCGGGGAAGTTTTAAAAAGAGTTCCCATCGTGGTTAAAGCTGTCTCACATCAGCGTTAGCAAGACTGCACCTCACGATGCGCCTGGCCACCTGGGAGGCCAGCACCGTTCATTGAAGTCTGCTCAGGGGAGGCCCAATGCCAGTGAAACAGATGTTTCATGTTAATTTTCTAAGCATAGGGATGGCCACCGACATCGAAGAGTGTGGCAATAGACTTCTTATACCTTTTGCTACCAACGGCCCAGCCTACATGCTGCATCTGCTGGAAACAGTAACATCGCTTTGGAGGAAAACAGCCACTTTCACCCTGCAATGCACAGGGATCAGGTGGCTACGCTGAAAGCAGAAAGGGGGTATAATTTTCCTTCCTGTAGATGATCGGTTTGAGACCTGAAGTTCTCTCTGCTCCACTGAATCCAATAAACTGCATTATCCGTGAATAATCCAGAGGTCTTTTGAGCCCCGTTCTTGAATATGATGGATATAAGTAAGTTTGAACAGGCTTTAACCAATTCAATATAGAGTTTTACAGCTTTATTTTAAAATATTTCAATTTAACAGCATGTTTTGCGGGTTTTACTGTAGACTTGTTTTGAACAGAGTAAAAATTCCATGGATTTTGAAACAAAATTTCTTAAGAAATCTCCAGTGCCCAAACTGTATAAGTTATTTAGCCCCAGACTACCTCTCCAAACAAAGAGAGGCACTTCAGTTAAAATTTCTGCAGATATGCAAGGTTCTAGATTTTGCTCCATTTAAGTAGAAGAGTATTCCCTTGCAGCACCTTTCAGTCAAGCCTCGGAGCGCAGTATCACATTTCCTTTTCCATTAGTAACTGGACATACATAGATCCTTCTTAACTGTGATCTTGTTGCTTGTAGCTAGACCTCTGCACATACTCAGGGATGGTTCTCCCATTTTACAGGCATGCAGACGAAGAAAGGGGGGATTAAAGTAGCTGCCGAAAGTAACAAAGGAACTAAGAGGAACAACTGAATACAAAATGTGGGAGTCTGGCAACTTCCAGCCATTCACCAACTCCCCCATCTTTAATAAAATATTACTGCTTTCTAACTTAAAAGAAATCACACTAATAGAAAATAAAGTCTTCTGCTTCATCTCCCTTTCTTTTAATCTCTCCCAGAGAATAAAACTCAATGGTAATAACACAGACTTGGGCATTAACAATATGTAGCCTAGTGCTGAGACTTTAGCACATGACATACTAAACCTCCCCCAGATCTAATGAAAAACACAATGAAATTTTGAACAGTTACATGGAAAAAACTATGCAGTTCCTAAGACAGTTGGGCAGTACAGCTTCTAGTGCTGTCCACATTCCAGGGTGTATTAATAATAAGACGCTACTTGTGCGGGGTTTCCAAATATCACTAATAGAGAAATAAGGAAAAAAAAAATACAGCTGCCAGGCCAAATACAGGGAGAAGTTAATTAAAAAATCACAACTGGAAAACTTAATAACTCTATGTTCCTATAGAAGGACAAAAACATTTTCTAGCATAATATACGTGTGTTTGGACACGCGTACGTGAGTATAAAGCAGCTCAACTTGCACACCTTTCATGTTGCCTCACTAAATACAGCTGCAATACAGCTGAGCCATTGTTTGTTGGCCGCTCATGGCTGGCAGTGCCATGAAAACCGCATTCCTGGGCACTAAATAATCAGCCTGCCTGACCCCCCAAGAACCTGTAAGTCAAATTCATTTACCCCCAGAGGGCAATGCTCTATTGTATCCTCCCTCCTTTCTAGCCACCTAGGAACAATGGACAATAATTGCAACTGTCACGGCAGTCAGTAGGAAAAATAAACCAGTGCCTGTTTTCACAGCTTACTGCCAAAGCTGATCCAAACACCTAATAACCATGCCCCCAACCATAGAACCACAGTCGCACTAAAAAGCCTCAGATGTGAGGCTTTTGAACAGAGCTACAGAACAATAACTCGACTTGTGTTCAAAATATGAAGCTAAAAAACAAAAATTAAAGCAAAGAAAACTCTTCTTTGAGGCTGTGCTGTTGCTCCCCATCCTCCCCCCAGGCAAGACTGAAAGGACTGTTGAATTTCTTTCGTGCTAGCATATAGCTGCTGCTGCCGCTTTCAAGTTTAGCTTGTGAAAGGGAAAGAGAGGAAGGGAGAAAAAAAGATTGCCCTCCAACAGAACAAGATCATAGGGACTGGGAACAGACCGCCTTCTCAGTGCGCAGCACTTCTCAGGGCAGCTTCACCGAGTCCAAAGGCAGAGGGAGAATCACTGCGAGTCCTTCCAAAGGCTCCAGCGTGTCCAGAGTTAAGAGGCTCCAGACAACATGCAAGAACTGCTGAAACACACACCCAAAAGTGGGTATGAAAGCTGCCTGTGTACTTCAGGCCTAAAAGATCTTAAAGACTCATCAGTCTGTGGCAGCCGATGATGCTATTTTAAAACAATATACTTTTAAAAAACAGAACTCGCAGATAAGCCCAGTGGCTACCCTGTCTCTTCACAACCTGTTGCTTTACGCACATGGAGCAAACGTGCTCAGTGGGAATAAAGAACCCAGGGTTTGGCCCTCTGTTATAATAATAATATCTTAGCCTATTTGCGGCCGAAGCACTATATTCGGCTATAAAGTTATCCTACATATGTAACGTATACATATATATATTTTTGAATTACAGCTTCTTGGGGAGAAGCTAAGGGAAGCAAGTGGCATACTTTCCAACTTGCGTAAGTCAGCGGACTAGCGCAAACTAATGCCAGTGGCTTACGAGTGACAGGCTGGAAGGCACACATCATTAAAATAACACTATCTTTGCACATGTACCAATACATTAACTTCCAAGAGCGTATCATATTCTATTCTTTACTGAATGCTGCCCACCTCCTGTGCAGAAGGCGCTTAAACCTGTCAGGCACAAGGTTTGGGAGCCGGCCTGAGTGAGGATCTCGTTATCAGGGACAAAATTGGTAAGCAAAGAAAACAAAAATAACAAAGAGAAATGAAATCTAGTTTATAAACATAAAAGAAGGGTTTCATTTAAATCTCATTCTACTTTCACATTTCCAAAACAACATTGGCTTGGATTTTTCTACTCCAGATGTATGCTGATACGAATGGGAGAAGAATCAGAGTCACTGTTTCTTTTCAGAATGATAATGGCTGCTCTGAAAACTAATTTTTTTACGCACATGTATTTTGAGTCGGTTCCTCATCACAAGCCCTGAGGAAGAATTATAAAAATATTAAATTCCGTGAAAACAAACAACTACAGGTTCCCTAAAATGACCTCACATATATAAAATGGGGAAATATCTTGGCAAAGCAGAAGCTACTGCTGCTGGAGAGTGGTCAAATTTTGTCATTTTCCTTCTGGAGTACAGCTTTAAAAGAACATGCTTTAGTGCACAGATGTTGTACGCTGTCTTTTAAAATCTGCATTGCCTAATTTTGGTACCTAGAGGTATCATTACACAAACTTTGCTCTTTCCCCTCCCCCCCCCCCTACACACAGAGAAGTCAAAAAAATCTACATCATCAAAATCTGTCCAAAAATTAACAAGGACTTCTGATCACCCTCAGATTTCAGAAGCTGAGCTCTGCTACATTCTGACACCACATAAGCCTGTGTTTGATATGTGATTTGACTTTTTTTTCCAACCCAGCAAGAGAACATGTCCTCTTACAACACAGAATAATATATGCAACAAAAGCTTTACAGAAGTTCATTCACTTAGGGCAATATACCATTTAATTTATTTACATTATCACAGATGGAGAGCATACATTTCATTGAAGCCCCAAATTACGACGTTTCAAGGGGAAGGGAAGAAGAGCAAACAAACAAAGTTCCATAAAGCCAGTGATGGCTGTATATTCATTCTCAATTTGTTTTTATCACAGAAACAGCATTACCTTTTATTTCTCCAAAGTTCCCTGATCCCATGGCAAGAAGCTTGTCTTTCCAGTCCTTTGATAGTAGCTTTTCAATACTGGGAGTTTCTGAGTGAAGGGGGGGAAAAAAAATGTAAGCAAATCAACATGACTGTCTCCACAATAGAACTCATTAAAAGTCTATCTGCTAAAAATAAGGCCAACCCTATTCTGGGCCCCAGTTCATGATGACTTCATCAACAAACTGATAAGAGGGGAGGGGGGGGGGGGAAGAAAAAAAAGGAGAAAAAAAAAAAAAGTGTTTTGTCACCTGCTGTTTCAAAACCATTAGCTTTTTCCTCTTGTGGAACAAAGCCCCGGTAATTCTGTATGACAATGGGCACATATAAACCTGCAGTTCATTGTTTTTCAATTTGGTGAACAAGTTGCTGCCTATAATGGATGCCTGTCAATTTCTGGGTGTTAGTCTGCAGTCAAAAAATAATTATGTTGATAAAATGCAGAGTAAAGAGAGAGAGAGAGAAGCAAAGAATTAGCTCCTAAATCTGCTACATGTAATTATATCCCTCTGAGTCTTTACAATTACATCCACTTTATAATGTGTGTTTAAACATCGTGTGGTGGTAAGCATACTGTGGAAAGATTTTCTAGTAACACGCACATTATAAATAATAATAAAAAGTTGGGTATGAAAAAAGCTTTAAAAGATTGCAAAATCCAGAGGGAGAAAAGGCATTGCTTAGAATGGAAACCCATTATTTGCTCATTTCAGATTCTATCACTTCCTTTAAAAATAAAATAAAATAAAATATATTTGTTCGGTATTTTCAGGAAAAATGCACCGAGGGTGTGGATGGGTCTGATATTTATGTCTGTAACTCTTGTATTCTGACCTCTTTTTGTGTAGAATTTTAATGCATAAGTAAATATAAATGCTAACAAAATTCAGAGAACATTAAACTCAATTCCAAACAATGTAATTGTATATTCTTGTCAGCATTTAGATGGGTACACAATTACAATAGCTTTCAATCCCACGATTAGCACTGCATTCAGTTAGAAAATGGAGTGTACTAAAAGATAAGTGTCCCAGTATGCCCCATCTAAATAACAATACCCACACTTATTATCTGGATCTAAGACATATACTGCTATTCTCCACATTTGTGTTTATGTGTATTTGTATTTGTTCAGGCATTTGTTTACCCCCTACCAGGAGCATAAAGGGAGTACATGTTAACTTATCAAAGGGACCGTCTGGCCTAGAGACCATACAATTATTAGCAACTGGTTAATTTTCCCCACAGTAAAAACCATTATGAGCAACCTTCATTATCTCGTTTGGCTAATTCTGCCTCCTTTCTTCAAGCCCCAACTTCCAGCTCGGAGGCAGCCGCCCCGCACCGCCGCGGGGAGGCTCCCGGGGGCCCGGCCGGGTCCCCCCGCCCGCCGGCCGGCTCCGCGCGCCGCCTTGTCCCCTCCGCACACACCGTCTGTCACACCCGAGCCCAAAGCTCCCTCACACCGGACGCACAAACGAGCACGGTGGCTCGGGCACACGGTGCCCTCCCGCTCTTCACCGCCCCACCCCCGCCCGCCGCCTCGCGGGGGGTCCGCGCCCGCGGGAGCCCGCGCCCAGGTACGTCCCCGCGGCCGCACCGCGCCGGGCGCTGCGAGCCCAGCGGCCCCGCATCCCACTGGCTGTAGGTGAGATTTATTTTATTTCATCCCCCCCTCCCCCCAACGTTTTTATACACGTTGCAACGCTCCGGTGTCCTCTGTAACTGCTCTCAGAGGGGCAGGCTCTGGCAGGAAGGGTCGCTCCTTGCGCTGACCCCGGACACGGTCACCCAGGAGGGCCTGAACGCCAAGTTTTCTGTTAGAAACCCGACAACTGCAATGAAATCCTAACGAAATAGATGGGAGAAGCTGCGGTGCAATGACCGTTTCCCTGCCGGGGCTGACGATACGGAGAAGCCGCCACGCTCGAGGCACTTCCACCGCTACTTCTGAAGTTTGCGGGTCGCCTGGAAGCACCCACGAAGGAAACCATTCTCCCAAACATGTCTGAATAGGTCGAACAAACGCCGCCACTTGTCTTTTTTTTTAAAAAAATATTATTTTATTTATTTTATTTTCCGCCGCTTTTCTAAAAAATTCTCGACCAGCGTGTAAACAGGCCAGAGCAAACGCGGTATTTGTAGCAGAGGGCCGTCAGTCACTAAAAGCTAACAAATCTTTGCAAAGCAGGAATGCGGCAATGAGAAATCCATTGTGAGCCGACAATAGGCTCCAAGAGCCTGCAGGCACCAAAAGCAGCCCGCCTTACTTTTAAAAGTCTATTGTCAGCAAAGTCCACCACAAAGCTTTTCCCCCTGCGGCTAGACAAAATATTCGCCGTGGTGCGCTCGGCAAGAAACAGAAGTCTTCTGTCTAACTTGCCGCGTTAAAGCAACAGTAGCCGCTCGCCGGGGCTGCCAGGGCCCCGCTGAGCCGGCCGTGGCTGAGGCATCGCCCGCCCCGCCCCGCCGCAAACGGGGCTGCGGAGCCCGCACCGATCCGCCGCAGCCGCCCGGCGAGCAGCGCTGGGACGGGCCCCGGTGTGACTTTACGGGGAGGGCATGCGTGCGCGGGGGGGTGTGCGCACCCCGCTGTGTCAATCCGCACCCCGGTGACCGAGGGACCAGCGTTACAAACGAGTTACCCTCCTCCGCACCCCGCCACCTGACTCCGCCGGTGATTGCGGGAGAAGCCGGCGGAGGAAACGAGCGGAGGATAATGAAGGCGATGGACCGGCCGTGGTATCAATGACTGAATTTCTGCGAGAATGGTAAAAGATCTCGGTAGGAAAGCGCGATTAGAGATGTGAAAGGCCAAATGGCAAAATCCCAATAGTAACAATGCATCTGTTCATTAATGTGTGAATATGAGTAATATGAAAATTTAACACGATTATAAGCCCCTCAGCAATTCTGATGGCATAAAAGAGATTGTGGTGATCTAATCAGCGCTTCCCCTGTTGAAATACTGTATGTTAACTATTTAAAATGATATTATATAGATTTTTTTCCTTTAAACCCCCCCCCCCACATAATCATATTTAATTGATGTACTAACTTAGTTTCAAACCTCCCTTGACTTGAACTGCAATTTTTACATAAGGCGCTTCAACAGAATTTCGATCTAGAATCAGCAAATCGGTGTCCTTCTGCTAATACTTAAAAAGAACTTTAATTCTGAAAGACAATAGCTTCCTCACCCCTATAGCTTTATAGAGCTAAAGGGCTATATTAAATTACAGCTTGTTTAATTCTATTATATACCGTGTTAACATATTGTACTTACATAAAATATGCTATTCATGTACTCAACCTATCACATTTCAGTAGATGCTTGTGAAATACATTATGCACCATATCTTGGAAACAACCATTTATTATGTCATTTACATACGCCATTAAAAAAAGATTTGAAATTTACACATCTTAAATAAAAATAACTGTTTAAAAGGTTACAACTGTAGAGCTTTCATGAATTATACAGAAAAAAAGTAATCTTTTGTTCAGGTTTTTGTCTGATTTTTTTTGTTTTGTTTTTTTTTTAGACTTCATTGGGAAGATGATGCTCTCAAATTAAGAAAAGAAATAAACACTGTATCTTGTTTGCAAAGCACTTGTTCTCTGGATTTGTTAGAAAGTCAGTAGAACTTTCAACGCTTGCGCACATTAATGTGCAGCTTGAAACTGGGAAAGGGGGCTTGCAGACAGGTACTACTATTCTTGATCCCCACTTCACCACTTACTCTCCCCTTGGATTCACCAGAACAATGTTCCTACATCCAAAATCTGAGGCATATTGTGACAAATTTTGGATATGCATCAGGATAGCTATGCATTATGATAATCTATATTAGCATTTCCAAAAAAGCTATACACAGTGTGATCTGCCACTCTAAGTTCTGATTATTCAGAGTGTCTCCTAATTTCATCTTCGAGAGGAACCCAGGATTAGCCCCATTTCTTCTTCTGAGTCCCACTTGAGCTAAGGATATCTCCCATTACCTATTTGCAATGTAGGTCCTACTGCACACAATAAAACAACTCCAAGTCTATCCACAGCACAGTATGAATACATCTACAGAAGAGTTGTTCACGGGTTGCTTGTGAACAGTAATTCACTAATGTTTGGGAAACATTTTTGTTCCAGAAACACTATAAAAAGTGTTAAGTGGTGTTAGAGAAGGGGATTACGGGTAGGGTACCAAAGAAAAAGACTGATGGGAAGAATAACAGGAATCATTAAGGCAATGTTGGCGAAGAGAAGACGGATTGAATTAATAGAGATACAAATTCATCCACAAAAATTATTTCTGCTGTCTCTATTCAGCACATTTGTCAGTCATTAGCTCTTTCTAGAGATATTTACGGCACATTTTGTTTTTCTTGTTTCACCCTTGCCTCTGTTGCTTGCATATGCTTCTTCGCATCACTGCATATGGCAATACCCACTGGTGAATGGCCCTCCAACTGTGCCAGCAGCACACTGGCTCCTCGGTGCCCCCCGGCCCCGCCACTCTCCCTCCTCCCCTCCTGCCCTCCTGTGCCAAGCACCATCGAGACTGACTCCCTCATCTACAACAATGAGACCTGGAGACCGATGCCAGCAGCCAGCAATTCTCACACAGGCCTTCAGTGCACAGAATTAAACCACTTTCTCACTGGTGCAATAGTCCCATGTTAACTGCTCTGATTTGCATGTACAGACTCACGTATGCATTGATCTGTATGTGTTGGGCACGCATATACATATGCTGTATTGCTCTGACAGTAACGGAAAGCAAAGCATCTAAGTAACATAACATCGCTTTTTAATCTAACTTTTTGTGTGCTAACAAGTGTGCCACTGTACCTCTACTTCTGTATTTGAAGTTTAAATATAGCTTCATCAACTTATTTGCTTAAAAGACTTAAAGTTTTCACACCGAGTAAGCAGCAGTTTGTTTCCAGAAGTGGTAAAGGCTACAAAGCCATAGTAAGAGGCACCACTTTTAGCACAGTCTGCTAGACTTCTATTTAATTTAGTCTGCTTCCAGAAGTTGTGTTAATTTTTTCAGGCATTGTAACTCCCCTTTGGGAATGACCTAATCCTACTCTCAATTCAGTGGCAGTGCAGATGCACGTGTACCTGAACCTGCCTCGGCAGCCTTCCAAAAACGCAGTCCCACAGCGCAGTGTTCCCTTCAGGCCTAACCTCTCTGGTAGCTCTTTTCAATCCATGCTCCAGGGTCACAGTCCTGGAAATCCACTTAGAAAAGCTTTGAACGGTCTTCACTGCCAAATCTCTTCCTATTACCTCTTTCTGCTCCTGCTGATTATTTACTAAAAGCACACTTCAGTCTCATGCAGCTGCTTGCTTCCAGAGAAAGGCATGCACTTCCATCATGCTGTAACAAGGTGTGGGACAGGGCATCGCCACATGAGGTGCTTCCAGAAGAACCATATTTGAAGAGGAAAGGGGAAAGCAAAGCTCTGACATTGTAAAGAAGAGACAGCTTCTCCCGTAAAAGGGAAGGAGGCTGACATTAAGTCGAACACGAGTCAGGAACGGTAGGAGTCCTGCTTTCGTGGTGTGTGGGCGTCTGAGCACGGGTGCTCTCTGAAGGAGATGCCCAAAGTGTTCCCTCCTCCATAACTACTGTGAACAGTTCTCGTCCTGGGATGAAAGACTCCTTAGAACAAAGTAAATGAAAGATGTTTGGCCTCAGCAAGGATGATGACATGAAGTGTAGCAGAGCAGAGAGAAGCCAGGAGCTGCTCAATACCCAGCCAGACCACCAGACATTTCCTGCCAACTCGTGTCATTCCTAGAGGAAGAAGTATTTGGTCGGCACAAATGATCACGAATAAACTTTAGCATTGGCTGATATACCTTCCACTTTTGGCAAGCACTTTATATTATGAAAGAGCTGGCAAATACCCTCCATCCATTATTCACTCTTTTCTTCTGCCATGGTCATAAATATGTTACACCTGTTGGCCACAGTTCCACTCACCATTTCTACAACCCTCAGCTATTGACATGCCATCCCACTGGTACTCTGTTCTGTGTTCACGCACCACAACGAACCCTTTCTGGTTTAAATCAGGAAACAAGATTAAGGTCAGATCTCCACTCTTCCTTTGAAAGAGCAGACAAGCACATAGTCAGACACAAGAAATTTCTCTTTTTAGGCACCCATTTCTTATTATGAAGGTCATACCTATACAAAATCAGAAACAATTTTCATAGCAAAGAAAATAAAGCAACTATTATGATGAAATGTTTGGTATCAGCAGGTTACATAGACACACAGCATCTGCATACACATACGGTTCTCCATCAACAGAATCATGCTTTTAGGGAACTACTTGCAGCTAGGCAAGACACTATGAATCATGAGCAGGCACAACACAGAATGTATTTAAATTTGGAAATCAAAGACCACACAACATACATTTTTCTCTTGCCTTCCAGGAAGTACTGCAATTTTTCACCAGTCTAAAAGCATTTTAAACTTTTGGAGAAGACACTAGGAAACACCTCTATAAATGTAAATACTGTTCAAATGCAGGACATAGTTGCTCAGGCATAATAAGCAAAAATGTGGTGCTAAGGACAATACTACCTGGGGCTTCTCTGACTGGGCAGAAAGTAGTGTGCTGTTGGGTCCTTTGTTGTTTCGAGGTCTTTTACACACAGAATATTTTTTGGACTTTGGGCACAAACTCACGGAGCCGAATGAAATATTCTCATTTCAATGAGATATTTAGGAAGCTACGGTGCTCTGGCCAGCTCATCATAGTGCAACTCTTACTACACCACTTCCATCACAACCACTGTGCAGAAAACAGCTGGGCTACATATGTCCATAGGTGGCTTCCAAACCTACTAAAAAGCTCCCTTCTTTGGCAGGGATAACCAGCCTTCTTGCTCTTGAAACCTCCCGTCCCACATGTTAGCTCCAGCCACACATTAGCTCCCATAGCATTTTATTTCAGAGGATAAAATCAACTTCTGTACCCACAGATGACCGTAGTTACCTGTGATATACAATGACACCAGGTTACCGTAGTATTCTTGTTGCACATACTTGCATAATTTTGTGTACACTTAAATAATAGAACAGTTGTCTTCAGGTTGCTGGCTGTCTTCTCTAATACCCATAATATTGCATTAATGAAGTACACACTACATGAATGATAAGACATTTTTATTGTGATTTCTGGCGCAAGAGTACTGCTTCTTGTGCTAAAAAAAAATAATTCACATAGCCAGAAAAGGCTGTGTAGTACAAGAAATAAATTATTGAAGATTTTAAAATCAAAATCAGTAATCTATGAATGCCACTAAAAACATGATTTTACTCAATCTACAAATACACAAGCAGTTATTTTTAGAACTGCTCACCAATGCATACTGCCAGTCTTACAAGAAAGTTACCTAAAACCACAAGGACATTTATGAAGAAGAAAAGGTTAGAGTAGTCTTCAGATACACTATACTACCAGTTGTTGAACTCATTATCCCTTAGGATGTGAGGAGCCAGCAAACCACAGCACAAGGTAGGAACACATGGCTAAGCAGGACAGGGGGAGGGCATGCACAGGGACTTTTTAAGCTAGGTTTGTGGCCAAAACTAGCATTTCATTCAGCTACACCCTCAGGAACAGTCAGGCTATTGTCTGAAATCTTTAGTTTCCATCACCTGAATGCACCGTTAGCTGTGTCCTTTTCAGGCTGTCTTGTTTCAACAAATGGTCGCCTACTCTGGGAGCAGTGTCACACTCCAGATATGACACATACAATGCAAGAAATGAAGCCTGTCATGTAAACCTTCTGCCACTCCTTCAGTCTCCCAGCAGTGGAGTCTATGTTCATTTTGGGGTTACATAGGCAACACTCAATTTTCTCAGCTTCCATCCACATTTTTGGTACACAGATTCAGGACAGAGTCTGCTTTCAGAACGTGAAAAATTCAGGTATTTCTAAAAGCCTGACTGTCATACACTTTTTCTGGACTGACAATGTCTACATAAATAAAATGTCCACAAAGCCTTTGTGAGGCCTGCATACCTGACAAAACCACCTCCTTTACGAACACAGTATTGAGTCAGGGAGCAAGCCTGCATCCCTGCTCTCACCTCAGAACAACAGGGAATTCCAGCTCAATCTCTGTTACTTCCACCATGCTAACTTGTAGAGTACATACTCTGCTGCCTTACGTACCGTAGCAACAACAGACCCCATCAAGGCTACTAAGTGTACATTGTTTACCCTCTAAACAATAATATCCTAGGGTTGCGAGCTGCTGTATGACAATTGTCACCTGTCCCACTGTTGTGGGGGACGCATTCATATTTGTGTGCCAGGGCAGCTGGACAGTGGCATGCTCTACTCACACCTCTGTGACCTAGCCTTTCACATCAAGCCTGGAGTCACTGCTGGCTGCCTCGCATTTGCATGGGGATGGGGCCACGTTACTTGCAGGATACCTCTGAAACCACTATGGCTTAATTATTCTGAAGAAACACTGGAACAGCGTAGTTTGTAGTCACTGCTCAGTTATCTTCCATCTAAATCCTTGTCCTTGCAAATACATAGTAGGACATGGCTGATTCGAGGATTGATTCAATCTCTGCCTTCCCCATTTCTGCAGCAGAGCAACTGTGTCCCCCAGAGAAGGGCACACCGAGGCACCGTGAATGGCACTGGATGCTATGCACAGGATAATATATCTTTTGTCACTGAAATTTGTTGGGACTCAGTGCTTTGGATTCCCAAAGGCATTCAGGAGCATAAATCTCATTCTGGAAAGGAATTAGGCTCTAACTGCCTTTGGAGATCCAGGCCAGTTGGCCAAAACAGCCGAACGTGAACATATTCTGCCAAATGCGGCATTTCGCTGGCACAACTGTTGCCAGAACATCTCTTTCAGCATACAGAATCTTTAGAACAATCCCAAGTCCCCACTAACGCTGTCTTCTTCACCCCTAAGAAAAGTAACAGATAAGAACGAAGCAAGTTATTTAACCTTAACAAACCTAAAAAAATAAGTTAAATTTTAAAAATGTTCCCTATACTTTCCTGATATACAAGAAATAAATTAATAAATGCAACAGAGTAACTCACTTTCAAACACCTGAGCAGCAACATTTTCCTTTTCATTGATGGTACAATTACACCAGCAGGAATCCTTACGAAAAGAAGGGCAAGAGTAAAATAAAAAAAACCTCTGCTACTCATGTAAAAAGAGATTTTTGTCTTAATCTGTGTTCTTCAACTTTCTAATGCCTCTTTAATTCCAGGCATCTCTAAATGAAAGAAGGAATTGATTTTCTCAGGAGTGGTCCACCCAGCAAAAAAACCTGTGTCAGTTGACAGAAGGAGGCACTATACCAAGCCTGAGCTTCACTGAAACTCTGAAACCACAAAGATGTTTTAATATTTCCAGAGACTATTTCAAGAGTAACAACATAAAAACAGAGACATCTGGAATTAAATACCATTAAATTTCACTTCAGTTTTATTTTTCTGTCTCACTTGAACAGAGATACTCCACTGTAATATATATTCCCCTGAAATATATTTTTGTATTAGTGCTACCAACAGAGTCAGTTTCTAATTAAAGGGCCATAATATCTTGTTAATATTAACAGAGAGCAATGTTTTTGGTCTGCTAATTTTTTACATGTTCAGCACATCCTTAATAAGCAAGAAGGCTTAAAAAAAGCATTCAACAAGATGACTATACACTAACTTTTTATGGGTATTGACACATCATTAAAGATGTTCTAGGGAGATTCCATGGTTTATCCTCTGACAGAAAAGATCTTTTGTGCTGACCTGTCTCTTCTTAAGTAATTAAGTGCTTTCTCAAAAAAATCCTAAAACAAAACCCCAAGAGAGCCAAAAAGTATACAATCTAAATAACCGTAAAAAAAGAAATTGAGAACTACAGTGTTTGGCTAGAATTTCAAGGAAATCCTTCTGAAGCTCAACCACTCCACTTCTAAAATCCTAAATTCAACAGCAGCAATGTAACCCTTCACATACAGTTACTATGGCATTTTTTTACCTGAAAGTCTCAAAGCAACATTTTTAAAAATGGAAAAAAAATGAGTCTTGAAGTGCTCATAATTTTCCTCAAAATGCCAAAACCGAGGACTCCACGTGATGAAGCTGAGGTGACGATCTTCTAAATAGTCTATCTTTCAGCCCTTACCCAGTCATTATTTCCCACCACCAAACAGTACGCGCCTCCAGCCTCCAGCCACTCCGCTGCAAAGGGAGCTGTCGATAGCTCGGGCTCCTCACCCCTCGGTCACCTTTACCTTGACAAAGAGGGAAGAGGAGCCTTATTGCCAGCATGGGAGAGCAATGCAATTAAAAAAAAAAAAAAAAAAAAGGAAATAAGAAACTGAAACAAGCACTCTTGTCACAAACCCGCAACTTCTGCTGTTGAGGCCTGGTTTGGGTTTTTTTTTGGTTGACTATCTCTGCTCTCGGACACAGGCAGCCGGAGCTCCGTCCCCCTCACCCAGCGCCCCATCAGTCCCCTCCATCCCGGCGAGCGGCCAGAGCTGAGCTGAGCTGGTGGCCGGGCGCTGGGCAGGTACAGCCCCGCTTCCCAGTGGAAGCCACAAAATGTCCTGATGCAGCTGCACCAAAGTGCATGTTACTGAACTAATCACTGGTTTCAACCCTCCACCCCCACCCTCTTTCTTTTTTTTTTTTCCCCCTCTTTTTTTTATTTTTTTTTGACAGCTGTCTTCCTATCTTCCCAACAGGTGCTATTAGGCCCTGAACAATGGCGAAGGCTTTTAAGCCACTGCTGTTGACAAGTGAAAGGGAACAACAAATGGCTCGGTAGTGCTCTTCTCCCCGGGTCACTCAACCAATGGTAATAGTTATTATTTTTATTTATTAGCTCTGTGGCACTGTCCTCCATTGTACCTCCTCCAACCTCCCCTTTCCGTGACAGCAAGGAGCTTTTTAACTTTTAATAAAAATGGGCGAGCGCTTAGCTCCTGAGCTGGCTCTTTCTGTAAAGTGCACAGCTAATGAACGTTGTCCATTTAGATCTGGATAATTTATGATGTCAGTGGAGGGGAGGTGGGGAGGGCTGGATCCAGATATGGCCATTAGTTACACTGCCAGGGGTGGCAGCAAGAGTAAGGGGAGGTGGAAGCTGGACAGAAAGAAGAGGTGTCATGTGTCCCGTCCCTGTCCCCCCCATTTATTTTTTTTGCAGGATAATTACAAGGTTAGGCGATAAGTAAGACATTCCCTCTTTTCAGGTTAACACAATTTTTCTTTACCCTTCTAAGCATTTCAATGACCATATTATAATGCCCTTCAGAAAACAATGGCAGATGGAAGAAAAGTTAATTTTCCCTTAAATGAAAATGACTGTGCCCATTTAAATGATGCACTCAGACCTGTTACCACTAGGAGAAAAATACATGCCAAAATGTTTTCTGATCCTAATAATGAATATGTGCATACATACACATATATTGACTAGTTGAGGTTACTCAATCAATTTATGTAACACTCCATCAAATGCAGACATTGTATTGCCACTTGTTCTGGCAAACCAGGTAAATATGAAGGCAAATCAGGCAATTCCAAATCCAAACAAAATCAGTAAGCCGCGAAGTAAGTCACCTGGAAGCACTAATATACTTGAAAGCACAATGCTAAAAACCATCAAAATATTGACATATCACAGAACTGGTTGGTTTAGAGTCACATGTTATCAATCAAATTGAGGTAAGAGCACATACATCTTTTGATTATCTGGACCATTTATTTAAATCGTAAGTTGACAGAATTGTGTAGTGAAAGGGCTACAGACATCAGATTGTCTGCGCACTTCCTAGAGTGTGTAGTATTATAATTTCAACCTAATGATAATATTGAAAAAACCATGAAATACTCATTTGGGATGTTAATAAAACCATTAAAAGGATTTAAACAATTGAAAATAGAAAACTGAAAAGGATATCCCCCTGAAACAAGCAAGAAAACACATAGTAGGCTCAGATTTCTATTCTCTTTAAAAATACGACAGACTGTTTTACCACTGGAAGTGAGAATTAAAGCACATACGCCTGATGCTAAACAAGTACACATCCTGAACTCCTCTTGCACAACATATGTGAAAACAAAATCTCAATCATCGATTGCCAGATGCCAGAAAGATATGAACAATAATAATAATAAGAAGAAGAATAAAAAGATGTATACTATAAATCAAAGCTTCTGAAGTGCAGGTAGTTTCACAGTAGATCAGACTGCTAGTTGTGATGTAGATTATATTTGCATGGAATCATTATGTCAAATTAAGTAGAAATTATTAAAGCTAATGTCATCTTTGGACTTGCTTAAAATAATCCTCCAAGATTTGCACACAGGCTTCTCCACCAAAGTGCAGCATTCCATCTGCCTTGACAACTTGTTCTGTTTGTTCTCACTTGTCTCCATTCATGGATTTTTTGGACTCTGTTATTTTCGGCGTAAATAGGGAGAGGAAATACACTGGGTTTCCTTTTGATCTAGCATTTTTCTTCCTGAGTTAGGAAATAACATCAGGATACATGGGTGGTTCAGCCATGTAAAAGTGGTGACAGGTGATCCTCAAATCAGCAAAGAGAAATCAGAGAAAGTCTATTATGCATAGCTCTTTAACGTAACAGTTCTAGACAAGGGGAAAGGAAAGTCAGAAAGTAAAAGCAGAAAAGACAAAGAGGGGGAAAGAAAAGAGAGACAAAGAAAACAATACCGAGAACAAGGAAAGAACAAGACCAAGAAAGGGGACTCATTTGTCAAAATCCAAAAGACTTATATTACACAATGCACTGAAGGAGTAGGAGAGTCAGGGCGACTCTGCAGCCACTCGCTGACTATTGAAAATGCTCACAAACACCGGAGCTCCCCCATTCCCCAGCCATCCAATAGATAACTGCCACAGCCCAGGCAAACGTGAAAGAGAGGAGGTAAAGAGCTATAACGTGAACTTCTGCTATCAGAAAAGACAATAGGATTTTGATTCAAGCATAAACTATGCCTTTAAATCATTGCCAGCACTCTAAAGGGACCCAACATTTCTTTTTTATCAGAGAGGAATCTTACTCATACCTTGCAGCAGAACTTTTTCAGACTATTTTAGAAAACTTCCTGCATTCACCTCAGGATGATAAAACTTCCCCTGCAAATGGCTGTCCAGTTTCACAAGAACAATCGATCATCTGCATTCAGGATGGCTTCATGAATCACCAAGGACCAGTAAGGTGAATGCAGGGCAGGAACAGAATACCTTCCAAGAATTAAGGCCATTCACTGAGCAGCTTTTTACACAATGTGACCATCCAGAGGCACCACATTCTCTCTAGTAAAAAGAACACAGACCCCAGAAATACAGAGGATGTCAACGTTTCCTCTGATGAAGGGAAGTTACGTTTAAACAAAAAACAGTCTCCTCACATCTGGGCTACCAATCTCATCGACCGCCACCTAGAGAGTGCCTTCTCCCACTTTGTCCAACAAACTTGTCCTTGTTGCTTTGGGATCTCATTTGTTCCATCGAAAAACAAGGGGAGGAGTAGGTATACTCATCCTCCCAGATTTCTCAAACTACTTGTTTGAGAAGGCCTGTCTGTGATGCTTGAGGATGACTGAAATGAGGTCTTTCCCATAAACAAAATAAATTCTTTTTTTTGCAATTCCAAAGCATTCACCTGTATAGTTCTATAAGATCAGCGAAGATGAGGCTTAAACTGAACAGAAGCAGTATGAAGTTCAAATGAAGAAAGAACCACCTGGAAGGGACCACCTTCTCCGCAACATCCCATTATTTTTTGCTTCTTAGGTGTGGTGGGAAGAGACATCTGGCTTCTGCTGTAAATGGGTACAAGATTCACTTTGTTTTATCACACAGAAATCTAGTACCAGTGACCTTCACATCTGTGGTACCATTTTGATTATTTGTACCTTCCATGTTTACAAAATGAAAAAAGCATCTTCTGGAAAGCTCTGGCTGGTACAGAATGCAGCAAATAAACTAGGTCAGCAACGTGGGTGTTTAGGAATCTAAAGTTCTAATCAATGCCCTGTCTCTCCTAAGGCTCTGGCCTCATATTCCACACCCTCAGTGGGACCACACCTACCTATTGAAACAAAAACCAAACCCAAAATTGCCTCTACAACTATGATCTCAGGCACTGACTAGGTTAAAGGAACAGGACACAGGGATCATAACACGTGATCTGAGACAAATCATTCTAAGGAGCTGGACCTATACTCAGGAATGCAGTCTTGCAAGACCTAAAAATGATCCTCCTGGCAGCAAAAGTGGGTACCTTTGGAAGTCATAGCTCCTTCAAATAAAGACCAAATCTGTAAACAAAGAGTAAATTGGAGGGGGGGGGGGGGGGAGGGAAAGATCTGTGAAAGAACCCAAAAAGCAGATCTGTGCACAGATCTGTGCAACTTTACTGCTGGGATTCCTGGCTCTGTCTTCTTGTCTCATTACCATTGTGGAGTAACTCTGAACATTGGTTATCTCCAAGACCCTAAGAAATTCACATAAGTTTTAATGTTTGCACAAAAATCACTCCAGTCAGAGAACTGTTGGTGCTGCTGTGAAAAAAGAAATCGATCCAAGTCCATTATCAACTGTACCTCAATTTTAACACTGACTCATCTAAAATATGTTAATGAACTCTGTCTGAATAACAACATTATCAAACTGTTATATGAAATTGTATCTTTTGAGATTTAATTTTGCGACTAACATTGACCTCTCATGTATGGCACCTACCTCTCTTTGCAGACACAGTGTTCAGCAATATGCAGTTTACACACAGATTTATTTTGTTTCTAGTAAAAGATGTTTGGAAAAAGAACCACACACAATCAAGCTTTTATTTTTCAACCCTGAGATAAAACTGGGGCTGAGACCGAAATATATTTTTTTAAACCTATCTCTCTCTGAATGAGATAGAGAAGTCTTTGAATAAACATATATTAAATGTTTCTCTGGTATGCAGGTATGAAGGATAGTCACACCAAATATGTGCAAGTACACCAAGCACAGAAAAGGACCCAGAGTCAGTATCAAAAGTGGTGTGGGGAAACAGAGGGATATGGGGCTCCTGTGGAGTGAGGCAAATGACAAGGGCAAATTCCCAGATTGCTTGAGAACAGGGGGTCTGGGAAGGTGGGGTGTGGAGTAATTGCAGAATGGTGTAACAGGGAATTTAATAGATCAGAAAAGGCTGAATAGGATAACAGGCCCATTGTTCAGAAAGTTCTCTTTTGTGACCAGGCTTTAAGAAAATGCCAGAGCAACAAATGACTTAATCCTGGGGGGATGCTATGGTGTAAATGAAAGCAGTCTATACCTTGAAAGCCGATGGAATAAATTTCTGTATCACATAACCACACTGATGACTGCAGCTTTCAGCAAAGTCTTAAGAGTTGCAACTGGCAAAAACCACACAATCATGCCCTCCCATGTTCCCCTTTCCCTCTTCAACGACATTTTCCAGTGTACTCGGGGGGTGGAGGGGGGAATAAGCCACATGAATGACAAATAGACATGGTCAAATGCCATGTAAAATACAATGGTTACAGGGAAGAACAGAAGAGAAAGAAAGAATTATTCTGTGCTGGCTTCTATTCTGTTCTATGTTCTAACCACTGAACTAAACTCAGAGCCTCCTAGTTACGTGAACACAGCCATTAAGCACTACACCACCCATCTACAGAGCTTCCCACTCCCTTGCTAAAGAAATGGAAGTGCCTTAATAGACACCTGGTGTAAAATGGAGGCTAACCTTCCAAGTCTCTCACAGAGCATCATATGTTTTTGGGAAACTTTCCCATTCACTCATGTATTTCTTGAGCCCCATTATAGCAGATGATGGAGACAGAGGGTCCCATCTAATTCCTGGTACATCAAAGAGAGCATCTTTCCAGTTATTTCAACACAAGCTGAATCAGGAATACAGAAGAGGCAGCCGAATTAAAAAAGTAAAGGTCACACTCTATGGCGTAATATAGAATATGTTATGCCTATCCTTGCAAGGATGGCAGGGTAGGTAGTGGAAAATGGAACAGTACTAAAAATTACAACATCAGCTTTTGCTTTATATATAACAGAAGAGCCAGGATATTATTTATTATATGGCCGGGGGATTAAGGAAAATATAAAACAACTCTTTTTCACAGAAAAGGCAAAAATAGGCATTTCTCATTCAACTACAATTTCTTCATGGAAATAATGGATTCCTATTTAAAGAAAATAAATCTTTTATCTTCAGGCAAAAAAGTGAAATGCAAAAATGTAATGCAGCCATCCCAAAATCAAACTTTTTCAAAATTTTTATGAAACGTGGCCTCTGAATTTTCAAATTTCTACTATATCTAGATGGAACCTCTTGCTGGGTTCTGAATTTGGAACAGAAAGTCTTCTATTCCCAGTCAATCTTGTGAATGATAATACATTCTAAAACAATTGATCAAGGAAAATTACTTCACATCCCAAGAATTCAGAGCTGAAGAAGAGTATCTCAGCTATGACTTGTGGTTTGCTTGGTAGGCTGTATGTTATACTTTTTATCCTTCTTCCCCTCTCCCATCTACCTTTTGCCAGAGGAAAAAAAAAAAAAAAGAGCACCATAGGTGTGCAATGCTAGAGTGCTCTGCACAAAAGCTAGGCTTCTGCAAAGCCCTGATCTGAGTTTAATTGAAACACTTGTTTCCATATGTATTTCAGATACTTTTTGTAAGTTTAAAACATATAAAAGCAGTTATTACCACTTTGAACATTACTCAGAAAAAATAAAGGAATAAAAAGTTTCCTCCATCCTATTTAAATTACATTTGGGTAGTTCTCTGTGGGGCTACTACAAAATCCTTTAAGCCCACTAGTCTCTTAGCTACATTAAATTAATGAGGCATCTCAAGCATTCACTATTCTACAGAAGAGTGTAGACTCTCCAGTCGGACACCTACAATTCACTGAATTGGAAACACTGACCTAAAGGAGACATCAGTACATTATCCTTGCAGACAATATTGCATTGTAATGTAAAACAGATAATATTTGGGGGAATTAAGAAGATGAGGTGTATGTTGAGTGGATTTTTCAACATCAATAGAGATAGGCTTCAATGGACTCTGTGCAGTTCTCCTGTCAACCAAACCATTCTAGTTTTGCCAGTATCCAATACTACGTCCTTCAACAGAAACACCCTAAACACCCAGATTTCAAGAGTGCCTGCTATAAAGTGTTCCTGCTACTCCATACAATACTTCAATTAAAGCTGAGCTACATTAACTATGATTATTTAAAAAGTATATATATTTATAATGCCATTTTTTCTCCACTGTTGTAACTCTTTGCTCCCAGAGCTGTGTTTATAATGAGATAGTGTGGTGTATTTTCCATTAAAAGCCTCGGCAGGAGTTTCTGTAGTTTTTCTCATGTATCGCAAGTTCAATACTCCTGCATTTGCTTCACAATAACCAGTCCATTTCCAAGTGATTAATTTTCTATTCTAAAACAATGCATTCCTTTCCCCTCTCATTTTGCTGGTGTGGTGTTTTTTTTTTTCTTTTTTCTTTTCTTACCAAAAGAAAAAAAATTCTTTTTCAATGACATCATGGTATAAAATTTTCAAAGCAGGTTTTAGCGGGAGATATGCAGATTGCTTTGAAAAGTTACCCTCATAAATAACAACAAAGTACTGAATTATCAAGGCTGTAACTCAGTCAAGAGGTGCTGTAACCATTTATATTATATGACCTCAGCAGAACCTCTTGATTGAATTGCAGCCTTTCATTAAATCGGGCACTCTGTATTATTTTCTCTGAACTAGAGTAAATCAGAATGGCAAAGAGATTAGCCCCCAAGCCCATCTCTTTGTGATCTAGAGGCATATAATTTTTAACCATTACCTCAATTTTATTTTGTAACTGAAAAAGATGGTGCATAATCTACTGTGTCAGTAATTCCCTTCCCTCTGAGGTGGTATATTTGATGACATGACAAAAATACTACTGTGTAACGTAGGTACATTTGGAAACTATAAGGCTTGTAAAGGAGCAAGATCCCACTACTGAAAGCTAGAGAAAAGTGGGGAGGAAAAGGGAAGGAAAAGAGAAACTGTGGATTCATAGCAGTGCAGATTCATTCACAAAAAGCTGGAAACCAGAAGGGACCATTAGCTCATCTAGGCTCATCTTCTATATATATTACTGAATATTCATTATTTCATCAACCAAAATCAAACCTTCTTCTGATTTATTTCTAACTACCATTTTACTAGAAGAGAAACAGCTGGCCTCTGAGTCAGGACATTCCATAAATATCTCCCTGCTTTTACTGGAAAGTTGTGTGTGTAGGGATGAGGGTGGAGGGAACCGGGGTACTTGTAACACTCTCTCTGTTCATCTCCAGCTGGCTTACACAATGCTGCCTCCATAACACGAGAGACAACCTCCATACCAGCAGTTCTGAAACAAACCCATGACAACAACGTCAACGATTTTGAACTTTTTATGCAGCAGGTCCACCCAGGAGCTCCTGTGCTCGTGCAAGTGGCCGCAGCAATGGTTCCTCCCGAGAGCGCTTCCCGGGCTGCTCGGCACCGGTGGCCAGGCAGCTGCACACACAGGGGCGAGTGTTCCAAAAGGGAGCAGGAGAACATCGCTCTGGATGTACAGTTTGTGTCTCACATGATTTAAGAGGATCCAGTTTTCCCCACGGTTCGTATCATACATTGGAAGAACATGGCGCTTTCCTTATCTGGCCATAACATTTCAAAACACGCTTCGGTTTTCCTTATTGCTTGGGCTCTGCCTCCTTTTCAAAGCCCCTATGCTTAACTCGGTAAGAGAAAAGCTACAGTAAGTCCCTTTTCCTATTTTCTTATATTTGTGTAGCTGTTAGACATTTTGCAAAGGAGGGGAGTACCAGCCAGCCTTTCACAACAAAAGGGCTACTGTCACCGCGCCAGTCCCAGACATGGTGGAAACCAGCCCACAGGAAAAGGCCTGGCTCCAGTGTTAGGCCCCGGCCGAGTACAGTCACTGCATTCACTCAAATTGGCAACAGGTCTCAGTGTTCCTGGCTTTGAGCTGTGAACAAGGGTCGGGATTGAATAACCAATTATACAACCGCTGACTGAGTTTATCCAAGGTTTGCAAACTGCTATAATAGCCCAGTATTCACTGACTGTTTTATCCTTTTCCAGATATAGTGTCATATCTCCCCTTGTGCTCCATTTACATGTCACTTTATTACATACATCCATTAAAAAGGTTAATACAATGTCACAGTCAATGCCTAAATGTTGCCATTCAGTATCCTCGCCTTGCTGCCCGGTACATTTCACATAGGCACATTTCTTTCTCTGCACCTCTTCTCCTGCACTCTCCTGCACACTCGCCTGCTTGCTTGCTTGCTCGTGTGGGCACACACAGACGCATGCACACACAGACACACACAGGCACACACAGAGACACACAGAGCCACACAGACACACACACTCTCCTTCCTGCTGCAACTTCAATCAATTTGCTGTCAAGACTACAGAGCAGCGCAAGAACAAAACAGCTAAGAGTCAACAGAGTAAAAACTGCATGCTCCCTAAAGTTGCTAGTGACAGGAATAACCTTTAAAACTCTTGAAAGTTCAGATAATTACTTAAATTGCAGACATTGTTGAGACTCCCTGAATCACCTGGGTCTCTTACACTATTAGGAAAGTTCACTCACTAAAAAAAGTCTTATGAATGGCTTTTCTTACTTTCGGATAAACGTTAAACATACCAAAAATTGTTATTCTCTGATTTTTAACACTTCCCAACTTGACCCCACCTATAACCCAGACGCGTAGGAGGCTGGAAAAGACTGGAAAAAATAGAACCAAAATCCCCTACATCTTCCTGTGAATGACTGATGGAGATCTTGCTTAAAGTTGTTTGGTTTGCTGTTTTGGCGGTTTGTTTGTTGAGGTTTTTGTTTTTTTTTTTTTTTTTTTTTTTGTAGAAGACTTTTCTCTGATCAAATTGATCATCTCTGTATAGAAGTTTGCTTCTGAAAACAGGAAGAAAAGAAAATTACTCAAAATATTCTACAGGTTCACTTTCTGAGATAAAGGGATTCCTGTTACTTTTTTCATTTCTATCTCCTACTGCCCTATTAACAGAAAACGGTAGGAGAAGCCAAAGACAAAATTTTACCTTTTGATTTCATACTATACGGCATAATGAAAGCTGTTTGGTTCAGAGTGAACCAAAGTTCACTGTCGGTGGCCAGACTGTACCTCTAGGCACACACTCTTGTGAAGGGCTGTACAACAGTAACATGAATCAGTGCTGCTTGCCTATACAGTATCACTGGGAGGAAGGTACAACTTTTGAGCTGAGCAGTATCGCAGGGGATCTCCACTGGTACCGTAGTGAAACTACATTACAAATTACAGGTTGATTCCTGATTCCAGAAGCTGGTTTTCATTTAACTTTGTGGCTTTTTACAGTTTGGAATAGGGCAGTTCAGATAAAAGACTTTGATAAGTAAAAAGACTTAGACAAGTAAAAAATTGGAGGATATTTTTTATTCTCCCTCACTTTCCTGGGGCTTGAGACTTGGATCTTTTTGGTCCAGACCAATGCACTAAAGCACAGCAAAACCACACCTATTTATCTGGTATGTCTGACCATGCAAGTCAACAGACACCGATGAAATGTTTTTGAAAAGACTGTTCTTGTGGAATCTACTTGCTTATTTATAGATTATCACAGTCAAGATAAAGTGCACAAATACTTGTCTATCATCTAAACTGAGGGTTATATCAACTCATCATCATTATGTGAAGTCTGACTGCAATGATGGAAAGCGCAAGATTTTTCCCAATATGCCCCACTTCAAAAGAACGTGAAATATACTATTAATGTAAATTGTACACTAGTCCTGAAGGAAACAAACCCATTCAGTCAACAGAAAGTCATTCACTGGGGTAAGATTTTTTTTTTTTTTTTTAAATTTGCTTTGCTTTTTAAAAAAACCTTCACACAGGTTTTGGACAATCTGTATTTCCCTTCTGATGAGTGCTAAGGCTTCTAACATGAACCCCTGATACTTACACAGACAGCTGCATGTGATGGTACCAAACTATGCTGCAGAGAGCTTCCTCATTCCTTAGTTTTGGGAAAAGACAGGGATATGTGAAGCACTGAGATGCATTGTTAGAGGAGCAGCACAGCCCTGACATGCTATATGGAGAGACATCCCAACTTCATCATTTCTTTGAGTCTCAATAAAAAATTAAAATCTTCAAGAAGCTGTTACTCAGATTAGGATACTAAACAAGAAAATTATAGGCAGAACCTATTTCCAATGAGTCACTTTCCTATCTAAAAGCCTGTGTGTAAAGTTCTTTCTTTCATGCTTTTTTATGTTACACAATGCAACTCCCCACTTTTGCATCATAAAAGATCTGTAGGCACCACATTGTTGAGCTATCAGTAATAGACTCTTGATTGAGTTGGACTCTGAATGACACATAGTAGCAGCAAATGATAAAAAGAGAGACTGGAGAAAAGCCCTCCCCTCAATTTACTCCTAAACCAATTATCTGCAAGCTATGTGCACCATGAAATTCTATTAGAAACAAATTATATTAGCATTGTTTATGAAAGCTATGGCAAGTTGTTATCCAAAAATGTGAATTACCTCTGAAAAGAAGAGAGGAATGGGACAATTCTTTTGGCAAGTGGAGAGACTGGTATTTCCCCTTCTGTTCCCTTCTCTTGTCTGATTGTTCTGAAGAAAAAAACCTGAAGCTAAATTTTGTTACCACAGTTTCTTACAACTTCATACAACTTCTTAACTGGACTTTGTACTAATCTAACTAAGCCTGAAGCAAGGAGATTCAGAATTATTTAAGGAAGAGTAACTCAGCTGAACCCCTTTGGAAAAGGACATTTTCCGAACCTTGACTTCTTTTACTTGCTCATTCAAGCACAAAAAGGAGAAAATGGGGCTGGAATTTCTATGGCCAAAACAGAAACAACAAAACAGGACATGACACACCTTGGCAAGTTTACATGCTTTCAAAGAAGGATGTAGAACTGCAACATATTTGGACAAATGCTTACAACAAAGGCAGGACTAACTTGAAAATATTGTTATTAAAAATGTTCTTTTTTCTGTCATGAAATTCTGGAAGTGAAAACTGCCACCTATCACCCCTTTTTAGTCACAAATTAATATCTTGCAAGTGTCTGCAGCTCTGGACACTCCCAGATGCACTGTTCTGTAGGAGAATATACTATCTCTGTGACACCTTGGTTTTAGTTTAGCAATGTTAGGATCTCACACATCAGAAGATTCTAGACTACAGCTCTGTAATGTACCCACAGTAGTCTGTGCTTCTGTATTTGGAGGAAACTGACATTTCCTGAAGGACGGTGGGCCTCTCAAGTAAAACTGTCATGTTACTGATTTGTGGAGTGGCGTTTTCATTCCACTGTTAGATGGCTTCTTGCAAACACTTCAGTTACGTATAACTGCAGAAAGAGGACATAGTACAATACTTACTAATTGCTAACTAATATTGTTGTCTCAAATCTCAAAGGAACTCTTTTGAACGATGAATATGAACGGTTCAGATATCATTAATTTGAAAACTAAACTACAAATATTACTAGCCCAGTCTGTCCCACAGTCCACAGATCCTGGAAGAGTGGCAGACACTAGTGAGTGTTCAAAGTACTTTGTTATGATATTAAAACAAATAATCTTAAAAATACTAGGTTTACTTCCTTCTAACTTTAGGGAGAAAATCTGACTTGTTAGTTTCTAACCTTTTCATCACTTTTCCTTCCAAGACCTTTCTATTGTGATCACACACACAATTTTAATTAATATTTCAAGGGAGATAATAATTAATATTTAGCTATTCAATCCTTGACAGAAAAGAAAAACAAATCAGTTTGATTTACTGGCTCCTTGAAACAGATTCTTTGGGGAACTAGAGAAATTCAGACATAGAACAAATGGTATCTTATGGAACTCATTCTTACAGTCATTCTGGACTTCTATCTATAATTGTGCCTTTTGATATTGATGCTACTTCCCTGCCTTCATCAAAAGAGAAGTACAAAGAAGCAAATGTGAGGGCAAATTTTTTCTTCCATTAATTCTGATGGCTAGATGTCCTAATACAGCATGCTTTTGTTTCTATTACAGTTCACTTCTTAGCCTAGCGTTAGCAATAGTCAGTTTTAAGGCAGGTCCAGTAATTCTAGATTGCTAATTGGTTATTTCAGAATCATATTATTATACTCAAGAATTGGAATGCTACTGCTTTCATCAATCTTTGTTTAAAAAACCCAAAGATATGAATTTCCACCTCTTCAATTTTGACACTGCAGCAAAGTGTTGAATTGCCAGTGGTTGGTAGATAGCTTCTATTTCAAACACATATTTATCTGTGTTAGCTGCAAAATGATAGGGCTGTACAGAAGTAAAGATTCACTTGCTTCACGTTCCTAATCTTCTGCTGAATATCCCTTCATAACTTGACTATAAAGGGATGAATTTATTTGAATTTCATTTGTGATGTCATGCAGATTTAAGAGCATTCTTAAACATATGAAATACACGAACATCTTGAAAATTTTCTCTCTGAACAGGCAATAGGTGTAATGAAACAGCCAAGAACAGTGAAACAAGAGAAATGTAACTTAAATCTATCAGACTATTAATATTTTAACCGCCCTCGGTCATATTCATGTTGTTACATTTTCAAGTTGCTTTCCCTTTACAAGAAACATAAACATAAGTTTCTTTGATATTTTAAACCCTGACTTTGAGACTGTTTTAACCTCCCTCTGTCCAAGTGTTAAGTGACTAATAGCTCTACAGCTGTGGAAGAAAACATCTCTCATCTCCCCCATGGTCCAGCACCTTCCATTTACGGTTAGAATGATTTCATTATGTTTTACCACTGCTGGCTGCCATATTTTTCCCCTGCTCTCTCCCCAGCCCACTGCTAACTGTTATAAACCTTAGAAAGGATTTGGGAAGCTATCACTCAGAGCACCACTGAGCAAAAGAGCCAATCACCAAGGCAAGGGAAGCCTTCTTACCTAAACAAACCATTATCGGCTCATCTCATGTCTTTGTACTCTTTTTTTGCTATTACCTCACGGGATTAACTTTTATCTCTAATCTCTGCTCTGGCCAACTGTCAGGGAGCCTAAAAGCTGCCTGTCTTTTAATCTGTGTGTAATAATACTGCTGTTACTAACAGATAACTGTGAAACAACATGGAGGGAAGGAAAACACACAAACACACAAGGCTGATTGTTAAAAACTGCTGTGCTAGCTCCTACCTGAAAGGAGAGCAAGATCATGCACGATGTCCATATTGCATTCCCTTCATTTTCTCTTTCATGTTTTCCTTTTCAATCCAGACTTGACTGAAGTGCTTTAATTTGGGGGATCTGTTCTTACTAACCAGTTTATCTGCTGTTCAACTTGACACGGCCAGGTTTCTAGGACTGAAAAAATCCTCACCTACTTGTGACTTTCTATTAAACAAACAACAAAAAAATCAGGATGGGGAACATGACAGAAAATAAAAAAGGAAAAGAAAATTAATGATCCCACTGTAAAGGGAGATAGCCAAGGCTTCAAAACAGTCAACATTTTAAAACTTGCCTTGAAATAAAAACGTCTCTTACTGGGTGGCACGTTTACCAGGCAGTCAGGCTTTACTTTACTTGAAGTTAATTCTTTTATAAGCTCTCCCCAATACTACATTGCACCATGTTTGGTAAAACAAGGCTAAGACTGAAAGAAAAACAAGGACTACTTAATTATGGCCAGGTGTGTAGGGAAGCAGCACTCTCAGAATATGGGGTCTTGTGGGGTTAGAGCAGGGAGGCGAACCCTCATAAAACCTGGTCTTGTAGGGGTGTTGGTTGCATTTTTTCCCCAGATTTTATTAAAAGCTTATTAAAGTCAAAGACAGGCCCTTTGATTTAAATCTAGTCTTTGAAAGAGTTTGAAAAACAACAGGGGAGAGGAATAAAGGAAGCATACCAAAAAATCTCAGCAGGAGAGTTATGGATACAGTATTTTAAGGAAGTGGTTGTAAGGACAGAAAGGATACAAGTCTTACATAGAATAGTAACAGCAATTAAACCTGTGTTAGTGATAAATGTTATTTTAACTGTTGCTCTAGATAAATCCTAGAATTCCAGCTCAGTATCTTACTATACCTCTAAAAACCTATAAAGCAAACTGATACACCCCCATCACTCTCTGATACGAAAACTTAAGAATTAGGCCTTGCACCATACCTTGAATAATCAGCAAACTCAGATCTAGGGAAGCTGGCAGATGTAAACTAGCGCATGTCAAAATTTCCTCCTGGCAGGTCCAAGACAATTCCTTTGAGGGCTGTTACTCTGAGGGTCCCAATTAGAACTGATCAGGCGATTTAGTATAGTGCTTTTCATCATTAGATCTCAGTGGTTTACAAAAGAGGTCATTATCATTACAGTAGTAGTGTTGTAGCTGGCTAGTATATGGATGAAGTAAGATTTGTGGGGAAAAGCAAAGAACTTCATTAGATCAGCTGATATTGACAATGTTTGCTTGCCTTGTCAAATCTGATAACGACTTTGTATGTCCTAATGGTTGTGTAATTTTCCAGCTTTAGCTGGACAGACATCATTGTTCCCAAGTGAAGAAAATAAGGCAGAAAAAGAAATGGCTTGCCCAAGGTCACCCAAGAAGGCCCAGTAGCAGAGCCAAGGTCTTCTAAAGCTGAGTCAGGTGCCAAAATAATCAGGGCTTTTTGTCACTCTTTAGCACCTGGTTGAGCTGCACCTGGAAATGAATGAGAAGCCAATGGAGGCATCAAAAAGCAAGTCCATTGTGTCCCCTGTGGCTAATGCCATCCATAAGAAACCAAAAAGGCATTTTGCAGGAGGGATTACCTTCTTTGTAGTGTCTAAATGTCAGCCCTCTGTACAATGTATTGTAATAATCTCAGTTACAAATCACAGTGAAAAGGATTACAGTGGTAGGGTCCAGATACAAAAGGCTAGACTGCAATCTTCAGGCCAAGCACAAGCAAGCAATGGGAATTTTTAGCCACTAAAGCCACCTGAAACTCCAGGAATAGACGAGAGATCATAGACAGTCCCAAGCATGAACTTTTTGGCAAAGGAGAAAAAAAGACCATCATGAATAAGGGAGAGGAACTGGAATCAGCCTTCATCACATCTAAATCCTTTCCTAATGTCTGACACTTAGGGGGGTTTGTTCTTAACTCCCCATGCTACTTGACCAAAGACAAAGATGTCCCAGCAGCCAGAGCTAGCTAGCTTTCCTTTCACTGGAAATCAAACCCTGACTCAAGTCATTGTTTCTGACAATATTTTGAACTCCAATGTAGAAAAGCAGGAAAGATGTCATGAAGTCTCCCATCCACCAATATGTTGATGACCTGTGTCTGCATATTGTGGTTTTTATCACACACAACCTATCTCCAAATGGTTTCCCAGGTATTTTGATTAGGTAACAATGTGGAAATTCATGGCCTCTCTTGCCAAATGAACAAGTGACCACAACTATCTGGGATTATTTAGAAAAGAAAATAGAGGAGCAGCCAAAAGCGATACCATCCACCTCAGGAAGGGATCAAATGTTTAATAATGTTTGCTGCTTAAGTATCGAAGTCTGCTGTCAGATCTAAACATGGACTATGCTGGTATAATGATCCTCAAAAGGCAAGGCAAGGAGCATTCCCTCTCATTCCACATCTTGACACCAAACTAAGAAGGACAAGAAAAATCCAGGAAACCAAATTGTTCAAAAACCTGTCCCTCCCATCTGTTTCACCTGACAACATGAAGTCTAAAGAGTTGCCCATCTCTCCCTCATATGCTTATACTCAAACCCCAAAATACAGGATCTTTGCAAGCATTACAATATTTGTTCTTCAGCTCAGATCTGACAATGAAAGCAAACCACTATCCCCTCCCTGCCACCTTTGAAATTCTTCTTCAAACCAGTGTCAGTGTTGGCCCCCCATTTCATCAGAGTAAAAATCTACATCTGTTCTACATTGAAGAGACAACATTCACAGTTTTTCAGACTGCCAGCACCAAAAACTAACAACCAAGTTCTAATCAGTGACAGAGATGCGCCTACACTTGCTGCCCACTCCCACTAAAATAAGGAATCGGGGACACAAACACTAGCTTTGACCCAAGTGCCCAGATTAGCAACCTCCCACTTGCCCCCCTCTCAGAAATCAATATATTGCTGTGTTTAAAAATGGTTTACTGAAAACTTCTCAGAAGCAGCCTGGTGAGGGTGATTATCTGAGGATCTTAAGTGAGGCTTTAATAAGGTTCTACTGTATACAGTACATCTAAAAAAAAGCCCACTAAAAATAACAATGAGAGGAGATGATTGTAGAGGATCTCACTCTCTCAGCATCATTTCTAGCTTGTGCCCACATGACTACAGTAAAGATATCTTGTCAGGCCATGAGGGCTTGACAGGCCTAATCAATAGCTGTTATTTTTTCACAAGTGCCAACAAAAGAAAAACATAATTTATGCCACGCAAGATGCTGAAAATAATTCATACTAATTGGACTGCCTAAAATTCCCCTTCTGTCCTTCTGTTTTTGATTGCTTTTAACTTCACAAACTTCGACTGTCCATACTAAAATGCTTAGCCTCCGAGCTACAGAAAAAATGAAAACATGGGAGTAACAAGGGCAACATTACTTTCTTGCTATCTGACAGTTTAAGCTGCCATTTCTAAGCAAAATTTGCATTGGAGTTTAGAGTCTAACTTCCTTCAACTGTTCTGTAAAAGACAGCTATACTGCAGGGGAATTCAAAATTTTGTCAAGCGAAGATTAAACGTGTACAGACCTCTTTCAGTGTTGCCTTCAGAGAAAGTTAGAAGAATGAAGACAGCTGTGACACGCTTTAATATCTGCAATACATATTTTAATGTTCTATATTCTTATTAATCTCTGAGACTTGTAACAGCCCTTTGGAAGTACACACAGTAAATCTTACGGTTTGTTGATTTTTTCCCCCTTCATAACTGCATACAAATATTACATAGTACTACAGCACTGCAAGGGGCCTTCCAGGTCATCACGTTTGTCCCTCTGATACTACAGTCAGCACGTCATGTGATGATTTTCATTAACTTATAGAGCTCTTCTATAAAAACAGTTCGGGGATTTTTTTTGCTACAACATGCTGCTCCAGAACCCCACTGTTCTAGTGATTAAAAACCTTCTAATTTCCAGACCACTTTTACTCACAGCCAGTCTTTCTTGTTTTAGGGCCACTGCCATGCCCAATAAAAAACAATGCCTGCCTAACGTCTCCTGAAAACAGGTAGAATTTGGGATAGCACTTCTTAACTTTCAAGTTACTCTGATGATGAATTTGGCTTGGTGAATGACCAACAGTTGAGTCCACAGGCAGAATTTATCCTGTATTTTCTTCAGAGCATACTTCCTGCAGCTGACCAACACTGCTTCCTTAAACTAAGCTTACCAGGCATGTTAATATCCCTTACATAGGGAACATCTGAAAAAAAAGCTTACATAGCAATTGAAAGTTTATTAATAAAGGGAAGACTCAGCTAGGCAATAAAATATTTCAGAAAAAAGCCTCCACTGCTATTTGTCTACTAAACTATAAAATGCACTTTCATGAACTACATATTCCAATTAAAACCAAAACAAAATAGAAATCACTACCAATAACTATCATTCATGTTATCACAGTAAAAGGTCAGTTTTCAGTCTCTGTCCTGTTTGGAGAAGTTTGAATCCAGTGCATAGCTGTCTAACAAGGTATGGGCAGCAATGCTGAGCATTTGTTTTTACCTATTATTTTTAACTGTGGTAACAGAAAGAAAAGGTTGTATGCTTTTCCAAAACAAATGAAGATTCATTCCAAATCCTTAAACACAAGGTATAAGCTACAAAAGAAACATATAGAGCTGACAGGCCAAAGCTGTTACTGGGGGAACAGACAGGTACTAGAAATTTGTTGGGAGGAGGTAGGTCAACTAGTAAAATGTTCTGCATACAAGGATGAAGGACAAGCAAAACTCAGGTGCAGTGAACTGAGGACGGAAGAAAGGTGGTCAGTGGATTTTTATGACAAGTCCCTATTTCTGTAGCATTTTTAAATAACTCCACTGCAACCAAGCAGATACACATCCAGTAAATATTACAGTATCTTTCTTTTCTTTAGTGCTCAAATCTGGGCTCAGGCCTTACAGACTTAGACCCAGCTGTATGAGAAGTGTCAACAGAAATAGTATTTCATATTGACCCTGCCATATCCTTGACCTGTTTGGAGAAGAAAGATGGCTTGCTCCATAATAGAATAAAAGGGAGAATCAGCAATCAATTAATACAGAGAACTAGGGAGTTTGGCTGTGTTAAGTTAAGCCTTGAACTAACCTGACAGGATACAGTACCTCAAATTTTGAATTTAATTAGACCAAATGCCTGATAACCATCCTTCGATTGCATAGCATGGCCCAACTTTTAACAACATGCAGGTGAAAATACCCAAGGGACAGATATAAATCTTCACATAGAAAATGTTACTACCTCTGGCTTTATTCTAACATGTGGCAATGTTGTTAGGATACAAGCAGCAACAAAATCAATGTGTAGTCTAATGCAGAAGCTTTTTAGCATTCACTCCTAAGTTTATTCAATAGGGTTCATGCTGGTTTTCTGTCCAAAATTTGCATACATGCTTTCAACAGATTATTAATATTTACTAGCAAGAATAAAGGAAGTATAAGTATGATAAATAATGTTAGCCTGTAGCTCTATTACAACATGAAGGGTTTAATAAATATGACACACCCAACCCATGCAGTGCAGTAATAATCATCCCATGTGCGCAAGAATTTTTTTTCTGTAAAAGAAACATTTTCTTTTCCAGTTTTTTTTATACACTGTGCCTTTAAAGGGCATCACTATGTATACATGTATGTATATGGGAAAACTTTCTACTCTTACAATGACTTCAAAATTCAAGCAGGGCAAATATAACATTGTTCTGAACAAAGAAGCATTTTAGAAAAAAAAATTATGACTGAAAATATTCTTCTGTGGCTTTGTGGAATTATTCTACCTGACTTTTTAATGGAGTAAAAAACTCCTAGGGACAGACAGGCAGGTCATAAATTAAACTCACATATCAGGAATGGGTTGAGCATTCATTCAGTTCCCATCCAAACACTGAATCCACTTTCAGAATTTCTCCTAGCACGCAAAGCTTACTCTTTGTCAGTTCCATTAAATACAATTAGCTAAGTGATAGATTTGTGTACAAGAGCAGGGTGGCATTATTACTGCAGAACTCTGAAGAAGCCTTGGATCCATACCCTGTTGGTTTTGCCAAAGTCACTGTTAGAATCACAGGTTAATTTACCTATGGCGAAAATCAACTTTCAAAAGATCCAAGAAAGAAAATCTTATTTACAAATGTGCGAGTTTCAATTTCAAGGTCTGCAAGATTGCAGAAAAACGTAATAAAAACAGAGGGTCAGTTTTTCTATTCTTTCAACATATACAGCTAAATCAAATCTTCCTGATCTAGATAGTGCTACAGATATGCATGAGAATGAAAATAAGATAGATAACCACATACATTGAAGAACAGCTAAGAATCATCAAATGCATTACCATAGTTTTGAACGATGACAAAAATTGCACTTGAGTGAGATATTACCCTCCAGCTTCATCACACTCAACGACACATTTAATGTCAGACTAAAATTTAACGGATATTAAAGCAAACAAAACCATTTTTAAAGCAATGCTAATGTTACTTTTCTGTTTACACACAAACTACCAGAAGTTTGCAAATTCAAACTTGTCACACAGGACTGAATCTGTTTTATAAACACAAACAGCAAAACTTGCACAGACTGCATGGATTTCAACTTCAGCTTTTCACTTCCTTGTCCAGGTTGCTGGGCGCCACAACTTTGTCTCTACTGACATGATATTACAAAGTAAAACATTGCAGGTGCAGATATTACGAAGTAAAACATTACATCGTACCAAAGGATCTAGAAAATGTTATGGCCAAGAACAATATTTGGGGGTAATGTGTGCCAAGCTAAAAGTGATCAAGTCATATGTTTTAGACATAAAGTGATTCCTTTCAAAGAACAGGTCGAATTTCCTCCCACTAATACCAAACAGCGCATATATATCTATGTAGATGCATTAAACATTTATTTCATTATCTTCTTTCCCCCTCTATTTTTCTTCTTCAAAAGATCTCCCTGCTCATCTCCTGTTATTAGATATTAGCATAGGCAAAAGACAACATGTAAAAGATAGCCAATTTGAATATGGCAAATCTATTGTTTTCAAAATTAAAATAAAACCAACAAAGTCTTTCTTTTAACATAGCAGCTGAAATAGGGGTATTGCATATTTCAAAATGAAACAGCTCAGTTTTCAATTCTTCAGCATTCTCTACACCATATGGAAACAGCTACCACCACTCTTCTTATTGTTAAGTGTACATAGCCCTAAATCAGAAAGTCATTTATAGGTGCTTAATTTAAAATATTTGCTTAAATCCACCTTTGTAAAGCATGGCCTAAGTGCTTCCAGTTTAAGTGAATTTTATGCTGAGCTAAAATGGTCATAAAACGTGGTTTTTAAAAACAAAAATATTGAACAAATCTGGTTATTACAAAAGTGGTGTGAAAAGCACCATTCCAGTATTTTAAGAAGCACTTCTAAAAGTGTTGTATATTTGTGAAGAAGGATTTGGGGAATTTAAATAAACTCTCTTCAAAAAGCTAAATAACTAACAGAAACAAAAAATAAAATGATAGAGAGAAATTATATGAACAGATTTTCCAGCACATCATATTAGGAAGTGGGGCAAATTCTGCTTTATTTGTTAAATACTGCCTTGTGTTGACTCCAAATGGGACTACTGGAGTAAACGAGAGCAGAACTGAGATGCACTGTCTATACTCACAATGCCACAGTTCAACTCTTGTTTCATTAACCAAATACCGTAGACAAAGGGATTGCATGAGAAAAACGTGATCCACAACTAAAAGTAATGCTGCTATTAATTTATTCCATGTGCGTTACTGTCTTACTCTTCTCACTTAGATTCCAACCGCACCAAAGACAGAATTACCAGAGTTGCTTTTTGGCACCTCTCACAAAAACTTGGTTAATTATTATAGCACACAGTGATGCCCCTGGTACACATGTGACAACATACACCCCCACACAAATTCACTCTGCCACGCTCAAACTTAATTAGGTGTGGGTCCAGGCTGCAAGGTTCAAATCATGGAATCGTTTAGGATAGAAAAGATCCGTAAGATCCGTATCTGGAAATGCACTTTGTTGGCTAGAACACGGGAGTGAGGTTGAGGTGATCCAAATTCAGGTCCCCACTCTGTTCTGTCCCTCGGCTCACCTTTACTTTCAGTCTATGGTCTCTGCAGCCAGAAATGCTTTTACAGTTTGCTGATACAAAACCTAGCACACAGGACCCCTGTCTGAGTTTGCACCTCACAAGGTTACTGCTCCCGGCATTAAATAAAAATATAGACAATACTAGGCTTAGGTGACAGTTGTCTCTTCCATACAAAGGAATACTGTAGACCTGAAAGACTGCAGTATATATATATATACATAATATATGCTATTACTGGCTAATTAGTAAGGTGACAGAACCACTTTTCTAGAATAGTGTTGATTTGAAAACATTTTTTTAAAATCAACATTTAACAATACTAGTTAAGTCAAAGACAGGCAGGGTTGCACTCTGCTTGAAATAAATACTGAAGAACTATTAGAATGTAACATTCGAACATTAAATCATGTGGGAGACCACGTCCAGTTTTAACGTAAAGTAGATTCTGTGCAACTCAGAACCAAAGTAAGTTGAAATGGCTTCATTATGCACATCAGCTTCGTCTGAAAACTGGACAGAGCCTTTTAAATCATTAACCCCTTTCAAAAAACTTAATCAAAATCACCTTAGCTTTTTTTCTTATCCATGAAGTTCTAGGTGGGTTTTGTGAGTGATTTTTCTTTTTTTTTCTTTTCTCTGAGGGTGAAAAGAACCTATTTGCATTATATTCTTTGTGCTTTCAGGTGGAAACGTTACTCTGCTGCAAACTGATGATGAGTCTTTCTGTGCCTGTATGCAGCAGCACGGTGACAACACAGTCCCACAACATGCATGCATCTGCACAACTGCGCCAGGAGAATGTAGGGCTTTGTAAGCTGTCCTGACCATTTAGTGTCCAAACAAGGGAACAGTCTTACAGGAAACCAGCATTGTTAAATTTTCTTTCCCAGAACTGTTTGAAAGGAGAAGGTTGCCGTTCAGCCCATGGGCTCCATTGCTTCCAGTATGAGCAGGATGAAGTGGATCAGACTTGGAAGTTTTGCGACTGGCAGATACCGAGCAAAGAGTATATGAGCCTCAACATATATGCCATTGGGACTTTGTGTACTGCACAAATAGACAGAGACCAAACAGCACAAAATTTCTCAAGAAAAATCAAAATGAAACATTAAACTACTCGTGATACACCACTGGATTAAAGTTTCCTTCTCTTGAAATTATTCTGGAAAAAGGTTCACTTTGGGATCTGAATTGCTGAGATGGTGTTTAACTAATGCACAAACAGAAAGGAAAATATTCTAGAAGCTGAGAAGTAAGTGCTAGCAAGAAGAGTGTAATTTAATAGTCTGAAGCTGTCTGATATACACTCTGACACAACCACATTACAGAAATCCTTGCAAACCACTGAACTGTTAGCTATCTGTACCAAAGAGCACACCAAATCCTTTTAACTACAACTCATTTTGGCTGAATCCTGTCAAGGCAAAATTAGTCCATGTTGTTTACAACTAAAATTACACACTACTGTTCCATTCAAAGCTTTCTTGCTCAAGGTCTTGCCTAGCACATTGTTTGCATTTATGCATTTTTCCAAAGTGCAGTTGTCCAGGAATTGCCTCAGAACTCTGTTGGCTGGAACTGGGCTGGTTTGAAAATTTATGCACAGTATTATTTTTACTATTGACTATTATGTCTTAGCATCACCCCTGAAGTCTGTCCACCTCACCAAACAAGAGCTTCCCCACAGCAGGCTTTACACAGGTATAATACAATTACTCCACGAGCTATGCACTGGCTGAAGGCTCTACCCCTGACACACAGAAAACACTTCCAAAGAGGAGAAAAACTTAAACAGTTTAAACGATATTGGAGCCCTTCATGCAACACAGGAGAGTTTCACCAGGAGATATTCTGGGCTTCTGATCTTCACTGACTTCCATTGACTTCAGTAGGCTTAGACAATCACTAAATAAGATCACGGTTAATAAATTTTGTTTTGATGAATTCTGGAAAGTGTCAAAGCATTAAATTCTCCATTTTATTCACCCAGAAGGACAACCTAACAGCAGTGTAATTTCAGGCAGCAAGCATCTTTGAAGAGCAGCTAAGGGGATGGCACAACCATAGCTCATTTCCTTCTTCCCCTTTTCTGCTGAGTTTGTCAAGGTGTGTGCCAAATAGGCTGGATTGTTAAGGTGTTATTTAATATGGTTACTTCCTTTAGTGCCACAAGCCAGTATGATGCCATCATTCAATGTCATACTGTCAGTGTACAGCTCACCTGTTCCTTTATCACCAATGACTATAAAAAAAAATACAAAAAACACCAAACCAACAAAAAAATACTTCCTAAAATACCCACTGTTCTACAACAAAAAAAGGATCCACAGAAAGACGATGCAATCAACTTCCCATGCCCTCTGATAACTCTAGGACAGGTCTATTTCATCTTCTGTGGTTCTTTTAACCCTATGAATAGTCAACAAATTAGCTGGAATCACCTATCACAGAAGATAAAAGACAATATTGTTCATGTTCACACACATACTGAAAAGAAAGAAAATTTTTGGATTCCCAACTATTGTTTTCTATCAGGCAGTCTCAACAGTCTCAGGATGTCCCTAAAATACTAACTTTACGTCACAATCTCCATGGAAAGGTAGGGTTAGGAAAGAAGAAATCCTAGGAACCCAACCCAAAAGTCAGATGCTCTAGCACTCACAGGGCAGGCTGGAGACAGCATGAGCTGCACAGCTCTGGTTTCTGGAACACTGCCAGCGCAGCCTTTGGCTTTAAGGAGTTTGGGTAACTGTGTCCTGCAACTGCAGTTAGATACGTGGGAGGGGAAGTTGTAGCATGTTCAGTTTGCCCTGCAGGTGAAACTTAAAAGTCAAACTGCCTGCATCATAATATTGTCTCTTCATATCACAATGAAATTTCATGGCACGATGCATTACACTGACTCTGAAAACTGCTTCAAGATCTTTAATTTTCTCTTGGCCAAAATTATCTAGTCTGCCTGATACAATCTGCATTTGCCATGCATATGTAGGGCAAATTTAATGTTTAAAATTATTTATGATACATAATGATTGGCTGGATGGGGCGAAATGTGTTTAGGTTATTTACTTTAGAGTCCTTTGCGAGCCTGAACTGGTTTAAAGGTATTTCAAGCTGGGTGGTTAGGGTTAAATTTCCCATGGAGCCGGTGAAGATGGGTAAGTGTTGTCAGAGCTTGAAGTAGCCCACCTGTTAGGTACCTAGCAGAATAAATATCCTTCTTAAAATATGGAAGAGAAATAGTAAGAATTTTTCCATGAAGTATCTTAATCTTGTAATACAGATTTTTATGCTTCAGGGAAGGGGTTAAATGGCTTCTTCTGAACCACAGAAGCCACTACCAATAATTTGATTCAGTATAATGGAAGTGGGCAAAAAGAAAAAAGGTACAGGGTAGGGGCAGTTCTACCGGAAGGAAGTCTAGAAAAAGACTTGCCATTAACTTTTTTTATTTACCATTAAATTTCTTTCAGCCAAGTCCAAAAAAGCAGGGAGGGGGTTCTGACTAGATAGTTTGCAAACTGTTATACAGTTCTGGGAATATGATCAAAGTAAAGTTCCTACAATTTTACTGTTTATATTTCCTGTATTTCACAGTTTCATATGAACCTTCTAGTTCTCATGAGTTTTCCTTCCACTGACACTCCTCAAGAGCACTGGCAAAGATCTCTAGGCAGGGCAATTAACTAAGCCTCCTAAAACTGTTCTAGCACACTCTCTATAGTTGTAGTAACATCAAAATGTTCTCAGAATGTTCAAAATACACTTTTAAAAAGAAAGATGTGACAACTGTAAAAAGTACCAATGGAAGGAAATCACTTATACAAGAGAACTAATTGACTGGGTTCTCTAGCAGGAAAAAAATGAACCAAATAGCGTGCATTAAAGAAGGGTGGCATTAATTCTAAGAGGTTCATATGGCTGACTTGCTAGGATAACAGCTTGTATTAGTATGACACAGCAAGTTCAAAAAGGAAATACCCCTAAAGCAATGGACCTTGTCCAAGTTAAAAACATCTGAACGTCTAATAAGACAGGTTGCAATACGACCTGGCAGAACACTGACCGTTCATTGGTAACTGCTTGTACACCTGCTCTTATTCCACAGTATACATGTCAACGTATGATCGATGAAAGAAGACAATGCTACATCAGTCTACAATGGGTAAAGACAAATCATGCAGGGAATAACTAGAAGCTGCTGACAAGATGCAAGCTGCAAATTCTGTAGTTTACCTCATGATAGCTTGCTCATAACCATACTCTGAAAGTGCAGAAAAATGCAATAATTATACATTAAACTTGTTTTAAGTGGTTTTGCTCAACAGGGAAAAAGCTGCACTTACTCACCTAGCTTAGCCTAAAAGTGTCCGCTTTAATTGTTTTAACTTGAGGTGAAGTACTTACAGGCATTTCTCTTATTGAAAAGTATCCTATGGATAAGTCCTGAGTTTTTGACTTGTGGAAAAAGGTGGACAAAAATGGGGTGGGAGAAAAATCACTTCAAATTATATATTTTGTGGCTTCTTCACAACTTGAAAATAAAATCCACTTAAAAAGACAAAATCCAAGGGGAAAATACATTTCTTTTTTGTCACATTAACTGGTCAGAAAATGTTAAGATTTAGAAATTCTAAAGCAAAATTTTGAAGGAAATCATGAAATAGTATTACCTTTACTAGTGCACACTACGTGAGGTGAGCTATTTTTCTAATAATACTAGTGTTATAGTTACTGGTAAAGAAAACACAAAGCAAGCATGGTCTTTGCCTCAATGAGTTTATAACGTAACAAGTTTTAAATAACAGTGTAAATGTTGGGTTTTGTCTTTCCTGTCTTCCACAGAAAAGCAGAACTAAGTATCACTTTACATTAGCTTCTCACAGGACCATAAACACATGCATATGTGTACACACACAGGGACACATACAGTCCTAATCTTAGCTCTGTTGACTTTGTTGTCATGCACCAGTATCACATAAATATGCTTATCTTCTGTGTTTTTCTGAAAAATGTGATCTTCCATGACCTAGATGGAATCAGAAAAATCTAGACACATGACCATTGACAAGCAGTCCACCTGGAGAGGAAAGAAATACTGAACTGCATCATCCAGGACACCCTTCAGCAGTGGATAAAAAAACCCCTTCAGTTCAAAGGTACCAAACCAATCACCGTATTATAGAAAGCAACCCCACACACCCACCCCCCCCCCTGGCTTTTCTCATGTTGGAAGCAAATCACATTGAAACCACTGAAAACAGGTGCAGCTATTTGAATGTGCTTACTCTGAGGTGTATCTATAAAAGATAGTTGGCAATAGTTAGCAGGACAATTTTCTGCTTGTTTACTTGGGGAAGTTTTATCAGTTTAAGCATTTACCATTTTAGCATTTTGAGCTTATAGTCCTTCCTATACAACAAACTATACAGAGAATGTCCCTCTTCCATCAATATAAGAACCACACAGTAATTTAAAAAAAAAAATTTAAAACCTGGTAATTTTAAATTTGCACTTTTGGTTTTATGAATCTAGGAACTTCAGAAGGATAGCTTACAATATATTTGGGTTAGAGATCGGTAAGACAGGCACAAACTGCATCTAAAGCTCGTCTAACAGAAGTCGCTGCTTAATTAAAAGCCCAGCAATATTCTACACTATATTACCACTGTGGTGCACTTTACATAGTCATGTCCTGTTGATATCAAATTTTCACTATTATTTTTGCTTTTACTGTCACTTTTCTTGCTTGCCTTGGAGATGCTTGTTCATGCTCGTCAAATCTAGTTAATGGATGTTAATGAGCTCTTTCAAGAATACAAGTGGAAAGATCAAAAAAGAAGGTAAGAAGAAAAGGAAAATAAGATATGGAACTGAAAGATGAAAACTAAAGAAAAGAGGAGTAAATAACCAGAGCCTGTTTTTCCTCATTTTATACGTTTTTTATGTCAATGGTGAAAAAAAGCGATGGAGCAATCTTTCCTCTCCTCTCAAGAACAAGACTTCAGGTAAATCTTCCTCTGCATACTCCACTCACGTAAGAAAGAAACAAATGGATGGACAAATGCTCTTTTAAGTATCACAGGTTCCTTGAGTTCTGGGCCACTAAAGGGCCTCCTTGATTTCTGAGGATGGGGACAGGTTTTAGGAATTCAGCAGCATGAGTATTTGTGTGCCTGCAGTCTCTTCCTCAGCCAGGCTAGAGCATTCCACAGCCCCCACCCTCATATGTGTGCTCTGTCTATCTTCTGAGAGATAATAGCATATGTACATATCTCTTACACCTTTGGATTGTCAAACATAAATCAGTTGGCCAAAACTACTAAATGCAAAGTCAAAGAAATTTAAATATTGACTTGAGTTGCAAAATTCAGATTTTGAATACCCCTAAATTTAGATGTGTAAGGTCAAGAGTTTAGGTTCAGCCCCTCACCCAAGGGGAAGCCAGCTGAAAAATGTGCTTACCTGTTAACTCCCAGAGTCATTAGTGTGAATTGACAAGGTTTTACTACATATAGATAAGATTAATGGAACTGTTCAAATTGCACAAAACCATCAAAGACTTGGAAGTAGCTTTTAATTTGAGTACGCAAGGTAGACACAGGTTTTGTATGTTGAAGACACTGGGCTCTGATTCAGTCTCACTTACTTCATTTTACATATAGATAATCTCATTGATACCACTGGAACTACCTGCCTTTTACAACAGTGTCATGCCAAAGGAGATTCAAGTTATGTGTCTGCAAGGAAAGAACTTGCAAAAGAGAAAAGATGATGAGAAAAATACGCATAAATTAGTCTTGCAGCATTAAATTAACCACCACATAATTTTAAGAAATGCTGTACCTTTAACAGTATTTGGCACCAAGGAGATGGTGACAGCTCGTTGCAGAAGCCATGAGTCAAACACCAGTTCTGGTGCAAAAGGTGGCGGGGACCAGACGTGGAGATGGAAGGAGTAAGGAAACAGCAGTCCACCTCAGGAACCGTAAGCATGTCCAGCTTCAAAGTTAACTTGCTTTTCAAACAACTAGGGGCATCTTGCAAAGCAGAAACTAAACCTATATTGAGAAATCCCTGTAAGCAAGAACGTTTGGCAATGCATCTTCCAGCAGGGCTTGATGCAGGTTTAAACAATGAAATATCACATACACTATAAATGACTGAATGAAACTGTTATCAGGGTCTGAAATCTTTAATCTTCCTAAATCAAAATGCTTGGATTTTGGGTAGAAAAAGGTTTCCATCATAGTGTATCTTTTCTTCATTTGAATTTTCAATCACTTCAGTTTGTTTTCAAAAAAGCAGTATTTTATAGGAAGTACTTGCTTTGATCTAATGACATTCCTGTCCAGTAGCAGCTCTGTGAAATCAGAATTTTAGATTCGCATATTATTGATTAAATTATTACATTAAGAAAATTATATAAAACTCTACTAAAATGTGTCTTGTATACCACTGTAGCTCCAGTATTTATCCATGCAGTATGAGAGACACAGCAGAGTTCAAGATAAGCAACCACAGCTTCTGCTTATGCTAGTAGCAATATTAGTAGTGTGTGTGTATAAGTAAGCATATATATAATTTGGTAATATGGTGCAGGTTCCTGTGCACAGATGCGTACTTCATAACTAGTATTCCAGATTTTAATACTAAATGGGATCTTCAGTAATCATTTCACATTTAACTGAAAAATACTACAGTTGTTTACTAAGAGATGGGAAATCTGAGGAAGTCGTTTCATCTTCTACCCAAATGTAGCACCATTTGAGAAGAAAGATAGTAATGATGGGTCACTCAAAAAGACTGATGCATATGAATACAGTTATTTCATAAAGAATTCAAAACTTCTCTAGGAAGACATTAAGAGGGGCTGGGGGGGTGGGGCTTCAAAACCAGCCACAACAGCACTGGAATTTAGGATGCTGCTCAAATAGCTGCAATGCTGTTTTACAGGCTGAATGTGCCAAAAAGAAGAGACAAATTTTAAAGGTGGAAATGAGATCAGCACCTACCCTGCTGAATTCAGCATCTGACTTTTCCTTTTCATCTTTCATACAATCACTAATTTTTTTGGCTTTTTTTTTCCTTTCTTAAAGAATAAAATCCTTCACCCAAGCATTACAATGAAGAGTGAAAAGAATTATATTGATATTATATGGGGAGTATTTCCTATTTTAACAGAATTTTCTTGGAGAAATTTTAAACTAAAAGATAATGAAAATCTTAAGAAATGAGGTTTCAAAGTTGAAGTCTTTGTTTTACCACAAGATATAAAAACAGTGCCCTTATTTCTGTAGGAGACAGACAATACAAAGCATGATTTTTTTAAAGGATCCCTTTTATTTGGCTACCTGACTCTTCAAATCACCCATGGTCTGCTGAGAAAAAATTACTTATAGCCACTTTTTAAGTATATCCTTTTCCTAGGAACGTGCAAAAGAATGCCTGAATAATACTTTCTAATGTTTTAAGGATGGCTTGCAACATAAGTCAAGGGAACAGCTTCAGTTCTACACCAGTTGAAAATCTGGCTCGACAACTGCAATGAATGGAAACCTTAAAGGCACAGAAAGCCGTCCTTGTCAGGATTCAGATCTGTGTAATCCACAAGTGCTATCTGACTCTGAAGCACTGGTAATGGACTATAGATCCTGACCACATAGGAGTACGTCACATTAGAGAGAGTCTACTGAAATCAATAACATGTATCCAATTCAGGATGTTTTTTCCCTACAACTCTTAGGGCTACCATGAGCATGTCATTAATCTAATAACTGAAAGGTATTTTGAATATTTTTCATTACAAGGTACCTCCTGTTAACATTAGTTATGAAAATTAAATGTACACAGAAGCAAAAGGGAAAAAAAGAGACCGGTTCTAAAAAGGAGGGGTTATTTTTGGCAATAAAAATTTAGAGCCCCCCTCTTCCTCCCTCCCAAACCCTCAGGTTGATTCATCTCTCATTCAAATTTAAAATGCACAGAGAGGCTGCAACAAACCCACAGAAGATTGATATGCACTGCACTCCACACATGGTTTAGCTCTTTATTCCGAAGTCTGGCATGATCACGTTGGGTTTTGTGATATTACTATTTCAATATATAATAAACAGGGTTTGATATAAAAACAGTGCAATGCAAGTCCCCTTTAAAAAAAATACAAATTGTTACTATAGCGCTTTGAGAGAAAGGGAGCGAGAGATTCACAATGCAGGCTCAGAACTTGGCAACCTGTAAAAGTGCCCAGTCGAAAATTACTAACAGCTGGAGATGACAGTTGTTTTAACAGCTGAGCTGACAGGATTAATTTAAATGCACTGAAATCAAAAGTAGATAACACCTGTTTAGTCTTCCAGGGCCATTCTACAAGGTAGGCCAACGGAAAAAAGCAGAGCCAGGGCTGTCTGTGTGAGCACGTGTGCATGCATGTATGTATGTATGCATGTACGTATGTGCATGCACGCGTGTGCCTCCCCTCCCTCTGCAGAGGACAGAAGGACTTCAGAAAGAATGACATACTTTTGAAGGCTGGGCGTGTGGGGGAGATCGGTGGCTTGTCACGCAATAAGAGAGGCCAACCCCCATCAGCCTGAAACATCTGGTTCCCATTGTGCCCACCCTCCTGCTCACCCTTCTTCCCCCTTCTCTTATCCAAGGTCTTTGACCCAAACCCAACAATGGATAAAGATCACCGGATTTTAAAGCTGCAGTTTCTCACTCCTGCATCCCAGTGATCCTCCTGGGTTAATTAATGCATTCTCTCTGAGCTCCGAGTCACTAAAGCTCCCACATGCTCCTTATCACCCGCCTCTTTGCCAAACTAAAAACAAAACAAAAAATTCCTTACCTTCTTGCCATGCCAAAGCTTGTAACTCACGTGTCCATAAAAAAAATAAATAAATTCTACAAGGCGTGTGAAGAAAAGCATGTGAAACAGCAAGAAATCGTTTATGTGGCAGGCAAGGAGGGGACGATTTTATGTTGCCTCTACGCTTATGATCCTCTATTCCGGCACATGTGTGCGGTGTCCTGTGCCACAAGGACTGCAAGCCCGGAGGACCACAGCTCGATGTCCCAGTGCAACCCTTGCTCCAGGTAAGGGCACTAAGGGATTCACAAGGACAACTGTCTGGCCCATGAAAGCAGAATCTAGGAGGAGGTATGGAAACCAAATCTTTCCCTAGTAATATATGTACTGCACAAAGCTGCAGTGCCAACTTCACATTGCACAACAGCCCTACAGGCCCAACTCTGCAGCTGCTCTGCTTGCAGAAATCCCATCGAGGCAAAAAGTGAGCTCTGCCTGTGAGGAAGCTACTGAATTCAGGCCAAAGGCTTCCTAACTCAACCTGCAATCTCATTTCTGGTTAAGCAGACAAATGGGGCTGAGTATTAACAGACACATCTCCAGCCTCCTTGTTTCCTCAGACCTATGACTAGTTTTTTCTTCTAAGTGGGACCACTGTCAGATTGCATCTCCCAAGCAGTAATCAGATTTCAACCCTGTGAAGAAGTACACAGTTACTATTATCAACCATGCTTTAAAAACGCAGAACTTGGGACACAGAGAATGAAGTTCATGTGGCAATTGTGCGGGAAAAAAACCCACAAAGCAAAAACCAGAAGAAATTATATTTTCTGATTCTGCTCTGTGCTTTTAGCCACAGGACCAATCTTTCCTCCTTGTATTCCTCCAGGGATGAAAAATATAGCCCTACAGTTGGTACAATGATGCTGCAGCTGTATACTTCATACAACAAAAGGCTGTGTTCAGCTCTTCCTTCTTGTTCCACAACCCTTCAGCAGGATGAAGGTGAACTGAAAAGCTCACATGCTCACTTCGGCTAACTGCAAGCCTATCCACTGTGCTGTCACATCAATATCAAAGCACGGTTGGCACCTTCAGTTTTCATAGTTGAAAAAAAGAAAGGAAGTGTTCAATACAATGGTTCAGAAAATGTTTGATTCATTGATATCAAAAGCCAGGGAATCACAGACACTCTTGGTTACGGCATTAACCCTTGCCAGAAAGAAAAAGAGAAAGAAAACCATCCATAGCAGCTTTCTCTTCGCCACAGGTTTCAGCATACTTAGCTTGTTTTCTTTTGCATTTCCAGCCACTAAAGCTCCCACATGCTCCATCCCACCTTCCTCTTCCCAAACAGCACGGAGCTTCATATAGGCTAATTCACTGTGCCACGAAATCCAGAACAATTCTTAACTAAGCTGCACCTATACGTACTCATTTCAGAATTTCAAGTCCTCTTTTAGCATTTATTGTCCAGGTAAAACTGTTTATCTGGACCAAAGTAAATATGAACAGCAATTCTGACAGGAGACAGATGACCCAAACACACCTCTCAGGGCCCCATATGCAACAAATTTAGGTAAAACCACAATCAGCACTGATTTACTTGGACAAGTTCAAGTCTGGGTCTGAAACTGTCTTCATTTTATTTCACAAGAAAATGCCAAGACACTTTAAAACTCAAGTCACACGAACCTTTCTCGAGAGAGTACCCTTCAGATACTAAATTAATTTTAATGAAGCTGTGGAGTACCTTGTGATGGACTGTACCTGAGTTTTACTACTGCAACCTAGCCTATACGCGAGAGGATTTACTGCACAGTGCCATGTTGCCCATCTTGCCAGCTTTGTATCCAGAGCAGGAGAGCTATACTGAAAGACAGACACTGACACCAGTTCACACCTACTCCTGGGTAGGAAAGGGCAGAACTTCAGTCTAACGAAATATAAAACTTTCTTACTTGCTGAAGCATTGAACTTTTCCAGCAAATGAACTGAGAGATTCCCAATACATTACTAAAATATTGGGCTAATACCAGAGGGCATTTTCCCTGTTATTTTTCATGTCCACGAACCTCTGCATGTCTGGATTTTGGCCAAGTCTGAAAACAGAAGTGCCAAGGAACATGCGAGAGGCTGTTCTCCTGACAATTCCAATTTGGCTGGTTGCTGGAAGTGACAGAAATCCCTAGAGAAAACCAGTGCTAACAATAGTTCATTGCCCAATATACAGACACAAGATGCACACTGCCTACCACAAAAAAAAAATAAATCAAAAAATAATAATAAAAAAATCAGGAAATATTTCAACATTGGGGAAAAAAGTTGGAATAAAATCAAGAGAAGATATATTTAAAAAAAAAATAAGAAATCCTCTACGCTTTATAAACACACATCAAATAAACTAGCAGCAGTGGTAGTTGTAGTGGCAGTAATGATGATGATGATGTCAGAAGGCCACGATCACCATTGCTGCATTCATACTTCATTCTCACAAATTTTAAAAAATCTATCTGAACTTCTAAATCATTAATTTCCATTAATGTTTACAGAAAAAAAATATCTTGCTTTATTTAAAGGTTTTTATCCAAAGTTTTCAGTCTACAGGGCACACAATGATAATTGCTGCTATGTTCTCTGTAATGATAGAGTCCTTTCCCTGTACAAAATAAGCAGCTTTTTCCCACTTTTTCTTTCTTTATACAACTCAGAGGCTCAAAGAAGATAATTACAAACAATGCCTGAAGAATGGTTCAGTTAATGTTAATTTATACAACAAACTAATTACTACCAAATGGTAAAAAATCACATGTGGAAGTTCCTGTCTCCCACGCACACAACTAAACCAGCAGCCATCTGTCTCAGCCTGGGAGCTCTCAGTGACAACCGAGGGAAGCAAGGCAAAGGATGAATCCAGATACACTAGCTGCTTCTTCTGACACAAAATCGTGGCATTTAAACACCAGGATCTGTATGGTGATCTTAACAGTGGCATTTTTTTCCCTTTCATTTATAAAACAAACAAACAAAATACTGGCATCTATAACTACCTCTCCATCTAAATTTTATCTCAATCCCAAGAACTTAAGATGAGGTCTAAAATGCCTACATCTATGAGCTGTAATTCTTCCTCCCAGCAATTTCTATACAGTACTCTCTATAATGTCCTTAACGTACTGCCTATCAGAAAGCATGAGGTCAGAGAGTCTTTGAATCTGCTTACAGTATGTTAGACATCACAATGGTTGGGTTTTTTTAACAATTTTTTCCACAACCTGAGAAAGCAATTTTCTCCAAAACCTTGAAAAATCAAAGTCAGTACAATTGTTAAACACTTTTATAGGATGCTCATTAAAAACTGACAGAGACAAAATAGCTGGGGACAAATCCTGAAGCATTTGTTCAGTTTAAAGTCTCATTGAATTCAATGTGAGTGTTACTTTATTGAGGACTTCAATACGAGATCCTTTACATGAATAAGGACCTTGGCATTTTGACTGTTAATTATTCTCTGATTAGCTTGCATCTAGTGAAACAAACTAAACACAATATTATCCCCTAAGCTCTGTTCAAGAAATCTCAACTCCAATATTCTCCTCTCCCTGTGAGATCAGAACTCCAACAGTCATCAAAGAAAGTGCTGTACATGAATAGGAGTGAAATATCAGAGTTTAGATTCACAGTACAGATTTCAGAGGAGAAGGTTTTTTTCCCTAGCAATAAAAACTTACAGATCTTTCTATGTCTGAATATAAGGCAAAATTCTCTTACTGTGGAATGGCCACTAAGTATCTTATTTAGACCAGGACCCCCTCTTACATTTGTGTGACTCACACACCAGTTCCAAAATGCAGCCTTATGACTTTAACAGAAAGAGATGAGCCAGGCTAAGGTAAAGAGTGAAGATCTTTTAGTAAAGACTAAATGTCTATGAACTTGTGTTTCTGAGTATTTATCTCCCCACAAAAGAAGAGTATGTTTCAGATGGCCTGAAATGATCACAGAGGAGGAACAAGTGTTACAGCAATTTAAAACAAGGTCCCTGTAATCTCATATTCATGAAGTAACACAGACATTATTTCTATATGGCAAGAACAGTATTGACAGTTTAAATGAAGTAAACAAGAAGGGATCACAAGAGAATCTACATAACCAAACAATAATGCCTAATTATTCCTCATTCATAATCCTTAACAGAATTACAATATATATATTTACATATATATATAAATTCAGGGAAATGATTCTTGCATACAGCCAAGAGCATAAAATTTTAGATAATAAAATATATTCACTGAAGTGAAGGAGGAAGAAGCAATTTTCCTGTCACTCAGCCTTATTTCGCCACCTTTTTTTTTTTTTTTTTTACCATTAGGTTACATCATCAACAGCTGTTCTCTATGAATGGAGACTTAGAATCCTTCATAAGGATTTCACCTTGTTTCACAACATTTTCACTTTTTTTATGTACATGTTATAAAAGATGAGCTACTATTTAAGTTTTCATTCCTCTTCTGGAGGTGTGGGGGGGGAGAGGTCACAATCCCAGTATACCAAGAGCTGGACTTTGCTGTAACAAGTGAACTACGAGAGCTTTTGACGAGGGGTTGGTGTGTGAAACGAACCAGAGTGCTGTATCAGTGTGTGGGATGAGACAAAAAAGGAAGGGTCATTCACTACAGTGTGTGTGGCAGAAAAACCTGTATCTGAGGGGATGCTTTGGACATCTTGCAGTCTTTGGGCTGTGACTGACGTCAGGCCTCTTCCCTCCTCTTTCACCCCAAGTAGCCTCAAGCAGCTCTCACAGCCAAAAGTCTGCCTCTAATTTTAGTTCCTACTCCTGGCACATGTTGTGTCCTAGATCACTGAAAGCCTTGAATTAACACACTAAGACCCAGTATTAAGCTAAAGAACTGACAGCTTTATGGAATGCATTCAGCTTGGGAGGAAAGCTACCTGGGATTGCCTGAAGAATCCCAATGCCCTCTTCCAGTAGGAACAACATTTGGAGAAAAAAATAGTAATATTTGCTCAAACAAATAAATCCCCACTAGCATTTCTACTATCGCAAGATTAGTGAGATTGCAAAGGTGCATCCTAAGAAGAGAAAGTCTGAAGAATGCTACAGCACATCTTTTACCTCCCTTAAAGAGTTACGCAGAAAAGCTTATAAAAGTTGTCTCCCCGTTTCATTTTCCCACACTGGTCCCTGTTTATGCAAATGCAGAAGGTATCTTCATTCTTCTTCTTTTGATGCTTTTTCACCTCTATTTATGCTTAAAGGGACCTGTCTACTAAAAGGGCTGAAGCAGATGAGTTAAAAAACGGCCATACATGTTTGCTCCTGAAAATGCTTAGGAGTGTTGCAGTTGATAGATTTAGTCTGATTTCTGATGAACATTTATAAAGTACAATATAAGCAGATCATTTGTTAGCAACGACATCTGAGAAACCAAGGATGAAATGGAACTGGCAGCTGAACTCTCTCTCTCTAGCACCTTAATGGCAGTTTGCTCTGTGCTATATTTAAGGCATAAAGCCACCACAAAACCAAAAACTAACAGAGTCTACATTAGAAAAATTGGGAAAATTTTGCAGTCTGACAATGTAAGAAAGCACCTTTTTGTCTTCTGTGGGCCCCATTACTTTAAAATACTGTATAACATCCACTGGGTCCTGTGCTCCCCCCTTCAGTAACCTGTCTAGCAATAAAATACTGGTAGAAATGGTAATGTAATAACACGACCATCTCAAAAGGACTGCATTTTTTTTTTCAACAGACAGAACATGTTACAGCCTAAACCCCTACGTCATGTGTATTACTCATCTAATGATTTTATGGTTAGTTACAGAATGATTCCCAATGACAGCTTCTTAACTTCTCTGAACTCAGATAGGATTGACTTGGCCAAACTTGTAAAGGAAGAATGCATTTTGCCTGGATATGTGTCCCATACCCCCAAGCTTCACAGGAGCTGTGAATCAATTAGATGACACAGCAAGAGGAAATGCATAAAAAAGACTTAAAATAAAATAATCTTCAGTGAAATGTCTCCATATTTAGTTAAACAGCATTGCTGATTAAGGCTGTACATAAGCTCAGTGTGGAATCCAGAATTGTTGCAGCTGAAAATCATTAGCAAAAGCCTGCTGTCCTCTAGTCTCATTTTCATATATTAATTTCACATACAAGGAAAGGAAACTATATGGAAATACACTGCTTTATTTAAGTCTAGTATATAGACATCCCCAACAAAAATACATTACAACAAGGCAGTGATCTTACAGGATTGAGTGAATACACAGTAACGACTACAGTTGAAACCATTTCTCTGGTTAGTTTTTGACTTATCTGCCTGTTGTTTTTTTTTTTTTTCCGCTGGTGCCTGACTCTGTGGGAGATAAGATGCTCGGTTACTGAAATGGGATAAGTGTTGTGGGTAAAACAGAAAAGGAAAAAAAAAAAGTTTAGCAAAAAGGAGCAAGGATGCACACAAAACCGACAGGCTTTCTTCTTCCATGTGATCTTTGTCTCTAGACTATTTAACTTGAGATTGTGTGGGCTAATCTACAGTACAAAACTAATGCAACATTCCAAACTGTACTGGAAACACAGGGCACTTGGATAACTACTTCCAAGTTGGGAGAGACACCTTCCTTTCTGATAAAGCACTTGGACACCAGTTGTAACTTTGGGGCTGTATAAATCTTTAGTTGTGACCATTCTTGCTTATTGGCAGTGCGATACAATAACTGTATGGGTTTTTTTCATGGTGGGAAGGAAATTTCCCCTTGGGTATGTGGGCTGGGCCTTTGCAACTACACTTCCTAGATTTTCAGAAAAGATTTCTAAGTAATGGCCAAGTAGCATGTCCCATATACAACAAATTGTCTGTGATTGCAGACATGTATAAAAAGACTGCTGGACTTCAGATTCTCTTCCAGCTGTCATCTCCTGTGCTTCTACTATTTATTCCAAGATTTAATAATTGAATTAATTACGGTTAAAAGGCTCAGATGTACAACTGAGCTTCATATCCTTCCCTGCATGCTGCAGTGTATGATCGTGTGTGCTAAACTGCTATTTCTCCCTGACAGGAAGAATCTGGCTCTCCATGTCACACACCTGTGCCTCTCCTTCCTTGTGCTGTATAAGCTAGTACGTTCTATACCTCCAAAAGGCAAGTCTGGGTGATAATTCTTCATCCGCTGTATTTCTTTGATACAAGCATCTCACCATCTGGGAAATACACGTTTCTAGCACTTTATGACTGCAGAGACTTTGTTGTTACATTTCAGTTCTCTTAATGCTCTTTCTAGGAAAAGGCCTAATCCCTGTCTGCATAGGGGTAAAAAACCAATCCACGTTGGGTTCTTTACAAATCCTGCACAGGGTCAAACGTTACCTGCTTAAAGCTCTTGCATACTCAGTGGGAGTTGTGAACTTACATCTGAGAGCAGAACTTGGCCCACAGCCTTATGAAGTGTCTATTAACTCTCCCACACTCAGAAATAAATCAAGACAAGATTCATCTCAAGCACAATGAGCCTAAAATACAAACCATACTGCTCACAAAGAGTAGCCCAGGAATTCAACTTCAGTCGCATGGCTCTCTCTTCATTCCTCTGCCTCACGTCAGTAAAAAGGAGAAGAGGGCAGAAGGCTCATGAAATCCCAGGATGTGGCCAGCACAGGGTCCAACCAGAGTGGAAGCCAGCAGGAACCACAAAAGGTGCGCATGTTCCCTCTTTCAAAAACACCGGAGTTGAGAAGTGCAGTGGCACATCTCGTTGCCCCTCTGTTCGCTTTGAAATTAATGGTCTTTCTCCAAGTCGGAATGTTCCTCCCCCACAACGCCAATTCTTCCTTGCACAAAGTTGGGAGCAACCACTCCTATTTACACCCTGCCACAACCCTGCATTGCCACCTGTCAATCAGAGCTCCATTTGTCTTCAGGAGAGTGAACAAAGAGGAGGGGGAAAGAAGAAGGTGGGAGGATCTCTGCATTGACCAAAAATGTTTGGGGTGGAAAGGCGTGGGGGAGAAAGAGGGAGAGCGAGATGGAGATAGATTAGAGGGTAACAAACTAGAGAGGAAGATAAACAGAGCCAAAAAGAAAAATGTCCTTTGTTCATTTAAATGGCTCTCTGCTCCCAAGCCCTCTGCATGACTAATGCCACGCCGTGGTGTGTAAACCTCTTGGGCACATAACACAAACAAAGCATAAGTCGGCCTGAACAAACAAAGGCCTAAGCAACAGTGATTGAATTCATCTTAAAACAACAAATCAATTCTTCCCTATTAATGCCCTAAATACCAGCGTAGGAGCACTGTCCTGTTGTAATAAACAGCCATGTGTTCAATTACCGTCTGTTTTCCCAACTACTGCTCTCTTCAGTAATTACACCATGCAATGCATTCTACATTGACATTATATTAATGTGCTGGGAGGAGAGATCTTAAATACGAATTAAATCAAGGCTAAACATCTCAGAAAGCCTTACCAAGTCACGCAAGTGCTAACAGGGCATTCTTCAGCAGAAAGCACAGACTGATTTTCCTTTTTGTTCACTTTTCACTTTCATCCCCCAGCTAAATAAATACATTAAAACACAAGCTTGAAAAAACTCTATTGCCCCAAAGACCACCACAGTAAATCTTTCATAAGCTCTTTAAATGTCCGCTTCACCTGTACAAGATCACTGCTCCATGGGGAGCGTTTCGCAAGTATCCGCTTACGTCACATCAGCTAAACAGCAATGACAAAATCCCTTCAACAACAGACAGGTGACAACAAAGTGAGACAAAAGAAACAAAAGCAGAAAACTTTCTGGACTGAGACAAATGCAGGAGAATAAAAGTTTAAGAGAAGGTTTCTTACCCTTTTGCACAACCGTCAAACAACTTCTATTGACTACTGAATAGCACACAGCAAACAGACCAAACAAAAGATATGATGAAAGATCTGTTTACTTGTACAGGGCTCCTTCCCCACCCCACCCCCCACCCCCCAACCTTTCTTTCCACTTCATATACACCCACACTGCACCGTTTGCATTGTGTTGTTAAATAACCAATAGCAACCCAGATGAAACAGTGGAAGGGTTTCTATGATGCTGTCAAGCACCAGACAGATGCTTGGCAGTGTCAATATGGTTCTTTACATTTGGGTTGTGCTAAGGTTTGAAATGAAAAATAAAATAGGAATAATAATACTGAGAGAGAGAAAGAAAGATGGCAACAAGTTAGTGCATGGACATGCAATAAATTTTTAATTCAATGGAGTATCATCCTACCTGCTGGGTTTTACTTCAGTGATTTGAACTGTTATGGAAACAGATAAAAAAAGCTTTGCTTTCTGCTTGTGTACTGGATCGCAAGAATTACAACAGAAAGCAAAATCAAATTCTGGGGGTGTTAATGACTGCACATTTCTAGGCCCTCTAGAATGGGCTCATAGCTTTCTGTTGCAAAGACATGCCAAGTATGTCTAACACATAAAGTACGGTAAAAATTCCAAAATCTGTTTCAAAATAAAATGCCCTAGGTGCTGCAAAACTTTTCTGACTGAGGCTTCAGAAGACACAGAAGTTTGCACATTTGGAGGATTTCAAGTTTGAAAGCTTTTCTAAAATATTACAGTTTACCCTCAAAACCACAGTGCATAACATTCAGATGCATATAAGTGTCTTTTTAACAACTGCTCGTTTGTCCTTCTCAGGTCATTAGATACAAAACCACCCCTGAAACCTTTCCAGGTTTTGAAACTCATTTTCATTTGACTAGTTTGAATTTTTTCATTTCAGCTGCCAAACCAAGTCAGGAGAAAAGCTGTTTCCACCTGACCCAAAATGTTTTATTTAAGCCTAATTTAAATGTTTTCACTTCTCTTTCAGATTAATCATCTTAAACATCTAAAAACAAAAAATATCAATTCCAATGGAACATTTTGTCTAAAAATGTTGACTGTTCCAAATTTTCTAGTCTTTTTGGCTAAAATTAACTTGTTGAATTGCTAAATGGTATCAAGCCTTAATTACTATTTAACAGGTTTTAGGGTGGTGTGTCACCCCCCTGCCCCTTACTCTGTTTTGAGTGCATTTTGGATTTATACATTACAGTATAGAAATCACACGCATATAGCATGTTTTCTCCTGAGGCAACATGGAAACCACAATACAATTAAACTGTATGAGAAGAAAATATGATGAAAGGAGTCTGCCGGTACAGCTTAATTTACAATGCAGGAGATGTATACAATTATGTGAAAGTGGCAACGTTCAAACCACCTTAAAAATATCGATGTTAAACAGACAGTAACTAATAAAAGTAAGCAACAGCTTCAAACTTAAGAGTGTTTTTACAAGGCTACTTCATTAGCTAAATAAGCAAGTGGGAGTTGCTGCAAATGTCGCTCCCTGCCATACTAGAGGCTTTCCCTTGCTTCTGGTAAACAGAAGACACAAGACAGCCTTGTGAATAGCTCATGGCACAGACTGAGATCTAAAGCTAATCAGACAGGATGATAGGTCATCTTAATCAACTTCAAAAAGCCAATCCACATGCTCATCCCAGCTCCTCGCCTCTCCTTCCCTGATCACCCCCTCCCTCATTTGGCCGCATTTTCCCCATCCCCCTCCACTTCCCACAAATTGTGCTGTTAAGAAAGAACATGGGGAGCCCTTCAGGTCTCAGCATCCTGGGCGCAGGTGGTGGGGAAAACTTTGAAGTGAGCTCTCCACTAACTCTAGAGCTGGCCGTGCCTCCTCCATAAGCAGCTCTTATTAAAAAAAAGACCAAGTATCCACTAGAACAAAACCAAGCAGGCCTATTTAATTAGGGCAAATGCTTGATATCCACTTCTTCATGTTAAACCACACAGTCACACAAGCCTGGGAGGTCTGATTAATTTTAATATGCACGGTCGTGACAAGCGCCTCGGGGGTAAGAGAGAGGGGGGAAAAAATGCCACAAACCCTGCTAGCTTGACAAATAGGTTTCAGCTAAATGTTGTGTATGTTGCCCAGATTAAGATGTTACTATTCAGCAAGGGCTTGAACCTTTAATATGAGGGACAAGAGGCCTGAGAAACAGGTGGCTCGCTCTTCACTCTTGAATAAATGACATCCCCAAAAGCTGTGCCACATAAACATAGAGAAAGAGCTGGCACAATCCCTCATGTATATTTGTATATTACCAGTCTGGGTCAGAGGTTTCTCCAGCAGTGATCCAAGGACTGAAATGAGGCTCAGAAAGCTAATGGCTTTTCTGGGGGAGGGGGAAATGTATTAAAAAAAAAGAAAAGAGAGTGAGAGCGCGCACAAAAAAAAATAATGAAGGTAGACTGCAAATTGATCTAGCTGGAATACACTAGGGGCAACAGGCATATAAAAATTATGTAGGGGTAAGAGTGGCAGCAAGTTTTGAAACCCCCTGTTGAAACGAATAATGGCTATTGAACAGTCTGGCTACATAAGGAATTAGGGGCAGACAGGAGCTCAAATGATTATTTTGGTCTTGGTGAACCACTTACGTGCTGCATTGTAAAAGATGGGAAGTGAGAGATCAAGCATTTTGCTTTAGCTGCTGCTCATCCAATATTATGGAGTGAAGGTACTCTGGAAGGAAATTTTAATTATGGAGTTCTGTCACAGAAGACTTTCATTCTGAAACAGGGAGGGGGAGAGCGGCTGCATCTTCTCTCCAAAAGCACAAGTTTCCTAAATCTCACTAGACCATAATGCTTTCTTCTATATTTAAGATGCTGTATCAGCACCTCAGGTGCCTTTATCAAAAGAGAAAAGAAAAATCCAAAAGCTACAAACCTTTGAGGATGTAAGCAAGACAGACTTGGAAGGGAATCTAAGCAAATTTTGAAAACATGCATTGAAATAAACTGTGACTATCAGGCTAAACTATTAGGAAGAAAAACACTTTAAAACTGAAGGTGACAAATGAATAAACTTCAGTTTGAGCAAGTAAGAGCTGGCAGGGCTTCAAACTACGCTACCTCTGTTCTAGAGTTAAAGCGCTTGTTAATAAAGGTTTAAGCTACTACAGCATTAAACAGTGGCTTTTCTTCATATAGGCCTACTTCATAAATTTTATCTCTTAAATTCTTTTAGATTATTTTTTATTTTTTATCAGCAGTACATGAATGCATGTTTCCATATGGCAGGGTCTTTGAAAGAAGTCCATGGAAGTTTGATGCTGTTTGCTCTATAAGAAAAGACACACTTTCTGGGGACAGACTGCATAGATGAACATGGAACCACGACGCACTTGGAGCATCCTTCCACAGCAGCAGTGGTGTATGAACAAAACTTAAAAGTACTCAACGGCAAAGTATCCTTGTTTGTCCTTCAGTAGAACAGCATTACAAAGCCTCTTCAACATGTACTTTGTCAAAGGGACAGTGAAGAACCAAATAAAAGAAATTCAAACCTCAACCAATTAGAGTATCCTTAGGCTCTTCCCGAATCTGTTCACTTTATTTCTTCCCGTCTCATCAGATTTGATTTAAAAACTAGAGACTGCATGTCAAAGATCTCCCCTTCTTGTGCCCATTAATTATCTGCTTTGGAATTTATGGCTTGAGAAGAGGGAGACCTCTTTATTTCTTTACAAGATATGTTGATTAAAAGTTTGATAATAGTAGAAGATATTCTGGGATCTTATTTCAACTAAAGAGCCTGAATTCACAATGTTTCACATTTATAGACTACAGAACTGCTTAAATAACAGCCATTTAAATTACCATATGGACAGGTGGTGTGATTTATAACGTAAACTTAAATATCAAACAACAATAGCCTTTGGGGGATGTTCAGAAGACAAAAAGCATGCCCAAGAGGCCTTTCTCATCCCTTTCTTTCCAACAAAGTAATTACTTATAGTAGTGCAGCATATTCTAATACAAGGCTCTCATACTCCCATTGCTTGCTAAAACTCACATTGCCTGCAAACATACATATTACCTGTTTACTAAACACCTGAGGTTAATTGTTCCTGCTCAGAAGACCTAAGGACTACTACACTGAAATTATAGAGTAGGAACAATATTAAACACTACATCAACCAAATTCTTGTGTGTGTGTGTTTTTATATATATTTACATCTAAATATATATAACACATGCGTTTTATGTACATCTGTGTACATGTATTTATATAAAATTCAAAGTATTTATTTAAATGGTCAAACCAAATTGAGTTTCAGAGGTTCTTATTTTAGAGAATGAGCCACGCCGATGAATGAGTGTGCTCCCACACGCACACATTCATATGAACAGTCTCTGTGGTAAGATAGATGCCCATATGAATCCCTTTATTGAGAATTCCTACAAATTCTGTACAATAACATAGATCTGGACTCAGAAGATACAGCATAGAAACTTGAAAGATAAACAGATACATAACCTGTTACAAACATATAATGCCAAAATGGAAAAAGGAGATTGATTCTTAATTAAAAGTTAGGACATGCAAAGAGCCAGTGCGTACTCAGGCTTATTCTAAAAATAGGAGAGAATTTACTTGTTTGCCTATTTCTTTTCCAGAAGCCAAGCCATACATTTAGAGGAAGGGCTAAACAGATTTCAGAGATTTAATTTTCCACAAGCCCAGGCCATAAATTAAAATATAGCAATCCAATCCCATTAATAGTGCAAGAAAAAGCTAAGTGGGTGCTTTGGTCTTTGCTTTCATGAACTTGTGTCAAGCTCAGTGACTTCAAAGAGATTTCCATTTCATTTCTACAAATGAGGAGAACAGACAGACAGAGAGTCTCTGCCATCCTCTGATGCCTTAAGAAAACAGAAGAAAAACATGCCTGTATCTCATTCGCCTAATGATTTTAGCTGCAAAAGGAATCCCATGGTCGGCAGACAACCCTCAGGGCAAGGGCTTGAGGTCTGTCACAGTATATAAGGATTCTCCAAACCCACTCCATTATCTTCATTATTGTATACCAGGAATAAAAGGGGACTGACTCCCCTTCTGAAGTTCAAGTTAGAAAGAACAGAATGTTTCATGTAAAATAACATTGTGTGACTTCAATAATAGGTTTATGCCTCTGGGGGCCTAATACTAAAGCTGCATATAAGGATTTTCCGCAGAATTTGAGAAAAGAAAAAATGACCACTGTATTTACAATGAGTAAAATTCCACAAGTTTTAGATTCACCAAAACGCTCTATGTCTCTGTGTCAGTGTGACTCATTGTCATTCGCATACTTCCATACAGCAGGAGTAAAATGGCAAGTTTGGGGGCGGTGCGGAGAGCACGGAGCTTTAGAGCAAATGAAAACAAAAACCATATGCATAGGCAAAGAGGAGAAAGTAACAAGCTTTTCAAAAGTTCTTAGGAATAAACAGATAGTATCACTTCCTACAGGGGACATTGACCAAGGGCATATATACAACAAATCAACATGGAAACCATTTATATGAACAGTGATGCTTCCCTTGTCAGCTCATGTGTGTGTACATGTATGTGCTTACACATATGAACACATACATGTGTCCATTTGTGCACTCTGAGCAGTATGTTTCATAACACTCTAAAAATACTTGTCTTTTACTGACAACTTTACTAAGTGTTAACTCTTACTTTCTAACAAACATGATTTAAGAAAACCATTTACCTTGTATCAATACATTTTCTTAAAAACAGTCAGACCTGTTATCAATATTTTGGAATATCTCACTTGTCCTCAAAACCCGTTCCAGAGAAGAGAAGTCTTCTCCCTGACTGATACGAGGTTCGGATCAAGACCTGAAGTTGTCTACCAGCCTTTCTCTTGCTTCTGGTTTTGAAGAAACAGGCCATTTGAAAGAATGCTTCAAAAGCCAATTTCCCACAGTAATTCAGAAGATAATTTCAAACAATAAAAACAGAGCAAACACAGCCCATTGTACAAGTTAAATAATATATAAACTTTTGAGTACACAGAGAAATGGAAATCTGGCTCATATCTGGTCTTTGAAAGATTCACAGGAAATTGATTTAATTAAACCTCAGCTACTGGTGCAAATGTTTCCCTTTCTCCCCAAAGGGAAATAAAGTATTATATTATTGTTGTTGACATAATGCAGCAAAGCCTAACCAAGATTCCTGGTCTTCTCCTACAAAGCTCTACAAACTAGCAAGACTAAAAATTATCACTGAAATACACAGTGAACATATATTGTTGAATTGTTACCTACATGTACTACCAAAGCATTCCAACTTATCACTTATCTTATTCACAGGGAAACTCATTAATATGACCTGACTAGCAACCGGTGATGACTGACAACTTTACTTCAGCACTATGTGAAGAAGACATGACAGTAAGTAGATTTTCTGCTGGAGTTCAAACAGAGAAGACACTGCTTACAGTAGTACATGCTTCTTTTAGGCAAAAAAACCCCAGACCCTCGCATTTGTGGAGGATCTCTAAGAACAGTCTTGCCATCTGCACGCAGAAATATATATTTTTTTTAATTAGCCACTCTAAAAACAATCATGTTGGCTGAAGGGGGAGGGAGATTTGTCAAAATGATGTATTTGTCCCTCACCACCTTTCAATGCTCTTATGCAAGTCTAATTTTCTTCCTAGCCAGCTCACCTCTCTGGCCTCCTTTGTTTCATGTCCCATTTCCCATTCTCTTCTAACTTCTGAACTTTTGTTAGTTCGCTTTTAAGGAGAAAGGGGAAAAAAAAAAAACCCTAACCCTTTCCTATTCATTTTTTCCTGGACGGGGAGTAAGCAGAGACATGAATATGGCACCCTCATAATGATTTAACTAGGGCTTAATGAAATTTTCATCACAACCTGCTGTTCATTTTAATGGCCTTTGAAAGACAATAGAACAATGGCTAGAGGGAAGAAAAGATTTTCTGTTGCATGCATTTGCAAAGCCCAACATTCAGTTGCTCCCCCTCCTCTCTCTCTCAATCTCTTCACAAAGCTGTAGATCTTTTGTTTGTACTGTATATTTTCATTTTAGTAGAGCTGAGATAATGGACAGGCTCTGTAACCACTCATGTCTATCTGTGTCCTTTTCTTAATGGAGTCTGTGCAGCTTGTACAACCTCATACTCAACAGAGTATTTACACATCACCCAGAACCCCCTGTTCTTTCCTCTCTTGTATATGAAAAGTCTGGTCTCCTTCCCTCCCACTCCATACCATATACAGGAAAGATCTTTTCCATTCAAAAGTACAAGGTAGGTCATGGCACTGACCGTTAAGTCAACGTAAATGCAAAGTAAAATGCTATGATTATACGTAATATTCCAAAAAATGCTTAGACAAAGAATTTGTTTCCCAGCAGCCCCATACTGCACACTCCAGTCAAGAAGAGAAAACTAATTTACCATCCTGTTATGCTCACGTATGTGATGGTGTGGCTGTGTTTGCACCTGTACTTTCATTCCAGTATGTAGGTTGTCCTAAAATTTTCTTGTAGGTGCTGTCAGTTCATGCTTCAACACTGAGGTGGGCTCTGAGGGCCATGCTTTTAAACATTTGAAATAGATTTCTACAACAGGATAGGTGAGTGTAAATGAAAATAAAGCCTTAGTACTGAGCATTAGGGAACAAGGCTCAGCATGTTCACACAACACCAACTGGCTCACAGTCCCCTGAAAATCTAGCTGTAGATATGCATGCTGGATACCTATTGAGAATACAGTTAGAACTTCATCTTCCAGCCAGGGGTTTGAATCTGTCCCAAATAGGTAGGAACTGAAAATCTTACTTAAAAGCAAGCTGTTCTGTGGCTTCTCAGAAGCGACATGTTTGGTTTTAGTCTCTGCCCACAGAGCACAAGTGGCATTGCCACCAACTGGACATACAGTCTCAAAACCAAACTGATTCTCCAGGGATGATGCCTATATGCCGTGGTTGAAACTTGCTGACCAGGTATAACGTAGAGAAAGCCCATAGTGTTTCTGTTTGTATAGGACCTGCACTACATGACATAACAGGACGTGTTCCACACAAAAGCTTTAATGAATTCCAGATTTAACTTCTTACCTTTGAAATAATGACATGTCTACTAGATAACTTCACAAAAACATTGATATTAATGATAATGTTGCTTTTTGCTCTAGAAATGGGGGAGGAAGGAGTAGTGGTATAGATAACCCCCAGGCTGTTAGAGTTACAGCGTTCATTGTACCCATGTTGAGGAGGCTGCTGTGTCTACTACAACCGTGACAAAAAGACTGTTATGTCAGACAGAGGCTCTCATTCGGGAGAAGCTAAAAATGTTAGCTATGGTGGGGTATTGCTGATATTTATCTCAAATGTAGACAAGAACTATTAGTTCTTTACTTCGATTTTGCTAGCAAGAAAAAGCACGTGGAGCAGAAAATGGGAAGATTAAAAAGTATATGCATCCAAAGAATCTGCAGAAAAGAAAACAAAACAGAAAATTTTCGCCAGTTTCCCAGGCCTTACCTTCTGGCTCATTTTTTATGAGCTCTTCCATTTTTCTTTGCTTAAGGGTGTCTACAACATCCGCTAGGCTCCCTTTGCGCCTTTCAGGGGTTCCCAGGGCCGTGCTGGACAATGATTCTCCACTCTGACGCCCACCTTCTTCTGCCTTCAAGGGTGAGGTAGATGAGTTGTGCGGGGCAAATGAAGACATCACTTTATTGCCATCAACTTCCTGAAAGGGGAGAAAATCGAGATGAAATATTTCTTTCTTTTCTTAAAGAAGAAAAAAAAAAAGATTGGAAAGAAAAAACAATCCTTTGTTCTTTGACTTCATTGCTGTTTGTTCCTCTGTTGAAACCTTTAAAAAGGCATGCAATGCTTCAAAAACACCCAGAACAAAGCCCATCCATAAAGCATAAACCAAGATTACAGCCTGAAGTGAACAAAGATTAGCTTGCAAGAGAAACATAAAATACAGTTTTTGCCTAATTGAGAAGAAATGGTGTACTCGTAGGTTTCCTAATAACAATGGTATTGATTACCTTTAATTGTTTGCTCTTTTACAGCTTTCTTTCGAAAAAATCTTCAATTTTTACAAGGACCATTAATTTCCTGACTTTAGAAGGTACTTAATGCCTTGATGGCTAGTTGTTGTAAGAAATGAAATAGTAACTAAGTATTAAATGCCCTTTGCCATATGACTTACTTTAACTCACAGTTCAAGCAGTTCTCCCATCTATAAAGGATGAAACAATTGTTTTCTGTTTTCTAATTACCTTTCTATTCTCCTCTTCCATCTCATACCTCCAGTTCTTGCAGAGACATTATTTTTCACAAAGGTGGTCCTAATGACTTTCACTGGCAGCACAATGGCAAAACTCTGTGACTTCCCAGAACGTACACACAATCCTCCTCATGTGAGAGCCCACAGAGGTCTACTCATTAATTTTAATGGAAACCAAAACTGGTTCCAGCATCTTCAAACTTGCCTTCATTAACATGAGAGCCTTCTACTCCACGCCTCCTTCAGCATAAAGCAATGTTCTCTGCGTATGTTCCTTTCCCCTTTCATGTCTCTTTTGTATCCTACCTTTCTGTACACATCTCTGAAACCTTTTTTCCCTTTGCTAACATATGCCATCTATACTTGGCAAAACTTAGGTCACTGTCTCTGAACAAAGCTTGCTGCAGGGTACATAAAATGCATAACACAACGCTGCAAACATGAACAGTTTTTATTTTGATCAGATTCTCCAGAAGTTTTGTGGGTTTTTTCTTTTTCATTATCCTATTCCCTTACATTTTTGCACTCTATATGTTTAATGAATATTATTTCTAAAAAAGTCACTGGATCATCTTGTGATCCAAGTTACAGACTTGGCTGAAAAAAATCTTAATTTTTAAATTGTTTTCATTGTATAAGGTATGAAAGTGACACATATACTCTTTTTAGTGGTTTGTATTGTATTTCTAGCATTTTATTCCTGAGTAATTTTTGGTTTATCTTGTTTAATAAACCCCAATATTTCAGAAAAAAAATTGTCTTTTCATAAATAGAACATAAATTGCTAAAAGTTATCTCAATAAAATTTGGATAAAGCAACATGAAAGATATGCAGTAAAGAATGTGTTTGTTTTCACAGACTACTTTGTTTCGGCAAAAAGATTACCTTTGGTTGAGAAAACTTTTAGTGCAAACAGTTTTGAGCTGCTTGAATGTGTTATACTAGTGAATAAATTCCCTAACAGAATCGGATTTAACTGAGATTACAATCTGGGCCATCATATGCCCCAAAAGCCAAACCCAGTGATGTTAATGACAGACTTTCTACTGACGTCAATGAGCTTTTGACCAAGCCCTAAAAAATTTTCCAACTTTAGTCAACAGACATGCTCTTTTTTATTTCTTGCAACTCCCTCAATTTTTGTTCTGCACTTGGAAAATTACTAGTTGCTAACACCAGACTTAAAAAATTAGTTGGAGCCAAACACAATTTTTTTCACATATATAGACCTGAATAAACTGTTTTTTAACACGGATACAGACAAGCAAAGTATTTTAACTTCAGTATCGGTTCAGATTTATCTAACATTCAAACCCATTATCACCAAGTGGCATTTTTTTTCCTACAGAAAAGGCCAAAACAGGAAATAAGTTGAAAGCTGCTTATTCACACTTTGAAGACGGATAAGCAAAATACCATCCTTAATTACAGTTCTTAAATTCATCTATACTATACTATCAATTATGTATAGGAACAGTATTGTTCCTAATTTTACCAGGAACTAGTTTCTTGGGTTTATTCCAAAGTGGGCCCCAAAGACACTCATGTTTCTGTGTATGTCACACATTGGTCACAGACACAAAATAACTTGCAACAGCTGCCTAAACCTCAGGAATCACAACTGCTGTCTCCATGTACATTTTGGGTACATGCAAATATTTTTATATGTACAAACATATTATGACTATAAAGCAAATTTGTCAGAAAAGGCATAGGAACAGAAGGATTGAATGATATGTAAAGTAATAGAAGGAGATTTTCAAAATCACAAATTGCTTGGCATTCAAATGGAACCCACAAGTATTTTCAAAACTACTAAAATTTCCCTCCTTCTCTTCCTGGGGAAAAGGAATTGTGAGGGGGAGAGGGCAAGACAGTAGTTTGTGGGTAAAGCATCATGAAAGGACTCTGGATACTCAGCTCCTATTCTATCAAATGTTCTGTGTAACCATGGAGTAAGTCACTTTTGTTTTTGTATTTCAGTTTCCCACCTGTAAAACAGGCACAAAAGAAGTAATTTCTTATACCGTAAAGGTCTTGGAATGATAAACTCATTAATAACACAGGAATGTCCTGCTACGACAATGTTGGCTAAAAGCATTTGTATAGTACCACAGTTAAGATGACTCCTTAGCTGGACAAAAAAAGAAAAGGAAGTGTTCTACACTGTGTCTACACAGTTGTTTTTTTTTAAAGATAAATTATATATTGAAGTAAGTAATGATCTCCAAAACAAAATGTTTCCTCAGACTGCTCTCGTTAGGTGTGCATGTATGCACTGTTTGCATATCACGTACACAGGCTATTTATACACTTGTGGGGTTTAAGATACACTCCACTTAATCAAAACACATATACAGTAGGGGAACAGCTGCAATCACATCTCAGTGGGCTAAATTACAGTACACCAGTGAATTATTCATTCAAAAAGATCTGTAGCAATCACACATTCATTGCGTGATTTGCAATCTAAGAGGAATCCTCTCCTTGCCATACCAGCCGATGTGCGCACACCACATCAGCTACTGATGTTGGTGAGAGTTCAACACGCATCCTCCAGCACACCAGCTCAAGAACCTGTCTTCCCCACTTGTCCATGATCCTTTTATTCTGTCCTGCAGAACAACAACCTGAAATGCTCAACTGTTACCTTGGCTTTCATTTCACACGCCTCTTTTATTTTGCTTTCTTATGCTATTACTGGGGAAAGCGAAAAAACTTTCAACGATTTTGATTTTTACTTTTACCATGTAAAAAAAAAGATACTTCCACTTAAAACCTACCCATGTCAATGGCTATACAAAGCCACAAAACTTCTAGCAAGGAAAATCCTCTGATATTACATATGATGGTTTAACCATTGCCCTGAAAACACTCAGAGAAATCCTTCATGGTAAGAAAGATATGTCAGCAACAGTTTAAAATTAATCCCCTGAGAAGGAAGTTCCCTCCCAACAAGTGAGATTTAGCAGGTTCCTTTTTTGAAAGGACAAATTCACATGACTTTTTTCCGTTAACTGAGAGAAAAGCAAAGACACGGTAGAGGCTGGTATTAAAGAACCGAAGTATCTACTACTGACACTTTAAAATTAAGTCCATCAAGCCACACATAAGACCTCTCTCTCAGTCACCAAAACAGTGGAAAAACAAACACTCTTTTACCAGAGCACAGTGTCTCTCAGCTGTGTAACCATTTCACCTGTTCAAGTTTGATTACATTCCAGCCTCTGGCACTGTTAATCCTGGTAACAGTTTTATGCAGTTAGCAGCTGCTTCATGGATGGGGCCCTATTGTTCATTTGCATTGCGAATTGCTCTGCTAATGTGTGCTGGCACAACATTTCATCGAACTCTGAGCTGGGATTGTACTCACCAACACCTGATGCTGCTGCTTCTTGCTTTCCCCACTTCGGAAAGGCAGACAAGGACCTACACAGATCCCGCTGAATCAAACACCCAGGGCCCTTCTTTCTCCCCCTAACAACAGCAACAAAAAAACAAGGACTGGCCCACAGTTTGTGTCTTCTGCTTCTGTTCCACGCTAGGAGCCGCAGGAAGGCTTGCTCATGTACAAGAAAGTTGCCTCTGTACTGCCAAACAGCTTTCCACCTATGGAGGAAATACCTCTTCCAAGGTTTAATGATAAAGCAGGCTTCTGCCCTTTCAGGATGAGGTCAATAATCTTCCTTTGTTAATCTTGGGCAAGCTTTACTTAATCTAGCCCCCTTGTCACCTTTGTGATTGACAGGAAAAGTCATGTCACTGGACAATGGACTTATCCTCAGTGAGCAATATCTTTTTTAAAGATTACACAATGTTACCCTTGCTCTCATAAAAAGTGCAAACATTTTGCTGTTAAAAGAAACTATTCATTCCAACTGTATCTTTCAAATTGTCTCTCTCTGTTCCCAGGGTCCGACCGAGGCCTATTTCAGTTCTACAGGGGGACAGTGAAGCAGATTGCACTTGGTGAGATTTCCAAAAAAACTCTCAGTGCCCTAAATAGATCTCACCTTCTTCCTCACCTAGAGGTGCACATTACTCTTATTCTGCAATTAAATTAAGACAAAAAACTGTTTCTGTGAAATTAAATTTATTGTCTCCAACCAACCAATAATCAAAGCAGAAGAAAACTCAGAACTAAGTCTGAAACTGTTAATTACCACTATATGGGATGCAAGCAGGCTGCCTCTGCAGAAAAAACAAACAAACAAAAGAACACAACAATGAGAATCAAGCTTCTGGTTTTGCAGCCGAAAACACCTGGAATAAAATAAGCATGTCTTTAAAACAAGCACTGATATTGTCTGATTTTAAGAAGCCTGTGATCCTAAAAGCAACCTCACAGGTTCTTTTTTCAAAGCTGGAATTTTGCCCACACTTTGTACTTTTAGAATACATAAAGAAGACACCAAAGCAAATTTTTTGTCTGCTTTCTACAGTAGAAATGCAGTCCTATTTATTTTATAGTCTCCATAGTGACCAGGAAGCTGGTAACAGCATGACATAAGAGATAATCAGAAAACAGAATACTTCACACCTCCGAAGACAAATAATTCTTAAGCAGTTTAGTACTGTTTGCTATTTATTTTTATTTATTTTGCCTAATAAACTTTTAGGAAATGAATATCTGTGTTTAAGATTCAACAGAATAGCTACTTCAAGGGAAAATCTGAAAGCTATAAAAAACACTCCTAATAGCCACAGGAGGTCCACCACCAATTAAGAGAAAAACTAAACTGATATTTCCAATTTTTTTTATGGTTTAAAAGAAGCAAAACACAGACAATAGTCACAAAGCAAGAATAATCTTTCTTTTTTCCCTTTAACCTTCAATTTACAATCTTTGCCTAAATTAATGTCATTAACTTACTTCAGGAGCAAAAGTGCCAACAGCTTTCAACTAGAAACATATCTTCGAATCACTTAAGTGATTTGGAAAATCCTCTACTTCTACACTCTATGTCACAGGGGCTGTAGGGCAGACATTACCAAAAACCTGTGTGGTTTATGGCGGCTGTAACCTGGCACCTTCAGGAAGATGAAATACATACTCCACCAGACTTCCCAGTGGACACTGTTCTTGTTACACATTAGAATTTCTTTGCTTCTGTCTTACGTTTAAATAGGTCTTTTTTCTATAGCTTTCCTTTATGGAGAAAAGTTCTTCATCAGTGGTGGAAAGGAATGATCCCAAGGAGATTTAAAAGAAGCAGTGGAGGATACAGTGAGAAAAATGCAGACCAGGAAAAAGGGGGCATAGAGGGGGGAAAAAAATGGAAGAGGATAAATACACCATTAGGAAGTAAGAACAACAAGAACGCATAACTCAAGGAGGGATAAAAGCAATGTTGAAAGGTGTCACATAAACAAACTTAGAAAGATGTATATCCACAGGCTATGGTTCTGCAATTATATCTATGCAAACCGACAGCTATTCTTATACAGGTGTTTTTTTCTAGGACTGTGGTTTTAATGACAAGGACCTGCAACGTAATGGTGAATGAAGTTGTTGATTAATGGATCTAAAAGGTCAGCTGAAGAGATCATCGTGGCACAGACGTAAGAATTTTACCTGAATTAGGTGAACTAAACACAGTAAACAAAGATGCTAATTTTCTTCTTTTTACTATTATAGTGCTACAGCCAAGCAAAATACATTCACATCAAATATTGTTTTGGCTTTGCTAAGATGATGTATTAGGGATGCCATGATCCATACTTTGGAAGTATTACCAATTATCAGACTTAGAGAATCCTGATCATATCTAGCTGTCCCTCTAAAATGTTAATACTTTGCTTGGTACTGGAATATTTTTGGGATTTTTGGGGGGAAATTGTTACTATCTCTTGTCCTTCAGGTTGTATTTATTTATGTCAAGTGCTGTATCTAATTAATGATTTCTTTGTGATGAAGCAGAAGATACACTGGCAGAGGTTTCAGTGGGAAGACTAACAGGTATTTCCAAGGTTTGACACCTATCAACCTGGCTGAAAATTATTGGAAGTTAAAAAAGAAGGCCATCTGCTCTATGAACTGTGCTACGTCAGACACTTTCCTTTCTTCTACCTTTTTCCTCCATATGTAAAATACGATTTTCTGCAGCTTAGGGCATTTTATATAATTGATGTAAAAAGCCAAGAGATTATTGGACAAAGCTTCATAGTGGTTGTATTTTCATTTTTATTGATGCCATAAATACTCGGTTCATACATTACTCTGTGGTGCACTACAGCCCAATCATCTGAAACTGGAAATTGGGAACTCTCTCATACATCAAGTGCCACCCCACAATATCTGACAGTAACACTAAAATGTACTTCGATTTTTTCTAAATATCATGACACTCAGACTGCTGCCATAGCTGCACAAGCAAGGGTAAATTTCAAGCATTTCCAAGGTTTGCAGACATAAGAAACTGTTCAGTTGTGTTCACACAAAAGGAGTAACTTATAATCCATTTTGCATTGATTTCTAACTTTATCATCTGATTTACAGAACATAGGAGCAGATTTTTCAAGGATTTAAAGTATCTAAAGATATAAGGAGGTGCCTAGCGGGATTTTTGAAAATGCACAATAATATATATTCATTTAATTCCCACTGATTTCATTGTAGGTCCCTGAAAATAAAGAGCTAGAGCTAGCACAGTGCAACTGGCTGACTCTTTGTGCTTCTTCAACAGACCATTATCAGCCTATCTACAGTACAGAGCACAATCTGATAACTGATGCTTTAAGACAAACATTTCTTCTCCTCTGGCTGTTCTGCATTCCAGCCCATCCCCAAACACAGGGCACAAGTTGAGTATTTCTCACTCCTTGCCCCACTATTTCTACTTGATTTATTACAAATCAAAGAACTATATGCAAACTGTGGATTTGCTTGTAGTAAAAAAATACATGAGTTGTGAGCGAAATTTTAGAACCTTTTCATATTGGATGTGTAACAGGTGTTTTTTTAAAATTATTTTCTTTTGTGCTACAGATTCTGGTTTTATTTTTAGCCCACCTCTTTGCCCCATTTCTTGCAATAAAGTGTTTCTCCATGTATAAAAGTAAATTGCAAATCTTTCTACAGAATGTAGATATTAAATATAGTAAAATAGTAATGACTACTTTGTATTGGGTAAATGTGGTTAGTGACATAATTCCTGACATCTATTCTCAGACCTGATCTCTTCTACTGCCTCTTTCTCCAGCAAAATTCATTTTAAGAATGTAATACAGGATTACATCTATTTGCTCTCAAAATACTTAACAAACAAAACTGGCATTTTGAGGAGGCCTAATATGTTAGCTATAACCTGCAAAAACAAAGAACATGTTGTACTATAACAGCCTTGTTATCTTCATGCTAGTAATCTTCATGCTTAAAAATAATAAATAGAACTCTGCAAAAGCACTTTTAAGACTTTTATGATCTCTTCCCTAGGGGGCTAAAGATCACCCTTATGACCTTGCTAAACAAAAAATAAGACTACTTATCAAAACAACTTGGTAGAGTCTTCAGCATACATTAAATCCTTGTAATAGTTTGGAAATCATGCAGTATAAAGTGATTATCTTTGTAAAAATACAAGCTTACTAACCACATACAACAACTCTGGTTTTGTAAGTGTAATAAAACCTACGCTGAGTGTCAAAAAGAGTTTCATCACCAGCTTTCTCAGTATGAAACAAACCCATTGTCTGTGCTAACTCCTTGAAAGACTGGGAGAGGACCTTCTGAACAGAATTTAGAGATACAATAAAATAAATGTGATAGGCTAGCAATGGCTCCGGGGCTGTTCACAGCTCCCCAGCTTTCACATTATGATTCACCACAGCTTTCAGATAGGAAAGGGATGTAAACTCACCCCATTTGTTCTCTGGCAACCTACAAAAAATTCACTCCAAACAGACTTCACCTCTTTCCTTTGTCCGGGTGACTGACAGTAAAGACAAGCCATATACGATTTGGTCAAAAACTGCGTCCTCTCTGTTGAGGACAATTTGGAGGGTATCTTGTCTGGGGAGAACCCTCCAAACTGAGGAACAAAAGAAGGAAAACATCCTGCACCCATAAGGGTTTGTGCTTACGGTCACTCTAAGGCACTGTGATTCTGCCAAGTACCAAAAGCAGGTATGTAACAAAATGGCACACTCAGCCCTCTGGTGTGGCCCCACTTGTCTCATTTGCACTAGTAAAATGTCTCAGGCAGCGAGGCTTCCCATTTTCCCTATGAATATGCTATGCAGTTAAAAACAAAACCAAAAACCTCACTGCTCTGAAACATTGCCTCATATTTGCTTCCTTTCAACCCAAACCTCTCCTATATAGTTGCTTCTTCCAGCGCTCTGGACTGTCCCTCTTCCATGTTAGAGCTTGTACCATCGCATCCTTTTGGACAGTTAGCATATATTTACTTTGTTATTACTGCCCCACATTTAGCCTTTCCTCACAAATCAGCCCCTACAACTCCTTAATCATTTGTTGCTCGCATCTAAAAATCCCTCCAATTTGCTGGTTTCTCTAACATGGCCAGAACTGAACACATTTCACATGTAATCTTAGCAGAGTTATGAGGAGAAGGACAATTACCTCGTTACTGCCTTTTTTGCTGCCTTGCTACATGACAAGCTCATATCTAATTTGTTTTAACACACCTAAATGTTTTTCAGCATTACTGTTTTCCAAGTGCCTTACTCTCATTGATTATCTGTGTTTGGATTACTTTATCCAGCTGTATCAGTTTGTAATTTTACATTTGATTATTTCCTGCCATGCAGTCTCCCCTTCATTCCTTTGGTATTACGGTTTTGTTCTTCCTGGTGCACCACTGGCCACTTTAACGAGTGTATTTTAATTCACTTGTTCAAGCTTCTATAACAATGTATTTATTTCTCTGTATTTCTATAATGTTGCTACAGGCACCCACTGTCCCATGAATCCTGTACCAAGAAGCAGACAGCTTACAGCAGGCAAACGGGACTACTATAACCATACTCTTTCAGTGCACAGTTTTTTCCAGCAACCTCAGAATCACACAAGAGATGTTGCTACGTAAGTAGGAGGCTCTGGAAGGCCAGGGTAAGCAAAACAGTACTATAAGGAAGAACACCTGTGCAGAGTATACTGCCCTAGGAATTTCTTCCTCACTTCTACTGAAGGAATTCCTCTGACAATCTCTGACATTGTGGCTTTTCAAAGAAGGTATGCACAGTTTTCTGACATTCAGTATATCTGCCTCTTTCTACTAGTTAAGTAACATCATATTGTACAACATCATTTCGCTCTTCTCTCAATAACTTAATGCATTACTGGTTTTCTTTTTTTATAGTTACCTTACCTGGAACATTGAAATGAGATGCATGAAACACTGTATGAAGGAAGCATCTCTCAATGTGTGCATACTTATGGACTGAATTCCATGCAACTTCCAATAATCAACTCATTTGGAATTATCTGTTCTTTGTATCTTTGAAGATCTTAGTCCACACATTTAATATTGGGAATCTTGCACATATCCTACATGACGTGTAGGTGTGTGGCTAAATCCACTAAACTTCTAAAGTAATTACGTTCTGTGCTATGTATGTCACATATTGTTCATGAGCCTTCTCATCTCACATCTCTTTACTTTTACTGTGTATTTGTTCTCTTGCTTCTCAGAAGATTACAACTAGACTTAGCAGGACAGTAACAGTCAAAATCATCTTTGCCTCCACAGAGATTAGTATCACTATTTCTTTTCCTGAAAGCAATCTTCTAGAAGTTCTCATTTTCTAGAAGGGCCAGAAAACATTATTTTATTAAAATGGAATAGCTACTTGAGAAATATCCCCACTGTCTCCACTGGAGTTAACTGTAGCATAAGATACCACATTTAGAATACAAATTTTTCAAAATGAATTCTCCTCGTTCAGAAATAGGTTTGTCTCATTCATTTATTTTTGAAATGCATATCATCTAGCACGTGGGACTCCTGGCTCTGCTTTTATCTAAGTTCTCTATTCTTTTACCTTCTTTTTATAGACTTCACCAATTATTTTCTGTGTACTACTCACTCTCTTACATTTTCTTAGTAATGGTTACACAATAGTTTATAGGATTTTTCCAAGCAGTAACTGCTTTCATACTTTCTAACAGTTATTAAAAGACCTATTTTCTCTCCAAAATTTATTTCAACTGCTTTTCTTTATGTCTTTTATAACTTGATTTTCCTTCTATCAACAACTGTTCCACAATTTTGCTGAAATAGAACTCAGAATTCTGGTATAAACCAAAGTAGTTTTCTCAACTTTAGAGGAAAGATTGCATAGGAAATAATAATAATAAATGAAATATACATACTCTGTGTTTAACAACACAGAACAGATACATTCACAGAAAGTTAGTTCCACAGACCATGTTTACAGCACAGGAATCAATATTATTTGGATCTTTTGCACTTCAAACAGAGAATGGTGCCTGATCAGAAAATACCAAATATATCAGAATAATTAATAAAATGTATATGACTAAAAGCAATTCACATAACACTAATACATAAATGTAATATGTGTTAGAGCTACTCAAAAATCTGTTAATTAATCCCCACAAAATCCCTTTGTGATACTGCATGTAGGGCAAATTAGGAAGTGACGTGAACTGACTTGCTAGGTTCCAAAGCAGGTAACAGCAGAGCACACTCAGCACCCAAGGGTTACCAAGAACCAATTCTCTGCTCACTCATCTGGGTCTTAGTACACCTCAAATGGAAACATTATGCTCTGCTCAGGGGAGCAGCATGATGTCATTTTATCATTTAAGTACCATTCTAAAGCTCACTCAAGCAAAGCTTAAAGAAGATTTAAAATGCACATAGACCCCCCACACAGAAGCCAGTTTAGACTGTGGCTGAGTGATGCAAAACCCCCAGTAAATTCTAACTTATGACAGAATCACAGTTGTTCTTACTCTACAGATCAGTTATTCTTTCTCCTGTTCCTTTAAACTGCAGTGAGTAGCTTACTTTGCCTACTACGAAGAGACCTTTGTGATAATATGATATCAAGGGATGTTGTGACATTCCTGATTAAGAACTACACAGTAAGCAAACTGTACAGAAATGCTAATTTTCTTTCCATTCCTCATCACTTACCTAAATTATTCTGAATAATACAAATGATCTTGATTTGCTTTAAGGCAGTTCATTCTCATTCTTTTATGCCATTTTTTAAAAAAGAAATCACACTCCTGTAGCTGATTAAGTCCACTACATATTTTCCTTAACAATTAATTTTGTGCACTGTTGTATGTCATGTTCACAAACAAACAAAACCCCCTAAAGAACATCTATTCTTCTACAGTCATAGCCAACTACCCACCATCAGCAGAGGATGAATAACTTTTGCTGGAAATAGCCTTTCTTCTCCAAGCTCCTCTTTGAATCACTGATTTCTGAGTATTCCCTGTAGTTTTCAGTCATCATGAAGTGATGCTGAAAAACCCACAGAATTGCCCAACCCGAATAAGACAGACACAATTTTCTCCACTTTGGCTGGAAAAAATGTAAGCCTACTTTGTGACCAGGAAGTATTGGTTGACTAATAGAGCATGGTTTTACAAAATCTGTCTTTTTTCTAACCTTAAATTTATCAAGAGTGAGTCTCAGGATGTGATCCAGCCAGGTATCACTGTGCCTACCAGAACTGAGCTGATGTACAGAAGGTTTCTAAGTAAAAGTTCTCTGCAATCCATTCATTTTACTTAGCAACATCAAACAGGGAAAAATAATTAAAAAGCGCCTATTGAGCACCTAGAGACCTTGAGCACAGACAGGGGGTGAACACAAAGACAGGGTATTTGGTTATAAGAGTCACACTTGATCTTTATATATTATTTTTTTTTTTTTCCATACACATTAAAAGAAGTTACAGTACATTTTTGAGGGTTATTTTACTTTCTTCTATTCTGGTCTATGAGTGTCTACGCTTTCAGTATACATACTTAAACATACTCATAAGAGTTACGCAAAATACCTTGATTTAAGTTTTGTTGTCTTCAGATGTATAGGGAGACTACATATTTGAAAAACAAATTGTCTGAATAAATTCCATTAGGTGAAGTAAGTGTGAAAATCACATTCAAATGACATTAGAAAAAGGAACAATGCTGAGAGCTTATTTGTACTGTACAAGCTACAAGCAGGCAAAAGCTAGTTTCTGCCATGTAAGACAGGTCCATGTGAAAGATCCAACCTTCCATAAAATATCTTTGATGATACTGGAGGTTGCACTTACACATTTATATAAAGCTCCTCTCAATACATTCCTGTATTACATTTCTGTTATTCTAACCTTACATAGTGTCTCCTATCTACAGGTTCAAAGAAACTTTTAAAAATTGAGGGCTGAAAGAAGATGTTACAATGACACTATGCTGCAACATTGATATAGGTGACTGCTGACTGCTGCTTTAGTAGTTAATGTAGTACATCATAGTCATGGTCATGGCTATTAATATCAGCAATATTTATACTACTACCATTGTGTTTCTTTCACTAGTGTCATGTGTTAATCGGGAAGCATGTTTGTATCATTCATAGAAATGTAAGGTACTTTCTTTCTTCCGTCCAGGCCTTATGTTAAAGCAAAACTGAAGTATTTGGAAGGAACACATATATAGTCTGCCAGCTGCCCTGTCTTTCAATCTGATTTTACGCACCTTTATCATAACATCATTTTTCACTGATTATTTAGGAATCAGACTCATAAAATAAGGAAGTCTTTACATTGTGGATTCAAATTCACCCCAAGCCTCTACAAATCAAGATACTGTTATCACATATGGAGTTGTAATGCGGAAAAAAATGGATGATATATGAACCACAGGCACTCAAATCAACCAAAATACCATCTTCCATCTTCAAAGGAGAAAACCTGGGATTAGGAAGGCTCATAGAGTGGAACAGGGATGCACAGTTATATTTTCAGTGACTAAATGGAGAATTTGTGAGGATTGCCTAAACAACATCCTTTTGTAAACATTTTTCCATTAAGAAATTAGTTATCATCCTGCTTCTCCTGATTTCAGCACATATTTATTCTCTAAAGAAGCTGGCCAGAATATCGAATGATTTAGCAAGAGTTTCAGAAGATCTCCATCAGCAAATTGCGTTTAACTCCACGGGTTATTTTCAGTGAAAATGGGATCACTTGTTCACAAGAATGAAGTGTTCTGGAAATCACACTTCCAGGACACATTTTATTTTAAGCCTTTATGTGCAAGTTTATTAATTTTCATCACAGCTATTATTCCTTTAAATAAAAAGTAGAACTTTCTTCCTTGGATGTAACATAATAAGTCTTAGTACCAGAGAGGTCAGTTTATGCACAATGTACACTTAACAAAATATGACCAGAATTAGCTGTGAAAATTTCTCAAAAGAACGAGTAGTCTTAGGTTTTACTCTTTTGCTCAAGCATGGATGAAAAGAAACATTCTCTTAAAATATCCAGTGAAGATACTAATAAAAATAAACTGGAAAATAGACAGCAACAAACATCTTCGGAAATTGCTAGCTGTTCTTGTGTCTGCAAGGGCTGCAGTAACCTGAGACTGGCACAGAGTAGTAGAAGTTTATATGGAAGCACTTGCGCTCAGCTTCTTTAACAGGTGAACCTCCAACAATATATGGGGATAAGCAGAACAGTGGCTTTAAAATAACATCTTTATTCAACATATTTGCTCCCCATGTATTTTCCGAGTCATGTCTATCTGCCTGCTTTATTGACTACTTTTTTTTTTTAGCTGCCATTAGCACTAAAGGGTCAATACAGCTACAAAAGAAGGAACTGGAGTCTGTTTTGCAGACATATCATCAACAAAATTGTCAGTTAAGTACCATTTGCAAAACGTTTATTACTTGGGATGACGTGAGGCAAAAAAAGACAGCTTTATTTTCAAACCCTGGGTTAAGTTATAGCATTATATGCAATTAATAAAAATATCATATTTTTATGCAACTAAGTTTGACCTCTAAAGCCACAGCAAGACAGAAAACATGGGACTCTTTAATGTCATTTTTACAGTCATTTATCTGACTATAACCACACTTTAAAGCGTTAAGGTCAGCTGGTCATGAAGCATGAGCTACACTTCTGACTAGCATGCACCACATTTGACTTGAGAGTAAATAAGGGACTGACACTCCATTAACCTTCACAAGTGCAATTATTTATCAAAACAGTTCAAAAGAGTACCCGACAGAGAACTGATAAATCTGGAAGCAAAAAACAAAACTGTAAGAAAACAAACTGATCCTTTGCCAGTGATGAAGAGCTATTTTCTACCACAATTCCTGGGGCAAGTCCTCCAGTCAGTTTTCTAACACAGCCATCCATTTTAAAGGACTGACCCTTAATTCACACTGGCTTTGACAAAATCTCAGAGCTTTTTTTGCTCTTTTTTATTTGTCTTCTTCCTTGGAAATAATATATGCTAATATCCTTACAATATTTTGTAACATGTTTACAGGAATCTTCAAAGACTTAGCTCAGAAACAGTGCAGAAAATTCAGAAGAGTTCTGACATGTTTGGTCGTATCTACTCTTTTAGTTTCAGCACAAGACCATTCCTGTTCACAATATTCCTGTTTGGTGAGCTGACTGGCATCTTCCTACCACCATATAAACTTTATTTGTTTTATTACAGAACCTATGGTGGTTTATAGCCACATGGTCTTCAAATCTTGTTAATTCTGTAAGATTTCTGTAATATCCTTATGTTGTAAAATTCTACCCAAATTCCTCAGTAAAGCATGAGGTTGAGCTGTTCATCAACAGCTGTCATCTGCCATCAATTACTTTGACTTTTTGACTGCAGTAGCACTCCGAAATTCCAAAAAAGAGGGAGTTTGCTCGAAACCTTCCACCAGAAAGTGTCAGAAGGGAGAATGGGGGAAAAATAATAAAATAAAAATTAAAAAAAAGGGCTTCATCACATAAAGATCCACCCATGATCATCTGGAAATTTCATCCATCATTGCCATCTTGTCTTGCATACTGGTTTTCCTTTGGCAGTAAAGCACACCCCTTCATTCCACTGTACGCTAGACTGATCTCCAGCCTCTCTCAGATGCACACATGGAAAGAAATCACTAAGTATTCACCACTGGAGTTGTAGTTACCACAGCAGAGTTCCAAAAAAAGCAGTGGTGTGCAACAGATTAACTATCCTCCTAGTCTCTGCTCTCCCTCTAAGATGAGTACTTCTTTCACAGGTTTGTAAAAATGCATCAAGTTCCATGAGCACAAACAGCTATGATTTTCAGATGGCTCATACATATACCTTCTTTCTGGTTGTCACAAGACAAAAATCTCATAATGTAAAAATAGAGACAAGAGAGAAAGAATCGCTCTAAGGGGAATGTGGCTTTTTTCTTATCAAGTAGCTCAAAACACAGTAAAAAGAACAGAACTGTTGACTGATATCAAGATCAGTTTCTACTAAGTGTCTTATAATAAAGTAGAAAGATTGGCTTGATAACTCCTTTTAACAGAGGATTTATTAAATCCATAAAATACAGCGCAACCCTCATTATATCAGTTACCTTATTTCAGCCTGTACAAACAGCGGATTCTTTAAAGATCATAAAAGGAAATGGATTTTGATTTTAAATCTGTTGCACACTTTATCTGGTACATATGAAAATAATTATGTTCAGAGGACTGAGTACTTTTTAAACGTGACTTTCATAATTGATATCATGAGGTCTGATGTTTATTTCTTCCCATTGACTTCCAGATCAAATGTCTTAAATTTAAAAGATTTCCTCCCTGCCAACTTCTTGTCTTGGAAACTCACTCTGGACCTGAAACTCAATGTTTCTTCTTCCTCTTCTCTATAATAAAAGATCTTGTAGACAGACTCCACTGGCAATTCTTTTGACATGCAGGAGGCAGAATAATCCACTTTGCTATCCCAAAGCTATGCAGTCAGAACTCTGCAAAGCTAAGCAGCCCCAAAACTTGTCTTCTGCCAGTGATGCAAGCCAAAGTCAGTGGCACACAAACCTTCCTTCCATTAGAAAATCTAACCACAGCTGACCAGACAGACTAGTACCAGAGAGGATTTAACCACAAGTTAATTGAACAAAACTACTCAGCACTATTTATGAAACAGTGTCTGAGGCACCCTGACTCTCTTTTTACTTGGAATTAGTCTTTCAGTAGCATCTCAGGTGCACCTGCTGCAGATGTCATTGTCATTAATGGAAAATAGATTGTTGTCAAGCAGGAGACATAGCTGATAAAATTTGAAAGTTTTCCACTATAAGTAGCTTCACAGAAGCGACAAAACAGTAAAAAAAAATTAGAAAAATATGGTGGAGGCAAGAACTCCATATACCAAAAGAAAAGTTTGAGAAGAGGGGATGTGATACCAGTCTTCAAATACAAAAACATTTGCTGTAGAGGAGCACATTTCTTCTTGCTACAGTGATTAGGGCAAGAATTAATGAGCTAAAACTACTCAGTAAAGATTGGAGTTACACATCGGGAATAAATTTCTAATGGTAAAGACAGCAGTACCCTGGGACAGACAGACTGGTAGGTTGTATGTCTCCTGCACTGAGTAACTTCAGGAAGTTAGACTATTATCTGATAGAAGTTACATCGGTACAGCTGATCCCTGGATTGACACTGGGACTGGATGACCTCTCACAATCCCTCTCAGCTCTACAATTCCATAAAGTGCAGGGCTCACATACATTGAGAAATAGATGGACTCATTCAGTACGGGCTCTATAGATCTGTAAGGGACTTACTCACTAAGCCAGATCAGGGTTTTTTGGTTGTGTTTTGGATTTTTTATTTTTATTTTATTTTATTTCAAATAAATCAATACGCTTGGGCCATTTTCCAAAGATGTGATTTGGTAAGTTTCAAGCCAAACCTCTCAAGCTTTACTCATGAGATAAGTGCTAAACAATGAGCCAGATTCATCAAAGCTTTATAGACTTACTTAAAAGAAAAAGAAACTGATTCAGCCAACTCATTCCAAGCCAAATCAGGCAGTTGAAAAATCTATTCCTGAGATTTAGGAAATCTGTCTTTTTTTAAATTATTTTTAAAATATGTTTCAAGAGTCCCTCTTTTACAGGGGCCTCAGGCAACTCTGTCCAGAACCTGTTTTTTTTCCAGTCTGATTAGGAGCAGTATATTTCTCATGCCTATAGAGGATAGTTAAATTATGTTTCTTTGTATATATATACACACCCCCACATATTTTTAGATATATACTTACATATATAAACATAAGGATTCAATAATTTTTGATCAAAGGTTTAATAATCAAAACAGTGGGTTTGCTTTTCAAAAAGATTAATAATGACTCTTCTGCTTTACTAAAAGAAAAAAAATCAATGGTAGTGCTAGATACCAATGTACTCTATTAATGCACAAAGATAAAAACAGTTCCATGCTCTCAGACAGGTTTATGAGCCCTAGAACATAAAATCTACGCTACTCAGTACTGCCCCTTAGAGTATTTCCTAGGGGGAGGTTGATTCCCATGTTTCTTCAGCTCTTGGTTTCTCTACCAAGAAAGATAACAACTGAGTCAAATGAGCTAGTTTTTGTGTGCACCCTATAAAAATCCTACTGGAATCAGCAAAGTGTTTCAAAAAAGACATCCAATAATTATTACTAGGAGAGAGGAGGACATAGGCCTGGAGTATCCAACCAGGACAGGCCATGGTGTTGACTGTGAACAGGAAGAAGCACATACTGCCTAGCTCTGCACAGTAATGCAGTTTCTAGCATCCCACATCTAATTGTTGAGATGGAGAAAACCTGGGCTGAAAATGCTGTGCTGGGAAAGTATAGAAATCTATGCAGAAGCAGAAAACAGGCCCCCATACATCTTGTAAATTTACTATTAAATTAAACTTCAGCTCCTGAAAGTTGTTTGTGCTATAGTGATAGGCACAGACTTAGCCCTGCAGACCCTCAGGTCACTGCCCCTCTAGTCCAGTATCAAGCATTTGCTATAAATGTATTTGTCAAAGCAATGAGGAAATGTTCAAAACCGTGCCATGCATTCTTTTCCTGTTTTGTTCTTTTCAAGGAAACTACTTCTTCCAAGAATATGGAAAGACCATATGACTTTGAACTGGAAAACCTGAAAGATCAGTGAGCCTACCTGCTAATGAGCAACTTGCTATTGAAATGAGCTCATTAGCTTTCATTTTTGCTGGCTGCTGATCGATTCATGAGCCACTTACTTGGCCTCTGTAAGCTGCACATAAATTAACAAATACATCGATTTCTACAAATAATAAATCAAGAAGTCAGTCCTTTCCGTACCTCTAGTATAAAGGCTTAGCTCCATGGCCCTCAAAATTCATCCAAAGAAAACAATGATAACATCAGTGTTCACAGATACATTGCATCTCAAATGGTAAATATTCTGCTGCAAAAATAAGCTTTGCTGGCATCTCAGAGAAGTGAATAAAAGCTTGACTCTGAAAATGTTACATACAAAATGTACAATACAAAATGCACAGAATTTTGCATGAATCTGTGTAGGTGGCAGCTCAAGAAATTCACAGTGAGGAACAACTGTCTACAGCAAGGAAAAATCCAAGCTAGATGATCTTAAAGTCCTCTTCCATCTCAGATCATCAAATTTCCATAACCTTCTTCTTATGACTGAAGCAGTGAAAGTCCTATGGCATCCCAGAGTCAGTGCTGTGTTTTTGATGTAAAAGCATTTTCTCTTGTCAACTGGTAAACTCAGTAACATAGGAACAGAACCCGTTAAACACTGTATCATTCAGCAAAAGAAGTGGTAGGGAAGGACTCCTTCACCCAAACATGCAGCCATCACGTTACCATTTTCAGCACATATGGCTATCTCCAGTGCTAGACTGACCAACCTGACTTCACCTGGCCTCCCAACTGTTTATAAAAATTATCGAAAAAATTTATACTTGGGACATGTATGCCCGCAAATTTCAAAGCATTTCAAAACACTGATTTGTAATAATTTGATGAAGGTCATGTGGGCCTTGATCCAAAGCCTATTAAAGACAAAGAAGTCTCTATATTGACTTCAAAGAGCTTTGGATTGGACCCACAGTGAGTCACTGCATAGTAAACAGAAAAATAAGGAACAGAAAACCTGGTCTAAGGAAGAGATGTCATTCTCTCCTTCATTGCCTCAGTTTACTGAAAAAGACGGGGATGTGAGACTTATTTTTCCTGCTTTTCTGTATCATACTACCAGCCCAATGAAATGGCTGTGGCCCTTTTCCCACTTACCTGTATTTCTAGGAGCATTATTCAATTCTAAAAATCCTCTGATACAGTCTAACACAGGAGCCCAACTACATTTCAGAAGCATCCTCATCACCTTGACCCTCAGCAATAACAGCATGACAGCAGCTCGCAGGAGCGCCACGGGAAAGAGCTATGGCAATTTATGCCAGCTGAGGAGGGTGCCAGAAGAGCTGGATGGCATGATCACTCCTAAATAACAGTAAGCTTAGACCTAAATGCAATAACAATAAGGAGTTAAAATATGCAGACCGGAGAACATTGCTTAATCCCAGTTTACTGAAAGGACATGTCATTTTTAGAAAGTTGTCCAAACAACTGTCTTAATATTCTACACCAAAGTGGCTATTAATCAAACAACAAAGGCCCAATTAACACATAGCTGTTGTCACCTTGATGTTAAAAGCCTCTCCCTTCCCCCTTCTTTCTTTCTTTCTGTCTTTAATGTTACAACCTAACCCAAAAATGCCTCAGGGCCCTACAGGGAAAAAAAGACAAGATAGAGGGAGGGAGGGAGGGGGAGAGGGAGAGAAAGTGGGGAGGGGAGAGAAAGAGAGAGAAAGAGAGAGAGAGAGTCTTAAATACCATCTCTCCTCTAGGCAGCAATTTCCACAGATGAAGAGGTCACCACTGTTTAACAGTGTGCTGCCACGTTAATTTAGTATGACAAGATAAAGCAGTAATCTCTGCTCGAAGAGGCTGTAAACCGCCTGCTATCCAGGGACATGCTCGAGTCGATTTGCACTGTATATCACTTTATACAATTGCCGTGACAAAGCCCCCTGAGTTCCCTCATGTAAATCTCTCTCTCTCCCTCTCAACTTCCCTGCCAGTCAGACGGTATCGGATCTGCAGTAAGCTATGCAAACTTCACGTCTTACGCATGCCAATGGATCCCAAAGCTCCCCCCTCCTTCCCCACCCCCCGCAAGAGAAGATGTTTAGGACTTTGATAATCCATTGATCCCACTTCCATATCGGCTTGTATTTTTCAATCTGTCGTGTTAAGTTGTCAGAGAGGGCGATTAAACCGATGTTTCATGTTCCGAGATTTGCGTTCCTGGGAATGATAGTTTTCAAAGCCTTTCTTGCTAGGTTCTGCTTAAAGATTATCCCTAAGAAAGCTGATGTGAATATTATTACTGGCATAAACCTGGTAATAAAACCATAAAGTGTTTTAGGTAAAGACATTTTAGAGATATTCAGGGTTATAAACATAAGAGTTTAAAGCTGGATAGAATTTGGAGTGCTTAAAAAAAAAAAAAAAAAGAGAGAGAGAGAAAAAGAAAAAAAAAGCGCCCTGTCAGGCTGTGGAGTTTTCTCAGCATGAAGCAAAACAACATATGTAAAAGGGAAAAGGGAACTCACATATCTATGTAAAATAAATATAATTACAGAATCACAGAAGAAGGCAGAGGAGAACATTGACCTGTGTACTTAGGAACGAAAAGAAGACAGAGCATGTGTGGCGGTGGTCATGATACTGCCTCAAATAAAATGCAGCGACAGCTATTTCGAGCAAACAGCTAAGAAAGCTGCCTGTGTCTCCAGCAGCCTGCACAGCTGAAAACATGGTCTTCTTGTTGGGGAAATAGGGTGAATTTTTTTTCAATATGTTGCAACTCTCATATGCCATACTGCATCTCTAGAACATACAAGTTTTAAATTATGTCTCCTCTCTATTTCACATTTAATTTGTGTCGTTTTCCTATGGCCTGCAGGCATGATACAAGTCACAGCACACAATATACCAAATAACGTGCCAAAATGTGAAACTGTGCACATGTATATATATCCACTTTCTGGATTAAACATAGATGAGGACATAAATAGAATTAAAACAAGCAAAGCAAACAGGTTTCTACAGAATAAGACTGGAACTTCACTACAGTTTCTTAACTAATATGCTAGGTCTACCTACTAAGCCTATGCATACTATTTGGACTTGCCAGTACTGCTACAAAAATGACCGAGCAAGGCTAAACCAAGTATTTCGGACTCAACAGGTTACATACACTGTATTCTCTTTATTGAATTAAAATTAATAATAAAATTTGATATTCTTTGCAGCTGATAGTAAGAATGCCAAATGCTTTATTAAGCACGTAAATTTCTAATAGTAGTTGAGAAGTATTTGCCTAAATTTAAAATGGGGAAAACCACTAGAATCAATGCCATTTTCCAGTATTGAGATAATCTTCTCAAAATAGCCTTTTAAAGATGTGTTGGATGCCTCTGTTCTCCAACAGCTAACCAGCACATTTCAAACTGTACATGTAAGAGTAAAATTTATTATTTGAACTTAACTTTGTTGACTGGATAGATGATAAAAAGTTTGCTTTCAGGGAACATTCAAATCTTATAACCCCCAATAAATACCATCAGTGCTGATTAAAAAAGAAGTCCGCTAGAATATTCACACACAGCCCCCCCCCAAAAAGTTGAACTTGCACATGGTTACTTCTACAAAAGTATGAGAGAATATTTATACAGGTATGTGTGTTATTTCTTTAACTCCACCGTGTACTGTGAATGGGATTACTCTCACCTAATTTTAGCCCCAGACATCTACTTTAAATTAGTCATCAAGGCTCCCTCTATAGTCAATAGATAAGCACTTTCATAGGGTAATTCAACTTTCTTGTCTTACATGCTTATTTTAAGATTGGGTAGGTTGTTCTAGGAGGGAGGTTATCTTTAACCTGTGAAGACAACCCAGACACCTAACTTTTATGTGCCTAAATTTTGGTGAACTAAACTGCAATCTTACTGCATGGCATTCAAGAATCTCCATGAGTATGGAAACACTAATAGACCATAGACCATCATGGATGAAGGACAAATAGTAGCACATAAACTAAGGCACAGACAAGAGAAGTGAATTGCCAAGATAAATGAACAATTGGAAAGGTGGGAATACAGTCTAACTTCATCCAGTAAACTGAAAACTTGCCTTTTTTATTAATATTTATGAAATTACAAGTACGGAGTCCATCAACTGTTTGTGGTATTTTACAGAGCAAAATAAAGATACAGCCCCTAAATATAAAAGTAAGATTTCAATCAAATTAGTTTACACACATGGAAAACTAGAAAATTCACTGTGGCCCTGTGTCAATATATTACCCAATACGCATGTTGACAGCTTCAAAACTGAAGCTGTGGTCTCTGCCCAAAAGCTAAGTTTACACTGGCCACAAGCAAACAGGAAAAGTACATCATCTACCACAGATGTATTCTTTTCAGAACTGCATCACACTATTTTCAGTTCTGCTTGTAGATACATAAAATTATGAAAACTGTTTTCCAATAGAATTTATTAAATTGGTTTTAAAAGAATTTAAACAAGTCTTATACATGTAACTATCGTGAATGATCAATCTGCTTTTCCTCACACTCCATGTTCATTACTGTCTGTGTCAAGACAATGTAAGTTTAAGAATAATAATTTTAAAAAAGGGTATTTGAAGATTTTATATTTATCAAAGTAAAGAATACACCTTTGACTTATACTCTAGCATCAGACAGACACAGGACACAAACTCACGTGAGTTGAGTGTTTTGAGCTCTGAGATACAGAATGCTTTATATTCCCAACAGAACTAAGCACTATATAACAAATACTTATTTACAAAAAAGCAAATTCTCAGGCCAGGCAATTACCACTCACTTAAGGCTTTTTTGGTTGAAGTTATCTAACCACCATTTTCTAAACTACAGGGATCAACAGCTGAGATTACCACCCTAAGCTCCAGTTGTAACCTATGAAGAAAAATAGGCACTTCTAGGGTGTGATTTCTCTGACCTACTTAGAAGCTATGTTAGGACAAAATGAATCACGCTCCGCTATTCCCTATTTACTTCCAGTAACCATAAAGTTAAACCTGAAGTTACTAGCTTACCTCTGGACATACACTTTGCAAACATTTAGTCTGACCAGTCCTCACCCTTGAAACCTCACACCAAAAGTGACACCGTGATTGACATGACATTGCATTATGTGTTAGTGACCACATGTATGCTAACTTCCTTCCTCTATGACAGAAAGCCCAAATGTTCTTTTACTGCACCAAGAGACCAATAATCAACAGAAATTTACTATTGAGATTGCTGTCGTATACCATAAAGCCCCCCATAGATTTAACTGAAAATTATAAAAGAAACTAAACTAACTCTCACCTACTGAGTCTAAATCCACTAAGCTCTGCATTTGTATATGGCTGTTTTCTGGAGACCCACAGATCCTGATGCTAACCTCAGCAAATGCCACTGCCTTTAAACACAGACGGATCCAAACCTGCACAACTCTCCTGATTACAACTGCAGCAGTTTCAAATTAAAAGAATGAGAAAGAGGGAAGTTTCACTTACAGTTTCAGAGATGAAACACACACTTTAAATTCAATCTAAATATCAACATAGAGGAGGGTCTGAAACATGGATATTTTGTATTATTTCTGGCTACCAGTATTAAGTAATGCAGGCTTCCACTTCTGACACGACTTAGTGTATAGATACACAAACACTCTACCACAGTAATTCAGACTTGAGATGTCAGAAGCATTTTACCTTTTGCTATAATATTTCTTATTTTGTGTCATCAAACTCCAATCCCACAAAAAGCTATGTGCAGAAGGAGTTACAGTCAGTGACCTCTCCCTCCCTCCCTCTAGCTACCATCAGCATTAGGTTCTAATCAACCAGATTATTTTGCAGGAACAGGGTCATAAGCTAAGCATTCTGGGGCAGGAATGTTTCTTTTTTCTGTCTCTATAAAAATAAATCATGTTCTGGGTACAATATAAATAAAGATAATAACAGTCTGACGTTAGATTTTATTGGTCTATGTTTCGGACAATCCATATAATTTGCCTGTTGCCTGTACAGACTACAAAAATTTAATCTTTACAGCCCTTTTTTTCCTTGGGGTGGATTCAGTTTTAAAAACGTATAAGAAAAGGATGTTGAAGCAGACTCTTTCCATGCATAATGACGGTCTTGTTTACACTGCTTTGACAAAAATTATCCTTAGTTAAACTGGGCACAAACTCCACTCAGTTACATCCATTGGTTTATCTAGTGATGCTAAATTTGCAGGATTCATCAAGTCTACTTCTCCTTTGCAAAAAGCAAAAATGCCTTATCTGGTCACACAACTGTACCTAAACCGGAAAAAAAGAAAGAACTTCACAGTGTTAAAGAGAATTTGGAATGAGGCTGGCCAAACTATTCAGACAAGCTTGCTACCCCAGACATAAAGGACTCTTTTTTTTACTTAAGAAAGTTTGTTTCCTCCATTTAATTGCCTTGAAACACTTTGGAACATTGGTTAGTCCAGAAACATTGCAACACGTCAATCTTCTCCTGTAGGGAAGTTTCTGCACATGCCTTGGGAGCTGACCCACCTATGTTAGATGCCCATACTTAAGCAAACACACATTGAAATCTGTAGTATGTTTTACCACAGGTTTTTCTCCAGCCATGAATCTCTAGAGAAAATTAATAAACCCCTTTATTGCAGTGGGGAAGGTGGTGATATTTCACTGATATACTCAAGACAAGAGGAAGTAGTTTGCTCCATGAAAGAAAAAAAACAACATAACTGAACGACATGACACTTTAAATGCTAGTAACTGCCCGAAGCCATATTTTCAATTACCACTCACAACCATCATTACTTTTGGCCAATCTGCAAAAGCATTAGCAGCAGCAAGAAAAATCAAGTGCAAGGAAACCGGCCTTGGCACAGCCTAATCCAGCTTAAGTTTGTATAACCTGAGAAAACGTACTTAAAGAGACCAGGCAAAAAAACATGATGGAGCATTTCACTCAACCGTTTAAAGGACAGAAAAGAAAGAAATGCTTCAAATTGTCACTGCAATGGGTTACATCCTAACTACGCACACAAACATTTGATAGTGAGAGAAGAGATTGTAAAACATGACTGTGTATATTGAGTGTAGCAGAAGGTTCTGGCATTTCTAGGAACCACAGCTGATAATCACAGAGATTCCTTGCAACCCTGAAATTCAAGAAACCATGACTAATACTTCACAATGCATTTCAGTTTTGGTATATCTCTACTGAAAGTAGAGCTGCATATCAAAAAACAACCATCCTCTAGTTTATTGACATTCTGTCCAAGCAAACAGTGCAATAGTTTCTTTTACTGTGCAATGTCTTCATATAAGCTATTTACTAAAAGGGTTTAGAATGGATTAAATAATAAAAATGACTAAGTTAAATATGACTACAAGCAGGGGAAGAAAATGGGCAAGGCAGAAAAAAAGATTTCAGAGGACAACTGCAAGCAGGCAGAAAGTGATAGAGTAATATTGTTCTTATAGAGCTGGAAATAGAGAGAAAGGCTTTCTCACCTGCAGTGAAAAGAAAGGGAGAAAGCCACACCAGCTGCTCGGAGGAAGTAAGGTGGATACGAAAAGCATATGGAGCAGACAGAAAGCACATGGGGAAACTGTTCTGGAAGTTCTACAATAAATGGGCAACTACTGAAGCAAAAATGAGTCAAGGTGGTGTGTGAATGTAGAAGTTTGCACTACACGGGGGGCAAAACTTCATCAGCTTTAATTCCCACATGCCTTGCTTTGAGGCGTGTGTCAGATAAAAGTATGGAAGTCTGGGATGCTGCTCTCTATGGTGATAGTAGTTACACTGCCAGCCCAAGGCCACTAACTTTGCAGTGCGGAAGCTTGGCCAAAGGAGGTAACCTCATCATTTGAAAGGAAAAGCATGAAAACTTAATTACACTTCTGTTGCCTTCTTTTTCCAGAACTACGGAGAACTGGGTGTTTAACTGGCAGCACAGTTTCTGCCTCACTGCAACACTGTTAAGATTCACTATCATCAAGGAAAAGGCAGCGTTTCAGAACAAACCTGGGCAGACTGCCACAGGTGACGGAGCTGGACTGGAGAAACTATATGAAGTCCACAGCTACCGTTTGAGTTCTGGTAGGATGGAAATACCATAAATTCTGCCTATGTTATGTCACACCTAGGGCTGACTGTTGAAAGCAAAAGCTGTATCAAGAAGTAGGAACACTGGAATGCTGCTATAATCTAAGCTGTATCAAGAAGCAGGAGCACTGAAACGTAGTCTCCTTATATTACTGCTATAAAAGTCCTGGTGGGTCTTTCTCCATACCCTAGCCTTCATCTTCATCAGTGTTCCTCAAATCGATAGCTTCAAAATTTTGTTTCAAATCTGCGTGATTTCCCCCCTCCCTCTGGAAGACAGCATTGTCCCAGTCTTCTGGGTACTGGTTGCAATGTCCTGCTGTGGGCATGCTGCTGCACTCCCAAGCAGTGAAAGCTGCACATACCACTAGGCTGACCTGGCAGAGCTGATGCCAATGCACTACTTCCAGTAAAAATGTACAGTCCTCAGTGAAATTACATAGCAGATCTCAGTAAGTGTGTGTAATCCCAAACTGAGCTACTTACTGAAGGCAGCACGGACTGAGATACTAATTTGGAATGAAATCACTGTGGCCACTGTAGAAGTCCTAGGGCAGATTACCTTGCCTAGAAAGATGATCAAGGGTTTTTTCTTTTAAGGCTTACATACTTTTTTGATAGTGCCCTTAACAGTTCATAAGAGAGATCATCTGGTTCAAATATTCCTACCAACTGTGGGCTTTATGGTTTTACCTATCTTTTCCTGTGAAATTTTTCAGCTATTCACTTGAATTCACTAGTATTTATGCAAGAAGCTTAAATTAAGATATTTTCCAGTATGAAGTGAGTGAATTTACTCCTAGGCATATAATCACTTGCAAACAATGGATACATACAGTTCCCAGCACTTCTATAAAACAAAGGTGTTTACTTTTCTGTTGATTATTTTCTGCTTAACTGCATTCAAATGAATCCATTAAAAACGTGACTGCTTCACAGTAAGATGATCTTCAGCAAAAACAAACAACTGCTGTTTCCACTTCTCCTCATGGCCTTTAAAAACTACAGTCATCTGCACCCTGGTATTTCAGGCAATTTCTGGATGGTAAGTATGGTCTTGATTTGTTAATTTATTGTTTTAAATGTGGTTTTAACCCTCCTGATTGGGGGAAAAAAATAATGTTTTCTTACTTCATTACTTATTTATTATCCCCTAACAAACCTTTGGACCTTTCAGAGTCTGATCAAAACACTGATGGGTCATTTCAAACCTCATTCATTCTTCCTGCCCACTGACTTCAGCTGGAATGGTATATCCACTCCGGTCCTCCATGGCCACAAGTAAGCAAAACCCACTGGTTTAAGAGACTGGTAGAACAAACCAAGGGAACTTCCATAAACTAGCATAATGCTTCTGAATGATGCTATGGCTTTGATCTCTATCTCACCTGAAGAATGAAGACTTTTTTTTTTTTTTTTCCCCATTTACCTGCCCTATATAGGACCTGCACAACAAGTAATTTGCAAGTAATTGCTAATACTGTAAGTATTACTTACACAGATGGAACAGGACTGGAGAGCTGGGAGAATACAGAACATGACAAGGAGGGCAGGCAGGTTATAATAACTTAAATGTAAGATACTTTTTCATGCAGATACGAGAAGCAACAGCTTTTTCTGGCTTCATCACAACTGGTTCTCAAGGACTGCAGAGAGTTTTCTAGGGTCTGGACTAAATGACACAGTAGGCAACTTCTACAGCTGTTTGATGGGTCTTGGCTGATTCTTTATTATTTGTTCCCTTTCCTAATAGCCCACAGAATCATTCTCTGAAACAGTACAAGTGTAAAGATTGAAAAGATCAAACTCTGATAGAAGCCTGAAATTGTATCTGTGCAAACTGCTTTCACATGCTACTTTTGTGATGACATTTATAATGCAATGTTTGTAACAGTATGATTTCATCATCTTATAAATATCAATTTACCATTAAGGGAGGAAAGAAAAAACATCAAAAAAAGACAAATGCAAACTTACCACCGTTTCTGCTGGTTTAATTGAACCAGTATTGTTCAGATAAACCTATCTCTTACAAAAACAACAGTTTATAGTTTAAACTGTGAAATTGTGTGTGTGTGTGTGTGTGTTGTAATTATGGTGCCTGCTAACAATTTCATACTGCCACATTGCACATATGGCTTCCAAGCTAGCTTTATCTGAATCTTTGTGAATCTATTCTCTGTGCTATTAAACTGAGCACATTCCACATCGTTCAAAAGTAATTACACTTTTGTCTAGAGTGTAGGAGACTGCGCTCCCCAAACAATGAAATTCTCATTATTAGAGCTGGCACAATAATGGCACTGGTGTTCACAACACTGTGCATTGTACCATCACAATAACTTATCCTAAGCTTGATGCACAAAGGTACACTGGAAATTAAAATTTCTCTAAAACCACTGTGGTGTGTGGTTGTTTTTTTTTTAATAGGCATTCTTTAGCTCAGTATAATTAGAGTCCTATTTGACTTTTTAAAAAGCTATATGCATTCAGATTACCATCCTCTCTGCAACTTCTGAATAGTGGCTAAGTGCTCTAGCCGCATGTTGTTCTGATCCAATACCATTCACATGCCGATGACCCAGACCAACAGGTGAAGTGCAGGCCAGGATGTATGTGACAAGAGAATTCAAATGCGGCATTAAACACCCTTTTATTCTGGACAAGTGGAGGAAAAGCATGAAGCAATGTGTCGATAAGCTCTTTGACCAGTAGTACTGTTATTCTTAATATGACCAAAATTTCTTAATATTAATCCCAAGTTACAGAGGAGTAACTGCTTTCACCACAGAAATGCAGCATTTTTTAGAGTGAAACAATAAAACTACTTAACAGTGCACTGTAGTATTTCCTATCAATTTTAAAGCACTGCTGAAAATTAATTCTAAATCCCACTGAAAGTGCTGGACTAATGTGGGCTAGCAGTGCAGTCATACAGTTTGGAACAACTGGACAATGTCAAAATTGTATCTTACCAATTTGAACTTTTGGTCAGAGCTTTCCTTTTTATTATTTTTTTATTATTTAAAAAAAAAATAAAATTGTCCAGCATTTGATTGTTACTCTACAGTTAAGAAGAATGACTGAATTTGACCACACTATATCATGTCCATGGTATACTTTAATCAGTGCTTTTAACCTTGGCATCTCTTATTTTCAGAAATTAGCACACAGACACCACTGGTGAGATCAGTAGCCTTGAGAGGTGGCAAAAGCAACATGGTAAGGCAGACAAATAGGAATACACAAAATGAACCCTCATAAGTTAGATGAGCTAACAACTATCTGTGCTATCCAAATACTGTAGCATTAACAGGTTTCTTCAAAAGAGGTATTGACTGATACTGTAATCCTCAAGCGTTTCCCCACTAAGCTTATGGCCTGCTATGAATGTCCTAAGGGGGCTCTTGGATATATTCTAGGTCAAATGATTTGTCTTGTATTTTCTACTAAGCCTTTGATTTAAGCCTGACAAATTATTGTTTCTTTTCTTATTAGTGGAAGAGCTTTCCTACTTACAGTAAGTATCTACTTTATTCTATCAAGAGGAAGAGAGTTTGGGATAGAGCTGTCCCTGCCTTTCACAGAACCACAGAATGGTTGAGGTTGGAAGGGACCTCTGCAGGTCATCTGGTCCAACTTCCCTGCTCAAGCAGGGCCACCTAGAGTCAGCTGCCTAGGACCATGTCCAGATGGAGTTTGAATATCTCCAAGGAGGGAGAGTCCATAATCTCCCTGGACAACCTGTTCCTGTGCTCAGTCATCCTCACAGTAAAAAGCATTTTCTGATGTTCCAGTGGAGGCTCCTGAGTTCCCATTTGTGCCCACTGCACTAGCCTTTCTCTGGCTGCAGTCCGAGCATCCTCCAAAATGCTCTGTTCATTTTGATGGGAAGATGGGTTTTGCAGCTTTTTTGCCAATTTAAGTTTGAAGATTTCTTTCTAGGGATTTTGCCCACCTTTTATAAAAATTTATCCAACATTCCAAGCTCTGTATCCAAGCTGGCAGTTGTTATAACTTGGTAAAGTGCAACACAGTAAATTTTCAAAATTCTAAGTTGGGGACACTGTTGAGTTATTGCCCTGATGCAATCAGCCATTTACCTTAAGGATCCTAGGATGTCCCAGCTGGCAGGACTTGTAAAAGGAAGCACAGCTGGAAGTAACCTATGAAACAGAGGGTCAATTAGCAGCTAGAAAAGTGAGGCCAAGAAAATTATTCTCAAGGCTGAAATTGTTTTCCTAACTGTCCCTTCATGACCCAGTGCTAAGAGGCAGAATATGAGGAGGCAGGGACAGCTGTGGTGACAAGAGGAATTTAGCTATGCAGACTACTGATGAGACAAAGCTGTGTAATTCCATACCTTTTACAGATACCTTGGCTGTGGCTTTGCTCAGCTGAAATTGTTCTGTAAGCCAAATGGGTGTTGTGCATGTAGCTAAGACAGAAAGATACCATAGCTATCTAAGAATCCCTTCAGAGAAGAGTCTCAGCCAACAATCATGCATCAAGCAGTATGTTTTAGAGGGGTGCAGCGGAGTGATGCACTACAGGATTTCAGACTGGCTGTACATTTGATCTTTGGCAGGGATCTGTAAAGGTGTACCCTGCTAAGGACGGCATGTGGCTGCAAAATAAGAACTCCATAGTCACTTGCAGACTCAGTCAGTAGATGCAGCAATACAGCTGACAAGCTATTATGAAGTGTGAAGCACACTGCTGGAGCTTTATCAATAAAACTGTATTGGACCGCACCGCGTGGTGGTGCGCGCGGATGTGCATAAACCTGGGTTTGCTTCCTAGAGACTGTAAAATAGCATAGAACATCAATTCAAACAGTATAAAAATTACCTCTGTAATGCTACCAAAGTAAATTCCTTTCGTAACTGCTAATCACCCAAAATGAAGTAATCTAAAAGTCATCCAAGCATAGGTTCACTTATTTCCTTCTTATAACTACATGCCACAACGACACAGAAAGTGATAATGTATGTTTTACTCATTTACACTGATCACTTCTTTCTGGAGACGTATAGGCTACATCCTTTCTGACCTACCTGGAGGATGATTTTTACACAACACACCTCACTAAAAGAGAGGTATTGCCAAAATGTCACGTCCATACAAAGTAGCAAATTTCTTAAATATTCACGAAGACAAAACGAGGCCCTACAACCCTGCAAAACGCTTCAGATAAGCTTACGCATCTCACCACTACAGTAAAGCTGTCCAAAACACGCAGTAATTCCCTATCTTGTATTACAAAAGAGACAGAACACACTGTTTTGACGTCATGTTAGATGTAGCCTTCACAGCAGGAAGTCACAGTAGATGATCAGCTAAACTTCTTGGTCTTAAAAACTATAAATGAATAAAGAAGTTAGTTAAAATCAGTTACAGTTAAGTGTTTCAGTGAGGTGTAGTTAAAATACTCCTGCTGGGCTCCTTAGAAGACAATGAGTTTTTATTTCATTAGGGTCTGATTCTACACTACTGATGTCATCACAAGTTTATCTATTGACTTAAATGTTGTCAGGAACAACCCCCTATCTTCAATACATTCTCTTAAAATAGGGAAAAAAACAGCAAAACTCATACACCAGTTACATACCCTAACATCCCATTGGCTGGAACTGTATATTAATGAATTACAACTCCATAAAACATATGATAAAGAAGTAAACAAGCTAGAAAAAGATAACGATGTGCCTGCCCATGAGTAATTTTTCCAGTGACCTTTTTCCTTCGTTTGAAGTTGCAACAACACAAAGTAAAATTAAGTATTCCAAACCACTGTTTGAACTTAAGCATTAGATGAAAAAGGAAGAAAAATGGATCAGAATCAGTGAGTTACTTAGTCTAGGACAGCAGCTTCAGTGAGTATCCACTGACTTGGTCCTATGAGAAATAATAATCCCTAAGGCTTTTTACTTAGGGCTTGTTACGTATGTGTCATGAGCTGTAAGGTCTTAAATACCACTATGGAGCTATTGCAGGCTTTTATGAGAACACACTATCACCTATTTTGCAATACTTTTTAAAAAGCCTTCAAATATACAGGTCCATTCATTATCTTCACTTAAAGTGAAATTGTCAGTGCCCTTGTCAAAGTGGAGGACTAACAGAAAAGTTACAATTTGTAAACAGGCAAGAGCTGTGTAAGTGTGTTCACAACAGGCAGCTTTGTCGAGGTGCCCAAGTCCTGGTGTTTCAATGCCTTTCCCTACTCCTTTCAAATTTTATAAAAATATATATCACCACAGTCTGCATGAAGGGCCCAAGCTTGTCACGTTACAATAGTGACTCTTCGACATGAGTGAGGAACACAGCATTGCTTTTTGTTTCTTATGTTTGTCTGCTTTTAGATAAAGCCAATCCTGGACTTCCAATGGGCTGCTAAATGTAATTAATTAAGTGCACAGTGTCATTTGTAAAGTGCACAAAAAGGTGGGAATTCATAAATGAAAAAGTGGTACGCTGATTTAATTCCACAAGCACAGCAAATTTTCTTGTAGGTATTTCTGGCATGTGATATACGCATCAGACATGAATTTTTAAAACTAGCAAAATCCAAAGTTGCTTTTTTTACCCTTTATACAGACTTCCATGCCTTACTATTGCATAAACTTGGCATTGGGGCGATATTTCAGATACCATGCCAAACATGACTCTCACTTACAGTGTTCCAAAACCATTTACTGTTTGCTGAACACATACACTTCAAACTCACATCACTGTAGCTAAAAAATTTTAGCACCCTAAATGCCAGCAGGCAAAGGTGAGGAAAAGTGGAGTTTGCACTGCAAGTGATTTAGCATTTGTAGTGGAGGGTAAAGGCAGTCCAGCTAGGTCAAAGCTTTCACATTATTGTAGCATGTTCTGTACGTGTAACTGTGCATTGTATACTCCATAAAGTACAGATCTGGATGCCAAAGTACTGTAGATGCAGAATTCAAAGAATGGATGTAAGCACAATAGACCATTAGCAAACCTACCATTGTGTTGTGCTGAGAAGTGGGAGTCCTATGGCCACAGTTCTCTTGCGTCAGCAGAGAAACTGGCTGAAATTCCTCAGAGTGAGGCTTGTTGGGAAAACTCACATGCAAGGGAAGGTGAAAGGCTGGGAGCCCGTCACTCTCCTCTTCTCCCACTTTCTGTCTGCTTGTCACCATGGCTACCTCTCCATCTGCTTCCCCATACGGAGAGGCTGGTCGCTTGGAAGACATCCTGGAAGGAACAAAAGAGGAGAAAATAATGAAACCTCCAAATAAATCCTTAATGCCGTCATTGTGTGGTTAGGGGCCATTGTAACAGAAATGCCTTTTTTGTGCTGGCAGAGAGCAGGAAACCATCCAAATACCACTGCAAAGCATACACAATTGGGAACAATGGCCAAGCAGGTAGCAACAGAACAGTGGCTTGTTTGTTGTGAGAATAATACACTAATATAGCACTCTCTTGTATTCTGGCTTCTTAAACATGAAAATTCACCTAAGAAGAATGTATAATGAAATGCAATTCCTTTAAAAAAATACCCATCTGGTTTTGCATTTGCAAGAGACTGTAAGAAGACAGAACGTCTCCTGATACACACTATTGTCAACTTAGCTTTTAAGGAATAATCATCTGCATGTATTTAGCCATAACTGATTTAAAAAAAAAAAAAAAAAAAAAAGTAGTAAAATAAAATACAATAAAATAAATTACTAGTAAGCCAAAATGTCTGTGTTTATAAAACTTCACCCATGTGAACAACAGAGTGTTACAGTCATGTTACAAGAATCTTTTTAGGTTCACAGATCCGAGATAGTTAAGCAATTAAACATTTGGAAATCAATAAGCTAAGCTTTTTGACAACACAAACTCAGAGTTGCACTCAGTGAATGAAGATTTGCTATCAAGATACCATACTTCCTACCTATAGCCAGATCAGAAAAAAATACATGTAAATTTAATTTACATCTGTATCTATATTAAAAAAGGATATACAAGAAAGACACATAGAGCACAGTGTAAAAACCACACACAAATGTTTACTTAAAATTCAGGACCACATTTCAAATTTTTTTGAACTGTCTGGTAACACTGTTGTGACAGCACGTGTATATCTTCAACTTTTGGAAAGAGTGAAAGAAACCTTATGTCATTGGAAAACCCAGTTTTCCTCCAAGCCAGGCACTACTGAAAATCTTACAGGACAATCTGAACCCAGAACATTTCCAGCTTGGTCTTTAAAGTAGAGTGGTCCAGTGAAGTATCAAGATGCAGACAAGTTCTGGGATTAATTACAGCAACATTGTTCATGAAAACCAGGGCATGTGCATGGATGGCATAATGGGGCACTGTGCTAAGCAGAGGCACCTGTAATAAGGAGTGGAATGAGAAATAAGAAATCCTATAGGCATAATCAAAAGAAGAAAAGAAAGGAAAAAAAAAAAACCCAAAAAATTCACAGAAAATGGGAAGTTATGAGCAAGGTGACTGAAGACTATTGTATGTATAAGTTGAAAAGGCAGGCTGAAGTAATACTGCTCCTCCTCAAAAATCTAGTATTTATGATTCTAATTACCCCATTTTGATTTTCCACTTCACAGTTAAAGGACTGCATTTCAAAAGCCCAGCAGCCTCTTGAACCATGTGTGGGGCTGCTGTGAGGTGGAGCATGTCCATACGATTTGGCATATTGAGCACGAAATGGTTCTTAGCAGCAGTCAACTGGGTCTGAAAACAAACAGTGACTTTAAACAGCCCTTTGTTAGGACTTACTTTGTTTCTAATGATCTCATTTTGAGCTTTGCCTCCGGAGCCAAGTCAGATTACATCTAAAAAAAAATAATAACCAACACCAAAACAAAACAACAAAAAAACCACCTCAGACAAAAAAATCCCTACCAGAACCTATACTCAGCTGCACATCGCCTGTTAAGAACACCACCTATTGCCTGCACATAGAGAAGCAATCTGTATTTTCTATTAGTGTTTGACTTAGTCCAACAGACTAACACTTCATACATCCTACCTGAATTCTGTCTTCTAGGCTTTCCCACCTACATGTCTGCAGCGAAGCATATGTATAAAGACAGAGATCACCAGATAGACTCTTACTGGCAGTTTTCTACTAGCCCACTGAATTCAGCATTTTACAGCTATGTTTGACGTGACAGATCCCAAGCTTTTCGTCTGCAGAAACCATGCAACTCCCTCCCGAAGTTACTGTGAATTATTCATATTCTGCATTGCACTGCACCAAGATACACATTTGCTATTGATTCTGAGTGTAACATTTTGGTTACTCATTTCAACGCTTCAATAGAAGCTTGGGTTTGTACAAAATCTCTCTTTCTAAAAATCAGCACTAAGCAATTGTCTCAATTTTGGCAAAAAAAAAAAGGGAAGGACACAAAATCATTAGTCAGTTATTCCACAGTAACATCCTATACTTCAGGATATTTATATTCCATAAGATGGCTGCAAATATTGTAAACCATCTACAAAAGTCTCCACTACAATTCATTTTGACAATAAAATATAGAGGACACCTTGCTTTGTATTGATGATTTGTATTATATACTGTATACCCAAACTGTGTTAAAAACTCCTACTGCTGTTAACCCAGAATAACCCAGACACTGTCACATAGCTTCACAAGGAGAGTTTGACTATCATGTTGAAATAAAGCTCTTCAGCTAACTTTGTAAGAGAGTATATGGTTTCCTCTACTGTGTTCAGTTAAGATGCTGCAGACCATCATCGCCTTCTGCTTCTCACTCTTCCCAACAGGGATGATATCATTTTCTGCAGGGAATTTATAAAAACAGGTGAGGAACGCAATAGAGGTGACCACCTCCATGAGCAATAACAGAGGTTATTATGGTTTTGATCTAAATCAAAATCCTATGGGTTGGATTGTCAACCAATCTACAGTGATACTAGAGAGGGAAGAAGAAACTGTTTCCTTCCTCTTACAGCTCTTAAAAGATCCTGTTTAAATGACAAGCCACATGCTGATCACAATACTAGAAGGCTAAAAAACTGCTGAGATGGCTAGGACAGCAAAGTTAAGGATTTCATCTGCATTAGTCTTCCAAGTGACTAAGACACTCAAAGAAACTGATGCACAACCTTAGATAAGGGTCACACAGCTCAGACGACAACAGCAATTTGCTTTCAGGTAGCTCTGTCCATAGGGAACATGAGTGAGGCATAATCTGGCCCTTCGGAAATCTCATCATCTCCTTTAACATCACACACAAGCAACAGAGTTTTGCAGAAGTTACTTACTCCTTACGAACAGCTGGGAAATTTCCACAAGAAAACCCGGGAGATTTAAATAAAAAAATAAATTCATATCTACTTTTGGAAACATCTTCCAAAAGCACAGTAAGTGTCAAAGCCTACAGCACCAAAGGACCAAATCTCTGATAGGTTTATGAGCAGAAAACAACATGATATAATATAAGGTAAATTCATTCACTGATGGTCTTTCATTATTTCTACAGCCTTACTGGTCCCTTTTCTGAATTTGAAATGTTCCCACACTGTGTATCCTTAAATTCTTCATTTTCCTACAAAGCTAATACTAGGGTATAACAGATTTTGTATCTGAGAGGCAAGTAGAGTTCCCATTATAAACAATGCCGAAAGGGAAACAGCTAAATTCTGAGTAACAATGTTAACGGAAACTGAGCTCTTTTAAACAGATCTAGGTCTAATGAAGGACTGGAATTATCCCATCTTCACAAAGGACTGCAAATATCCTGGATCTACCCTCAGTGATAATATGGCAGTTTACAACTTACACGACTTCAAGATCTTTTCCTCAAACTAGTTTAAATTCAGAAGGGTTTTCAATTACAGCCCTCTGAAAGAAGGTTTACAATGAGAGAGTTTCTTCAAACATCAACTTATGGATAGGATTAAAAAAACCAACAAATCCCCAAGATATAACTCTCAGAAAAGTTAGCAATACAGTGGACCAGATTCTGAATCTAAAAGGGTGTTTCTACAGATGAAATCTGTCATAACTTAAGACTTGCAAGAAGACTTGCATTTTGAACTGTCATTAATCTTTTCTACTGAATATAAATATCAAAATGGTAATTTTTTAGACAATCTAAATCTGCAAATTTCAGGCACAGTGGGACACTGGCAGTGCCCAGCCCACTTTAGAGACACATTTGACTGATGAAATGTACCCCCACACTCGGATTTTTATCAGTGGTTAGGATGGAATTGACAATTTAGTTATGGTGATGAATTCAAATACAACCCGGTTTCTTGTAAAGGGACTCTTTTTTTCTGGTTTTGGAAAGGCTTCTTAGTATGCACAAACTGCAGCAAAAAAACATGCCTTTTGTTAGCTTTTCATTAAATAAATGCTTTTCCTGGTAGCAAGAATGTTGATTTTTTTTCAAGGAAGTAAAATCTCACTCTTCTAACTCAGTCTTATCCCACAAATATTTGATGCGATTCATCTTACAATAGCTTCTCCACGTATTTCTTTACTCCTGTTCAATTTACAACAGACTCTTTGTAGGCTTAAACTGATACCCTGTGTCTATTGATCTCAGTGGTTTTGGACTGACTTCAGCATGGCTGGATTTTCCCACTGGAGAGAGTAAGAGCTACACTGCGTCCGCATGAATTGTTTCCTCATGCCATCAACAAGTAATTGGTTTCATCCAAATAATTTCAGGCGACCAAATAACAATAATTTGTTGGGGGGGGGGGGGGGGGGGGGGGGGGAATTCCTCTTGAGTTCAGTGGCTCACAAAAGTGGTCTTTCCACAGTTCTATTATTAATATTAATATTATTATTTTTAACAGAACCTCATTTAAGTGTCCCCACTTATATTTCCATTTGTTCATTGGTTTCAGTTCATTTCATACATGACTGTATACCCAAAATAAATCTAGAATTGTATCCAGTATTCAAGGAGATAGTGCCCTCTAGCACACAACCAACATCCATCCCAATCTGATTGCTCAAGCCATAAAATTTATGAAATTTTATGTCATAAAACTCTAATCTTGTTACATTAAGCAAAATACCTCAGAAACATTTCAGATACCCACAAAAGCTTTTGGAGAAATGGCTTATCCATGTCTTCAAAAGTGACAAACACAGATGTGTCAGGAGAAAAAGATATGAGGCCATAAATCTTAACTTGTTGGGAGTTAATTAAGGGATTCATCAATCATTACACAGCTCACCCCATACATACACAGGCAAAATCCCGTCAGCTGCCACAACCCACAGCAATCTACAGGTTAAAAACTCCCAAAGTCCCTCTGTTCTGACTATTTATAAATGACTTTGTATAATCTAGCATTAAGACCTGTAATTATAAAACAGCATTAAAACAGGCCTGCATGGTTATGGATAATTATAGTTGGTACACTTTTTAAAGAAATAAAAAGCTTTTCCATTCAAACACAGGCTTTGCCTTTTTGACAGCTCCAAGTCCACAGGATGTAGAGAGATGATTTAAATTGTATGTCAAAATTTTGACTGTGCAAGACTTTCTTTTTTTCCCCCTTATCAAGAGAAGCATTGTTGTTTTCTCACCATAACTAGGCGTGACAGCGCCTGACTGGAGTCACATAGCCAGTTTCTGAATCGGCATGAAAATGTTCACCTCTTGAGTTTCTCTGGCAGCTATAAACTAAGTCTTTCTCATGGGTAGAGTTTAAATGACTCGGCCCCGTGCATCGGAGACAGGCAGAGAGCTGCATTCTGAAGAGATGCACAAGGACGTGACGAGCAGATCTGCTCCTCCAGCAGCAGCGTGGAGGGTTGTTCCAGCTACCAACAGCACCAGGAACTGACTCGCTAACACGGCCTGATGCCAGACCAAATGCTATACACTAAACTAGTCCCAGGAACTTCAATAAGATTCAATCTGACTCTCTTCCTGATCTGCAGGGATATTTCCCTCTAATTAAAGGGCATTCTGGAAATCTGCAGACTCTCCTTTTCCACTGGAAATAGTTATGATTACAGACTGCAGCAATATTACATATATCTAATGTGTAAGTATACGCGCGCGCACACGTATAGATGCACAAACACAAGCTTATCCAAAATGTCAGCAATGAACATCTGCCGCATCTCTGATCCCATTTAGTACTAATAAAACGGTTCATGTTCCCAGGTTTATTGAAGCTGTGATCTCTCTACAGACAGTCCCAGAAAAAGGTGCTAGTTAATACTAGTGACTGTCTACGTTCCATTTTTGCCCCAAATTCATTCATTATTTATGTACGCTGAGTAACTAGTACCTTCAAAAAAAAAAACCCAACTCTGTTCGTTTTGACAGGATTACTTGTGTAATAAGGTATTACTCAACATGAGTAAGGGTGGCAGACTCCCACACTCTGTCCCACTGGGAACTGCAAGCCCGACTTGTTTCTACACATACCACTAAAAACAGACTTCACTTGGCAATCTCTTTGAGTCATTTACAGCCTGGTTTGGAATTCTTTACTGAAGTAATTTTACAAGTAAAAAAAAGTAAAAAGATGCTAACATCTCTAATCTGCTCGTCAATAAAAAAATGTGCACGAAACGTGCTCTCATCTGTCACACAGATTGAATAATTTGTTAATTGTTACTTTCTAAGATTATATCAATCAGCCATCTTTTCAAATGCACATATGCTACAAATAAGTTGTATTATTTGAAAAGGGTTTTGGTGAACAAGTCACTTTTGTTGATACAAACCAAGATCACTATAGCATAACCTGTGTGATATTTCTGTGCAGTTGTCTATTGTCACAGCTGCCACAGGAGTAATCCTATGGTTAAGGCCATCCAATAATTTCCATTTCACCCAACTCACCTTTTCCTTTTGCTTTCCAGATTTCCTCCCTGTATAGGGTTACTTTAACCTTTTTTTTTTCTTGCTCCATCACTTTAGAAGATTCTGAATATAAAATGAGCAGAGAATATGCTATCCCCTATCTGTTTTAAAGTTTGCATTTGCAAGTATTAGCAGCTTGGCTGATAAATCTGATACTCCACATATTGTGGAAAATGTTTTTTGAGAAAAGGCACTGTTCAAAATTCCAGTGGTAAATGGTTTCATTTTGACATGTTTTGAAATCCTCAAATAAGAAAGTTGTTACAAGTGTCTTTCAATAAAGTGTTCACAAAAACCTTGTAAAATTTTTCTTTTTTTATAAAACTTTTTATAAACTCTATGCTCTAAACTAAAAATTTACCATCTCCATTTTCTTGCATTTGCAAGGAATTTATGCATGAAAAACCACTGCAAAATGAAGTGTAGTAAAAGTTCATGTTGAATGTTCCCAACCTGTGTTATGCAAAGATTTTCACTGACCTTTTGAAGCAGGTAACTGGGAAAGATTCTTTGTGCATGACTAAGCTGTTTAGTGAAATAGTCTAGCCTGAACCAAACCAACCTTCATCCAATACAGAACTTGAAAGGTGATGAAGGAACTCCTATCAAGATACTATATTCTATTACTGCAAAGAATACTAGCTAATTCTTTTGTAGATCTCATGCAGGTCTTTGCATTATTGCTCCTGCTTTGTACAGTAACTAGTAGGTGTTAAGCAGGAACGTTTAGTGATTAACTCAGAGAGACACATTCAAAATCAGCTTTAGCATGACAACCTCTATCCTATCTTTGTTTAGTACCTGTCAAATTCATAAGCCTTTTGGTTTTCACTAGTCTGTCAACTAACGGAGCCAAAAATCTAATAGTACGTTTATAAACCAGAAACTACAGGATCTGATTTTACTACTGCTGAAAAGCATGTTTCTAAAAGATCAGACTTCAAAACCTGGATTATTTTGAGAACTTCTTAAAACCAGAAGAGGCATGTAGTTAAAATGTGGTTACGGTACAAGCAACATACAACCATAATGGTGCAGTGTCAAAGACGATGAGCATCTATCAGCACAAACTCTGAAACAGCAGGATGCAGTCATTGTTGATGTTTCAAGTAAACTGAGCCTGATCACTGGCTTCTTTCATGCAAAAGAGTCTGCTTGGGTGATTTTGAATTAAATCCACAAGCTCATTTATTTTCCAGTGCATCCTCAAATTAACTCTGGCTTCCTCCCCCCGCCCCCCCCCCCCCCCAACCTTTCAAAAATGTACCTCCCCCTACTCTTCAGCTCCTCATATATCTTTCTTTTTTACTTATCATTATCATTATTATTATTCTTTTACATTTGTCCTCATGTCACAGCAGAAATCGCAGAGTTTTGGTTTTATTTTCATGTAAAGTTTCAGGAACTGCTCACTGCTGAAAGTATTATTGCAATCACTATGACATTAGGTAATCATCACTCTTCTGCCTGCTGAACTAGAAAGAGGGATCTAGTCAAATAATTAGAGATTTCAGGCCTTGAAATTTCACTGTACAAACTAATACTTGAAAATGACAGAAAAGAAGTCAGTCAGTCTCCAGACGCTGAGTGGGAGAGCTGTGCTGCATGCTACAAGGAATCCATACATCACACACAGACGCGCATACCTAATTTCCATTGACATTGAGTGAAATGAAGGCAAGGAGTTGAAAAAGCTTTAATATTATGACAATTATAAATGACTGACTTATTACAAAGAAATCTGAGGAGCCATGGGCTCATTCTGAAAAGTTAGCCAATATTAAAACTTTTGCAATTTAGGGAGTTTTTTCTTGGTCATTCGTAGTCTTTGTCTAATCAAGCTGACATAAAACTTTCTTCAAGCATTATTAAATGATGAATTACTTTCAGTAGAATCAACATTAATAATAAGAATTCTTTCCCAAAAGACACCCAGATTTCAGTATAAGAAGCCAGTCTTTTGACTGAGATCTTGGTAAAATATGACACAGCTTTTCCCACTCTTCCATCATGCCATTGCTCAGCAATGGGAGTGCCAAAGAAACAGCTATCGAGCTTCAAGTCCCCTCGCCTTTCCCCTCTCTTTCCTTCCTTACATTCCAAACTCAACAAATGGAATTACTTTTTTTTTTTTTTTTTAAGCAAACAAGAAACAAACCAGAAATAAGGATTATTTTTTTATTATTATTATTATCATTAAAAAAAGGTCTATTTTCCCACTTCACTCTGCATTTCCCTACTGGTAAGGCATGTGTATTTGCTTCTAATCAATGTACATATAATCGCACTTATGAAATAATTTTCAATATATGCACTGATGTTTACACATCTAAACTTACAGTATCATTCCATTATTATATAAACTCTTGCTCCAACCACTTGCATAGACATTTGCATCATGTCTATCACTTTATAAAAAATGCAAATAAACACGGGAACACATAAGCACATACATCCATATGCATACTGTATGTTTCCTGGTAAAAGTGATCATGCTAGTAAAGTATGTATGCATATGCATATCCATTCACAGCTTGAACTTGCATCACCAAAATATTGGGCCTCTTTACTGGGAGCAGAACTGGGACCTCTGAGAACCCACGTGTATCTTTAAGAATTAAAGGCATAGTGAAACATTTCTTGTATCTGTGTGTGTGTGTGTGCGCATATGAAAATATATATTTAGGCAGAGCAATGTCTCTAATGAGTGTAAACACTTTCTTTCCAACAGGTTAATTCCAGCTGCCTACAATTTTTATTATTCTTTTGTTCACATGCACGTGTGTGCTCCCGCCTTTCTGGAGGGTTTATACATGACAGGTGCATTCTTGGCCCAGGGACAAATAATCCTGGAAAGCCTGAGAAAGAAAAATCAAACTGAACTTGAAGATAAAATGACAGGGTATAAATACATTATGGCCTTTCTATTATGTTAAAAAAAAAAAAAAAACACAAAAAATTCTGAACATTTATAATGTCTAAGCAATTTGAGGTAGAGTTTTAAAAGCTGAAAAGAGATTGTTCCAAAGCCCAGATGTTGCCTATCAGAAACTAGGGAAAATTGCTGCTCCGAAAATTACTCTGAAATACAAATAGAGTAAAACAAAAATTGTTTAAATAAAAATAACTTTACTCTGATATTCCAAGAGAAAGGATGAACTTTTTTCAAGTGCTGAGGCAGTTTTGCACTCCTATCTCCTACTTCAGATTATCTGCAGAGTCATCCCATCACTGTTCCAACAGATGATTTGCATGAGGGATAAAAGAGGAAAAAGTTTATGGTATGATGTGAAGGCTCCTGCTTTACTCTCTGTGGATACTGTGCTGTCAAGTCTTCAGTCGTTCTGTGAACCGTTGACAGTTGTTGCATTGTCTTCCTAGTTTTTATTCATGAAACCATAAGAATTAAAAATCTACATTAACAAATGTGTGGTGTAATCACCCACCACGGCACATATCTGTTCATTTGCAGTAGTATTGTACAAGCCACTTTCACTTCTGTAATTTTCTGATTTCTGAACATCCATGTTCAGTTTAAAGCGCCCCTGAACACTGCTCAGAACTGTTGCTTGAACATACTAACATGCTTCCTCACCACTGTAACAGCGCATGCAGGTAAGCAGATGGACTTCAGCTCACCACCGTCTAAAAGCTGATGGTTTTGCTTTACCTGATTCAAGAAATGCCTGTCAGATTTCGAGAGAAAAAACAGTCATAAACAGCTGATAATTACCCAGCGTAACAAACATGAACCCTAGATACTGCTGGAGCTGTTAACCAAGAAAAATATAGCTATTAGTCATATAACGCACATATAGCCTTGCACAAACAAACACATATTGATACGCAATATAAAAACAAATCCACAAACATGAAAATAACAGACCATTCTGAACAGACAACATACCTTTAGGACCACAAGAAGTCTCAAATTTTACTTTTGAAAGGCTGCAGTGGCAGGCACTGAAACACCGTCGCAAAAAGATGTCCACCGTAAAAATCTTTGGGAGTTGGGAGGTGGGGTGGAAAGGAGGAGAAAAACCCTGAACAGTATTTTTCCCTCCAGGGAAACTCGTAGGATATCTGCCATTCACCCTTCCATAGGCACTTTGTCTACCTTCATGTCTGTTGTTCAACAGTGATTCCCATCCAGCGCCACAAAGACCCAGCTGTATAAACCAATGCAGTCAAAGAACACAGTTAAGGAATGGATAAAACAGGGAGGGGTGTCTAACATGCTGACCACTGGCTGAGCTTGCAAGGATAAAGAAGCCTTGATGGAGAGAAGTAATCATCCATTGCTGTTTGTTTATTTTACCTCCTCCACCACATACTGGAACCTTTTTTGTTTTTTCCATTACCAAAACCATCCCCCACTGAGAGGCCTTTGTGATCTAAAAGGGGCAGAGCCCCTCTTTCTTAACACTGGCAAGTTTATATAGGCAGATTCATTCAAACACATCTTAAAATAAACATTTGGCTCTTCCCCTACATCACACTATCCACACACTGCCTTCAAACACACTTAAAAAAATTACCATTAAAATGTTCTTGCCTAGAACTGTTTTTACGGAGATGTATTAAAACAATTTAGCAGTCTAAGGCACATATCACCATCGAGGTCCAACTTCAGATGAGAGCTATAGTCTTCTGAAAAAAATAAATATACATTACAATAAAGTAAACCTGACTGCTATTGCCATAATACGTGGTATAATAGCTTTCTTGAAAAGACTTCTTCCATCAAAAATTTTCTCCCCCCGCTGGGGATACACCTAATTATATTATAAGTGAATCTGAATCCAGATATTCAGATCTGAAACGTATGTCACGAGTGTTAAGAGGAAAATGACCACTGCATGGAGAACGAGGCATTCAAAGGGCACCACTGGCCCTGAAGGGAGTGAGGATCTTCAGATTCCTTCAGGCTTATGAGGCGTAAGTGCTGAGCATCTTAGAAAGGTAACTGAGCTGTTAAACAAAAATGAACAACCAAACTTCCTTGCTTCCCTCTTCTGTTTTTTTATTCTACACTCCCCATACATACACCGCTTTTTTGTTTTTTCTGACTACATGGATTTGGCACCGAGGACAATTCAGCATGCAACCCTATAAAAAGATGGTGCCCGGGCAACAGAAAGTAGATCGCCCAGAAAGCCTTTCGATGTATCTGAAGATGATACCGGAAAGGACATTTCTGTATTGGAAAAGGATGCCCAGTCACTCCATGGGCTACTTACTGCAACCAAAGTAATTGACTAGGAATAATTGCAGTCACATTAAACAAGGACATTGAGAAAAATCATGGATTCATTTGTATCAGACATTAAAAAAAACCTCCATATCACAAGGCTGATGATAAGCTATGTTTTCAAGGTTACCAGCATGAACTGTATACAAATGCGGTAAGAAAGGTTCACTGTCCCACTGTATTTAAAAAAAAAAGGTAATAAATAGCTTTTGATTTGTGTAAGTAGTCATCTGGCAAGCTCTACAGTTATTTGAATGACACCTAGGATAGAAGATTGGCTGACTAAATTAAATATATCACAGAAATTTAATTCGGCAGTATAGCAACATCCTTTGCATTGCCAAAGCAGCAGAAACATCAAAACCATGACCAGGTAGTGAATACACGCTCTGCCTCAGTATGGGCTACAAAACCAGGACACAACATTAAGAATTCAGAAGACGGCAACTTCCCGCGTGACCCCACATAATTTATTGAATCTTTCTGGCTCCCAGTTTTTTCTATTTCTACATAAGAGATAAGAATGTTTAACTGCCTTTATAAAAAGCTCTGCAAGCTCCGACTTTCTTTTTTAAAGAAAGCATTTTATTAGTGATCGCTGTTTGTATTACTTGCTTGTATCATTAATTTACCTGATGGTTTTGTGCATACTGACACATAAGCAAGGGCAAAAATTAAGTAGTCTATTCAGCTACTGTATTTTGAAACTGCAAAACTAAGTTTCTTCATGCAGTCCTGCCAACAGGTCGTAAGAATAATATTTTACCTATTGACTATACTTCATAAAAATCTATTAATCTTTCTTTTCTGGGCAGTGATAATGGAAAAAGACCAACCCAAAACACCAAAAAAAACCCCCAAAAAACAACTCTCACAAAAACCCCCACCCAAACCTGAAACCCAACCAAAAAAACCCTAAACCAAACCCCAGGATCTAGGAAGAGATTGTCACTATATCCTTTTCACTACACTCTCCAGTTTCACTGGAACTCTTTCTCTGTCCTTTATACAAGAAGAAAACTCACCCCTTTCCAGGAAATGCCATGGCAGTTTACAATTACTTAGCACTTTTTTAACAGAAAAACTATTTTAAATGAATCTCACATACCTTCATCACAAAATACTAATGATAATGCCCATTTCACAGATGAACCATCACGGACACCAGTTTGTTTCTTGTTTACCCACAGAACTGCCCAGTACTGCCACCTCATTGAAAATCAGAGTTCTAACCCTCCCTCTCACAGCACACCAGGACCAAATTCAGATGGTGAGCTACAAGCTCTGATTTCCAGTTTCCTCTATGCAGTAGCTCTGATGATCATTCCTCAGTATAACGAAAATGAGGCATACTGCATTCATCAAACGTGCTATCAAGATAATGATGGAAAGCTAAAACCAGCCCCCTTTCCAACCTCTGCCCTGGATAACTAATTATAAAGGCATACTAAAAAGACACACCAAAAACCCTAGAACGTGTACTTTCTGTATTTCTAGAACTTGTATCTAGCCCGTCCCTTCATTCACAAACAAAGCAAAGGTCCTTCTGTTTAGTTTTTCTCTCTTTTAAATGGCTCACACAAGTGTACCAGATTTTAAGTTTTAAAAAAGTCAAACACAAAACAGTCACAAAACCATAAAAATAATGCTAGGGGAATATTTTTAACCAACAACGTATTTATGGTTTCACTAATCTGCTCACAACACAGAGCTCATCGGATGTACAAAGGTTTTTTCTTTTCTCTCCTACTCTCTTCTCACCCCCATTTCCATCGTCGCTTTAGAGGGGGAAGATCAGAAAGTGCAGCTGTTACCAAGCCTTTGCACCCCTATCCCCCTTTCCCTCTACTTCCACACACACCCTCCCCCGTCATGGATATAAAACACAAGCCAGATTTATAAGCATATTAAAGTGCCAAAACCATGGAGTTTGTCTTGCTGTTAGAGATCTTCAAATGTGCTTCCAATATTGAGATAGATACCTGTACCTTCTGAAAATCTGATTAGGAGTCCACCTATGTCTCTAAATACCTACATACCTCTACAAACCTCATCCTACTTCTTTCCTTTATATAATTTACCAGAGAGCTTTCTATGCTTGCACTACTCTTTTCATCCTTAAAAGCACTTACAAATACTAATTACTCTTCACATATCCCTTCTGTGAAGTAAATAAGGATTATTATCCCTTCTGAAGTAAATACGGATTACTAACTCCTTTTTACAGACTGAGGAAATACAGAAGAGAATTTTAAGTGGTCTGCACACTACAACGTAAAGAGATGATATTGAAACATGGATTAAGATATAGTTCTCCATCCCGTTCTCAGATTATGACAGTCTAAATCTTACTCTTCTATTTGCAAATGATACTCTTAGCCCAATTGTTTCTGTCTGCTGGCTGATGATCAAATATTTAATGTATGTCATACAATGAAAATAAGAACTCTACAGCAGTGCCTCTTATTTGTCATGCCCCATTACTTAGACTGGGTGTAACATGCACCCATATGATGGTTTTCAATTTTCTTATAGTCTCTATTTGCTCACTCACTTAAGATGTTTAAAGAAGAGTTGTATGGATTATCAGACAGTCTGAAAAGTTCAGTCCAGAGCTCTTCAAACACATTCATTTTCATCTTATTAGCACAAGTAAAGTAAAAGCCTTAGGCAGGTAATTTACCATCCAGTTTATCCAAAGGGACTTCTAAAGAAAAAGTCAACCTTTGTAAATTGTTTGTGATAATCTCCACATTGATCATTAATTATCAGCTGCTACTAAGCGTTTCTTCCATCAGCGGCACTGTGAAAATAATGCATTTCTCAGAAAAGCTACCATTGTAGTTACTGCCACCTGTGTAATCAGCCATTATTAAAAGCAGCAAAGTTACATGGTAGGCAGCAGCCTCACTAAGTGAGTCCTGTCCAGCAACTCCATTTTCTACGCAGTTTAAAAATTAGTTATCCACCAATAGGAAAGCATTCATTATCGATGTTATATTTTACATTCTATACCTTCCCACATATAGTAGCAGTTACAATTAATTCACCCCCATTCAGCTGCACTTAATAAAGCACACAGTTTTGTACTGCCAAAATCAAGCTGATGTACAGAAACTTCGTTTTCCCTTTTGCAGTTTTCTGGTTTTCTTCTACTAGAAGCTTACGCTTAGAATCTAACAGGAAAAATAATTTTTAAAAGATCTTTCCACGCTTTGTTTGTGAAAAAGAACTCAGGAAGAGATGGCTGGAAGTAAAGCATATTAGTGCTAGCTACCCTCGGGTCCACGTCACACAGAAACAAAGGGGAATCTTTTTGTTTAAGAAACTACTTATCAAAATGCAGTTGAGCCTTGACAGAAAAAAATTGACTAATGTTATCCAGGATTGCTGGGCTTGATACACTACACACCACTTTCAGAATTTTGGGCAATCCTATGACCAACGTATGACATCTGACATTCTCCCAGCTCCTACTTTAACTCTATTGAACTTAATGGATAGTCACCACATAGCCTTACTGGAGCAGCCCCGGACATCACATGCCTTGCATCTTCAGTGGGATCAAACACACCTGACAAATTGTACTTTAAAAACCTATTTCACCAACCAGGAAACCCAACCATGACAGTAATAAACCGCAAGCCTGGTCAATGTATTGTTTTGCACACTATAGTTTAAGGAAATGGATTAACATTAGAGGGAAGACACAGGCAGGTAATGAAATTTTTTAAAATGTAGTATCCTTAGAAAAAGCTATGTGTTTATGAAGCACACAGTTGTATTTTTCTTTAGAAATGGTCTACAAGTTAAAAAAACCCCACACATGCCCACCACTATGGGTTGTAGGTATAACACAGCAGCAGCTGAAGCCTTTTACACTTGAGAATGGCAGTCCCGGCAGCACTGTAATATATTTCTCCATTTTTGTAATAGACAAAACGCAAGATAATTCTACATATGTGCAACCATGTCATCTTTAACATACAGGCACACAGAGTGAAAGAGGGTTTTTTCACATTAAAGAGGACTGACTGACTGCTCATTAGGTTCATGACCCAGGTCTATGGGCAGCGACTACACATTGAGTCCTGATGATTCCAAATGCAACGGGATTAGTTGTAAAGACAGAAAAAGGCAACAGTACTGCAACTGAATGAAGAATCATCCCTCAAAGACAGTTTTGCTCAGGTTCGCTCAAATTTATATAATTTAGGCTTACAATTGTAGCAGAGGATCTTCCAAATAACGTATATGAAAATTCTAGTTCAAAGGGCAGGAAGCCTGAAATGGAATAGTCTCTTACAGAGAGATGAGATATGGTCCTGCTAAAAATGAAGAGAACAGACTTCTATTTTCTTTGGTGAGATGGTGCCAATGAATGGGCTACTGCTGTTGAGGGAGCTTGAGCCTTAAATACTGCCATCTTCAGCAAAGAAAACAAATGGATCCAAACTATTAAGGTGTAATTCTGCCCTAGACAGGGGTAATGTCAAAGACACTGCCTCACCAAACAGTCTCAAGCACTGATGCACTGAAAGTCATGTAGATACTTTTTTTGTTTGTTTCATTTTCTAATTTGAGCCCTCTCTACTACTACTACTACTTTTATAAAGTCCTGCAGAACCAATTACTCCACAGGCCACTGAACAGCATTTCATTCTAGTCACAGACCATAGAACAATGTACTAACAGCAGAACCAAATTCAACCCCCCTGCGATCTGCATAACTAACTTCCAGAATCTATCCTGACCACAAGAGCCACAAAATAAACATTTTGCAGACAGGCAAGTATCTTCAGGAGAAGAATTTAACCTGCAGAATATGAATATTGGTCACCATCCAAGAGCATGAGAGCCTGACTGTCAGATCCTGGGCTAAACTTGTAAGACTTAAAATAAAAGCATGCACTCAAAACTGCAAACAAAACACAATTTAGGGAGAGAAAATAAATCCTGTGATGTAACCTATAGGTAGTTCTTCTCAGTAGAACTATACTACAACTCTCAATGCATGCTTAATATTTGAAGCAAGACTTATCATCAGTAAACAATTTAATAATCCTGTTACATAAGCAGGAACAATTCCTTGGCTGGTAATGAACAATATGATATCAAAGTTGTCATCTCTTAAATAGAATCTTGGTTGATTTTCTGTACATGAGTAGCCCTGATTAATTCAATTGTGTCCTCAGTGTGTTTAGTGCCTGTGTAGATACAGGAGAAGAGAGCCTTGCACAGGTCTCTCTGAGGATTGAGTGAGCTTTGAAATTCTAACTTGGGCGATGATATATGAAATAGAATCCAGCTTACTTGCCAGGAAGCAATAAAAGCGAACTCAGTGAGACTGCTCATGTGAATACATCTTAGCAGAATCAGGGCCCATTCGAGCCACAAGGGAGGATAAACTTAAATAAAGCATTTCAGTATAACCATTCTTTCAGCAGTCTTTAGTCTGTATTAGTAGCTAACATCTGAGGAAAGGAAAGGTTTGCTGCTTGGCAATAGTGTGGTGTTAATGTAACACAATCTGTTAAATGAAAAAGCAAAATTAATTCCAATTTGGTGTCTTCACATTTCACACTCCAGAGACTCTTACGGACTGAATGAAAGACAAGGAGGAGTAGGGAAAAATTAGTGAATTTTTCCAAACTGAATTCCCTATTTCTTTGCATTTCACCTAATTAAGTCAAGAGGCAATATGAGGGAAAAATAAGAGAGATGTCTTATTTATGTAGGTATTTCTTAACATGTGCCTAGAACAGCGTAAGAAATGTCTGTCTCTGTCCATCTTTCACTGCCTACTCCCCCTCTTCCCCTTGTCCTCTCCACAATTCAGATGTTTAGCCTTACTTCATCCTCACAGCAAGGAATGGATTAAGCAGAATTACTTACTGCTATGCCAATTAAGGAGGAATTAATTACAACTTTGCCTCCTGTCCCTCTAAGGTTGCAAGCCTGTCTACCAAAACCAATCTGAATGTTAGCTAAGTGAAGAACTGCAAATACTCAGGGGGACGCAGGTACTAAATTTTCCTCCTGCTATATTCAAACCTCTTTACTGCAGCGGGGCGACTTCACCTAAGTTCTCCTCTCCAGGCAGAAGCGTTGCACAACTGAGCTGTTGTACCCCTCGGTACTTCAATTCCCAGGCATGTAAAGGGGGACAGTAATAATACCCATTCGGCAGTGGCACTCCACAGGTTAATCCCTTAGTATTTGCAAAGCACCTTGAGATCTTAGCACAGAGGGCACAATAGAAGCACAAAGTGTTATCACCTTTGTAATAAAGTGGGGCATGTTCCAATTATACTGTTTCTAGTGAACTCTCCCTGGGCTTCAACTCGGGACGTCTTTGGCTTCCGAGTTACGTACATACAACGTCCAAACCAAAAAACTGGAAAGCTACACAAGACTTTTTTCTTCAGCAGACCACTTCTTTCTTATTTTTTTTCCTGAAGACATACTTTGCCATACCACCCACCACCCACATTCACTTCCAGATTAATTATACTTTTAAAGACAACCAGCACAAAGATGATTATAGCATACTGAGTCAAAGGAAGGCCTAGCCAAATAAACAGGATAACTTTCCTTGGTCCGCCTCTCACTTTTTTTCACTGGATGATGAATCCCAAAACCTGTATAGCCATACACCTTAGAAAAAACTAAAACAACCTTTGTTTCCCTTTTTTCCTTCCTTTTTGCCACTCCTGTACACTTCCAGCTGCAACCTCCCCAACCTATGAATTACCAGCCAAAACCTCCTGTTCACCTTGGTAATAGAACAAAATGAAGCAATTCCAAATGACCCACCACCACGACTTAAAAATAAAATAATAATCCAAGAACAAGAACTGACTGTCCAGTATCATGCCACTATCTGTTTACGATGGAAAAAGTAGGACAGAAGGCAGGCAGCTTCATCTTTCATGCAAGTTTACCTATGCAAGTAGACCTGTCCCATCCCCTCCCTTCCCTCCCTTGTTATTCCTTCTCCCATTCCCTTTTTCACCCCACCACCAGACCCTGGATGTTTTGCAGACAAGCGTTTCACAGTGAGGCTGTATGACCTCAAAGAGTAAAAAGTTCCCTTTTAACTTTAGCACCTTCTGAAGTGTGTGAGGAGGATGCCTAACGCTGCAAAGTTCTCAGCATTTCCAGCTGCCACTGATTCCAACAGAAACTCTGGGCACTCCATTTTGAGCTTTACAATATCAGGATAATAAATTACCATTATCTCTTTTTTAATTATTTCCAATAAACTCATACCTTGTGAGTCTAACTGTTCTGCTTCATTAGTCTCATACTACCTATCACATTATAAAAGGACATTCCTGTACAAACAGAGCATGACCCTAAATATCTATTTCTTACACAGAATAAATGCAATGCTGCAGGAATCACCATATAAAGCAGAAAAAAAGACACCTAGAAAAAGTACCCCACTGACTGGACTAAAACTTCTTTAGAGATTTTTTGATGTAATTGTTCTGAGACTGTGTTTTTCTTATAGTCTAGCTTTTGTAATACACCAAAAAGAGCCAGTATTTACCTAAAGCTAAATATTTTAGTTCTGTTCTTTGCCATTATTTATTCTAGTCGATTTGTCACATCTATATAGCTTATATCATTATTGACACAGCTATATGAGTAATAACATGCATCATGCCTCTATCTTTCTATACACAACTCATACAAAGAATAGGATAGTTCAGCTGAATGAATAATTATTAAGGACATACTTTCAAAAACCAGGAATCAGTTGTTCATCACAGTAATTGACAGTGGTCATTCATTACACCTCTGCTGTAGATCCTGCTCTGCTTTATAGGAAACATGTCATAACAACAGGCATTACAAAAATACTGCAGAAGTTTCAGCTCTCTAAAAGATAGATACGTAAGAGTAGTCTTTTGCAATGTGTGATAAAAAGATGAAAAGTCACAGGAAAAAAAAGAGGATGAAGCAAACAACAGTGCTGATTTGGTGGTATAGTGATACACGGCTCTTAATACACCTCTTCTGGGACTTGTTTCTCATATGATCTTACAACATTCATCACCAGTGCTCTCTTGCTACTGACTCCTACTAAACATTAGAGGTTTTGGCTTGATTATCTGTACACAATGGAAGACATCAAATGCAGATAAAGCAGGTTTTGAACTGAAGGACCCACATATCTAGCAGGCATATAAAAATTGTTGTAATAGGGTAATAAGCAATTTTATGCACCTAGAGCTTTGGTGCCTCATGGCCATCGTGTTGCTTTAAGTCTATTCCCTTAAACTAACAAATCTAAAAGCCATGATCCAAGCTTTTAGATTTAGTAACACCCATTAACTAAAAAGGAATTAAAGAAGAAACAAAAATAGGTTGTATAAACAAAGAGGCAATCAAAAGTTCAAAAATTAATTTCAAACCTCTCAGTCAGCATAGCTGGAACACCCAGGAGCTTAGACTGTCCAGCTGAAGGGTGTAAAAAGACAGTATAAATCTCTTTCTGTTTGTTATGCTGAGTGCCTTACCTCAGGATTAGATGTTGAGGGGAAAGAGTCTGTGGTCTTCTTGCCTATATAGATACTTTGTTAGCCTTAGATTACCTATGTGCTACTTCTTGTTCTACAACGGCGTCCAGCAGCAATGTTATCTTAGTTAATATTGCCTCTATTTCACAGGACACACACAAAAAAATATAATCTAATTTGGATTATTAGCAATGTAAAATACATTCTACTACCAACCAATTGTAACACATACTACTGATACCAAAAAAAAAAAAAAAAAAAGACACACACTATACTAAAATGGACCAAACTCTATTATTTAATTGATGTCATGTACACCCATTTCAGTTTTTCACAATTGCTTCTTCATTCCTGAAACATGAAATCAGTCCAAGGGGACTCCAAGCTATGCTGTATTTTCCATGTTTCACTTCAATACAATATTACAAATACGTTACCATGTATCTGGGATTTTTTCTGCAATCATCATAACAAACCAATGTTTTCATAATGTCGCCACAAACCACAGCTATTACCTCATACAAGAGCACAATGTTTTGGCAATGCAGTGCAAATAGTAGGAACAACTTCACCATCATCTTCCAAAACAGTTCTTTGAACACATTTCGCAAAAAACAGAAGCAACAAAAGCTCTGCCACTTCATTCCTTCCCTTCACCCGCTGGATGAATGAGAAGAACACAGTGAGACAAGCAGTGCCCTCACCATTCTGCCTGCTCTTAAGAGGCTCTGGATCACAGTCTTCTACAGCTAAATCACACACTGAAGTCAACAGGAAACATTCCAAAATGTGGAGAAATTACACACATCATTTAACTTGAACACTCCAGAATCAGGCTGAAGAAAAATGGACTGTTCAGTATCTGCCTATACCACATGTTCTAACCAAATCATGGGGAGGGCTGGGGCAATGGCTAGATTATACCAGAAACATTAGTACCCCTTTTTAATGTGGAAATTACATCGTTGATTACAACAGAAAAACATGAAGATAAGGTGAAAACTCTTTTGTTGGTTCTGATCTTTTAGGAAGTTCAAAACCTACAGAACTTCAAAGGATTTAAAGCTACTCAGAGCCTAATAGGGCTGGCCTTTATTTGTGTGTTCCATATACCATATTCCTTCTCAGTCTTTACTCAAAATGCTTTCAAGCAACTTACTCTTAAAAAGGATTAAACCTACTGAATTGAAGTATTTCCATAGATCATGTCACTATCAGGCCTGATTAATAGGTCTTGAAGTCTACAGCAGTGAGGCTGTGCTCCTTATATATTCTAAATGTGACTATATATTTGCATTCTGGATTCTTTCTCAGTGAAAACCAGTGCATGCAAAATAAATTCCACAACCCCACATCTTGTATACAAAGGGCATCACACATATCCTGCGATTTAAGCTATTCTCCTGAAATTATCTTAGTCTCACACAATCACACTTCAAACACCCCATATGTCCAGTTTGGTTATTCCTCCTTTGAAAAGCTAATAAATGTAATACTTAGATGTAACTGTATTTCATCTAAAAACAATTATCTGCAGTATTTTGTGCCAGGAAAAGCATCAATAGGAATCATTAACAACACTTCCACTTTTATTTTCTTCCCATCTAATGGGCCCAATCCAACATCCATGTTAAGTCAAGGAGAGTTTTACAATTGTTTTTAGTAGGAGCTGGACAGAGCCTTACCGTCCTTCAGGAATGGGGGTCTGTGCAAGGAGGCTGAATGACAAGCACAACTTCTGTTCACTCACACAACAATACTGCAAAAACAGAGGAATAACGAACTTCCCATGATGTCCCTACTACCCAGGGCTGCAGAGGAGCCAGTAATAAAAACTCTGGAGGTGAGGGCAAACGCTGCTCTCTAGACTCACTCAGCCCTTGCCCTCTTTTCTAAGACTACCAATAAGAGCATCAAACTCATTTGCCGAAAACCAGTGACACAAGGCAGTGTGTCAATAAAACACATTTAATTGCCCCCAAATTCTAAAAGGACACAGAAGTTTTTTGTACCAGCTGACTCACACACAATTCTTTCACACATTTTTTCTTTCCAAAAATCATGCATTCTTCCTATGCATGCATTCATCCTTTCCTCCTGCTTTCAGTATTAAATATAACATCAGAATCTCCAAAAATTCAGATGTTACATAGTCTTTGCAATGTAGTAGCCCACTTCATTCTGTAGACTTTCAAATCTGTACCTAGGGCTTCCTGGAAAGAAGAAGTAGCACGTAATACTTCAAGGGATTGATTTCCAAAGTCCTGTGTGCCTGACCTCACCTTCCCTCATACACTGGAGCTGGACAGTCAAAGAAACTGTTGGGTTGACATTACTGTAGCCACTTGGCACCTGCCTACTGTGAACCTCATTTATTTTGGACACTGACAGGCTACGAAGAAAGCTGAAGTTCAGTCTTTGAACCAGCTTTAATGCAAATGCAACTGCAACCTGATAGTAACACTGAACTGGCTGAAAATCATAAGAAGGAGCCCACTAGATCTACCAAATGCATCCTCCTCTGTGAACCACCCTCTTCCCATTTCAAGCTTTTCCTAAGTCAGATGTCTAAGCTTAAAATGAATGGTGACACAGCACAGCAGTTTGTTTTAAGCAAATAGAAAGAGACTAGAAAGAGACACAACTAGAATTCTAATGGTGGAAAGAAAAGAAAGAAGAAAAAAAGGAAAAAAAAAAAGGGGGGGGGGGGGGGGGAGAAGGGAAAGCAACATCTAAAGGTTCAGTTCTTATTAACATCATGAGGGAACTTAGCCTTAACAGTGTAAATCAAATTAAACAGTTCAGGGACCTGGCTTGAAAGCTACCATTTTAATAAAAAGGGGGACAACTGTCAGGTTGTTTATAACTGTAGCTGCACTGTCGTATCCTCTGCCACCTCCTTCTCCCCACCCTCCCTCCCACATCACCAACTGCCGTCTCAAATTTACCTTGCCATGCACTCATTCCAGAACTCCCTTCCAACCACAGCGGATTGGAGGAATCTACACAAAATAAATTGACAATAAATATAACTATATTACCTAAAGGGAGGAGGAGGGGAAGCAAAGAAAATGACCAAATTGTTGACATTGGTCAAGGAGACTTTCCCCTCTAAAATTTCCAAGAACATGAGAGCTGAATAGCCAAGGTTTCATTATGTATCCACTCAGACCGTTTCCTACAGAATTTCTTCTCACCCATCCCTGAATATAGGAGCTTATTCTTGTACAATCATTAACACTGAACAGCAGACAGGCTTCTATTTCCCACTCCTGAAGAAACCCATTTTATGGCATGCAACATGAAGAACTGCTTCACTAAATAAAATGGTTAAGTAACTTCAATAGAGTTGCTACGGGAAGGCATGGTGACACGGTGGCTGGAGAACTGGCTTTCTTTCCATCCAGATCACCACTTAAAGGGCCTCAGAAATTCCTTAAGCCTAATAGGTTTATTGTTTTAATTTCTACCTTTGAGAATAACAGGGCTCTCCACAAAAATGTAGAAAGCATGCCTGACTGCTTGTGGGGAGAAGGTGAAAGGAGAATAGCTGAGGAAGGAAGGGACTGGACAGAAATAATACAGACAGCTGCAAGTCTATTAGCTTATTAGGGCTACAACCTTAATACAGTTAAGGCTTATTTCCTATAGATATTTTTTTTTAAAGTGGGATTTTTGCTGTCCGTACATTATGATTCATCTAAAACTATGCAGCAGCTTTTAAGTTTCCAGTATTATCATCATCTTATCCACAGAGATCCAACTTTATCTTTCTTTCATCATCTCAGATGTTCTCCACAAAAAGACAGACTCAGGCAAATAAAATGTAATAGTTAAAAGTAGTACTTTCTTGAGACCACGTAACATAGAGAAAACGAAATCTTTATAAAATAAGAGCATAAATAACAATTACTCCTTTTATTCACACTCCTGACATCTCAGAAGCAAAAACCCAGCCCTACTTTTAAATTAAAAGTGTGTTTATTGAGAAAAGCGTCCAGCAACATTATGATCCGATACAAGCAGCTCTCTAGACAGAGCAGCAAGGAACCTTTAGCCCTGTCCAAAGGTGTTAACAACGCAGTACTAATGTGACACAGCACTAAATGGATGGCCAAACACAGAAGCTTTGTTACATGCAGGAGGTTACATTTTTGTCATCTTTTTCCAAACGGGTGCCTAAGGGAGGATACTATCAAAGCCTTTTGAAGAAAACAAGCAAAGAAACATATTTTGTCCTGCATATTTTAAGGATAAATCTAGCAAAGGCAAAGAAATAATATCCTAAATTGCTAACAAAGAGTGAAAGCTCCAGAGATGTTTGATTTTTTGTACTTTAAGAGTAAAAGATGACCTGGTCAGAGTATCAAAGCAATACATACTCAAATCTTCTCCTAACTTTCAATTTTTCATTTTTTTTTTTAATATATTTCATGAATAGGCTTTTACCAAAGATGTTAGTCAGTTTCATTCATTCTAAAACTTTAAATAGATGAATTGGGTCAAAATGATTGTATTATATGCCTGTAATTTATGTTATCAACTTCACTTTCCACCACTGCACCACTAAAGGAAAACTGCAGTCCTGATTTAAAGCTGTAAATTCAGATCAAATGGGAAAGTGTTAAATTCAGAAGGGCTTTTGGTCCATTAACTTCCATGCTGATTTGACACGCTCTGCAGTGCTTGGGCAACAGACTCTGCTATACAGCGTATTCCTAAGCAAACAGTGCTTTGTGTCATAAACCATCTGGGGTGTCAGTTCTAAGGGCCACTCATCTAAACTCCTCTGATACACTTTGAAATGCTGAGGTGCAGAACAGAAACTTTTCGTCACTATAAAATCCCTTTTGCAAGGGTAAGGAGATGCTGCCGTTGAAGGAATGATGGAAGGCACAAAATTTTGGCTAAAGCAGTAGTTTTTATTATTCCACTGAAGAAAACCATTGGATACGCAAGCTTTCTAAAAACCCTATGATTTTTCTAAGGTACCAATAAAAGTGACACCATTCATAACCTGGACAGTGCTCCCTTTCATATCAGAGCCTATAGTTGCAAAGCTAAGTGCCAAGCAGATGGTTGAAATCTGTTTTGTATAAAAAGTGTGTGCGCACACGCAGTTTTTTTAGATTGAGTTCTTTGTATTCATATTCAGGCCTAGGTTCTAGCCATCAAAACACTGGCACTGAAGCAATCATTAGCAGCATTTTAGACAACTGGCAACTAAGGTATTCACAGTTCTCCACAAAATGTTCAGCTAATATGTCCCAGATGTATAATTAAGGCAAAAGATCATCTTCTTAAATTGGTATCAGTGCTTTGGATGGCCTTTCAATAGACTGCACATGTATGTAGAAAGCTATTTTATTTATCTTCTTTTTAAAATAATGTTCTAACTTCTATTACACTCTAATTTTTTATAGTTGCTTTTAAAAATACAGGCTTCCATGTCAGACTCTACCCAACTATAACAACAGCACCTTCATTCGTGTTGTTTTCACCTTTCTAAGTAACACCAAGAAGGAAATTCTATTCATCATTTTAATCATAAGGCTCCGTCTTTCTTATCTAATATTCATTTAGCTTATTTAATATGAAAATATAAAATAGGCTATGCTGCTCTGGAGGAATCAGCTCCAGACGAGGGCAGTGAGCCCTCCAAGAATCTGCTGATGAATCTGCTGCTGTTATACCGGACAGCCCATGGCAAGCCACTTAAGTTGCAGGTACCTCAGTCAACTCATTTGTAAGTAGGTTGTTTATTACCACAAACAGCAAAACCAGAAATGCTTACCAGCATGGGGCTCTGCTGTCTGCCTGGGGTTCTCACGGAATCTGGGAACTGGTGACAATAATTTGCCTGGTGACAAATTAACAGAGGTCACACTTTTGACAACTGAGGTTATCAAACAAATGTATATTTGGAAGAATGCCGTTTTGTGCTGCAGTCTCACTTAAGACCTTGGTGGCCACAACTGGGAATTACTACCTTAGGAAACACAGTTTCAAAACAAAGATTGATTTTGTGCACAGTGCCAAGTCCACTATGGCCCAGATGTTAGCCCTGGCAGAATCCAGGTGCATTTTCATCACCGCCTTTCCGATCATTCTAATCTGCCAGGGATACGTGTTGTGTAGGAGGAACAGATACTTAACATGCCTTTAAAGCACACTGACACAGAACTTCTGAAATCTACAGTCTTCCAGAAGCCTGCAGAGATCTCTCCTGATGCTTTACGAATTCTGGTGGCATTGCAACTGATGGAAGTTTGCTGCAAATTAAGGAAAGTCGGGCTTCTGGTCAATGATCTTGTCGTGAATTACCACTTCACGCCATCCTGATTTACTGAGGTGAAAAACTTCAGCCTCTTTCATAGAATTGAGCAGAATATTAATTAATTAGGCCTACATTTTTAGGACCTGACACTGAACTTCAGTGCCACTGAGTCCAAACTCAGAATGAACAGGTACTTTTTTAAAGGATGCCTTTACTAGCCCTACCACAAAATAGGTCTTTGTGAACACACTGCTGAATAACTAGTACTGAAACACTATGGAACATGCCTGATTATAATCCATTATCTTGAAAGTAGTCTCCCTCTTAAAAAGCTTATCAAAGAAAATAACTTAATAGCTCAGTCATGATATTCATAGGCTACGGAGATCAAATCCACCTAGGATTCCTTAGTTTATACCCATTTTCTCAACAGTATGTAGTAAAAGATGCAACACAGAGACTAGATCTGAATCCACCAGCAGACCCCAGCGATTCAGCCCTACTCTTACTGAGCATACAGTTGGAAATGAAAAAAAAATAAAAACACTAGAACAGATTAGAACTTTTAACATGAATAAGAAAATAATACCTCCCTTTCAATAAGCTGTATCACTTCCTTCATTTTGGATCTCTGTCACACATTTAAAGAATAGATGTCAAATATGCAGGTAAGAATCACAAAGCATTTTGTGTTCCGCAGCGTGTTTTTTTCCTTTTAAGCTAGTTGGTTTGCTCACTGTGGCTGCCTACATTGCCTGCTTTCAGTAGAGTCTGTTCCTCACATTAATATTCTCCATGTGAATAATTTTTTCCTGGACTCCCCTAGTCCCTGGTCCTCAGGTTATAAAACATATGACAGTTCTTGTACATATGGCTGAGATGTTAATTGTTCTCCAGGATGAAACCTTTACCTGACTGTTAGTAGCACACAATGTCTCTCAATTTACTGCTTAAACACTGTGGGTGCTGCTGCCTAACTCCAGTTCTGCAAACTCACCTCCAGGTAGGCAGTCAGAAGCATGTTCAGATAATTGGAGGGGCTACGGACAGTATTCCCCCCCAGCCCTAACTGAGGCGGCTGAGTTGTAAATATTTCTTTACTTTACATTATTCATTATACTCCGAAGTCCCTACTTTACAGTTTAAAGTATTCTGAATACTATAGTTAATCTTGTTAGAATGAGACCTTTAGAAATTATAACCAGACAGACAGAAGTCTGTAATTTGATGTTCTTAGGATCTCAAGCAGATGACCTGCAGTCATATCTCTACTTTTTATACCGACCCATGCAAACAATTTTGTGATACCGTCCCTCAGCTTTCTCATCTATAGGTTGAAGCTAATCTTGCTTCTCGATCTAAAGAGCACAGAAACCTTCATGATTTGTATATTAGTGCTTTCCAAATGCTCTGAATTCTTAATCAAAAGACTTTATAGGAAGTATGAATCTATTATTAATATTATCAGTACTTCTAACAGTAAAGCAACTTCTACATACATATGTGTAGAAAACATACAGAGAATACACATGCAAATATATTGCTCAATTTATAAATTCTAAAGCATGGCTTCAGGACTGAAATCTCATTCATGAAGCATGCTAGAGATCTCTTACCTACTCTCCGTTTCTGAATTTTCCCCATACAAAGACACATTGATATTACTCTAAGCTCTAAGCACAAAGGCTGCTCTGTGGAATGGAAAGAAACCTTCTTTTTTGTGTTTGTACAGTGACGAGCATAATGGGGTCCTGATTCAGGATGCTTGCACTCTACAAAAACACACTAAATCAATGACACTAATACACATGCAGATTATCTATAAAAGAGATGCACAGCATACTTGAGAATGGCGCAGTATTTTTCCATACTTTGCATGGTATTTCAGGCAAACACCTTAGCCTAATATGGTTTCCTGAGTCACACAATTAATTTCAGAGTTTAGGCAAGAATAGCAGAACTCAGAAGAACTTGCAAAACATAAGCAAAGGATGAGAGCCTTGCACTGAGAAATTCTGCCAAATTCTCACCTCAGTTGCAAAACCAGAATCAACTCAATGTTCATACAGTTTTGACAAAGATGAGAATCAATAGTCCTCTTTACAACACACTGGCCATAAATACCTACTTAAATCGCCAAAACCCATGAGCAAAAGACAAACCAAAGGCTGAACCTGAAGAGAGATATGTATTTTCTATAACCCTTTGATTTTCAAACTCAAAAGCCTCGATATTTTTAACATACATGGAAAAGAAACTTATTTGGCTTTACTCAGCAACTGCAGAAGGAAATTGTACCAAAAGAATGAAGTTGCATGTTCTGTTTTAATTTGATTTCATTTAGGCTTTCAGTTCTATTTCAGTTTTGTTTCATTTAGCCTATTATTTTTTTTTTCTTTTAAATAATCATCATGTTTTGGTGATTCACATTTCACACCAGCACAGGAACAAGTCATGTAAATACAACACAACAAAATGACCCAGTTTGTTAATAGACATGCCAAATGGGTAAGAACATCCTTCCCTCCGCCCTTACCAACCATCACCTTCCCACACATCTCATTTCTATCCAAAAAAGCCTCTGCCCCAGTGAGGCCACAGCATCGAAATTTAGGGAGAAAACCCTATGAATAGAAACTTGACTAAACCTTTAAGGAAAAATGTTTTCAGTCTTGTTTTACAAAGTGAGTGTAATGAGGCCGCTAAGGGAATTTCTCTGAAGACAGAAGAACTCTCTACAGTCAAATACAGCATGGGTGGAACTACAGCAAGTCAGTGCTCCCTCCCAGCACAAAGCTCTGCCGAAATGCCTCAACCCTAGCTCAGGCTGGTCACCCCAAAAGGTGAGAGGACATCATAAACTTCACAGCCTTCATTAAACACTCTCTTGAAATAACGAATACCCCAAAATTATAGAAAGTGTGTGCAGAGACGCACCGTGGTCTTTCAGACTGTGATGAATTTTAGCTGCATCACACTCTATTAAAGCACAGTCTCTTTAGGATTCCCAGCAAACTGAAGATAACGCAACTTAATGCGACCCAGTGAATGCATATACCAAACTATAGAGAACAAACATGAATGCACCTGTATATATGGGTGTGCACACTATTGAGGGTTTTTTTAGACTCACTGTTTTAATTGGCAAAAAAAGTTTGGTGAAATCTTTTCATGGAACTATGGTAAAAAAGGAGTAAGAGAATTAAAAAAATTTCAGAACTATTAACATTTTCCTTTCTCCTGGTTTTGTGCTATCTATTGAGCTGGCAATGGCAAGTAACTAGCCCACTGTAAGATACATTATCTTTGCTTATGCCCAACCTGCGAGATGAACGAATGAAACATGGAGCAATTTTTCATTCCTGCATTCTTAAAAAATCAAGCTCAGCACCAAAAAAACCCGAAGAGGATGACAAACTGTATGGGTTTCTCTTCCTAGGTCTTTTTTCTCTAGAACTACAAAGGTTCACAAAGAATATTCGATGTAGACAATGGTCTTAACTATGCAAGAATAGTACATACCCCTCTCTCCCCCAGAGTTCCTCACCACCAAAAAGAACTATGATTATTCAGACACAAAAATTATATTTCTATTTACTCTGCTTATGTTTTTGCTCCCCAAAGTAACAGAATTATGTTAAGATTAGTAAGACAGAAACAAATACATAGTAATGAGACTATAACACAACACACAGAAAAATTAGCACTAAGGTAACATTTTATGATATATTTAGATCAAAGAGCATGCAGACACTTACATTCTAAGGGGAAAAAAACCCACCAAAACAAAACACAACAAAGACAGTCCATATGAACTTGAGAAAACACATAAGCAGAAGTATACAGTAAAGCAACATAAAATAAAATTATTATAGATCTCAAAGAGCAGTTGCCGATACAAATTTCCATACTTGGTCTTTCAAACCAGAAGTCTAAAAAGGAAATGTGGAACACCAAACATAAAATTTTAAAATAGAAAATATAATTACAATTTGAGAATTAAGGAATGTTACCTGATCAATCTTAAAATACTTTTAAGGGAAACAAGGTCAAAGCCATTTCAAACTTTCAAAACGAGCCCCCAGCTTTTTCTCATGTTCACTTCAACTCTGAGAGTTCTACAAGTCAAAAATAACATCATGTTGGAATTTTTTTTTTTCTTAAACAAGCTGACAAAAGGACAAGTTGAAGAGAAGCGCCATTCCACATCAAAAATAGGGGATAGAAAAACATTTGCAAATACCCGCACCCTCCTCCAATACCATGGGCAGCACCTCTAACACTCCTGAAGTTCATATTAACATCTGGTGATTCTAGCAACCAGAATTCAATCTGCGTCTTTCTCTTTCCCTACTTATTCTATTTGAAAAATAAATAAATTTTGCACCTATCCTAAAAAAAACTAGACAGCTTCTGTGAATTACCACTGCACATGTCACTATTTCCATTTACTCCTTACATTCTTTTCAAGTACCATGGCCCCTGCAAGCAGCGCTCACCAGAATTCTTCCAAAAGCTTGTCTAAATTTGCTCTCTCCACACAACTACCGCATGCAGAACTTCACACAGCCACAAGGACATGTGGGCTCAGGAACAACTTTTAGAGACTCCCTGCTTCTCAGGCTGGCAAAGGCTGGGCTTGGCACGGAGGTGACAAGCAATGTCTCTCGAGCAGAGGCTGCGGTGCGCGGGGCTCCCCGCTGCCCCCCAGGCAGCTGCTGGCCACAGGTGAGGTACAAGCCACTTGGACCGAGGCAGCATCTCGGTAGGGTGTGGGAGAGGTGGGACGTGTGGCAGACTGCAGGCTAGCATCATAACCCTCAGCAAAGGCGTTGGTGAAAACTTTACGGCCGCGGAGGGTGGCGAGGTTTCGCGAGGGGTCTGCGGGAGGAGATGCGAAAGGGCCAAACGCCATAAATCCCCGTCAGGCACAGTGTGTGCAACTGCTCGCCCTCGCCCGCTGCCCAAAGCAAAAAGCTCAAGAGAACAACCCAACCCATTTCAAAAATTCGAGAAGTTCTGGTTTAGGTAATACAATAATGTGACAAGGATTTGCTTAATTTGCAGAACAGTTTTTAACATACTCAAATACAACATTGTTTTACCTTTTGTAGGAAGTACAGGAGACTTCACACGTTTTCCAGGTTAGTTAAAAATCCACAGGTACTTTAAAAGGGAAAAGCACTTTGCTTCTAAGGATGCTACTTGTTAAACAAACTCCTTGCCATCAGCAGACGTACTACAGCTATTGATTAATTGCTGTGAGCTCTTCTTTTCTCTTGACTACAGTAGCAGAATTCACAGGCATTGAATATTTCCATTGTATAGGTACAACATAACAACATGTTTTTCCCCTTTCACTTACAAGTTAATTATGCTATAACCAGGCCTACACAAGAAATTAATAAAATAAAATAAAATTAAAAAAAAACAAAACAAACAAAAAAAAACCCACCACCAGAAAACAAGCCAAGAGGGTGTCACGCCGACTTCTGGAAGAAGCAGAGGTATCTGACATGCAAACAGGAAGGTAGCCTATTCAACATTAAGAGATTATTTTTTTAAAAGTATAGTATGAAAAGCATGCAAAGAAACCATAAATCTGCCTTGGGAGGAGATACTTTTTTCCTGTATAAATATTGTAAAACTGTATTTTGTACAGCTACAGATATATCACATTACACAGACACATATGCCTACCCTATCAGGGTGCTTCACATTTAAGTAACTCAACCAGATACTACATGCCTCCTAAATGATAAAGCCATAAATGCTTGTTAAAAGCTCCCTGAGAAGTAGTAAATATTTTGTAAACTAGTTATATATTTAAGATCTCTGGACAGCAAGAGAAGGAGAAACAATTCCTCTCCTATCTAAAGGTACCAATCAAACACACTATGCACATAAACATCGCAAGATGCTTGGTGGGAGAGTGTGTGTATGTGTTTGTGTGTGTTTTAATTACCTCCTTGAATGCATATGATGAGCCAGCCACCCAGAATTAGTAATGCCAAACTCCCGATTTGATTCAAATGCAATGAATACAACAGTCGAATTGTGCAGGCTGGTGTGTCACTCATCAGCTCTCTCATTTGGGCTTTTGCCTTCCAAGTCTAGTTCACAATTTCAGCAACTGGTAAATTATTGAGATGTTCATTAAAATCCATAATCTGTAACAGTCAACTTCTTTCTCACTAAGTGTAAGCACAACAAATGAAATTAGTGCACACAGGACATTAATGAGTAGTCTGCAGATGCATTAATTCCTTCAGCCTTAGCTCAGAGAAATAAAAACATGATAATTTTTGTCACTGCAAAAACCCAGTATCTGAAACTTTTAAATGGCACTATATTTATTCTTCAGATCCCAGACCCCTAGAAATACAAACGTAAGCAATAAGGTCCTTTTCTCAAAACATTTCAGTGGAAGGTGAAAGCTATTCAGCCCGATATTAAAGAAATTTCACTGTTTTCTTATAAATGAAGGAGTAATCTCTCTTACTTCTACAGGAAGATTTTAGGAGAGTGGGACGTCATTCTGAGCAAGCCGGTTAATAGAAAGGTATTATTCTTTCTCCAAAATTCTCACTGAATGCAGCAGCAGAAGAAAGCTTTTAGGGTAACTTTAGCTAAGAAAAGCTCTTAGGAATACGCAAAGTTTCCTTTTAGGAAAATGATTTCTCCATTTGACAGTGTTGGTACAACCCCAAAATAAATTCAGTGGGAGTCTGAAATGACTCGTGCAGTGCAGCACTGAAGCAGCTAAGTATATTTTTTTCCTCCCAGCAGAGGCTTGCTTTACATCCTTGAGCCTTTCCTTTCTACAAGCTATTCGTAGTACAGAGAATGTTTCGAGTGCCCGGAACTGGTGACTCTAAATGTTAAACTTATTCTACTGTCCCCATCCTCACTGCTCCCATCCATGCCTTTTGTCTTTTCTAGCTCTTCCTTTTTTCCTACAGCAGCAATAACCCATTCTTCTTTCTTCCACAAACACTATGTACCTCTTTGCCTTGAACTGGCATGTTAAAAATAATAATAAAAAAAACCACCAAAAAACAAAAAAAAAACCCCAAACCACACACAAAAAAAAAAAAAAAAAAAAAAAAAAAAAAAAAAAAGAAAGAAAGAAAAAAAGAAAAGAATGAAAAAGAGAAAGAGAAAGGATGTCACTCTGTCCGGATGCCTAGCGTAGTCTCTCTCTCAGTCTACAGAGAAATGTAAATATGCAGTAATTAATTTAGGTTTAAGAACATTCCATACACTAGGGACATTGTTAAGCAGTCACTTTATCTATTTTTCATTAATCAGATTTTATTAAGACATTAAAACTTTATGTTGGGCATTTCTGAGATTTTATCATTCTGTAAATTTCACAGCTGTCCAATGGTTCTGGCTACATTGTCTCTACCTTTTCCTCAATGAAGTAAACTTTCTTTGTAGTGTGGCCATACTTGTTATATTTTAGTGTAATGACCCATCTTAAAAAAAAAAAAAAAAAAAAAGAAAACCCAAACGAAAGAGTTCTTCTTTTCGAGACCTTTAAAGCCAATTCAGAGTGCCACAGGTACATCACAAAGTACATCCCAGAAGTTATCCTTTCCCTGTGTAACAAACGGAGCAGATTCCAGTTATCATTTCTTCCTACATTTCTGCAAACATCATCCCCCTCAGCGTATGCATTCTGATGCTCTTCTCAATCAAGCAGCTGAACCACCACAAACAGAAATAAAGACGTGAAAGTAACTTCTCAGGAAAAGACGAAAACCCTCACATTTTTGGTATGGCGATTATACATGCTAATTCACAAAACCTACTGCAATTTGCTAGTGATGCTGAAGGTATTAATGAATGTTTATTCATCTGACACTGAGGATCATTTTCATTCCAAGTGTGTATCGTAAATGCCCCCCGATAATGGCCACAGACACACTAGAGAAGTCCCCTTGATTCAGATCCCTTCATTTGGGGTGAGGGAAAGTTTCTGAACTGTTTGCAGTTTACCAGGATACACTGAAACATCATGGGAAAGACAACAGAGAAAGAAGAATAACCTCCTGAGATACATATACAGAAGCTCTGAGATCTGAACTGCAAACAACTTCACCCGATAAATCTTTACCTTCTAATCTGCTCTTCAAGTTTAAAAGGGAATAGTGGGAGATAGATAATAATAACAACACTGAAGTCAGTCATACAGATACGACAAGCTCGACCCCAGCAACTGAAAAAATGTGCTCCAAGAACTGTGTTTACTGAGAATGTGGGAAAATAACCTGCCTCAAACGTCTAAAAAACAGTCATCTGAGCATCGGACATATATACACACGTCAACTCTGTAAGCGTGTGTGTGTCTGAGGGTCTGTGCATCTCTGGGTAAGAGAAAGTGTGTCCTCATGGCTGTTTTCTGATAAACACACATATATTACATGGACAGTATCTACTCTGTGTATGTGTGTGTAACTATAGTCAAACACACACAATGTAAACAAATGGTAATGATTAACAGAGATATTGGTTTGTATTACCAATTTCAACTGCAGATGGAAAATTGTTAAAAAAAAAAAAATTATATGTCCCAAGGTTCGTTTTTATTGCTTCACATTTCTACTGCTTGCTATTATCTGCATAGCAAAAGGAGAGCAGCGTATTGATTATTTAACTAGAATGTTTACAAGAGCAAAGCTGGGATCTCTGAAAATGAAATGTATGCCTAGGGGAGAAAAAAAAAGAAAGAAAAGAGTACAGAAGCTCATTCTATTTCTAAAGGAAGATGTTTTGTCTAAAATTATTTGGGTTTATATAAAATTTATATAAATATAAGGCAGAGAGATTCAGATTAAAAAAAAGTCCCCCAATAGGAAAATGAAAGGACTTCATTCTGCTTCACAGAGTTTACAAGTATGCTGTTCATCACAAAGTTCAAAGAATAATCGAAATCGCTTGCTTATAAATTGGTATGTATAATCTTAGTGGAGCATATGAAATACTTGAATCTATTAATTGTATGAACAAGACAAATGCATGACCATGATGCTAGATCAGATTCCACACCAGAAACCGTAACAGTTTCCTGAGGTAGTTGAACTAACTTAATACAATGCACGTGAACAAAACCAATTTTGTTCTATTATTGTAATGATAACAAACCAAAGAAAAATGCCAAGTTTTACAACTAAGTCTGGAAAATTAATTGTATTAAAGACGACCTTGGAGCAGCGCAACCACGCCAATTCCACTTTCTAGTAAGGAAGTATTCTAGTTGCAGAATGAGGATTGAAAGCGTTAAAATAGTTTTTTTCTGCATTTCCCAATTTTATTTTTCTCCGATCTTTTAATTCAAGCATTCTCTCTTGTCCTTTCTCTGCGTGCGTGTTCCTCAGCCCACTTAAAATGTTTTTATCTTGCCTTCTTTCTATGCCTTTACTATCAAATTCAGTAGGTTTGAACGATGAACAGCTTGACTTAGCATATTTTTAACCAGCTGGTCTAGCACCTAGCTTGTATTGCATAGTCAGATACAACCAAATGTTTATACAGGAGGTAGCTTTCACGAAGATGAGAACAACCTAAGTAACGCGCATCCTGGCGTTCTTTTATTTACTGCTTAGAAATGAAAGTTTGGATTGTTCACTGCAGCCGCACAAGGGACTATTAATAACCTTTAAAAATTAAACTGGAGGGAAGGGATGCCGGATCATCAATGGACGCGTGTACAAGTGCCTGAGAAAACGCTTCAAAACCTCTTAGGAGCGCCAGATCAGATGCAATAAGGACTAAACTCTCGGAGGTCACAAGCCGTCGCCAGTGACAGCAAAAACTTAATTCCAGGCAGGGAAGGCTCCTGCTTCGGGCAGAGGGAGATGGGCACGTCTACGTCATACCCAAACCCCACTCGTCACACCCAGACCCTGCTCCTGACACTCCGCAAGAGAGGCGACGGCCAAAACTTGGAGGCGAGAGTTTCACTTTTTTTTTCCCCCTCCTCAGGCAGAAGGATGTTCTCCTGACAGAGGGCCGGGATGTTAACTTGCCTAAAAATAATCGCTCCTGCTAGATCAACAAAAGGTCATGTGCTCGGCGGAGCGCCTTCCCAAGTTTGACGGGAGGGCGAGGCTGGAAGTTGAACCCCCCGCCTCGCCCGCCGCCGGGCATCCTCCGTCGCCCGGGAGCCCGCGGGCAGGGGCGGGGAGGGCTGCCCGGGAGGGCACGGCGCTCGGTGCGCCCCGGGGCGGGCGGCCCGGCGGAGGGCACGGCGGCCGCCGAGGCAGCGGAACAAAGCTGCGCACCGCCGGGGCGGCCGGGCTCGGGGCTCGGCGGCGCCCGCCGCGGGCACGGGGCTCCCCCGCCCCGCCCCGCCCCCACCCCCCGCCCGGCGAACTGACACGCCGCCGGAACAGCCAAGGTAACGGGGGGGCCGGGGGGAGCATCTCCCCGGCCTGCCGCCAAGCGCCGGAGTTGCGCGCCCGTCCCCGTGTGCTGTGCGAGCCTGCACCACGGGCAGCCCATCCGCGCACACGCGCGCAAACACGCGTGCTCATACAAATTAAAAAAAAAAAAAAAAAAGAAAAACAACAAAAAAAGAAACCAACAACAAACAAACAACAAAATAGGAAAAAAAAAAAAAGGGGGGGGGGAAGACCACCCCCACCCCCCCAACGCAAAAGGCAGCGGCTCCCCCGCCCCAGCAACTCGACTCACCTTTCAAACTCCTGAGGTAAATCAGGGTCAGTTAGCATGCTGGAAAAGCACAATTTCCCTTTGTCACAGCAGCCACCTATGGTCGCCTCCAACTGAACCTGTCAAGTGAGTCCAAACCTTCTAAACCGATTGATTTTCTCTCGCTCGCTCTCTCTCTCTCCCTCCCTCCCTCCCTCCCTCTCCCTCCCTCCCTCCCTCCCGGCTCGCTCGCTCTGAGCTAGGACTCCTTGACCAGTCTCTTAAAGGGGCAGCGCGCCTCGCAGCAGGCTGCGCGCACAGCTCCCCCCACAGCGGCGCGGCTGCGAGGCGCTGGGCACCTCGGGGTGCCTGTCCTCTCCTTTTAATTCTGCTCGCCCGCCGCCGCCAAACGGGAAAAGTCAACTCGTTCAATGTCCTAAAAACCGATGGGGGGGGGGGGGATAAATGGGGGGGGGGGGGGGGGGGGGAGGAGGGGAGGGGGGTGGGAAAAAAAAAAAAAAGCCCGACAATCCACCTAAACCGACAAACCAGGAGCAAATCCCCTGCGCTGAGGAAGATCAGTGGAGAAAGAAGATAAAACAAGAGCAGACTGATTAAATTGAAACAGTTATCAACTCTCTCGGAGTTGAAATAGGGGAGAAAAGCTTAGACACATAAAAATGTTACCAAAGGCATTTGTGCTCCGAAGAACTTTCATTCCATTCTCCCCCCTCCCTCTCTGCTCTCTCGCTTTCTCTCTCCCTCTTTCTCTCTCTTTGGGGAGGGGAGAAAAAAAAAAATCACCAACCTCCCCGCACAACAATCAGGCATTGTTCTGAGGGAAGAAAAGCAACTTTGACAGATTGAAATATAGCAGAGGCCCCTTCAAGGAAACCTGTAAACAACTTGTCACTCACTCTGTCGGTCTCACTGTTCGCTCTTGCTTTCCACAAAGTGCTGCGAACCGTCCTGGCAACAAACCCAAAGTTTCCTCAGCTCCAAACTCCATCAAACAGCCCCGTTGTGTGCAAGGGGAAAGGTACCCACATGCCAAAACAGCGGCCGCGCGCGCACACACGCACAAACAACAACACAAATAAACTTTCCGTCCGCCTGCTCGGGCTTGTCTCGTTTTCTTTCTAACCCCCGCTGCCCGTTCCGCCCCCCGACCCCGACCCGGGCCAGCAACAGGAGTCCCTCCGCTGCGGGTCCCCCTCATTTTCCCTGCCCGGGCAGCCCCTGGTAACAAGGTGGACGGAGCGCGGCGGCAGAGCCCCTCGGCTGGCGGCCGGGGCGCAGCCTCCGCGGCATTTCCAGTTATCCCGATAAGAGCCCGGCCGGCGAGGCCGGCAGGCAGGTAACGGGCCGGTCACGGGCGGGGACGGAGGCGCGGGTGCGCCGGCAGCCGCCCGGGGCCAGCCCCGCATCCCGCCCCGGCGGCCCGGGGACATCCGCCGGCCGCCCCGCTGCGGGCTCCGCTGCACCGCCCGAGCCCGCCCCGGCTCGGCCCGGCCCGGCGGGGAGAGGGGTCAGCGGCCGGGAGAACGCCGCGGGGAAATTCCCGTCCGAGCCCCGGGGATTAGCCGGGGGCTACTCTGGAACCGAAGCGCACAAAGCCTCAATAGTCTGCACGGCCCGTGTCCAGCCTGGCACTGAACTCCCAGTAAGGGGCGGGGGGGGGGGGGAGGAGAAAAAAACTGGTCTCCCTGTTCTTTAGCACACACATGCACACACCCCCACACCCACAACCATATATCTATACTCCATTCTTTCCAGTTCCCAAGCCCTAATTCCTTTCTCTTATTATTTATTTCCCCCCCTACTTTAATTTGCAGCTGGATGACATTAAGGGCCTTTAAAATCCACGAGGTTTTGACCCTACAACAGTTTGATTAGGTCTGCTGCCCCCCTCTCTTCCCCTCTTATCCCTACCTCCCAGTGACACTGAGAAAGCAAGTTTACTTTTTGAAATACATATACATATTTGCACAGAGCAGCCATAAAATGTTCAACATGTTCATGCCTACTGGCTTAAAAAATTCCAAATAGAAAAAGCTTATTATTTTTATTAATATCTGAGAGCTACACTGTTTCATTCTCTCCTTTTCCCTCTCAGTGCATGTGTGATAAACCAGCAGGCTCACACAGGGACCAGTCAGTCCAGTGTTGGCATAAAGGCATCGTCAGCTAGAAGTCTGGGATGATCATTTTAATCACAAGCAGCAAACCCACTTGCAACTTACGCACATCATCCCCAAAGAGCATTAGACCATTCACGAAACAAAATGCCGAAGCTAAGTTTGCAAAGGCGCCTTCATTGCCGTTCATAAAAGAGGATCTGCGAAGGCTGCCTCCAGCCTGCCTTACACCACCCCAGCGCTCACAGCGGAGTCGCATACAATCTGTCAACTTCTGGCATGAGGTAGATCTAATGGCTCCTCACTGAGGGGCAGGGTAAACTGCCTTCCTTCAGTAGCCCCTTGCAAATAATATTTTCCACAGAGGTCTGCTCATAGGAGTCTGACAAACCTAGTTAATATGTACAAGGATTTTTCATTTTTTATTTAGGAGCTGGCCCTTTTAGGACAGCTATGAAGTACACATTGAAAAGCAGCAGATGATCAAAAAGAACAATTCCGAATACTTTCACCTGAGGGTCTCAAACCATGTTAAGTCTCACATTACTCCTCTGCAGGTAATAAATATAATTAGGGCCGATTCCAAAACTTTATTTGTATTGAGAAGTATCTCGCTCTGCAGGGGCTCCATTCAAATCAGCAAATCTCTCTGTGGAGTAGGAGGCTACTTAGTAGGAGAATTTGGCCTCAAATAAGGAAACTGAGATGCAGGCAGGCTTAGTAGCTTGCCCAAGTTGACACAGTTAGCCAGCTCCTGCAAAAGGATGAGAAACAAAGATCCCTTGTGCCTCACAGTTGACAACAGTCCTTACGCTGCCGAAACAATGTATTTTAGCTTTTTCCCACAAAGGCATGACTTTTGCATCTACTATTTGGTTAAAACATACTTCATTGTTGTATTCACATTTGTAGGGGCCCTTTTCTTGGTCTTTCATATTCCCCTTGATGCACCATTGCCCATCTATAAATGCTGTTCCTTCCTTGCCACTTCTTGCTTTCTTCCTCTCTTTCCTCACACTTGGCCCTGGGAGAAGTTTGCAGAGAAAAGCCTTTCAGAAGCCCCAGCTGGAAGAAAATGAAGACCACCTTTTATTCAAAAACTCTCAACAGTTTTGGCAGAACAGGACTACCATATTTTGACTGCACATCAGCTCGACTCAGCTCTCTGACCTTACTTTTTTTTTTTTTTTTTTCCGAACTCCACAACTGCCCTTCTTCTACCACGTTCTTCCTCTGTCTGATGACATATATTTACCCCCTCCTACATCATTTCCTATTTGAGCTTTTTCAGGGCAATGACCACATACTCATCCAAGCTGGTATTATGCCTAGCACAATGGGGCTCCTTGCTTGCTGGCTGTCCGCTAATATGATTATAAACCAGAGCAATCACCACCAACATCAGGAACTGTGGAAGAGACCATTGGCTAGACTAGGAAGAAGTACACAGAACCATAAGAAAAGGTGAGGAAAAGCAAAAAAAAATGTTCAGGGGAGAAAACAAAGAACTCTGAGCAAGAGGGAGAGTTGAGATGGGGAGAGGAAACAGGAGAAAGGAAGGAAGTAGAGATCATTCCCCTGAATGCTTAGGACACAAACCTTTCTTTTCCTTTAGTTTACATTTACTCCTACTCCAATACATTCTGTGCTCAGGTACCTACCCCTTCCCACTTTCCTTAGTATTACATTTTCTGCAACAGTAGTTACTCCCCCTTCCAGCTGAGTGGGGGGCAACAGAGTTGGGTCTGAAAAGGATTTTTTTTTAAAAAAAGTTACTGTTACTATTATATTAATATTGTATTGAATTACTATATCATTATATTGCTGTTATTAGATTATTAACATTCTATTGTATAGACTTATCAACAGAATTATGATCTCATAGTAAGTTCAACTGCAATTGCAAGAGGGAGAAAAAGCAAGTTAAACAAATGGTTTGAGGGAATCTCTGAAACACTTCTATAAATCATTTCATATTAACTTTAAGGCTTACTTTTTAGAAATGGCCAAAACACATCACAAAGGCTGCTATCATATCAGAAAGTGGAAAAACTGAGGAACTGGGATAAATTACCACTGTCTGAGAAAGAAGAAAATGTATGTAATATGCAACTGTCCAGTTTTTAACATATGAAGTTCTATCTTGTCCTGAAACTTTTAGTAATAGCAAGCCCTGATGCCCCCTTTTACCAAGCGAGTTGTAGTTACAAAAAAACACTTTTAATCTGGGAGATTCACATTCAGTTCTCTCAATTCTCTTCCCAAACTGAGGATTCAGGATATAAGTCCAAATATCTTCAACCGATGAGAAAAATGATACCTCCCCACCCCCAGCAGTTCAGTGAATCTGCATTTCTCTTGCTTTGTTTCCTTTAAGGGGTGCCCAAAACAAACAAGTCCAGGTACAAGAGGACAATTTGGGTTGAACTAAACAAAAAAGCTCTGATTTTCATTTGGGTGAGGGGAAACAACTCGAATCATAATCTTTTATCTGAATTTTTGTGCTTAACTGAATTTTTTGTCGCTATTGTGGTTCTGCAGTTCAAGAGGTGAACCAAAAAATCAATTATCCACCCAGCTCAAGTTAGAAATACCATAACTCTGGAATATTGCATAGACAGAATCTACAGGTCTTTACGAAAGCACAGTGGCAGAAGGAAAGCCTTAAACAAAACATTTTATTTTCTTTTTAAATCACCAAACGATAGCACTTCAGCCTAGTGACTTGGCAGGTACAGCAATACAGTAAGTAAAGGAAGTGCTGGGGGAAAAAAAAAAAGAGCTTTTTGGGTTTTGTTGTTTCCACTGTAGGTTTTAATAATAGAGACCTACAAAGTCCAAGGAAATGTAAGATGTTCCACAGAATGATTTACTGGAAAATTCTCACAGAAAATATGCAAAACTGAAGATCCTAAATGGATTTTCTTTTTTAGGCACACATTCAAAACAACTGCAGCATTAAGAAAGAATCTATAAGATTTCAAGAAAGGGTGTTTTGGAACAGGTTATGAGACAGCGGAAGGAGAATAGAGTGGGGTTGATGCATTTACTACGAAGAATATCTTGCAAATAATGAGTGCTTGCTTCAGAGTATGGAAATGTTTAGCTACAATGCAGTTTGGATCATATGCTTAGGAACAGATTTTTCCTTTCAGTGTGCATGCCTAGCTGCCATTTCCATTAATGGGAATTAAGTACATGTGTCAAGGGGAGAAGTTAACTCTTAGAAATATAACTAATCTATGCTTTTTTTAAAGAATGTAAATGCCACATCAGGCATGTTCGGTGTTGGCAAAACTGAGTGCTGAATATAGTATAGCAAAATCTGAGAAGGAGAAGGCGGTCTGGAGGACTGAAATTTCTGTGCTATTTAGAGTTTTTCAATTTACTGAATTTCTTCAAGGAAAAGTAAAACCATCTCATTTGCAAGTGGGAAGCCCTCATTTATCAGTTATTTATTTGCAACTTCAGCAGGGGCCTACCATCTGCAACCCTCCCCATAAAAGAGAACTGACAGTACCCTTAAGAAAAAATCTGAAATTTCATCTAAAATTTGAATTCATAGTTCCCTGAGGCTCACTAAATGTTACAATAAAGTTCCTAATAATTTTTTTAAAGGAGGCCGGCACTTTTTGATTCTGTCCACTCTGCATCAGCAAGGGAAAGGGAACCTCAAAATTAATACAGATGTAAACTATAATATAAATGGGTGTTTTAGAAATAAAAATAGTATATGTAAACACATTTAAAATTAAATTGCATCTATATTTTGGCAAAAAGTAAATTCTAACTGTGAAAACAAGAAAAATTTGCGAGAGGACACATTCCTGCTTTTGTGTCATGTCATGTGTGCATCCCCAGTTTCTTTATTTTGGGTAGAGCTTGATATACAATTTCTCTGTACTGACAGTTAGCTACAGGCTCTCTTTACTGTTTGTATTAGTAGCCTTGGTCTACACAGAAGCAGCTTGAAAAAAATTTAAATAAAAACAGGACAGTTTAAAAAAAAGTCAGAAAAATAGAGAACAGATCCATGGATAGGAACTGTGCTTGAAATGATTTAAGAAGCTAAACTGGATTTCAAATTTACACTTTCTCATTAAGGTTCTGAACATAAAATGTTACTAAAATAGGAACCTGTTGCTCTAAGTATTTTTTTTTCTGTGTTCTTTTTTCAGTGCAGTTACTTTGCATGGAATGTACAGTCCCGACCGACCGAAGCCCACAGCCTCACCTTACACACAGTCCCCCTATTCTGCCTCCATCCTGATCAGGATGATTACTTTCTGAGTGACAGGCCCGTTTACTGTCAGTGCCCCATCTGATCTTCAGCCTCTCAGATGACAATGCCAGCAGGAATGTTCTCCTCAGTGTCAATTTTAGTGACTGTTACAAACATGTAAATTTCTGCCACAATATACCTGACAATGAATGTAATTCATTTCACACAGATAATCAACTCCCATCAAAAAGAAACTACTCCCTGTTACCCCAGTGCATGTGTGGAGGGGTGGTTGGTAGAAATCGAGTCTCTTCTGAACAGGCAACCTGAGTTTTATAGCCTAACATAAGCTTCTGAGCCTAAGTATCCTAAAACCACAACTTTGATCTATTTGTAAAAGTAGACAATAATTGTTGAACATGAATCCAAGTGCACTGAAATTAAGATCTTTGTGTTAACTCAATGGGCCTTTCCTGCATGCCTACCAATATAATCCCTGTAGGTTTTACCACCACATTCTCGTCACTTCCCCAATGAGAATTCTGTCTCTTTTCTTAAGTCATCCACTGAATAGGTTAGAGTCATCACATTTTGCCTCAGCATTTCTAATCTGACTGCTTTTCCCACTATAGTCTGCTCTTACTAACTGTGCACCAAGGACGCTGGGTTTAAAACAAACAGATTTGCTTCCATTGGTTGTCTGATGTAAAAAAAGCATCATGCAATTAAAAGTGCAAGGGTATTTTGGAATAATCCACAGCACTCAGTCCTATGTGCTTTGTAAAGGCAGCCTTCCTCTTGTGGACGTGCAGTTTGCTCTGCTGTTTGCAAGCAAAATTCTCCATGCCCAGAGGTACATCTACTGTCTGCTTCTCTCCACTAGCAATGGTGGTCTTTTAGTGCCATTACCATCGTTTATTATACTTTTAGCACAGGACTACAGCCACCCATCAGCTAACCAGATTGAGCTCTTTGGCGGTGGGCATGATACAAACATTTATAGCTCAACTCATGGTTGCCCTCTGTTTTATATACTCTGCTGGTTTAAAGAAAAAGTGGGAATACAAAATACTTGCAAATAATATTAGCATTTTCTTTTCAGTTTGTACAGGAAGAGCAGTGAAGAATTAGGTCTTTTGTAAGAAATATCCTCTATCTGAACCAGTTTACAGTTTAGTCTGTAATTGTAATTGGACAAAGAACACAAAAAAGAAACATTCTTACATTCTGTGAATTGCTTAACTATTTTATTCCTTTTTAGTCCATGTAATCATAAGAATTCATATAACTGCTATCTAGTAAATTTCTCGGAAAATATAGATACTGAAATATATGGGTTTTAAATTCAGGACAAATTTGGAAATATATTCCCCTTCTACTGTACCACACACAAAGTCTCTACCTTATGCATACCATCTATGATAAGATTAATCAATTTACTGTTTATTAAATGCACTCTACTGATATTTAACTTGTTATACAAGTTACTGGGAAGATCTAACCGTAAATTAAGCAATGATTCCAATGATGTTAAATGCATTCCTGTAAGGGAAGGAGTTATAAACCACATTGCTATCATACACCTTGCACACTGAAACAGCAATCAATGAGTATGTAGAGTTACATTTCATTTATAAAGTTACAAAAGCATACCATACCCATTCATTTATTTTAACGGTGCTCCAATGCAGTTTTATGAGTGATTTTTCCACTTTTGAGTAAAAGCAAAATTAATGCCATTTGGTTCTGTTGAAGCAAAAAGCTGAACTCCTATTTCCAACACACAGATTCCAATTCAGCCACTATTATAGAGAAATAAATACGTAAGTATGGTATAAAACAGACCAATGGCTTGTTGTTATTGCTGTTTCTATGGAGGCTTAACTCTTGCTTCTCATCCCTCATTACCTGGGACAGCTAGAGGCTAGAAACATTGCCAGGGCAGCATGCTGAAAGCCCCTGGGAATGCTTCCACACCTTGTATGGGGAAACACTGGGAATATACTGCTACAGTATTCTGAAGCATAAGTCTCAGAAAATCAGAATATCTGGGGACACTTCAAAAGCCTTAATGCAATCCAGGTACAGAGTTGACTACCTTCTACTACCAATTAGCTGGTAAGCAAGACAGATCTTCAACAGCTGCCACTGAGAATATAAAAGAATCAGAAAGGAGATATAAAAGAACCACAGCCGAAAAAAACCCAACCAAACCCAAACCACTGTATTGAGACAAACATTCATTAAGATTAAGACACAAAGAATTTTCTCAGGAATGTTTATCAAAGAAAATTTATGTCATAAATTTTCCTCTGCCTGGAGAAGATCCAAACCTGACTGTCTTTTCTGTTACCATATAACCTTGTACTGAATCCAGACCGCACATTTAGTCACCCACTTTTCCCCTTAAATAACACTTTCTATTTCTGATGTGGCTTTTGTTTTGTTTTACAAAGTTTAATTTCTCTCTCTTTGTTGATGCATTTTCCTTTTGTCATTATTTCAGAGTTGTGTAGAAGTAATTAGTGACACAATGCCAAGGACTGAACCTCACAAGCAACCTAAATATTTTGATTCACTGAGAATACAGTCTGTAATTTACAAAGTGCCTGACCCCTGTCCAATAAATAAAATAAAATAAAATAAATTAGGTAACTTCTGCATGTTAACAGCCTGAGGCATACAGAGAATAATGTCAAAATGCAGAAACAGTGAATGTCACCACATGAGATATCAGAGATAGTCTTCTGACACTTTTTCAAGAAACAAAATCACATTCATATATACCTTTTTAGCATTTGACCTCACATGATCAATCCTGTCAACCATCTCTCCTGGTATTTGCATGTAGCCACTGCCCTTTCTTGAGAGCAATGTGGTGCAAAATCTGGGCAAAGATTTCACATGTGAGAATGTCACGGGTGAAACTTGTTTTCTAATGAATTCTGAGCTAGCAATAGAATGGCAGCAGGTATCTCCAGAAGTGTAAATTGAGTGGAAAAAAAAAGGAGACAAGAGACACCTACCTTTTTTTTTCTTTTTTTCTTTTTTTTTTTTTTTAACTGGCCTTGTCTTTTTTTTCCTTTTTTCTTTTTCTTTTTTTTTTGGAGTTTTTTGGTTTTGTTTTGTCTTTTTTTCAACTTGCCATAAATTTTTTAGAGGGATCTCAATACTGTAGTCAGTTATATATGACTGTATGCAGTCAGGACAGGCCTTTGGCACAAAAGCAAACATACAGAGCTTTTTAACTACAATCTCTAAAAAGTTCACAGTTTTTAGAGTGATTTGTGGGCCATGACACACAGGGCCACTAAAAAAATGCCCATGCTGTTACCAGGGATTTGTGTTTAATTGCATGAAAAAGATGTACATCATTTAATAAAAGCAAATTTTCTTACAAAAGTTTGAAAATTCACCACAGAATTTAAATGAGAAGTCCACCTCAAGCACAGAAACTACACCTTGCTTCAAAACAAGAGAGAGTTCTCCACTGTATTATGTCCTAGATGTTTCAATGCAATGTGGGCTCTGACAGGTCAAGCGTTCCGGAAGCCTATTGCTGTTCCTCATCTCCTGCTGGCTGCTTTAACTCTGGCATATGCATTACTTCATAAAATATTAGCTTAAGCATAAAGTGGCATAAAATATAAAATAAACCAATTTTTATAAGACAGAAAAAACAGGCAAGTGCACTACTGAGTTTAATACCATGAAGTACCAACCAAGACGCACCACAACCCCACAACATCCCTCTGAGGACCACAGCTTACTGGTGCAGGTCCAGGCATCCCTTGATGGAGCTCGTGCCTACACAAGCCAAGCTGGATAGATGGAACCTGGCATGTGTTACAGACCCTCCTGTTAGAGATGTGGTCTGCAAAGACAGAGCAAGAGCGACCTTTTTCATAGCTAACTCCAAAATCTTTTATTTGGACACATAATGCTGAGATAAACATGTGAGTCTTTTATTTTATTTCTCTGATATGGAAATACTCTGGGAATCTGGACCAAAAGTGAATGACAAGTTGCATGAAAGACTGTTTCTTATTTTGGTTTTGTATGTCTGCATTTGACTGAATGACTTGTTCTGGTAATCGAGAAAGTAAAAAGGAGTAACCGATCCTCCTTTCTTTTCTTTCATAAACTTCTGGTTTTAATATTTATTTTTTCTCTAAAGAGTCTGTTAGCTTTTTCGTCATATAGAAGTCAGTCTATTCAAGCTGAAAATTTGCACTGCTTCTCTTTGAATTTCTTCTGTTTCTGCTATATACATTCTTCAGGCAGTCTAACCCATAAAGAACTCAGTATTACAGGAAAGGGTTAGTGACATATGACACTCTAGTATTTTCAGCATTGTTTCTTTATTCCATTTTCAACAGTTAGATCTTGTCTGCGGATCATTCCACATGCTTTGATTAAGTAACCCATAAGGAAACATAGGTCGTCTTCCCTTCGAGTCCCAAGTGGTCAGTTATGCTAGAACAGAGCAGTGAGCATAATCACATCCATTTTTCTACCTGATGTGCGATACTCTGCATTTGTCAACACCACATCTGTGTAGCCAACCTGCCCATTTTCCTGCATGGAGTCCTTTAGTATCTTCTCCAGCCCTGACTTGAATGATTCTGTCTCAGACACAAATGTTTCTATAGCACTGGTCACCATCATTTGCAATTCATTAATATACGTGTATATATATGTGAAACACCACCTACAACACTCAGACTTTGGATACCCCTGTTATAGTTTTGCTACACCAAACATTGATAATATACTTTTAGTTTTGTCTCCTGTCTCTCAGAGGACTATCTAAGTCTCAGAAGTACTCCTATCCCACAACCTATTTCTAATAGTCCCTTGTGAAGGTTTGTTTTTTTTTTTGAAAAAAACTTTCTTTAAAGGGAAAAAGAAAAATCTAATTATTTTATTTTACTATTTGTTGACAAGCTCAAGGAATTATCATTGCACATCATTTTTCTTTACAAAAGCTATGCTGATGGATAACTATAGTATCACAATACTCATCTATATGTCTCCTAGTTTTATTTTTTATTACTACTTCAACCAATTTATCAAATAAGGGAGAAAATTCATTAGACTAATTCTCAGCATCAATTCTACTATTCAATTAAAAAGAAGCAGAAAAATTGCTTTCTCCAACCTTACAGGTTAGAAGCCAATATTAAAGGAAAGAATACATATTAAGTTAGCAGCCCTATTTGAGCTCACCATCAATTTCCAGTAGCATATTTTGATATGTCTAACTTTACCTAGTACTCTATTGCTCTTCATTTGATGAGTTTAGCACCTACTTTTCCTTCACTTTTTTCTTTGACAGTAGCTAATCCTTAATTTTGCAAAAGAATGGTTGCAGGATAGATTTCCTTCTTAAGTCCTCTGTGACAGAATATGGCCAGGAAATAATTTGGTTTCTCAGCAAACCCATTATTCTCCTTACCTATTTTTCTGTGTTACAATATGAAGGAAAATATCCTTAACTATTATTTTGTGTTACAGTACTGAGGGAAAAAATATTTACAAACTTCATATAGACAGCCTTTTAGAAAACACCTGAACTTACTCATAATTTCAGCAGACCAACCCATCCTCTAGACACTGTGCCTGTTTTGGATGCAGTTCTCTTGCATTTCTAGCTAGCAATAATCACGACATCCTCTAGTTTTCAGCCACACCTATTCCAATAGCACATTTCCTTTCCTAATACCGTATACTGCACGGTGCAAAGCAAGTCTTCAAACAACTTGGAACCAAGTCCATCCCCTAGTAAGCCCTCAGGGTTTGATAGCTTTTGCCATACATTGATTTACTGAGGGAACCTATAAAATCAGAGCCTGTCTTTGTCAGTGCAGTATGAAATGGCATCAGCTCTCTAAAGCTGAGGGAACTATAGCTTCCTGAATCAGGCAATTGGGCCAGGGATTTTGTGAGATTAAGCCACTATGTAAGAGTTTTGATAGTCTCTGCACACGGTTGGACTAGCTCATAGGAGGAGAAATACAGTATTTTTTAGTAATGACCCAATGACCTGCATTTACAGATCCGATTGCAGAGTTTTCTGTGACTATTCTGCAAAGCTTGCACTAGTTTCATAGGTGGGAGAGAAAACATGTGAAACCAGGATGGAAAAGTTTCAACATTAACAAAAACCTGACAGGTTTGTGGTTTGTTTGTTTGTTTGTTTTTTTTAAACTATGTATTTCTTATAAACCTGACAAAATATTTCCTTGTGTTAGCATTTTATCTGTGAATACTGCTTTCATTATTGGTAAATATACACAGGCTCTCTGCCACACTCTCCGATGTCCATACAGGACCTGTAACATGCCCTATCCCTAAAATACAGGATATTCAATGAAAAATTTGTAGTAATGTATTTTTAAAGGTTGCACACAAAGTCCATGTACCACAATAGTTTTCATATATTCATATTCATATGTGAATATTCAGTTACTAATATAACACAGTGCATATACTACATGAGGAAGACTACAGTGAGCAAACCTCTTAGAAAACAATCTGTTGGACTACTCCAATTCACAGGTGAGTGAACACCAGGAACAAAAAAGGAGGCTCACCTCCACCTACATGGGCAATGCAAAGGCAACAGACTCATTGCATATGCTTAATTGGATCCCACATCATGCGGACAGTGAATCCCAAGCATCTTTGTTGCATTATCCTGACTGCTCAAAGTCACTCTTTGCATAAACCAGGAGCACCTGTAGGATTTTCAGATACTCATTGTCAGTTGCTGAAGAGTCAGATGCTGCTGAGCCATTTCTGGCCTTCCAAAAATCTCGTAGATCACTGCACAAAGCAACAAGGCAACAGATTATCACTGAAAGCCATAGCACATTACTCAGTTCTTTACAGTTTGCGTGTCTACTGAAACTTTCAGACGTGCCATGCTCACCGAGTCAGTTATGGTACAGAACAGAATCCCTGTAAGCAACACATGCAGGTCTTGTGGCATCATTCTAAACCAGAAGCTCACACTGACCATTTCCATTCCTATACCAGTATGTAAAAGTTTCCTCACATTTAGACTATGGACAATTCTTACTTCTGGTGATATAAAATATATATATAATATTTGATGTCATCTCCCTAACAGTGTGACCATTCTCCTTGTATTTACGCCTTTACTCACAGGTAATTGTGTGCCATTGTTTTCTTAGTGTTTAAATACACACAGCTGAATGAAGTAAGTATTCATAGAAAGCACTCAGTTTGGGTAATGTGATCCATTTCAAACATCAAAAAAATACAAACCTAACAAAAATTGTTAAAAGATAAGCACAAAGTGCCTTTATGCATATAAAGAATCTATAAAGCCGTCACTAGGTGGGTCCATAGCAAGGGATTAGGCTTTGAGAGATGCTACATGCAAAACATTAATGCTTAAAACAGATGCAACGCAGACCAAAAGAGTCTGGAAATGGGAAAGCAAAGTCAGAGAGCTTCTTTTCTCCAGCTGCAGAGCCATCAGGCCTGGAAACCAAAGGGCTGAGGGGCTGTATTTTGCACCGGCTGCCCACCCTTGTAGACGCTTTCATTAGGAAGAATACAATTCCAATTATAACAGAATTTACTCATGTTCTCTGGTAAGCATGCCCACATGCTCACATAAAAGTGATATTTCTCCTTTCTGTAGGGGTAAGGTTGAGGATGAAGTAAGGTATTTTTACAGACCCAAATGTCTGCATCTTCAAGCCAAAGGAGGAACGTTCCTAATTCATTCTTGAAAGTATTTCTTTGGGGCAATGAGTGGAAAGGAAAGTGTAATTTCTTAAATTACTTTCCTCTTGAACTGCCATAAGAGTAGGGTGTGGATTCCAGGCAGAAACCCCATTCTTTTAGGTCTCGTCACATTTATTCAGATCTAGCCAGATGTCAGTCAAATAGGAAACTGCCTCAGTGTGGCCACCATGACAGCAAGGAAGGAATAACAGGTATTTTCTCATTTCTGCTAAGCAGAAGCTCCTATCAGAATACAAAGATGATGGAAAATGTGGGTGGATTATTTGGTTCCAGCTGGCTCCACATCACACAGTAAGGAAATGCCACGATCTTTGACAGGTTCATATTAGCAAAAATCAAGCAAAAGATTATGGGAAAGCTTCCCATTCCATTATCAAATAATTTGGGGGAGGGAGAAGGATGGGAGACTAGCAGTTTTTCTTTCTAAGCTCTCAGGAACTGTCTATTTTTATGACCCTTTTAGTGCTGAAAGCTTTGTCTGAAATAAAGACTAATCTCAAAGGATGTGAAAGCAAACCTATCGTTAGACTATTCAGAAAATGTAAAGCAGGAAGAAATGAACCATTTTCATCTGGTGGAGCTGCTACACAGCAGGTCTAACTTACTGACTAGCAATAGGTGCCAGGGCCTGGAGGGCACTGTCAGCGCTGTTGGGCCCTGCCCACCCCCGGGACCCCATTTCAGCCCCAGGGCCATCAGCCTCTGTCCCAGCGATGCCGCAGCAGGGCCCGTCTCCAGCTCCCGCAGCCCTGCCCTGCCATGGGCCCGCTGAGCCAGGCCCACCCATGGGCCCACATCTTGGGCCTTGGCCCGGCCCTGTGGAAGCGCCCCGTGCCTGGGGTGGAGCTGCCCCCGTGCCCCCCAGCTGCTCCCGGCGGGGCGGTGGGACAGGCCCTGGCTGGGGGGAGCCCCCATTGCTCCTGGCCCTGGGGAGCCACTGGCCCCCGTTGGCACCCTGACAATAAGCCCTACATCGTCACCCATCTGCAACACGACCAGTAACTGATCGCCAGTAAGAAAACCTACCCGATAACCTCCAATACCTAAACCAAATAAAAATCAGCATCAGAAACATCTTCCCTACATAGACAGGAGTGGGAACACGTCGTTTGTACATGAATGTACTGCACCCAGTTACACACACAAATTGTCTATATACTGTATAGAATTAGGTGCCTTAAACACTAGACAGAGACTGATCTGTGCCAGTCAATAAGGAATTGGTGGGGACAGTATTTAAATAATGTCCCCCACTGGTGTTTCAGTCCTCTGCTACTGAGAAACTGCTCTTTGCCCTTGGGCCCCACAATTCAACCGCATTGTCTACCCTCGGACCTTCCCAGGCCATTGCTTTCAGGAGTGAAGGGACCACTTAGTTCCTCTGAACACTGCCAGAGGAGGAAGAAGGGAGGGCAGCGCCGATGGCTCTCCATGCCCCACACACCTAACAGGTCAATGACTGAGAATGACTGACTGCACCTGGGAAATGGAGAAACTGGGGCCAGCCCTCCTGCATCTGAAGGCTACAAACGCACACCCTGCTGTTCCTCCAGACTTGCTCCAGCTGCCAGGCGCTAAAGCTGCAACTACCAACCAGTCACATTCAGTAGGTCTCTCTAGAAGCTGCTACGAGATGCAGAAAACTCACTTTGATGGGAAAGTAGCACGAAGATGCCCGCTAGCATGGCAGGTAACAGAGAAGATGGTCCTCCAGCTTCCAGACTCTCTTCTGTGGCCTCTTCCTTCATTTTACATTAAATGGCCATGGATGAAATATTAAAATTGTTTCATTATGTAATTCATTAAGCTAGGAGAGAAATCTTTCTGCAGCCAAATTAGTCTTTCATTCTTTCTGGCCAGTTTGAACAATTTCATTAAAAGCATTACAGATCTCAGCTAACCCCAGGATCTCCTGTGTTCTTCTTGTGGTTGGGCCCCTCTCCTCAAAAGTGGGGAAGGCACATCTGACCCCCCCCCCTTGGCAAGAGGAGAGATTAACAGCCACAGAGCAACACTTAATTTGTGGATCCAGAGAGATCTCTGAGGCAGGTAAGTGCTACACTGTCCACTTCTACCGAGACAGAAGCACTTCTGAGTCCACTTTATTTTAGGTTAAGGATATCACGCAATTGGGAAGTTTCAGCACAATCAGTGTAGACAGAAACTAAGGAGAGGTTCTTGGAATCACAAGATTTCATTTAGACACTTAGGCTCTGTCACTGTTCACTTTAAACACTTGCTGATGTATGCCTAAGTGCAGTTCCAATTAAAGAGGACAAGATATTCCCTGTCTAAAGAAATTAGATGTGGTTGAAATAAAACTCCCAGACAGGAAACAGGCTGGAAATACATGTAAATTCCAGAGTCTGAACCTGGTATTTAGCAATCCCTTGGAATTATTATCTCCTGTTTCCTAAAAATACATGTCTGCTACAACTTTAACATCAGCTCCAAGCCATTCAAATGTTCAAGGACTGGCAACAGTTAATTTTTGTGAAGTATTACTGTCAAACCACACTAGGATATATGCTGAACTTGTCACATGGTTCTTTCAGTACAGTTAAACAACGCACTCAGCCAAGACAACATAAGATAGCAGCACTATCGTATGAGCTAAGTACTATTCTATCATCAGGATGCTCTCTCAAATGAACACTCTAAACACACTTACTTAGTAATTTCTGAGCAATTTTTACTATAAAATTAACCCTTTTTTGATTTCAACATGCATCACCAAAAAATACATACCGTGCAATCTCTAGATTCAGAAAATGTAATTGAGGTAAAGATGAGCTGCCTAGTAGTTTGAACAGGTGACCATAGGATGGGAATTCCCCAGTTTATAATGCCAGTGCTCGTCCAGCTTCTTTCAGTTCTTTAAGATCTTGTCAACTCTAGCTCCAACTATCCAGCTCCAAAAAAAGTTAGTATCTGTTTCATAGGGCTTCCAAGAGAGTCAGCTAGTTAATGTGGTTTTTTTAACGGGGCTTTCAAAATATAGAGTACTCCATAAGTACACAGATTTGCTAAAAGAACTGACAACGGATCTGGAACTATCCTTTGATGAAATGGTTGTCTCAACAGCCATGATTTCTCTCATTGGGAGACACTATTTTCTTTGAATCACTGCTAGTATGTTATTAACTTCTCTAATAGACGGCAGGGATTTGTGGAAACCAAGACAAAAGTTCAGAATAGAGGTGGATCTCAGTGGGGCTATATTCTGCAGCTTCCCCTGGTGTCCTCTCATTAATCATCTGTTACAAAAAAAGGCTGAGATGGTGCAGGGGATGGAATACTACTTACTGGATAACCTGCAAATGTCATGAACATTCATTTGAGGAAAACTCAGTGTCTTCTGATACTTAGTTTGCATTCTTTTGGATTTATGGCTTTTCCGAAGAGATGAAGCTAATGGTGGTGGTCATTGTACCTGATATGCTGTTTGGTGTGGTATTTGGACTATGGTCAACAGAGGATTTTGCTTTATATGTATGTCAAATATCCAGGATCTTGAGTAGTGTTGATAAACCAGAAAAACCTTTGCAAATCTGATACATTTCATGTCAATAATGCCACAAAAAAGCCTCTTATCTTGTACTGTATACTAATTGCTTCCAATTAAGCCTGAAAAGAGAAAAGCAAGGAAGAAGGCAAAAAGACCAACAAAACTCAGAACTTTTTAAGTTCTTCAAAAAGGTTCTGTTCAAACAGCAGTTCAAAGTATAGTCTGGTTCTTATTTTATCCTAAGTTGGCTTATCCATCCACCATAAGGACTTCTTTAATTCCTGTAAAACAACTGTGTGTTCAGGAGAGTGTCTATTCTGAAAATGTTTCTATTCATAAAACGGTCTTGCTGAATCCTAGCTCTCCAGTATGTTTGCAACTCAATGTGAGATTTACTGGCTGACAGATAAAAGATGTCTTTTTCAAGCACCAGTCCTGAACACTCAGTAAGGGATCATAAAATCAATCTGGTTACCTAGTGGCTCATCCAGCAACTATAGGAATAGACAATTTGTTCACTGTCAACACGTGGACAACTCCATTGCCTTCGCTGCCTTCAGTGGGGCTGTACAGCCTTGCGGAGGAGCCACATTCAGACGCCTGCTCCTGATGCACGGAACAAAGGAAGTTTCATACCACTGTTCTCTGAAGCTGCCGCTCGTACAGTGTGGAGCAGGGGTCGGCAACCTTCCAACGGTGATGTGCCAGATTGTAATTTTCTTTCCCAAATTAGAGTTTAAGAATGCTGGCAGGAACTTTGCAGGAGCCAACAGACGCTGCCTCTCAAAGAGGCAACATGCTGCCAATCAGCTGATTGGCAGTATCTTGCCTCTGTGTGAGGCAGGGGCTCTGGGCTCCTGGGGAATTAGGATCTCAGTAGGAGACAGTGCCTCTCAGAGATACCTCCTGTACTGGCCTTCCTATGTGCCATTCTAAACCTGCCCTATGGTACTGATGCCATGAGTGGCCAGCTCCTAGCTACTACCCTAAAAATCTGTCCAGAATTCAAAGCCATAACCCAGCCTGGGCACTGATTCTAGCACAGAGGCAAAGGACCAAAAGAAAATAGCTTTTAACACTCCCTGAAGCTCACACAAAGTAATGGGAAATAATACAAAGTTCCTCAGTCGTGCAAGTTTATTTGTAACTCTGAATTTCTGTCCAGGGGCACGAGGGCAATTCCAGTGCCCAAACACACATTAGAGAAAAATTCACTTAAAACAATTACATGCGCCCTTGCACTTGCTTCAAATTCACATACCTCTTTCACTTTCAGGACCTGACAATCATTTTCAATTAGTCAGAGAGTAAACACACATAAATGCAACACACTGGTTAAGGTACAATAGATAACTGCAAGCAACTCTGTGGACATTTTAAAATTAAAAATACCTAAGAAAACAAATGGTAATTTCCTGAGGTTTTTGGTAAGTCCGTTATCCAAGCTTAACTCAGACACAGAGACTACCATATCTACTTTTTCTTTCAAAAACTGCAAAAGGGCACAAGAGTCTTTCCACCTCTTTCAGCTTTTGAGTGAGTAGCTGTCATGTTTTGAAGGCATACAAATTGTGTGCATAACCAGCGGCACTGCCATCAGTCACAGCAAAGGGACACAAGTGTGGAACCATGCTTTCTTCAATTCTACACTTTTCAGCCAAACTGAGTAGTGATGCTATTGACAGAGCTGCCACTGTGTCCTCTTCAGGGCATTTAAGAGCAGTGCTGTCTACTTCCCATCTTCTTACTTTCTTTTCCAATCAGACAGTAGTTCACAATCTTCCTCTAAGAATAGCAGTGACTAACTTCTGTGTCACTGGCAGTATTTCATTGGCTCTTGTTCAGTAAATAGTCTAATTCTGCTGAGTTGGTAGCAGCTGAGATTGTTAGTGATATATTGTCCTAGCATTAAACACACTGTCACCTGGCAGGATGATTGACTAGAGTCTGAATCTTGGCAGAACAGTGTTTTGCAGTTAGTTTGGCACTTCTTTATTAAGTTCAGGTTAGATTCACTTAAGGAACATGCTTGCCAGCTATGCCATGTTTTCAACTTTATATCCATCATGATGATTAATGGTCTATTTACAAAGATATTCATAATGAAATTCTTACCTTCTTTTCCCAGCCCAACGTAAAACACACCTATCATTGTATTCTGTAGAAGCAAGCCAAATTCTATCAGAAACATTTTCAGACATCAGCATAGTATCTTTCCAAGTTTTGCACAAGTCCAAAACCATCCAAACATGAGTGCATAGTTTTAGGGATTGATACTGTTCAAAAAATGACACATTATACAAAACCACTCTTCACTTCTTTGTTTTTTTTTCCTCTTTTCTTTGCCTCTGTGTTCCTCTAATTCAGTGAGCCACCTAGGAATATATGAAATTTTGAGTGTCTGCCTCTATGCCTATGCAATTATCAGAATAGAACTATTATGATGGTAGTGCCTAGGAACCTCAGCCACCGGTGGATGGTAGCTGCTACATAAACAAAGAGAAAATCATAGTTCCTGCCCCAGGCATTTTGCAAGTTATGAAACAAGAGGCAGCAGTTAGACTGCAGCGGTATGGAAGCAATGAAATACATTTGCTCAAGGTTATTATGCAGTGGTCTCACAGAGACCTATCAGGCTTTTTTAGATATTAAGACAAACTATCAGTCCAGTCACAGTTTCAACAACTTCATACACCTCATCGTCAAGCTTTGCAGACTACCATTGTTTTGTGGTTTATTGCTTAGGAATGGCTCAACTGTACCATTTCACCTTCTGCAGTAATGGGCTTCCATCTAAGGCTGTCACTGCTACTTTGAAAGCTGAGAGTACAGACTGAAAGACACAGCTGTGCTATGAAACAGTTATGAAGTAAAGAAGTTATTAATCCCTAAGCATATAAATCACCATGCCCAAATGTGGTACAGTTTCTCTAGTATATTTTACTCTCCCTCTGAAATATGAATTTCTCTTGCTCAATCTCCCTTATGATATCCATAGATTTTTTTTCTTAAGTACCTAGGGCCAGATTCTCAAAAATGCCTTGAAATGTAACTAGAAGACCACTCTGCAGTATTCAAAACTGCTTACAGAAGTAGTGCTTAAGCATCTTTTAAAATCCCAGCTGACGCTTTGATGGACCTCCCACAGCCTAAATATCTTAGGCACTGACCTGTCATGCTAAAAATTTGCTCAAAGCTTCCTCCTTTTCCCATAACACACCTCAGTGCTCTGTGACAATAATAAAACCTTTCTTCTTGGGTTAAATGTGGTATCAGCCAAGTTTTCCCTTTAAGTATTTAATTAATCTTATTGCCAAGTATTCTTCTTGAAACCTTGATAAAGAGCCACTTAGCACTCAGAATTAAAATTTATGGGAAAGAAACCTCGGAAGGGATTTGTCTCACCTAACATTACACATCTTCAACATAGCTGTTAATATCTGAGCTAGGCTCCATTCGCAGTTAGCAGAGAGAAGTAGGGTCTCAAAGGACAGAATTAATTTGGCCCATTCTAAATAACTACTAAAGGATTTGGTCAGCTGTATCTCAGAAGTGCCTGTATCTCTGCTTTGACCAGAAAGGAAGGTCAGATAACTAACCTCAGCACAGTATCTGCTCTGAAGACATCTGTAGTTAGGTGAGACGGATTGCACCACTGTGCCTGGAGGTTAAAACAAGATGTTGATAGTCCAGTTTTATTAATTCCTTCCTTTCTGTCACTGACTCCAAACATAACCACCAGCAAATCATTTAACTTCTCAATGTTTCAATTGATGCATCTATAAAAAAAGGTATATTACAGTGCTATTACATTCTAGGTATGCTGCAGAGTCATAGCAAGGCAAAACTAGCTCTTGAGAGCATGTTAAGAACCTCAGAGGGAATATATTAAATATGTGCAAACCATATTAAAGAGACTACTAAAGAAAGGAAAAACAACTGACAAGACTTGGAGTAAGGAATAAAGGAGATTAAATTCCACTCACTGCATAGAAATGTTGTGAATAGTCCATCTTACAAATGTTTAGCATGTTGCACATGCTCAAGAGATCTAGTATTTCAAGGTGGATTTTCTCCACACCATGAGGAGAAGCAAAGAACTTGGTTAAATTGTCATCTAGAGTTACAGAGTGTATGCAAGCTAGGAGAGTTTATTGTGCTGCTAAGCCTTGCAACAGCGTAAATGAAGCTCTTGTTGCAGGGTGCTAATCTTCTCAGAATTCTTATTAAAAATGGATGACTGCATGTACTTCCAAACAGCCAGGGCATCAGTTTTTGATTTATTAAGTCCACGAGCATTGCTCCCAGTGCATTTTTGCAAGCTTTTTATAAAAACGAAAGGGAAAAATATTGAGGGTTTAGATGGCCATTTGCATGGATTATTTTTATCCTTTTTTCCCACCTAAGAAAGTCTAAAGGAGACATATTTTTAAGTTGTTAGACAGGACAACACAGTAAATTTTGTTTCTGGACTCGGCACTTTCCCAGTCTGTGTCTGGAAGCAAATGGTTAATGCTCCACACGCAGCCAGAGGTGCTGTAAAGGAGGGAGGAACTGAGCACCCGAGGTGATTATAGTTGAAAACATGACTCTAATGTAGGGAAATAATTCATATTTAAATAATTGATTATTATCTACAAAGTTATCACTATAATCATGTTTATAATGAATGCATGTTTTACCAATTTGAAATAACTAAGTATTCTAATCTTAGCAAGCTTAAAGAAAGTCTGTTAATGAGATAAGAATATTTTCCTTTCTGCATATGTATTAACTGCTCTTTTTTTTTGGTTCAGAAAAGATGCCTGCAAATGGATTACTCTGGGATGTGTTCTTGCAAATTCACCAGTGTGAGTGCAGGTAGTATCAGGAGGGAACACTGCCAGGAAAAATCTAGATGTGGTCCTTTCCTTCAGTTCATTGTGCCTTTCCTTCAGGTCAATGGCCTTTCCATTCAGTTCAACGATGTCTTCACAGACGTATTTCATTCATGGCTGAGCCAAATCCCACTCCTGAATATCTGTGAAGCTTTTTCAACCCAAGGCTGTGGGATACAGAAGATACTTATTTTAGTGGTAACTGATGATGGTCTTAAAGGAGCACATCCTTTGAGTTTCCTCAGTGGTATTCATCTTTCATTCTTCCCAGGCACAGTAAACCTTTCATTTCAAATGAAACCTGTACTACAAATACCAGCACCATAGTTCATTAGAAGCCTATGGTCATACTGTGTTAGGTGTTAACTTCCACTGAAATAAATGGAATTTAGGAATTTAAATCTCTTTAAGGATTGGGGATTTACTCTAATATAATGAATTCTAAAGGTATTATACTTTGAAACCAACTAGCAAATGAAGTCACCAGAGAATATTTCTGCTTGCTTTACAAGCAAGGCCTTATATCAGGGGTCCTCAAACTACAGCCCGTGGGCCGGATACGGCCCCCCAGGGTCCTCGATATGGCCCCCGGTATTTACAGAACCCCCCTGCCCCCACCCCCCCCCACCCCACCCCCCCCCGCCGGGGGTTAGGGGGAGGAAACCAAGCAGCCGCAGATGACTGCCTGCCACTTCATCTGCGCGCTGGACCCCTGGTTAAAAAGTTTGAGGACCCCTGCTTTATATATTCTACATTTTACCTAGGGTTGGTGAATCACTGATGGTGTAGCAACACCATCTCTACACTTAGGGTGAACAGCTTGACACGTGGCAGGCAGACACCTTCACCATGTGCAAACCTCACAGTCGTGGTCAACAGATGCATTCAAATTCACCACATTTGGCTTGGAAGGGTGGAAGACTAACACTAGTATCTTCCTGGATGTGTATTCAGGACCCCTTCATCCTCTTCCCTAAAAGCTTACATCCATGCATGGAATTGCTCCTCTTCAGAACACAACAACAAAGGGCAACAGTTCTTCAGAACCAAAAAGAGCGCTGTGATACAGAGACCATCCTTTACGTTACTATCTGTCCAATTAGATGCACTACAATGGATCTTCTGTTGTGTAATATGAGGAATTCAATATTATGAATGTATAGAATTTTGTAGTATTTAAAAATAACCTAAAAATACTGTTTTGTCCATTTTTGCAAGATTCGCATAACTTAAAATGCCTTCATTTTGCTACATGGCAAAACACTGATTACCAGTAATAGATTGATCCTTCAGGAAAAGAACAAGTCTTCTCATTACAATACTGCCATTGTTGAGAGACAAGTTCTCCTGATAATCATAATCAGTACTTGATGTTCCAATTAGCACTACTGAACATAATTTCTTCAGGAGTATGTAAACTGAAACAGTACTTTTCTTTTTCCTAATTGCATTGCTGCTCATTTGTGTATTTGAGCTCAAAGCAGGAATCTGGACTAAACTTATATTTGTCAAAATACCAGGAGTTAAGCTCTGGCTGCAGATTACACATTGCACATGTAATCACATGTGTGTACATGAGAGTAATGGAAAAGCAGAGGGAAGCAGGGAAGCAGAGCCATTTCCAGTACCACAGCCATTCTGCCTCTCCTTGTGTCTTCCCTCTCCTATTTTATGACTTCTGGAAAGGGGAAGTCTGGGAACAGGCCTCCTCAAGAAGCAGTGCTGCTATGGAGTCCAGAAATACCAGGAAACAAAACAGAAGCCCTGGGGTCTAATAAACAACATGCAGTCTCCATGGACTTTTATCCACTTAGAATGATCATTTTAACAGCATCCAAAAGGCTAGTGTATATACTGATAAGGGCTACAGTAGCAGGGATTATGCCTTTGCCCCCACAGTAAGCATATGGAGAAGCGGTACTCTTCAGAAAGGTTTGGAGAGACAAAGAGAAGACATGCGTTAGACATATCTCAGGCTCACAGCCAATCCTTCTTCCAACTTGGTAGGGAAGTCAGCTACCCTGTGCTTTCCTTCAGTTCACAGTAATAAACTTCTCCTACCCTTTAGTTCTTACATAGCATAAAATAGTAGCTCATATGAAGAGCAGTATAATATCAGTGTCCTGCAGCCTCAGCCCAAATACATCTTAGTGGCTGTTAATTGGTAGCCTGTCATCCCAGCCGTTTTCCTAAATAGTAATGCTCACCTTCAAATACCCTTAAAATTGTCTTTGAAAATGAGTTCACATTGCTGCCATTGTTAGTTCAGAAGATCTATCCAATTTCAGGCTTTTCATGTTTATTAATTAAAAGGTGACCGAAAATGACATTATCAAAGCCTGCATTAAATTGCTCTCTTTGTTTTATGATGGTTAGAGGTCCCCAAATGGAATTGAAAAGGCCACATGTGTTACAATTATTATTTTTTTTAAGCAGACACCACTTTGTCATCATATACTAGATTCAAAGCTAGAGGCCACAGTCAAGCACACAAAAGAATAGCTGGCTTTTTTCTCTTTCAAATTATTGATATGTACGAGAGAGGACAGAGTAATTGTTTAATCACTGGCACATTGCTTTAAATCTAATTCTCAGCACACAGAGAGAAAACACAAATGGATGGAAAGGGCACTGAGGCATTTGAGTTGATTGATAGCAGGTCAGTGGCCAATGCACAATAGTTTAGATATAAAACGTAGCAAATGAAGAGCATCACATTCCAAAAGCATTATGTGAAGCTGATCTCAACCAGAGGGATGGTTAATACTATCTAAAGGTGGCAATACTGGCCAACGTGCTCATCCAGCTGAAGTGTGCAATATTATATAATGGATTAGCACTGGGAAAGAAAAGGTAGGAAACTGAGGATGGGTTATATTTTTGCTGCTCTTCAGAGCACTCACTTTGAAGCAATACTTGCTTATTTGAATAAATATTATGCTCCATAAGTTGACCCTTTCAATTAAAAAAGATGACAGTGTTACTCATGAAAAGCAGTCCTGATAGTTTCAAAGAATATAGGCAATCCATCCAGTTTTTGAGATAAATTCATGTACATCCTAGCACAGGGTAAGTCCATCTACACACCAAGTGACTTTTTACATAGCTAGTATTTTGTACCTACTTGACATGCGCCAGCACTCTACTAATCTGGCCAATCCACTTGGTCTCAATGGCAGGAAGAAAGTCTCTGGCTATTACACTCTCTAAGGCTTCCTAACCACATAATTAGTTCTGAGAAGTTTTAACATGCCTTTCCTTTCCTATTCCTGTGATATGCATTAGATTTTTAATGTCAATATTTCATGTTTGCAGATCACAGGAGACCATACAGCTGAACAGATTATAAAACACAGTAAAGTTTAGAACAACATATAGCAGACTAATAGCAGGTACTCCTGGAGGTTTATGAGGACAAGAAGTCTCTGGTTTTATGATTACCCTCTGTGGATTTCCATGTCAAAGTAGCATGAAAGAGCAATTATAAAGTTTTTAAAATGTATTATTAAGCTCTGGTTTGAATACATACTAGAGGAGAAAGTTGTCAACAGCTGGACAGTTAGGAACTAAAACAACAGAGTTCAACAGAGCTCTGGAAAACCTCTGGAAGTGCAGCTGAAATTGGGATTGCTCATAGAGTTGTTCAAGCTAACTGTGGGAATTTGGGGGATAAATATTTTACTTTTTTTTTTTTTTTTTTAAATGATGTAAGATGTTACTGTTCAGGGCTACGAGTCCCAGCTACTCTTTATATCCACATGAAACTCTGTGGGCTGCCAGGACTCCAGCACTGTTTCAATACTCAGGTCTCAGAACTCATGTTATAAGGGAGCTATAAGGGATGCTTTCATGCATGTATGAAATGTGAGTTAAGAAGTTTCTTCAAATGAAAGTTCTTGTGAATCTGTTCATGTAGATGGAACCAATTTGGCTACTTACCAAAAGTGTATCAGAATCTGCCCTTTGATTGCCAAGCAGAAAAGATCAGGCAGCGCACTGCCTGATCAAGTGATTTGTTATGACCTAATTGTATATTTAGATGTAAATGTTGCCTTTGGATTTGCCTGTAAGGGCACAATTTGACTCTTTGCTTTTTTTTCCAGCTGAAATGAAATTATGCCTATGTAACACACCAAAAGAGGTAGGAACTTGCAGCTGGCAGCATTTAAAGATTAGTATTATCTATTGATATTATATTAATTAGATATTCCTCCTGTTCAGATGATTCAAATCTCTTTTCAGGACAGAGAAAAGAAACACCGCTTGTACTGGAAATTAAGATGTGACCCAGCCTTCAGCTGCAGCTTTTGCTCTTTTCTTGACACTACCTAGCACAAGTGACAGTATTGGGAGAAAGCCCAGCTAAGAATATTCCTAGACCAGAGAAATGTACCAACACAATGTATCACTCTTTGGTTACTAACTCTGAGCAGTGATTCCAATAGGACTGTTGTTTCTTTGCAACGTTCAGCAAATTACATTCAGGATTGGGACTGATAATCCTGATTTTCTCCAAGGAACTAAACAGGCCAAGGAATTAATCATATGGAGAACTACCTATCTGACTACAGCAGAAATCCATCATAAAAACAGGGCATTTCTGTAACACAGTGTGGCTGAACTTTGCTGCTGAGTGTGCTATAGCAACTCTGGAAATGAACCGAGAACTCAGTCCCCTGAGCTCAATTCATTAGCCTGCACAAGCATTAACATTACTTCTTTGAAACAGAGGAAGAATGGGACTATTTCACAAGTATTCTTGGCTCCATATCCATGAACAATATAACAACATACTACATTCATATACTTTGGTTGGAGATACCTGGCTATTAACAAGGAACATTTATGATTAAAAGTACATTACCTTCACCTAAAAAGTTCTGGCTTAAGAAGTGAAGACTGTTTTCATGATGCCTGGAAGTTTAATAGCCTCGGAAAATTATCAATAACAGATCAATAATATATTGTCTTCTGTGATGGCTAACCATTTCACTATCTGTTTATAAAATAATGCTTTCCTTAAGAGCACCAAGGCCAGGCTACAAGTTGCAGCTTTACTCCCTAGATGCGCTGTTCTTCTTTTCAACCGAAACTGCCGAGAAAGTAAATACTGTCAGATCAGACAAGTGTTCCAAACAGCCATCATGACAACTTCATCTTAGAATGTCAACATACCAAGTGTTTCTCCTAGATACCTCGACGGGCCAGATTCAATGACCCCAGAGCCAGAGTAACTTTCAGTGCTAGAAGCAGCTCTTACTGCTGGCTAGATAAGAATAACAACAAAAAAGATGTTCCTTAGAGAAAATAAGGAAGACTGAAAGAACCAGCAAAAGAGGAAGAAGGATGGACAGGCAGAGGTCGATGCTGAAAGGAGGCAAATGAAAATGTAGAAAAAAAGAGGTTAAAGAAAACCACACGATATGTAAATAGCAAGAGAGGATGGGATAAGAATTTGAGCTGCAAGTGACTGATTTTATACCCAAAGCCCTCAAATTTTCAGTCAGTTTCCTCTTTTATTCAGACTTGGAAATTCACACACCTTGCTCTGCCATTCTGCTGCCTGGCAGGACTGACTCTTCCTAAAGAGTTCTCCTACACTACTTCCAGAGGCACGGAGGCCACCCAAGATCTTTTTTTTGCTGCAGGCCTAACCCTCTTTGAGCAGTTTCCTTTCATATTGGGCCGGGCAGGGTTTGCCCTTCCTGTCACACTGTTAGATTCCTGCGGCCACTGCAGTAATGCCCCAGCCACTGCAGGCTGTACATGGTAGGGAGGAAGGAGAGGGGCAGACCAGAAAGGAGTCGGGTAAAACCGCAACATTTTTCCAGATGCACATTTAGATATACAACACTAGGTAACTGCATTCATTCCTGGTCAAGAGAGCCCCTGGCAGCCAACTCTTGCCAATAAGAGCTACTGCAATAAATTTTTTTAAGTGCTACAGATATGGAAAAGCCCGAATGATCAGAAAGCATTTTTGGTTTTTTGTTTGTTAGATCCAAGGAGACAAGCTGCTATTTTATTGCTTTGTGTAGATGCTCCTACTTTGATGGACAAAATGTCTAGAACAATTGGACCACAAAGTGACATAAATCCCAACAGAACTAAAATATATCCATTACCTACAGTATGTCCAGAATCAATCTCTGTGAGGGATGATTATGGTGTTGACCTGAGATCTGTCAGTACATTTTCCTCTGAGAAGTCCCTAGTGCTTGTAGACAGAGCCCCTGTGGGGGTTATCTTTCATGTTCACCAATATGAACTGAATACTGAAAACTCGCCTTGTGTATGTGCTTTTCTTAGACAGATTATAACAATTAATGTCTATTGAATTATTAGCTGGATACAAGTTAGGATAAGAGCAGGGCATTAAGGAAATGAATATATACGGTACAAAGAATCTATATGACCAAGTCCTCAGTGACTGAGATGCTAAGTCACTTCACAATATAAGCCTTCTCACCTCAGTGCTTGGTCTACCTGGACAAATTTCAGTCAGTATCTGAATAAATTTGGTAATCAGGATGGCAGCAGAAAGGAATCAAAAGCTGAACGGGTGATAATCAACAACAGAAACCCCTTGTTGCCTAATGCATTGTAACTTCTAATCATTAGAAAGACCCTCGTGTTCATCTGGAATTAATATAATCAGGTTTTTTTCAGACAGTCATTTGGTCTCTGGGGAAAACAAAAAAATTACTGTATCTCCTTCGACAAAGGAAGATATATCCGGTCTGAGAGCAATAATTGCAAGTGGACTAACCGTACAGAATTGCCTTCAAGGATCACATCATCACCCAGACCCAAATAACCCATCCATTCATGCACAAAAGCAGAGTTCTGTTGGAGGGAAGAAAAACCTATGGAACACAAACCTTGTCATGTAGCCCAGTGTGATGTAGATAGAAGAATCACGTTCCTCGTTCCTCTGGACACTAACCAAAATAAAGTCACTTTAGTACACTGCTGACTAATAGGATTAAAACCAGGTACATGAAATTTGAGAATGTCTTCCGACACTTAAGGCTGTCTTGGCAGTCTGTTCATCACACGGAAGTGAAACCACGATATAAGAAGCAATGTAACAAGCTGAACACCGTAGCCCAGGGCCTCCGTGCAGTCAGAATATCTTTATCATCCTGTTGTTTTTTTCGCACACCCAAGAAAACTGAGATCAGCTAAACAGTCCACAACAAAGTACTCAAAAGAAAGACATGTGCTGCTCCAGTCTTAAAGAGTCAGAATCCCAACTCTCCTTGCAAATAAAAGGGAAGCTCAAAGCGAGTTACTCTGCTTGTGACACACATTATTGCTGGGGCGGCTGGTACCTCGCCCCCAAGAACCATGTGAAAAAATCTTTCTCTGGCCAGGATCCTTAGCACTCCTATCACATAGCTTCAGAGCCAAAGAGAGGAGAAGCTCACAGACAGGAGATGGCAAAGTTCCCCCAGGAATCCCAGCGCTCTACCCCATGTCAGTACAGGGTTGAGCATGTGGTACAATCCTGAAGACACCTGGTAATGCCAGATTTAGATTACTTGCAGACCTTGTGATAGTGTGCACTTGTGGCTGATCTCATGACACAGTTCAGGCTTGGAAGCCACACTTCAATTTTTCAAGAATTAGTGGTTACCCAGACTTATTCTGTGGAGAAGTACAGCATTCTGGGGACACCAAGTTCCTTTGTATTTGCATTTTTTAAACACTTTAAGTCTATCAGAAAAGGTTTTCAAATTAAAACACTTGCCATAATGACTAGAACTGTTCATAACCAGCATAAACATGTATAACTGCCTTAAAACATTACATATGGACAAAGATGATTTTTACCCGGCACTCTGCAGCCACTCCAAGTTTTAGCATCGTAACAGCCTAGAAGATGGGGCATGGGTTGCACATTACAGTGTCTGATGCATTAAAAAGGGGTTTCTTTAGTAATTTTAAAGTACATCTGTAGGAGACTACTTTCAAGCTGGGAGTATTACTACATTAAATTGGAATAAATATGTATTTTGCATGCTTATAAACACACACAAAGTACAAATATGCACACTTCTCTGTAAGAACTTATCAAGCATCAATTGTTTAACCATAGAAAATTGTGGAAATGGACACAAATGTTCCCATGTCCTCTCTGTGGTGGAGTAAAGTGAGGTAAAACCACAGCTATGAGTGAATCCCTGGGTCCCAGACTCTCAGGAGTGCTGAGTGCCAGTCCTCAGCCGAAAGCTCACCCTGACTCTTCTATAGGGTTTGCTTCTGCCCCAGCACTCTCACTGAAGATCCTACAGAGCACTTACTCATATTTAATCACCTAAGTACTCTGGACCTTGCAAGATCAAGCCTCAATGAAATATTTAAGAGACAGGCATACAAACCCAAAGGTAACTGACATTAGGAAAAAACAGAGAGTCTAACAAATTACTTTAAAAGAAAGGAAATCACAACGATAGAAAGAAAAAACAGCTTCCAAGAGGGAATAATTAGAAAAGAAAGAGTAAAATGTTTTATATTTAAATCTGGTAGATTTAAAAACGTGCTCAAAACCTGAAATTTTGTACAATAAACATCATTGCAGCGGATGCATGGACAGCTGAAATAATCACATGAAAACTCAGGTTGTAGTGGGCAGTGGGAAGTGCTGAGGTAATTTCAGCTACAGCGGCACAAAGGTTGCTCCTGTTACCAAGTCCCATATAGATCTCATCAAGCTACTGTTAATTTCAAGAGTGTTTTATCACAGCTGGGAAGAATTCATACCATAGAAACCTTGGCTTTACAAAAGTAGTGGGTTTTGAAGTATGCTAATTATTTTATAAGTATACAATGACTGAAAATACTTTAAAGGTAAACAGAAACAAGAATGGATTTAGGCTGTGGCTTAAAATTGAGACCTTTCAGTAGAAGCATGCAAACATTTTCAGCACAGCTTTTGATGGATTAATACATTTTGTTCTCTCTTCTCTATTTTCCCCCCATAGGGTTGCATCAAAATTTAATGAGCAAGAAAATGTAAGGAAAAGGAAAAATAGCTATGGAATCATTTAGACAACAAAGATTTAGTGGCAATAAAAAAACCCTGAAGTTGTCATTATTACTACTTATATTACATTAGCACTCAAAATATTATGCATACTTCACAAACACAGAGATATAATCTCTGTCCTAAAAAACATACTACTTTCTAAAGACAGTAAGAGTGAGGACCTGTACCTCCTTGCAAGATGTAACTTGCTGGGCTGGGTTTCAACACTTTCTCGCTTTTACTCTTCTGATTCTCTCTCCCATCCCACTGTGGGGGAGTGAGCAAGCAGCTGCATGGCCCTTCGTTGCCGGCTAGGGTTAAACCATGACAAGCTCCCTACTCTTCAGCAGCACCTGAAGGAAACTGGAACGAGAGCCACTGCTCAGACATGATGATCTTCAATGTCCAAACAACAGCAAACATAAAATTTAATTCAAGCTACACTACAGGGCATGTTTTCAGCATTTTTTTGGAGGGATGATGCTTGGGGATTGAACTGCAAAACTCCCATTACTAATAGAAGTCGCTAAATCCCCACATACTATAGCAAAAATATCGCCTTACATTTCTCTCTGGTACCACTCCTGATCTGTGCTGACAGCTCTCTCATCATGAATAACATTATGTCAGGCTGCCCAATGATTCCTGAAACTGTCAACAATGTTTAAAGTCAAATTCTCCAAACTTTTTAAAACTTAATCATCTTCACTCTGGAAGCATAAAAGTTGAATGCAATAGAAAATGTGCAGATTCACAGCAAGTTTTATTGACTTGCTGGCCAAAGACTTCATCTAGCTGCTGAAACATTTACATACTACAGAGCACTGACTATAGAAAGACTGTCCTTAAAGGTCAGAATATACATGAGATGGCAGAAACAGCTGAAAAAGTATGGAGAATTGTGCATAGTGTACTTGATTTTTATGCTAAATTATCAAAGCCTTCAGTCAATCCAATGTATGCAATCAGTGTAGTTTGGGGAATTTTGTAACACCATATACAAACAGTCTTGAGAAATCTTCATTTCCTTGTCTTTTCATATTTAAATCTGACTTACAATGTCACTTTTCGAAGTGTGGATGACCATCAATCCCTCCAATTCCCTTCATTTGTTTGTGGGGTTTTTTCAATTACTGATCATCAATGTGATGAAAAGTTCCAGACTGAAAGCTTGAAGAAAGAGTAATAAATGTATGCAGGTCCACAGGGGCATCAGTAAAGAAAATACCACCAACAATCTTCTGAAAGGAAGCCAATCAACTTGCCATTTTTAAACGACTCAATGAAAAAGAAATACATATATTAAATGTTTCAAATTGAGTGCCTGAGAAATGTTGTATACACTTTAAACACCTATGTTTTACATTCTTTTTTCTTACTTCTGCACTCCTTTTTTGTTGTCTAGGAGGGTGTTTTCAGCAAGAATGACAGTAACTGATACCCGAGACCTGCAAACTATTGACCTACACAGAGCCAAGCACACAACTAAATATTAGCAGGATCAGGACGAGAATAAAACTTCTCCAAAGCGTATGCAACGGATAGCAATGAACGGAAAAACTATTCTTTTTCCGGCTCAGTTATTCATTGTACATGAATTATAGAAGGCGCAACATTCCAAGACAGAAAAAAAATAATTATTTGCAACTAGAGCACGGCTCTGTAAACCTGCTGAAGGAGAGCCACTGTGGGAGGGGACTTAACAGAGTACCATGAAATATCTACTGCAAAAAACCTCAAGTGACTCCTACTTTTCTGTTACCAAATTACTACTTGTTTTTTTTTTTGAAGTTCATAGTACTTTCATGAAAATGAACCCTTTCTCCTGTCATCATCTATCACAGGAAGTATGTGCATGTTGATAAACAATAAGCAGAAGACAAAATCCTAGCAAGCTCATAGGAAAACCTGTTCAACTGCCTGAATTGTACAGCCAGACACTCAAGATTTCAGGAGTTGATCCAAACTAAACTGACTTTCTTAGTCTTCTGAGATTCACCCTTCATTACTTACAAATATTCCAGTGTCTGTGCTTCTCTCAAAGCTGCGACTCCTCAAATCAAAACCACCTTGGGCTTCACTTTTTAAATTTTGAGATTTATTGTTAATGCCCAGAATGCATCAGCTGAATGCATTGAAGAAGTTCAGAAACAAAAAGGCAATGAAAAAGGGATGCAGGATATATTTGCTTATAATGCCACAGCTATTATGCCAAGTTTTCATTTTGAGACTTAATTTATGATTTTTGAACAGTCTTTGCTGCCAACACTTCTATTTTATTCTACGGACTGTTGAACCAAAGCATATTAAGCAATAAAATCTCTGTGCACTGTATTGAAGTCCTCTTCAAAGATGTCTAACATATGTTTTGTGAAGGAATAGAGGGTGGATCTGTTAGCTTCTCTCAAAAAGCTAATAGAGCACAATTTCATTTGCAGAGGAAGGCACAGTTATTCTGTTGGTTCCATATTAACCTGGGAAGCCCTTTATACCAAGGATATTTCCTCAAAATCTGTTTCTATGGGTCTTTCTCACTTTTGAAGGAGCAGAGAGGAGTTTAAGTAGAATGGAGAAACAGTCTCACAGAGTGCCCACATGATAGGGCCTGTCTTAAAGAAAGCTCTTATCTGTAGGAAATTTATTCAGTCATGAGATTCTAAACATAGCTTTCTGTTCACAGATAAAATGAAAATGACACACAAAAGGAGTCCTCTCATTTTGGCGCTGGGTAACCATGCATAAAAATAAAGCAAGGAAGAAGTAAAAGTGATCAACAACTGCTTCCTTTAACTCCTTTTCAATTGCCCCCAGACAAGCCACTGATGTGGTGTGCCCTAGAAAGGGATAAATAAAATTATTATCTACAGCTCATGTATACAGCACACTGGTCTCTTACACTGAGTGTATGTGCTACCTATGTAACAGATGGAGGATTTTCTTGCTCTCTTTTCCTCCCCTCCTTTCTTCTCTTTTGTCAGAAAAGAGAAAGCTGTATCAGTGAGGGCGTGAGAGAGAGGGAGAGAGGCAGAGGTGGTTACTCATTAGCACCATGTTCTCCAATAGCCAACATGCACCAATAATCGTGTCATTTGTGCATCTTCCATGTTTGCTAATAATTGCAGTAACATTCAATCCTGTACCATGTAAATGCCCTCTACCAAACAGATAAGAGATTTAACATTGTCCTGAAATGTTACTAACATCCAGTCTATATTGTTAAGTAGAAAAATAATAACAAGAGAAATTACAATTAAATACATAGGAAAAAAATATTAACAGTGAGGGTGGTGCAACATTGGACCAAGTGCCTAGAAACTGAATAATATCCTGAACAACCTGAACTAATTTCCAGGTTGTCCATCCTTTGAGTAAAGGGTTGGACCAGATGACTTTCAGAGGTCCTTTCCAATCTAAACTCTGACCCTAACTATGGTTTAAAGAGCCAAACTGTCCACTGCTAGCGGCTAGTTGTGGGGTTGCTTTCCATGGCAGACTGCTCACACTTTTGCAACACATCCTATTCTCCCAGGGAAATTTCTCATTAAGTTGAAAGAGAAGGTAAAATTTTCTAAAGAAGTGCTAGACCAAGAAACATGAACTATTGTATCTTGTCCCTCTGAGTTCTTCACATCTCCTCAAATGCCTGTATGAAAAATATTTACCAGTTCTTTACTATAGAATAACACAGAAATAGCACAGATCTTGGTCCTCACAATGATTATTCAGAAATTATTTTGGTACAGGACTAGGTTTCCCAAGACAGAATTCATTCAGGGGCTGCTTCAAGCTCTGCTGAATGTTTATATCAGCTTTTATGCAAACTGACATTCCCAAAAAGACCTGACAGTAATGGACTGGAAACACAGGGAAACCATTACACAACACAGAAAAAAAAAAATAGTTTCAAAAGAAATGGAATTTAAGAGCTAAATTTCTTAAACTGTCTCTGATAAGGGACTGGCCTGAACAGAAACCCTTTGAGGAACTTTCAGACTAACAATTCAAGATGACATTCTGTGTCGTTCCAAAATGCAACACGGAACTTGTGACGTGAGGCTGCAGCAATATTCCCCTCTGGGTTTTATTTTGCCAGATTTGATGGACCCAAGCAGACTTTACACCAATTAGCAATAAAGAAAGACCTTCCAGGGACGCATCAGAGTCTCCAGGAGTAAGGTCCTGGCACTCCCCTCTGGCAGTCTGTCCCCATCCCACACTCCAGGCTGGTGTTAGGTGGGCAGCAGTCCGCTGGTGCCACAGCTTGTGAGATTGCAGGCTGCAGTGCAGACCATCTCAGCTTCACCATCTCAAAAACATCAGGTGGCTGGGGCGTTAAGAAGTCTCAACTACAACCTGGGTCTATCTAGGCAAGCATGCAGTATTGCAGACCTTAGCAACGGTGCCAGGACATGAGAGGAAATGCAGCCTTTTGCAGTTCCCTTCCTTGGAAGAACAGATCTCTTCCATTTCAAGAAAATGAAATGGATTTAAGCACGTACTTGGAAGTACATACATGGAAACAGAATTCCTTGTTAGGACGACAGTGGCACAGCATTGCCAATAAATGCTCTTGCTTTTATACTGGGGCTAAAGCAGACATTGAACTTTCACGGAACTGTAACAATTCTTCAAGAGGATCCTTCCATCTCTGTAGCTTCAGGGCTCAGCAAAGCTCATCATGACTGGGCCACCCTGGAATTTTTTTCTAAAAAGCTTCCTTTTGATTCTTGATTCCTAGTCTTCTGAGCCCAAGTGAAACCATATCAGACTGAAACACACTCTTGTTTCTCCCAAGCAGTCACTTAAAATGACATCGCATTTACTTTATTTTTCTTTTTCCTTGGTAATTCCTAAGGTGGAGATAATGCTCTTTGGTGTCTAAATGCATAGGCAGCATTTCCCAACATGAGTAGTATGACTTTGGTTTTCCACTTTATGATGTCTGTTCAACAAGTAATAGGCTCTGTCCACACTCCATCACTGTCAACCTTTTCCACAAGATGTAAGAACAGTGTAGGCCAGCAAAAGTTATTAAATGCCCCCTCCCCACCCATCTCAAAGAACAGAAGGCTAACCCTGGAGTCTCTCCAAATTATAATGTAGTTCAGAGTAACATCTTTCTCTAACTTGTTATGTGTTATATTCTCTCTCATAATGGGTGATTTCCACCCCCACCCCCCTTACAATTCTGAAGCTTTCATAATGATTCCTTCCGAATGAACATTGCTACTAAAATGCAAAAATACTATTTAAACAAACTTGTGAAATACTCCTCTTCCTTTCTTTATACTGCTAACATCTCTAGTTGCTACTTCACTCCCCAAATCTTTCCCTCAAACAGTACCAACTGTGTACCAAAGAGTAGTCTCTTTTTCACACACAGATATCGTATAACCATCTTTCCTCCCCCACCTCATTTTAATGCATTGCAGAATTACTGAGGACATTCTCCTCAGAGCTTGTAAAATGACGGCTAACAGTGAGCTAATTCTCTGTGAGGTGACAACTGCTCCATCCAAATGTCTGCAAAACATCTCAGCAAGTCTCTTCAATTAACAAAGTCAAGTATGATTGATTTAATTTTCACTTGAGAGTTCTTCTCAGAAGAACCGGTTCAGGTGTACCCAACAAGGCATTTAGTGAAACAGAAGAGGTAAGGATTAAATGTTCTGCATTTATACAAGCATCTCAAACTCTTCATAAGTCCTTAATTAATTAAGACTCAAGTTATCCTCCATGGTAGAGAAATACAGCTTTGCCTACTTTATAGGTCAAGGCCCCAGGCAGAAATAGGCCAAATGATTTGGCCAAGATCCCACCGAATGCATGTGGAAGAACTGGAAATTCAAATGACTTCAATTCTAAGATGCCTCACGCTCCTCACACAAAAAAGCTGTCATACCTTCATCCATTCTTTCCTTCTGAATATCTGTAATTTTTCAACATGATGACTGTCATTGCAGTCAGAGGGACCAACACACCATCACTGAAGCAGCTTTTAGAAGCTTCTTTAGAGGAAGAAAATATAAGAACAGTATTCCAGAGCAATGCAGAACACAAGATGTAGAATTGTTAACCTGATACTTATTCTGATTTTATCAGCACAGTCCAGGTTTGGAAAGATCAGATAAGCTAAAATTGGTAACTTCGATATTTTTGTGACTTTATGTCATCATCCATAACACTACCAGATAGCAAAACATTATACATGATGACATAACACCTGGAGAAACCATTATGCTTATCAAAAGGCTGCGGGTTTAGCCAATTCAGTTCAAGAGCTTGTGAGCATTTCTGAGCTTTCAGCCAGGCTCCATCAGCTCTGGTTATTACCCCCGTCCTTTTTCTGGCAAGCTGCTCCAAAATAAGAAGCAAATAACGCGGCTGTATTGTCTACCCCATGCAAAAGCTGTGCAAGGGTTTTATAATTTGATGCACAACAGGAAAGATACAGGTCACTGTCATCTGTTAAATCATGACCTTGTGAAGGTAACCGAAAAGATTTTTTTATTTTTTTAAAGAAGACAAAAAGGAGAATTACCCTGCCTTCACAGACCTCTGCCTTTTGTGTGAAGGCAGCTATAAAACATGTGTCAGGGAAGCCACAATACTGCTAACAAGAGACACTGGAAGAAAAGTTGTCTTTCTTGCTCAGAAACCCCCCCTCACGTCTACTGTAGATGCTCCTAGTCAGCGACTGTTTAGTCAGAAGTTTTAACCGACTCCTTAAATTCACCATCTCGGGGGCCTTGCTGCTTAATAAAGACTACGGGGTGTTGAGAAGCACAGTATATTATTTCATTAAGTGCTTTTTGGGAGAAGGGGATTTAGAAGTAAAACTGCTGGCTTTGTGTGGCAAGGTTATGACCTTTGACAACTTTGGAGCTTATCTCTTTCATCTTCCCACTCCCCTGAGACCCCGAACTTGCGGAGGGATGGAAGCGGGTAAGCCGGGGCCAGACAGAGTCCAGCATTGTTGTGGGGCTGCCTCCTCTCCCTCTCCCTCTCTCCCCTTCTCTCTCTCTCTCCCTCTCCCTCTCCCCCTCTCTCTTTTTTTTCCCCCTAAACAAAACAGATCTGAACTGAGCCAAGGAAACAAAAATGTATTGTTCCTCGCAGATGGAAGCGAGTGTCGCCTAGGTAACCAGATTAATCTCCTTTTTCTCTCCCTTCCTCTCTTGTAGTGCGGTAATCGGTGGGCTCTTTTCACAAAAAAAGCCAGCCTCAAAGCTGGGGCTCTAACTAGGTTCCTAATTAGCTGCAATTTACAATGAAGACAACATGATGAGATAATAGAAATTTGCAAAATAATGACATACCTCAGCAAAATATTCCTCCTCCTAAGAACCATTTTTATACAAAAACAATAAAGAGGGCCCTTCTAAAGCAAAGCTGGAAAATGGTGGTGTATTATGTGACACAGAACATTATTGTTCGCCTCTTGTTCCCCCAATCAACAGCTTATTGTTTGGCATCTTAAATAAAAATGACTCAAATACAGGCCACATAATGATCTCCATTGCGCTAATACACTGTATATACAGAGTAGTCAAAAATGTACCCAAGGCAAGGCCAGTGGGGCTGATAAAGTAACGGGGCCCAGAAAGGTAATTTACAATACAATGCACTAACTATTATTACTGGTCTTAATCATACATATCTTTCTGATTTCTGCCAGGATGCGCTCTGACATCAAAAAAGGGCACCCGAACAGGGGGCAGCTAGTTAATGAAATATGATGGATCACATTTGTTTTCATGTGGTGGTTAGTTCAAATGAAGCAGCCTCCAGACTGTTAGCCAACAGTCTTCTCTTGTGCGACATCAAAGGCTCCCATTGACGGGGGGAGAGGGAGGCGCGGGAAGGGGGATCGCGGGGAGACAGCGCAGAGGGAGGAGCGCCGAGCAACTCAAAGGACCATTAATCGTAATCTCTACCTTATGTCCGAAAGGGGAGAGCAGAGAAATATAACGGGCCAGGGCTGACCTGCCACTGATTTCAAGGAGAAGGAGCGTCAGCACCTCCACACGAGGTGGAGGAGCAGCACGGTCAATGTGCCACTGCTGAAATTTGGCATTTTGCTGCACAAGGGCGACTTGTCATTGTAGACATGAGGAGCACATCCCTGCTGGAGAGGAGAGGGCAGTTTTGATCTCCACACAAATATTTCATAAGTAGCAACAGATTGTCTAAAACTGTCAGGAATAACAGCAGCAGCAACACAAAAGTCACTCCTTATTCATTTGTGGACTCATTACCGCTGACCGTTGCAGCTACAAATATTCAAGAACTACTGATGAACAGATTGTCCCTTAAATAAGTGCAACTACAGCCACTTTGGGCAAGGACAGGAAAGTGTTATCATGCACCCTGACCTGGCCTTTCGGTTCCTAACTGTGGCATGAAGCCTAACTTCCTTCCCAGAGTAATTGAAAGGAATCAGAAATGTCACATTACACAGAGAACAAGCCAACTGCTGAAAACTACTGACAGGGTACCTGGCTCTAGCTGTACAGCAAGGTCCTGCAAGTGAGGGTTAACCATCCAAAGACGCATTGTAATGCTGCTGCCCTCTGTTTATACAACTTCTTTCATCTTTAAGGTTATCAAAATACTTAAAAAGTATTATAAGTTTGCTGAGGAGAGCTACTGAATACATCAGTGATGAACATTATGCTATACAAGGGTAAGAAAAAGAAGCAGATTTTAGAAGTACCCAAATATACCCATTCTAATGATCACTGCCATGAGATTTTTTACAAAGGAGACAGAACAAACTGCACTTGGGATTTTAAGATGTTATGCAAAACACACAAGAAACGCATGGGCAGACTCATTCACCCTGAGACCCTTTGGAAATTTCATGTGACACCTTCAAATCAAAGACAGTGAACCTTCAAACAATAATTAAAAAAAGAAGCACACAGATTTAAGACACACGATGGCACTGAAAGCAGGTCTGGATTCTGGAATTGTGTCTGTTATAAACAAACGTACCCTGGTCTACAGAGATTTCTAGGAAAAAGGGAACAAGGCGGACAAATGTGAAGTATCCAGTCTTTAAATGGAAATAAACAAGAATGAGTGATTGATGGTCAGATTCTGATGTGCTTACTCATACTTAATACTATTTTCTCTATGCAATGTCTGATTCCATAGAAGTACTTGCAGAATAAGGTGTTATTCAGTGTAAGAACATAAAACCCGGTTCCGAAAAACAGAATTATTAGTACTTGAACTGCCAGTAAGGCAGCCCTACTCCAATGAATGCTGAGCATCTTCTTATCCCATTGATTTCTCTCAGCACAGGAGCTGGCAATCTACCAGAAGTATCCTGACACACAGGATCAGGCAACACCTAAGAAAAGAGCAGTAAAGGCAAGAAAATGGCTTTGAACCTGTGAACCCGGTTTGGTGTAAATCCTGTGTTGACATGACTGATCATGGAAAGAAATGGAAACACTGGTGCTCCTATGCACCAACTGAAGACCAGACCTAAAGATTTGTGTGTCAGTTTGTTTTTGTTTCCAGATACTACATACATTTCTATGGAAGGCTGAATATATAGCCTGTTCTTTTCAGGTTCATCTAAAAAAGCAGACTCAGTTCCTGATTTAGATTTCTAAATAAAGGAATAAGCTTTTACCTGGAGCATTTTTCACCTTTGGAGCTTACATCCCTACTTGTGCTTAATCTGTCTAGAGATTTTACCATTGCATTCTTAGATAATCCTTCATGGAACAGCCACTGCGCACTGAGAATTCAGAAGAGCAGGAACAGTGTTGCTACCCCCAATATCCCAGGCCAGAGTGAGAATGGCAGCTCTGTATCTGCACTCTGGTATGCTTAACACCAGCTTGCCATTTTACACAGAAACATTAACTTTTCCAAGCAAGCGCTTCCCCTATCCATCCAGCTCCGTGGATGGATGAAATATCTCAAGGAGAGTTAGTTTCCCATAATTACAGAGCTCCATCTGATATCGCAGGAGCACAGCACAAATGGAATTCAATAGGGTTTCTGTATATTCAGCAACTGAAGATTTGGGACCCCAGATATTAACCTTTCTCCATAACAATCCTACCCAATATAACACACCATAGGAGGCCAAAACACTGGGCCTGATCCTGCAATATGACTCTTGTCATGCTTTTTATTTTTTTTTCCAACCTAATGGAACTATTTGTGCAAATAAATGTTGCAAGGCTGGGCACTCAGTGCATTTTCTTTTCCAGCATCCTGAGCGGCTGGCACAGGCTGACTTATCCAGCATGAATCTGAGATCATCTACACCATTCCCCTGGAAAAGCACCTGCGCCTTTGTGGCTCTGAACTGCTCTGACAATATAAGTTTACAAACAGCTTTTGAAACATGGCTCAAACATCCTTCAGTATCTGGTGTGTGACACAACTGGCTTGCCTTTATTTTATTATCATTATTACCACTCCCAGGCTTTAGAGAGCTTTGCATCTCTCCACACATTTCTTGAGCATCTCTGATAGCCTTCAACCTTCCTACATTTTGAAACACCAGCAAAGAGAAAAAACCCCTATATAAACAATGGGTTCACGCAGGATAGAAGAAAATCCATGCAGCTAACTTCAGTTTAATGTTCTTCAACTCTTTTCCTCCTTCCTCTACTCTTGCCCCTGCCCCCCAGGGGAGGTGGGATGAATGGTTTAAATCAATAACCAAAGGCTTCAATTTTACAAACCCCTGAGCCATTAGAGCTCTGAGTCCTCGGTGCACCCATCATAACCTCCCCCACCCCTGCACACACATATACACACACACACATAACATATATAAAAGAAACACTTCCAGCCTGGCATTAACAATGTTCATTCAGTGCTCTTTACTTAAAGGAAGAAAACAATTAAGTGAAACCTTGAAGTAATCTCATTCTGCCTATTTAGCCTCTTCATCCCTCAATGTGTGGTTAGTAAGTGTTGCAATCAGGGGCTAAGGCCTGCTATCATTCGGCCTTAATTAAAAAAGACACAAGCAGTGGAGCTGTGAATTAGAAATGTAACAACGCACTACCCCTGATTAATTCGAGGCTCATGTTGGATTAATAACTCCAAACAAAGAACAAAAGGAAATTGTTATGCGAATTGCAGTCCTCCCAGGCCAGACAAAGGTCAAATCACAGGATTTCAATTTCATCCGGAGTCGCTTAATCAACTCCCTCGGAAGGAAGACCATATGCAGTCCTGAAAGCTACCCATTGTAGTCGTGCTGTCACTGGACCTGAGAGACGGCACAGAGATAATCCCAACTATTCCCCGTCTTTTCTCCTTCTTGGCTGTTTCTTTTCTCTCTTTCTTTTCTTTCTCATTTTCTTTTCTCTCCCCCCCCCCCTTTTTTTTAAAAAAAAAAAAATGACAAAACCCCTTCATTAGGGCTAATGATTAAGGAATAAGAACATTAGCTGTCAGAAAGTGGCTTTTGTGGCTGCTGCCCCGTGGAAGCACCCTGGCTTTTGCTGCCCATGCAGCTGCAGAGGCAGCTCCTCATTTTGAGGGGGTCTCCTCTGACAGCAGAAGCCACCTACTGCTGTGCTTCAGCATCATGCAGCCACTTACACGAAACAGCACTCGGGGCGGGGTGGGGGAGCGGGTAGAATAGGATGTGTTGCACACATTCAGTGCACTACATGTTAATACAGAAGTCTTGTGGGTGTGGCAGCTGAGGAAGAAGGATGTTACTGCCCTGAATACCTATCTCTGACTGAAATTAAGCCACAGAGAATAGAATCACATATTTTCTTGCTGTTCATCCTAAATGAAATTATGATGGAGCAAAGCAGCCCTCTGTTTTCATGATACATTGTGCCTCCGGTGAGCAGGTCCTCCACTGCCACTGAACATGACTTCTCAAGTAACTTGCATGGCAGGGTGTTTTATATGGGCTGCACAGTTCATCCTATATAAAGAAAAAAGGAAAACCCAGGTCTGCCTAGGAACCTGGCACCTCATGCCCAACAGTAAGTAAAAAATAGAACCTTAAACTATAGAAACTGAAAAGGGCCAAGGAAGACTCTTCAGGGTGGGGACCTGCAACGTGGAGTTCATTCCTGCCCTCACTGCCTTCCTGAAGGGCTCTGCCCACCAGCCCAGGAACGTCAGCTCGCCACACTGCTGCCTGCAGCTGCCCCAGCCCGGATGGTACAGGTAGTCTCTCTCTCAGCCATATCCTTAGTGCTTATACACAACATTTCAAAAGACACACTGGAATTTCTCCAGGGTTTGTTTTTTTGGTTTTGATTTTTTTGTTTGTTTTTAATATATATTCTACAACAGCAACAAAGTTCAGGACCAAATTTACTTTCTCCAGGAATCAGCTCTAGTAAGGGACCAAGAGCCAATGGCATTTCCCACCTTGATGTAGACCTGTTGCTTAACTCAAACAAATTTATCCTGATTTACATGGAAATGAGATACAAAGATTTAAGAAACAGTCCTTTACTCTCAAATTCTGGTCCCAAACTTATTCTGAGTATGCATTATTTACTGTAGGATTGCTGACAAATGCACCGTGGCTCTCTGATTTGATTTTGCCAAAAGAGATACCTTAAAGCCCAGTAAAACTACCAAAAACCTGGTACTGGTACCTGGCACTGCACCAGTACTTTTAAAACCTGAAGGCACCAATGAATAAAGGTTAGGATTCACATATTAAAACACCTTGTGAAATATAGATGCAGACTCCGTAGAAGCCTCTTACCTGTGTCAGGCGCTGGAATAAAATCGCAGGTCACTCGGTGAACTTAAAGGAAGATGGTGTTTTGATTTTCAGCTTGGGATCATCTCCACTCAATTCTGTCACAAAGTACACTTGGTCCTCTTTCGAAGGGGCTGCTTACACACACCTGCTGTCTCTGAATTAGCTGTCGAAGGGGAAGAAGTGGTTTGTGAATCACCCCATTCTGAAGCTGTTTCCCACTCAGAATATATGCCAGCTTTAAATACTAACCCAGTAAATGACTATTCAACTTCTCTGATGCTTTCCTTTTAAGTATCTGTTCACTTTTGCTTTACGTATTGATTTCTTAGCATGCAACCAAAGATTAAGATGAAATACCTACTGTGCCATGGAAAAGGAGAGTCACATATTCAGAAACCCTTTTGCCTGTGTTACACCAAGTCATTAAACCCAAATTATATGGAATGCAAATACTGTTAGAAGTAAATCTTTCAAACATTCTACCAGCTCCAAAATGTAAACATAATTTTTGAAATCTGTTACTGTTAGAAGCTCAGCAACAAATGATTTTATGTGCACTACCAGTTACTGTAGCTCCTTCCAATCTTCGGTGCAAAAGTAAGATCTAAGCTCCAAGACTTTAGCCCACTTACTGGTCTGTAGAAGAAGGTAACCTGTGTGCACATCCCAGTAAGAAGAAATGGGAGGACAAGTTTGTCCCTTTCCATTATTCCTACTACAAGTGCTGTGGAGCAGTTCTTTATCTTGTCCCAAAGAGACACCAGCCTCTTGGAAAAATCCTCCTGCTTTATCATAAATTCTGAGCCTGAAGTTGTTATTATTCTGTAATATGAAACAATAATTCATTGCATATAGGTAAATGAGAGTAGCCTTTGAGTACGGTCAAAGACTTTACAGTCCTTGACTCCATTATAAAAATCTTCACCAGAAAACACTTTTTGGAAAATGGCTGTTTAGTGTTGGTATTCATTCATGTTACTTCTTTAAGGTAAGCAAAGGGCTCACTTCCATAAAATCCAGATGGACTCCCCTCAGGCTGCACACCAGCATCCTGCAATACTGTTTTACATGAAGCTTCAATTCTTGGTCAGCTGAATATAGAAGAATTTCAACTTTCATGTTTAAAGCTAATTAAGCTTGTAGCCCTCAGTCTAACAGGGGAACGGCTAGTCACAGATTTCCAATGTACTCTAATTACTCAAGAACAAATAAAAGATTTTCTCCAACAGGTAGCACGCACTCATGAATTTTAGTGCCTAGTTTGATAGTCTTGGTCCCCAGGCCCATGAGATGTCATTACTCCTGGCAATACCGGGACATGTTCTTCTCACTGATCGCAGAATAGTGTGCATATTAAACACAAGACAAAACCTGATGTGTCAAAAAAAATAGCTATTGTAATACCAAAAAGGCACCTAAGACTGCTGCAGGGACAGGTGGGTATTGGGGCACCTGCTCCATGCCCTACACCAGGGATCCTCAAACTACGGCCCACGTGCCGGATACGGCCCCCCAGGGTCCTCAATCCGGCCCCCGGTATTTACAGAACCGCCCCACCCCCCACCCACCCCCCGCTGGGGGTTAGGGGGGGGAAACCAAGCAGCCGCAGATGGCTGCCTGCCACTGCATCCACGTGCCCGCCCCCTGGTTAAAAAGTTTGAGGACCCCTGCCCTACACAAACACCAGCACAGGCCAGGTAGCCAGCAGCTCCTGTGGCTTACATCAAATGAAAATCAGCTACAAATCTGCTGAGGGTGGCAAGGAGAAGAACTTACTTAAGTGGCTGCAGACCCAAGCAGCCCCTACTGCCAAGTTTGGCATGTGTTTTGTGTCTTGAAATCAAACTTTGCCCATCTTCGTAGCTCCTGCATATGCTGCTGAGAAAAACAGCTTCCAAGCAGCTAACTCTTGGCTGGGACAGGCATAGCCTAAAACCTTCCCCACACCATTTCCAGCACAACTGCCGACACAGCTACGCTGAGGCGGGTGGGAAGACAAGGCAAGCCCCAGCTAAGGTATGCCTGAGGACCAGCAGACTGCCCTGTATTTCTGTGCAATCCCTCAGTACTGAAGGTGGCTTAGAGCCCATCCCATTCTCCTTGCTTCTCTCAGCTACCCCCAAAGACTGAAGGGACATATGAATTTTTATAAATTGCAAAGCATCAACAGTAGGCAAGCATTTACAGTTGCCCTCAACTTGACTTGCTCTCTTTAGTAACCATCTCAAAGCTGTGCACCTGTTTCTTTAAGCAAATAAACCAACAAGTTTCTCTGATTTTACTTGACATTTTTTTTCCAAACCTCTCCCTTCACTTAGAAGCTGCCCCCTTTTCTTCCCTTCCACTCAAACAAGCTGCTGGTGAGAGATATTCCCCCTCTGCAGCTCCTACCAAGTGTGCAATAGCTTTCACATATCTCTACCTCACTGACCCTTCATCTCTTTTTAAATCACAGATAAGGAACAACATTTTCTTATCTTGCTAAGAACTGGTAACACTTTCCACTTCTATTACAATATTACCCACCCCTACAAAGCAGTCTAAAAGTCTGCACACACAAAAAAAAAAGAAAAAAAAAGAAAAAAACCCGGCATAAATATGGTAGTTTTCTGCCAGATTCCAAGCAACAAGCAGGACTATAGTTTTGCATTGGGTAGTACCCCAAAAACATACTGCAAGCAAGCAGCTGTTTCAAAAGATTAAATATGATGGGATGTGCAGAGAAAAAGTTATGTCAAGCCCGTTTGTCTCTCTCCAAAAAACCCAAGCCAAGCAACCAAAGATAATGTGGGTTCTTCTGTTCACCTTACAAAAATGCCACTTCAGTTAGAAAGATAAAATCAGATCACAGCAAATCAGGTTTTACTTCTGAATAATTTTTCCAAAGAAGTCCAGCACCTTTGCTTAAGCTCAACTTAAAGAATGGCACAGCGTTTCTGAGCACAGCTGCTGTGCTCCCTTCTCAGAGGTGGCTGCTCCTCGGTCCTGGCTGGCATTAAGCAGGGCAGGATACACAATCCTTATTCCCATAAAACTGTTTAATATACATAATTAGTCCCACTGATATCAATAGGAAAACATGTACTGTAAAAAAAAAGTAGTGCAGGAGAACATTTACCTTTCTGCAATAAAATCACACAACAAATACATCCAGCCTAAGCACCTACTAGTTGCTTTCCAAGAAGCCCAAACAATAACTGCCAACTTAACCACACCGATTACATGTTCTTAGTTTATAGAGAAATTGGAGTAATGTCTTATATCTTTGGTAATATGATTACTTTCTATTTTTTTTTTTTTTTTATGGAAGAAATAGATTTAGTGAGAAAATTTTGTGGAAACAGTTTTTTGTACTTAAAAAAATTAAAATGCAACAAAGAAATTATCAAGAAAAATCTCAGTTTTGACAAAATTTCCATGACAGCTCAGACATGCAGTAGAGAAGTCCCAGCAGACAGAAAGGCTGGACCTTTGAACCAGGCAGAACAGAAACTTAACCTGTTTCTACTGCACTACTACTACCACTGTAGCTCCTGGAGTCTTCTGGATTTTTAGGAATTTCACAACGTCCTTGATAGGTACAGTTTTCATTCCAAGACATAAACACATTTTCTGAAACTATTTTTTTTAATTTTTTTTATTTGGTTCATTTTAGGCCAGCTTTAATGGTAACTTTGCCATTTGCGGTATTGCCAATTACTGTTATACATCCAGAATCACAGTAAAGTTTTTCTTTTAAAGTCATTTAAAGTAACTTCCTTGTGAGGGAATCCAAAATACTTTCACAAGGTGATCAGGGATCTTACCTAATTCGGCATTACTAGGATGAGAAATTACACACAGGAGTAAGCCCAAGAGTCTACCAATGCTACCTAAAAAGAAAGAGCCTGGAAAGATGTTCCGGAAGCTCGACAGAACTGGATCCCACGGAGCCTTATTTCACCTTTGCCTTTTTTTTTTCCCTTCTTTTTCTTGTGAAATCTGTCTCCTTTGCTTTGATGCCTTTGATTGAAAGGTATTGTGGAAGTGACTCACGTTTGTGCAGCTCAGAAACATGACCGCCAACAAAAGCCAAAACATACAATTTGGTGTATTTGCTTGCTGACTAAACTAAATATCTTTTTCTGCTTGGAGGGTAAATTGTTAGTTTCAAAGCTGAATGACTGCTTCTGTAAGTTGGATAGCAGACTATTGGTACAGTGCAATAATTAAGGGATCTTAGTTCTTAAACAATGCTGATAAAACAGAAATCCCTCTCCCTTTTTTCTGGATTACCTTTAGAACTGAAATCAGAGCACGCTAAATGAATAATAATTTGCACCTTCTGTGAATGATAGAAGATTGAATCAAATTTTAACTAGACTCTATTTGTAAATCCCTCAGGATGACATAATTACTATTCAACACATACCTTAATTAGCTGTACACATCTATTTCATAGTATTTAACGGGTTTAAACAGCTTTTATTGTCTGTTGAATGGATGTTCCATTCTTATCAAAATGAAAAAAATCCTGAATTTCCTAAACTGGAAGAAATTTGCTCACAGAAGTCAAGAAATTACCTAGAAATTGCTGTGTCTATAGTCAAATAGTTATCTTTTTTTAGCATTTTAAATTTTGTTTCAAATTCACTAATGGTACAAAGAATTGATATAATGCACTGATGTGAATTATTGTTGCCGCTGCTTCTTTCCTTTTGATGAAAAAAGATCATAGTTGCACTGTCTGGTTAAAAAAAAATAAATTATTCAAATTTCTGTGCATAATTTGAGATGAATACAAGTCAAGCTGGGACACAATTTCTTCTTCTGGTTTGGATTACAGTATGACCTCACCTCTAGAAAGCACTATTGCTTTTTTTGCTCCATCATAGGTCAGAAACAGGCTAAAATTTGGCAAGCCAAACCAAAGAATTAGCATTTGAGACCTTGATCCTTGTGTAAGAGCAGGTACTCGCTCACATGCAGAGGCTGTTCTTAAAACTAATGGCTCTGCAGAGCAACATGGCCCAGCTCGTGCGCTGCAGGCTGCCTGAGCAAAGGCTGGGTGCCCCTGCCATGAGCCAAGGCTTGTCACTAAACCACACACATGACCTTCCCCAAAATCACAGAATCATTTAGGTTGGAAAAGACCTTTAAGATCATCAAGTCCAACCGCTAACCCAGCACTGCCAAGTCCATCACAAAACCATGTCCCTAAGTGCCACATCTACACGTCTTTTAAATACCTCTAGGGATGCTGACAACAAAAGCAAACGTCAATGACAATGATTATGTGCAGACACACATGCATGTGGTATGTTTTCATTATTTTGTCAAACTGTCCCAAGTGAAATTAAAATGTTTACTTAAGTATTTATTTTATACTCCATGTCATTTGCTTTCTGTTCTCCTTAAAATTTAATGCAAAAGACAGCTGGCTCTTCAGAACCACTCACTGTTCCCAGGGCCAAATCTAAATGAAGATGTTTGACACAGGGGGAATGACCAAGGCTGAGCCCAGGGGATAGGGGAAGGCAGGACTAGAAGTCCTCTATTCTCCTGGCCACCTTGGCTTCACTGGGACCAGAGAGAAGCCAACACCTCTGCAGCCATAGTAAGGGAGCACTGCCAGGACTCAGGACCTAAGAGCGCAGGGAAACGGAAAGACCAAGCAGGATGAGGCACACAGCTCTGGGATAGAAGAAACTAAACAACTTGAGGAGAGGACTGATAGTCTGAAGGATATTTTAGGTACTATCCCTCCCAACCACCCAAAAGTCATCAGACCAGGTCTTAAAGTCATAAGATTTGCCATAGTTATGTTTAGAAACAAAAAAGACCCTAAAACACACACAAATGCCTTCCAATGCGTTTGAGATCCTTTTGTTTTATCTTTCTCTTACTTCTTTAGGGTGCCCCATATCATATTTTCAAGTTTTTCACTGCAATTCATTGAGTAAAAATTTATTTTTTTACATAAGTGGAGGTAGAGATTCTCACACATTCATGTAATCTTAGAACGGGGTTTTACAAGACACATTACATATAGCAAGCTTTATGATAAAATTGCAGGCATGCTGTTGGGAAACTAACATATTCTGTCACTGAAACAGAATCAAGTAAAACAAAATAAAAATAAACTTATTCAGTCAGGAATGCTTCTCAGTTCATAGTTATGTTTCTTCCAGTGTGTATGATAAAGTGGTAAATGCCCAATCATTATTTAAAAAAAAAAAAAAAATAAGGATCACTCTTAAATATATCAATATGACCCTTATGTTTCTCATCAGATTTAGGGATGGAAGAAAAAAAAAAAAAAAAAAAAAAGAGGGTGGGGGCACCGGGGCAGGAGGGGAAGTGTTTATGCCAAGATGCTTTATACTTTACCAGCACCTTCCTTTACACTGCAGTTTCCATCTAGCCTTGCTCTGGTTTCAGCTATAGCAATATTCACAACAGAGAACGTAAACTGGGTCCCAAACCTTTCTGGAAACTTTACAGGTTAGAGTCACCACCTGCAAATCTACTATAAGTATCAAAACTTATTGGAAGTCAGCGCAGACTGGGAGCAACAGGCTGCTCCCATCGCGTGATCCTGCAAACAAACCAGGCTGCAATCTCCTGTGCCAGCATCTGTCCCTGAGCAGCCCACAGGTTCCTCCCGGACAGAACTCCGTCGGAACCTCATTTTGAGGTGACAAAAGGATAGACCTCACGTTGCTGCACTGTGTATCTATCTTCAAGTCATTACCCTGGAAAAGAGAAAAGCTATTTGTACTCTCCCCAGTAAACTTGCTTTTCTCAATTTTCCTAACATTACAATGAAACTTTCCTGCCTGTCATGTCAGTCACTTGTTTTATATTGGAAAAATTGCAAATCACGGGGAGAAAAATGCTGCCATATGCAACTACTGCATAGCATTAGAGTAGTGCTAGATACTCTCTAATTACATAGAGTACTGTTGACATGCATATAAAAAAAATATCATATTGATTACTTATATATCATACTTGAAAGATAAATAGTTGGAGCTCAGCCGGCTACCCAGGAAAAACTACAGGAGGCCAAAGAAGGATTTACAATTCTTTTCCGCTTAAATAACATCAACTGTGAGGAAACATGCATTTTGATGGAGTACATTATAGAAGAACATTGTGATGGTTAAAAAAGCATGATATGAGATCCAGGTAGAAAAAAACATGTGATTTTGAGAATCGTAAAAAGGACAGTAGTACCAGCTCACAGAGATCACCCATTCTTTTCAGTCCCTTACTGAATCCTACTGTCTTATAATCGTTATGCTATATTATTTATTATTTGCACTATATATTATTAGCATGGCAGTATCCCCAGCAAGGTCTCCGGGAAATCCCATAGGAGTATTTTCATGTTTGGTTGATTAGTTTTGCATCTGCATAAAAATATTTGCCTTGTTGCCTGAAACCTTGACTTCAGTGCGGAAATGCACAAAAAGCAGGAAATAAACCTGATCATTCTGCTTTCCATCTCCAAGTTAACAAAACATTTAAATAATTAACTTATAATCATTAAATATGAAGTTAATAACACAAAGAATGTCTTAAAATTACGTTAAGTGTGTCAAATTTCTGAAAGCAGTTCAGTCTAAGTTCTGCTGAAGCCCCAAGTAACTGAAAACCTGTTGAGTGGAGGGCACAGGTACCTGAGCCGTCAATAGCCATTTCAAATTTTTCTTACTCTGCGGAACACAAGGCAATAAAATAAGCCTAAGATGATACCTGTTGTGCATGGCTGTGATTTCACCATGAAGGCAATAGCATTGACACGTAAAACTCATTCTGCAGGTAAGACTTGAAAAAATAAATAAATGTATATGTGTCTCCAGAAGAAAGAACATTTGACAGAAACATCAGGTTTGCAGTGCTGGTTTTTCTAAACATGAATTATTATAAGCTGAGATATTATCTCTATATAATGCATGTTGGCACAATCACAGTTCATTCTTGTGTAAATAATTTGGGATAGCATTATACAAACTGCAAATGTGGCACTTAATTTTATTAAAGAAAACAACTGACGCAATAGCAGCTACAGCAAAATTGGGATGGTAAACAGGTTATTTTTTATCAGACTTCCTTTGGTCTTTCTGATAGTTAATAAAGATACTTTATAGAAGCTATATACTCAGTGACTCTGCCTGTGCTAGTTATGTTGATCCAACCGATTTCAATGGGGTTGAAGGAGACTCTACAATACTACAGCAGGAAAAGCAGATATAACTAAGTCAGCTAAGTGATTTGGCTTTATTTCCTTTGAGGGAATCTGAAAGAAGAATTCCTGGACTTTGATTCATTTGGACCTGGAATAACAAGATCGTTGGATGAAGTCAGTCAAACATGGAAGAAAGAACAGAATAGATTAATTCCTACCAACCATTTGCCTTGGTGAGCTTGAGCTGGCAGGCATTACCCTATTCTCCAAACGGGACTTGCCATGCAGTAGGAAAAAGTGAACAGCATATTTGAGATCTGATATGCAGAATATGTCTGGAAAAAAAAAAATTGGTCCTAAGTCCCAAAGTATAGCAGATCTGTGCCCTGATTAGCTTATATTCATCCAAACCTCCTTCTGTGCCCTGTGCCTAGATTAGGTTGTGCACACAACCTATTTTCTATTTATGCAACATCTGCTCCACTTCAAGATTGCGAGCAAGAACATTCCCAGGCTCCAAAGCAGGATGAGATTACAGACTGGCGAACTGAGCTGGATAAAACAAGGCTGGAGCCACAAAGATTTAGGTTCAACTCAGATTATTTAAGATTCCAAAAACGTCTCCATTTTGCTTTTACATAAGTCATTTCCCACATTTATACTTCCTTGCAGCTTTGAGAAGGAAGGGAAACAGAGTGCTTAATTAGTAAAAGTTTGTCTAGCGCCATTCTCTCACATGACCAGAGTACCAAATCTTGTGGATATCATGTGTAGTACCATAACTAAACCTTCAGCCCTGATTATTCAGAGCTTAGAGAATCATCTAAGCCCTGTTGTTCAGACACAGTGATGCTCTCCTACCACTGGAATGAAGATGGGAGTCCGGGAAGAAAGGGGACTTCCAAGCACAGACAACACCAGTACAAAAAACGTCCATCACATGGGAAGGTTTCAGGGCAGAAGAAGTGGCAGTGCTGCAGAAGCAGCGGGACGTGGTGAGGATGGCCTGTGCAGATGTCACCCCTGGAGATGACCAGTTCAAAAGAGGAGGAAGGGGGACTTTTCTTTCTCCTAAGGAGCAACTAGTGACATTGGTGATAACATCTGCAGTAAAATTAACACTGGTTCCTGGGAGAACCATTTAAGTGGACAGCAAGACCATGATTTGGTCTACAGCAGCAACAGTCACTATATATGGAATATGTTTAACTTTTTTAATAGCAGCAACAGGCAGAAGGTTAAACATTTGACCAAGATGACAACCTCGGGCATCACTGCCAGGACCACAGAGACCTTCCTACCTTCCTCCTGGACTTGGCTTCACTGATGGCATTTCATGCTCACTGGCAAAGTCCATGTGAACTAAGGAGATGCTGCTGCTATTGAACTGACCGTTCAACAGCCCCACTGACACTCTGGGAGCCAACAAGCTCACAAAACCACCCCAGCTCGAATTCACAAGCTGGTCAGAAAGATAGTGGCTTAGCAGTTTGATTGTCCAAATACTTTCAGCTGGGTTCAGTGGAATAATAGCCCACTGATAGCCTGAAAATAAATAAATAAATAAAGCCCTCTTTTCTTGGCCATGATTGAGGATTTTTTCCTCCCTTGGAGAGGCTGCAAGACAAGGAATGCCATTCAGCTAATAGGGACTGGCTGCATCAAAAAGCAGCCAGGATTTCTCCCTCTCCCAGTTCTTCCCCCTCCCCAACACAATAGACCTGAAAACAAAAGACAGATTATTAGGTTTAAGTATGTAGCCCATTCTCCACATACCCCTTTCCTCCTCCTCCCACCCCTTCTTCAGCACATCTGGTAACCATGTGTGGCAAGTGCTAATGAAGACTTTCCTGAGTGAGCTACAATTAGTTCCGACTGCTGTTAGCCTCTCTCGGCTGTACTGAGGATAAAAACCAACACAAAACAAAACAAAATCTTCCCATTACTGTTCCTGAAACCTCCTCCTGCCCCTGGGATTCCCCCTTCTCACCACGCTGCTGAAATTAAAATAAAAAAAAAGTGTAGGCAAATTCTTTAAGGCTCTATTCCTCCTGACTTTTTCTTTTTTTTTTTTTTTTTTTTTTTTTTTTAAATCAGCATTTTATTCATTTTGATTGAACACGACAGGCAGGCAACAGTGTTTCTATGATCCTGTCTACAATAGAGAATTGTTAAACAGATGTCCATTTTTTTTTTTTCCTTCTAGCCTGGCAATATTATACACATAGCAGTTTTATCTGCTTGAGCAGATCAAATTTGTGTGTGTGTGTGCAAGCGTGTGTGTTGCCATTTGGAGTGATTAGAATAAGCTGCACAGAGGCAAGATGTATTGTGCACAATTAAGCCCATCTCCAGACCGCACATTTTTGTTTACTCTTGGTCTCTTCTCCTCTCCCCAATCAAGCTTCTAATAGAGCTGTTTCAAGTTTCAACAAGGACCACATTAACTGCTGGTCGCCACATGAAACAGAATGCCAGACCCCAGCCTCTCCCCAAGATCTAAGCGCCAGCCTCCCTGTCCTCCTTTACATTTCTCTCTGAAACCGCCACAGCCCTCACCTTCAAAATTCCTAATGATTCCCCCTATAGCAGACACTCTCCGGGCAATGTAAAATTTCAGTGTGAGACTTTACATATTCCTTGTCATTTCCCTCAGCTGTGTCACGCAACATGATTGCCACTGACCAACCCCTACTCGAACGTATGTTCCCACTAAACAAACAATCCAGAAAATTGCTGTAGAAGTGATATCTGCATACATCATACTTCAATTATACCTTATTCACGCAAAAAATGGCTATGACCCTCCTACACCTTTTGAACAGCACTGTATATTGAAATGCAAAAAACTAAGTTCTAAAAGCAGAATAAAAGCAAAACTGATTCTTTAAAAGGATTTATTCTCTTAAAATACAGACATATCTACTTGCCAAATGATTTCTCAGAGAAGATGATAGGCTGGAGTAATGCAGGGAGGGAGGAACAAAAGGGGTTTTAATCATGGTTGGGATTAAAGAGTTGTATAACAATTGCTCTCCCTCCAGGCATATATACTGTACACGCTCACTGTAAATGATCAGCATTTAAAGAAACAAAGTGCACCATAAAGCATTTAACATAAAGACTGCTGCATATACATTAACACTTCATTAATCAAAAGACACTGGGTATCTTTCTCACTTATGATACCAGAAAACAGCACTTAATGCAGACAGGACCAACAGCCAAAGCTGGGCAGGAATGTAGCTTCTCCCCTACCCCAATTTTAAGTTCATAAACCCCACCAAAAATTAAAAAAAAAAAAAAAAAAAGGAGGGAAAAAGGCACAAGACTCTTTCTAATTTAAGGGCCTCTTTTTGGACAAAAAATTATTGCTTCGTCTCCACATAGTCTTGTTTTCCTCCGCACCAAGCCGGGAGCAGAGCAAAGCTGTTGCACTCCTAGCAGTATTTTTCTATAAAACATAAATTTTACACTTTGAAAAAAAGGCTAATTTTACTGGTAATGAATACCAGTAATAACTTAATGAGTCACCGCAGTACACAGTTTAAGGAGGAGCTGGTGCTAATGCGTGAATAATTATTGACACAATTAAGTGCCCAACACTGGGCCTGTTAAACTGCTTCTGGCACGTGAGGGCTCCTTAATGGCTCCGCCTATTGCACAAAGACCCTAAATGGTTTTAAAGTGCAGAGAGCTCCCCTCTGCTACTGCAAGGGATCCTCGGATCTCAAATCCGTTTCCTGTCAGATAATGCAGAATTGCTGAGGGTTTGCATCCCATGCAGGATTTTGCCCTGTTGTTGGACTGAATAATTAGTTATTTACCAATTCAGTAAACAGTAAGTTCACCCTTTGACCTGCCTTGGCGTAGACTGTCTGGTCCATAACCCTGCTGGGGGCTTCCACCTGCCTAATGGTCATTCTGTGAGCTGGGGCTGCTGCTGGAAACCTGGCTGCTCCCTTCCCACCGGTGGCTCCGAAACACAGGTCCCCGAATCCCGCTGGCCATCGAATCCTCAACGTAGTGGCTGGGGTGCGTGTGGTAGAATTAATCTCCAGCTCACCTACAAAAACCTGCTTCAAATGAAAATGGAGTACTCGACACAAAAAAGTCATCAAGCGAAGCATCTCCAAGCTGTTTTGGCACACTGCACAGTCTGACCCCACCACACACGTGCACCCATCCCAAGACACTCAAGCCCCCTTACCCCCATTGCACATATGCAGCTTCTCTCTATTTTACAATATTTGGGAGCTTACACATATCCCAATTAAACACAAACCACATCTCAGGCCCCACCGCACATACCACGCTTATCTCCAACAAGTCCAGCAGAATCACTGGGGATATTTGCAGGTTTCCAGCAGAGATATTTGCGAGGCAACATTATCATTGAGAAAGCTGTAAAAAAGTCACCTCTGGCAAATAATTCTTGTCCACGTTTCACAAGAAGGGCACTCACATCCTCTGAATGGACAGGGCTGTCTCTTTAAGTCAAAATGCCCTGCCAAGAGCCTCACCAGTTAGCTGGAGCAACACATGCTTGAACACAAAGATTGACCTTTTTTTCTGTGATCCTGAACTCTCTCTGACCTTCCCCAAGCTATTCCAGCATGCCCATGGGTCCATTAGATAGATGGACAGATAGATGGACAAGCAGACAGCAGATCACAGTATTTTATGTTAAAATCTGCGCAGCCTGAGCACTGCACCTACAGCACTATCAGCGAGGGGGTCCCCAGTCCAGGTTTCGGAGTGTGCTGGAGCCCGTAATGCAATGGTTGCACACTGGCTGCAAGACAGCTATCACATCTGAGAGACACATGAAAGGAGAAAAGAGGGATCCTCTGGGATAGCAGAGCATCGTCCTCCTTGTCCTGCCAACACGAGGGTACCATTAACAGGAGAGGCAGCAGCAAGAACAATTACAAGGGAGTGGGCAATTAGGCAAGTTATAATCGAATTCTGCATGCAGCTACCAGTGAAGGACTGCATGCAAACGGCCAGCTAGTCACCACAGCGCGACAGTTTCCTGTGCTCTAAAGCTACTCCAACAGATGGTGGTGGGACACCATGCCATGAGGAGGAAGGAAGGAAAGACAGGCTGGACAGACAATGTACACAACGAGTGGTTAGAGAACCCTCCCTTCTCCTGCCGCCCTTTTCCTGTCTGGCCTTAGCAAAGCACTCTATCACTCCGCATTTTCTCATCTGCAAAATGCAAATAAAGAAGCCACCACCTTTGTAGGACATTGTAGGCACATACTCACTTTAAAACCACATGTCGTACTGTACATAAAAAAGGAGGACAGGAAAACCTGATTGACCCCAAAAATACGTATCTTGAATTAGAAACTACTGAACACACAGTCTAATACTTCTCACACAAGAATAGGCTCATGAGGGAGATATTTCTTCAAAAAAATAAATGGCTTCATTCATTTCTATTTATTAGATAACCAGACATATAAACCCCAGCCCTTGTTCCTGACAGACACCACAGGCCGACATCCAGCTTACTGGAAGCTGGAGCACTGCTGCCAGTTGACCATGTCCCACATGATGACACATTCCTGCTGATGCAGTTCCACCAGACTTCCCACAACCTGAGGCCCCATCTGAAACACCAGTAATAAGTGTAAGTTGGGAAGAAAATTGGCAGTATGTATGATGAACTTCCAAAACTGTCCGGTAAAGAAATCAAGATTTACTGCAAGCCACAGGAGGATAAGGTAGACTTTGGAACAGTTTTAGCAGTTCATGCACCTGCCCTGAGAGGAACAGCCCCCTCACTGCTGCTTCAAGCTGTGCATCAGGCAGGCACCGGGTACTCCCTATGGCTACACCTGGGGGCAGCGATTGGGGAAAAGACCCCTGTTCCCCTCCACTTCCAAGCCAGACACCTACAAGTCTGGGTTTTATAGACATCAAATTCCTTTCAAGGATTTAGTGTCTACTTAGTTATGCTCATAAAGGCAATGAGTCAGAAATAAACCTAAGCACCTTCAGGACGTAGTCGGGGGATGGTCACAAATCATCTTCTCACTGAGAGAGGTCCTACAGCACACTGCACAGTGGCAATACAATGCACCTTCAAAAGTACTTGTGTTTTTCCAGGGGGGGCAGGGGAAAGGAAGAAAAAGAAAAAGAAAAAGAAAAAGAAAAAGAAAAAGAAAAAGAAAAAGAAAAAGAAAAAGAAAAAGAAAAAGAAAAAGAAAAAGAAAAAGAAAAAGAAAAAGAAAAAGAAAAAAGAAAAAGAAAAACAAAAAGAAAAAGAAAAAAAAAGAAAAAAGAAAAAGAAAAAGAAAAAGAAAAACAAAAAGAAAAAAGAAAAAGAAAAAGAAAAAGAAAAAGAAAAAGAAAAAAAAAAGCAGCTGCATGAACTATTTGAAGAAAAAATCTGGGGTTTTTTTGGTTCAAAGGCAAAAAGTTACTGAGTGGCAAAGCAGTAGTGGGCTTTGTCACTTGGAAATCAATGAGCTGACAGTGAGAGTTTCACTCCTAGCTGTATCATGCCAGCTTAATGGTACCACACTCTTCATAAACAGCTCTCGACCTCTTGCCCTAACTCGCAGCAGAGGACAGCTGCTCTAGCAAGAGCGGTCCTGCAAAGCCAGCTTGGGAGAGTTTGTGTGGCTGCATTAGAGCGGGATTTCAGTGCCACTCTGCTGACCTGCTGTGCAGCCAGCACTGCCGAGACCCAGCCTTGGCTAACTTCCAGCCTGCCCCTTCTCTTCTGTAACAAATCAAATGTGCAACAAAACATTGCCACATCCCACGAGTATATTGACACAATTGGGACTTCAACCCCAATTTTGCTTTGCGTTTTTCAAATGGCTTTATTTATCTTAAGATAAAGTGCATGCAGTTTACCAGTACACTTAGGTCCTGATACAGGGGCCAACAATGTCAGCGGAGTTAGTGAATATACTGGGCACTGGGTCATCCGAGGATGGGGCCCCTCCTGAGGTGCTGACCTGTGGCTCAGATGCAACAGGAGCTAGAGAACCCTGAGACACTTGCAGAATCAGTCCCCCTAAAAAAAGACAGACACTACATTTTTTTTTGTGACTTACAGTGCTAAACGTATGTTTTGAAGTCAGCTGGTGTGAAAACTGCAAGGGAAAGGAATCAAACTTTAGGCTGTTGGTCATAGGTTTTTGTAACGTGGAGCAGAAAAAAACAGACATTGTGTTTGTGTTCTATTTCTGGGCCTTTTAAGCTGTAACAGCATGAGTGGTATTTGCATCAGGAGTTACCATATATCATTGCAAGCAACATATGCATAGATGGAAAAAAGATGACGGCAGCAGCAGGTTCAGTGAAATCTCAGGATCTCTCTGTGATAGGGACCTGCTAAAGGTTTGGTTTTATTTAGCGTAGCTTAAAATGTCATTGGCATATGTGTTTCTCAATTAACACCAATTTAATACACTCCAGAAGTGTTCTATTCTGAGAGTAGGCTTCAGAGTTTACAAAGGATCTAACCTGACATTTCAGTACAGAATATCCAGCCCCATTTACAATAAGGAAAGCACATTATGAAGGCTAGATATTTTTTTTCTTTGACACTGTGTAACATTGCCTTTAATGATAAATACAAAAGTCAGAAAATCCTAGCAAACAGTGCTGTAGTATGGAAATTATGAGTCCCTCCAACCTCTGTGAGTCACTCATATCCCCAGATGAAATGCTGCCTTGCAGCAAATGCAGAGATTCAGCAAGTGGACGGTTGATTTCCATCTCAGTGCCTCACGGACTAACTTCTCAATCGATAAAGTGCAACTCACCAATAGAATAGGTTATAAACATATTTAACAAAACCCAACCCGACAAACCCCAAACAATAATCCTGAAAACCCTGAGCGTCCTGTCAAAAATCTGAAGAGAGAAAGATTTACTGGTGATGGCTTCCTAAATGATAAATACAGATGTCCAAGAGGATCCCAGAAACCAACTACTGAAAAGCTAAAGGATTATTTATTAACCAAAAGGATGAATAAAGAATAGGCAAGTATCATTTCATATGAAATTTACACAGACCATATGAATGCCTACAATCTATTTCAAAAGTGCAACTGGCATTATTAAGATTGGTTTTGGAATATAAAATTCATTAGAGGTAATGGGCCAAATTCAGACCTGATAAAACCAGTAACTTCAGAGAGGCTGTACAAGACAAAAGTATCTTTCTTCAGATCTAGTGAAGTGTTTATTCTGAAATCAGTAATAACATAGTTTATATTAAAAAACACTGGGGGATAAAAAATGGTTAAAGTCAAGCATTTCAGAGTTAGGAAATACTGGTATTCAACTTGCCCATTAATCCTGCCCTGTTGTGTGTCCGTCCTCTGCACTGAAAAGGGAAAACTAGCCTAGGTTCTGGCAGTTCAAAAGTGTATCACAGGGCGTTCACACAAGAGGGCAGAAGTGTGATTGGAGGGACAACCTGGATTTGGCCTTAATTGTCAATGTTTGGCTTTGCAAATTGCTTTAAACATTGTTTTTGCATGAACTTTCCTCCTTTTTAAAAGGCAAAAAAAAAGACAAAACCTGAGTATATTACAAACAACTGCTGAAGCTTTCCAAATCACACCTCCCTGGCAAGGTTTAGCCTCTGCCTCCCTGCACAGCAGTCTGCCATTTGAGATTCAGGGTACAAGCTGGAGTCTGCAGAAAATAAAGGTCTGGTCTGGTCTGGTCTGGTCTGGTCTGGTCTGTAGGCAGAAGACCTCACCACTTTTTCCCATTTCCCAGCTACATTGCTGGGGAAACTTGAGCGAATGCCAGCCTAGGGAGGGAGAGGAAAGGGAAATTGGATGTCCAGGGAGGAGGCTGGGACAGCACGTGCTCCCCATCTTGCTACAGCTGCTCTGGCAGGTTCGAGGATGCCTATTTCAGTATGCTCTGCTGAAGCAGAGGTGGTTTGGTACCAGGTGAGCTCACCTCCTTGTAACACCCGGGTTTGGCTGATGTGACAGTGCGACACACTTCCCAGACAATGAAAGCAAAATGGTGCCTTTCATAGGCTTGTATCACCACCAGATTCAAACAGAGCTTCCCAGCATAACAAAATTGTACTTCTGAAACCTGGAATTTTTTTTCACTAATAAATTTTAAAGGCAGAGCAAACATTAACGCTTTTTAGTCCAACAGGATCTTTTAAAATTCACTGAGGCAATCTAAATGCTGGAGACTGCTACTGTATCTTGCAATAAATAATTTGGAAGGATCTGTCTTTGTAACAACATTCTCACCTACACACTGTCTAGAGTGTGTGTGTTTGTATATACCCACATACATATAAACATGTCCTTGAATACATGCCATTGGAAAGACTTTTTCCTGAGCATGACATGCCAGGAAACCTAGAAAACTCTATATAATGAGTTAATATTTTAACAAATGTGCATATTCAAAATGAGAATTTAATCCTGAATTTGATCAGGAATGCATGCTGAACTCTACTAAAGGGAATACTGATATTAAAAATCATTATCCAAGATCTTTCTTCTTCATTAAATCAGAGGAAATCTTGTGCTTCAGATTCTTCAATTTCTGGTTCCAGTGCAAGCCTAGAGCTTCTCATGTTGGTTTTTTCCTTTGAAAATGAACTCAAAAGACAAAACTCACTCACTAGGCACCCAAGAGGGTATTCATACCACCTAACTTTGTGCATCTGTTTAGAGTCAACAGAGGTTCCTAGCATGGATGCTCTGAAGCCCCCTTTGGATGAGCCTGCATGTCTCTACTGACTGTACAGGTGGCTTTGACTCCTAATTTAGGTACCTTATTTAGATGAGGTTACACAGTGTGATAATTTTGTCCTCAAGCCCTGCTGTAGCACACATGCATACATGCTAGTCAGCCACAAACTAACTAAATCCCATATGAGCAGAGTCTGAGTTAAATTCAGGTTTTAGCCAAAAATGGGCCTAAGTAAGTGCAGATCTAGATGCCCTTGATCTCTGGGAAGAAAAGATGCTATTCTAAATGTAAATGTCTCTGACCTACCTATAGCTTTGGCTCAAAAAACTGAACTATTTTTTTCCTAAAAGAACCTATAAAACCATTGTCCAAAGGTTCCTGCTTTGTTCTACTCCAATTATATGGTAATGTTAACATCGCCATTTTTGAGCATTCAGTTATGAGTACTGAACTGCTTATATGTTATACTTCATAAGTGGCAGAGAACTTTACAGAAGTACAAATACAATGCCTGGCATTTGCATATCACTCCCCATCAAAGCCAAAGCGTTGTCTCCCTTCCTTCTCCCCCTGCCCAGCTCGTGACACACAGCAGTCATGAGCAAACTACGTCCTGTGAAAGCTGCAAAGAGAATCCTACCAGCACAATGCAGTTATCACCTTTACCCAGGCAAAGGGCATGCTTCAGTGCAAGTTCTCCACCTGTGCTGGATGTACAGCACCTGAAAGGGTTAAGAGAGTGAGAGAAGCTTTCAGAAATACCTAGAAACAAGGATACCTGCAGGGCATGCTCAGTTTGTTTTCAAGATGTGTTGTTCTAACACAGTGGTTCACTGGTTGAATATATTGCTATTTGATATCCTGCTAGACAACTCTGTGGCTAGAGTTTTGTGTTAGATCAGTTAAGCTGTCCGTCAGCATGTTCACGTCCGTGATGATCGAACCCTGGGCTTGTTGGCACAGGTAAGCCCACACAACAGGCTGTGGTGGGACCGTACCGAGCACAAGCCCTGCCGTGTTCACCCCTTTCTGGGCTGCTTGGGCGAGGGGCAGCTCCATCAGCACGTCCCGCACACTGTGCCAGCGCTGCGCCTTATTTATAGCCTAAGTTACTTATGCTACAAACAGCCCCTTCCTTGTGTGTCCTTTCATGCTGCCTTCTAGGGGCTTTAATTTTATTATTTTATTTTTTTAAATCAGAAGACAGATGCATAATATTCCCTCCTGAAGTCAAGGCCTAACCTCCTTCTAGGAGGACAGGAGAAGGAGCTCCATCCTACCAGTCTCCTCTGCACTCATTTGACTTGACTCCTGAAAACAGACAAATACTCCTGGAGTGCTTAACAAATCTCCCCACTCTGTACTGAATTAATCCAAATGCATTTTGTGATAGAAAATTTTGCCTCTCAAGTACGTTTGTCAAAACCCACTTTCAAGTCTCAGCACTTATAACTGAGGTGCTCAAATATTATCTTTGTCCATAACAAAACTGACTGCTCTTTGCTTCCTGCTCTTCCCCACAAAGGCCTTTCCTTCACATCCTAAAGTAACCGCATTTTCCTAATGGCCTCCTGTGAGGGACTTTATACAAAGCATTTCAGCACTTAAATAAATCATATCCCCAGTTGTTTCCTGACCACTATTTTGAAAACTTTTCCTAAGGAGGAGGAAAAATAATCTATTAGTTAATCTTTGCACAGTACTTTGAAGATGAAAAGTGCTATGTCTATTTAAACATTCTTACACCACCTGGTGCACTGCTTTCGGTTCAGTCTCCCAAACTGATCAGGATCCAACACCAGCCCCCACGGGAACCATCCCAAAGAGCTCCGGCCACCACCCTTGCTTTCTGCCTTGTTGGGATGCTCCTCAGATGACATCACTCTCCACACACACACCAATAGCCCTCCCAGAAAGAAAATTAAAAAAAACCTCCAAATCCTAACTGCGGTTTGGCTGTGTACTACAGACCCTCTTCTACACATAACACACACTCAAGACTCACTGGTTTGGAGACTGATCCTGAACCCATATACTCATTAATATTCACTTGCATCAGCAGTGCTGGATGAACGGCTGGCTGTTGGGATAAGGGAGTCCTAGCACAAATCCTACATAATTTTGAAATTTTCACTACTATGCAAACCAGCCAGAGAGTTACTAAAACAGAAAAAGTAGCAACAACTTCTAATCAGCGCATCTCCTCGGGTCTGGAAGGGAGTTTGGTGAAGAAACAAGTCAATCGAAGTAAGATCAGCTCTCTAATTTACAACACAAAGCATCAATTAAACAAATTAATCAAAGAACAATTAATATCTTGTACAGTAGCAGGAAATTCAGACCCCGCTTATGCCACACATGTGATGGGTTTGGAAGCTGGCTAGACCCCACGTCGTGCGGTTTTTATTGCTGAAGAGCTGGTATTATTTCTCTTTCATCCAATGCCTTTGCTTTTTGTTTTCTGTTTTTAAGTGAGGGTTGCGGTTGTTTCTAACCCATATGTCTCTAGTTTTGAGCCGCGTGGTTTGCCCCCTCTGTCTCTCATCATTGCTTTTGGCCCAGTTTCTTGACAGGAAATGCGAGATTTATTTTATCTGGCCTGAACTACATTGTTCCTTCCTGACTACTGGTGTTACTTCACTGCAAATAACACAGCTCTGCCGCTTGCTGCCTGCCCAAGGACAAAGCCTGAGGGGAACAGGCGTGTTTAAGAACAATGGTGAGAGAAGGGCATAAGGCTTCAGGGCAAGAAAAGAGAATCAAAGGCAGAGGGGAGAGGGAGAAATGATAAGTAATTAAGATGTGATGTAAAAAGTTTCGGTTTGGAGGAGATCCCCCATTTTCCTTCAGCCAGCAACAAGCTGAACTGCTGCTATGGAATAACTCTTGGATACAGATTCAAGCCAAGCTAGTAACGCTAATGTTATCAATTGAAGCAGGACACTGCCAGGTAATTTAGATCACAAATTCAAGGAGAAAAACAGTTACCAAATTTCATACAAGAATTTTAAAAATGTTGCTGAAGATTTTCAATCTATCTCTGGTCCCTCAGCACAACAGGCAGCACAGAAACACGAAATACATCTGCAGTTAAGAGGAAAGCAAACAATGCAAACAAACATAAACGCTGAAAGCCAAACATAAGTTTTTAAATTAATTACATTTGAGTTCCTCTGGTGCTTGTAGAAGGATTTGTGAATCTTCTGCCTGGTGTCATTAAGTACACAGTAAATTAACTTGTAAAAGGTGGGGCAGGATCTGTACTAGGCATTGCAGCTCTGCTGAAACCCATGGCACTCAAGCTATCCAAGAGCAGAACAGTCTTGCAGCTGCCAAACTGCTTTTTGACTCATCAAAGGGCTTAAAAAAAACCTGTGTCTCCCGATATACCTGACCTAAAATGAATCCAAAGCAAGAAACAAAGCTAATTCTCCAGCCAGAAGAGGCACATACCTTGCCAGCATCCTAGCCTGCAGCGCACTTACTCCAAGTGGGAAATGCAGCTTCAGCCTGCCCACTTACTTGCTTTTATCCTTGAAATTGGACTCAAGTAAGTTGTTCACAGCTTCAGATAAGCACAAGGGGTTATGGGCACTTTTGCCTAGAACACATCCAGACACTAAAATAAGTACCTTTTTCACATTGAATTCTTTATCTTAGGCTGATCCTGAATTTTGTTTTGTAAGACACTTCTGACAAAGTCATCCCCCCCCCCAGCATTTTTACCCATGATGGTTCAGAAGAAACTGAAATGCCTGCTGAAAGCCTGCAGTCAAAAATTATCTACTAACCAGCAAGACTGCAGATGCTCAAATGTCTCTGGATAACTCTGCAAGTTCTGATGCTGTTGTGACTTTTTTCTGACACCAGCCAAAACAAATTGTTCAGGATGGGGCCTGGGGCCTCTTCAAACAGCCTGAATGGGCATTAACTCAACAGCAAAAAGTGGTCCACGATCCTTCACGGTAGACTTTTGCTGCCTCAAACACTAAGGCACATTAGTGGGTCAGTACTGCACCCCTGCGCCATGCACTGGCCAGTTCCATGTGGGACAGAAAGCCAGTCAGTGCTCTGCTCCATGATATTCTGATCTGCACAGATGAGATCATGAGCAGCATCCCAGACCTCTGCTTCCCGAGCATCACAGCATGCTTCCACATGCAGCCAGCTGGTCTCCTCTCACCTAAGGGAAAATGGTCCCCTGTACCAGCGGGAAGGTGGTGTCTGGGGACATGGCTCTTGCTCCTCACCCCAGAAACACAAGGACTGTGCACACACTGATTCAAACATCTCATTCACGTGGTCACAGCTCAGAGAATGGTCTGAAAAACATCATAACTGGTACAAGTAAGAACATGGGACCAAGTGGGGCCTCCCCCTTCAGCAGCAGGCTCAGCCGAGCGTTGGGTTGTACCACAGTCTGACAAGGTGGGCACAGCAGAGAGAGTCCTTTAAATTCTGGGGTGCAAATTTCTAGCCTAGGTGTTGAGGCATTTTTTTACTGCGGCATATGACACTAGCAGTAGCCTGGCTTCCTACTACACACTGAAGTTTCCCTCTTTTCTATGCCATCATTAGCCGAAATTGCTTATCCATATGAAATAGGGAGTCTCTCCGTCTCTCAGCTTAAAAACACACAATCAAGCCTTATGGTCCAGTTCTGTTCCCTTTTAGCTGAGGTCTGAAGACTCAAAAGCTTACCAAATTAAGAATGGCCAGTTAGTTAAAAATGGATTACAAATGGAATTAAAGTTGGCAAGAGCTTTTCAATAGAGTGCTGAGGAAATCATGGCCAGTGCTACCTTCCTGAAGCTCACTCCCATGCCCCCAGAGTGAGAGGCTAAAACCTGTGGGTCACCTTCAGCAGTGCTTTGTACCCTTCAGAGTCTACTTACTTCACTGCGATTAGGTTTAAGTGGTGTTTAGCATTCCACGATTGCCCTACTTTATGGTCCCTTCATTTTCCTAGCTTAAAAAATAGCGATGTTGCAACACTGTAGTGTTTCTGTTGTGATTGTCATGATGGAAGCAGAGCCAATGCAATTTGCCCATGTTTTACTAACCGCCATCTGGCAGGGATATGGTGACATGCTAATCTTCACAGGACTCTTGTTTTTCAACTATCTGCTGGACAACTAAGGAGATCACCAGGCTGCTGGGATGAGTGCCAGATGGGAGGCAGGTATGTTTATGAGTTTAAGATTCTTATTTTCTTTCAGTGCTTTCACATGCTGTTCGTGGAGTGGCAGGAAAAGTGAAAAGGGGGAGGAGGGGATGAGTCAGTGACTAGACTACAACTGTTCAAAATCACTTTGAAGTTCTGCAGAATGCAGTGTTTCACAGTCCACCTCTTATCTGCTGTTTGTTCACTTGGCCTTGGGATCTGGATGGGTTTTCTGGGAGTCCTTTCCAGTGCTTTGCCCAGTGCCCCTGGTCTGACAGGCAAACACACTGCTGAACATCCATACAGTACTCAATGAAATGGCCACGGTTGCCTCTCTGCCTCATTCTTGCAGCTCTGGTGAGCTCTGGGGTGATAGAAGGACAGTCATATGCCACCTTACCAGTAAATACAGACAGCTGACATGGTGTTAGCACAGCAGCTAAATCTTGCACAGAAATCTTGGCAGCTTTGTACCGAGGAGAGAAGAGTCTCTGCTCATCTCCCTGGACTTCAGGGCTTCTAAAATGGCAAAAATTGTTGTGACAAGATGGAGATTGAGTCTTACAGATCATCAACGCCTAAATAAACCGAAGGACATCAAAACTATGTAACTATTTTGAAGTTTACCTAAAAATCCCACAAGAAAACCCAGCAACTTCTGGATAGTGAAAGGACAGCTGAGGACAGCGGGCAAAGCACTGCTCCTCAAATGATACAGAGGGTAAGTTAACTTTGTCTGGAGCGTGCTCAGGTCTCAGCTACATGATGCCTTTTAAGCTTCCCTCCTAGATATCATGTCTCTAGGTCTCCTTAGGAGGGGCCACAGCTCACTGCTGTAGCTGGTATAAACTATTTCAGTAGCTTTACAGTAAGTATTTACCCCGTTACAACGTTCATACCTATACCTAATGTCTTACCCTGACTCACCTTCCCACAACAGGGTCAAAAAAAGAGACTAGTTTTAGCTACTGTAATGACTAACATTCATAATGACTAATGAAGAACTACAGCTAAAAACACAAGCTGGTTTAGCTCAAACTAAAGAGTCATGGCTCACCAGCTAGGACTGAAAGATTCATGTTCAGCTTAAATGTAGAGGAGTATCTGTGGCACACTCTCACTAACATGTTACATTAACAGTGCTATGCACAATAAATCCTTATTACAGTAGGCTTCTCATAACAAAGATTTCTGATGAGGGGGCTGGTTTGGAAGAACCCTCTGTTGCATCAATTAACCAAAACAAACAAGTCACAAATTTCCCCCCAAACAAAAACCAGAGCACAAACAAATGAAAAAACATCCCTCACCTGTCACGCTCAGGTTGGAAACCAACTCATGATTACAGTCAAGGGTAAAGTACGTGACATGTATGCATACCTTCCCTTTCTCCCCTCACCCTAGGTAAGGCAATGACTATGGAAATTATCTGCTCGATTATTAATTAAATATCTATAAATTCACACACTCACAGACAGTCTCTCTCTCAATTGGTCTTGGCATAAGGGAGCACACAGAATTTTGGCAACGAGCTGAGAGTGGAATAGGCGGCACAACCTAGACATGCCCAAGCCTTCTTTGACACAGGAACAGCTTCTCTTCCCTATGCCAGTGGTTCACTTGGTGCCAGCTCCGATGCACACCCCCTTCCAGGAATGGCTCTCATCCATGCTGGCAAACAAAATGATAGAGAAGAAAATATGAAATTACTCTTCAAAATGTAAGTGGAAGGATGAGCACGGTGCCAAGTCAGAAGTATCCAAATGTGAGATCCCACACTGCTACATGTCAGTTGGAAAGATAACACACATACAGAAAGTCAAGCAAACAGGTTCGTCCACAAAGGAAAGCTAAAGGAGATCATTTGCATTTTGGATAATAAAATATTTAAAGCAGCACTGCACAAATTATAAATAAAAACACTAACTGCAGTCACCAAGAATACAAGCACCCTATGTGGAAGCTGGCCAGCAAGCCGCTTCATTAAATACAATATCATCAGAAGGAAATAGAAAAGTGGCTACAGACCTCTGAAGGCCAGCAGGTAATGCAAGCCAATTGGTTATTCAGTTCTAATTAAGGGATCCAATACTTATTTTGGACTACTCACAGGAGAATAAAGCAAGAGTTCAGGGTGAAGTAAAGTCTACTTTATTTAACAATCTGTGACTGATTATAAGGGAGCAGCAAGTTCCAGATGGGTGGGAGTGCTTACAAAACCCCTCTATTTTCTTACAACTTACAATCAGTGCTTTTGGTTTCCATGTATTGTAATGTTGCCACTTAACATGACAAGCACAGCAGAACAAAGAAACATGAAAACAACTTTGTACCAAAATTTGGGGACTGAACAGGACATGCTTTCCCACTCAACAAAGGATGTAGTTTGCGCTTCTATTTTTAGCATCTTATTCGAGACGATACCTGATTTAGTGTGTTCCTTGGCCAAGCCCTCAGCTCTGACCTAACCCTAAGAAACTGTTTAACTCTGGTTTTGGGACAGAGATCATGCCCGTTTCTGTGCTGTAGAAAAATCATCAAGCAGATAGTATTTTAAAATAACATCCGCTTTAGCTATTATTTATTTGCAACTATGTGTTTTTAAGAGCTACTATCATTTTGAAATGAACAATCATTTTGCTTTTTAAATTCATCTTATTCATGTACTCGTAACCACGCAGATTTATTATCGCTGGTGTGCAATTCACATGGAAGCATGGAAATCCCAACAGTTTGCAAAACATGTAGTCCCTTTTCTGTTATAATTGCAAGTTCAAGAAACTGTTCATTTTTGTATTCAGAAAAGGCAACATACTTTAACATTGTGATTCCTGTTCTGTGCCTTTGCCTACCCTGTACCTAATCCCCACTGTCTTGGCACAGCAGTGGAAAAGCAGCAGGACCATGAGTAATGGTAAAAGCCTGGAACTTAGCAGCCTTAATTGATCCATATTCTGTGAAAAGAAAAAGAAAAGGTCTATGTTTGTCTCCTTGTCGAGATCCTAAGTAAACCCTGCTAGACACAGTACATGCATTAGGCTCACCATTTTTTTATGGCTCAGCAGAGCTAGGTAAGATAACGTAACATAACTTTCATCCATGAGGATTTCCTTAGGCAGCCACTGTAAAAGGGTTAATGACTGATGTTTCCATTAAATTTGACCTACCTCTCAGCTTTGCTGTAGCCTGATATAATCCTTGTTTTGCACCTATTTGCATGGACAAACGGAGTCATTCCATAACAAGTAACGCACAACCCTTGCTCTAACAAAAGGTCAATTAATTTTAAATGGATGCACACAGTATTACTTCTACTTACACTTAAAACAAACAAACCAGGGCAAAGCCTGCCTACGCACTGTGCTGCTACTTACTAAAGAATTAAAAGCTCCGCATTCAGAACCTAATGGATGCAGAATACATCTGTAGGCATCCACGTGTACTTTGAACAGAAATCAATACTATCACCTCGCAACTGCCAGCCAGGATGATATTCAGCTTCCCTGAGCTCTCCAATCCAAACCGTCGATCACCTCAGCTCTAAACTTTCAAGGACCAGTTATAGTCTCCTTCACTGGGAATTCATGGTCAGATAAGAACAGCAGCAACAATAAAAAGCCCTCAAAACCCTTCTAGAGTAAGCCATTCTTTTATCTCCTCATTTTTAAATCCTGACTCTGAATTTGTTTTCAACATAAAAAGATTGAGGCTGGGCACCTACGAGGATTGATTACAGGATATACATTACTTTGGCCAACTGTTTGAACATACTGAAGATCAAAACAGACCAAATAGTGGGACAGGAGCTGATGATCATAACACAAACTCACTAGGAACTGAACTAACACTGCAAAAATCACCTTTACGAATAATATTAGTTGACCCTAACTCTGAAAGTCTCAGCTCAAAGACTAACTATGGGAAACGGACTTACTCCTAGAAAGTGTTTCACTAGATCAGGTTTGTGGCAGCACCAGTCAGGCAGCACTGTTTGAAAGCTGTAATGAGAAGATCCCAAGAGCGAACAGTACATTGTTCACTATTCACGCATATATTTACCAAATATGTTTTACTAGGAGAGTTAATACGTGCATTAATATCAGAAATAATTTTTATAGAGCTAAGACGTTAACTGCTCAGAAGCTGAAATCACCATACGCTCCCTATTTCTCAGTTAGGCATGTTCAAGAACTGTCTGTTATGCTTTATTGACAGAAAAGTAGTCTTCACTAAATCAAACTTTTATACAAGAAAATTTTGATTGTGCCAAAATACTCTAATGGAATTAAATATTTTGAGGCAAAACCAATCCAATTTGAAAAATTTCAGTATATTTAAGGTACCTGCAAATGGCTACACTTGATGGCATTTATCCTAAGGCATTTGTGCAAGCAACTGAACCAATTCTGGAGTAGTTAGTATAAAAATTATTAATTACAAGGGAAGTGCAGGTAGAAAAGAACAAAAGTACCTGACTTTAAAGCAATTAAAATTGCACATGAGTGGTAACAAGGAGATAAATAATACAATTCAATATTGATCTGTCAAGAAAATATCTTGCTAAATGAATTCTATTTCTTTCTGATAAGTCATAGTTCTGTGCAAAGCACCAGAAGCAGTAGTTCCCATACTTGGATTGTGGTTCAGATTCTGAAACTGTCTGACACTACCTTCATGTAAGTACACTACGTTATCTTCAAGAGAGATGGTCTTTATGGAACTGTCATAGAGCAGATAGGAAAACAATACACTATTACAAAGGAAACATTATTGATATTTAATTACTAAAAGGGAAGAATGCATAGAGCAGCATTCTACAAGGAGCCCTAAATCTGGTGCTACTCAATATTTTCACTAACAACTTGGACGACGGAATAGAGTGTGTTCTTATGAAATCCACAGATAGCATCAAACTGACAAGAGACCGCAAGTAGGAAGACAGAATCGGAATTCAAGATTATCTTGAAAATTGGAGAAGCAGCCTGAAAAGGATGCAATTGGGACAAGAAGACATATCTATAATTAGGCAGAACAGCTAACTGCATAAATGCAGGATTAGGAGCAACTGATTAGGGAGCACTTCTTTGGGAAAGGATCCGGGTGTTACAGTCAATTGCAAGTCAACAACATGATGCTATTGTGAAAAAGGCCAGCATCACACCGGGATACGTATTATCATATGGTACATGAAGGTACATGAAGAAAATATTTCACTCTGTCCATCACTGGTAAGACCAACACATAAAGTATGGAAGTATTTCAGGGCACTTCTCTTGAAAAAAGATGAGGTCTACCTGTATATGGGTTTTAATTTCCACCCTAAATTTCATCACTGTATCATTCATCACTGTATCACTGTATGTATGAACATCTTTCTCCTTATACCTTAACTTAAATTCTTCTCTTGCTTAGTGTATTGATACCAGATAAATCATGCAACTACTTCATCTTACTAGGTTAAACAAATCAAACCCTTTATTCATTACACTGACTCTCTGTTCCCCAGGTAATTTTTGGAGCTATTCTTCAGCAAGTTCCAGTTTAAATTAATCTTCTTAAACACCTGTAAATGGAGCTGTACACAATATTCTACATAGTTTGTACAACAGCTTTCTTCCCTCTTTTGCTGGAAGTACCAAACCTGATACATCCACTTACATTGCCTTTTTCACATTGTCACATTTAATGTTTCAGAGTAATCCTATGATTACCTAAATGTCCAGGTTTTTACCCCTCACTCTGAGGAATGGAGGAGATGACAAGGTATGGCAAACATTCTTGTCGTTAGTCCTTAACCAAATGACCTTGTTGTTTATGCTGTAAAGTTTTATCTGACTGTTAATCCCCTGTTCCTCAAAGTAATCTAATTTTTCATTATGGCATTCTGATTCTCCCCTAAAATGATACTGCCTCCCAAATTTGCATGGTTGTTTTCTGTCTAAAACACAGCTGTAAAAGCAACTGAAGCTCCTTCTCTATTGGTCTTCTTTTTCATTTTTATTTAGATAATATGAACAATGAAACTCATGGTGTAAATCATGATTTGCTCTTTTTTTTTTTTTTTTTCAAACAGAAGCCATCCATATGACGTTTTGAGTCATTAATTCCATAACTGTCATGACCCAACCCTCTCACTTCTGAAAGACTGGTAGGTTGTTTATTCCTTTTAACCCCTGTGATAGGTTTATATTGATTGAACATTTTCAAAGCTGACACTGCAAGGGGGGGAGGTGGGGGAAAGCAAGCTGAAAATTGCAGTTCCCAATCAGGCAATAGGCTTTGCCAAAGGTCAGCTCTGTACCAGACTTCACAGTTTTAAAACATATATTATTTTCTCTCTAAATAATATGCAAGATACTATTCATGATCGACTACACCAATGCTTTTCATAGTGCTATAAAACATACTCTTTTCTATGTAATGGACTCCTCAAATATATATTGGAACTGACAGAACGGTTCTAGTTTTAATGATAAAATTATAATCTGAATTTTTATGGCCTGTCATAAGGAGGAGATCAGGCAGGAAGAACGTTCATCCCAGATGATGGCTCTTTCTGGCTCTGCACAGATCTCTACAGCTCCTTATATTCATTGATTGTAACAAGGACAAATGCATTATCCAAACCAGATTAAACAAACTATATTTGAAACACTGCTACCATTACCAAAAATGTTCTGAATGTTGGGCTAATTTAAAAATGAATCAGATATATTTTAATTGATATTCTAATAAATTATATATGTGTGTGTCTGTGTTTGTGTGTGAAGGGATGGGACAGGGGAGGTCAGGGCTGACTCGTGTATTAGAGATGTTCTTTTTCACAGTCTTGTGATTCATGCTCTTCCACGGTTTTCTGAAGTAAGTATTTCAGATCAGCCTGCTGCACAAGCCCAGTAACTAGTTCTCATCACAAGTTTCCTAAGGAGTCTCAGCAGACAGATGGAAACGATACACATGCGCAACAGCCACTCCAACACAATAGAGCCACTGTATCAGTAATGTGGGAAATACAGCATCTCTCCATCCCTGAGCAGGCTTTAATGCACTGGATTGTAACAGCTCCAAAGAAGTGTTTGTGGTCTACTGAGTCAATCATCTGTACATTAAAAAGTCATAGCTGGCACAACTAGCTCTTTGGCAGAATGCTTTAAAAATATCAGTTAAAAAGGAAAAATAAAAGGAACACACCAAAGCCACACAAAGTCAGAATAATTTAGTTACTTGTGACTAGAAAGTGCATAAATACATCCTTACTTTGACTCCAGCACAAGTGAAGATGGGGCTTATATCTTTTGCTGAGTCAGGATCTTAGCACTGAACATTACCTAAAATTGCTCTGCTGCTGAACACACTCAGTACATTCTTAATCTAAAATTGGTATCATACCACATATCACACTATTGGCAATAATGGAGTAATATCATCCCCACATACTGAGTAAGATGCACTTTCATGTATTCCAATGACATACCTTTTTCAGCCAGAACACCGTGTAATTTGTTATATACACACCCTAAAAGCAGTTGTTTCTCACGTTTGTGCAAACAGCTGCTAGCAAAACATAGATGAGTGTGTGCCGAAGGGCAGCCTGTCCAGCCAGCATGACCCACCTGCACACAACTCAACTCCTGAGCAGCACTGAGGTGTCCATCAAGCAGTTACCAGAATTCAGACTTCAGCTGGACTGTCAGGTCTGATAGCCACCCTGAGTCCCAGCACCCACACTGCCCTTGGGTGGGCTGGGGGAGAGGACAAAGCAGAACTGCTTTCTTTGATGGCTTTGCCATTGCTGCCGCCCAGCTGCTGGGTGAGGGGGTGGGTTGATGCCCTGCGGCAACCAGGGAGGACTTGGAAGCAGAGAGCCACTATCCAAGCGATGGCACAAAGTTAGTGACAACGACACACAGAAGCAACCTTTTCCCATCATATTCAGTAACTTCCTAAAAACACATTTACCTAAGTTATTTTTGAGGCTGAAAAATTACCTCTGGGGTTTGTAGGGAGATTTTTTTCCTGCTCACAAGTGCTGCTGTGGGACTCAAGGAATGAAGGAGGGGGTGGGGGGGTGGCTTACTGTTTATAGCTTTGAACACCATGTTTCTGAGGATAAAGAAAAGATATATGCTAGAGGATGAGATTTGTTCTTTCCATTCATTTGGGAAAAGGACATCATGTGCAGGGGGAAGGAAAAAGCAAAAAAAAAAAAAAAAAAGAAGGAAGAACTAATTTGGATGTCAGAAGAGGGAGGGTGGGGACCTCAAAAATACTTCATACTGGTTGTCAGCTTTCCATATATACAACAGCAGCAGTAATTATAAAAACAAATAATCAGACATTAGAGTTGACTTAATCCTGGGTTAAGTACTGGAGAAGTATAATTCTGAAAGCATGTACAATGTGATTATAAATAAAAGCTGTGGCCTGTCATTAAATTGAGCTAGTTCAGAGTTTTAAGAGGAAAAGATGGCAACTTGGGAATTAACGGTACCAATGCTGTTGAAGTAACATCAACCACCAAACTTCAAGCAGAGCCTGTGTTATATTTCAAGATTTTACGTCCACCTACTAAGACTGATTACACCTCCTCTTAATCCCTGAACGGAGAGGGCACTTCAGGACATGCTTAAATGTATCTGTATCTAGGAAAGTACTTAAATGTATACTCACACAAAGGAGTACTTCTCTGAACTGGTGTCTCAGTTTCTTGGAGCTGATGCTACTGCAGCATACTAAAAACTGGGCTTCCAGTAAAAGTCTGGATGATTTGACTGGTGATTTATAAATATCAAACCTTTAAAAAAATTGTCACCTGGCCAGTTTTTTTATTATCTATTTATATACACAGATACAGAGAAGTACAAGAACAGACACTTCAAATTTGTGCATAATAAATGAAAAAAATAATTCTGAAGCTAAGAGTCAGAACATTCCTTGGTTTTAAATAAAAGAGAGAACTCTACACAAAATCATCGCTGGGTGCTCTTGTATTTCCCACACAAAGTGCACAGGATCAGCAAACTTTTATAGCCAAGACTTCCTTGGAAAACATTAAGGTCCTTATCTCACATGACTACTAACCTCTTCCCCACACTGAAAAAGTCCATTAGCTTTGAAAAGGATGATTGCTTTAAGGGAAAACAAAATGCTCGGAGAAAGAAGCCCTCCTGGAAATGAAAGCATTGTCCCCTTGCTGGTGGTGAACACAGACCAGTGTTGTGTCTTGTACATCTAAGCGAGTGGATGCTCCTGCAACAGCCCTAGCTCACTGAGGAGGACTCAGACAACTCTCTTCAGACAACCTATATACATGCCCTCTTTGCCAGGTCTAAAGTCTCAACAACCATATATTATGTGTGTTGGGGGGGGGGGGGGGGGAAAGTTATTTTCACATCTTCATACCACTCCAAAATGGATCGGATAAGAAATTGTGCTCAGTATAGTAAATTGGAGGGGTTTTTTTGAGACGGAAGCTGCAGATCAGCAGTAGTTGGGGAAAAGCAGCTGAATTGCATAGTAACATTAAACAGGAGCTGCAGAGAATCCTGATGCAGTAAAGCTGGATTGTGCTCCAGATGTGGCATCAAGTCCTCTTTATCAGATTGTGCAAACGCATAGCCACATATAATTGTTTACAGCTCTGTCAAAGATACCTGAGCCTTAGGATCCTGCAAAACATGGAGCAAGAAAGGGTCTTTATTGACTGAACAAGCGGCGACCTGTTACTGAATTTGTTTGTTAGCACTTCCAACGTGATCGTGTGTCTTGAGCCATGATAGGAAATAAAGGGCCCTTTAAGCTAAAGAAAGCCCTTCTCTATCCCAGAATTTGTAATAACACTTTTTACGATAGTTAGGATTCATTACATCTGTCTGATTTCTTCCTAACCTTTCTGGCTCGCTTAGTTGCAAGGCTACGGTTCAGGGTACTTTTGGCTCTTAAAAGGGATCGAGTTTTCCTTTATATTTTGAAACCGGTATCAATGAAAGTTGATAATTTTTGGCGATTTTTTTATGACTTCAGTACATAGTCCCTTGCTTTGCTTTGTGGACTTGATCTGGGGGTTTTTTAGGTGCCACAATGCTATCAAATTGCTGTACATGCTATTTGCTGACATTACAAGCTGCAATCTGGCATTGAAAGCAACTTAACTGAGCTGAGATAGCAGCGTGTACTTTGTGACAGGTTAGTGCACTGGCAAAAGGAAAAAAACTTATTTAGGTAACACAGCAGGCTTTTGTCCATCATGTTACATGTTAATTCGGTGACCTGAATCTCTTGATGATTCCTTAGCAGCTAAGGAGAACTGCTATCATCCTCGTATTTTTACAGTGCTAACTTTTCCTTTCCAGTTGCCTTCATCCTTTTTTCCTACCTCAGTACTTTGCAACATGGAAAGGATGGAAGCAAAAGTTAACATGCTTTAGCAGTCCCCACAGACTGCTTAAACAAACACTGTGATTGCAATTTAGACAATCTGGAGTCCATTCAATATTAAATCCCCATCCCAGGCTACAACTGCCAAACAAATAAAGGATTCATGGAGTACTTTACACTGTCATTTACTACCGCAACCATTGTCACTTGACAATCCAGAGGAGGAGCCTGCAAGTTCTGATACTGCACCAGCTACATCTGTCAACAAGAAGACAGAGAGCTCTGCTAAGCAAACAGGCTTGATCCTGCTTTACACAGTCTCCCTTTGTCTTGCCCCAGCTCAGCCTCTTCTAATCTTCTCAAGCTATCTTCAGCAGCATAAGCAAGAACTTCTGCTGGAACAAGGCAGACAACAGATGCCTTTCTTCACCCTTGTGGACTGTTTAAATGTTTATGCCACTCCACTTCTATCCCCCCACCTTCATCCCACGTTCCCTCCCACTGCACAACTGGAATGAACAGATTATATTATTTGTGACAGCAAATTATACGAGTGTTTCTCATGTCAGAGGGGGGAAAAAACCCCAAATAACCTAAAACAATATTATCAAACCCAAAATCTTTATAGGCTCGGGGCTGAAATGCACTACACGTTTTACTTTCCCTCAGCTGCAAATTATTTCAGTTACTTCTTCTGAAGTGGCACCTAGATCAAGCTCCCATTGCACTACCTCATGTTATGATCAGCTGGTCGGGTTAGAGAGCTCTCATTTGTCTCCTATAGAAAGCCACTGGCATTAGAAATATTCACTACCTGCAACACTGAATCTGCTTGGAAATATTGAGGGGAAAATGATCGAGGTACATTACTCTAGATGTTCAGGCTGGCAAATAGTAGCACTGAAAATCTTGCACTGAGTATCTTTTTTTCATAGCTAACTGTCTTAAATAAATAGCACATAAGCAGTGTCACCAGGTAAACCCACACACTTTACCTCAAAGAAAACAAATGAAGGCAACATTTCCAGCTGTTTCGGCATCAGGAACTGCCATATTTATTTTGGAAGGAGGAAACAACAGATGTAGTTGGATAGCAAGAGTTCATCTGGTTTTCAACGATATTTGAAATAAAACTCAATTTGCCATTATCATGTCAAAAGCACTTGATAAATGTCAGGAATTTGGGGGGAATCTTAATGTGTAAACCTCAACTTCCAATTGCTTACCCAGGTTAGAAGGGGCCTCACAGGACAAAATACTTTATCAACATCTGTTAAAGCAACTATTAGCAAAAAGTGGTTTCCTCAGCTTGTGAAATTCACATGAACAGCATGATGTTTTTACCTGTTGTGTTCCATGACCGGACTCCTCAATCTGCCACCTTGAACGGCTGTTGCCAGGGATGTGCCCCTGTACAACCGCAGGCGAGATGGGTCCCAGAGCTGCGTTGGCAGCTTTTTGTGAAGATTGCTTTATAACAAGCAGGAGGGATATTTTTGTAAATAAAATGGTCATTAAGACAACCCCACCTTCCTGCCATGCCACCTCCAGCTGCCACTCTGCCTGCACCAGGGGACGAGTGGAGCCCACTGCTGCACCATGGTTCGGATATTCATGGTGCCACTCTTAAACCAGAGCCTTCAGTTTATTTTGTTGCCACTTGCTTTGACCATTTCCCTTAAAAATAAAATGGAGGAGTATTAAAAGGGGTGCATAACCCAAAGTCGCAGTTAAATGATTATCCACCTGTAGTCCACATCTCAGGGAATTAATGTTTTCTTCCCACCTATATAATCATGCATTTTGATGCGGTATATTGGACCTGACTGACAGGAAGATCTGTAGAGATACAAACTGGGATGGGGTGGGGGAGGAAAAAAATGCTGGATGAAATCTGACGTAAATGGGCCTGTGCCAGGAGTGAATCTAGCTGGTTAAACATATATTAAAATCTGAATATCTCTTTCAATCTCCCATTCATCCCTCCACAAAAAAGGAAGAAAGAAATTCCATTATCTCAATACTATTTGCTCTCAGCAGCATTATTCTCTACTAGTAGGAGAGCCATACAGCTCTCCACTCCCTCACTATGAAGTATACCCCTAACTTTATATCCAATTCTGTTTAGCTGCGTTTTGATTACTGTGTCTCCACAGCGGCAACTGCTGCAAATTTTTTTTCCCCTCTGCCTGTGAATGTATATTGCTCCACACAAATGGATTTGATCCTTGATTGTACCCAAGCATCATTTCCTAACAAATAAATAATTCAGAATAACAATTTACCTCTGTTCCCCTCGTGTTGGCACTCTCACTTTTTAATCCTGCAAGCTTAAGGACATGAGAAATAACAAATTTTTCAGGCTGAGGTTACAACTCACATACATACTAAGGCTGAAAATTCCACATTCATTCTAAGCTTTTTGCCTCCCTTGCACTTTGGTGTCCTGTCCCTCATTTGAGGTATTTGTCACACAGTTTTAAAGGCCCATGTCATGCACGTGAGTCTTGGCAGGTTACGAGTTATAACCAGCAGCCTGTGTGACCCTTGCAAACCCACTTCTACCCCCCATCCAATTTCTTTTCTTCTTTCTCTCCAAATACCATCTTGTCTGCCCCTGCTGAGATACCGCAGAAATGTTCTTCATCAACATACAGTGTCATCTAACACATGGAGCCTGCCAAGTTTTCATGTTGTTATATCAGGAAAATATCCCTCAGGGGCAAGGGGAGAGGAAGAGGTCATTTTTCATCTATGGAAGAGTGAGTAACCCTTTTCCTTTGGGACTAAGAGGGTCTTAATTTAACAAACCTTCTTTGCTGTCACACTGCTGCTGCTCACTTGCACACCACAACAGGCTAGGAAGCACGAGAGCTGGAGAATAAAGCAAACTTGCAAGAAAGTAGCAGTTAAACTTGGCTTGGCATGCTGGAATTCAAAATAATTAAATGCAGAATGGGAGAGAAGCCAAAAGTATAGGAGTTTCCATTGCAGAGGAGGGAAATTTGTCTGGTTTCCAGGTGTGATGAGCAATCTTCAGAAGGCTCTCATCAGTTCAAAGAAGGAAGCCCAAGATGTGGGTTCTTAGGTGAACTTGAATCAAACTATATAAATCTTTTGAATTTTCAAAAAGATACAGAAACGGGCTTCTTCAAGGATGGAGTGCTGGAATAAATTTAAAAAAAAAAAAAAAAAAAAAACCACAAACAAAAAAACCCCAAAAAAACTTCTCTGAAAATTTCCAACAACAGATTCAGTGGCTGAATTGATGCTCATTTTGGCTGTAGACATTTGCATTGGTACTTTCTCTGCCTTAAGGCTTAGGCTCTCCTCAGCTAAATGCAAGGTAAGCAAAGCCACAACTTAAAATAAACCTGCTGCTTGGTTTTATTTTCAGAGGCATCTCTGGTGACTCCACGGAGAAATCAAGCCCAGTAGTACACAGGACATCTTATGTGAAATGGTGCCTGGCAGGTTTTTGAAATGAAACTGCTGAAAACTGTTAGTCTGCCCACAGCCCAGACCCCACAGAATTACACAGAATTAAATCATGGGTTTATAGGAAGGTCCCACAATACGAACTCCTTATTAGCCTACCAAATGCAGAGTATATCCAAGACCAGAAAGATTCATTTTCCAGCACTGGTATAGCTAAAGAAAAAAAAAAGTTCCTCTCATCAAAGCTCTTCCCAAAACCAGCAGAATTTAATTAAAATTGTTAGTCCTGCAAACCTTCAGTCCAAATACAAAATTCTGCTTTTTTCAGCTCCAAACCAGTTCTGCATTTGCAGCACTATCGGCCTCTTATCTAAACCAAACCTCCAGCTTTACTCAGATTTGAAATTGTCCTCTTAGCTCATTTCTGTGACACAGCCTTGTTTGATTTAGGCAATAATATCCTGCAAATACTTGGCACTAGTGACCCGTCTATAATGACGATAAGATAGAGCATGCAGAACTCTGCAGCCCCTGCTTTTTGCCTCCACTTTCATCCCAGCCAGGCAGCAATCACCAGAGGTGGTAAACACCATGTTCCCTCTAACAGGGCTACCAGAGGAATGTTTTTGCTTGGGTTTTCGTGTCCCACATACAGGAACTGAAATGTTCCAGCAATTCTAAATGCAACTGAAAATTTCATACAAAAAGCTGTAAAGCTTTCAAGACTTTTTTTTCCCTTCCAATTTCAAATCATCTTTTATAGTCTCAGAGATGACACAGAAAGGGGGAAAAAAACCATCTCAGTTAGAGATGGCCTCCAGTTCCTCAGTAACAAACTGTGCTTTCTGCCTCTCTAATTACACCTGCACAGACCCTGTGGAACATGGAATGCCCTTTCTCATCCTCGGAATGGTGCAAATCATGTCTCACTGAATACCAGTTTGAGTCTCTGGGCACTACTCTGCTGTTCCCTGGCCGTGTTTATATGGCAGGACCACTTCATTTAATGCCTGCAGGGTGTGTCAGCCTGAGGAACTCTGACCAGCCAGTAAGTTAGAAAAAGAATATCATCCTCCACTCAAAGCATTTATTTTTCTGCGAAGTACAGGGTAAAGGACAAAAAACAACAAAAGCAGCACATGCACGGATCTTACATATATTACTCTATCTTCCCCTGTAATTCCTCTCTGCTCATGAAGACCTTTATCTTCTGGTAGGAGGAGCAAACTCATCTGAGTCAATCCATTTGCCAATGTTCCTTGAGCATCTTCACCCAAACCACTCAATCCTTGCTTTTAAGTTTGAAGTGCTTATAGTGTGATAAAGATTGGTGGGGTGGCTAAAACAGCATGAGAGCATGTTTTCTTTTTTCTTTCCCAAAACCTCTTCTTATTCTTCTGGCAACTTTTTTAGACAATGCCAATCAGAAAGGAAAGCCAGTAAAACAATGGAAATACTCAAAGCCAGTTTGCTGGAGAGAGTAACACAGCAATCAGGTTCGAGTTTTGTTGCACCTGCAGACACATTTTCTTGAAGTGCAACTTACTGATAAGCTTGGCAGCTTAGAGACCCTTATTTTCCAGCTCAGCTTCATCTGCCCCTAAAATGATTTCACTGACTCCACTCAGACTATTATCAAAATACCCAAACCAGGCTCTAGGTAGAATGATAACACCTCCTGCTTTCATTCAAATTTTGTTTGCTTCTTGCAGCAAAAATCATTCTACTTTGCCTTCAGCACAGCAAACTATACGATTTTACAGGCAGCGTCACACACCTCCAATTTGGTTTAATTTCTTAAGTGTAATAGTCACCTCCACCCATGTATTTGAGAGACACAGATACACTTAACGCAAAGATACTGCCAAAATTTGAATCACAGTCTTCGGACAGATTCTTACTGCTACTCCAAGCTGTACCCACCATGAATAGCATAATAAAGAACCTCTTCCTTTTTTACCTCACAGCATCAAAGGAAAACAACAACAAGCATCTTTTACTTGCAGATATGCAACAGTTATTCCCACTGCATAAAAACAGAGAATGAAACAATGAAGGAGATGGAGTAATGGAGCACATCCTCCAAAGGTGTCCCAAGACAACTATAGGGTGGGAAAACGGCTGTTCCTAATCCTCAGCCCTCATCTCACAATGGAAAGCCTAAGTGATCTATATTAATTCTATACCGGATGTGATTAACAAGTACCAACTCATTTTTTAAAAAAAACCACAACACAAACCAAAACTTCCTGACTTTTTCAGTCATATGCTGATGACAGAGGATCAGAAGATGTTGAGATGGTGAGAGATTCCACTGTGTAGTCATTTGCAGAGGAATGAATGAAACTTTAAGATTTTCCATTCTGCCTAAAAATGCTACCTATGCAGAGAGTGTTTTTGCACTGTAGGGTGGACTTTCTCACTTTGGGGGAAAAAAAGGGAAAGCATGTCCTTGCTTTCTTTTACATAAAGAATCTCTTTACCTTTTACTTACATTTAGTTCAACCCTTTGAAGAAGACATTAAGTGTTAAAACTAAACTATAAAACTTGGAAAAACAGTCCCAAATTAGATTCCTTGACTGCTGGTAACAGGAAAGAAATTATCATGTTCCTGGTACACAAAATACAATACACATGCTTAATTCTCAGAAAGTTCCACCTTTTAAAAAATATTTAATGAAACATCAAAGCCTCCTATTACTTCAGAAATCCACACCATATTCAAGCATTGATATGCAATTAAAAGAAAGAGCTAATATCTGTGAGGAGGTGCTCTATTTTTAAAGACATCTTTATGTAAGTGATTTTTTTTTTTCTTCCAAATTCAAACCGTAACTGTGTGTTAAGTGAAGAATAAAATCTCTACCTTGGCTTCAAAATGGCAATTTTAAGTCTTAATGACCTTCACACAGCACTTTTGAACATCACATTAAAAAAGATAAGCCTTTGAAAACTTTAAACTGTAGGTAAGTAGGAAATATTTGAATAAGTAATTATGAAGGCTAAAGAGAAGAATGATACATATCATCACTAGGCCATATTCAGAGAACTACACTAGATCCTGGAGAATCAGTTGTTCTTAAAAGGACCTGTATTCATATGAATGTGTGTTGCAGGTAATGAGCATATGCACATATATATAATGCCTAAAACTCCTATAAGGATAATGCTCACAAAACAGTAGTGTTGAAGCCTCTGATTCAGCAAAGCACTTTTGTTTCAGCATAATTAACCATATGAAGTTCCGTTCAAGTCAACTGTCTCACTCAAGGAGTGCTCTCAAAAATAACTATGCATATGTCATAAACAGATGTCAGTAGGGTCAAATAATTATTTTTTTTTTAATCAATATAAGTTTTAATATGCTAGCTCTAAGGATTGAAGACCTAGTGAATACGAAGCATTTTGAAATAAAATAGTTCTTCACTGCTTGAATATGAAGAGCTGAATATTTCACAGCTGCCTGTGGAATTTTATATCTAAATTCCCATGTAATTTAAAAAAGGCTAGTGATTTCACATTCCCTAGGTGATTGGAAATTTCAGCCACAATTCCTATGAATTTGAAGTCAACACCACTACTGTTTATTTTAAGGCACTGGCTGCATCGCAATTTGTTAGACTTGCAAGTTTCAGCCTCCCTAAAATGAGATGTACATGTGTACATGCATGATATCCTCATAAACTGGATTAAAAAATAGTCCTTGCTGAACAACATTACCATTCATAATTGAAGGAAATAAGGAAATAAATTTAAGGAAATAAATACCATTCATAATGAAAAGGAAAGCAAAGAGATCCCTTTCCGCTGCAGTTCAAAGCAGAAACAAATATTAATTTCAGTCTGCAAGCTACCGTGCTGCCGCAACAGCACGTAACAAAAAACGTGCACCAAAAAATGGTCCACATTTCTCAGTTAGGGGCTCCCATGTATAGTTGGGTCATTTGGGATTTTGGCAGCAGAACTTTAACAAGGTTAACTAATAAGGTTTTATCGTGACCTCCAGGGATGTCTAAGCCACGCTACCTATCAGGATTTCCCATATGTGCTCCTTTTTTAAAAATTATTTTTACAAACTTAAAACTGTTCTGAAAATAAGACTAGATTAAAGAAAAAAAAAAAAAAGAAAAAAAAAAGGAAGGACAAGAAGGAAGAATTCTGTAGTTATGGCTAAACAATAACTTCCATGTGGGAAACAGTGAGTTTCTACAATATTTATTTTTGGGATGCAAAATACAGAAAAGCAATCTAAACTCCCGAAAGAAGGGTAGTCTATTACCAGCTCAGGCACTCAACCTTATGCTTAAAAATCATGCCATTTTCTACATCACAAAAAAAAAGCCAAGCAGACAGGATTTCTCTAGTAACCTTAACAAGTTTTGAATGTCTTTACAGCGTGGGCTTAGATCTCCTATACAAGGTCTGAGCTTTAAATAAAGTTTGTTTTGTTTTTGGTGGTAGAGATACAGTTGCTTTGAGAGGGAGGATTATAAAAGAATAATGTTCCACTTAATTTTATAATGTAATGGATCAAATGTTTTTTATATACCTCGTCTGACTTTATTTGGTGAACTGGGACACTGAATTATTTTATTTCCTCGTATTTTTAAATTGTTGCCAAGAGCCAGACTCCCTTTACGCAGTGGGAGCTGTACCTATTTACACCCGCTAAAGGAGTCTACCTCATAATATTTTTGAAGAGGCATGAATGAGATGCACATGAAAAAGAATGCGAAGTAGTGAATATAAATTTTGCATGCGGGAACACGGGCCCTTGATTTGAAGATGTAACAACGAAACTTCATTCACAATGCTGGTAATTAATAATCACAGCTCAGCCTAACTTCCAGTCTACCTGTGCCAACGGGCCTCAGATTTGGGGCTGAAGAGGGTTTAAGTCCAGACCAAACCGAAATTTTGCCATTTGGTTAATACTTAGCATATTAATTCTTTTAAACGTTTATAGCAAATAGAGTGGCATTGCTGAAAATCCTAATTTTAGAATCAATAAAAATTGCAGCACAATAATTGTCCCCGTCTGTCTGAGCCAAGCCATTCATAGCTTCTCCTGCATAATCTCATTGGGTTGCTCAGGCCTCCCCTCAGCCTCCTCTTCTAAGTATCCGAGGATCATAGAGGTGAAGTCATTTCATCACTTCTTGGGAGGAAAGGGGCGGGGGGAGGGGGGGGGGGGGGAGGAGAAAAAAAGGGGGGGAAGCAAAGCATCTGCTAAAATCTGACTTCATTTGATTTACTCTCCAAGACTGTTTTTTATTAAATATGTTTGACTGCTATCTCTAATTAAATGTAGAATTAATTTTGGCAAACTAACCACAGATGCAGTTTATGTTCAATTTTATCAGACAGATTTATTTATAAGCTGTCAACTTCTTGAAAGACTTCATTTTGGAGCAGTTTTAAATTGCTAACAGTAGCTGTAAATGGGGCTACTGTTCTCTGGAAGACTAAAGAAGAAGTATGCTATAAATGTCCATTCCATCTGCGAGGAATCATAAAACAATCACATTCCTTTATATTTTTTTTCTCCCCCCCTCCTTCTTAGGACCTTTATTAAATTAGTTCAACTCAATTAAAAATAACTTCAAAAACATTTCAGGGCCCTTTGTTTCAGGGAATACTTGGAACTCTCTGCACGGAACGTCACCCTTTTAACTAATCCCTTTTGGGGAGCGGAGGAGAATAGTGGTATTGTGACTTCAGACAGTGCTTTCAAGGGTCTCTACTGTACCGAATTGAGGTCACCGCCAGACAATGCCCAACACCCAATAGCCATTCAGGCGTTCTTCACAACTCTATCAAACGTGTCTTTCTTTCTCGCGCGCGCTTTCTCTCGTGGCAAAGTCACAGGACAATGGAGAAAGCCTCCAGCACCATTTATGGTCACTATATTTGCACATGACAAAGTCTATTCTTCCTGGTTTGCCAATTCCGTGGTAAAAAAGAATGAATCCTGGATAGATTTTCCCACCATTACAGTTGTTCAAACTTAGCTCAGATTAAAAACAGAAAACTCTAAAAACAACAAAAAGCCCGTCTAAGAACAGTAAGTGCTGTTTGAGAGTAGCTACTCCAGTCCTTGCTATTTTGGTATAGAGGGAGAAGCTGCAGAGATGAAGTGGAAGATTAAATATGCTACATTATAACCTGCATATGCATGGCTGAATATACAGTTTAGTGCAAAATGGAATCGAAGGCTAAAACAGAAGCTATTATTTTTCACCGTATCGTTTGCCATTAGCTGCGTTAGAAAATTCACTGTTTGAACAACAATGCAGAAGCTCACATGCACGATTTGGTTTTGCTTGGAAAGGTTTAACTGCTTCAATTGCAAACAACAACAGCAGCAAATCAATTACTGTGCATTTGCGCTGGCTACTGCTGCTATTTCCAAGATGTACCTCAGAAGTTTTACTCCTTCAACAGATGAGGACGAGAGAGAGACAGAGTGAGAACATTGCACTAGATATGGCAAGCTTGCTGCCAGAAAGATTTTTATTTTAAATATGCGCTAGAGATACAGTATCCTTCACAACCTAAAAAGATCTGAATGAAAATGTGCTGCTGTTTAAAAAGACTGTTTATAACCAGTACTTAACTTGACATTTGCACTGCCTCACCCACGCACCTCCGAAACACACACATCTTTTTTTAGTTAGTCAGAAATAGTGAACCCCCTGCCCCCCTACCTGGCAACAGGGAGCACAGCAACCCAACCTGCAGACAGTCAAATGCCATTAAACTCATCGTTAGAGAATAATTTCAGAGTAGTCGCCCTATAATGAGATGATGTTTTTTCGTCATTTCTATTTCTGACCTTTATGGCAAATTTTCCCCTCTGTTTTGTACCATGCTATTTTCATGGCATTAAGCTGCTGCAGATTCCTGCCTCCCCTTCCGAAATAACTGACCCCCGGACTCATGAGACTAATCCCGCCAGTGTTAGAGAGCTGCTCCTGCCCCACAAAGCACTTTGCTTCCCCCTCTCCACCCTTCACACTGCTGGAAGGGAGACAGCTATGGCGAGCAAACATGAAAGCCATGCGGCAAGGCATGCTCTGAGGCTGCATCTACCGATTCTCAAAGGTCCCGCGTGCACAGCCAGCCATACCCGCCGTATACGATCACTCAGGACAGCAAAGAATTACAGAACAAGGGCTGCAACTAGACAGCCGGTTTGTTTTGGTTTCGTTGTTGGGGTCTTTTTTCCTACCAGGATCAAATATACTTTAACTGAATTATGGTACTAAGCCTTCCTGAACAGTTATCTTAAGGAACTAGCATTATGCTAGCAACTAAATTCTGCTTTCACTCATAAGGAAAACAAACAAGTACTTAAATCCCAACCCACTTTAGGAAATCCCATAACTATGGGCTTAACTTTAAGACCCTTCCCCAGTATGAATGTTCATCTGAATCAGAGTCTAAACATCTCATTCAGGCTGAAAGCAATGGTGCATTAATGTCTAGGAGAATCTCAAGAGCCATCAGGAATGAGTTACTCAACTGGTAAACCTACACGAGATCTATGGATGAAAAGTTATATAGAATGATAAACCATATTGTTAATATATAAAAAAAATCTAGCATATTCTATTTAAACAGCAAAATGTATGTGTTGGAGTACTGACTCATGGGTTCCAGACATGTGGAAAAGACAGCCAATTTTTTAATACCACTAAGTTAACTTTCAAATTTGCTCCCCACATTTTGATGGTATGCAGACCCAAAAATGAGTAAGTCAGTACCATTAGCGCATTCTTCTTTGAGAGTAAAACTTAACTATATGATTGTACATGTGAGCATCATCTATAGACTGATAGCCAAGGGTTTCTGCCTACAAATGGAAGTCCATGTCAAAGTACAGGAATAAATTGCGAGTTTGCTGGTCAACAGTATTTCTTTCTGTGAAATAAATACATTTAAAAAGAAAGACTCTCCACTGAAAGAATACAAGAAATAAAAAAAAATCTACTTTGAAAACATGAAAACACAGCATTTAACATGCATGTACTGTATTGAACCTGCTTTTAAAATTGCTCAGCTAGGTAAATATATGCTTAGGTGTTTTCTTAACATGTTTTACTTGTGATTACTCAATTTTCAAATTAAAAAAAAGGCAATATCTCAGTATCTTCACGAGATGGTCCATGTACTCTTCAGAAGCTTCATTTCTGGAGTTACTATATTAGGTCTTTTTTTAAGACATGTTACAGGCTTTGAAATCTCTTCTGAACCTCCAAAACACACGGCAAAACCATAACTGCTTAGACCTACTCTTTGTGATCTACACTTCTACTAAATTTAACATACTTATGGAAAAAGGTCTGTTCAACTCCAGTACGTTAATCAAGGTCCTAGAAGAAATTTATAGCAAACACTCCATCAAGTAATCAAAAAACACAGGGACAAAGGAAGGAAAAAGCAGAAATAGATGGAGCAAAACTCTAAGCCCCTATAAACGGGTATTTTTTTCAGAAACTGATCTAAAGTAACACAGAAGGAATCTGAAAATATTTACTAAAAACATGTAACCAATCCTTCTACACTGAACCCTGGATCACAGCTCTATCTATCCCTGCTTGTTACCATCAATGATCAGGTGGAAGATAGGCTGACACCCCAGAGAGAAGGTGCTTATTTTCTTAAAAATTGCTGGTGCTGTGCATACTCAGCCCTGAAGATGACTGCAGTCCTCCAGGTGATGGCCTCCTACTCATGGCTTGACAAGCTGAAACACATAATTCTGGAAAAAGCCACTGTTGGGTGGGCTGAGGAAGTACCATTCTCGAAGAAACTGCTGAATCTACTGAACCTGAAATTATTTATTTTTATAATCAAAAGCTAATGTGAAACACATTCATATTCAAATCACATGTCTTTAAAAAAAAAAGATGTAACAAATTAAAAACAATTACAAGTGAACTAAATAAAGTATACAGCCCCTCATCAAGACTGGAACTGTTTTTAGAACTCGGATTTAAGTTCTCTTGTTTCAGACCCAAGTTGTCTTTCCATTATACGACAGCACTTAACAAGCAGGAGGAGGCAGGAGTGAGAAGTCCAGCTTTGCCTTCTGGTAGGAGATCTCCCTTTATCCTCAGTTTTTGTCACCACCTGAAGTGCACATCATTAACTTAGCAACACAACCGGCTGCTTGAGTGAACATCTGATGTGAGGACACAGGGCATTGACAATCTTTAGGCCAAAATTTATCATGTGTTTCTGCAGCTGCACACATGCAGGCCAATTAAAGCATTGCTGGAAAAATCCCTCCATCTTTTACATCTCATATCCTACAGGTATCCAAAGGACTGAAGGCTGGGTGCGGTGCTTGTGCAGTTATGTTTCTTTGAATAGGCTGGGGCTAGGTGGCAGCAAGGAAGGTTGCTTCTCTGTCCTTCTTGCCCTGTCCTGGAGGGGAAAAGCACCCTGTCTCTAGGGGCACGCTGCAGGGGGAGTCATGCAGAAGGGGCAAGAGTGAAGAGCCTGGACCAATTATGCCTGCACAGCTCCTGAGGAGTCTCCATCGGAAGAAGCACCCAGGAGATGATACTCAGCCAAGTCCCTTGGGTGAAGAGAAGAGACTTTTCTTGGTGTCTCCAACTGGACTGTGGACAGTTTGCTACAAGAGAAGGAGTCACAGCATTGCTAGGGTTACAGCAAGACTGAAGGGGAGAGCTTAAACCACAAGGAGTTGTTAGGCATGAGAGAGTTATTAATAAGTCAGGTTTTGATACCATTTAACCTGATTCTTTTGAGTGTTGTCTATTTGTTTTTCTTTAAAATCTATATATATGTATACACACATGCATAAAAAAAGTCTGTTTCTTTAAGAGAAACCTGAATGCCTTTTCTATCCTCCCCCAAACTCTAGCTGAGTCACAGTCCTTGGGAGGATGGATGCCAGGCAAGGCTGGGAGCTGCAATGAGGGCTGTGTGACAGCATGGCTGCTCCCTCATCACAGCAGCAACAACTTGTGTCTCAGCAGACAGGGCCAATGTGGGAGTGCTATGTACTTCAGAGGCCTGATGCTCTTCTACCAGGTGGAACGTATAGGCACCTGGCTGATCATTAATAGTGCTGGAATGAGTGCTATTTAGCATTTCAAGGTGGCTTGATGAAACCACTGTGGGCTGGTGGTTGGGTTTGCAGTAGGGATGACTCCTAGGAAGGCAAAAATGTGATGCACATAGTTGAGAAGAGCAGCCTCAATACAAAAACAGCCAATAACGCTTGAAAAATATTGCCTCTTCCAGAGGTAGGAACATCTAGGGGAGGATAAAAGGGACTGAATTATTTTTTCCTTTAAGTTGTTCATAATAATCTACTTAGAGACACCTTGGAAAGCGCTGAAATGGAGTCAGTTTTTCTCGCCCTTTTACACTTGGATTAGACTCAAGAGTTACACCTTTATTGTTATGAGATTCAGGTACCTATCTTTCTGACATGCCCTTTATGGAGAGGAAAAAAACCGACACCAAACCAAATTAACCCACTGTTTTGCTTAAAACAGAGTCAGCAAAATCTATGAAGATGTCAAGCACCACCAAGAAAGATAGATAGGCAGACAAATCGATTGATGGATTTTTTTCAAACTGTCTACATCCACACTGTTAGTGTAGTATGGAACAGAGACACATTTAAAATCATAGATGCACAATACAGTGACACATTAAGAAAGTTATATTCTAAATTTTTAAAACATCATGGTGTTTTATGAGAAAATATATTTATGAGTGTTACAGTGCAAACTTGGAAGGGCTTCTGGGTAATTACGTGTCCCAGCCAAGCCAGAACAACATGGCTTGCAACCCTCCACAACTAGAAGGTAATGAAACTTAGTTTAAACTGCTTTTACTCTACGAAGTTTTGCTACCTTGCAGTTGGGATGGGCTACCGCACCCAGACAGGGACCAACAATAACCTTCACTGTGCCTTGGCTCAGCCTGGCAACCTGCTGAGCAAATCGTTTGTATCCAAGGTCTTAAATATTTGTGAATACAAAAATATGTCTACACACCTGATGTTCCAAAGCCTCTCTATCTCAGGGAGAGCCAAGTTTTCAAAGATGCTTGACTTCAGTGCTCCTTTGCACTGAAATCATCATTGCTCCACAGGGGTGGATGGCAGCATCAGCCTCTAGAGTTAATATACATAACTTTATCAGTTCATTTTTTCAATCCTGAGGAGCTCTTGTTTTGCTGCTGGATAATACAATGCAGTGCTCATTTCTGGTTTGATAGTATCCAAAGAATTTTTGGACTCATTTTTACGTTTCTGGAAAGTATCTATTACGGGAGACCTTATAAATATAAATTAATGTGATCCCCTGTAGAGAAAACACACAAGATCACAAGTCCCCTTAATAACACAAAGGGGATACCTGAACATAAGTATAAAGATATATTAGTGCTATGTTTTCTTTTTTATGAGAACAATTTAGTTTTCCCCTGTCCTTCCAGCCAGACTTGGCTTGTGTGATATTGAGAGAGAAGAATCATATACTTTCAGAATGTCTGACAGGCTGCTTTAGGCATTATATCTGAAAGCAAATCAGCAGCAGCAAGGAAATTGACATTTAGAGAGAGAATAAATTACAGGACATTGAAATACCTGTACTAGAGCTGTAAAAACTACAAAAAAAAAAAAAAAAAAAAAAAAAAAAGATCACCTGATACTGGTGGGGGGGTGCCAGGGAAAGGAAGAGGAAGATGAAAGGGAGAAGAAAGTTTTGGTTTATACACCATAACTAGTCTGAAAAGACAAAACAAAATACAAGCAAAATGCTACAAAGGCTTCAAAATCTCGTGCTTAAAAGTTAGGACATGCAGAATTACAACTGCCTATACAACCTCTGTTTGGTCCCATCATGTAGATGGACTGCAATGCAATAAATGCAGGATCGCAGATTATTTTTCCGCAAGATCCCCGCATCATTGCACAGAACAAAGGACATGAGCCTCTTGGAGCAAGTCCAGAGGAGGGCCACAAAAATATCAGAGGGCTGGAACACCTCTCCTACGAAGACAGGTTGGGAGAGTTGGGGTTGTTCAGCCTAGAGGAGAGAAGGATCTGGGGAGACCTTATAGCAGCCTTTCAATACTTAAAGGGGGCTTATAAGAAAGATGGGGACAGACTTTTTAGTAGGGCCTGTAGCAACAGGACAAGGGGTGACGGTTTTAAACTAAAAGAGGGTAGATTTGTATTAGGTATTAGGAAGAAATTCTTTACTCTGAGGGTGGTGAGGCACTGGAACAGGATGCCCAGAGAAGTTGTAGATGCCCCATCCCTGGAAGTGTTCAAGGCCAAGTTGGATGGGGCTTTGAGCAGCTTGGTCTAATAGAAGGTGTCCCTGACCGTGGCAGGAGAGATGGACCTAGATGATCTTTAAGGAGCCTTCTAACCTAAACCACTCTATGATTCTTGTGGAATGAATCAAGCACGGGTTGTCACCAAGGATGTGGCTTTGGGGACTTGATTCATTTGTTGCAGGTTGTGAAAATTTGCTGTGAATGCGGCAAGGGATGGAAGGAAGGAAACAAAGCTCATGTTAGCAGACTGACCAGCGTATCCTGCTCAGGAGGGCTGGATCCCCTCCCTGCCACAGCCTATATGAGGTGATTTATGTAACTGAACTTTCCCAGGTATCCCTGTCTTCCTCATTTTCTGGGTGTGGGACTTAAAACCAATACGCAGAACAACTGAGCACTCACAGCTGCAACCTGAGCCATTCAATGCATTACTCTGAATATAAGAAGTGCTAAATGTTTACTACTGAAAAAGAATACATAAATCCAGATGATTTTTACTATCTTAAATTGTCTTGGATTAATTGTATTAGAAAAAATTCCACTCCCCAACTTTCTATCTGTAAAATGGAGATACCCCCCTTCCTCGGTTACCAACAGACCTATTGTGAAGATAAATTAAAAGTTTGTGATGTACTTAGATATTCTCTCAACTGTGCTATACAAAAGATGTTGAAAAAACAAATAATTCTGTCTTCAGAGCAAGAACGGTATGTGATTGAATGGTAGGGATAGTGCTACACGCTGTACAATAAGGAATAATGCAAGACTGAACAGTTGCTCATTAATTGACAATCTTCATTCTGTGTGGTCAATGAGGCTCTGTGTAGAAGAAAAATTGTACATGATCATATAATTGTAGACTGTATCATACATACAGATAGAAGAATCCTGAAATGAAATTACACAGACAAAACAGTGTTGAGCAATGTAATTAGAGTTCTTGACTTTGCAAGCAACGTTATTTTAACAGAGCTTTTGTGCACGTAATTTCATACATTTTTCAAAAAGGCAGAGAGAAAACAGCGGTTTCACCATATTTATCACGCTGCCAATGACATATTCATCATCTGGCTCAGCACCTCCAACTCTACCTCCTGAACCTCTGCTCTTCTGCTAATAGTGGTAACCAAGAGCAAAAATAAACTCACACCTGTGTAGCCTTTACACAGTAAATCTCCCACCAAAGTTTCAGAGACATTTGATGCCAGCAAAAGGGGATCCATTCCAGGTTCCTGATAAAAGGTACTTGTTCTGCCCCTTTCCCTAAACCTTTCCTACTTTATCCTTTCTTCATTCCTCTTTCAGTTCAGTCCTAGTCTTCTTGTCTACCACTGTTAAGCCACAATCTTCACCATGCAAGACCAAATCTTTCCCTTCACTTCCACACCTCTGCCTCAGCATATCTCAAAAGCACATAAAGTAGACACGTATGAGCACATACTAAGTCATGCCAAAGGCACATCCCTGACTCAGATACAATCACATGGGAAATTCTATCTTTGCCTCAGTGCTCTGGAGTATTAAGACTATTTGAATAAAATCCTACCATTTTCCCTCTCTTTTTTTTATTTTTCATTTATGGGTGAACCAAGTATTTTCTCTCATATCGTTCAATACAAGAACAGTAAACAAACAAGTATGAGAGTGTAACAAACAAGAATAGGAGTGTGAGGTCCACCTTGCCCAGCATCTTCTCGATGACAGTGACCAAAGCAGATGTCTAGGGAACAGAAAATTTAAATAAATCAATAAATCTGCCTGAGGCAGCTATTCAACACTTTACAGTCTTGTAACAGGAAGTGTTTGACAACTTCAAAAATATTTTTCTTCTGTAGCACCCTATAAATCTTATTTACATTCACAAAATTCCACTGAAGAGACCATAATTGCTGAGACCAGATAATAATATATAACAGGAGAAAACAGACAGTTCCTCAAGGAATAGGATTCTGGTATATCACCCACTCTTCCAGACTGTCATTTTTTATGCATGTGCAAAAGATGCTAGTAAGACATTCACTGTTATCAAAACTTATTTTCTCCCTCCCAAAGACATGGTCTTCCACCTCGTCTTTCTACTGCCATACAACTCATACAGACCTGATTTTAGAGAAAAAGGCTTGTTTGTCAAAGAAAGAGGGCTTGTGGTTTAGTATTATGTGTTCTTACATCAAAGATGCAAATTCACCCACATTGGTAGTGTTATTAATTACAAACCTGAGCTACTATCTCTATTAGCTGGATCCCAAAGGCCCCAGATTCTTAGTTAATGTTAAGTGATTTCTGACTGACCCTGGCCCGTCCAGCAAAGTGTTTTTCAACATTCACTATAAAATACTGATTCTTCTTTAAAATAAATCAAAATAAGAGATATAAGAAATGGGGGGGAAAGGGAGCAAAAAGGAGGGGGAGGCTGGGAGGGGAAGAGAAACCGTACATAAAATAAAACCAGAGTAGTCAGAACAAAAATAAAGCACCTGAAGTCTCAGCAGCCCTGTGGACTCATTCCCTGGCAGCTGCTCCTCCACAGCCACTAACATAAAGCACCTGACCTTTGCGAGACGTGTTGCGGCAGCAGCACGCCAGCGTTTGATACCGCGCTGGCCAGCAGCACCATGCTGTTCTGCGCCTTCAAAGGAGAGACAGGTTAGGAATATTTGGAAAGAGAGGAGGAGAGGCTAAGCAGGGCAAAAAGCAGACATGGAAAATAGATGTGAGTCTCCCAGCATCTCTTTCACTGATGACTTGGTGTTTTACGAAGACTGTGGCCAACCTTATAAAGAAAAGGTAAGAAACATCCCATGGAAAAGCAGATTTATGCTTTTTCCCCCAGGGTCTCACCCATGGGGCCTGCTGGTATAAAGTCCTGGGGATTTTCCTTCTGCAGGGTTCAGACACTCAGGGTGCAGACGCCGTACCCACGGCCACAGTTCTTCCCACACCACACCACAGCTGGCTGCCCAGCCAAGGACTGCTGTGGGTCCAGATTAGAAGACAACTACAAGTATCAGCAGGTGAAGGTCAGCTCAAAAATCGGGGCTTCATATCTACCAGAGGTTCCTGAGTTGTTCTCTGTGCATTGGGAAATGCTGGCCCTCACTGCAGGAAGCCAATAGTGTCACCAGCGAAATGCCACTGACTCCCTTATCAAATTGTGTCTGTAAACATCCACCTGTGTGAGCAACTGAGAGGCTCTGTTTTATAAGGTCTTACCCAAAAAAAAGTCTCAACAGCAACCTGCATTTAATTCTTTTTAGCGGAGGCAAAACATAAGGCTCTTCTACCAGGATCTGAATGAAGGTCTTCAGGGACTCCAAGAGTTTTGTGTCTGTGGTCTGTGATGCATCTTATGAAAAAGGAAAAAAAAATCGTGTTGCATTTTATGAACCTGATGTCAATCACAGTGTCATTATTATTACGCTGGCTAACTGAAAACAATTAAACCAAAGGGAATGGACAGGGAGACAAATAGGAAATGAAGCGAGAGTAAAGATTATTGGTTAAAAACAATAACGATGTCCTGGAGGAAACAGTAGAAGAGTTATTAATTGGAGAATGCCTCCTCACTGTCTGAATCTAGGCTGGCAAAGTTTATTCTTTCCAGAACTGAACACAGGATCAAAGGGGATAGTAAAAGTCCACAGCACTAACAGAGAAGGCAGCCGAGCAGATATTGGAAACGAACAGAGGAAGACGCTGCTCAGGGGCTCTCTGCTTCTCTCAGGCAAAAAGCAGGATTCTAGGTTGACCGGGGTTTATAGTGGACCTTCCCTTTGTGTTTTAATGCTTTTGTCTGCTTGCAGTTTACCTTTCTGTGCAAAAACTTTGATTTGCTTTTAGAAAGCTGTTCTGAAACACTTTGAACAGAAACTGCAGTTCAAAACAGGAGAAATAGAGGAACATGTAAAAAAGAGTTCCTTGTTTAAAAGAGGTACCTGGATCTGTCAACGAAGGATGTACTGAAGAAAAACTAAGTACAGGTCTTTTTCTAAGACTGTGAAATACAAAAACTTTATCTCTCAGATTTTCCAGGAGTCTATGCACACTTCTGTAGATTCATATGTACGATAACGACAACACTGAATAAATATAAATCCAGGCCTAAACTTTGTGGGGTGGTCCCATCCTTAAAAGCAAAGCCACACAAGACCTGAAAAACTTAAGAGTTTTGCCCATACAAAGCTTTAACTTTGTGACCTGAAAGGAGTTCCCAGGGGTTCAGCCGGGCACCTGAACCAAGCGAGTCAATCTGTTGAGGCAGGCTCCTCTTTGCCTCTCCCGCACTTTTAGTTGGTATTTCAAAACTATCAGTCGCTGAGATACCACCTAACAGTGGTTATGGCTACCAACTTTTTTCTCTGTAGTCTCTCTCCCTTTTTCCTATGTAAGAATCTTAAATGACGTTTGTTCCAGACTATTAACCTATGACAGAAGACTGCAGAGATAAGATTTCACTGACATATAGAACAAAGAAAAAGAAAGGGTGTGAAAATTGCAATGACAAGGTTGCCTTGGTAGTTCAAGATGTATGAAATGAAATGAAATAAAATCTCTGACAAATGTCTGGGTAACACAGGTTGGGCACTAATCACTTTGGTTGAGTCAATCGGAATTGCATTTAACAGAAAGCACAAAAGATTTCATTTACAAACCCAATTCTTTAACATCTAAAATTTATCCAATACTGTGCTTCTTTAAAGAATAAATTATATAAGCCCTGCTACAAAGACATATATTCTCAAACTAGAACATTTCTAAAACAGGCAAAATAATACTCCGTTACACTGAAACCAATTCAGATTCTATCTTTAAGAGGAAAAGCTATGGCATTGGGAAAGCTACCTACGTAACAGCTAAACTGATCAAACTAGTCTCATGGGTTAGACTGGATCAAGCCATATTTTGACTGTGTGCCAAAAATAATCTGGCATTTTTAGCTGGGCAAAAATTTTTCATATCTTCTGAAGTGAAGATGGTTTTAAGCTCAAAGTGCCATAATTCTGCAGAAAAAGGAGGAGGACTGACATTAGAGCCAGACTGAAGGGAGTTATTTTCATCCTTGCTGTTGTTGAGCAGGAGCAAAACATCAAAAGCAAAACCAAGGAAAAAAATTTAAAGGCTTGCATACAAATATCATCCTCTGTGAACAGTTTTTACTAAAGTGCCTGTGGTAATGCCTAGTTTGACACCAACTTGGCAAAAGTCTCAAGCTGAATTTCCTTCTGCACAATTCAACTTAATACAACCACAGACACACACAGAGCACAAACCCAACAAGGATGGTACTTAAGTTTCCCCCAACGTTTTGTGCCCTAACCTATGGCCCAATGAGTGACATCCTTCCTTTCTGCTGCAAAGCCAACATAAATTCAAAATGATATAATTTGCTAGCTAGCACCTTTCATGCCTAGCTGGAAACCCTCCTCAGCAGGACCTCCTCTGAGGAGCATGCACCAGGAGTGCTTCAGGGTTTTGCACTTCCATCCAAGAGGCGCCAAGATACCTGTATACCCCTTGCATCCTCAGAGTTTCAATGTACTCAAACTCCTCTGATTCATATTGTATGCTCTAGGTTGTCATATAGCAAATATATATATAACCCTATGGAAAAGCATATGAAAGTGAAAACAACAAAGAAGCTGTGAAGTGAACAGCATAGAAGACATACTACACCACTTGTTTTTGCTAAAGCCCAGAACACAGTCTTTTGCTTGGGAAAAAATAAGAAGAAAGAAAAAAAAAAAGCCCTAAATGAATGCCTCTTTTTTTCCATTGTTGTTTATGACCATAATTTAGCAATGCATTTACTAGCCACTGTAATCATCAAACGGGCCTTGACAATTAACAAAGAGACCATGAAAATGAAAGTAGTGAAATGGAAATGAATCACAGCTTCACCACAGCAGAAAACATCTTTCTGAAGACAAACTAGAATGAACACTATTCCAAGTAAATTACATATTAATTAAATGAATTAGCAGCATTACTATTGTCCCACTTGGCTACTCACATGCATTTTACAAAAGGACCCTTGCAGCTTTATGAGTTTCCGTCCTTTCACCACATGCTTCTGCTCCACTATGACGACTCCCTTTTAGACCACAGAAGTGAATTGGATCAACTACACATAGGTGCAGTTGTTCAAAGGCATGATGTAAAGTTGGTTTCCCAGTCCCAAGCTCCAATGTAATTCTCATGACTCCAAAGCATCCAACAACTTCCCGGGAAGTCAGAACACCAATTTGAACAGCTGTATATGGATCTGAGGATCTACTTGTCCAGCAATTAAAAGAAAGCATCTTCAGCTGGGAACAGCAGAAGCACACCCCCCAAATTCCCTTCCTCCCCTCTGAACAAGACGCCACACACAGCATGGAGCACCTCTAGAGCATCAGGGCACTGCAGTGGACATGTATTATGTGTGCTGAAGGTGTGCCAAGAAACAAAGCTGGCTATGTTGGTGGTAAGATGGGGCAGGACCATGGGCTCCAGGAGTCAAAACACTGGATGCAGCTGGTCTGTTGACCCTGTATGGTCTGATGGCCATACTATATATACGGCAAATCATCTCAAAACAGAACTGCAGCTGTGTGTGAGCACAAGGCAGGAGGTGATTACAGACCTGATGCTCAGTGCACAAAAACCCTAGATGCAGTTTTAGCTCTACATGCTTTTATTAGAAAGCCATAAGGGGCAAGATTTATATAAAATCAAATTAAACTTCCAGTGTTTAAAATGTGCATTGTGTTACACAGTCACATCTATATTAACTACAGAGTGGCAAACAACCTTTGAAATCTACCAGTAAGATCCCTGGCATCGTTGCTAAGGTGCCAAACAGATTCTTTGTGGTCTCTGAATATGGGAGTGTATTATATTAAAGAATCTGACTTCAGGACCTTTGCACATGACAAAAATCCGATGCTTAATGGGAATGACCTTCAAAAAAAGTAAGAAAACCTGGGGCCCTCATATAAGCTGCAGCCCTATTTCCTTGGCATGTTGTCAGCAACTTGTCAACAACAAAGGAAATATCAAACCAGTATTTGGAGGGAAAGGAAAAAAATAGAACTAAACCTGTAACTTAGGATAAATTTTCAAGAATTGTGGCTTTGCAGTTGATAATTCTCAAAAGGAAATTGGCCTCCTGATGTTGAGGAAATGGGTGGTCCAATTACTGATCTGCTCAAATAATTTTCATTCCAAAATATTGTTAAAATTGCAGTCATAATGGAGCAAACATCCAGCATCAACCATCTTCCAATAAAACCTCAGAAGCACACAGACGATCTCCCTAGAAGACGCAGGAGAAGTCTTGCCCTTTCAGCCACATATCCTGCAAAAAAGGCTTACTGTGGATGAGCTCAAATTAAGACAGAATGTACTGACATACCGAGCGTTTAGTCCTGGGTTAAGCTGGGTCTTACGCTCTGCACTTTATTACAGCACACAGCACTTCTCTCTATGGTTGTGTTCTTGGCATAAATGAAGTCACAAATCACCACTGTTTAAAATTATTAAAGGTCTTTCTGCATCAGTATTATTATTAGCATTTTGGTTTAAATGAATAGTCTCCCATTTTTCAGCTACAGTCAAATAAAGGAGGCTCCAAATTCTGCTGGGAAAGGAAACCCCACACTGTCTCAGTTGAATAGAAGGGCAACATGCGTTTTTGGCTGTGCCTGTCAGTTTTCCCTGACTCGATACAGAAAATTCAAATGCCTACAGATAAATTAAAGTGGGAGCATAATGCATTAAAAGATTACTTGTGGGATGTTGACATTCAGAGATGAACTTCACACCTTCACTTTATCCTCACGATGCAGCAAAATACAGTCCTACGTCCTAAACCTCAGCAGACTCCAGGGAAGCTCACTAAGGCTCGTACTGTGCAGCTCAACACTGCTATGTAACTTTTGCCTATTTCATGTGAAGGGAATCTGTGTGTAGAGAAGCACTTGTTGTAAACACTTACTGAGGCCACACTGCTGGTGTATTTTACACAGGACCCCATATGCTTGTATGTAACAGAACAGTGGCTAGGTGGATTACGTCAGGGTCAGCTGGTCTTTTATTCTTCAAACTCAATTCTTAGTTGAGGTTGACAATAGCATAAAGAAAATCTCTGTCCTTCCTTCCAGGAACAACGAAAGATTTAGTAGTATTTTGGATGGTTTTGTTTTCCTCTTAGACAAGAAACACCCAAAACTGCCAAAGAAATGTTATTTACATGACGGACAAAGTCATCTGAACTTCACAGACCGACTGACAAATTCTGTGTTTCTGTTTTACATTTCAAGAGACAAAATGCTAAGGAAAGAAGCCATGTGCACTATATACAAAGCAATTCATGACCCCAAATGTAAATCTTGCTTCATCAGATAACTTGGCTTTACAGTTACAGTAATTATTTTTTTTAGTGTTGTGAATGTGTTAGAATGATGTATTTCATATGTATAAATTACCTCCTGCCTTGTAAGCTTATCATGAAAATGAGATCTTGCTCCAACTCAAGCAAGCCCAGAGATAAAGGAGACAACAACAACAAAGAATATCAGCCCTTCCATCTCCTTGTATAAACAGTGTGAATAGCCTCCTGCATTTCAAGGGTTCTTGTCACTCACTGATGATCTTTAGGATCTTGTAGCCAAACTCTACACTTCAGCAATGAGGACATCCAGTGGCAATCACCAGTTAACTTACATGATGCGAGAGCTTTCTGCAAGTCTGAATTTGATATCTAAGACTATTTTTGTTTTATTTACACCTGCATGGGATGAATAATATCCCTTTTCTTGTTTGGTGACTGTTTTTCTCGAGCTAAATTGCCTATTGACTCTAGCCTGAAGCTAAGCAAAAAGGGCAAATAATACAGCAGAAGCCATTAAATAATGTATTTTTTGCCTATCATTAACATGAATACCATGTGCAATTTCAATCCCTAAAGAAAACCCATAACAATCTCTGACATCGGCATACAGCAATTGCTGATGAAGACTGACTGCTCTAGCAGCAGTTCTTCTTTATAAAATACGTTGTGCATTAAAACACCTGGACAAAGCACAATTACTTTCTGCAAGTGAATGGCAATTCTACTGCTATTTTATAAAAGAGAAAACTAAGGCAGAAAACTGAGGCTGCTTTGTGAGTTGAGGGCTAAAGTGGGATTAAAAGGCAGGAGACTTCTTCCCGAGTCAGATTCTTCCCACCCACAACTGCCTTGTTTGTTTAGCAAGGACTATATTGTACTGAGACGGTGCCAGGTGAGGAGAGGTTGGAAGGATGCATGCCTACCTTTTGTAATCATACACTTTTCTGGATACTCTGAGCAAATCCCTGCCCAGCGCTGTTGCTAGGTTTGTTTTTAGCAGAGAAAAGTCAGAAGTTTCACATCACAGGCAGGAGCGTACCTCCTCTGTAGCTGCCTTGCTAAAGCAGAGGAGAGAGTGTAGTCACTCTGGAGCAGCCACCGCTTGAAACAGTCCCCAAAGGGAGCCTCTGAAAAGAGTTACTGCTTCTTTACCCTAACCGGAGGCAAGACCTTGATAGGAACGAAGGACAGAGCTGCGACTGCTGAGGGAAGAAAAGAATTGAAAACAATTAGCGCGTTGATGTCAGCTTAAAGAGGGTCACCAAGAGATCAGCTTTCCCTGCATCTGTTCTTTAATTAAAAAGAGAAAGGTGGCAGTGTCCACTGCTCATCACTATGGTAACATTCAAATACCACGCAGCTGGAACAAGCTGCCCGCTCACTGCAGAGCGGGACAAGCCGAGGGGGAGCAGGTTCGGGCCCACCGAAGGGTGGGTGAGGCCCCTCGGCAGCTGTCCGGACCCAGGAGGACTTGGCAGCCAGCGCAGAGCATCGAGCGTGTCTGTATGGGCGCGCGTGACGTACCCCACGTTACTTTGGCTGCCGGCTGGTGAGAGGAGCCTTCCTGGAACGAAAGACCAGAAATGCCACTTCAGGAGAGCGGAGGGTGAGGGTGAGGGGAGGCGAGAGCGAGGAGGGGTTCCGGCAGGTTTCCGCTGTGGTTGCATGCAAGTCACCCTCTGCCGACCGCTGCCTTTGATCATCAGTAGTGCACTAAGGCTGCCCCTGTGATGGCTGCTTATCATCCTCATTGCTGATTTAAGTCGCTACAAAAATATTTGCCAAAACTATTGTTTGGGTTGTTCTAATAATAGTTATTACATTATTCCTTCAATTAATTACAGACAGCTGCACTCTCTGCTTTTTCTACTTCCTCTTGAAGTACTTCTTGCATTATCAGCACTGACAAGAGTTTTGTCCACAGAGATGTAGGTCTTCCCCCCCCCCCCCCTTTTTCTGGTTTCAGTAATTATTTGTGTAATTGCTTGTATCTTCTTCAAACTGCAGTACTAAAATAACATGCAAACGATAGCAGACCAAAATAATACAGTATCAGTGCAATTAGAATTAAAAATCTAATACATTTTGGAAATAACTTACAGTCCTGCAATTGAGACCCCATCATATATTTTACCTTAGAAGTAAAAACATCCAGGTGTTTTATTCTGTGAAAACTATTTCTGAACATCATTTCTTCTCTTAGCTTGAGACTGGTCTGTATCAGACTCAACTATGCTGCACGTATGTATCCAGAAGTCTCTGGAGCCCTCACCATTTAGAGTCTGGGGACTCAAGGAATAGGAAGTAATATTCACTGTATGCCAACCTAGTAAATATCCTTCCATTCATACAAAGTTTCAACATCTTGCCTTTCAAATATGACATTATCAAGAATATGAGGATGTATATCATCCTATATTATTATGTGAACAAAACAGAAGTCATATTCCCTTCAAAAAAGAACCTGTTAAAATCCCCTATTACACCAGTGGCAGAATCATTAACAATTGAGTTAATGACTATGTAAAATATAAGAGACATTTTCAGTTAGGCAGTGAAATGTCCTATTAACATAGCTGTTTTTAATGAGCTATTTTAACTTGTACCTGGCCTCCCTCAGCTTAGATCTCCTGGTCATTTACTTCTGGTGCTTCAACAAACTCTTGGACCTAATCCCTGATTAGTTCACATTTCTTGGCCATGGCTATTGTAACACATCTAGCCACCAAGACAAGTAATTTAACTTTTAGTCTCGGTGTGTCAAACTACATTTGAAGCATCTAAACTTCCAAACCAATAAAGGCACACCAGAAGTTGAAACATAATATTGGCCAACATTTATTTTTACCTAAAGGGTTGCACTACCTATAAACTATTGGTGCTTTTCTGACTACGCACATGTAGGTTCATTAATAACACTAAGCTAAGCAATGTGATAATTGTCACCCATTGGCAAGGACCTAGCAAAGAATCTCGATGGAGTTAGATACAGAGTCCCACTGAAACAGATTGCTCTTACACTTCAGGCTCCTTCAAGATTCCCAGCAACTGTTTGCAGAAATAGGAGAAAGTGTAGGGAAAATATACAACACAATTTCTATTTGAACAAATTAGATTATACTTAAGCTGAAAAAAAAGAACAAAAGAGAGGGAGAGAATCTAGCTGCATTGACATCAACTGGAAAAAGATCATGGGTTTTAACAAGACTAGGAATCTTAGTATTTCTACTAATAAATTATCTACAGTGTAGTAACTGGAAATCCAGTGACTCAGCAGCTCTGGTGTTATAAATCAGTAGGGTTGACCTTCTTTGTAACATAGTCCTGCCCCTACGGCCATCCAGCTGCTGGGGCAGTATGATCTGCAAAGTTGATGGGGAAAAAAAGTTTGTACTATAGCTTTTGGCAGTTCGATCTCCCCACAAATACTGCTTGAAACAACTGAGCAGGCAACTACAGGATGATCATGAAAGGCCTCTGTTACCAGGAGCACACCAATGAAATCTCATACCTGTTCACACATTCTATGTTTATACAGTTCCTTTCCTGCCAAGCCTCCAAAACTGCCAATCATTAATACTTTCCTGTCTACACACTGGTAAATTTAAAAAGACTTTGAATGCATGCGTGCACTCTAAATCACTGACACCTTACATAAAATTATAACACAGAAACGACTGTAACAGACCAGACCACAGCTCTGATCAGTTCAGCTCTGTCTTCTGCCTTACACACTGCCACAAGAAGATTGTAAGGGGAGAATACAAAAATAGGGCCAGCACAGGGAAGCATTTCCTCAGTGTATTCTCCTACCCTCCAGCAACTTGCTGGTGGTTATGTTGGTGTCCTTGATGGATATTTTTTTCTCCACTAATTTGTCTAACCCCTTTTTTGACCCATGCCACTGGTTGGTGCCCATGCCATCTCACAGCAACAAGATCGACAGTTTAACTACATGTTGCACGTAAAAGCAGCTCCAATTCTGTGATGTGCTGGATCCTTCTGTTATCACCTAGTTCCCTACTAGGAAGAAAAGCACAAACAAGCATTTCCTATTCACTTCCTCTGAGCCATTCACAATTTTAGGGACTGCTATCATTTCTTGTAGGGGAATGAAGCTGGGTTAATTAGCATTGATAACATACAGCTGTGGGCTGGCTTCAGGGGCGGTGGGTTGGCTGATGTAGATAAGGTGCAGCTGTGGCTGGTTCTGTGAAGAGGTTGGGCAGCCAATGAAGAGGGAGCAGCCTAGGAAGAGAGAAGAAGAAGCAGCAGAGAGAAAAAAGAGAGAGAACACACGCCCCGGATGAGGAGAGACAAGAAGAAGGCAGCAGAAGGATTGGCATGAAGCGTATGTTGGTATGTGGTGGTTAAAGACCTTGTTGCAGCTGGCTAGTTTTGCTAGTGCTGTGACAATTTCTCTCCTGCAGGCTTAGGGATCTCAGTCTATGCTTCCTCACATGGAAGTCACTTTGTACAGTTCATTTCAGTTGTCATCCTTTTTTACATCTTTTCTACTTTGGAGATGGGGGGAGGAGAGAGAACAACCAGAAATAGGAAACAAGGAACACAGTCTTCCATATGTTGTTGAACCATGGATACAACACTGATGATATAATAACAACACAAATGCAGTGGCATAATACTGTTCTCTGTTCCTTTCCCTAATAACTCTTAGCATACTACTTGTTTTATTCATTGGTACTAAGCATTGAGCTGACACTCTTGATTGGTAAGCTATAGTTCACTGCTCTATGTGCAGAATTAGAATTTTTTTTTTCCCCCATATGCATTACTTCACAATTTATACACATGGACTTTTACCTGCCATTAATTTTACTGATCAGTTACTAACATGAGATCCTTCTCTACAATCTGTTTTGGTTTCATCTCCTTGAATAACCTATTGGCAGCTCCAACCTTTTTTTCAATTTTACTTTCTCAGATCATTTATGGTATGTTGAGCAACAGTTATCCTAGCAGCACAGACTTCCTATGAGACTACACCACTGGCTTCCTTAGACTGTCAAAACTGTCTATTTATTCCTGCCCTTTGTTTCCTACCCTTTAGCCAATATTTTATCCATAGAGACTGTTACTCCTTATCTCATGACAGCTACGTTTTTCCAGGAGCCTTTGGCAAGGGACCCATTGAATGCCTTTTCAAATCAAAGTAGGTAACACCAGGATCTGTCCTTGACTCCTCAGCAGAACTGCAGTAATCTGTGAAACACAACTTCTGTTAACAGAGATCACATTAATTCTTCTGCAATATAACACATTTATCTTTGTGCTTACTAATCCTATTCTTCACTGTTGTTTCCTCCAAATGGTCTGTTACGGTATCTATTTCCTATTTGAATTCCTTCAGAGCTCCTGGGTGAATATTGTCTGGTCCTGGCAGTTTGATATTCCACATTTTTTTTATTTACTCCATCCTTTCCTACTGACACTGGAAGTTAAGTCAGACCCCGTGACGCATTCCCCACGCCTCATTTTCCCCATAAGGAAGGTTTCTGGCAGACAACATCCAGAGTATTTTCTGTCAGCAGTACGAGCAGACTTGCGTTCATATAGTCATCCTGTATAGTCTCATCTGGTGCATCCCACACACACTTTGATGAACAGACAAGACCCTCCCCAATACACCTAGAAATAAAATTCAAACCTGAAAATTACTCATCTTTTCCACAAGCCAAGCATGCTCTATGCGAGATGACGGCATCGGTTGGAAAAGCTTAAAAGCCTGCAGGTTTTGTCATGCAGATCCCATCCAGGCACTTTGCACCAGCTCTATTTCACAAAGTTCCTCTGTTTTCAACAGAGCACCTACTGCAAAATAACACTGAGCAGACTGTGTATTAAAAAGCCATCCCACACATATTTATAACTAATTTATTCTTCATTTCTTATCTGTTGTATAACTAAATTACAACAGTGGCTCAGTAACCCCTTTTAGTTTAGGAAAGGGCAGCAGCTTCATTTGGGTAATATTTTAGCCCAATTAGTCCATTGGTCTCCAGTGGAGACCAGAGGAGAATGGAAACCAGTGAAACAAGAGTCCTGCAGGATTCCTTTTAAGTAACAGACCTCTGACTCATCTGATATCATCTGGCAGCCCTCATAATCCCTTCAAAGATATTTTGTACTTTCCAAGTGTTCCAGAGAGACACTAAGCGGGCATTTGTGAGGAAGAGGCAATGTATTAACATAGGCCATTGTGGATAAACCGGCTTTATAAAAGAGTTTTGAGCTACTCATGTGTTGAAGGAGCTTCAAAGTATCAGAGAATTTTGACTCCTACTCTTTCCCAAATCCTACAGAGTTTGGTTTAGTGTCAAAATAGCACCTTGTCTTTCCACAAGGATGTTGCCTAGGTGGACTTGCTGTGTGTGGTTGTCCAACTCTGGGTTTGAGACACATTTGATGAAAAAGTGGCCAAAATAAAATACACATTTTCCTATCTGAAAAACAAAATTCTTTAAAAATCTGGTTTAGATTCTTTGCCTTGTAATTCTTAAGTAGCAGCTCTGAGCTAGTACAAATATAGATATGAAGACTCAAGATGAAGAATCGGAAGGACTTTTCTGGTCCTATCTAATGGACAATCTGAAAGTTAGTGCCTAGTTTCAATCAGTTACCCCTTCAATGAACTGAGAGAGAGCCTCTAGAAAACTGGCATCTAAGATAGGCAGGAAAAACTGTTCACTTCACATACACACCAGTACTCATGATAAAACAAGTTTAAATGGTGAGCTTAGCTCAAGCACCTAAAAGAGAACTTGCTGGATCAATGAGAGATTAATCCCACTTGATAAGTGACAACTGACATGAAAGTAGCACCCTCCTCACTTCTGCCACCTTACAGCACTATCAACACAAGATCAATAATATTTTCTGTTCATACAGGTCAGAATTCAAAGTATCTGGAAGCTGAGGAAAACAGGTGTATCATTTCCAGCAAGACTACCTTGTAGCATTTCCATCAACGTGAAACACTTTATGGAAAAAATACTTGCAGCCCAAGCCATCTGCTTTTAGGAAGCCACCTTAAGCCAGTGTGTTCATACAGGTATGCGTGTGCAGTCTCACCCATGGCTGCATGTTTAATACTCCAGCATTGCCCTTTCTTCTTTTATCACTTCTAAAAGAAATCTGCCTCTGTATGCATCAGACTGCAGCTACACCTACATTGCTACCAGTGCTGAACCAACGAATTCCAGGCTTGCTCAAATACGTGCGTTACTTCAGCTCAGTGACTGAAGCCATGCCTTAGCACAGGGTTGTTCTCCATTTTTACATTTCTATTCAAGTTAGATGTGCAGAGCTTAAGTGAGTAGTCACTGGCAAAAGACTGCATTTCAGAAGAGGAATTATTTTTAAATTGTCCTCATGTTTTATATATATAAATATAATTTAATACTATGGCATATCTTTTCATCTGAACAAATGCAAAGTATTTTGCAAATATATACAGCACATATACAACTGCTGAAATAAAACTCTCAGATAGTGTGAGGAAGAAGAACTGTTAGTCTCCCAAATAAAAATAATCTTTGTTAAAATAAAATATTAAGCAGTCTGGTGTCAATGCATGAAAGACAGGACACTGATTTTGAAAGTCTCATTGAGAAGAAATGCTAGTTGTAAACTGCATGATACTCAATTTATCTGTCTCATAGGGATGAACGGCTAAGCCTATTCTGCTGGGATTCGAGTCTGGGATTTTCATGGAGAGCTTATTTACAATAGCATTTTCACTACATTTTTTTGTAATTTTTTTTCTTAGGTTGCTGTTTGGCATTGCAAGCAGTGAGATAAAGAGTAACTCTACAAACAAAATCATTGTTATAACTTCTTTTTAGGTATTCAGAAGCCTGAACTGCATGTGAAGTTTCTTCCCTAAATTCCTGACTTTACGTGACAGCATGAGAGGAAGAAAACACTCAGCCTTCATCTCCCATCTAGTAGTCAGCCAGTAGTGTAGGGGCTCCACACCTAAAGTTCCTCTACACAACAGAATTGCTGCTCATTTTACTGACAGATACTTGTGTAGAAAGGACAGTTTCAATTTAAATTTCTTTTAAGAACTTGACCCAAATCTCAATGAAGCTGAAAAAGCTATGCCTGCCTCTGCCATTTGTATTGGCATAGAGAACCTGGTGTTTTACCATCTTCAAAATGATGAAATTTTATCCTTCTATGTCACTGCTTATCCTAAAGAAATGCAAAGCACTTTGCAGCACTTTACATAATGATGTATAAGTTATCATTTCACCAACATGCTGAAAGGATGCTGCTCTTTACCAGAATGCTGGTATGTAAGACTGGAAGAAAAAGGTAACCTTTTATTGTAGACAGCACAATTAAGATATACAGTCTGGAAATTAAGATAGAATGCTAAAATTAATAACTGGTACCACAAAAGCTGTAATGACCAGAAGTAGGATCATGAAAAGAATCTACTGTTCAATTGTATACAACTTCTATTAATACTTAACAATAACCTTCTAATTTGCTATAGTGGCATATGCCAGTAAGTACCTGTGCATTAGGTTGGCATGAGATGTAGAAGACTACACTGTGCGAAAGAGGTGAGCAGGCATATGCACATGCACATTAAGGCACACAAATCCGTATATCAATAAGGTTTTTAAAATCAGATTAATTTCTACACAATTAACAAGGCTGTTGAAAGATCTGCTTTACAGCTGCTGCTGCTGCCAGGAGATGATGACAACTAAGGAAATGAAAATCAAAGGAGGAAACAATTACAACAATACTCGCTGAAACTATTTAGCGTTCTCTTAATAAGTCAGAGAAACAAGTAATTGAAAGAATGTATTTTATTGCTGATTAAGATAATACTTAATTTAGGTCTGATTTTTGAAAAGAGATCGAATTAACAAATCAGTTTTTTCATTTGAGTACAAGTGAGCTCAGTGCATTCTCCTCATGATATCCCACGGTGCAGAGTTTTGGAGGATGGGTGCTGGGAGAGAGCAAAGATGAGAAGGAGGTAGGACACATTCAGGGACAAGGGCCAGCTAGAAACAGAAAAGTGCCAAAATACAGTTATATGTGAATTATTAACTCCTATTCCTTTAAATCTCGCAGCACAATAGTAACTCTGTCTTGCTTTCCTACACGTGAAGTTATAATAGCCTTTTCCTGTTCTGCAACCATTGTAAAAATGGTAATGCCAAACATTTTTAAGCCCAACATCTAAACCTATGGAACAAGGGAAGTTTTTAAAATAACAAGTCATATATGCTTTATGAGTGGAAACATTGCCAGCATCTTCTTTAAACAAACAAACCAAAAAAAAATCCATATATCCTTTTCCTTTAAGTTTTTAATGCCATTGTGTCATATCTCTAGATATTATAATTGAGAGATAAGGAAATTTTAAACAGTTAGAATAATAAGCTAGCCATGACTGCTGTTTCTTTGAAATGAAGTGGGGTAACCCAGCTAGTTGCTAGATTGCAAGAACAACAAGGGCAACTGCAAATTTTTTCTTAAATTTCAGATTCTGCCCCAGTATCTTTTCCCTTTTTCTGAAGGATAAAATAAAATAAAAGCTGAAAGGTAAACAGGATATGACAAGAATTTCAGTTTTGATAAAGAAAGGTAGAATGAATTAAAAAAGATGATCATGGGCTTTTAAACATTGTTATAACCTGATAGCGTTTTGAAAAATTCAGACATATAAAAATTAATCACAAAAACACTGGCAAACCTACCTTTGAAGGAGAAGGCAGCAAAAAATTACAGAACATCAGAGCTCTGAGGGCAAGGTAGAAAGAATTGTAAAAGGGTTAAAATGACTAAGATTAAGAAAGTGCATGACAACCATTCTCAAAGACCTGATCTGCGCTAACAAAACCATATCCTATGCTTTTGATGAGACACTCACAAATGATTTAGCAAGAGGTGCTTTTGAATTATACCAGTGCTTTTTGGCAATAAAATGTCTTTTTTTGAGTTTTCATTTGTATCTGCCCTAAGCTGAAAACATCTTTGCTAGAAAATAAGATAGGAAATGAACAAAGCCATGTTGAAGGTATTTTTAAAGCAAAATTTCCCTAAAAAGGAATTTATTGCAAATGTTAGCAAAAATTGATTAAAATAAATTTAAGAAATCAGGAAATACTAAACCTAAACAATCAAATATAAAGCAGAAGAGGCTCCAGATTTTAAGCTATTTAAATCAAGACAGCAAGGCATGGATTTCAATAGAGCTATGAAGCTTATAAAGGCTGAAGTTCTACCTTTACCTTCTGCTAAAATTCAGTGAGTTCACCGCTTTTTGTGTGTGTTTTAAAATAGCTGCTTTAGAGTATAAAAATGCCTGTCTTAAGCTGCATGTTAATTAAAGTTCAGCCTGTCTTTGACATATAAGCTTCAGTTAGTTTACAATTAATTGCTCTAAGGTCTGCTCTCCAGTGTCAGCTAGCTGGCTTACTCCAAAGCTTAAGGTCCCATTGTGCTCTGTAAAATGGCACGATCCACAAAAGTCACTTTCCACCCTAGAAAAGTACAAATTTACCCTCCTCGGGGAGAACAGAGTGATGATTTTTCTGGCTCTTGCCAGCAAAAATAATATTTTTTTCAAGTGTAGGGAACTTCTGCATGGTGGGAAAGAAGAGTGAGGAATCTACAACAAAAACCGATGGCAGTGACACTGCAGTCCTAATTCACAGCAGTGCTGAACAGCCCTGATTTCGAAGTAAAGCAGCATGTTCTCCTTTCTATGTTTTATGTCAACACCACCAAATCCCGAATCCAAAACTCTGTGGCATTAACAGCAAAGCTCCCACTTCTCTTGGCCATCCTGAATCTGGCCCCAAGCTGTTACTAAGTAGACGTCCTGTTCAATAAACAACTTTTGTCTTGAAGAAAGCCACATTTGACTAGTATTCAGGTCCCACCTCTGAAATCAAATGGTCACATACAGCAAAGCATGTCAGTTTTTCCTCCGCCAGGTATCCAAGAAAGAGGCAGGTATGTGATACACTAATATGCACACTGTGGCACCTACCCAGAGAGGAAAATGTTTTTTAAGTAAAAATGTTGCTGCATCCCACTCACTTTCTGGTGATATTCTGAATCCTTCCTCTCTATTTCACAAGACTGTTAAGTTTGAAATTCCATTTCAAGTTAAAAACAACTCGAATCAAATGGGGGCTGGCTTTTGCCGAAGTCAGTGGAAAGATTTCACTGCACTTAACAATGACTTTGATTAAAAGAGGATACAGGATGCTCTTGATGAGTGAATAAGTAATTAAGACAGACAGACAACCTGACTATGAACCTAAAGCAGTACCCTTTCAAGAAATAACCTATTTGGGGTAAAGAAAACCTGGGAGTGAAATCATCCACAGCACCTCAAAAGGTCAAAGCAGTGGCAAGACACAAGCACCGCATTCAAGGGCAAAAAAGTTTACAATTAATAAGTGACTATACAAATGTTTGCATGTGGTTGTTCTCCACCTGCTGCAACTCTGCCTGCCAGCACCACCAGGCTGGGACCTCCCCACACCCCAGCACCGACACAGCCCCAACATCACGCAAGGTCCCCAAGGCTGAATGCAAGGCTTGTTTTTGCACAGCTCTACAATAGGGTGTATCATTTGCAATGTGCTGAGTTACTGGCTGGGCTGCTGCCTCCGGGGACCAGCACATCTCCCACCACATTCTGCCCAGCACGGGGAAGTCGGCCAGAGGTCTGGGTGCGCGGGGAGCACTGGCTGAACACATAAGGGCCAGCCCCAAATGTCCTTTAGCTGGTGCAGTACACACCTGGTGTGTGGGAAGTATAATACACATATACACACACCCCAATTTGGATAAACAGCACAGTGGCTGCCTCATGACAACCTTCTCCATTTCCCCTGGTGCCCTGCCCTGGTTCAGTCAAAGAAAGGTCTTTATCAACTTAAGATGAATCTGCACTGAGCAGTTTTGGAGGGCCCACAGAAATGAGCCATATTTGATTTAAGGCTTGCTGATTTAAAATTGGTTTTGGTCACTTTGTGCAGTTTTCTGCCATCAAGAAGGCCCACCCTGCCATAGCGACAAAGCTAGATGCATATTTGTGTGCTACCACCAGGCCTAACAAAGAAATCATGAAAGCTCCTGCTCATTACACTGCAAGAAATGTTGCCCCAGGAAAGAAACTGTGAGCCATGGAAGATGTCGGTATACACCAATGCTTTTGTTGGGTCAAGACAATCAAGTAAAATAATTAGCAGCAAGATACTGGGTCTTCCAGCTCTCAGGAAGCGGTGCGGTTCTGCACGTTGTGCTCCCCGGAGAGGCTGCAACCATCAGGCACAAAGAAATTAGGAGCCAAGAAAAAAAAAAAACACACCAAAACATGAACGTGGAGGATATTTTTTCAAAAATTTCATACCGGATAATTGTTTTATTAATTGTGAAATGAGAAGACATATTAAGCACCACATGGCCCAGGAGTGAGAAATTCAAGAGTATCTTCCGTATTTAGGAAGATAAAGAGGAGATGACTACGGTGTGAAATCAGGAGGAATAAGAAACTGGCTTCCCCTTTTAAGAGCAGCATCAATTAAACCCAGGGGAGGCGGGTGCAGTTTACTAGTTAATTAGTCCAGGGATGTGGTCCTTTCATGTGTAATTCAGAACAGGAACACCTGGTGTGCGGCACTTCAAAGCACGGGGGAGGAAAAAAGCCAAACAATGCAGGATAGGTCACAAAAGAAAGCAACAGCACAAGAACAAAAACTGTTTATATCTGACCTTCACCCTGCTGTAAATAAAGCAAGACAGTAGGGCCCCCTCCTCCCTGCCCGGGGAGAACAAACAGCTCTGGGCACACTGGGGGAGTCATAAAAAAAAAAAAAAAAAAAAAAAAAAAAAGAGATGGAGAGGGGGAAGAGAGAGACATGGTGGTAACTAATTGTTTTACAACCTAATTAAAAGGAAAACAGACAGCAAGATATAGATAGGGATATAATGATTTTAATCACGTTCTGATATGCAGAACCAAAAAAGATGGAGAAGGGAAAGGCGATCTGGGCAGCACTGAGAGGCTGCGCAAATGCTACCTATCAGCAAGGAAGAGCGGGGTGGGTTTGGTGCACCAAAATCCTGACTGGGCCTGAATTTCAAGGTTTGTGACTGGATAAAAATGCAGGTCAAGTTACAAAGCTTCTAGGAAGGAGCCAGGATGGTGCTTGGTCCTCTGCACAAACGGATGAGGATGTACAGACCTGCTCCTTCAAATGTGGACCAAATTTTAGCAGTGTGCTCAGAAGTTTCCCCATCCCTTCCCGTAACTGCTATAGCACAGTGAAGCTCGCCTAGCATACCTGAATTGTGCCAAAACTGGAAGCAGATTCACTGTGATAAAAGTTTTACAGTGCTTTACCTCATCAAACACATTGTAACTCATTAAAACTCACACGCCAAAGAAGTAGGTATTATGTCTGTCTTACAGAAGGAAAACAGAGATTAATTTAGCAGCCGTAAGCCACGGAACGATCAATAGCAATGATCAGCCATCTACCCAACTTCTTCAGTGAGTTTGCCGCTCAGTGAGCAAAAATCACCAGAAGACAGTCAGATCTCTCAATATGAGTAATATTATACTGGATGGCATTAGTACAGGGAAGTCTCTGAAAGGGATCACCCCAGAAGAGTATAAGCAGGTGTTTGGCAGTATAAGAATCTCCAGTAAGTCTGGCAACTTAAAAAACAATTAAAAAAAAAAAAACAACAACCAATTTCTGAATGTATATTTGAACCAGATCCCTTTATTGTATTGGTGATTATTTCATTCACTCATCGCTAAGCTTGATCTAGCGCAGTAAAGAAAGATGCTGTTATTTTCAAACACTGGACTGCAATTTAAGAAACATGATTTATTTCTTAATCTGCTGCTATCTTTCTGAGAATCCTGGAGTAATTAAGCTCTGAGTCTCATTTTGCCATCTGTAAAAGAGAGAAGTGGTGCGGAGAAACTGGGTTTGTGGAAAATGCCCCACAGAAGGGAAGCATTATTACAGACAAAAGCTCACTTATGTTTAAATAGAAATTTCTCTGTTTCATGAACTATGGAAAGTTATGAAGCCCCCACATCTCACTCAAAACCACCGTCTGCTCCCCAAATAATTTAAACAAATGAAGAGAATAAATGCCACAATGAGGACTGTTATGCAAAACTTGCACTTGAGAGATACAGTTCTGGATAGGGCAACAAATAACATTTCGAAACTCTCTGGACATGGCGCACCGAACAGCACCATGTTAATATCAGGAGCAGCATAAACACTCTGTGTGGCTGATATTTGAGAAACTATGGGAATAAAAGAAAAATAATCCCTCCTCTTCTTACCTCTTTTGCTTAAGAAACAACACAAACCAGTTTTTTCTTTTTCATAAGTAGAAAATGGGTATATTGGGCAACATGCATGAAAATACATTTCAAAATGGGCTTGGTGATAGCTGGGAATTAAACAAATAAATAAAATTAAGCACATCTGGTAATTTGCCTTTGCTTATTTCTCTATCATTTATACCCAGGCTGGGGGTTACAAACATGGGTTTCTTTTCTAGAATGAGCTTTGGAGAATGGCCTGAAGACTTCCCAAAGTGTTCTTCACCCATGCTCAGATGGGAAGGGCAAGCTCCCCTATTTTAAGAAAAATACGTGTTATCTAATGAGCACTGACCCCTCCAGAAGCTGTATTTTTCTTAATGAAACAAGGCCATCATTCAAGCTGCCACTTAACAGGAGTTCAGTGCTGAAAGATGCTTTGGGCTGTTGTGAGGCTGGTTTTTTGTTTGTTATCTCCAGGGTTTTATTGTCATTTTGGGAAGAGAGGGGGGTTGAAAAGAAATACCATCCAGACAAAGTCTCATGAAAGTAGTAGCAATAAGGTGAGATCTAAGCTGACCAAGTGTCTATTAGCTGAAACCATTTGACAATAATCACCATGTTCTGAGGCAGATTCCTCCATAATAATGCTATGCATAACTCAGGTGCACTGCAAGAATAAAACCAGCACAAAACGTATCCTCCAGAACTGCAATCTCATGAGACACACCCCTCTTTCACCAATTATTCCCAAACATCATTCCCACTTCACCATACCTAAGACATGACTAGCATCACCTATGCATGCTAGTCAACAGGATGGCACAGAAAACGGTTCCTGGGCTCCCAGTGCCTTCCACCACAGCCCAACCATCCTCCTTATGCACCTCGAGCAGCACAGCCAGCACGATCACCAGCCAAGGCAAATTCACAGACCCTGACCCCAGTGTCCTCATTCACAGCAAAAATGTGGAAAGCCTACTAGGAAAAGGGCTGAGCTGCTACGGCAGTGCAGTGCAACTGCACACCTATTTTCAGACATGACAGGCTAGAGGACTCACTAACCAGCTGTTTCACCTCACTGATAGAAAGAGTAACATCTGGTCAACAGGATGCTTCGTTACATACATCCTTAATGTGAATACATTTATAGACTTATAAGGGGAATAGGTAAGAGGAGGTGGAAAGCAGTTGGTCAGCTCCAAACTAAATGTGGTCAAAGTGGTTTTGCAATGACATAGCTCACAGATATCCTTGGCTAGTCTGTGTGAACCTGGGGAAGTCATTGTTAAATAATCAGGACTGTTAAACAACAAGCCCCACAGTCGTAGCCCAATATTTAATTGCAAAGAGGAGTAAGAGGTGAAGGAAAAAATAAAAGACAAGGGCAGTGAAAGCTGAAGAAAACACCTACAGGACACAGGATACTACTGAGACTTGAGATCTTCCCATCTTGGGACCTCTCTATGTGATTCTAGGTTAGGTAAGTCAACCAGCTACAGAAATGTGTGCATATATATGCTGTATATAGTCTACCTAGCCAACACATAGATATATCCAGCTGTTAAGACAGAATGCAGCATTTATTTGCCTTTTTAGATTTTTTTTTATGATTTTCTGTTTCCAATTTGTAATTATAAGACTGCTCTTAAGACTTGCTAAATAAGCCTGGGCTTTGCCTTACCATGAAATTTGTCTCCTGTCGTGGTTCAAAATGAACTGGGAGAAAACTGACAATCTCTCCGTACTCATCTTCCTGAACTCAGCAGCTCAGTATGGTGCAAGAAGAACATGTTCTCAGGAAGAAAGAGGTCTGACCAGCTTTTCCTTAAAAGCAGCAAAGACTGAACAAAAGGGCTCAGAGTGCAAGACAACAGCATTTAGGTGAGGTTTCTCCAGAGTACGAATAATCTGCAGCCTTTCCTGGAAGGAAAGAAAAATGAAGACCTGAAGGCATACCCTAAGAGTTTCATGTGTTCTTGCCAAGCAGTATTTCTGATAACAAGTTAGATTTTTGGAGGTTATTTATTATGCTGGTGAAAGAGAAATTCTCTTAATGCAGTGCGTGACTCACTGCACCTGGAAGTAAAACCTTCACTGGTTTGGGGAAGAAAGAAAAAAAAAAAAGGAAAAAGGAAAAAAAAGAAAAGAAAAAAACCAAACCAAACAAAACCAAACCAAACAGAAAAAAAACCAAAGAACACAACCCCACCCCAAAAAAACAGGTGGGGGGGAACACAGAAAAAAGGAAAAAAAGGACATCTTCACATGGAAGATTCACTTGTTTCTGTCCTCTGGTCCCTCAAGACAGGTTCCATCTGACTTCTAAATTTCTGTAACTCCCTATGGAGTTAAAAGGTAGAGGAATAAGCAATTTTGGGTATGATTCACCTGGGCTGTTTTAGCATCTAAGGTTAATTAGAGGAACTTACAAACTGTGGGTTCTCCCCGCTGATTAACAAGGAGTCCTGACAACCATCCCAGAGTAGAGGATCACACTGCTGAGTTTGGGAGAGAGGCACCATGCGTCCATGCAGGCGAGGCCGGGGCATGCTGCCGAGGCTGCTCTCCCAGGCTGACGGGAGGGCAGGGCAGGGAGTGGAGTGGCTCCCTAGGGAAGCATCCTGTGCTCCTGTTGCACCAGCCGGGAAGCATTCACTTCACTATTATCCCTAACTTTAAAGATTGTCGATAAGTCCACTTTGCAGGTCCAAATGAAATAAGTGAGATCCCAACTCTTGGGATCTCTGGGCATGAATCACTTCCAATAAAATCTGATTTGTACCAGTCTGTCTTACAAGCATATCCCCTTGTACAATAACTCCCTGGACCCACTCATCCATACAATACCCCAAAGCCCCAGACGCCCTAAAAACATTTGCTGGGATGAAACCTGCAGCATTTTCCACTCTCGCCCCGCAGTTTCCAGGTCCCAGCGAAGCCCCACTGCGCTGCAGTGGCAGTTAGCACCCTCCCACAGAGCTGCTGGTGTCTTACCAGGCCAAGGTGTCCACTAGACATGAAGGGACTCCCGAGACCTTAGAAGCCGAGTTATTCTTTGGTTCAAGGTAAATGCCTATAAAACCCAAATAGTTGTGAACTCACAGGCTTTTGCACTACTTACCTAGCTTCAGCAATAACCCAGATTGCAACCAGGACATAAATCAGAGCTAGCACACCATGTTTTGGAGAAATAAATATTTCTAAACTGTGGTATCTTCATATGCCAAGTACCCACATCATCAAAATTTCTCCAGTGTCTTACAGGAAAGAGTAGCACTTTCTAAACCATTAGCACCCTCCTAGCTGGTGCAACTATGATAAGTCACTGGGAATAAAAGTAAGCACAGTGCTGTTTCATTTGTGGCACGTCTATTTCCTTTAATGTGTGCCTGATAAAATGTTTTCTAAGCATTGCCTTTAGTATGTGTTTATCCCAAAGGGACCATTCCAGGAGGACAAAAAATGCAGCACCCACTACTGCCAGGTTTGCCTTCAAAGCCATGAATACACATTTCATTCACTTGAATAAATTTTATTTTTATCTAATACATCCAGTGATGCTTCAGGCTTGTGCTTGATGAACATGTCCTACCTTTCAGCAGAAACTCTGAAACAGAAGTTGTTAACTAAGAACAAAGTTACCCTCCTGAAAGTATTTGTCACAAAAGCTCATGTTTCAACATGAGGAGTGTTTTGATTTTTAAACACACTCACTGTAAAAGACCACTAACTTTCGGGGGAGTCAGTCCCTAGAGGTTGAGAGGTGCTAATTGCCTCCAACTGTCATGTTGGTGAGAAAGAGGACACACTTAAACAGGATAGCTCTGCTTGTGTACAGCTAAACACTTTTCCACCACCTCTACCTTCATTAAAGGGTAAAAAAAACACTTGAGGCCAAAGAGCTCAGAGAATGTTACCTCACTTTCAGCTTTAACCATTTGCAAAGTAATGGAGAGATCCCCTTCCTCAGTCTCAGAAACACCAAAATAATTCCTCACGCTGGGTCCACTGCTGCATGTGTGCCCCCAGCTAGGCAGCAGATTACACTCCCCACTCCTTTAAAGAGCACCCTGATAATACGCAGGGCTAAAATGTCAGAAGCTATTAGAAACTCTCAGACACACAATATATCTCCATCCCCACGTTTTCCCCTTACACTGTGCAACAACAGACAACAGGCATGCAAACTGCTCAGCTGCAACTGTTCCAAGTCGAATAATTACAACTTGTCAGAAAGAATTAATTTTCCCATTTCTCATAAAGATGTGTAAAAATTACCATGTTATTATACACTGACACTCTCTGGAGGCAGACACAAAATTTAATTTTGAATTCTTTCCGCATATTAAATTAAATCCATAAATAAGAGTTTAGGCATTCACTCGGAAGCATATGTTCATTGGGAGCGAAAGCCAACACGAGCCTGGCTGTAATGGTTGTTGTAATGTTTTAATAGCTCGCTTCTTCTAAGCACCAATAAATTTACATGATCATAACAGTCGTGGGCATACAAGAAGCCCATTACTGTCTGGGCACAGGCAGCAGCGTTAACAGGATGGAAAAATGGAAAGGGGGGGGGGGGGGGGGGGGAGAACCCTTAAATAAAATTAGGCAACTGCACTTGTCAGCTTCTCCATGATTGAATTTTTAATATTGTGGTCAATTGGTCAAAACAAATAATGGGATAAAATATTTTAATGTATTTAAAACCTGCTTCTGTGGTTAACGGAGTTTATCTATCTCTTTCTATATATGGCTTCAGACTTGTCAAGCTGCATTTCCATTCTCTGAGCGCACAGACAGGAGGAAGGCTTGTCCTAGTGTCCTCTCCCCCAGCTCCTGCTGGCCAGCAGCACAGCACCCTGCACCCCTGCTGCGGGGGGCTGCAAAGGGCCTGGGCACGGCCACACCGCTCCCCAGCACCGAGCTGCATGGCTGCAAACTGCTTTCAGCTGGTGCCAGTGGATGTTGAAATAAAACACATGGATAGGGTGGATGGACAAGTGAAGAGGCAAGCTGGGCTCACCATCTCCTTTCATCTCACCCAGGCAATCCCAGTGTAACCCCACCAACTGACCCTGGCCCTCACTGCAGGCTGGACCAGTACAAACCCGACTTACATACTGGTTCCCTCAGCCAAGACCTTCGAGTTACATGAGTGCAGGCGAGCAGGGTATCTCCCACATGCTCCCTCCGTTTTATATTTTTAATGATTCATCATTTAGATATATTCATAAGTGAAGTTGAGTTTCCCAACAGGGAATTTAAATGTAATATAAAGGTTAGCTGTAAAGATGGGCCCCTGGAACTAGTTTTTAAATATGGGCAATGAAAGATAACAGCTAACCTTATGCTCTGCTCAGATTAAGCTACCACACACTGTCTCTGCTTTTCTTTACATGTACAGTCAGATAGTTCTTTGAAACCTTAATTACTTTTCAAAAAAAATCCCAATTATCTCCAAACCTCTGCTCACCACCACCTAAATTGGGAATATACGTATGCATTTGTGTGTGTGTGTGTACAGTACATATAGGTGCACAGACACGCACTGCCAATGAATCACGCTGCGGGGTGGAAGGCAATCCAGCTCCTCAAAAAAAATGTATTACAAGTCTTCATAATATTTTCTTTCCTACAAGGACAGACAATACATACAGAAGTCAGTACTATCTCTACAATCACATACTTGCTCAATATAAGTTTATGAGGTGAGTAGTACCCAGATCCTTACACACACCAAACACACAGCCACGCATAGCCAAGCACCCAGCAGCTGAAATCATGCATTTTGAAAACAGCACTGGAAACCTATCTGCCACTGAAGTCAACAGAAGACTTTCAGTGGCTGTTGTAGGAGTTGGACAGGTTCCTAAATTCTCAATTATCTGCCTGATACTTTGCTGATCTCCAGACTTCCAGCCCAGAGCATTCAGGTCTGTGTGACTCGCTCAGGGACAAGCCAGCCCCCAACCACAGCACCAGTCCTGGCTGCCACAGCCAAAGCAGGGAGACGATGCAAGCACCAGCACTTGCATCTGGATCAGACAAGAAAAGGCCAGCAGCCAGCAAAATGCAGGCATCCTTCCTTCTTCAGTAATATCACTCAGATTTTCACTTCTTAGAGAGAGAGAGGTCGACTGTAAGTAAAAAAATTACTGTGTTTTAAAATCTGCTGGGTGATTTACAGCATGCAACAGAAAGTGGGGTTGTATGTCTAAATTCCAGTAAGTATCACCATAAATACTGTCTCAAGCAGACTGCTAAAGGTGATGCTCACATCATCAGTGATGGTGTGCTGCCTGGCTTGTGGATGCTCCCAGTGCTCAAATCTGCCAGAACTTGACTGCACCAAGTTGTCTTTAAAAATTGGAGCTAATGGGATAGAGCAAAGGAGAGCCCAGTAGCGGTAATGCTGTTTTGATAACATTTAAAGAGTTCACCAGCAAGCAGCGATGGCTTTGTGTAGACTCTTCGCTCAGAGGCAGAGTTGATTCAGAAAAGAGTATGACAATAGAATTTAAAAATAGCTCTTTAAAGCTGAGAAAATTTGGGGGGTTTCTGTGTTGCATTTTGACACAGTTTGTATTTTCAGTGCATCAGGCAGGAGATTGAATTCTGAAACCAAAACTTTGCAGGAGATTGATAGTGTATCCTTTGATAGTATGGCAGTACTAGTTACAGAAAAACCAAGGCACCAGTTTTTCACTTTTCATTGACTAATCTCATTCTTACTCAGAGATGCAGTGATTGAAATCCTTGTCACTGACTGTGTAGCTGCTTCTCTGAAATGAATTTGCAACCTCGGTCTAGATCCCCATGGACAAAAAAACCCACCCCACAACCCAAAACCCCCTAAAGCACTTGGTATTAATTGGCCATCCTTGCTGGTGGTCTCAGGACAGAGGCCGTGGGCATGGAAAATGAACAAGCTCCTGACCTTCTTCTGATCCTCTCCATGAGGGCTGAGACAATGACTGGGCTATGCAGTGCCATTTCCTATTTAATTAAACGGCTAAATGGAAGATTTCCTCTGTGGCTAAATGGGAGGTTTCTTTTTCCAGTGCTGCTCTCAGACTACTAACTCTTGCAGTCACTTAGGTTGACTGGTAACATTTAAAGGAAATAATTCCCCTCTTTGGTTTTCTTAGCACAAAAGAAAGAACACTGCACCAGTACTGCAGCTCAATTTATATAGAGAGAGATTTATACATATGTCTTTCAATTTGCATCATTCTTTTCTTTTTAAAGGGACAACCCATGTCATTATTCCCTTTAAAACATATGATACATTTACTTCTAATCCCACTGTAGAGAGAACTTCTTAAATGTGAGAAAAAGTTGCTTCCCTGTAAGATGTACAAACTTCAGCTACCTGACGGTGATGATATATGCACATTATATAATACATGTATGTGGAAAACAGCCTTGATGTGACAGCTGAGTCCTGAGGCATCGTAGTAGTCGCTCTGTGTTTGAAAGACAGCTTCTCTACCAAACCACTCAAACAGTAAAATGAACACAATATACTCTCCAGCTAGAACTATGCCCTTAAGCTTCAGTTAGAAGAGGAAAAGAAAACTTCTCATTGAAGTCTATTTTAATTAGGACTGCAGAGAACCAGTTTGAATGAAAGCCTGCCTTCCCCGCCCCCCCCCCCCCCCCTTTTTTTTTTCTTTTTGAAACCCAAGCTAGAGTTTAAAAAATTCTGGGGTAGGGTGAAATCCAAGTGAAAAGCTGAAGTAAACCTGCATTTGAAGGTCCTTTAGCTGAAGAAATTTCCCATAAAAACTTGGATTTAGGGATGACAAAGGAAGGATGGGTTCTTATATTCAGTCTGCTTCTCCCATATGATCTGCAGACTGGCTCTGTCATGAAAGCTAGAAAACACTAAACAAGTTATACAGCATTTGCTTAACTGACAAAATATTCACTGATTATTACTGCCATTAGCCTGTTCTTTTTGATTTCCCTACGTATTTGTTTCTCAGCATTTTGGATGTTTAGTATCCTGACATGATGTGTCTCCAAAGCTTTGTCAGATGCTATTTTTCTAGATTAAATACAGAAGAATATGCTATATATTAGCCTGTGACAAGTGCCTTGTTTAATGACGGACTTCCAGGAAGGTCACAGAACCTGCGTCCATCTGTACACATGATAACAGCTCGGTGGTACCTGACTGCCTCCATTCATGCTAGATTTAATCATAAAAAGTTTGAACCACAGCACAAATAGGATGAAAGTAGATGATGCATACATTGCTTGCACCCACCTGCCAGGGTTCATGGCTGTCTGGAATACCCTCAAACGTTTCAAGCAAGGAGGCTTTTCCTATTTCCCTGACTGCCTGGGGTATCAACTTACCCAATATGTCTCAGGGTCATATGCTATTACTTTAAATACATGCATCTTGGATCACAGATTTTCAGTTTGTTTCCGGGCAATGGGAATACAAAGCCTATTTAAGCAGATGCAAAAATTATTTTGAAACAACAATGCTGCAGAATTCGGTAAGGAGGCAAAACAAGAGAGCTTCAGTACCAATCCAGCGCAGGCATAAGGAAGCCGTAATCATAGCTAATTAGAGTTAAAATAATGTTTCCCTTTGAAATGTTTAATTAGCTCTGTTTTATTACATAAACATTCTTGATGCAGAGCATACTGAGCTAGAAGAGTCTGATGAGTTAAACAGTGCAAAGTGCTCAGGCGCCCAGTGTGGGGCAAAACCTGACAAGGAGTGGCTGTTGTTACCAGATGTCTGGACCATCAGTGGAACCATGATGCTTGCTGCAAACAGCAGGCTATCATTTCAACCTTTGTTGCCTCTACTGAAGCCTCCCATCGTGCTTTCAATTTAACAGCATCACAAGGAGACAAAGAAATTTCTTACAATATGCCTTTCAGTTCAGAGACAAATCCCATTTAAACTTGTTCAACCTCTCATAACATATTAGTTATTGTTGCCAGTCTGCATATCCACTGGCAACACACTACTTGTGGAGGAGGGAAGATTCCCCCCTCCTACCCCCTCCCCCCACCTTTTCTGGGTTTTTTTTGGGGGGAGGGGGGTTGTGTGGTGGCTTTTTTTTTTTTTTTTTTTTTTTAATTCTTGCCCTTCAGTTTGATAAAGCAAGACCAGATTTACTGGCAAACTTACAGCATGCTTGTCACAAGCTTGCAGCAAATTTAATTAACCTTATTACAAATATGGTTTTCTTGAAGATTACATCACAATCTGGTTTCACATCGCCTGCTGCTGATTCAACATATTCTGTGCTTTGGAGAATATGTTCATTTTCTGAAAAAGGTCAAAATGTTAAAATATCTAAAACTTCACTATTTCTTCTAGTTCCTGTTCAAATGTTGTCGTGTACCAACACTTTGACTTATGAACACTGTTTTTCCCTTGCTGTGTGCCAATTGCAGACTGGTTTACTTCACAATACAGTTTGCATCCCTTTAACAACAGGGATGGCCAGGTGACTGAAAATTTGCTGCTAGTTTAACCTCTCATTAGCACACTGGGACAAAATCACTAGAAATGCATAACCAGAATGAGCTTTGCCCAGCAAGCTGGGAAGTAAAAGTTACTAGCATAATTTGGAATTTCAGCTGCATAAGGACTGAGTTAAAATATTACTTTTGCTCAGGAACACTGACAGTGAAGATGCATTAACTGGTTTAAATTAGCAAAATAGACCAATAACTTTTTACAGTCAGTACTAGTTTTTAAACCCTGAAATGTTTTGTTAAAAGATTTTTCGGTCTTAGTTTCCAGAAACTGGAACTACAAATGTCCTGTGACAGAAAATGTTAGTGTAAGATTTCTATCACCATACTTCAAACTCTAAGGAGCTGGATAAAAATCTTGATTGCTTCCTTGAACTATACCTGATTTTAAAACTTTTAACTATTTGCACAGCCTGAGTTAGTCTCCTTGAAAGTGCATACTCTCAGTTAAAACTCTGGGAGAACGATGATTCCTTACACATTTATTTTTTCATTTAATGTCTAGAAGAGGAATGCCCTTGTCCATATTCAATGTAATAACCAAGCAAGACATCACAGGCTGAAATTCTGTTACAGTGTGGGAGGAAGCAGAGGAAAAAAGTCACAGCATCTGTACTAAAATCCTCTTTAATAAAGCATAAAGAGAGAAGAGGTTGCAAAATAAAGACACCTTTGCTAATTGCTAACTCTGTAATTCTATTAGCACACAGGTGTTACCAGATCAGTGGGTAGTGGATGCAAAAGAAAGATTATACAGAAAAAACCAAAGCAAACAGTAGTATAATAGCAGTGATCTAAAACCTCAGCATATTTAATAATGTTATGGCTCCCACAAGCCATACAAATAAGATGGTTGATCAACACAGCACAAGTGCATCAAAGAGACTCCTTGAAAAGCAGCTGTGCTCTGGAGAAGATGTTCTCCAATAGCAGAGTTACTAGTAGAGGGTCTAAATGTGTGGCTATTGTATATCAGCTTTCGTAGGATACCAAGTTGCTGACTCCCATATGACAAAGGATGCTTATTGCATTTATGCCTATGTGTACATAATATATATTTGGCATTATTTTACTTTTAAATGTCTAAATAGAGACATTTGAAAACTCAAGTGAGAACACTTGCCAAAGAAGGGTTTGCTTCCCAAGGTCACTTTTTTTCCCTGCAAGAGAAAAACAAAACAAGCAAAACTCTCCATCCCATCCAGTAACTAAAACCTTTCACACTGTTCTGCTAAACAATCTGTAGATCATTTGAACGCTGCCACGCATGGAAGCTGTGCACTATTTTATTGATTCACCTTACAACTAACACAATATAAATCTTAAATCATTTAAACAGAACTAGTGTCCTTGATTCTCTCAGGAATGTATATACCATTAGGGACACATTTTGAAACTTTTTGCAAAACATCCAACAAACTACTTAAGAAACGGGCAAGCCAACTACGCAAGATGCTTTGCTGGGCCTGCTACTCAAGAAGAAGCAAGACATGGTTGGGGATGTGAAAGTCAGGGGGAACCTAGACCACAGTGCCCGTGACATTCAGGATTTTACACTTCTCAGAGGAGTAAGGAAGACGTATTAGAACCACTGCCTTGGTCCTCAGGAGAGCAGACTTCAGCTTGTTGTGGGATCTGCTTGACAGGATCCCAGGGAAACTGCCCTGGAAGGCAACGGGGCTCAGGAGAGCTGCTGGATTTCCAACCCACAGCTGCCTCAAAAACACAAACAGTCTATTCCTATGTGCAGAAGGTCAAGCAAGGGCAGCAGAAGGCCAGCATGGGTGAAACAGAGAAGTCCTCAGCTAGCTCAAACACAAGTCTATAGATAATGGAAGAAGGTACACAGGGACAAACAGAGACATTGCCTGAGCATGCAGGGAGGGAGATAGAAATGTAAGCTCAGCTGGAGGTGGAACTAGAAAAGGATGCAAAAAGCAGTGAGAAGAGCTTCTCTAAGTACCTTAGCAGCAAAAGGAAGGCTAAGGAAAGTGTGGTCCCACTGTTCAGAGTGGTAGAGGAGCTAGTGACACGGGACATAGAAAAAGGCTGAGTTACTCAATTTTTTGCCTCCTGGTAAAGTTTGCCCTCAGACTTCTCAGGTCTCCAAGCCTACTTGCAGTCTGTGAATGTAAAGCAGTGCCCACAGCAGACCTAAGTCAAGTTCAGGATCACTTAAGGCAGTGGGACACATACAGCAGAACCACACAAGCTCCATCTGAGGGAGCTGGCTGATATTACAGAAGGGTCCCGCTGTATCACCTCTGAAGGGTCAGGGCAACTGGGGGAGTTAGATGGCAAGCTGAGCATCAGCCAGCATGGCTCTGGCAGCAAAGCCAGGCAACAGCCTCCTGGGCTGTGCAAACAGGAGCGTTGCCAGCAGGCACTTGTGTGACCCCACCTGGAGCACCGTGCCCAGCTTCAGGCTTTTCCCAGCACAAAACATCAATACACTGGAGTGAGTCCAGTGAAGGGCTGCCAAGATGGCTGGGCACTTGAGCACACAGCATGTGAGGAGAGGCTCATGTGAGGGGTCCGTTCAGCATTAAGAAGGGAAAGCAAAGGGAAGCCCAGAGGCAGAGTTGATGCTTAAAACTACCCAGAGTGAGGGCAGAGAGAAGGCAAAGCCAGAGTTTTCTCAGAGCCGTACAGCAATAGGACACGAGGCAATGGAAATGCCAGTTGGGTATAAGTATTTTTTTCATCAGGATGGTCACCTATGCCAGCATCTTGACCGGAGAGGTTGTGGAGTCTCCACCCTTGCAAACATCCAAAATTCAACTGGACACAGCCTTGAACAACCTGCTGGAGGAGGTTAGATGAGACTAACCCCAGAGGTCCCTTCCAACGTAAATGATTCTGTAATTCTACAGTTGCACAAAATGTGCATCAGATTGGTCTCCTGCCACTTAAAAACATCACAGAAATATTCCATATTTAATTGAATTGTTTTGGGTTCTATGCACAGTTCTGAATAGCTCCAGCACCGAGTGATTTACTTGGCATATTTTTACTTCTATTTCTAATAAAGGTTAGACCATCTGATTATTTGATCATATACTTCATGTCTTATACTGGTGCTGTACACCAAACTGTTCAAAATGGGCTAACATAAACCTGTATATACCATCCCAGCACTTCGAACCAATTTACTGCTGCTTGCTTTTCATCCATGTATTGGCCATGCAGAGTATGTACCAGAAATATTTCTTTAGGAGTCTGTGCCTAAAAACTGAAAATTGGCAGCTCACCAAAGCTGTTCCACTCCCCTCCCCACCCCCCTGCCCTTCTAACAGGCTTCCTTTTCTGAAAGCCCTTAAACATCATAGCAGAGAATTCTGCTTTTTACAAGCATTAAATCCTGTTTAGTTATATGGATGGTTTTGAGGAGAATATTTGCTGGACTGAGTGCTTCTGGCTTTTCCCTTCATGGTCCCTGCAAATCCACAAAGCTTTATGCCAGTGGGATAGAAAGGTGTCAGGAAACTTGAGAGCACATGGGAGTCCACTACATTAATTCTTCCTTCATGGGACTTTGAGCCCTTCCTCCTCCTCGCTCCCTTCCAGGCAGTCTGACAGGGCGAACACAGCAGAGGGGAACTGAAGCAAACAGAATAAACTCAGTGAAGGAAACAATCACTGTCGATAGGTTTGGGATTGCCCCCCCCCCCCCCCCACCCCCCTTCTTTGGGCAGTGTGTGGGGTGTGCAAGAAGGGAGGCTTTTTCTCTGTAATAATTCTACATAGTGCTTTGGGGTGCTATAGAATGAAAGGTACCATATATAAAGGCTTGATATTATTATACAAACACTAACATCACATCCAAAAGAAATACTTTAAGATCTATAACATTTCTGAACTCTCAACTCTTGGGACACAACTGGAGACCTTTAGACGACTTGCCCACTACTACTGTTACTAAAACTCCTGAGAGAAAAGACAAGACCACTACTGATTGCATATAAAATAGCATAACCTGAAAGCTTTATAGCAGCCAGCTCTCTTATCACAATTCTCCACGGACAAAACACCTGTTTATGCTGGCAACAAATGAAAAAACTCATTTCTCTTGTTTAGTAGGTCCATGTATTATTACAGTACATAAGAGACCTGCACACAATTTTTCTCAGAATTCTCAATTTAGCTGGGCAGAGAATAGTTTTCCCATTCTTGAGAAAAACTGTGCAATTTGAAACTATTTTCAAGTTCCAAAGTGGGACAATGCCAGTACCATTAAAAGTATAACATTCCTCAGCAACCAGATAAATTAAATGCATTGACACCAGTGGTTACAGCATTCACTGGGAACATACCACAAAAGCTTCAAATTCCTACCATAATCAATTCATCAGTCAAAGATGAAGGTCTTTACCACAGTCTCTCACACGATGTATATGCATGCATCCCATGCATCCCAACACGCTACTGGGAGCGTGCGCTTGGTCTCGTGGTCCCTCCTGCTACAGCCAGACAGCCAAACAAGTGAGAGGTGAAGGCTTTCAGCTGTAATGAAGGAAACTGTGAATCAAGTCTGAAGTTTGAATCAGGTAGGGTAAGAGTTTTGCTAGATCAGTGAAGTCACAAGTGAGTTCTCATATCTGTAAGTTATTCTCATTAGAATAACTTGTATATTTTTCTCATCTGAAATTGATGAGAAAATAGAATCTGGAGATAAGAAACCTTTCTCCAAAACAGTTTCATTGAACTTGACATATACCAAAAAATCTTACGGTTTCATTAGAAAAATTCCATAGGAAAACAAGTTTTACAGATGAAAAAAAATGTGAATAGACCTAAATACAGTGGAAGTGAAAATTGTTAGGGAGTATGCAAGCAGTCTTTTTTAACTTGCTAATAGCTAGCTGAAATGAAGGTGGGGAAGAATTCACTGGAATTTTCAGTGAGTGTACATAGCAAATTCCAAAAGTATTATTCAAATTCATGGTCATGGTCTAGAAGCAAGAAACCTGAGATGAAGCACTCTGGTTAAATACCTCTGCTCATATTTAAAAAAAAAAAAATAAGGGGAATCACCTGATGGGAGACAGGAGATCACACACAAAGAGGGAATCTTGTGACAATGGCCACCTAGGAAATCTGCCCAAAACTTTATCTTATAAAACAGCACAGCACCGTCTTGCATCTATGTAAGCAACTGAGCCTTTTCTAATAAAGGTAGTGGGGTCATATGCCACATACCTCTTCTGCTGCATGAGACTTACCACCACCACAATAAACCATCCAGCCTGCAGCCCACCCCTGAAATGGGCTCAGCGTACACAACAAAGAGCACTAAGGGGCAGATAAACGTCCTGGCAGGCTGCACGTGCCCCACAGACTATAGATCGGTTAACCCTGCTACAGACAGAGGAAAACTGTTTTGCAATGCTCACTGATGTCTTCAGGAACAATTCATCTAATAACAGCTCTTCTATCATAAGTCAGCAGTTTTGGAAATGCCTACACATACCGTTAGGAGGATGTTCTAGGTAAAACATTCTCTAATTTATTTTGCAACATCTGTGTGTAGCATGAATATGCATTGCTCCCATTCTATATCTGAATGGTGCCAAAGCTTATGGCATTACTGGTAATTCAAGCACCAAGAAAATACAAAAATCTTGGCCACTGCTCTGTCATTTGGTCCTTACATAAGCCAGAAAGTGCCAGACCCCCGTGTTCTTTGAAAAAGGCACCCTGATCAAAAGTGGAAGACATTTGTTACAAAGGCCATGTAATAGTTCAGTATCTTTAAAAGGGTAAGTCAAGAGAAGCACATTACCATCCAGTTATCTTCAATAACCTTTCCAGCTAAAGGAAACAAACAGAAGTGACTGGATGGAGGCAGAGAACTGCTTCAGTGGCATCTGTTATACATGAAAAATGAAGGCTAAAACTGAAGACAGCAACAGAAAAGTTAACGGCGAAAACTGCAACATCAACCTCTCAACAACTAGGAAAGACTGTTCTATATGCAACTGCATTTCATACTGTATGGATGCTGCATATCTAGTCCATCAACAAGTGGAAAATGTAAACAGTTTGAGTATTTTTAACTACCACCACCTGGAAATGACATGTCTGAGGTTTGGTTACTTACTTGAACTAAGAGTGAAATGGCTTATGACCTATTGTCCTGGGAGACTGATGAGATAAAAACATCACTGCTGTGCCCTGTGCAAGGCTTGTGCAACAAGCTTTGTAAGAGTGGATGCACTGGAGGTTGATCTGCAAAAATCTGGGAAAATAATGAATATTTGCAAACTGATTTTTATAGGCTGATTAAATATGGGTTAAAAATTAATTATATGCTCATAGGAACAGAAGAAGAAACATTCCTGACATAGAAAACACATATCCATTCAAAGACCCAGAACTATTACATTTCAGGTTACTGTTTCAAAAGTTAAGGATGACGATTATCCAAAGAAAAAAAAAACTTTCCAAAACTAAACATAGAAAACCAGACTATTTTTCTGTAGCCCTCCTCTTCATTATTTATTGGATGAACTTTTCAAAAGAAAGAAGAAAACCCAACAAAATTGGGGTAGAGAAGAAACAATTTTGCACAAATTTATAAATTATTTTCATTTATACCATTCAGAGATTTATAATATGAACAGCTAAACAAACAAAAAAAAACAGATGAAGAGGCACTTTACCCATCTTCAGATGAAGAAAGTCCTTTTTACATTCCTTTCTTAGCCTCTATTAGTGATTCTATCAAAAAAGCTAACACAAATTTTCTCTAAAAATTTGACGATTCTATTTTGACATTTCAACAAGAAAACTATCCCACTAATGAAGACTGCCATTTTTTAATGGCTTCTCATTTCTGTATTCACAGGAGTAATAACAGCAGCAAAATCATTCAACTCTAATGAAAAAGGTTATTTTCATGGCATGCATATATAAACTGAGAGAGTTCTCTAAAATCTATCTTGTCAGTAAATTTCAATAGCTCCAATGGAGAACTCCCATCTTAAGTTTTCTGGCCCAGTTTTTCAGGACCATGAGATTTAAACAGAGTAAATAAGGGTTGGAAATCTGTAAGATTACTATCTATTTATAATAGAGCTCAGTAATCTTCAAGCATTTCTCATTAACATGAGAATTACATCACCTGTGATTAATACTTTTGCAATTAATTCTAGTTCCATTTTGTTGGATAAAAACGTAACATCAGTATTACTTCAGATTTATATGACAACTTTCATTGCAAAGTGATTCTAACATGCTTTAAAAAAAAAATCCATTATGTATCATTATCAACTCAACAATGAAACGAGCCACTGGTGGTGGGCAGGTGAATAGCTGAAGCAAAACACAATGCATAAATGAAGTGGAGAGATAATGGAAATTTTGGCTGGCATTAAAGCATGACCTCAGTCTCACAGAATAGGTCAAGGGTTATTTTTAAATGCCTAGAGAATCAAAATCTCAGCCTGGAGCTCTGAGCATAGAGAAAACAAAAAAGTTGAGTCACAATTGTAAAGGTAAACCACAAAGATAACTCACACTTGTTGGAATCTGGGTTTTGATCCAAAGACCTTAGAATTTGATTTATAATGAGCTACGATAACTTGAATCAACAAAAATGGAACTCATTAAAAAAAATTTGAACTCTGTAATTGGTATTAAAAACAAAAAAATGGAAATGACAATATTGCCTACGTAAGTCCTTGACATACAGGGCTTGCTATAACATACCCTTACTTCTCTCACTGATTTTAGCTGCCCTCACTTTGTAAAACCACTACTCAGAGCCGCAGACCATCACAGCAGTGGAAAGGGCTTGTATGGAGTGTTTCAACAGTTACTCAACTAGAAGGACAGCATTCACCCCTTGCCTTGGGAGTCACCAGCTCTGTGATCACAGATACTGACAAACTCAACCATTTATTGCTCAAGAAGGATTTTCGTAAAGCTTTTTGTCTCTAATGTAGGCAAATGAGGTCTGCAAATATTCACTAGAGTCAGGCATGCTGTGAGCATCGTCTTAATGAGACCATAAGGATGCAAGCAGGAAGAGCTATTTCAGCAGGTCTAAAATGTAATACCCAACAGTTAGATTTCTTAATTTCACCTAAGTGTGAGCGACTGAAAAGTAAAAGCAGAAAGCATTTAAAACAAGGAATGAAGCAATACCGTAACTGCCACTGTGGATTTAAAGAAGACAGGACAGCTTTCAAGAGCTGACTGAATCAAGTGAAAAAGCAAATCAAGAATGTTCAAATAATCACATGGTATAGAGTTCCTTTTCTCTTTACCAAATACTTTGCCTTTAAAATAGTTTTCACTGTTTAAGAAACATAACTAAATATTCTCAAACTCTACCAAACTCTACATTTAATGTTTCTTAACAGGCAGAGTACTATTTATTCCAGGAATCATATTTGCTAGTCAGCACAACAAATATCTACATCAGTAAGTTCCTCTGAAGAATTTCTTAAAATTACAGATGTGAGATGCAGAATAACAATCTGTACCAATTCCTCTCAAGAGATCACAGATTCCCCTTCTGAATAATTCCGGCTGAAAGGTATCTCAAGTGGTCTCTGGACCAGTCCCCTGCACAAAGCAGGGTCATCTCAGACCAGGCTGCTCACAGCTGTATCCTGTCAGCTCCTGAAAGCCCCAAGGATAGAGACTGCACAGCCTCTCTGGGCAACCTGCCCCTCCGCCTGACTGTCCTGTATGAAGACTTTTTCCTCATGTCCAGTCTGAACCCCTCTGGTTTCCATCCGTGTCCGCTGCCTTTTTTCCCTCCTGCCAGAAACCACCCCGAAGACCCTGGCTCTGTCTTCTCAATCACCGCCCCACAGGACTGGGCAGCCTGCTGCTAGGACTGCCAAAGCCACCTCCTCTCCAGGCTGAACCTCTCTCAGCCTCTCCTCACAGGGCAGGTGCTCCACAGCACACAACCACCATCGTGGTCCTCCTCTGAACTCATGCCAGTTTGTCAGTTACTTTCCTGTAGTGGGGGGACAAAATTGGACACGGCATTTTGGGTATGATCTAACAAATGCCAAGTAGAGCGGATGATTCCTCGCTTCCTGCAAGCTACTGGCTGTGTCCCTGATGATACAGCCCAGGAGAAGATGGCCACCTCTGCTGCCAGGGCACTGCTGGCTCATGCCCAGCTGGGTGCCCACCAGGCTGCCCTTGCAGTCCTTGATGCTCCTTCCAAGTTTTGACTCTGACTGAGCTTTGGCATTCCTGACACCATCCTTGTGTGCCCAGGCAATGTCTCTTAAACTCCTCCTTTATAATTCCCAAAATTGTGTTTAACTACAGTTGATCAGAACAACTTTATTCTTTTAAAAGCAGCTAAAGCAATCTTTTTGGTAGAATTCATAATTTAATGAAATTCTCTTACTGATAAACGTTAAAATTTTTGTCAAAAACTCCCCAAAAATCTCATCTACCTTTTGACAAAAAATAGGAGGGGGTGAATCTGAGTTTTTATTTGCAAAATATTCTACCAAATTAGCTACTTACTTTACGGTGTAATTCATAGTGAAGTTATACTACAGGTTGTTTTCCATTCAAAGATCTCAGGGATTTTCCAGCCAACGCATCATGCATTTTGCAGCAGGAGTACAGCGAGCAGATGGCAGTCCGGGTCTGGCCCAAGGTCACACAGCTTGGCTGTGGCCATGCCAGGCACAGGGCAAGGTGATGGTCTGCCAAGACCCAGTTCTGTGACTTAAAGATAGTATCATCTTTTTTTCCAGGGATTACAGCAGGACTGTGTTACAATTTTCTACTGTAAGCAGTATTTTCTTCAGATTAATAACCTCAGATTCTCATCAATATCCTTCAAAGAATGGCATCTTTGTGTCTGTACAACCAAGATACCATTTATACTAAAATGTATCAGATTACTATAGGGTCAAAATGTGCACAGTTATCACAGATGAAAAGAACAGGTGTTTTCTTCGTAACTTAATTAAAAAGAACCAAACAAACAACTAGGTCAGGATTTATTAAAAAAAAAAAAAAAAAAAAAACAAAAAAAAAACCAACAAAAAACCCCAAACAAAACCCACAGAATTTCTGAGAAATTTTAAAACATAAACTGAAAATCATACACTATGTAATCCAAAATTTTGAAAGGCTGTAGAAGTGATGCAGTAAGCAATTCTTAAAGTAACGTGGAGGAGGTTGGGAAGCAGGGAAGCTATACTCTTTCCCCTGCAAGACTCATGCTGCATCTTTCCTGCTGGACATTTCAACATGGGAACAACAACTGCCTAGGAAGGCTGTGCCACTAAGGGTCTCATTTTCAGACTTGGTAGGGAAGAAACAACTTCGTAGACAAATATTAGCTACCTTTCCAGTTCTGCAGAACTACTGTAAGCTCTCCCACAACTATATCACTCAGCAAAAACCAGTATGGTATTGTCCTGGTTTCAGCTGGGATAGAGTTAGTTTTCTTCTTAGTAGCTGGTGCAGCGCTGTGTTTTGGATTTGGTGTGGGAACAACGCTGATAGCACACGGATGTTTTTGCTTGTTGATAGGTGATGTTTACACTAAGTCAAGGACTTCTCAGTTCCTTGCGCCCTGCCAGCGAGAAGGCTGGAGAGGCATGGGAAATTGGGAGGGGACACAGCCAGGACAGGTGACCCGAACTAGCCATAGGGATATTCCATAGCATATGACCTCATGCTGGGTATATAAACTGGGGGAAGAAGAAGGAAGGGGGGGGGGACATTCGGCATTAGTCTTCCCAAGTCACTGTTATGTGCAACGGAGCCCGGCTTTCCTGGGGATGGCTGAACACCTGCCTGCCAGTGGGAAGCAAGCGAATGGATTCTTTGTTTTGCTTTGCTTGCATATGCAGCTTTTGCTTTACCTATTAAATTGTTCTTATCTCAACCTTTGAATTTTACACTCCTTTCTGATTCTCTTCCCCATCCCTTTGGCTAAGGGGCAAGTGAGCAAGTGGCTGCATGGTGCTTGGTTGCTGGCCAGGGTTAAACCACAACAGGTATAACACCTTCATGAAACAGCACTTGCATGTTCATGGTCAAGCACATGAAACCTACCATGATACCGAAGGCTTTGGCAAATGCTTACAAAGCACTTACAACCGAGTCTATTTTTTCTAAGTTAACTGACCAGGCTGAAAACAGAAAGCATACAAATTACTCCAGATTGGTAATATAGCTTGCTTTTTAAGTGAATGACAACAGAACAGCAATTTCTATTTACTCCTTCAGCCTATGGATAACTAATTACAAATAAATTCTTTCCATTATAAACCTCAAATGGCAAAACCCTGTGACAATTTGTTTAAAAAAAGTTCTCCAACTTCTGTACTGTTGGACTCTCTTGTTGACTTTAAATCACCACAGTTGAAACTGCATCTACTTGACAATGAAAATCTTCTTACTCATATTTTAAAATAATATATGACTTCATGTTGGTGTAAGTAGCAACTGTATAAACAGAAGAGCAGAAAGCATTATTTTCTGAATTATAATGAACTTCTGAAAAAAATTTTTAAAGTTTCTCAAAATTCAGTATTTTAAGTTTCAAACTTACACAAAATGAAGTCTCCTATTATTACTCAACACACAGACAAAATTAAATTATATGTTGCTTTGATCAAGTCATCTCCCTCTTTTTTTTCCTTTGTTGTGTTTGTTTGCTTTGTTTTGTTTTTTTTTAAAAAATCACTCTCAGTATAAGCTAGTGCTGTCTCTAAATTCTTTCTCAAAGATAGCATTTCCCTACGAGGTTACCAGTGACAAGGAAACACTCAGCCAACAGCTTTGACAACATTACAGTAAATAAAACTATTTGAAAGACGTTAGTAAGTTAAACCTGGGACCTGCCCAATAAACAGCTTTATTCCATCGTTACACAGTCAGTAAGTCTGCACCGAGTCCATTGCTGCTTCATGTTATGAGCAACCTTTTGCCACTTGTTGCTTCACCTTCTGCTTGAGCTATTTACGCAGCATGTGAAAAAGAATGCATAAGGAGGTTAACTAGGACTAGACAAAAGGCTGCAAAGCTCAATCAAGGCAGGCATGGATCACTGTCTTCTCAATAACATCTCTGTTCCCCCCCGCCCGCTGCCCATCACTGCCATTGCCGCACACTCGCACACGCTCCAGCTTCAAGCCATAAATCTTACAAAGTCACTCAACTGACAGCCTAATAACATGAAAGAGGTATCTGCAAACAAGATGGTTTCAAACCACTGCTGGTGACCCTGAACAAATCAGGGCCCAGTTTCTTTTGCAGCCTGCGTTTCTCCCCTTCAATCACTTAACCGAGCAGATTGATGTGACACCGCAGAAATAAACTAAGCTCCCTCTCGCACACTCTCTCTCCCCAGCTCTCCTGCTCTCCGGCATTCACTAATGAGTAGATCTGGCTGTCCATACACAGCACAAGTCCAATGCTCAGAGTCCTTTGGGTGTCAGAAATGCAGCTTCCCAACAACATCAAAAAAAACCAACCCCACCACAAAAACCACTTCTCGCTGTCTTTTGTGTTTTCATTTATTATTTAACAATTTCTTCCTTTAAAAAAAATATAAAAAGAAAACATGAAAAACAATACGAACCATCTCTCCATGAACATAATGGTCTAAAACCTTGTGAAAAGCTGATTACAAATTGCATCCTTTGGGAACATAACCAGAATACTGTAGCATGTTGCACAAAGTTGGAGATGAAGCATTTGTTTTAATACCTCTGAAGCACCTCTATCTTCCACTGCTCTTTATAGCCACAGTAGTACCTGAACCCCTCTTACCCTTTAACAGGAGTACAAGCAGAAAAGTTTGAAGTGATTTTACCACACACTCCCACCCCATGACCCCAATTAATAGAATACATCAAATGATTTAACTATGATTATGATTTTTCATAGCAGAGAATTGCTATTAATCTAGACATCCTAAATCCCAAGGTAATAACTTCTTTGAAGCAGGTGTGAAAGGAAATTAAACCGCTGGCATGAAGAAGAGCAGATACAGCCACCAAAACAACCAACCGGTGAGCCTCTGCCCACTATCCTGTTTGCGCAATTTCTTCATGTTGCTATATAAAAACATGGGAAAAGCAAGTATAAATATACATATTACTCATTTAAAATATTTTTGTACTCATAACACTTAAATATTCATATTATTACTTTTGTTTCCATTTTCCCACACATTTTTTTAATGGAAGCTTACTAGACAAATAATTTGACGACTGAGATCTCTAGAAGAAGTGCTCGTGTCAGAAAAGCTAAACAAAACAAAGTTGGGAAATTAGAATATTACACTGATAGACTTCAGCCAGCTTCTCTCTTGCTCTACATGAAATCTGGTTCTCATTCACTAGCGCAATGTTGTATCTGGGTAGCAGAGTAATCTTGGTTTAGGTCAGCATTAAGAAATAGTGGGTTTAACACCACACCTAGTAGCAACCAGTCTGGCCTTCTCTCCAAATCAATCTGATGGCCATATTTTTGACGACTGGACCGGAGAAAAGCACAGAGGAAAGCATTCCTAGAGATTGCTGTCACTGTGTTTTTCACAGCTGTCTTGACAAGGAAAAGGGCTAGTAGCAGTGTAACCTTACAAAACAAAGCAAAACCTCAAAACTGACACTGATGCAAACTTTTGGAAGGTCCTAGTTTCCTGAGGAAAAGGAGGTGGACCCAGCAGGTAACACCAAGCAACGCATGACTGTTCAAGTTACACTTTGCTGGAGCGTGGTAGCATTATGCAGAGATGAGCAAACTGTATAAACAGACCAGCTAGAGAACCAGAACTCAGAAGTGGCTAACCAGCTTACAAAAAACATAAACGTATTTTTACCTATGCTGCCAACAGTAGTGGTTATCTAAAACTGATGGCAAATTTAGTGAGGCCAAAACTACCTCATTTGTATTACTGGCTTGCCGCCAGTGGTCTCTGTGAAAAGCTTGTAGGATAACAGGAACCACAAGCTTAAATAAATGTATGTGTAACCAGCATCCAGAATAATATTTCACAAAAACCTATCAGGAACCCCTAGAAAGCAGTTTAGGATGGGAATAGTCAGCTAGTCTGCTAAGGTCACAGGGGAAATAACCATGATGCGTCCCATGTAGCCAGCTCTGAAACAGCTTCTTATATCATTTAATGCCATCCATGTACAATGAGTTGTGAACAACAAAACCCACCATTATCTACCAGAGAGGGCTGACTACAGAGAAGCATTGTATGCATTTGCATTTGTACTCCAGGAATATGTAAGTGAGGACAGAAAGACATAAAACCAGTTCAGAAGCTGGGGAAGCATGCAAGTGAGGACAAGATCACATCATCAACTTTCAACTCCCAAATCTAGACATGGAAGTCTAGAGAGGTACTGGGATGATATCTCATGTTCAAATTTAAGCTTTGTTTTCAGTCTTGTATCTAGAAGCCTGATGTTTAGGGGTTGGTAATGCTGAAGACATAGTGTTGGGAAGAAGCTCTGTCTAGCTAATAGCTCTTCTCCAGCAGCAGGTGATTGAGATGGCTCTCATTGCTTCAACAAGGCTCATACCAGACTGGAAATGCTGATTTAATATTTCCTACTGAAATTTCACAAGAATAATATTGTTATGAAGCTCATAAAACATACTGAAATCCCTAAATCTTGTCTCTGAACTGTGTGACATTTCCATTAAAAGGTTTACTAAATTTAGAGCTCATGTGATTCCTATGTAACCCTTATGCCTGGTGAGAACTGTGCTTCTGCATTCTGATGCAAGTTTGCAGTATTTCTGCTGTTAAATATCTCTCCTTTTGCCTGTTGAAATCACAACATATCAATAGTTTTTCATTAAAAATAGTCAAACTTAGGCTGCTCCTTAGAGTGTGAATTTGACCCACTTATTTACACCCTCAGAGGGGCTTTTTTTGCTCATACTGTTTTAAGGTTGGTCACACAGCTGTTTTATACCATTGCTAGCACATGTTACCATAACTGGGAGGTTGGGAGACTGTGGTATCTTTCCCATTTTCCCATATTGTCCCAAGGTTGTTTCTGCCCACCTCTCCCCAACACCCCAAAAAAAAATATCCCCATGAAAACAAACCCCAAGAGAAAGCTATTAAGGGGTGGGGTGGGGTGGGGTGGGAGACCAAACAAAAAAATCCCAAACCAAAGCCATTGTAACTGAAGAAAAGAGCAGAAGAAAGTTCCAGTAGCTTGCTGTATACAAAAAAAAAAAAAAAAAAACCACAAAGGAAATAACTAAAGAACATATATTGTATATGCAGCCTGCCAAGTATGCTATTTTTCAAATGTCCTCAGCCCAGGATGGCCTATTTGCTGCTTTGAACTTATTTAATAACATTAAGCAAGAACACTTAACTATCTAAAAGAAGGATCAGTGGCATAAATCAGACATCATTTCACATATTTCAGGATCAAAGCTGTAAGGCAAAATGATTTGTGAGGACGTTTGAACAGCTCTAATATATCACAGTTCCTTTCGAAGGATACTTAGGCATATTAGTTGCCCAAATGATGATTTCTTTGCATAGTTGTAGCCAAAAAGAAAAGAAAATTGAAACTTTTCATTCACGAATTGGTTTCGTCTATAACCTTGATTTATGTATAGCATCAAACAAAGCGATGAAGAACACTGTGAATTTGAATTATCAAAATTAAAACCAGGAGAGTGAATTGATTTTTTTTTTTCAAACGATCAAGGCTAATCGAAGTGACCAGCACAGAAATTGCATAATCAGTAGCCAACACGAGTCAATAGCAGCTATATAACCAATGTCCAAGATTACACTCATATTTCATTCAAACTTTCTAAAAACTGTCAGGATGGAACATGGCTTAGAGTACTGTTTGACTTAAGGATAAACACTAGCTGTAGTGTTCAATTTTAAAGCATATTTCTCTTCATACACAAAACTGCTTGCTAAGGTGGATTGCCCAAGAAACGTCTCAGCTTAAACCTTTCTAATGTGAAAGGTGGGACCAGATGATTTTTCGAGGTCCCTTCCAACTTGTGCTGTTTTGTGAGTCTGTGAAAAATGGCAGTCATAAAACCTCCACACACACTAACAGCTAAGATCAGAATCAAACTTTTCAAGCTTGTAGGTATCGAAGATGTAGCTATAAAAAGGGAATATCAGTCTGGAGCTGAACATTTGTTAATGATTTTTTTCTAAAACTCCAAGATTATCTGTCGTTCTCTCATCATCTTCCTGCACTGGTCTTCACAGTTTAGAAAGAGCTAGCTACCAGGTTTTCTGAAATTCAGGAAAAAAAGTCCTAGGCTCACAGCTGCTAGGGTACCACACTCAGGGACTATATTATCACCAAGGTTATGAGGTTGCTGCAAACTTGTACCAGTTGGCTCCCTCATCCTGAATCAGTCCACACGAGGAACATCTACTGTTCACCATGACAGAGGAAAAGCCATAGGGAGAGGGGAAGAGTACTGCTAAAACCAGGCACCAGAACAGTCTCAGGAATCACCAGCCTCTGGTGTGTGGAGGATGGATTATCACCCAGTCTCAAATAAAAGCAACAAGCAAGAGGCAAGAAAACCAATGGGAAATTAATACTTTCAGAAAATGTGTTTAATGTTCACAAAACATAATAGCATTTAATGCTTTATAAAAGTCTGTTTAGCCAGTGAGTTATTTAAATTAGCAAGTCGAGTCACAATTCTAATTCCCTGTGAAAAGGAATTCCAGTTCTTTGTCAAAAAGTAATCCCATATTCTTCTCCTAAGACATGCACACATACACAACCTTACCATAAATAACATTATTCAGTAATTACAACAAAGCGGAAGGTTAAGGAATATCTATTTTCCCCATGATCTCCATCCCATTAGCATACAAGCCCCACTACATTCAATTAAACACCCATATTTGCTAAAGAAAACTAAACACTCCAAAGGTCCAAAACTTTCTCAATAAACTAATAGCAAGCTTCTGCAATGATCACAGCTTCTGTAGGATCATTTTGAGAGTATTCTTCAGTTACTTACTGCATTTTTTTATGCTACTCATGTAAAGTTTTTGACATTCGGGCCACATCTTTAAAACAATTATTGATAAGTTTGAGATGCAGTATGCACTGAAATCTAGGGGAAGACTATTATGAATTCTGTGCACCCTGAATCAGGACCTCATTGGCTTGTAGTGTATTAAACATTCATAGAAACACTCATTTATTCTTGTACGTACACATACACACACAAACACGGAATCCAGAAAATAGACCCAAATGGAAGTTTTTATTAGAAATACATCAGAAGAACAAGAGGTGGGTACAAACCCACATTATTGAATTATAACCATCTGATAATTGTAGACACATCCAATGGTATTGATGTCATAAACAAGCGCACTGGGTCAGCTCAAATGCCTGCCTAGTCCCATGGCCTGCCTCGAACAGCATTGGGTAGCGGATGGTCAGAGAGGACAAGCATGGACAAGAGAGGACAACACTCAACACACTATCTACATGCATGGAGGGATAGCTGACGTGAACTTCCTCAGCCACAGGTTGCATGTCTATGCTTAATAGTTCTTAATGGATTCTTGCAAGAACTTCTAGTACTTTGAATATCTTGTAACAAAGGATACCACAGTTTAGGTATGCTTGCCTAATACCTGTGTTTCTTCTAGACAACACAAAGAGATGGACTTCTAAGGGAAACAAGGTACGTAGCGAAACCTGATTTACATATTTAACAAAATGAGAATACACAGTTTTGGTATTTGTTTAAATAACAGCATTTGGAAAAACTTCACTTCCATAAATGCTGTAGATTGAACTCTGCCCTTTGATAAGCATCGTATCGAAAAGGGCTTACTGTGGTATAGATCTCAGCTGCGTGTTTAAAATACACCTGACATATGGGGAAACTTTTCACATATTAAATGATACTGAAAATAATGACTAAACACTGAGTCACAAAAAAAGTAACAAGATATATGCATCCCCTGCATCCCTCCACTCAGCCACCCTAAGTAAGATGATGTGTAAAGAAAAGATAAATTGCACTATTCCATAAATTAGAAGAATTACAGAAAGGTCAGATATCTAAAAAGAGAAATGATATGCTGAGAAAGAACTGAGAGTATATAGCTCTAGGAGGACAGTTAATATTTTATGTTACAATAACTCAGAAATGTAGGAAACTTAACTTTATCTGGAAATACAACTCTTTGGATTCAAGTAAAATACTGAAAAACCTCATCAGTTAGGTTTTGTTTCTTTTTGAGTGGGATCAGATTGGAGGACAGACTCTGACCCAGCACATGAGCAGTCCTGGTTGGTGAGAATTCTTGGGAAGTAAAATCCCTCTCAGAAAAGCATCTCCTCTGAGAAAACAATTTAGCACATATGTAATGCTAATTTTTATGAGTCAGGGCTCAGTAAGAAAAAAGGTAGACGAATCAGTCCTACAGTAAAGCAATATCAAGTTCCAAGGATGAAATGGTAGCAACTATTCAAAGTAATGGTATTTTTGCATAGCTTCAAAAAGACATATTTTTTGACAGATTTAGGAGGTATACATAGTAACAAAAAGAAAAGCAGAAGAACTTCAGTATCTTAATATAATAACTTTAGCAAATTAATTTGTTAGTGCTAACAATAAAAACCTGGAGAGGGAGTTAGGCAAACACAGCAGAAAATGTCTGAGTCTTTACAAATACAGACAAGACTCGAAAAAAAGTCTTGGCTCAAAAAAAGAAAGTAGTTTTAAGATCCCACCTTCAGTGGGCAGACGCTTGCTGTTCCTAATGCCCAAGGCTCAGAGCCCTGAGCAACTGAGCCCCAGGCACCCGTGGGGAGGTGGGCTGTCCTCTGCAGTCAGTGCCCACACCGAGGCAGAATGGGAACGTGGCTTTCTGAGCCGCTAAATGCAGCGGGGGAGAGGAACAAGGGAGTTACTAGATTACTAAAACCAACATTGGAATGAGGTACTGGGGGATACCATCAGGAAAGCAAGAAGACTGCAGAACCAGAAAAGGATTTCTGACATCTGGAGCTCAGGGAGATGAATAATGTGAGAAGGTAACTGGGGGCTGTTACAGGACAAATGGAGAATACGAAAAACTTGAACTGAGAGCCTGGAAGAGCAAGATGAAGACAAGAGAAGACTGCCAGTATCCACCAAAAAGTGGAAACAAGAACCAGTTAGTGGGGAAAAAGGCACTAAGGCAAGAAGACCATTAACACAGTATAGACAAGCCATGAATTGACTGGTGGAGATGGGTAACAGGGAAAACAGCTTAAGGAGAAAACAGAAATTTTTCTCTCTCCCCAACGCCCTGAAAATTCTCCCTCTCTCCAGGGTGATGAGAGGGCTATAGCTGTACTCTTACAGGCAGAGTGGAGCAGAAATCAGGGCAGCTGGAGGCAAGGTTCTCACAAGGACAACAATGAGATGTACGTATGATGGACAGGGTGACATTTCTGTTTTTCCCCACACACATATACATAAACACTATTCAGGTTGCAAAGTAAAGAATTCAAAGAGAGAACTGCAGGATTTAAGTTGACGGTGCAATCTTAATTCAGGTGGTCTTGTGCATACATATCATGGTAGTCTATAAATACATCATGCCAGTCTTTTTTTTTTTTCATAGAATGTCACCCGCAGGATAGATTCTGCTTGCTTAACAAACAGTCATTTCATATTTTATTTATTTTCAGTATGTGTTGTAAAAGCCTCGCCTTGTTTATTCAGACTCCTTTCAGATAAAGCAACTAGGTTTTGGCTTTTTTGCAGTCTCCCATCAACAGAGTCGTGATGTTATACCAAATACAGCAGTCTGTCAACATCCATACCCACAAGAGGACTATACTAAGGTTGCACAAGTTATCTTAATTATGCATCCTTACACACACACACACACTCCCCCCCCGCCCCCCAGCCCCCCCCCCCCCAGTTTCGCAGTGCTTAAGCTTTCTGTCTTACTAGTATAATTGGCACTGACTTTTGTGGTCGATACCCGAATATCATGGCAATGCACTTAAGTCATGGCTTATTTAGTTACTATAAATTTTAAGATAAAAGTTGCATTAAGACATGGAACAGAAAGGATGAATAAAACCAGTAATTAGAAATGTAGATTATATCCTTCCAATCTACACATGAATAACATATTAGAACAAGTATCATGACTACTCAATGGCATAACAGTCTTCGAAGCACATACCTATAAAGAAATAAAAAAGAAGCACTATGTTTGAGAATTTAATGGTATAAACAGATTAGACTCGCAAAGAATGGGAGGCAAACAGATGGAGAGGAAACTCAAGGAAAAAAAAAAAAAACAGCAAACCACACACTCCAAAATCCCCCAGAGCAGGTCACTGGCAGAACCGGGTCTCTGCAGTCCCAGCCAGCGCCGCCTCCCTGAGACCACACAGCCTCCCCCTGAATTGTGGGCTGGAAACAAATTAATCTGCGGGGCTTCTGTGGAAAATCAGGAACACAAATAAAAGTCTCCTTTATTTTAATGTATTAGCAGTACTAAAATTCACTTTTCATTCTAATGTACTGGTGTTAAACTTATCATTTTATCATTAAGATTATTGTTTTCCCTACACATTTGCAATAGCATCCATCATGATAGTATTGGAGAGCTTTCAACATCTCCATTTCAGTTAAATGAATTGCATAAATTCTCCTATTTCTACAGAGGGCAAGAGGCACAGAGGATAAGAGGTTTTTAGCAGGTCTTCTGTAAAGTTAAAGATATACAGATCTGTAGAGTGAAAGATGCTTAGACTTTGCCTAAATCTGATTCATTATCTTCAGTAATACCAAGCAGCAAGTATTAATGTAGAACCTTTTTAAAAAATCTTTACCAGCAAAGAGGAGTATGTAACTTCAGCTGTTTCTATGGATTTTAATTGATTTTTAATCTGCTGATGGTAGATTGTAAATAACCGCTCAAAGCACACACAAGTGCAAGTCAATAGGAAGTTTTATTAGTTTGCTTTCAGAGAATTATAGCAATGATTGAAGGACTCTGAAGCATGAAGAGGCCCACGACCTGAATGGTTTCTCTTCTCCTCGCAGACTGTTTGAACACCACCTCCATAAGGGCCCAATTCAGCCAGAATTTACATTTGACTTCCGCACCAGGGAAGCCTAGGATGGCTGCAAAGAAAGTGCCAACTTTTTTTTTTTTTTTTTTTTTGAGAATAGGGCACTAATTCATTGGCAAGGCAGCCAGTAAAAGCTCTTGTATATAGCACACCTCATCTATAAATCAATTCACAGAGTTCCAGAAAAGGTTCTGAAACAAATCTTCCCCACCCCCCGCCTCCCCTCTCCTGTAGTGAAAGGGAAGGGAAGGGTTGTTAATGTAAAAATTTACTTTTTTCCACTTCTTTTCATCCCTTTAAATGGCTTACTGTTTATACTTTTATACAGGTACACTCTGCAAGTGTTCCCAACACCATATTCACATTTTTCTTGACATCAATTGTCTTGCTGACCTTTGGCTTGTACTGTCTTTGTACAATGGAAAATTAGGGCCCCTGAAATAGTATTTCTCAGCTGGCACCCAAATCTTCTCCCTTTCCACATCCCCCTAATTCCATTCTGTCATTTGAGAAGAGGTTGACACATAAATCAAGTTTAAAAGAACTAAGCCAAGAAACGCCTTATTTTTAGTGAATCCAGCCTACCGAAGTAGAAGAAAATGACAGAGCACCCTTCTTCATAACCAGCCTGGGCAACACCTCTGCTTCTACCCCTCCTCCCCAGCAACGCACCCAGTGATAAACAGTTCACAGCAACACATCTATGCAACATCAACACCCTTGATGTTTTACAGAAATCCTGAGAACAGTTATCTCATGCTACACTCTTTAAGTCCTACAGCTTGGCACTAGATATTTATGTGACTCACCCAGAAGTGGAAAGTAAAAGAACAGCATGCAGCAGAAGTGCAGCAGAATACACTGTCGGTTCCACCGAGCACCACAGACACTTAGAAGGTTGCTTCAGCATCTTGCCTGTAATTTAAGCTGACTACCAATGAAGAATTTGCATAGTTAAAAAAAAAAAAAAACAACAACAAAAAAGCCAAACCACAACCAAAAACAATAGTCAATTTTCTTAGCCAACCTACAAGTCTGTAAGGAAGGTGGCAACATCACCTTCTGCTCATCTGTTCACATGAAAATGGGAAAAAAAGGAAGCTCTTCAATTTAAAACTCACAATAGCTCAGCATCGGAGAATGAAAGGAAATGGCAAAAAAAAAAGGTCATAAAAACTACATACATATCAAACACAGGAAACACAGAACCCTTTTTGGAAAGGACTTCAGCAGTTATAAAATACACCCAGAAATAACTCACTTCACTGTCCATCCTTTAAATAGTCAAGTCCACCCAATGCACGGGCCCCGTGCACTATCAAATTTGTGGATTAACTGTGTAGTAGTGCAAAGAAGGCTGAAGTCACCCAGTATTACTTGTAGCACTCACATCGCCAGGGATAGAGTAAGTATCCTATTACACATCCCTTGTGGTGGTGGAAGCTGACACACATTTTATTACACATTACAAAGGCACCGGATTCCTCAAGGCAGAAAGGAAATCATACCATGACAGAAAAAACACTAAATGGAAAACCAGAAGTCATTGAGATTAGAGTATTACCCATTTTACCTTCTTTATCAAGATAAACATATTACCTAACAAAATTGAAGACAGCATCTTGGTTTCATGCCTAATTTGAGAAGAAAATGTTTAACATAAATAATATTTATGAAGATTCATCTGGCCCAATTTCCATGAGGGTATCATGAGGGTCTTAGCACACTTCTAATGTGAATTGCAAGAAGAAGCACCAGTGACATCCTCACGTGCTTAGATATTTTGTCCTGTGGTACTTCTTGAAAATGTCTTTTTATTTGGCCATTGTTAATAGATACACACAAGATCAACCCCACAGATCGTTCACAGAAGTATTTACTTTGGCAATTATCTACATGCCACAATCAGTCAAGAAGTGTTATTTCTGACTTGTGAGCGGTTAGCACATATTCAAAAGAAGAACACCACATACAATGCCAACTGAGATATTTTCCAGGGAAATGCTGATTGCGCCAAAATCCTCAACACTTTTAGGGATGGTAGCTGTTGCACTGATCACCAAACAGCTGCCAAAATCCTCCCAGACACAGAGTTCTTTGACCACAGATAAGAAAACCAAACTCTTGGGACAAAATAAGTTCCTAATGACATTCTGAGTTATCTGGCTGTCTCAGGTTAATTCCTTGGATAGATTCATATACATAGAGATGTGCTTCAGCAAGACAATTATTCTTCAGTTCTGTTTTGACTATAAAATAAATGGTTAACTCCACTAGACACTGGCTCATAAAACAATTCTTTGAAATAATGAATTCAAATATACTAATAGGATACAGAGGTTCACCATTAATTGTTTAATCCATAGCTGCATAATACTGTACTGAATTATTTCCCCCCCTTTTACCCCTGCTAGGAATTGACACAAGTACAATAATTAAAATAAATTTCAACACAATCATTTGGAAAATTGCCAACATTTTGAAGAACTTATAATTTTCTTCCTCCCCCTTTTCCCTAAGATCAAATACAGTTTTGACATCTTGGTAAAAAACAGTTGCAAACTGTTACTTACAATTTAGGGGGAAAAAATAGAAATCACTGTTTTAATCATGACCTTTCATCTGTCCTTGATTTGGAGGGAAAGGGTGGGGGAAATTGGCCACTTACAGAAATAATCCTACTGGGCTTTCGTCTCACTGATTGACAGCCTCATGCAGCTAAACACATTCACAATTATAAATAAAAACTACCCCTCTCAAAATGGCAGAATTTATACTCCATCAAGCAAGATGTGCTTGGAGCAAGTATAGCTTTTAGGGGAGATGGTGAAAATGATTTTTGAAATATATGGTAAATATCAACTCTTCTGTATTGTCCATCTTCAGCCACGTTTGATAAAAGGATACTCCCAATTATTATTTACGTAATGCCCAGAATAGCTAAATACTGGCCATGTTATTACAAGAATGAAAAACACATCAATAAAAGCTAGTGTTAATAGTATGGTAATAATATATGCCAATAGACTCTCTTCAATTTAAGATTATATCTGAATATTGGCTATTTGAACAAAAACACAGCTATACTACTAGCTGCAGGGTCCTTACAGATTATTTTCAAGATGTGACAAATCAATCTGTACACACTGTACAAAAACAGTGCCTTGTTGGCATTTGTCTGAGCCCACAAGGAACCAGTTCAGTGAGCTAAACCAGCAGAAAACGTTTCAGTTTTTCCTAATGTAATTTTTCTGCCAGCTCAACTTCCTGGCTGGGCTCATGGTGGGGCAGAAGAGCCCAGTGCCAGGCAAAGGAGAGCTGTGGGAGTGCACGGCCGGGCCAGATAGCCAGAGGAGCAGGGCCTCTTTCTTCCAGCAACCTCCAGCAGCAGGCATGGGTACGTACACCACCAGACATGGGTACGTACACAGGAATTATAGAGGACTGTATGAAAAATTTTATTTGTAAAAAGATTGTAATGATTGTTAAAAACATAAGGTATGAAATGTTAAAAAAAAAAAAAGAAAAAAAAAAAAGAAAAAAGGAGGAATTGTACAGGAATGAAGCTGGGTTAATTAACATTGATAATATACTGAGAGAGAGAAAACACACGCCCTGGATGAGGGGAGACTAGGAGAAGGCAGCAGAAGGACTGGCATGAAGAGTATGTTGGTATGTGGTGGTAAAAGACTTTGTTGCCGCCGGCTAGTTTGGAGAGTGCTGCGAGAGGTAAGCACACCACCAGACCACACAACAGAAGAGTGGCCTCTGGCTCTGCAACTGAAACCTTCTGCAGTCCCTCCCTCGTGCCTTGACTTCTCCAAGGGCAAAACAGCCATACTGAGCCACGCTGACCTTTCTAAAGGGCTCTCAAACCATTGAAAGGGCTAGTCAGAGTGCCAATAAAGCCCATCCTGGAAACGGCCAACCAGCTCCCTACTGCAGAAGTTTCTAGCAATGCTGTGAGTATCACGCCGCTCTGCAGGAGGCAGAGGTGGATGCATCACAGAGCACAGCCTCTAAGCTGTGAAGGTGACTTGTGAATCAAGGAAAAGAGGAGACAAAATTACGTCAGACTCCTTCATACCTTTTCTCTAGGCACTTATTTCCAAAACCAAACGTCAAAAACAGAGTAACTTGACAGAAAACGCTGTACAACAATCACACAAGCCCCAGTCGCTTTGGAGGGGGGAAGACCCACCCTCTTTCCCCTTCAGTGGACTCGCCAGCCACTTCTGCTTCTGGACTGGAACCGCACCCAAGTCACCAGGCAAGAGGACACTCAGGACTTTCTCATACGCCTGCAACCACGCCTGCCACCACCGGCACCTCAAACGGGCTTTGTAAATCAATCGCTGTGTAACTAGTAACATTCCTGCAGACAGACAGCTGTATAAGGTATGATTTTTACTGTCTTGAAGCAGGTTCAGAAGTTTCACGAGCCCTCTGAGAAAAGGGTAGGGGTTTCCCCTCTCCCTCCCGCCGGCACACCACCTCCTGAAAGCTGGGGAGGCACCAAGCCGAGCAATTTGGAACAGGACCCGCGCCAACAGATCAGCCTGGGCAGAAACAACGCTTGTCTGTCTAGGTAAGATCCCTGCCAGCCTTCCCGCTAAAATTAGAAAACGGGCGACAGTACCTTGGCGCCTGTCACTTGCTGGAGACAAATCTTTAGCTCTTTCTGCAGCCAAGGGGTGGCATTTTGATTTCTGCCTGCCAGCTCCAAGTCCTTGCTATCGTCCGGGCTCTTCAGCAGCAAGACCCCCGCCTGGCACCAGCTGCCTGCCCTGCCCTCCGCCTCGGTGCCATCCTTCCCCACAAACAGCAGGAACGGGAGAAAGCTGAGCGAGGGCTGCCGCGGCCTGCAACAGGCAAAACGTTCTGGAAGGGGGGACAACCATTTTTGCTCACTGCAGATTAAAACTCCAGCCTGGCTAGGCCAAGAAGTAAATTCAGTGTGGAAGCAGGAATGCTCATAACTCACACAGTTATATCAATATCACTTTTTAATCAAAAGATCTCAACCTCTTTCACATAGATCACAAACACTAAGCGTCACAATATTCCTGTGACAGAGCAATGAATTATTGTGCCCACTTTTATTAAAAGTATTTAAGTTGATCTATTACCTATGTGAGTTATAGATATATCCTACTGTCGCAATCTCAAACACATTGATCCTCACAAATCTTCTCTGAAGTAGGGGAATGCTATTTTCTCCATTTTGGGTAATTGGAAACTCCGGTGCAGACAGACTACAGCCAGATGTAAATGATCTAAAAATCCACCTAATCCCTGGGCCTCCACTTTCAACTGGCTAGGCATTTCTAAAGGCCTAGAGACATCCAGTAAGAAAACACTACATTACATGTTGGGCAGAATTTAGGTCTAAATCTGAGTTGCAACCTGCCCTTAATGCACTCAGGCATCTTTCCTGCCTTACGTCCTTGGAGCCAAAGCACACTGTGGGGCTCCAGGCTGGAAACGGAGGCTGCAGGCAAGCGTCAGAGGGGACAACCTCACATGGGCTCAGCTGCACCAGGAGGGTTTCCAGCGGTCAGCTCTCCAAGCAGCAACCCATCCCTCATCCATAACTGAAATGGAAACTATTAAAATATCTGTAATAGGAATAAAAGTTTTCATTGAAACAAAATGCCCATCCTCTTAAAGACCTGATACTGAGATGTTACTTCAAGGGAAAAAAAAGAAGAAGAAAAAAAAAAAAGAGAGAAAAAAAAAGTACCTTTCCTCCCTTAGTTGCTTTGTCTATCTCATAATAAACTATTTTGTGATCATTAGAGAGGTTTACACTGTAGAAATATTGCTAAGAGGAAGCAACATAGAAGCTAAGATTTTTATTTAGTTTTTGAAAGTGAAAAATCTCTTGGGTAAAAAATGACACCTCTCCTTTTTCTGAACTAGATACGGGTTGAAGCACTTAGCGTTTGGCTACATATGCATGTACATTATAAAGTTACCATGCTGTTACAGTTATTATTGACAAACCTCTTCAAAGAATTGTGTTTTCTGTCAACTGTGAAATGCAGCATGTTTACACAAAACAGAAAATAAGATGCTCCTCACCCTACTGTTTTAAGTTCACACTTTATGTAACTATCATTAGATTGTTATTTTACTAGAAAAGGTTGGAAAACAAAATACTGCTCTCAGAAGATTATACAAAATCCATGGTTGTTGGTTTTTTTATATATATTCAGGTCTCATTTACCCTTATATTTGACACAAATGAAAATAAAACAGCATTTTAAGCTCCTGGAAATTACAATATCATGTTATCTAGATAAATAACACAAAGCTATTATTGAAATTCTGATAGCATTTGCTTTACTGGTAAAGGAAAATTACCTGTAATGCATAGTTTAAATAATTACTTTTAAACAAAAGCTTCTTTTCTACATTGCTTATTTATCTTCTGAGACCAGCTCAGCAGGGCTACATATTTTATTAAAATTGCGTTCAGACTGTTAATGGCGGGATGTGTGTTAGCACAGGAGAAAGGATGGCCATTTGACTCCTGCTCCTAATATTGGGAGCTGGTCCAGATACTGAAGAGCCAGAAGTCTGCTGTTCATTTTAGTATGTTAGCAACACTTGGCTTCCTAATGATAACTGGCAACAGCATTTCAGGACAATGGGTCAGGCAAACTGGAAAGCTTGTAATTGTGCTTACAAGCACCGCAGCAGCAACCACCACCAAATCAGAAATCTCTTTCACTGACGTTTCACTTGGTATCAAGTCACCCAACAGGAAATTATTTTGTAAGCTCTTGCCCAATATTTCTTCATTCTCTTTCTCTCACGCTCAACCTTGGACGTTCCCTGTGCCATATATCAGGAAATGGTATAAAAACTGTTGAGTTACACTGTGGTGAGTTTATGTGGCAGATAACCAACACAAATCATCCAGATAACTTTCTGTCAGATCTTGTTTCCTCTCAGAGGAAGCCACAGTCAAAATGCACTTTGATCCACAAAGCATAGGCACTGAAACCTGAAGTCCTCCCCCTGGGAAAGCCACGGAGCAAACACATTCTGCACCCACGGCCACAGTTACATGCCCTGGGCGCAGGTTTTAGCTGCCCCATGGGAACACGGGGTCCAGCTTGGTTTGGTGACTCCTTTCCATCACCACCAAGCCTTTCACATGAAAAACATGCACTTCTACACTCCGACATCCTTACATTAAGTAAGTTAATTTGCTTGATTAAATCATTCTCTGTTTATATATGCTTACTTATTCACATGGTTCAGTTAATCTGTGTTTAACATCTTTTGCTTTAAAGCGATTAAAACCCTAGAAATGTAAAACTATGATTTTTCAAATGAGCAAACACCAGAAATGCTACTTACACTTCAGAACTGAATTTGCTAAATGAGATGGTCTCTTTGTTGAACTGGTATCTGACTGGAAGCAGAAACGGACACAGAAAACTTCCTGGAGTTTTGTAAGTGATCACAACACTGGCCAAAGACAGAAAGCAGGATTTGTCTGCTGCATTGACGCTGTATTTTGGAGAAGCTTAACAGCTCCATAGATGTGCCATTTTTTTGAGTTTTAACTAACTTTTAAATGATGTTTAAGGAAAGCCATGAAAAATGGTAACTATCTGATTTTCACAGGTTCTGAAGTACCCACAACACCATGTCAGCTTCAGAATATGACTTGCTCGTCACCTCTGAAAAACAGCCCAGGTGCACACGGCATCCAGGTAAGATGGACCAACACTCCCAGTGGAAAGCAACGTTATTAAACATGCACAGAAAGCAGGGAAGCCAGATAAAGCCCTTGACCTTTTTTTCCTAAATAAAGAGCATTTCCCCTTTCAGAAAAAAAAGAACAAGAAGTTAACACCCACACATAAGACTCAAAGCCAAAGAAGGGCAAAGCTTTTCAGAAACCCTGTCCTTCAGCTGGCCCAGCTACACCAGGGCTGACTCGATCCCATGGATCAGGATTGGAAACAGCAACGAGACTTCCCACAGGGAAGCATGAATGAATTGCTTGAGCTTTTAACTACTGAATCCCTTACTCCCATCATCCAGTGTTCAGAAAGAAAATGATGCACCTGACACAAAGTGTACCCATGTGCAAGAAATATAAAAACCAACTTGTTCATAGGAGGGAGGCAGAGGAATCACTTATCTTCAGGAGCAATTTAGCAATGCTTTTTAAATGTGTTTTTGATTTAAAAGCATGTTTCTAAAGAGTAAGCAAAAGCATTAGCAGAAAAAATACTAGGAGCATTCTGACCTAAAGAAGTAACAAGAACTCAGCCATGCACGTATAAAATTTGCTCACAGAGAAAGTCAGAATCAAGCATGTAAATGACTGGATTATAATTTCAGATCCCAAGCAGATTGACCCAAGGTATTTCTAGGTTTATGAAATTTCTCCAAGACTCTAGAGCCACCTTCTCTTTCCCAATCTCATCTCAGCTGCCCTAGCAACACTGATTTTAGCAAGAGGTCACATTTGATCAGTTACCTACTGTCATATTTCTTAGAGCCACATGATTTTCATGGCTTGTGATATTTAGACAAGAGATTGCCACCTATCCTACCTAATGTGACACCCACACCCATGAAGATGACTTTAAAAAATCTGGTTTTGGTTGCATTGAAACTCAAAAAAAAAAAAGTTTCTGCTTGTCAAAACAGGAGATTTCACACATGTTTTCTGGTGCACTCAGCTCCCTTAGTTATCATTTCCTGTTTGGTCCCATTTTCATGGATATATCAGTGAAGGATGTGCGTGATTTTAACTTCTGCCATCTGGGAATAGTCATCCACTGATTCTTGGTTACCTGAGCAACTGCTGGGTGTAATATGAAGGGATACGAAAGAACCTTATCCCACTCTTCAGTGCTATAAAATCATCCTAATTCCTTCTTAGGCGACAGTTCTTGCAGTTGAAATCCACAAAGACATAACAGTAGGCACCCTCGCATGTGAACACTCCAATAAAACATCACAGTATGATTTGGACTTGCTCCTTTGACAAAATTATGATACACTTTAGACCTGGTGGGTCTAATGATCAATCACACAGAAGTACCTACTCACCAGCCACTCTTGCAAACAAGGCTCAGTGATGGATTTTTATAAAAACCAGCATAAAACAAACCAGAACTAAAGCGAGCCATGCAGATAAAAGATTCAGATCTCAAAGTTCAGGATGACATAGAAAACAAATGGTGTGCAGGAGCGAGGGCTTTCTCCCTCTCACAGCCACACTCCGAAATACATGCAAATATTGTGAGTTTGCAGATTACCAATTTAGCAGCTAGTTTCATTTTGAGACCTTTTTGGAGGGGAAGTAATACAGTAACAGCAATTCCTCCCAACTCACTTCCCACTGTTGCCACACAAACAGGCTCAAACTCTCAGGTTGACCAAAAACTATATCTGCAACAGAAAATGGGATTATCACGAGAATATGCCTGAACATTTATATTATTTACTAAACCAGAAACAATATCTGAGGTAAGCATACAACCTCAGACAACCTCCTTTTCGTTGTTTCATAGAGCTATACTCTCCAGCCTACAATGTGTGTCCAAATTGCAGACTACAGGTTTATCGTGCTTTACCACATATGTGTGGAGGAAGTTTCTGCAACTGTACCAATACCCACTCTTTCTCATCAAAATCATATAGAGGAAAAAGTAATAAAAACTTATACTTTATTTGGGAAAAGGTCGAACAATTTGTTTTTAATTACTTTAAGACAACCTATCCAGAAAAAATACCAGCATCCCCCTTCTTTCAATCTCTGGCTGCTTTTCATTTTCATCAGTAAAACAAGTTCTGCCACATGGTTCAAATTTTTTTTATAGATTAATCTTTCTACTGTCTTTTTTTTTAATATGATGTTAAAATAAACTGCAGGGATAAACAAGGGCATATATGTCTATACCTATGTTTGTATATACATGAACATTCTATATTTGACAGCTGTCTTCTCCACCTTTTCCATGTCACTTGTTACAACTTTACCTGCAAACTCTTTGTAGTGGGATCCATGTCTTTCGATAATTACTTGGACTTACAGTCCAAATGTGATCAGAGTTTATAGCAACAATGTTTATATGCTAAGGAACTATAATAAGAAATCACTCACTATTCCTATTGTGTGCAAGGGCACAGCTATTAAAATCAAAAGGAGCACATGAAAAAATAATTTATAAATATTTGAAAGCTGAATGTATCCTGATCAAAGACAGTGGAAACAAGAGGCTGAGGCTGAAGAATTACTTCAATTCTGCCATACTTTAACTACCAGTTCCTAGCAGACAACTAAACTGTTATGAAAAAGCACAGAAACTAAGCTTTAATTCTAAACACATGACCCAGCACACATAAGGAAACAGCCTGATGTATTACACTGGTTTGCTCGGAGATGATGTAACTTCACAGCAAAAAACAGATGCCATTATATGGTTTTGAAAATTTCAAGAAACTAAGCAAGCACTCACAAATTAAAAAAACCAACAAACATCCAAACCCAGAAAAAAAAAATGCTTCCAAACCAAACAACATATCCCTAATCATCATCATGTACAGCTTGTTAGAGTTCTATTAGTGACATACACAGTGAAAACACAAATACTTTAATCTCAGACTAAGAATTTTGCAACTAAAATTCTATTTTTACAATGCTGCTATTTAGTTTGTATTGATGAGTCTTCTCATAAGCTCTAGGGACCAAATTATTTCAGATTAGAAAATTATTTATTCTCTTATCAGACAGGAACTTCTTTTGACTTCAGAGTTTGAGCCAACCTTGCTCCATGTGCCTGCAAACTCTCAGTCATAGGGGTTAGGTACTTCTTCTGTGATATGTTGCTAGAAGCTCCCTCCAAAAAGCCACACAATGCTGCCATGCTCAGGGCTGTGCAGGTGAGTAAGGGAGGTACCTGCTGCCCCACGGAGCTTATTATCCCTATGTCAGACAAAGGACAATAGGTGGACCTAGCAGGGAATTTCAAACAGGGAAATTTATTTTAATGTTATTTACGTTTGCTCTATCTCTGAATATTAAATTTTAAATGTATTCTCACAGATTTGTAAGAGGGGTAGGAGAATCAAGGATTCTTGCTACAGTGTGCTATGAAGGAAAGGCAGAGAAGCAGAAATACAACAGTCACTCCCTGTCTGGGTGAGCTACATCTTTTAAGACAGGGTCACAGGGCCAGGTCTCACTCAGTCTCACTCAGTCTCACTCAGGCACATCTTATGTATCAATAACTTTGCCTCAGTAGGGACCCATGAAAGACTGCAGGACAGTTTATATAATTGACTGGATCAGTAGCTTCACCCATGATTAAGATTACTTGACACAAGCGATTAAACAACTACCTGCAGTTGTTCATACACTGCCAATATTTTGCCATTTTGGCTGATTTATCTATGATGCACGACTGCCTCAGGCTGAGTGTTTTGGAAATGGTACATCTTTTTCCAGGAACAAGGTTAAAGAATATTACACTTAAAATTCTTCGAGCTCTTCCTCTGAAAACAAACTCCAGTGTTTCAAGCTTTGGAAGATGGTTTGAAATCTGGCAGCCTGGATGTGGCTTTTGTCCCCAAGAAAAGCCTTTTGTCCTCAGATATGCCTCAAGTAAGTCCTTAGGAACCGTCTTCAGGAACTGCAGTTCTCTGCCAACAAGTGCTTGGCTTTCCAAAGTTGTTATTTATTGTGCTTTCAGCACAGTTTTTATATGAAAGCAAGTGTTGCATCTTGATTATACTGTATTTCACCTCCACCCCATTTAAAAACTCTGTAGAACAGGAAATGAGACTAAAGTAATCAAAAAAGCCTTCAAAGAAAAGAACGCAGTGAAATTACAGGTATCACAGAAGTACCTCAGTAAAACATTCCTTGAAATAACGCAAACAGCAGCCCAGCTGTCCACACAACATGGTTGTCACCCGTGAACCAGGCAACTTTGTCCAAGTAGTTCACATGCGCTGCCACATATTATACCAGACCATTATTTCCCAGCCTTTCCTGCATTTCTCCACAAGCTGCCCTCCGGCAGCAGGGAAGCAGTTCTGCCCCCATCACAGGTGAGGAACCAGCAAAGCGAAGCTTTCACCTGCGTTTACACAGAAAGACTGCAGAGGAACAGGGAGCTCAACCTGACTGTACAGGTCCTGGGCCAACCTCGTCTCCCAGAGCTGAGCCAACCTGCCGCCAGTTCACATTAGCACTTCCAGAAACGCCTCACCAGCAAGTAAGAAAACACACCTCTTACCTGCCAAGTCTCCCAGCTTAGATTCTCAACTCCTCCTCTTTTTATTTTCTTCTGCTTCCAACACTGAAGTCAGGCAGGGAAAAGAAAAGAAAAATATATATATATCAAAGGAAAAACCACAACTATCTCATTCAAAACCTTTTCATATTCACTACAACGTTTTATCCTGAGGAAAAATCCCAAGGAAATAAGTGGGGTTTATCCACTCATTTCTCCAAGAACCCAGGTCAGGCCCCTGGCAAAGCTCCCCCCTAAAATACGAGATGCTGTACCTGAGAGCAAGGTCTGCAGCATGAGGAGGAGAGGGAGAATCTCGTTAGAGGAAAACTAAACTGAGCGAAGCAATGGATATTAAGGAAAATACGGGGATTAGGATCCCAGTACAGCAAGGTGCTTATTCACAGAACTGTAGAAATACATGTAACTTTAATTAGAAGTCTCTACTCAGATGGACACAAGCTCACACAGGAACCTTCAAGGTCTGCAGAGGGGCAAAAATGGAGAGGGAAGGGCAAGTGGGAAAGTGAGCCAATGTCAGCTGAAATTGATAGAAAGACTGACAGCAATTTCAGTGGACTTTGGATCATCCCCAAAGCAGCAGAAGAAAAAAGATGCAGCAGGAACAGGGAGAATAAATGAGAGAGCAGATTAATAACTCCAAGAAATATTATTAGTACAATTTAAGAACAGCTGGGGAATTGCAAGAGGAGGGTTAGATTCTGCTGCTCAGGCTCCTAAATGCTGGCTTGCTCCATCAAAATCAATGCAGTAGTTTTAGATTTACATCAGTGTAACTAAGAACAAAATTAAATTAAGGAGTACAGAGTAACTGGAGAAACACCAAGCATTATTGAGCATTCCAACACTGGGAGGCACTCAGATACTATAGTGCTGAAGGCCCCATTAGTAGATTGATTAAATGTTTGATCCATCAGTAGGAGATTTATCCAATATGGGGAGGAAACAGAGAGCTCTAAGTCAAGACTACTAATCAGCTATTATTTATATTTTTCTGCATGCTATAAACGTACAAAGGAGACGCTTTGTAGAATTTGCAGTAATAATTCCTATTTATTTCCCACTCTTGAGATTAGTTCTTCTCTTCAACATTTTAAAAGTATTTTTTAAGAGCTATTTGAAAAAAGGTTTCAGAAGGAAATACCAGGACTTTCATGTTCTCATTTAGATCATGACTCCTTTTAGTCTTACAGACTGATACCAAGTGCTACAAAAACTAAATTCAACTAAACCCAGAGCCATTTATACTATGAGACATGCACTATTTTTCTTGGATGAACAACAGAGGCTTTCTCTACACTTCATTGCTAGGCTCACTGTCAGTTTTGTATGTGACAGTGTGAAAGTAGCAGTTTCTTTTCAACAGTCTCATGCTCCCACAAACACAGACTAGTTTCTTTCAGACACCTACTTTCACTAATGCATTGCTATTCTTTATGTACACACTGCCTCTGTTCTAAAAACACAAACCTTAATAAAAATTAAAGTTCTGACTTGAGCTAATCTTTCTTACCTTCTATTTACTTCTTATTTCTTTCACAAATCACTGCAATTATCACATTGTACCTAAGTCCTTTCCACTGGGATTTCAAATTACTTGAACATTACCTGGTTTTATCACAAGTTAAAAAAAAACACAGTTCTATCCACTGTGCCTTTCACTTCCATATTTAGTCCAGAAAATCCACCCATTTCTAATGATACCTGCAGCAAAGCTAGTCATGTTTTGTGACATCTGTCACCCATATATGCATGCATTTTTTCACTTTTTAGTAGGTGACCTACAGATACAGACGACAGAAGACCACTACTAATAACCTGAGCAAATACTATTTATCTCAAATTATAGAGATTTATGTTTAAATAAGTGAAACAAGAGGTTCTACCTAGTTCCTGCTCCCGCAGGTAGACTTTGATTAGTAACTACTAAATTCAGTCTTCAAATTCCAACTAATAATCAGACCATCTATTAAAAAAAAAAAAAAGCAGGTTTAGTTTTTCTTTTAAGTTCATTTTAAAAAGTCTCTTTAAGAGATAATACCAATTTCCTTTCAGAGAAGATGATGTCCGTAGCTGGATTCTTTCCTAATAGGATCTATCCAGAATTTTCAAAACATAAGGCAACTTTAACCAGAACAAATGGAAGATTTCCTGAAATGCTGTGGAGCAGGAAAAGGAAAGCTACACCTTTCCCATATGGAAGGTGAATCATATATATGCATTTATAACAGGGTTGTGTCAAACACAGCAGACACACAAAGACTGCCCAACTTTGCATTCTTCTGTTAGTTTGTATATCACTGATGACTGAAAATACTTGGGTCCTATTCCAAGCCTAATGATCACAAGCACTATTATAATTATTATTATTATTCAACCTATTCTTAAATACAGTTTCAGAATGAAACAACATTTTTACAGCACTTCCCTGTTACATGTGTTCTGATTCCCAGTGCTTGGCTGTAGCAGGATCATAAAGGTATGATCCAAAACACTGTGGAAGGGAACTCCAGAAGGTCCTACCTGGATATTTATTTGAGCAAGTTTTCCCAACTTTGCTCAGAGGTTAGGCTCTTAACTATATTACAACAAATTTATTGCAGATTACAGGTTAGTAAATAGGACAAAAATGCATCTACCTATGATCAAAAATGAGAGCTCTGTGTCTTGGGCACAGAGTCATCATCTGCTGCACAGAGGAAACAGAGCAGGAAACTTGACTGTAAGTCACCATTTCCCTTTCTTCCATCTCCCCAAAATAAATAAATTAAAGACATTGTGAAAGGTTTACAGTAAAACCCATGCAAAACTTTCACCACAAAATGTAAAAATCCCTCATGCTTCATTACAAAACTGAAAAACAAGACAGTGTCGGCAAACAACTTTCACACAATGATTAAGACTGTAAAAACAGAAACTAAAGAAAAGCTCTGAGACTGACAGAGAACTATGATTTTAAGAAGAAATTATTTGAAGTAGACTGCTTTCATATGTTGTGACCAAAATCCAGGAAAAATTAATATTTTCAGAAACCAAAAATGGAACCATCTCAATGGGCAAGAACTCTTGCAAACTAGTAAAAAAAAAAAAAAAAAAAAAAAGGAAAAGAAAAAGTAATTTACACACTCTCTCGGACATCCCAAAATTTATAGTAGCAGTATATCTGTCTTCAAGTGCAAACAAGCAACTTGTCTCAACAGTTGGAACTTTATAGTCCAAGAAGATTTCAGGGGTTCTAGAAATAGTTCAGAATTATGCTAGAATTTATTACATATTAGAAAAGAAACAACACAAAGAAAGCCACCTATATTCATCATCCACAAAACCAGCATTCAGCTTCCTGGCTGTATTTTCATGGTCATCAAGACTTTACTCCGAATGCACTCCCATCACTTCAGCAATGCCCCTCCCAAACAATACTGGGATTCTCATTTTCATGTTTTTCAGGTCCTAGATAGTGACCTCTCAAAGGCAGGGACTGTATTCATACAATTTGCCCACGAAGTCCCTGCTGCTTTTCCACTTTTTGTGCTGGTTTTCCACTTCCCACCTGCAGTCTCAGGGTACCGTTATCTGAGATGCTACAGTAGAACACATTAACATCCCTCAAGCTTTCATCTTTTTCTTCAGCATTGACAATATGCATTTAAGGAAAGAAAGTACCAAGCTAGACACTTAGAATCATAGAGTCATTCAGGTTGGAAAAGACCCTTAATGTTAAAGGGTAGGACTCAATGATCTAACACTACCAAGTCCACCACTAAAGATATCTCTAAGCTACATGTCTATCTGTCTTTTAAATGCCTCCACGGATGGTGACTCAATCACTTCCCTGGGCAGCCTGTTCTAAGGCTTGACAACCCTTTCAGTGAAGAAATTTGAACCTGAATCTACAAAAGCCTGGAAGAGCAGCTTGAGAGGTATAAACTGCTTTGTTCACCTCTGACTTACTAACATTGATAACCCAAGAATGGCAGTAACAGGGTTGAAGTTTAAACTATTTCAAGGCTTATGGATGAAAAAAGAACCGATCGTACAAAGCACTATATGACTTCCCACTCTGATCTTGTAGGCACATGACATTTGGAAGATAACCTGATTAGCTTCCTCCTGTCTAACAAGGAACCAGCCCCACAGAGCCTAACACACTGCAACAACCACCATAACAAGACAGGGATGATGAATTCAAGTGGCTCAACAGAGTTCAAAAATAACATGCCACTTAAGCAACCTGCACGAGTGAAGCTGAATTTTTAAGCAACCTCAGAAGGGTATTTATACCCTTTTCTACCCTGCTTTGCTCTCACTGCAATACTTAGAAAATTTCTTAAATCAGATATGGCAGAACCACTAATAATCCATTTGCACTCTGGGTGAGCTTGGCTAATGAATTCAAATGAGAGCAGAAGCAAGCCACAGACTGCCAGTTTTTTTTAATATCCTCATATTTTCTAGTAATAGTGTAATTGTAATTAATGTTTACTTTGTTGCGTGTTTTACTGTTGAGTCTTTAAAGTCCTCTGGGATCCCTTTGGGATATACAGCACTATATAAATATAAGTTGTTATTATCAAATAACAATCATCGTCCATTTAAACTATACAATAGCTACCTGATTATACTTAAGCAAGTTAAAGCTCTAATAAAAAATGATTATAGATAATTGAAATTAAAGATATTTTTCCCCAGCTCAAAGAACCCAAAGTTCTTGTATTGAGTATTCAAGTGCCCTGCAACACCTGGAGCTTGATCCTGCAGTTCTGAAATCAGTTAGGACTTTTGCTGTTGCTTTCATCGGAGAGGTGGTAAGACACTTGGCAAAGAGTTAAATATCTCAACAATTCTACCTTTCTGAAGCAGCAAAATTAAGATTTATTTTGTTTCCCAAAATCATTTGATAGACTATTCATTTTTACCTCTAGTATTGATCCTGGAGAATCTCTAACAGTCATTTTGGTTGTATCACCAGATACATATACGCTGTATGGCTGAGAAATTATTTCAATACAACACAGAGATCCCTGAGCTTACACTAAACCCGTTAACTAAGTGTTGGTGCTGCCAACTGGGTGCAGTGTGGAACATGAAGAAGGCAAATGGCCCTTCCAGAAGTCTGACCTCCTCCTCTTCTATGATATTGCCACTGGGACAGAGCCTCCAAAATATTTACCCTTAATCTTGTGCATGAAATAGTCCATATAACCATGACAGATATTTTCGGATGCAGTAGATTCTGGAAGTGCTGCTGTCAGGCATACTCCAAAATTCCAAAATCATGTAATCAGCAGTAAGGTACAGCAACATTTTATACACCAAGTCTTGTAGGAGATTATTTACTTGGCTTTGAACTCTTAGAAATCACATCTTCAAGCTTTGAATCCACTGGGGAAAGAACTCATTTAGCTGAAAGTCAAACATAGAAAACATGACTACAGGACTTAAGGTTAGAGAAAGCCTTGGTTTTTGTCTCTCCTAATAAATACCACAAGACTGGGGGAGTGGGGTGTGGGTGGAAACACGTCTTTTCTGGTTGACCTCTGCCAAGTCATTTCCCTTGCTTCAGGTTTCTCATCTGTGGAACAGCGGTAATGACATTAACCTCGTTACTGATGAATAGCATTGTAGATGAGCCTACATTATATTTCAACGATAATAGATTATCTTGTGGACCTTTTAGTATCAATAAAAAAAAAATTCATTCCAGAGTCAATGACCTGTCGGCAAGTGATGACTAACCCAACTTACATTCAGCTCCGTGGGTTAAGAACACAGTCAGCCCAGGATCCCTCCAGCAGAGATGGACAGACTGCCCTAAGGGTCGTAAAGGCCTAATGGGGGCTGAAATGTTTCCGCTGAAAAGCATCTCTGTGCTGACTACAAGGGCAGGCTCAGATGACAATGTTCAAAATCTAGTGACCTCAGAAAAGTGCCTGACATTAGTTCAGATGAGCCTGGAGCCACCACCTTGACTTTAATCCATTCTGGATTCTTCGAAAATTTTTTTTTGGGGAAAAAAAAATATCTAAGGTTTGAGCTGAACTTCCTTTTTTTTTTTTGTTTCCTCCCCAATTTTTTAAAATGAGAAATTACAGTGGGATGATTTTAAAGTGAAAAATCTACTAAAAACCGTTCAGAAAATAACTTCAACAATTTCCCCCCCTAGATGTATAAATATTTTTATATGGATAATATAAATGAAATCAATTTTTTTATGAAAATAAATATATAACAATAATTTTAAAAACGTTTTAAATTAAAATAATGGAACTGAGAAAAGACCGCGTATCTTTGAGAATCAGACATTAATTCTCTAAGATATGTGCTAAGATCACACCAGCTGAAGATCCCTCTCTCCAGCAATGCAAACAACAACGATGATATGCCATAGACCTTTCACATACAGTTAATGACTTCAGTGGCGCACAGCCAACTTCCACCAGCTGAGAATCTGGGACTAAAGCCCCAGATGAAATCAGGACTCCCTTGTAGGAACCTCTCTGTACATGTAAAGCAAGAGACAGCCCTCATAATACAGTTTGTAATGTAAAAGGAAGTAGAGATTATTATTAAAGGGAGCATAAGTGTCTGTCACAAAGTGACACAGAAACCTGGCGTGAATTTCTTCAGTTCTGAGCTCCCAACTAATGCTTCCTTTCTTAAGGCCATTTCTTGCAATCAGGATGGGAGTAAAAAATTACTAAATTAATAATAACCAATAGTGTTTAAGTACAGTAATCACACATCAAAACTCCACATATATCAGCCAACTTTGACTTTAAAGTGTTACCCACTGATCTTTCCTGCTTGCTGAAGCATGCTGGCAGTAGGATTCTTCAGCTGCAGAAGGTGGTGAATGATCATACCCACACGCACACACAGCTTTCCCCTGAAGTACAAGTCCTCCAGTAGCACTGAGACTGCCTGAGCCACAAGCAAGCACTGCCTTTTGTTTGACATATTTCTCTGTAATGTGTCGGCAGAAGAGCACTGGGTGCTATCCATCAGTCAAACCACAATACACCCAGACACACCAGTTATTTAGAAGGAGTTGGAAGGCTAGGTCGGGGTGATACCTTAAGTTGGGAAAAGGATCTGGGAGGTGTGGGGAGGAGAGAAGGGTCGGGTGGTACAAGGATCCATACTGTTGTTTCACTGGAAAGACACAGCGTGTCATAATGAATTACTGTTAATTTGCACCAGCAGTACAGTTAGATTGAGACCAGCAAGCGACGATGACAAACAGCACTTGCAAGATCACATAATGAGGGGGCAAGGCTGCCTCACTGGAGCCGCTTCACTCAATTAGTGGACAAGGCTTTTAATGCTGCTATGCACAACCAAAGCAATTTTGATTACTTAGAGCTAAGTCTCCATTTAGAATGAGTCAGAAGCTGAAATGTTTTTGGATTGGTTTTTTTTTTTCTTTTTTTCCTCTTTTTTAAATATAATTTATCTACAGAGTATTTGAATGGTAATACGCTATCTGGAAGCTAGACACATTAGCCTCTGTACCTAAGTAATGCTGAAATACACTTTTTAAAATATGTTCAAATAGTAGTTATTCCAGCAAAGAAAACGAATAAAAAGATAGCAAGCAAGCAATACTATGCCAAAAGCAAGGGCCAGATTTTGCTCTTATTCATTGTGATTTAACTCTGAAGCTTTAGAATGGGATTTGGTGTAACAACAAGGGTTTCATGACAGTATAGTTAAGAGTTAGAACAACAGTGTGCTTCGCTCACATCCTCTTGTGCTAGGTTTACAATTAGTCATTTGACTGATTCTGTTAGCCAAAGACCAAAACTGCATTACCTCCTGAGTAGTATATAAAAATTTCTTCGTTCATTTGCTTAATGTGGGTATTGGATGGCTGATGTTTAGGAAGTGTGATTTGATCCCCAGAAACTCACAAAACCTGTTAATGTTCATTTAATGTTTCTGAGCTATTTCCGCCAGCTTATGTCCAAACCTTAGTTTCCACTGTAGAAAGTGGAGTTGTACAAACAACTATGGCTTAAGGGTACTTTTGCTAGGCAAAAGAAGGTGCTGCCTGCAGTTTAAGAGTAGAACCTGTGAACAAGATGATGCTGCCAAACTCTCCTTGCCGTTGTATCTTAGGGATTAAACTGTTCACAAAGATCAGGAGGACCTGAATTCAAATTAAATGTGATTTAGAGCAAGGATCTGTGTGTGCACCATATCCTAATATCTGCCCTATGGACCCAGTGGTACATCAGCATCTACTTACCAGTCTTCCCAGTCAAAGCTCTGCATAAGCACTTACATATTGCTTGGTACAGGGAGTGGATGCCAGCTACCTGTTTTCACAGAAATCACCCTGTTCACAAACCTACAGAATTATTCTGTATCTCCATCCATGAACATGTATGCATGCATGTATGTATATATAGTCTAAGAATGGAAATTGAGAAGAGGAAAAACTACATTCAAGACCTTTCCTCAATTTAGGAAGAAAAAAGATAAGAACATAGATCTCCTATGTGCCTGTGATCGGTCCTCATCACTAAGCTACGTAAGTTACTGAGTCTTCTTGGAAATCCCAAAAAATCAAAATGCTTTGTTTCATATGTATTGAAATGAACCATTTTTATGTTCAGAATTTTATTTTCATCTTTATTTTGGCTGAAATTGCTTATCGGATTTGACCCAAATTTCTGAAGAACTTCAGCTGCTTAGAAACTGAATTTTTGGATGGATAAATTTGTTTCTGTGGAAAAAAAAACCTCTACCCAAATATGCAACATTTCAATACTTCATCAGGTTTTCTTACAAGTGGGTGGAGGGGACTGGGGGGGAGGGGAGGTGCTGTTGAGCGAAAGGGATTCCTTATCAAAGAATCAAAAGGGATTGTTTATCATCCACACTTCTCCCTATATCTGATACAGGACGAAGATGGATTTTTCCACTGCACTCTGAAGCATCTAGTACTGCCCAGTTGCTGTAGCAGGGTACCCAAACCAGCAGACCAAATTTCTGATGCATTAAGAACACAGACTGGATATAAGCTTTGCCTAAAGCACAGAACCAGGAACATTTTAAACTGCTTTATTTCTCAGCTCTGGTACAGCTATGTATGTATAACTTATTTAAGATTTGACTCAGCAGGGTAGATGCATGCAATCAGCATACTGTTTTTGTGAAGGTTCCCCCCTATTGCCCCTTCAATTTTAACTGTCAGTATATTGGCCTTTGGAATTTTTGTTTTCATAATACCTTAAGCTATTTGAACATACATTATTATATACTAATAATTGCTTGCCCAATTTTTTTTAGTCTTACAGGCGACAGCAGAGAACAAGAAATGCAATCTAGTTAGAACTTCAAAGCAATGTTTCGTTATCGTCCAAACTGGGCCTCTTTTATTCCTCTCTCACTATTTGGTTTTAAGAGTGAAAGGAAACCAGTTGCTTAAATTTGTTCTTTCAAATTTCCACCCACCTCCTCCTGCTCTCGAAGAAGGGGCTTTATGATAATACATAGGCTGATCTTGAGATCAATCACAGATAGAGATATATTTACTGTCCTCAGATAGTCATAGTATTGCTTACATTCACATGAATTAAAGATTGCCTAAATCCTGCCTCTGAACATTTCCAAACTTTAAAAAGATAGGGATCTATATTTGAATTTCATATCCATCTCATCTCTATATAGTGGGATGAACAAAAATACCCGATTCAATCACACCCGAACTCTATAAAAACTGGATCTTTCAAGATTTGATGTCATTCTGTGGACTTGTGTACATAACAAACCAGCCCTGAAAAACTAATGCAGAATAGCTCCACTCCACACTCGTCCTTATTCCTGTTCAGGAGTGCCTTTGTATGGTTTAGTTTTGCTTTTGAAGTGGATTAAGCTAGACTCCATATGGCACATTTAGTGGTGAAGCAAAGTGCCCACAACAGGAACTAGCGCAGCGCAGTATTGTGCTTCAGTGCATAGCCAAGCCTGTTCAATAATGACCTAATACAGGGTAAGCCTGAATAATATTCTCGGGTATAACAAGATGCTGGGTGCTTGATGAAAAACGTATAGTGAAAAAATTGGTGGTTTTCATTGTGCTAAAGGTCATATTACTGTAGATATTCAAAAGGGTTCCTTTATAAATTAAAATCCGCAGATTGGCCGCATTCCATATTTCAAAACTTAAATCCCAGACTTTAAAATCCCTATGCTACAGGTGCAGTGGGGACAGCATTTTAGTCAGGACAAGCAGGATAGGCATGATGGACTTCCACTTTTCATATAACAGCTCTCCAACCATTACTAGAAGTCCTGGTTACTCCTTCTCTCTCATCCTATCATCCCTTCCCCCTTTATTTCTGACCAAATGGTCCAGCCTGGGCACAAGAAAGCTTTGTTAAAATCCATTTCATTCCATGCAAAGAAAAAGAATATAAACTCCTCCAAACCAAATTTTGAGAAGCAAATGAACAAAATCTTTGACATTTACCTAAGAAACTACAAAGAAAAAAAAAAAAAAAAGGGGGAAGAAAAAGAAAAAAAATGCAAAAACTATATTAAACTTTCATACAATACCAAAAGTTCATCCGGGTGGAGCAGCGAACAAGAAACTGAAAAGGTTAAGGTTTTTCTGTATGAAAACGGTATCTCAAATAACACTCAGGGGGACAGTTATACATATGTTTTTGAACTAAAACTCTAACCTGGCATGATTAATTTTGGCCTTAGTTTTGTCAAAATATTGGAGTCCATATGGCACAAAGCAAATAATTTTACATTTTTATTTTAAATCCCTATGTGTTTTTCTTGTCTATTCCCTTCTCTTCCACCATACACACTGGCAGCCGCTACCAATACGCCAAGTGCCATATCAACCCTGCAAGCTGGCTGGCACAAGCACTCTATAATACTGGCACATGCTTCCTTTTGCAGGGGAATTCTCTCTGAAACACTGTGGCACATCCTAGCATCCCTGCATAGCAGCTGAGGACCCTGTCTACCCCAGTCACATCAGCAACAGGGTGCCTTAACTGTGAATGCTCTGCCCGTTTTATTACGCTTAAATCAAATAAAACAATGAGACTTCACATCGGTGCATTGGTTCCCCCTCCTGCCCCAAAGAATCACTCAGTGCTTTATAAGGTCTTTGTATCCAGCAATGGAGAAGTATTGCTGCTGCAGAGAGGATGAAAATTGCTGCAACATAAACAAAACCAAAAAACTGAAAAACTAACGCACACACACACACATCATTCAGGCAAGCTGAGCAAACTCCTGCACCTACAGTTGGCTCCACAGAACACAGATGCCTAAGCAGAGCAAAAAGGATGTCACTCCTTTGCCTCTATAAAACCCTTAGTGAGCTGGAGGGAAATTAGGATCATGGAAGACTTTGCTGACCCTGTCAGGACTCAAACTAGTATTTGAGGCTCAAATGCTAAATCATTCCCTTTGCTGCCCTGCCTCTGGTTTTTCTGCTATGCATTCCACTCTAACTCAGTTTTTATTTTTTTATACATATATTTAAATATTTTAGCTAGATATTCATTCAGAGTATAAGACAGCAGGCTCCTTAAATAAGCAGACCAGCAATCCTATTTTTAGACAAAGACCCAGAAGAAGCATTGGAAAGTCAAGCGCGCTTTACTGAACTAAAGGTGCATATAACTTCTAGTTAATTTTGTACATTAAGTTCATGGCCAGGGTGAATCCTACCTCCCAGTGTGATAAGGATCCTCTACAACCATAGGAACTGTGCTCAGGATCTTCAAGATGGCCTTGATGGCAAGATCAAAATAATACCCCTTTTTCACTCATAGCAGATAATTGTGAAACCTTCATCCATGATAGCCTGTTTTGAGGGAGTTTTGGAGGATTTCTGAGAAAGATCCATTTCTTGGGCTGCATTGTGCTGCAGTACACCAGCTAGAGGAGCTTCTGGGGGCATGCTATGCAGCCACGGTTGTTCAGAGGTCCTTACATCAGGCCAGCATCTGCAAACAAGGAATGACTCCATGCACTGCTCTTCCCTTGAGACGCAGTGAGGAGCCCTGAGAACCAGGTGAGCATACCAGCACTAGCCCATGATGCTGAGGACATGGCCTGCAAAGTTTGGTAACACCTGGAGCTCCCAAAGTGCTGGAGGCTCCCTGCCAGAGTACGCCACATTCCTGCAACCCAGCAGAGAGCTGACCAAAGAACAGGTAAGCAGCAACGAATTATTTGATTACTCCATGCCACTGCGTAATGGTCAATTGATATCACTCCATCACAACAAAGCTAAAAACCTTCCTCTGTAATAGCCTCATGGAGAGAGGGGGAAATTTTGGTCTCCTGTAGCCACACAACACATCCACAAGACACCGAGCTGTCTGTCTCTTCCCACATTACAAGTTTCTGTTGGAGCAGCAACTCCACCTAACAAATGTAACTTTAACAACAGTAAAACAACCTAATAGCTTAGCATGCCAGGGGGCTAATGTGGTGGGCCATTTAACGCTGCACTAAATAGCCCTGGTTTGATTCTCATTGCCAAGTGCTGAACTGAGAATTGCAACTGCAGGAGCAGTTCCTAATTCGTTAGTTAAAGGGGGTCATTGCTCATAGAGTGGGGAAGAGGGAGGGTAAGAGGAAAGAAGGGGGGAAATATCAGACAAACTCTAAACATTCAAAGTCGACAGAAGGTTGCACTCCTGAGAGATGCAGTATTTAGCTGAAAGCCTGACAAAGCTCTGCAGCTGGGAGGCCTGTGGTGGTTTTACACAACACTAAAAAAGTTGCCATAAGATACTTGGAACCTGTATAATAGGCTTGGTGGGAAAAGGGAAGCTGAGAATGAAAGGAAGGTGAAAACATCTTGCTAATAACACTGCGGTTTAGTTTCAACTGGCCCTCAAAACCATACACCATGCAGGCTGCCAGCACAGCAAAGCAGCAGCAAAAGAAATAAACTGCCTTCCCATCTATACTTCCTAAAAAAATGAACTCCCAAAGCAGACCTGATTGCAAAGGAGTTCACTTAGAAAACCTTAAAATGATACAACGAAACAAGCCCAAATTTACAGGGCAACTCTGCAAAGGGAGAGCTTTATTCCTGAATGTTAGAACCCTAAAACAACCGTTTTCTCTAATTTCTGCCATCACTCAGATTGGCCTTGAATTACCTCCTGATAGGCCTCCCATGTGCTTGCAGATGAGAGAGTGTAATGGGGATCTGTTAATTAACTAGAAGCAAAGTTGCACGGTGGGGATCAAACACTGGATGCGTCCTAAAACTCCCACAGAGAAGATGAAATGCAGCGCAAACTTTAAAGACTTCCCGTCATTAGCCAAGACCTTGGCTGCTCCTGGCCCAGACCCCTCCTGTTTCAGAGAACAATGAGGACAATGATGGCAGAAATGAAATAGTGCAGCAAGGAACAAAGGAATTAGCTATTTACCCACAGAGAAAGAAAGGAAAAGAGGGGCGAGGGGGGGGGGGGGGGGGAGGGGGAAGGGAACTTGCTTTTTTCCTAGGGTTTCTGTCTACTTTTAATTAATTTACGGCTGCCAGGGACTTGCACACAGAGCACGCCCAGGAGCATTGTGTTAAAGCGCGGTGTTAATAAATGTAACATCTACTGTTTACTCCCAGGCAGGAAGGAGAAGGCGTTGGGGCAGAGGGGCAGTGGGGAAGGAGGAGAGTAGCTCTTCCCTCTTCACAGCCACTTGAAAGAGACGGGCAGAGATGAACAAAAGGTTATGCTGATCTCTAACTTCTATGAACCCACTTCCATGCAGGCTGTTATTCTTTAAAAGAGCTCCAGGTAGGACAGAGCACTGTGGGGAAGACTTGCACTGGGAACTGAAATGAAAAGGGAGGGCACTAGGACAGGGACACCCAGGTGAGGTGACAGCGAGCACTGCACCAACGGCTCATTGGAATCTGAAGGGCCAAGTTTAATGGGCTTCCTCCAGTGCCCTCAGAGCAAGGGAGAAGATCTCAGGGTGGAGACCTACAGCCAAACACAGCGCTCTGCAGAGATACCCAGCCTCACTTCACTGTATTTCCAAAGCACTCGCCCTGAGCTAATAAGGCTGGCCTCGCAGCAAGGCTAATTGGGCCAGGCAGAGCGCTGCACTGCCGTGACGGCACTAGTACTTAGCTTCTTCTGCAGTTCCACTGGTAAATACTGCCCTTGACTTAACTGAGAGGAAAATCCAGCTACAGCCAAACTGTGCCTACTCGTTGGATGCCAGGGCACAGCACCAGACTGGGACCTTTCTCAAAAGGCAACTGGATGCAAGACAGGATACGGTAAAACACCTAAACATAGGCTTACGATGCCGGCTTGAGTGACTGACTTGAGTAGCAAATGATAATTTGCTTCATCTTATCTTGCATTTAGAATAAACCCCAACTTTGTCAGATGGCTATTTTCATGAAGCCTAAACCCCAGGATGCAAAGCAGCACTGCATTTCCATTGGTAGCCTAGAGGAAAAGGCACAGAGAAGTCACACTGTGGGGAGAGCTGCGCATTAAGACTCTGCAGCTCCACCTACAAAACCACCAGACCTTAGACAGTATGGCAATGGGTGCAGCATGAGAAGCTGAAGGGAACAGAGCAATTCTCCTAGTAGGTGCTTTGTGAACGTTTGCTTGGGCTTTTGTCTCCCTTGGGAAAGGAGAAGAAGAAATGGAGGCTCCACTTAAAAATAATACAAGTCTGCAGCTGATCAGATTTATTCTTAGCCTAGACAGTGGACTTAGGCAGCAATGGTTTCAGTCTGTATTTTGCACATCACTGCTTTTGATAAGGAACGGGAACAGGAGCACGAGCCTCAGGTGAAGACAGAAGCATTTACAGTACTTTCTAGTTGCTCAGAAGAATGGGGGGGGGGGGGGGTGTGTCAGCCTTTTCCAAAGGTAAGATCAAATGATACCATTAAATATGTTTTAAAACTAAGAGGCATAAACTTTTGGTTTCTAGGCTACCCATTCAGAAGTATCAACATGTGTTTCACAGTTCAGCAAAAGAGACAAAACCTTCTAGGCTTACAGTTAACAAGAGCAAACCAGCAGTTAAAAAGCCCATTGCACATCAGGCATATTTGGCTATGTAGGAGAGGAGCACAGAAAACGTCCCTGACATTCAGTCCAGGGCACCAAGCCTGACTCACCAGAGTGGGGGCAGGGGACAGTGAGGGAATGTCCTTTGACACTGTAGCTAGTGTCTCAGCACTGTCCTACATTAGCTAACTCCAGAGATGGGAATTAAATATAAGATGAACAGAGAGTTGGAGGATTTTATATTCTGTTCAGATGCATTATAAAGCCAGCTACATTTTCAAAGGGGAAAGTGATGTCTCTTTTTTTCAGAAGCATCTCATTCCTGTGCCAGATAGTTAAGTTTTGATGTAACGGGCACCATTCTTCAGCATTGCCTACATATCACTCAGTCCTAACTAAATTGAACTAAAATATCTGGGAATAAATCTCATTGCTTTTTCACCCTTTTCTCTTCCAGCTGCTCTTGCTTCTTCCCCCAAGGATTGCCTCTCACTGTTTGGAAAACACTGCCATACTGACTTCTGTGTGTGATTACATTGTCCTGCACTGATCTGATGAGGTCCAGATACCCACACTGGCACTCCAGGGATGACTGTATCATTTGTGTCTTGGGCCCTGATGACGGCTCCAGTGATGCTGGCCACAAGCACTACGCCACCACTTAACACCCCCATCTTCACTGCTCTCCTTTTAAGTAATGGTGCTATTTACATTTTGCATTTAAACACACACATGATTTGTCTTGCCTTTGGTCAGTCAGGAAAGCTTGTGGCAAAGCTTGGAACTGAGCCTCAGCTCCAGATCTGTATTACCAGTATAATCAGTATTATTCCTCTTCACTAACACGGTTCCTGTGCCTACATTTACAAACCGGTATTTCCCTTGTTTAAAGCTATCGGACTTAGCTATACAGGTGACTAACATTTTTATGTATGTAGGCACCATTTTCTCCATTCTTCTTGCATTGCTGAATCTCCAATGATACTCCGAGAGACCACAAAGACCAAGTGATCATAGGGATTGAATGAACTGGTGCAGCAGCAAGGAGGTCACTTCGGGTCAGAGCCGAAGCACATTAAGGTGGCAGTTGGCAGCAAACCTGCTTACAATCATTGTCTTTTTGGGGAAAACAGACATCATTGATTTCAAAGGCAAGCACTACCACCCCCCGCTGCCCAACTTAAAACCAAACCTTGCTCATCTTGTTTATCCAGGCAGATCTGTTTGGACCTTTACTTTTGAAACGGAAGAAAACTCTTCAAAATTTATAAAAAGAGACAGAATAAAGGAAACGCAGTTTATGAAAATTGTTCAGATCTCAAGCAGAAAACACAAGATCATAACTCCAAAGGGAAAACTGCTTTAACATGGCATAAATACATGAGAGTAATCCTTACAAAAAGGTTTAAAGTGCAAAGTAACGGAGTCCAGGTTGCGAATTTTTTGCTTTTATGCACCTCTGACAGCAAAATGACTGTGTTAGAATAAGTGATTTTAAAAAATCTGTTTTATTAATTCATTTGGCTTATATCACTGAGAGGAAATCATCCCATCACAAAATCTGCCAAAAGGTTCAGTTATTATTAGCCTCTAAGATGCAAGCTAATTGCTTTCTGTGTGTTTCACCAAAACCAGCTGAGATCCTGAGGTTCACAAAAAGGATACTGCACATGCTCAGAAATTTGCCTGTCCTGAAGATTTTTAATTACACATTTGACCATCAGTGTTCCCCAGTGTAAAATCTATGTTATTTGTTAGGCTCGCATCTTACAGAGACTTCAGCAAGCCTGTAAACTCTGCATGCATCAATAGTCTTGTTGAAGTCAGAGGGATTATTCAGATGCATAAACTAATACGTGAACTTGCCAAGCCTTTGCAAAATCTGAGCCAGATTGTATCACAGTGAACACCATAGACCTTGTCACAACTGCCTGAAATTCAATTAATCTCTTAAAGATATATATTTAAAAGAAATTCTATGGGTAAATTGTTGGGCGTCTCTCCACTTCTTCTATAAAAAAAGTCTCAAAATAGATATCCAAAGATTTAGTACTGCACAGCCCCTCTAGATTTATATATCTCACCCTTCCTTGAAGTTGGTTTAAGCCTGGAAGTAACCACAAAAAGCCAAGTGGCTTGACTTCTCCTACACCCCAGTAACTCTCTGCTGCCATCATGAACTCTTGAGACAACAGCGTCCCGATACAGTCCATTTTGAAGCAGGCACTTCATGCTCCAGTTTATTCTGGAAGCAGGAAGAGGGAGAACAAGATTGATGCTAGGTCAAGGGCTGAAGTTCAGCAAGGTGACTCAGATCAGAGCACGGTCAAAAAAACACCAGAGCAGGCTCAAGTGAGAGGCGCAGCTCTGCAGCTCTGAGTGGCAGTTATTTTCCTTTTTCCCAAGCAGGACAAGTGTAAATGGATTAAACCTGACCAATTCCTTTTACTCTGATAGTGTGTCTCTTACAAACACTTGTTGATAAAGAGTTGAAATTAGGTATATAAAGTGTGTAATGTCTAGTCATAGTAATACAACACAGAAGGTTGCACTCCTGAGAGATGCAGTATTTAGCTGAAAGCCTGACAAAGCTCTGCAGCTGGGAGGCCTGTGGTGGTTTTACACAACACTAAAAAAGTTGCCATAAGATACTTGGAACCTGTATAATAGGCTTGGTGGGAAAAGGGAAGCTGAGAATGAAAGGAAGGTGAAAACATCTTGCTAATAACACTGCGGTTTAGTTTCAACTGGCCCTCAAAACCATACACCATGCAGGCTGCCAGCACAGCAAAGCAGCAGCAAAAGAAATACAATGTACAATGGTACAAACAACTTTTCCAGGGAAAACCCCAGCACTCCTATCCTTAAGGGCATGAACCTCAGCCCAAGGACATCCTCCAAGAAGTTGAGGACTCTGCCTCATCGCTCGACATACGGACCTGCACAGCCAGACTACGCATTTACTCAAGCAACACACAGACAAAAGAGCAGCATGCAAAGGAGTAATCGGAAGAAATCACACTTTATAGAATTAGCAGTATAGAGATCTCTTTCCATCTGTAACAGGCCAAATCACTATGATGTAAGTCTTACCAATGCTACTCCCAGTTTCCTAACTATTTATTCCTGCCACAGGAGCTCACCCAAACCTAATCGGTATCTTTTTCCTGGCTGGTTCAGAAGACAGCCCCTCCTTCCACTTTATACCTTGAGCCAAAGCAATACTATAAAGGTGGCAGTATCAAGATAGTGTGCTTTATTTTCCCATAGCACAGACAGCAATAGGCCTGAGCTTTCATCTAAGTTTTCATATGACCTGTATCAAGCTCTTGTTTCAAAGAGCTGGATGACAAATTTACAGGAATTGTCCTTCTTGAAACTAAATAATGCAAATTTAATTAAAGATGAGCAAACACCATTGCCAAAAGAAAGAAGACCAGATTTCAGGCTGACATGCAACATCACTCTCCTTTCTCGCCCCCAAAAAACTTCTTTCAAACCAGTGTACTGCCATGAAAAGTTTTTGTTTTGACAAATATACAATTATTTTAAAAAAATAATCCATTCTCTGATTACTTGACAATATCGCATATAAAACATTGCCATACATTTGCTTCAACTGCATGTAAGCCTAGAGCTAAATACAAACTTTAGTCTCCAGAGGTGTCAGTGCCCACCACCTTACTCTCTTTTAAACGCAAAGGTGATAACATAATATACACATTAGCATCGTGAACCAGCTGATGTATGCTGTATGTGTATTTCATGTATGGGGTACACATAATATAGTTCTGCATAACTCTAGTGACTGTAGTGACTTGTTCAAGAGCTTAATCTTAGCCTGTGTCTCATTTTTATAGGGTTGCTGAAACTGGGGGAAAAAAAAAAAAAAGAAAAAAAAAAAAAAAGAAAGAAAAAACCCACTTACAAGCACGCGGAGAGACTATTAAAGGCAGAGGTCTCTCATATAAGCACAACATGTGATCGGATAATATTGTCTGGATTAGCAGCTTTATAACCTAGCCAAGCCCCAGGGCTACAATTATCTGGTTGCATTAAACTGAAATCACCTGCAAAACCTCACAGTGAATGAGCCCTTGGAAGTGTCTAATCTGCTGGTTCACACTTGCAAGTGAAAGCAAAATTCAGCAATGGTGAAGAGATGAACAAACATCACAGTGCGAGATTTTCCAACTAATGGTTCTAATTTTACTTCAAAAGGAAGGTCTTTCCATTGCTTCTGTCTTTTGTTCCAAATACTTTCCAAGTATAACATTGTAATAAGCAAACAGTAAGAAGATAAAAGTCACAATAATAGCTACTACCAATTTGCACCTGTATAAAACTTTCCATTTCATTAGTTTTGATGCAGAAAATTAGCAAGGTCTAGTCTAAGGCTGTAGGAGGAACTGGATTAGACACACACTCCTCTGATTCCTGTTGGCCCCAACTCTGTTAATAGTTCAAAGGTTCTCAAACCACATTGTTATTTTAAAGAGAAACCTTCCAAAATAATTTACTTGTTCATGTTTCCATTGTTTTCTCCTAGTCTTTCACTAGGTGCCACGGAAACAGGAACAGTAATTCCATAAGCATTAAATCTATCTAGTACCTGAGGTTTTTTGCTCCACAACTCCTACAGTCTTGCAGTCTATCAACCAACCAACCCACAAATGAATGGTCATTTTAAATTCTCTGACCAGGTCTCACTTCAGGCATTCACTTCCACCTATCTACAGTTCCTTCTGATTATACAGATGCACATGATGATTGCATACTGCTTTACATTGAGATTTAGCAGGGGTTGTACTACAGGAAAACTATGAGTTGATGGGTGGAATTACAATGAGGTTACACAGATAAGGAGGAAGCCATAGATAAGAAGCTCAAAATTGTGTGGTCCTGCAGGTCTGTCTAAAAGATTGAGGCTAGTCTGCCCTTGAAATGGCAGTCACCTGGGGCATGGAAGGACAGTCTTGTATTTTAGGATAGCAGATAGACAGTGAGCTACCTCTGAGCCTTCAGAGTATCTATGAGCCAAAGAAACTTCTTAAAATAATTTTTTTATATAAAATCATCAATAAAGTCAGGTGGATGGACATCTACGCTCATCATATAAGTGACAGTGGTGTGGTTTCCCTACATATCATAGTATAAGAAGCTCTGCTTAAAAGCAAATAAAAAGTCAATTACAAAAAAAGTGACATTTGAAGAACTGCTCAGGTACTACTGTATGGGAATTAATGGTACTATTTTTACTGGTGATCTCTGCAAATATTCATCTCCTCTATGCTGGAATATGCAAGTGGGAAGAAACTTCTAACTAAATTAATTTTCATGCAAAGTTTAGAGACAATCTGGAAGATGTTCTTAAAAAACTAACAATGAAATTCGAAATAACTTAAACTGAACTAATTGATTTTGGATTTTATCCATGTTAGAAGCTATTTTCTGGCATAGTGGCAAGGAGAAATGTTTAACATGAATATGACTCGTAAAAGCTACTACACTTTTATGCTAAAACCAATATTTTTTAAAAAATTAATTTATTGCCTGAGAAGGATTAAAATAATATCCCTTTATAGGAGTTTCACTAGATTGCTGCTCTATCTGTACTGCACCATCCAGTTGTGTATTTATGTCATGACTTGCAAAAGCTTTTCAAGGCACTACTAAATGTGCTTTGAACAGATGGGGAAAGGTAATGCATGCCATTTTGTCAGCACAGACACACGCTGATTCTGACGCAAAAAATGACATAGTAGTATATTGATTTTACATACATTTCCATATGCTTAAATAGCTTTAGCCTGCATGTTACTGAAGCATATATTTTAGGATAACAACACCATTTAAACTTAGTTTTTTCCATTTATCTTGTTGTTATCAGAATTCCTATTTCATTCCAAGTCTAGATGTTTGGGTATGCAGAAAAATTTTAAAAATTGGAAAAAAAATATTAATCAACCTCCCATCATCCAATGTATTGACAAAACAGATAATGCCTAAACGATATGGGGCTTCAAGAATGCAGGCCATCATAGCTGCCTAGAGATTTTCTGGTTACTTCAACCCACCTCACATCCTCCTCAATCTTCGGTGGGCTGAGATCTCCTTTCCTCAGGTCCACATATTCACAGAATCTATTTCTTACTCCCCAAATTAACATTCCTGTCTCATTACACTGGCCATTTGCTACCTCAGTAAGGCAGAAAAAGGAAATCTCTAATTTATTCTCTCCTGAAAGGTTCAGTGTCTGCCCACAGAAGCTGATATCTCAAATAAGTGGTGCCTGTCACCACAGGGAAGAGCTACGCTCCTGCTGCTGTGACAAGTTCAATCAGACCTACCTGTCTGTATGCTCCCAAATTTACCAAAAGCAGCAGTGCTGTCCTCCGCTTCTGCCAAGCACTTACTTGATTTTATTTCTCTTCCACAATTCAGTACTACTCTTTCCCTTTTGCTCTCTTTGTATTTCTGACCTGAACTTTAGGAGGAAAATAACACCTCACCTAGACTAAAAAGGAACAGTTCAGTTCAGGTCAAGCTTAACTAGCAAGACCCTCAGCTAACTTTGTGGCTCAACTGCAGCCTGAGCTATGGCTCAGCTGGATACAGTTGCAACAACAGGATTATCCAGTTTCAGAGCGATGTAGGCAGATGGGCTAACTAGTTCTAGTTAAGCTCACCGTAACCATTTCTCCCCAGCCACCACCCCAAAGAGAAAGGCAGCAACAGAGACACATGAACCAGTGGGTTCACAGTCTGGCAAAGAACTCCACAGGTTAGTTAAACCTGGTTAATTTTATCACTCAAAAAAGTTACTACTGGATACAAGAAACGCAGCATTTCAGAGGCTTGTAACTTGGAAGCTGAGCTTTCCATCAAGACAGTGAGAAGAATATTTTTAATAAAAGCAAAACAACTTACTTCTTCTCTCAGCTTGGGGACAGCTGAGCCATTTTGGCTGAAAAATGCTTTTAAATTTATTTTTTTAAAATGTCTGAGGCAAACACCCAAAATGGAAAATATCAGCCAAAGCTGAAATCATTTGGCAAAGATATAAACAGCTGAGGAGAATTTTAGGATGGAAAGCATCAAGTAATCTTCAACACAGACATAACTTCCCATAGCTCCTCCTGCCTATTTCCCCACATTCCTGCAATGGTCAGGAGTGGTGGGCTCCCCTCCAGCATTTGTGCTTCTGCATAGGGTAGGAGTAGTTCCCAGCTTATGGGGCAGGTTTCGCCCCACAGCTCCCTGCTATACAATGACACTGAAGCTCATGACCAGGTAAATCAAAGACGGATAATTGTAGATGTACGGAAGTTAGCAACAACTTTTTATCTATGACAATAAATAAAATCAGAGGAAATAAATGAAGTTTATATGCTACCAACATCCATGCTAGGAGGAAAAGCTTGACAATCCAAACTGTTATTTCCAGATACAGGTTCTTAAATAGTTTTAAGAAGACCTCCTAACAGGGCATTTCCAAAGGCATATAAAATGCAGTGGAGAATAAGCCAACATCCATTTGCTAAAGAGGAATCCCATGGAATAAGACAGATTTGGGGGTTCTTCCTTTGAACCACCTGACCTTCGACGCTGTTGAAAAGGGGCTGCTGAGCTTGACAGACACCAGATATGTCAGTACAGCAAAGCCCTCAGTGCACACTATCTAGCAACAGCAGCCAAACATAAACCCCAGGGCGAGGATTCAGCCTCCTGAATCACACCTTTATTTGCAACGTGTATACACCTATTATACGTTTTGGGTAAAGAATATGCTTCATTTTTACAGGTAATTGTTTGCCTTGAGCAAATGTAGTTTACAGTCACTGGAGGAAAAAAATTGCTTTGGTGAATTAAAACCATGGGGTTATTTCACTAGGAATGCAAGAAAGCACAAAGCTAAAAAGATTAACAAGTAAATATTTTATCTTTTTTCTCTTTTTAACTCAATGACGTGAAAGCTCAAGACCCTTATAAATGCCAGATGAGATTTCACAAGTTTGCATGGTTGAGTTTTGAACAGAGGAATATTTTGGGGTGTAAGCCAAACAGTCTGCATTAAGGAAAAAGGAATTAAAAAAAAAAAAAAAAAAAGTTGACCATAACCTGAGGCCTTGGCTACAGCCAAGTGCCTGTTGTTATGAAAGCAAGGTGCTCCACACGATCTAATCATAGCACTAAACCTTGTTACAAGCCCTTTTACAGCTCCAATATCTGGGTTACATGGAAACACGCTGGAGAGCCTCCTTGTACTATGAAATAAATGTCATTCTGACTGGCATCCTCTCTTCCAGCGAGTAATTTCCCTCCGCTGATAAATCGATACAGCAAAAACAAATGAGACCACACAATGGGCACATTGAGGATTACATTTTTATTCATTTCAGAGCCCCTGCAGCAGAGTTTTTTTAAACACAATAGCAGAAAATGATGCACTTGAGCCGGGGTGGGGGGAAGGAGAGCATGGCTTAGAGAGGAAAAGAAAAGGAAAAGAGCAAGAAAGGAAGAGAATAAGAAAAAAGGGGAGGAAGAAAAATAACCTCAGCATTTAGGATACAAGTCTAGATTTGCAAACCTCTGAAGCTCAGTGGTTTTATGTTCAGTGAGTATTTAGCTTGGATCATTACTAAGTTCTTGCTATTTGTTACAGCAACGCTAATTTGCCTTTTTTTTCCCCTTCCCCTTCTTTTTAAATTCTGATCTTAATGATTTCTTGTTCTGTTTCAAGGAGCAGTTCTTACCCCTTCCATCACAGCAGCTGTACTAATACAAACAGGAAACCACCAGCACTGCCCACATCTATAATGTCTCATACAAAAATGGTGATGTCAAAAGATATACACTTGCTATAGTGAAGATGTAACCATAGGAAAATGTACCAAAACATATAGACTTCAGGCTTTCAGTTCAAGGAACTGATCCAACATCCAGTGGGGTCAGGAGAGAGATTTTCAGCGACCTGTAGCAGGTTCTAACTCAGTCCCCAAGGTAAGTGAGATGAGCCTGGTCACCATTAATTATACGCCTTGGGCTCCGAGTCTTAAGGTTTCAATCTTTCCTAGCTATGAACCAAATTGGAAAGAGCTAAATGGGTTTTTCCCTCAGGGCATTCAGCCAAAGAGGGTGCAACCATAGATTTACTGAGGTGCAAACCCAGAGGCAGGAGCCCAAGTTGTTAAGAAACTGCTTGGCCAGCCCAGATCTAGAAAGAAACTGAAGGGCACATCAGGACACCAACGATATTAGTGAAACTCTCAGGCTTTGGGTGTTCACCCACTGCTGGTGAAAGGCCAGACCGATAGCTCCAGAGACCACTTTCAATAGTGCCATGGTCTAGGTTTGAACCAGCAACCTCAAGGTGAGAGGCTGTTGTATCTCATTACTAGTTCCCCATGCCTCATTAAATTTGCATTTATTTGGTTCTCACTGCTAGTGGCTTCTACAATGACCAGTTAGAAATTACACAAATGTGCCTTTTTTCTTCCTTTTCACACTCGCCCCCCTTCCCTTTTTTTTTTTTTTTTTTTTTAAACCCAAAGGCCATAACACAACAGCAACATAATGGAAAGTGAAATCCTTTTACAACCCTGGGAAGGCCAAGATGTGTGCCCAATAAATGTAAGCAGACATGATATCCTTTATAATCACAGCAAGATGAAGATGTGAACTGAATAAATGCTTTAAAAACATCATAGATTCTATTAGATGCAAAAGATTGAAGCGTTAGGCACCTTTTAGCTCAACTTTCATTTAATTTACTGCTTGCTGTACTGTAGTCTAAAGGGAGTGAAAAAATCCTCTCTCTAATTTTTTTTTCCTTTTCATGAGCTGACCAAGGAGATGAAATCTGGGTACTTTAATTACCATTCAGAGCCAAAGGCCTGGCCTTTGATATGGAAATCCCACTTCAACTCCAGCTTGCTGCTGCCTTTCCCTGTCCCCTTCTCCTTCCAATCTCCCAACATGAATTTTAAGTAGCCTTGTCAACACCTGACCATGAAAGCTAACAGAAGCCTGTGCTGCTAAGTTGGTGCTGTTGGTAATTTTGTAAATTTTTTTCTTAGTTTTATTTTTTTAGGAGGGAGAGACTGGGGCAGGGGGGGCAGGTTAGAATTGGACAAACCTGAACGACTAGATCTCAGCGTCTTCTTATTCCTTGTCCGCACATGATGCGGCCTGGCTGCCTCGCATTAAAGGGTGAAAGAAAGAAGGAGGGGCGGGGGGGGGGGGGGGGGGGGGGGGGGGGGGCGACGGGGGGTGGGTGGGAGGACGGGACGGATGAAAGCTGTCATGTACAGTTACCCTGTTATTGTCATCTGCCTGCTGCATAACTCCCAGCTTTGCTATAATTATTAATTGCACTTGTCAACTATCATTAATTCCTCTTTAGCATCCCTGTCTTGGAGTAATTAGACAGAACAGCCTCACTGCACTCATTGTTTTGAGAGGCCCCTGATAGAGCCCAACGGGCTCTGCAAAGAGACAACCATCATTAATACAATAGAGCACCTCAGCATTAACCCTTTCAAAGGTGTAGAAATTGGAAGACATTGGCTTCCCTGTCTCACAACTTCCAGTTGTGGGACCCCCGTTTCCCTTTTCCTTATGAGGGCTCCCATCTGAAGACTTGGGAGCAGCTGGAGGCTATAGGTGCTTCAGCCTGGGGCACCCCACTTGAGATGCTGCGAGGTCTAATTTTCCAAGGGTGGGAACTCAGCACTCCCCAGATGTTTAGTCAAGACATCTTGTGCCCGACTGAAAAAGGAGGCACAAAACATCGGAATGTTTTAAAATTATCATCGTCGTGTTTTACCTCTTTCATCTATGTTTACAGAAGTTCACCAAAAAGCAGCTGTGGGTTGTCAGTATTCTTTGACACTCGTGTCCCCCCGTACCTGAGGAAAGGAGTGCAGAATACCAGTTCTGACTGTGGCTGCCAAGTACCTGGTGCAAGATCCCGAAGCCCAGCTTCACTGTCACTGCCCCCTGCACTAGCCTCCCTCAGGAGACCCCCCACAATATGCTTCCCATGACTACTAACGCACTACAGCTGTCCTGAAATTCTCAATTCCCAAACCCTGTAATCTCCGCTGCCGTTATACAGGTATAAGCAACAACCACAATCTGCCTTATGCTTGACATTCACTTGGCGGCTGTGCAGACGATGTATGGCAGGGAATGGACCCTGTTTATTCTCCCAGAGTTGCAAAGCTAGAAAGCATGAAAGCTCATGTATGTGGAGAAGGTACAGTTATGAGTCTGTGAGCAAGGAACAAAGCAATCAAACAGGATGATACTGTATTTGTATCACCAATCTTGAGAACAAAACTGCACTTTCCATTGGAAACATTAACTGCTGCTGGGGGAAAATAAAGGTGGGGGGTAAAGTGTTCACTCTTAACTTCAGTTTACTCTGGTGCCTGACTATACAATGGTGGTTTAAAAAAACAAATGGGGAGGAAATACAGCAACATGTTGCTGCAACAGGGAAAATATCTGTAGTTCTACTCTTAGTTTACTGCTTAGGTTTACCAAACTCTTTGGTTTACCTCTGCAGCTAAGCCACTCTCATCTTCTTCATTATACTGCTGGAACTCAAAGTTCTTATCTAAAAAAGGGAACCAGCTAGGCAGTAGCCAGACTTCATTTTACTGTTGCTTGGGGACACTCCATGGAGCTGCCAGGCCACTGGACAGATCTGCTGGGGGGCTTGGGAAGACCATTCTGCACAATTGCACCCTCAGTTCCACAGCTGGGAGTAGAGGGAGCACAGATTTTCTTCCCCTAAAATCCCAGGAAAGACTCATATTCACACTAGGCAAGCAGCTCTGCCAAACTTGGTCACATCAAATAACATCTTCGGCAACAGTATTCCTAAAACAATTTATTTTAAATAAAACTATATATTCCTGGTTTAAAATCAAAACTTAGAATACTAAAAATTAAAAGGAACTTTCTTCAGTCTGCTAGCTTAACTGCAACAAGAGAACTTTGTGAAAATATTTTTTCCCATTAAATTTTGCCTATCTTTTCAATGCTTACCTAACTGAGATCAAAGCCACAAATTAATGAAGCAAATATACACTAAAAGAGGGTTGCAAAGTCATAAAATGTTAAATAACTTTATTCAGAGCTTCACCTTCTTTGGATCTGGCTTAGTAGCTTCTGACTTACTGAAATAACAGAGAGCTTTGTATAAAGCCATGCGGAATGTATTTATAGTACATACAGAACCAGAAAAATCTTTCATAAGCATATGCATCAGATTTTTGGCACTGTGCATCCTGCATCAGAAATAAGAATTTGGCCATAGATCTGATCAGCAAATCCTTTGCTTTTCTCTATTGTGGCTATAGTTAATCAATGGAAAAAATAGTTGTTTTTTTTTTTCAAAACAGGGCCCAGTTCCGCAGCATGTTAATTACCATCACTGATTAAATTCCTTCTGCATTTTTTAAAAGATGGATTTCAGTGTCCCACAACAGTGGCTGTCTTTTACAACAACTCAGTTGACAGCCAAAACTTATTGTCACCTTATTAGCGAGGTCTGCTAAACCATCTTTAAATTGCACCCAAGACTTAACTTACCTAAAGAGCAGATTATTAATACAGTATATGCCTATTATTACAAATTTCTGAATGGCCAGTGATACTAGTTCCTCAGGTAAATAAAACAAGTAATTATATTTTACTCTGCTAATGCCAGATGTTTATTTCACCTTCTTACACGAGTATGCTCTTGGGGCAGATGTAAACCAATCCTGACTGCTGGCAATGAAGGCACCCTAGGATAAATCTGGCTGAACTCACTGATGATATCAAGTCTTTGGTGTGATCTACTGAGACATTTCTGGGATTTGGCCAGAAGCTATGGCATTAGCTCCAGTTATTTGAAGAAGGTGAAAAACAATAGGTGGTTAACAGCCATTTCAGTGTGAATTCACATGCTTTCTGCAGTGAACTTCTGTCACCAGTATTTTGATGCACGGTTGGGAAGTTTTGCCAATTTGAAAGTGCAACTCAGTGAGCAGCTCTTTATCAAATGGATTCAGCTGCAAATCCATGCATTCTTCTAACCCTTAACGCCTGGCCTTCATACAATGGATATTCCAGTCTCCCAAGCCCACATTTTCTCCTCCCTCCCCTTTACAGATCACACTAGCTAACAAAGCAAATAACATGAGTAAAGCACATACAACATGTGTACAACCTTAACAACACACTGATATCATTACAGATAAATTCTCTGTTCCAGAGTCTCTCTAATGATGAATGTTCAAGTGATGATTAACCAACAAGCTAAGTGTTCAGCTGAAATCTCAGCCCCTTTTGAAGGCATTTTGCCCAAGGTAAACTAAAGTAGAAGATTAAAAAACCCTCCCCAAATGGATTTAAAACCCAGTTAAATGACCATATTTGAGGTCATTATAGCAATAAGTAATACATATATATACACATATATATTATACACAAAGAAAAAAACACCCTCTGACAATCCATCTCCAGAGGATTACTTCAACACTTTTGACTTCAGAGAGATTGTAACTGATTCTCCTAAGCCAGCAGTTTTAACCTAAATCAGAACTCACCTCTCCACCAATCAGAGAGAAGCTTTTTCAAAAACTTATACTTTCTAATAGTTATATGGGCCTTAATCCTCTTGGAAACAGTTTTAGGTCATTATTCCGGGAGTTATTAGGTTGGAAAACAGCTTCTAGGCAAATGATGCTATTCACAAACCTTTTACACCAGAAATAATAGTTGGATTATTTCTGCCTCAAAAATAGTCTTGAGGTCTGATTTCTGATTTTCTTTATATCTGATGTTCCTGAGAAAAGACACAGCTACTTGCTCTTAAATAAATAACAGCAATAATGAAAATTTTAAATACATAAAAGTAGTATTATAAGGAGTATAACGGCAGTAATGAGATCAAGTTTGGATTTTAAGTGGAAATAAAAAAATATATTTTATCTCCTGACTTCCAGTGCTCTTGTACGTTTCCAAGGGTACCCGAATGCTTTGGTGTTTCCCCAAAACACCAGTTTCAAAGGGCTTTCACAGATCTTCATTTTTTTCCTCATGTCTTCAGAAGTGTTATTCCTTTTTCACATCCATTGGTGTCTCACAGCAACAGAGAAAAATAAAAAAAAGTACACTGAAGTCTGCTCCTTGTGCAGCAGTTGAGAGGATGACCACACATCCTTGAGTCTGGGAGTACCCCTGTTTCCAGGACCTTTGAGAGCTCTTGCTGTTTTTACCAGACCTTATGCTTTCTCTTCAGCTGCCAGTGCTCTGCAGAGCAGGCTGACCACAGATTTACCCAGCAGCTGAGCTCACAGAACCAGTATCAGGTAAACAAAACACTCCGGTGTTTGAAAATAAGGAATTATTTTTTCATTTTTTTAAATTTTTCAACCCTTTAACACAGGAAGTGGATGGGAACTAGGAAGCTCAGTACCTCCCCACCCCAAATAGTTTCCTTCTCTTTCAAAAAAAAATATTATTATCATTATGTAACATATTATTTCCAGTAAGAATAGGCAGATATTTAAAAACATCATTAGAATCAAAGAATCATTTAGGTTGGAAAAGACCTTTAAGACCATCAAGGCCAACCATTAATCCAGGACTGCCAAGTCCACCACTAAACCATGTCCCTAAGCAATGCATCCATGTTTTTTTAAACACTCCCGGATATGGTGACTCCACCACCTCCCTGGGCAGCCTGTTCCAATGCTTGACCGCCCTTTCAGTGCAGAAATTTTTCCTAATCCAATCTAAACCTCCCCTGGCCCAGCTTGAGGCTGTTTCCTCTTGTCCTACTGCCTGTTATCTGGGAGAAGAGACCTACCCCACCTGTTTACAACCTCCTTTCAAGTAACTGTAGAGAGCAATAAGGTCCCCCGAGCTGCCTCCTCTTCAGACTAAAGAACCCCAGTTCCCTCAGCCACTCTTTGTAAGATTTGTGCTACAGATCCTTCAGCAGTGTCATTGCTCTTCTTTGGACACACTCCAGCACCTCATGTCTTTCTTGTAGCGAGGGGCTCAAAACTGAACACAGTATTTGAGGTGCGGCCTGGCCAGTGCTGAGTACAGGGGGACTATCACTTCCCTTGTCCTGCTGGCCACGCTGTTTCCAATAAAAGCCAAAAAAAGTCCTTCTTGGCCACCTGGGCACACTGCTGGCTCATGTTCAGCTGGCCATAAATCAGCACCTCCAGGTAATTTTCTTCCAGGCAGATTTCCAGCTGCTCTTCCCCAAGCCTGTGGTGTTGCATGGGGTTGTTGTGACCCAAGTGCATGACCTGGCACTCAGCCTTGCTGAACCTCATACAACTGTCCTTGGCCTATCGATCCAGCCTGTTCATATCCCTCTGCAGAGCCTTCCTACCCTCAAGAAGATCAACAAACCCCACCAGTTTGGTGTCATCTGCAAACTTACTGAGAGTGCACTTAATTCCCTCATCCAGATCATCAATAAAGATACTAAACAGAACTGGCCCTAATATTGAGCCCTGGGGAACGTGACTTGTGACCAGTCACCAGCCAGATGTAACTCCATTCACCACCACTCTTTGAGCTTGGCCAGCCAGCCAGCTTTTAACCCCGCATAAAGTACACATGTCCAAACCATGATCAGCCAGTTTCTACAGGAGAACACTGTGGGAAAGTGTCAAAGGCTTTGCTAAGGTCCAGATAGACAACATCCACAGTCCTTCCCTCATCCACTAGGTGGGTCATCTTGTTGTAGAAGATCAGGTTTCTCAAGCAGGACCTGCCCTTCATAAACTCACACACTGGCTGGGCCTGATCCCCCGGTTGTCCTGCCTGTGCTGCATGATGGCACTCAGGGTGATCTGCTCCATAACCTTCCCTGGCACCGAGGTCAGGCTGACAGGCCTGTAGTTTCCCAGATCGTCCTTCCTGCTCTTCTTGGAGATGACCATCACACTGTCTAACCTCCAGTCCTCTGGGACCTCCCCAGTTAGCCAGGACTGTTGATAAATGATGGAGAGTGGCTTGGCAAGCTCCTCTGCCAGCTCCCTCACTACCCTTGGGTGGACCCCATCTATGTGTGTTTAAGTGTTGTCTAAGTGGAGCAGCAGGTCAGCCTTTTCTTCATCCTTTGTGGCAATGTTCCCCCACCCCCACCCCCACCACCCCCACCATATCCAATAAAGGATGCAGATCATCTTTGGCCCTCCTTTTGTTTCTAATGTATTTGTAAAAACAGTTTTTGTTATCCTCTACGACAGTGGCCAGCCTGAGTTCTAGCTGGGCATTTGCCTCTCTAATCTTCTCCCTGCATGACCTCACGACATCCTTGTAGTCCTGAGTTGCCTGCTCCTTCTTCCATAGGCCATAAACTCTCCTTTTTGCCCTGAGCCCCAGCCGCAGCCCCGCTCAGCCAGGCCGGCCGCCTGCCCCGCTGGCTCACCCTTCGGCACATGGGGACGGCCTGCCCCTGCGCCTTTCAGGCTTCCTTCCTGACGAGTGCCCGGCCTTCCCGGGCCCCTGGGCCCTTCAGGACGCCTCCCCAGGGACTCTGTCGGCCAGGCTCCCAAACAGGCCAAAGGCGGCCCCCCAGAAGGCCAAGGCAGCGGTTCTGCTGACCCCCCTCCTTACTTCTCCAAGAATTGGAAACTCTTATCATCCCGTGATCGCTGTGCCCAGGATGGGCTCTGACCTCCACATCACCCACCAGTCCTTCCCTGTTTGTAAAGAGCAGGTCCAGTGGGGCGTCTCCTCGGGATGGCTCCCTGGCCCGCTGCATCAGGGAGTTATCCTACACACACACCAGGAACCTCCTAGGCAGAAGCCAACCTCTTTCCTCACATTTCATATTTTTCAATGCTTGCAGATACAACAGCAACAAAAACACAACCCATCATGGGGTCAGATCAAATTGGGTTTCCAATCCTGCCACCAATTACTACCACTGCACAAGTCCAGATCTCTAACGTGCATATAACAGAGACCGTGATGTTGGTGCATGCCCCAAACAGCCCCAGGAACGGGGAGCCTGCAGCATTGTGAGCACTTCCACAAGCCCCTCAACATCTCCCCTCTCTGCTTTTTAGCATTGGCAGAGTATACACAGAGAACTCAGAGTCCAGTCCGAAAGCTGTAAGTCCAAAAGGCTCTCCTGGAAAGTTGGTGACTCCTCCATTTCATAGTAAAAGTCAGGTGTAGAACAATAACAACAAACAAAAAAACCCCACCAAGTCATCCATCCAAATTCATCTGTGCTACACTGCAAATGTGGCTTCCTTCGAGCAGATCAAATACTGAAATTTCAAGGGTGATTTTTGCCTGAAAAACGATTTCAGGATTTACTCCTGTCACTTTTACATATAGCTGTATATGCATGCCAAGTAGCCACAAGCTTCTTTTTCTCAAAGAAAATAACTGAATTAAAAACTTAGAAGCCTGCTTACTGAAACTAATTAAATTTTCATCCATTAATTCTTACCCTGAAGATGGCAATCCCATTCTTTGCAGAACAAGGGGGTCATAGTGGGAGATAACATGCCAGCATCACAAAAGACTGCAGTGCAAAAAGAGCAGCAGCATCTCTGACTAAATGCTTCACTGAGGAAGTGATATCACAGAATCCGGTGGCCAAAGGATTCTGTGGTATCACTTTCTAAAGTATATTAAAAATGTATTAATTTGCCTAGACAACGACTTCATCATCATTGCTCAGGAAAAATCCAAAAACCTACAGGAAAGGCCTTCTGAGGTAATCGAAAGCTAAAGAGACATAACATAATTAAGAAGAAAAGAAAAAGAATTGTTGCATTTGTTCTCTTTAGCTATATTAGGAATAAAAAACAAAACTAATGTAATAATGTATCCCAGCAGTTCAAATCTTCTAATTTATGTAGAATGGATTATTACTTAGACAATCTGACCCTGGGCAAAACTTCCTCAGTTGAGAAGATTTACAATCTAATTATGCAGGAAGTTCTGCTGAGACAGTTTGGGTGCAATGGTCTTCTATTACATTAGCTTAGCTAAAATTGCTGCTTCTTCGCTTGCTTGGTGTTCCAAGTACTCATACGAAAACAGAAAATCTTCCCTTTGCATCCTTTATTTCCCTTTAGTTTTTCTCACCATTACTGTATGCAGAAGCACTCATTTTCAACTGCAAATAGCAGCAAGGGGCTGAGGTTGTTAAATGCAAACTACGAGTTGCCTTTCAGGCTTTTGCTTTGTCCCGCGTTTAGTGAACTGACTTTAAAAAGGACCATCAAAGTGCTTTTCATAATTTTTACAATGATAGTTGCTGGGTTATTGCTCCCCTCCCATACTGCAAATGCCCCTATAGAAAGCCTGAAGGTGAAATCTGTTCCTGTACGCTTTCTTTTTCATCCTGCGTGCACAAAACTAGTTCATTTTTGTAGGGTGGCTCAGAAATGTTTTACTGCTGTCTCAGACACCTGAGTATTTTTAGCAATCTATTTCATTAGATCAAAAAAAGATCCCTCAACACATTCAAAAAATAGTGAGAGCTTTATAAGCCTGTGGAGTAAAAGATGGGAAATTTGGGTCTAACATAATCCAAAGTATCTTTTTTTTCCCCCTTAGATATATTACAGTGTATTGATATAGCTGAATATACAGACATGTCCTATATTAACATAGATGGAGAAATCAGTGCCTTTTTTTCTTTACAGTAAGCGTTTTGATTTCAAAAGGTCAATGGATCATGTCACGGCCTTCAGTCTTGATAATTACCATGTGTAGTAATGCACATTTTTATCTACAGGTGGCAGACCTTTTAAAATCATCTTCAATCAAATTCATTAGACATTTTTTTTGATACTGCTACCCACATTAAAAAGTAAGAATCTGCAGTATAAAGTTCTAATTAATGCTGTTCAATTTAGAGGATGGATTTGTCAACAAAGTGGCTCAGTTCTCAAAGGCTAGTGACCCCTCTCAGAATGAAAGCCTTAAAAAATAATAATATTAAAAAAAAAGAGATCAGTTGCCCGGTGCATGGTAAGCTTTTATTATTTTTAAATAATAAACTCAGCAAATAAGCAACTCAGCAAAGGATTTCTTTTTTTTCTCTAAAGCAGAAGTTTCACTTCCTTGATTATTAAGCACTGGCTGGTAAATTAGTGATTTGTTCTTTGATAAGCTTACTTAGAAGAGTTAAAAAATCAAGAGAGTCACAACTGACTTCTGGCAGTTAGAAAGAGAAAAGTGAATCATAAAACCTTTTTGTATCTGAATTAATACTTTTAAAATACCACAACTTAAGACTGTCATCTCATATGCGTAGTGAGGCATAAGGCCTCACTAACAAGGCAGAAAAGCACTGACTTACACTAGAATATTATCAATCATAAACCCTGCATTCAAACTTAAATAGAAATTTTGTCCCAACAAGAACAGTAGAACAGCCCTCTGCGCGTGGACAAAATCATACTGAAAATCAAGAAGGCTGATCCAGGGTTTCATCTGAGAGTTGGCCCTAAATACTCAGTTACACCAGCTCTGGCTCTCTACCACCTTCCACACCTTTTCCTCACTCCCACCCATGCAAACCAGACATAAGTGTTACCTGTCACTATGGCTGCATTTATAATCTTGATGTGCTAGAAATTGCCACTCCCTTTGCAAAGGCAAAAATTATACCAGAATACATGACTATCAAAGGAACCTGGTCAAGCTACATGAAGCTCTAACCCTAGGACTAATTCATCACACTCAATAGCATTTGACATATTCATCTCTAGTTCCTAAAGTCCACAACAACAAGATAAAAGCCACCCCACCAAAAGGAAGTGCTTCTCTTTGAAACCTTAATTCTGCAAACATTTACTATTCATGGCAGTCAGGTTAAACACAAAGACTACTACAGGACTGAGCAGACACATTAACTGTGGGATTGACTACCTGTACCTGAGTGTCCTATCAGGCCAACAACATTTAACCTTATTGTTCCCTATCCACTCTCCCTAACTGCAAGAAATGCCATTTTATTAAGTATTTATAAAAATTTACTACTTGGGGTAGATATACTTACACATCAATACTATTAAAATATTGCATATATATGCACAAGTTTATAGGAATTCAGGGAGAATTCTTTACCTTGCCAATGAATTTTAAAGAAAAAAAAACCCAAACTTCTTTTTACAGTTATCTTTTTAGGGGTTTTGAATACATTGAAACAGAACTGCAAAGCAGCTTGGATGTAAGTAACAGAAAGTGTAGATAAACTTAAAACATTTACACTGGGAACACAAACACCGGAGAATATCCTTATTTACTTGCTGATATGCCCACTCCTCCCCCTCCTCCCCAGTCCAGAAGAGTGGGTGAGAAAAACTGTGTACACTAATGTCTTTTGTGGTAACCTAGTAACCTTCTCCTTTTTCTCCACAAGCTCTTCCTTCACACCACACTCTTCCATACTGCTAGCCCTCCAGAGTAATTGCCGTATGTCTTTATACGGTTTTGTTTTCCTACCCAATGCAGAGGAGTTGGGGTTATTTTCAATCTTCGGAAGCTTGTAAACAGGATCAAACAGGAACCTGGTCATCAGCAAGAGGAAGGCTAGAAAAATAAAAGCAAATGCATATCAACAATTTTATTTTAAAAGAAAATACATCCAAAACATGAAACAAAAGCCTGGGCTCTGCTAGACATCCCCCTCCCTGTTCCTTTTCGTTTAGTTCATGAACTCTTTTTTACAGAAGAGAGGCTGGTGTAAATTAATGTGTGACCCAAAATATATCACATGGAAAAGCTGCCACAGAAATATGTAATAGCAAAAAAAAAAAAAAAAAAAAATAATTATTAGAACTAAAGTGACACCTCTTCCCATGATAAATCAATACAAAGATTGAACTAGGAGAAAGATATGACTATATATTCCTATTCCTCTTGAGTGTTTAAACAGCTAACCTGCCCATACCAATTCTGTTTTTATATCCCCAGCCCAACGTGCTTCCATGATAGGCCCTTTTAGCATGGTTAGCAGTGCAAGTATGGCACTGGGAGCAAGAAGTCCTCTGCATTTGCCCCCACTCTCAGCTGCCACTCTGTGAGTAGGAGGGTTACTCACACATTTACTCTGTGACTGAGACCCCTTCCTCAAGGTTCTCTGAGCTGCACTTAAGCTTCACGCACGGGTGACACAGTGGCATCTCCCACAGGTGTGACAAAGCCCAGAACTTCAACAACTAACATTAGACAGTGTGACTTCCCAAACCCCACCTTGTCCTTCACAGTTCAGGAGTGCGATGCACACCAGATCTCTGGGCACCTACTACAGTTCCAACTGCTGCTGATTTACCCCCAAACCTCCAGCAGAGAGGGAAATGTTCTGTTCACAAGGCATACATGTATGGGACTCATGAGGTAGGAGCTGGAAATTCTCTGCAGAGGCCCATGATACTGTTCAGTGGAAGAATGCAACTGCGCTGTATGACCCAGGTGGCTCTGCCTACCCATAGGCTCCCCGTTACATGCTTTGAGCCTCAGTTTACCTGACTGCAAAACTGGGAAAATAAATTTCATGTGACAAGTGTTCATCAAAGCAGCGATTTGAAAACAAAAACTCTCTAGTACTACTGTTATTTAGCTGGATCACATGACACAGTTGCACAATCAAGTCTGAGACCACACTTGTGATATGACATGCCAAGGTCACACACGCCAAAGTCCACACCATCTCAACTGTGAAGCGGTCCTTTCAGTCAGGTTTTGTATCCCTAAGCTGTATTACCATCTATTAATATCAATCTAGTCTAACCAAAACAAATAATTTGTAGTATGAAACATACACATGAATAAGAAATAAATAGGAATTTATTTTATTTTTAAACTACAAAACACACACCCAACCAAATTCTGAAATTAATAACCTTGATATATAAAACAGGCACTTTCTCCACTGGTATAACTCAATGGAATTGCTTTGCCAGCCCTACAGCTCTGAGAGCACTCCATGAAAAGCAGCAGCAAGTAAGACTTGAAACCTCATGCACCAGCTTGGTGGTAAAGACAACCACCCCTGGTTCATACTGAGCTCTGCATGCAGGCAAACGTGAAGATACACCTCAATTTCTGATATTATTTTTGAGCAATCAGATAAGCAAACAGAAAAATGTTTTATATATTTTGTGCAGGCATTTCCTCAAACATTAATTCCTGCTCTTCGAAAGATTAATACCTCTGTGGGCCTTTCAAATAAACCTATGTTGAAGAAGCAGAGGAAAAAAAAGTCAGTCTTCAGTGAAGGTAAGTCATCAACATTTCCTTTTACAAAGAAAGTTCAAGATCTGTAGGACCTATCAGACTACCTGGTTACCAGCATTGCAAAGAACCAGAAAATATAAATAGCTTAACTGTTGTTACTTGATTATCTTGTTAAACATTCATCAACTATTTAACATAATATAAAATTTGTTCTTCATCTTCCTTCTCCAACCAACACATTATTAATACAGCACACATGCACTAGGAGCTGAGAAAAGAACAAGCCCCACTCAATTCACTCCTAATTAGGATGAGATCCCAGGACAATGAAGACAGGTCACAGGACAATCAGATCTCTAATGCTTGTCTACAGCAAACAAATATTCCCCACCATGTTTTTATCTTTCCCAGCAACCTGGAACTGGGGCATGGTGCTACCCCCTGTCCTCTGTGTAAGCAGAATATAAGGAAAAAGTAATACTCATTTTGCTCATTCTTGTGCTTTCTGATACAAACTTTGATCAGCAATACTTGCTCATCCTTGTCTTGCCTCTGGACCAACTCCTCCCTTAACAAATTCCTCTTCACAAAATGTTTGAAAGAAAACCTAGATATTTCTAGATTTTTGGAGAAGCTTTGCTTTCTATTTCTTTGTACTGAGCATAATATCCTCGACAACCAGGCCTGGGCAGGTAGAGATACAAAAAAAAAAATAATGTAGTAATAACTACAGGAGCTGTTATTATTATTATTGGTATTAGTATTATTAACAACAATATCCTGAGGTAGCATCTCAGCTGGATCCAGGTTAGTTTTCAACAGCAACAGCATGGCCCTCAGTTTATTCCTACACAATAGACTGAAGCATTTTCTACTTATTTCTTCTACATAAAACTTTCTAGCTGGTGTCAAACAGCATACTTCAAAAGGGTTGATTTATGACTGTTAGAAAAGAAGCAGCAAATTTAGAATAACAACTGGCTGTAAGCTTCCATATGTAGGGGAAGATATTTTTTTTTCCCCCAGGAGCAGGGCTGGAGATATCTGTATGGTAAAAGACCCTCTGGAAAAATCAGACCTACTTGGAATAAGTGATGTTTAATTAATTTGTTGAAGTAAAAAAAAAAAAAAAAAAGATGTGTTTGTAAAGGTAAAAAAACTTGTTAATGAGATGAGGCAATTCCCAAACATTAATAGACTTCAGAAATTGTGGTCTTTGGCTATGGTCTTCAGTGGAGTTGACAGAACAAGCAAAAAAGGGACCTGTTGCCATATAAAGAAACCTAGATCCTACTCTGCAATTCAATTCACTCTTCTCAGTGGTTTCCACAGGATGTACCTAAGAAAATTTATACTTTTAGCTACTTCTTTGATTCTCTATTTCGATAACACGTCCTATGGTGGTTTTGTTTCTACAGTAAGATGGTTTGGGGACCATTATGTAGGAGGACTTCAAGGGCAGCATTCCAGAAGCGGGGAAGAGCTCTTTCCACAGAAGAGTAATGCATAAAAAAACACAAACAGGAGAGTGAAGAAACCATTTCCAAAAAGCGTCCCAAGATGAGAGAAAATTTTAATTATGAAGAAGTTTCAGACTGTAGCACACATTTTTACAAAGGCTTTTACAACATTATTAGAGAGTAATACACCATATATCGTATAATACACACTATATTTAGTTTTATGTATTGTATGATATTTTACTAAAATGATTTTTTTAAAAAAAACTTTCCCTGACTATTAATAGTGGTGAAAACATATCAGCTGTGTTCAAGACAGAAGTCCTACTTCTGACCACAACCTCAACACCATCATCCCCACACAACCCTGCCTCAGAGCCTTTACTGATGCATTCTCTACAAGCTCCTTTCAGCTTTTTGCCTCTTTACTGAGGCCACCAGGAAGATGTCACTCAGTGATAAAAGCTGCTGGCTTCTCTGTGATGGTGATGACATTATCTTGTGATAGATTTTTTAGGAAGCAAACAGATCAAAGACCCAAAATTACTCTGATCCACCCTTCCCCAACACAGAATAATAGCCAGATTTTCTGAAGGCACAAGGGAGAAGGGTGGGCAGAGGCCAGCCTCCATCTTCTGAAGGTAGGCAGTCCCACAGTGGTGGTGGGTGGGATCTCATCTCACCTAACCAGGCTGGGCATGCTGATAAGGCTATCTCAATCTAACAAAGCCTTTGCAAAGTAAAATACTGTCACCATAAACATCTGCTGGATCTTTCTCAGGGATTAAATAAAAAAGAAAAAAAAAAAAAAATCAAACGCCCAGCCTACTACTGCACAGAAAACACAACCATTTACAGTCACTATGACTCACATCTCTCTGCATTTCACCTGTGGTGTGGTTAAAGCTGCTTCCAGTTATGCAAGCGCAATGCACTAGAGAGGACAGAAATGAGAGAAACACAGAAACAGGAGGTATTCTGCATATACTTTCATTTTCACAAGAACTTCCTGAGGTTTATAGCTGCTAGTTTTTAGCTCTTCAAGTCTTAAGCCTGCCCATTAAGGTTGAGGTGAGTTAATGGAGCAGCATAAAGAAAACTGTATTGCTGCATCTTCTGCAGACAAAGTCTTCAGTGTCTCAGGGTATAGTCTGGCAAATTTTTATCCACTCTTAAAAAATTGAGTGCATATAAGAAAAAAAGTGTAACTGTTTTTGAAAACCTGTTGCCTTCAGAAAAGACCCTACCTCCTACTTTCAAACAATGTGTTCTCCTTTCACAAGCCAAAATTAGATCCATGTATGAGTCTTTCAGAGCACTGCTTTTGTTGGCATGAGCTAGGAAGAATCACAGGCTGGCTCGGATTGTTTTTCCCACTCAAAAACAGCCCAAACCAGTCTAAACAGACTGGTCTTTGGGGCTGACTTGGGGCCGGGGGTTTTGGTGTGGTGGTTGGTTGGTTTTGAAGTCACTATTCTGCTAGGAAAATACCAGACAGCTTGTGCAAGATTACCTCCTCAATATCTACCTGTTCATATAGCTGAGCATTACCAGAGAAGTCCAGAGAGGTAGTGGGGGTTTTTGTTTGTTCTGGGATTTTTTTTCTCTCTCTCTTTTTTTTTTTTTAATCTATTTGCCAACCAGAGTCATTTATCCCCTATTAGATAAAGTATAATAGACTATACCGAAAGGGTCACTGGCCTTCCATTTAATGATATTGCCGGCACCAATCTACATTTTCCCAACACTGTCCCTCAACACAGAATAAATGGCTGATCTCTTCACAATAACAGCTGATTTCTATTTATTAAGCTAAAAAGGTCACCATTTTCTACGGCTGGGCCGCCCTGCACTATTGATAATTTTATGCATAAACAAATGGCAAATTTGTGCCACATAAATATGCATTAGCAATTACTTTTTCCTCGGGCAACGCTCGCCGCATGCAAATGTGTCCCTCACAGGGCCTGGTGGCTTTTGTTTTAGCTCTTGAACAGCTAAACAAAAGAGCACAATAAACAGTTTAAAAATTGCCAATCAATAGAAAATGCAAATGCAAAGGTAAATGGCAAGAAACTTGCCCAAACAAATAAAACTAAACCAAAAATGCAAAACAAAAATCATGCAAGAGAATAAATAAATAAATGGAAAGGACTCTCTCTTCACTCCCCATGCTCATATCTTCAGCTCTGGGATTTGCTACGTTTCTTTTTGGTAGAGACAAGTCTAAGGTGCTCTTCACACGGCAAAGCGGAGCTGGTACTAACATGGACCCCAGATGGGAGTGCTCGGAACATACACACAGGTTGATCACACGTTAAGCAGGACTCACACCTATGTCCAAAGGAAGGAGGCAAAAGAAGGATGTCTGAGGACATTCACAGTAGACTCTCGGTTTAGCTTTCTGAGATTGCACACTTCCATCAAAGATTTTTTTAAAAAAGCTACATGTGAAGGAATCACTGGAAAAAGCTTAAACATTTTCTGTAAACATTGATTTAGGATTTTATTACTAGAAATGCCCAGAAAATACCAACTTATCTGTGCCTATATAAAGATGTCTGTAGTAATAGGCTAGTCAATGTTGTCACTTGAGAAAGTTGAACTACATATCATTTCCTTCATTCCACGAAGAGAAAGCTTGATTTTCCCTTGTCTTATCCTAGGACTACTCATTTCCGATAGCAAGCCATAGTTGTATACAAGATGTAGGATAATGGAAAATATCAGACTCAGGCACCAAATTGGTACAACCACAGAAACCAAAACTGACAGTTTTAGGAGAACTGATGATTGCTTTGAATTTTCCCTTTCAACAGAGGAGCTGCAGTGCTTTACAGAACCAAGCATGACATGAACCATGATTATTATCATTTGTAGGCAAGCTACTATGTGTATGTCTTCGTCTATGTGTAGACAAAGAATCCAGTTCAGTAATGCAGCAATAACACATTGTGCACAAACATATGCTAAGGCCACCTGTATGATCCAGCCAAGTAACAAGCTTTCTTTTCACCTAACTTTCTAATGTAGTAACTTTGTTTTCATGACCGGGATTGGGAAATGGAGAGGCATGAAATATAGCCAGCAGAGTAAGTTGTACCACATTCTACAAATGTTTATGAAAAAGCCAAACTTAAAACATGTGTGCTTATCTTTTGGTTTACAAAAATGAAAAGATTGTTTCAACAGAAATTGAAGAGATTAATCATGTCCTTCAAGTGTTTTCCCAACAGGGGACATAACATAGCAGGTAACCCACATACAACATTTCTATGATGTCAGTGTCCAAGGTTTTTATTTTTAACAAATGGGAATGTTCCTGTCAATGTAAACATTCAGCAGCAATCCTATGTTTTTCCCACCCAATCATCTGTCACTGAATGAAAGTTTCACAGAATTAATTTCCATGAATTATGCTAAAAATCAACAAGCTGATAAATATATTTTTTCCCAATTAATTCAGTTTATTTCTTGCCTTTCAATTTCCCTAGTTTTGGCTTAGATGGTTTTGTACCATCAATTTATTCTAGGACTTTTGATTCTGATAGAAACTGATACAAGTTTTAACTATAGTGCCAGCAGTAATTGGTTTTAACTGTTCTCATCCTAAGAGCACTCCTACATGTGGTCTAGTATGGGAGAAGCTACATTAGGCGCAGGACAAGATACCTCCTCAAAAAGCAGAAGTTCTCATTTTAGGCTTTTAGCCAAGAGCACTCCCACACTAGTTACACATTTCAGCCACAAATCCGTAACTTTCAGTTTCTCTAAATGATGATCAATACAACATGGTAAATGTGAGATAGAACTCCTCCCTTGCCATCAGCCTTTCCCTGCTCTGCTTCTTCCATTTTCATACACAAAAAAAAAAAAGTGGATATGGATAGCACCTCCCGCTCTGGGTCAGTCAAGGCACACCCAGCAATTGCATATCCACAAGAGAGAACATTCTCAGCTAAGACAAACTGCCTTTTGCAGCTGGCCTTGGAGCTGCTGGGCAGCTGCTACTCAAACATGCCTATGCAGTCAAGGGGTATCCACCTGACAGCATACACACTGCAAATCCCAAAGAAATCTGAAATGACATATCACAGAAATTTGCATACCATTTTGTTAAGTTAGTTGTGATTGAAAGGCCTGTGATTATACACAAAGTTCTCCTAAGGTCGACAACAGAGTAAAAAAGGCATGAGCAGGTATGCTAAAGCAAGATCAAATAAATTGTTTAAATGTCACTGCAAAGGTAGTTCTCACGAATGTCTCTGTGGCCGGTCTACTGCCATTAACATAGTTAGAAAGTCTGTAATAGGAAGAAAATTATTACTACATAAAATATTCCTGCAAAGAGACACTGCTGCAGAATTGAAATGAAAAGATGTAGCTCAATCTGTTAATGCCCATCCCACATGTGTGAATGTGATGAACAGTGGAGAATGAAATGACTGTTAAATCTCTGTTAACAAGTGTATTTTAAATAGTATACATGGATCTTTCTGTATTGGTACCATGTTTTAACAAAATCTGATAGGGTTATTTGTGTTAATCCCCAAACTAGCACTATCAAAACAAAACCTCCAAAGAAGATACCAAGAGATGGCCATTTTCTATAACAGTGGGTGGAGTTGGGTTTTGTTTTTTTTTCAGAAGTATGCAGCTCAAGAGGATGAGATAGGAATAGAGAAGAAATTATTCTGCCAAATTCAAGCCCTCTTTCTCTACCCCAATGAGCTTAGCTTCTACTCTTCTAACCCCCATTTTTGATGAAATTTATTGTTGCTAATGGTTCAAAGAATTTTTTTCTTTTAAAAAAGAAAAGAAAGAAATAAGCACAACTGTCATCTTCACAGAAGCATGCTTTTAATATCAGAGATATCTTTTTTTCTTCCCCCCCCCCACTTTGTTTACAGCTTTCCTGGAAAGATTTAAAGCTAAACCTGTCCAACAAAGGTATCCCCTTTCTTACATGATTCCAAATGCAAGAGCAAGTTTCTTTAAGGACTTTAATACTAAACAAAGCTGTCACTGATAGTGTCTAAATATTTGATGTATATATTTTGATATGTGATACGCTTCAAAAAAGATAGCTAGATGACAATACAGATGCTGGCACGTCCATATGATAGGCTTTTAGAATTATTTAGTCATATGCCAATTCTTTTCTTGATGCTATAAATAATGTGTTATTAGATCATCACGCGTGTGCATACATACAAACTTATGAGGACACTCAAAATAGACTAATTTCAGGCATTACGGATTAATCCTACCGCCTGCCCCTCCCCAAAGTATTAACACTTCAAGCTGTGTTCTTCTAATGCAGCTATACCCCTCTGATTCTCCATTCTTCTCCCTTCACTTGATTGCTTTCAGTTGTTTTGAATTGTGAAACGTCGAAAACTGTCAGCAAGAATTCAGCATGAATTAGTATCAGAAAATTAGTGTTTTTCTTAATTAAAGAAAATACGATGTTTTTGTTCTCCCCATCTCCTCCTTCCTCTTCCCTCCCCACCCCAACAATAACCAAAACGTGCCTCTGCAATCAATCTAGCATCTGAAAAGCAAGCTGGATTTCTTCTCTTTCCTGCATTTTCACTACCAGTAATAACTCCATGATTAAGACTCAGCTGACAGTTCTCATGCCGCAGAAGCTGAAAAAAATCCAGCTCACTCCCCCAGTAGCTGAATTGGTCCTGGAATATGGGGGGGTTGGGAGGAGACTTCCATCAGACAAACATAAAGACATCCACAGTAAGGCAAGGCTCCCAGCACAAAGCTACAAAACCACCCATCCCAGGCAAATACAGACTCTCAGCAGATAACAGATTTAAGTATTCTACTCAAAATAGTAAGAAAAAATTCTGAAGGTTTCCATATGAACCCAGCAGAATTGACCAAATGTATCCATCTGTTCGCTTTCATATAAGCAATATGTATGCTGCCAGTATTGGACCTCTTCTAGGGCAGGGCCCTGGGACTTAAATTACATCTGCCACTTCCCTGGTTTACAGCAGCCTCATCAGCAAAGCATGAATTTTTTTTTAAAGCCTCAAAATAGCATCCTGAGGAAACACACCAGAAAATGACTATTTCTACATTTCCTCCCTTTTCTACCTGATGACTTTGCCTCAGTACCTAATATTAATATCAAATGTGATGTTCTGAGCCGAAAAACATGGAAGCACTTCAAGAAAGCCTTTTAGTGTCTCATTTCCATCTCCTTAGCTCAGAAGGGACTATTTCATAAGCAAATTTGAACACCTTCAAGCAACTCATCATGAGAGTATCCAGAATCGAATTAGTTACCTCACCTCTATTAAAACTGGCAAAGCAGCAAATCCTCATCCCTCCTCACAGTATATAATCACCAATACAACAGGCTGACTAGAACTTCCAAATTCAGTTGCACCTTACATACCCCAAACTTGATTTGTAATAGTTTAATACAGATTATTTTTGAAAATTGATATTGCTGATAATGTTGCTTATTCCAGCTATAACATTTTTTTCAGATGCAACCATGAAAATCTGCTTCCTTGAATGCAAAGCAGTATTTCTTACTTTAGCAACTGTGGTACTTGCTACCAGCCAGCACAAGCAACCCCACAGTAGAAGTTAAATTTTGAGTGATTCACTACATTTCTGCAGTAGTCCTCTTCAGAGCATGGAGTCCCCACCAAGCTGCAGTGTAAGGCTCTGTTACATAGCTTGCATTTCTCCCCAGATACCTGCTCCAGGTATCCCCACGACACACACCACTACTGGTCAAACCTTTACCACTACTTCATCAGCAGTGCCACAATATATATATTATATTAGACCAACCACAACGAAAATTATCTATAAGAAAATATATGCAACTGCCAATACCACCAAAACAGTGAAAATAAAAATTGAAAGACTGAACTGCTGTGGCTAAATGCATTACTATTCACGACCTGAGTCACACATCTTTTCTTAGGTCACTCTGGCTGTCAAGTGACATTGCTTAAATCATTCTTAGATGACCTTGAAATGTGCCTGGGGGAATGTGACCCTTGTGACTTGCCCTTTGGTATCATTCCCCTGAACTTTGTCCAGATCTGGGAAAGAGAGCTCTCATTTTGGACGTATGCAGAAAAGACCTGCTGAAAATCAGCATAACAGACTGAGCAGCCTGGTACGTTGGGCATGCTCCATCCTACACACCTCCTGCATGCTCCCCCTATTGTGCCAACCTGCTTCACCCCAAAGGCTTCACAAGCCTCTCCTCCAGCAGCTCTTGTGAGCAATCAGAAAGCTCCCAGGTGTTAACACTGGAAAGCACTACAAAGACAGTGAAACCTCACACCCCTCTGCTTCCAAATTCTAAAGACATATGAAGACCTGAGTTGATGTAAAGACCCAAAGCACAGAAAAGCAGAACTGATGAGAAAAAGGAGCAACAGGAGCAGAGATGCAAGAGGCACAGGTGAAGATGAGCAACAAAAATACATGAGAATGCCTGGCAGAACGCATCAACATTGCCAGAGGACACTAACCCCACAACCTGGAGTAACTGCTGAACTTCTGACGGACTCAACCCACCTGCTGCTGTTCACAACTGTCGGCAGAAACACCTCTCAGTGGCCAGTGCATGCAGTAGTAACAGTCCAACACCAGCAGTTACTCCACCAGCTCAGCTGGCAGTGCTCTCTACTGAGCATCTGTAAGTAACAGCTCTCTGATGACCTAAGTGAGAGGCAAAGGGCAGCGGAACTCTACAGGATAACACTCTTATTTTACAGCTTTACATTATAAAAATTCTTTGGTTAAAAAGGCTGAATAAAAGCGAACATTCAACAAAATACCATACTTAACTACAAAATACTATACTTAAGATTGTACAATCATTCCTAATCTAGCCATTGAAAGCATGAGCTAAGACTCAGTCTTTGTGCATACACACTGCAATACTCTCTAATTACACGATCACATTCCAAATTCTTCTAGAAGATATCACTCCAGAAGACCCAGTTCTGGGAACGAACATGAGTTGCATACTTAAAGACAAAGTTGCCTGCTAGACCATTAACTCATTCATTGTGGGTACCGGAACATGAGAATTGAAGGCGGCACAGATTTGCAACCCAAAAGTAGGACAGTTTTGCAGGAATCCAAAATCTGCAGGAAGCCTTTAGTTACACCTGCCCCACTTTCTAACCTGCTACACCTGAACATATACTTGTGGACGCCATATTTTGCAGTCAAGTAACGCTATATTTTAAAGATACAAACAGTTATAATAAAGTGAAAGCAGCACTTTTAAAAAGTCAGATCTGACCCAGATGCATTTAGAAGCTTATCACATCACTTAGCTTCCCTACACATCGAGTGAAGACAGAGTGGTACCTCTGAAGACTTCCAGAGAGAAGTCTAGTCCAACAAAACTCTGCATTTCCCTTTCTCCGCAGATGGAACAGTGGCCTTCAGAGAGGATCCTTTCTACTTAAGCTAGATAGTTTCCCATGATCATAACTGAAGAGAAGGTAACAGAAAATATTAAGTGCCTGTAACTACCTAGGATCAACCACTTCACTGAAAGCTCAGTTCCTCTACTAGCCTACCCCCAGGGCAGCCTGGTGCCTGGCTTGCCACATGGCTCTTGCCTCCTGGATGCATAGTAGCATCGCTTTGGAAGAAGGGTGGAAAATGCTTTTTGTCGGGGTTTCCTTAAGCCATGTGGCAAGGGCACTTTTCTGGGGTATGTGCATTCAAATACTTACAGGTGCTCCAGGAAACCCCCAGACAAATAATCATACAGAATTAGGCAGACTTAAATGAACTGGATTGCTGCCAGCTACTGTAGCTACGTTGGTAGGATTTGACTGAATTGGACAGTTTTCTTCCCCTTGAAAAAAAATGAAAAAAATTTTCTCCTGTCTGTAAAATGGATACAATACCAACAAGATGGATGTGGTGAGAATCAGTTAACATCTTTACAATATACAGGTAAAACACTGATAAGCATCACAGAGAAGTCCACAAAAAGTTATTAATTTTCACATGTATTTATTATACCAAAATTATTATGGAATTGCTGTTTTTAAGATGGGGTTTCAATGTGTGCAGAATAATCCTGCCATAGGGCCATACAAACAATAAGGATTAAAAAAAAAAAAAAGTCAGAGTATCCTCTTATTCTGTCAGCACCATCGTTTCAGTGGTCTGATATGTGATCATGTAATTAAAGACTGTATCATAATGCATATGCACAAAGGGGCTGAATTAAGGTTGTGCAGGCAAATCTAATTCTGGCATTTCCTATGCTTTGAGCGCCTGACTTCACAATCTTAGCATTCATTTAACAAACAGTTTCTGTATGTAATACCATACATTATATACACATGTCAGTAACATCTTCCATATTGCTGCGTATTCTGACTCTGTAAGGTATGTTCACATATATATGAACACACACATACTGCAAAAGCAGAACAATACAGAGTCCTACTCTGGCCACTGCACTTTTCCCCTTCTGCAGCATATTCTCACCAACATAGTTATCACCACCAGCAATAAGCTTCTCAGGGGCACCAGCAGCTAAAATGTTCTTTTACCTTTTACTTTTAAGTACATGGAATGTGTGTCAACACTTCCAGCTTCTTACCCACTGCTAAAGAACATTTTAAATAGCATCTACTGTGTATGAGCCATTTGTGGATCGCAGCACACGTGCACAAATATGCAAAGCTCTCATTCTGGGCCCTGAACAGAGGCTTTTCTGTTAAGAAGAGCCTGCAGAGATGACCACTCCTTGGCGTTTTAAGAAGGTAGGATTAGAGCAGACATTGCTTGTGGCCCTGTGCTACACACTGCTCATCAGCCTGCTGTGGGTGCCTGAGAAGACTGGCTTCTAGGGCTGCAGAAAGGCCTGCTCTCCATCGGCACCAGAGAGGTAGATCAATGGCTTGACCACCTTCCCTCCTTACTTGGCAAAACTTCCATTGATTTAACCATGAGCGTGGCCAAATTCTTCTTTTTTACATGTTGTAGTTCAGTTTGGTTTATCCTTGGGAAAATATACTTTTTTCTCCCCCTCTTCTGATTTCAGTATTTTTCCTACTTACTGAGCAGAACTTTCATCCCAGCCCTTACAGAACCATCAGAAAGAGCTCCATTAACACTTTGCTGTGCTTTCTTGCTCCGACACTGTTCTGTCTGCTCAGCTCTGGTCAGACACCAGTGTTTACCCAGTTACTGGATTTTCCAGCCTGCCGTTGTATGCCCTCCCCGTTCTTAAGAGTACTGACTCTAACTGGGATCCTTGTAGCACACATGTAGTTTGCCAGCTAAGCTCAGAGGAAAACGCTTCATTGCCAGCTGGAAAAAGATGTGTCAGCTCAGTGCATACGCACCATTTAATTCCCAATCACTGTCCATTTTTTTACAACACTGTTGTTCACTAATACCTTAAACCCATCTCCCTAGAACAAAACAAAAAAACTCACAGAACCACCCTTAAATACTAATTACACGCTATGTTGCAATATACATGCACTGGTCTACAGCTCTCAACCACAAGTTCTCAGACACGCTTTTGCTACAGCCATGTGTGACAATGTAGTTTGGTCAGGTTTTAGCACGTGTGCTCTAGCGTACAATAAATACTACATTGTTAGACCTGATGAGGCAGGTGAGTGTGCCCTCACTGAGGGAAAAGTCACCCTGGTTTGTACTAATAGCCACAGCAAACTCCGGGACTGAAATAATGGGAATTTCCTCTTGCATGGTTTTATAAAAACAATGCTGAGCACTCACAGACACTAAAACCACCTTGAATCTGAGCTTCCCGAGAGGCAGTTTGCAGCCTCACACAGTTAACAGTCTAGATCCTTTACTCCTCCTCACACCAGTTTTCTCTCTCAATTTCATAGAATGCAACCTACAGTTGTCCCAGAATTTCAGAAAGTGATAATTTTCTGTAGAGGTAGTTTATCTGACATTGGGCCTATAGCACAGGAGGGCACTTGTAGCTTCTAATCATCCTCTCCATCTGTTCACCATAAGCAATGTTGATCTTCAAATTACACAACCTACACAATCCTGAAAGAGCCTTTTACTTTCCGGTAGGACAATCTGCTCCTTCCCTTTCCCCATTTATTGCAATCTGCAAGATCCTTGCACTGCCGCACATACGGAGAATGAGAACATATCAATCCACCCTAAATGACCTTGAAAGGCTGAATCAGTTATCCAAAATAGGCAGAAACTGTAGCTTTTCAGTAGACTTTCCCTCCCTTAAAGTTATTTGTAAATCCCTCTCTTTGCAGAGCAGATCCTGCAGTAAGACTGCAATTATAAATATATGTAGTCATAAACAATGCTAAAGTAACTAGGTGTCAGTGCCACTGTGGGGTCAGAAACCCTGTTCCCTCAGCCTGCCCTGAGCCATTCTGGTCAACGTATCGGGGTCCTGCTTCAGGGATGCAGACTTGGAGCTGGCCCGGCTTGGCATCACGCCACCCACACCTCTCCCCATGCTCTGCAAGGTGCCTGCAACAGCATGGGTGGGCAGGAGGGGTGACAAGCCAGCTGGCAGTGCTGCACTCCGTCTGCCCAGGAGACAATTGTTTCAAAGCAGAAATGCGGTGGGTGAGGTTTCCAGGAGAGAAAACAAGGAACTGTGATGAGGAAGGAGAGAACTCAGATACTCCGATGCCTAACCATGGGTGTTCCCACAAGCTGAGATCAAACAGGAAGCAGTTAATGCACAGAGGAAAAGAGAGAACAGCTACCCAGCCCTCCAAAACCTCAAATGACGCTTTTCACTGAAGGATTTGTAGTAATAGAGCATCTTGGGATATTTTCCCGTAGTAGCAACATTGTGTGCGCTGCTCCACCAGTATACAGCTGCTGCCCATCATACCCCTCCTGCTAGCAGCAATTGAATGCTGACCTGAAAGGACAGCTGAAATACTGGTTCCATGTCAGAAACCATCATCACAGTATCTGGTTTCCATACTACCACCACACACCTTGTCATGGTTTCAATGCAGTGATCCCCAGTGAGGGATCTGAAGGCAAGATGTCATCAGTGAAACCAGGAGTCACACATAGCAACCATGCTTCACCACCAGGATTGACCTTCCTGTCCCAGAGACAACAGTGTGAGATGCTGCTCACAGCATGATACTTGTTTGGTATCGTCAGCCATGAGTCAGAAAAGGCAGGAGTCCACAGTGATAAGCAGCACAGAAACCTGCCAGGTATATTAAAAAATAAAACACAAACAAACAAACCAAAAAACCTAACCAAAACAAAAAACAACAACAAAACCCCAGAAAGCCACACAAACGCTAAACCAGGTCCATCACCCTGTACCAAAAGATGCTCCATAACATGGAGCTCAGCAACACAGGGTAAATTAGCCCAAGCAGGGACAGCCAGGCTATTAATGATACTTAAGGGCAATAGCATATGGCTAAGTGGCTGCTGTCACTTTGGCAGCTTTATCACACACCAATGGTAGGTAAATGTCATACATACCACAAGACTACTGTGGATGTGGTTAGCACACAAGCCATTGCATCTGCACTTCTCTTAAAGCTCCATCTCCTAGACATCTGTGAATACATGAGAATTCAGCTTACATTATGTTTTTTATTAGGTCTCTATCCCTTCTGTTTCTGGGGAAAGCTGGTATAAGCACTACTTACAGACTTAAGGCCTGAAGTATAACAAAAACATCAGGATGTATTTGCTTTTCATCCTAACATTTATAAATCACTCTTAGAAAAAAAATTTTAGCCTAGGCATTTATTGTGGGTTTTTTTAATTCTGGCCTAATATTACTATAAGATGTCTCCAGATATTTGAAACTTCAGGCATAAACAACCAAGGATACCAGGCATGAGTGCAAAGGGATGACTAGCAGTGTCTTATCCCCACATATGCCCCCAATCTGGCAAGCAGACCTGAAAATGTGGCAGTATGACTTTCTCATGGCTCTCGATATCATCTGTTAACCATACTGCAACATACTATTTGTAGCTTCTGCCTCTGTCTTTATACACAGATCCCTGCAAGAAACAAAACTTTCAAGACATACTCTGGTCTTGGGAAAATTTACTCCAAGCACCTGAAGCAGCGTGTCCTTCCCACACAGGGCAGAGGCAGGAGGCAAGCTGTACGCTATGCTACAGCCCCAGTGTTTCAGGTCTCTCATTCAATAAATACTGTGATGAGTGAGGACTTGATATTTTCCTTTCAAAATGTTTGTCTGAATTGTTGTTACCTATTAGCTCTGCCAGCTAATGAGCCTGTGGATCCTCGTAGATTACAACTGATTTTAGTTAGCATCAGGTTTACAACCACGAAGCAACATAAAGCATACATTTCATTATTCTTTGCTTCATATACATAGATGTTCACACACTTTATTTATATGACCAAAGGTTACTAAACCACTCCAGTAGCTGTACAAAGCCATTCTGAATCAAGCAATTCAGTAGCAAGATTCTCACGCTGTCAGAATAACTCTTTTTCCTTTTTTAATATCAGGAGGGCTAAAATTCAAAATGGGTCAGGGTGGATTAGTTTTCTGGGGTGTTAATTTTCAGAAGTAGCGAGCACTGACAGCTCCTATTGTCTTGAGTGGGAGATAAATGGGTACACCACATTTGCAAGCGTACCCTAAGCAGTGGTTTGTAACTGCTTGCCAGGCTGCACTGCAGCAACAGGAAAATAATAGAGTGTATCGGTGAGCCTTAGCTACAAAGGAACAGGTTCCTCACAGCAACCTTTTCGATCCTTTTCTACAAATTGCTGACTGCAGTTTTAAGGAGAAACAGGACATTAATAAATACACCCAGGCATGGGAATTATCTCCCAAAGACTAGTTGGTATCTATGATCTCAAGCTTCAAGAGGCAACATAATTTTCACAGTATCTAGGAAATGTAATTTAGGAGATGTCACTGTGATGGGTCACAAGTCTTAACGCTCCTTTACCTCAATTCCCAACAGTCCTATGGTAAACACACCAATACTCAGGTGTCCTATGCTCAGTATGGCCAAGCAGGTACTGTCCACTGCCTTGTCAGGGACCATGTCTTCTTCCTGTTAGTTCCAAACACATCCCAGTAAGACCAATACATTCAAATGAAGAAAACTTAGAACCCAAGATACAATGCTTCTGCCAAGTGACCATGCTGCAGCACTCATAAGACTATCCTCCTTCAGTGTTCTTAATTACACAAAGAAACTCTTCCAAGCCGCATGAAACCATAACCTAAAAATGTTCCTACACTGTTAGGCAGAGCCCAAATTCCATTGCAGATGGCCATATCTTCTGCCCAGACTGTCAGCACACCCCCTTTTAACTGTGCAAAGCAGAAGCAGAAAGAAGTAATTGGGCAAGAACCTGGGGGAGACAAATACTACTTTTTCACTAAGAGCGTGGGTGTTGGGTGGGGAAATTGCAAGAAATAAACAGTAGCAAGATATGATACAAACTCAGAAATAAGTTTAAGAAGCTTGAATTTTGTTGTAACAGAAGCCAATGGAAGACACTAAGAATATCATTAAGCGTAGTGGGATGCTTCCATGTGCCAGGGATGCTGGTGGCAATATGATTAACATCCCAGGTACAAAAGAACAAGGAAGTGGGTTTCAGTGTGGTTTTTAACTCAAGACCCTGGGGGGAAGGAATTAGTTCAAGCCTGGAACAAATCTCTGGAAATTAATGATAAATCAGACTGAGGGGTCAATGTACTATAAGGGACACATCTAAAGCCATTATTTTATAACAGCTGATGGCAATAGCTGCTCGGGAGGGAAAAAAATAAAATGCTGATTTAACAGATATTCAGGGGGTGGGAATTAACACTCTAGGGAAAAAGAGCAGAAAAGACGGCAGGATACAAAGGTCCACCAAGATTTATTGAAAACCAGAGGGGAAATGTAAGCTAAGGGAAATGAACATTCAGAGCACACAAAACAGACACTGCAAAGTACATTAATTAGACAGAATACTAAAGTAGCCTCTATTAAAAAAAATTAAAAAGATAAAAAAGCAGCTCACGAACAAAACCAAAAGCATCACTGCAGTCAAGAGTCAAGGTGCACAGAGTAAGAAGCCCTGTGATCCCAATCACAGTTCAGCCATACTGACTAGATATTCCCCCCTGCCTTTTTCTGTTTCTGACTACCACTGGCTAGGTAATAGCAAGCTTAATACATCTAGATTTATGATTAAAGAGTACTTAGAAAAGATTGATTTGCCCTGCCCAACAGCAAACATGAATAGCCCGGAAAAAAAAGAAATAAAAGGTTAGAAATCACACAGACTTCACAAGACATGAAAAGGGACAAAAGTGCTGGCCTTAGTGGCTTTTATTTGAAAAATAAGTCCACCCCCCAAACTTCAGATTACATACCCCTTTGTACCAGAGGCAGGATAATAAAATGCTGCGTAAAGCGATATCAACATGAATCCTGCCCAAGAAGAAATCACTGAATGCATAAACAAACTTCTTCATCCCTACATGTCTTGCATACTACACTCTTTAAATACACGCATCAAGCCTAAGAAAACTTATGTGGAGCCGGTTAAAACACATTCATAGGGCACCACACACTATTATTTACTTGTCAAACACCACGTTCAACTCGAGAGTGGCTGGCTTTCAGAGAAGTCAGATAACATTCGATGTCAGGATCTAGTTCATAATAAACGGTATCTAAATGCAACAAGCCACTACACCACTAAGGATAAAAATCTCCTATTCAGTGCTAATCAAAACACATGAGAGATGCTAAATCTTGACACCTGAAAGGGGGATTAATACATTCCCTGAATACAGGCTCAAGGGTACTGTCAGTGTCGGCACCCAAAATTTTTCCATTCCTCCTTGCGTGATGTGAGCTGTGACAGCCATCCTGGTGGACTGACATGTAGTGACACACTGACCACCAATGAGAGGAAGACGTTAAGTATTTGCTACTAGCCAGCTGTCCGCTAGTTGCTCTGTTGACGGGAAGGGATGGTTCAGCTGCTTGTTTACAGAGTGATCTTCAACTTTATTTTGAGAGCACTGAGTAATGCACAGCACACTCAGAGCTCTGCAATCCCCTACCTATCATGTGCTGCAACTATCCAGGACTTCATCCTAAGCAGCTGTCAACTCAACATTTTCAAGAGCAACAAATTCATTAAAATTGTATAATTATGGCTGAAACTTTCCAAGATATCTAGGACATTTAATCATACAGCTTAGATTCAAATTAACAGTCTCAGATACTCCAACCAGTCTTAAAAATCCCAAACTATACATCTATATATTTGTCAAATGCCACAAATTATTCAGATTATTAAAAAGGTCTTATCCTTAAATTACTCTTCTACTTCTAAAATTCTGCTCCCATGTTAAGAAGACTTCAAATGAAAAGAATTCAGAAGAACTGAATTAAAATGAACGTATACATGCTATAATGCAGATCTTTCAAGAGAGATTAGATGTTAAAAAGTAAATAGCATTGGGAACCAGTCATTGGTAAATTAAAATCAAAGTAAGCAAAAATCCCATTAAAACCCAGCAACATTCATGAGTACGTAGCAGCAGAAATACTACAGGCCACAAAAGGCCGTGACTTAAGGCACCAATTTAATAGGAGTTTGCCAAAAGCATAGAACAAAACACAAGTCAGATGGCAAGAACATACCAAACAAAGTTTATGACCTTTTCTTCAAAATTTGCACCCAAATTACAACTTCCAAACAAATCTCCAATTCCTCATATCCTATTTAAAGTATAACTTGGAAACTTCCCACAGTACAAAAGCCTGTTTTGCCATCAGGGCACTAAAACTTACTATTAGAAAAGCTGATTGTGGTTCTTAAAAGTCTTAAAAGTCAAGTAGAAATCATTATTTAAAACTTGATATTTGGAAAGATTAAAAGATATCTGAAGCAATTCAGGATAAAATAAACTGGTAGTTACCTGCAGTAATCCAGGGGTACACGAAACATTAGGATAAATACAAGATATGGAGTCTAACGGGCAGAGTGAAGGTGAGACTGCCAAAGATAAGTGGAAAAATTTATCACACAGAGTTTGCAGTTTCTCTCATCAACGCCACTGTAGGGCATCAGATACGTATGGAAACAAAAAGAGGTTGTTATCCCTCAGATTCTGCCCTCTGCAATTCCAGAACATAACCATGTTTTACCATTCCTTTCTTGTTACTGTTGACACAATTAACAAGATACAAACTATATCGTTGTTGTCAGCCTGAAATCCCAGTGCTCCTTATGCAGGTTTTTTCCAGTGTAAAACTGGTTGCATTACTTTGTCCCTTTCCCTCTCCTTCTTCCGTAGGGAGCCTTCCTCTCAAACTAAATCTTAAATAGAAGCCACCAGTTTTTCCTTGCAATCTGATTATCAATTTGCACCTCAGTAAAGGAAGGCTAGAACTCTATTGTTTTGTTAATTGTCAATTTGCATCTTTGAAAGGTGTTGTGTATTTTCTTCTTTTGGCAGGTTAGGACTAATTCTGTATGTTAACATATATGTGGGTGGTGCGGGTAAAAAACATTGTCTTTTAGAATGCAGTTTGCTTAAAATAATTTCTGTGGTTTTTTTCTGTTTCTGTGCTGCTTCATTTATTTTCTTCTGCTAAGTGGCTTAATTTTCTTGGACACAACTTGTTCAAAAGCTAGTCAGGATCACCTTACCTAAGAAAGGGCTAAAATCCAATAGGTATTTAAATCAACTTCTAAAAATTACCTGCAAAAAAAGGGAAAAGTCATAAATGAAAATTTAGTTATGCTTTCCAGTTACAAGGAACAACCAACAAAGGAGCTGGCAAACATTTCCTTTCAGGGTAGCTGGAGAGCTGTAGACATCATCCTTATGTTGACTTCACTTCAGCAGGATACTATTTTTTCAAAATAGGTATTGTTTTTAAAAATATGTATGTAAAAATGGCACATGGTAAGTCAACCAACAGGCTCCAGAAAGCTCCACAGACCCGGCTGCTGCTCACCAGCCTGATATAGACCTGGTTTCACCATTGAACTGCATAAACAGTTCTGAGAGCTGAAGCAGGTTTGTATTTGCTTCACTATTACTTCATACAGAGGCACCCATCCACTCACACAACTTCATCAGACTATTGCCTGGCTGAGCCGGGGGTACAAGCTTACAATTATCTGGATGATGCTCACTCCTGCACTCGTCCCTCCACACTGGTGCTCCAGGGTTCAGCACAATCCTGCGAGTGATGATTTTCAGACTCAGTAACCACAAACCACAAATCTTTTCCTGAATTTTATTCTTTTGACTCCTACAAAGCCCCTTTCCCGTACTAAGGGTATCAAATTGACAGATTCATCAACACTAACATAGTTAATTAATTTTCAAATGTAGAATGGTTGTAGATGAGCTTTTCAAATTCCAAGTTGCAAATGAAAAGATGGCGAAAGCCATTCCTAATGATTAATGGGGCAGGCTTCATCCCAATCACCAAGAATACATATGAAACTGATAAGTTGTGGTCCTACAAGTCACCATTCAAGTAGAACTGTGTGGAAGAAATTTTTTTAATCCTCCAAGCTAGAAAAATGCAGCAAAGCTTGAAAAACACTGACCCACCAAAGTATTCTGAATAATGCTTAAGTGACAAAAGCAAGAAGAAATTCCTGCTAAAATATCAGGTAGCCACCAAGACAAACACTCTACCTGAGACTATAGTACCCAAATACAGAAAAATTGAATCAAATAACTACAGGAAGACCTAAGAGAGAAAGCCTTAGTTTCAAATAAGTCCACGTCTTATCATCACCTTCACCTAAAGCTGTATTAAGGATGGGGAGTGAGAGAAGAATCAGAAAATCACATATTGTCTTTATACACTTCTCAATGCTTTATTTATATTCGTGTTATTTTCTTATGTTAAGACTGACTAGCATTAGCTTTATCTGACAATGGAGGTTAATAGAAAGAAAATAAGATACACCAACCCATTTTAAAAGGAAAAATGAAACAAACTGAAAATCCTAACAACTGGATCACTGGCTGAGCCACAGATCTCACAAAGTGAGATCAAAAGGGAACATTTAATGAAATTTCTATTACTAGTCCTAGAGAGATGAATCCAAGCTTTGATGGCAAAAGTATCTCAAATAATAGGCTTCCATATACTTTAACTCAGCAAACAACCAGCTTTGATCGCTTACAACCTGCAGAATCTGGACCCAAGTCAGTTGTGCTCTCACAACTTTAAGTTTGATTTCCAAAGAAATCTGGAAAGCAGGTTAAGAGGAACTGGAACCCCAAACGTCTGTTAAAAATATATAAAGGAGCAGGAAAGAATTTTATTATCCACATCGGAAAACATTCTTAGTTTTACAGACTTCTCCCAGCAAGCTGAGACTTGTTATAATGCCCACCAGCTATATGTTTGTGAAGATCAAGGACATTTATACCTATCATGCTAGAAGAACTATACTTGTCCACAGAACCAGAAGAGGAAGTGCTTCTGGCTTCAGGGAAGCCTCTGCAATCAAATAATCCTATTTTACATACAAAAGTATGCCCAAAAGTTAAAGGACTGTGTAAGTCTGAGCACTGGAAAGTTGGCAGTGTAAGCAAAACACTAAACTTGGTTCTGTCGAATCACTGGGAAAAATAAAAAGATAATCAAAGTCTTATTACAATCTTAAGTAAATGATTAAAAAAAAAATTATTTACCTGTAACTGTGGTTCAAATATCACAAAAACTGGCTGTCTCATGAAACTCCTGGAGCTTCCTGTTTTCATGTGACAGGAATGACAAAAGCAGCTTCCCGTATAATCTTTGGAGGGGGCCTGGACTGAAGCTACAGAAATTGGATTTGGACCTAGACTCCAACACAGCATCAGGACTTGACTCACTTTCTTACTTTTTCAATTCCCAGTAGAAGGCAGTGGAAATATCGAAAACCTTCTCTCAAACCTAAAAATAAACAAATAAGTACGTAATACAGGCCTTTAACTGATAAATCCAATCATAAGGGCACGTCCAAGTAAACCATCTAGACAAAAAGGCCTAATGCAGAGCTGGCATCCCATTTTGACACTAATGAACAGGAAGAAGTAGAGACTTTTTTATTCAAACAGACTCACCTACCATTTCATGATGGACAAACACCATAAGATACATACCAAACAGCCTGAACTTATGCACAAACAAGCTTTATTACATAAGGCAGAACTGAGATTTGTTGAGGTTTTGATACCATGGACACAGATTAGGAGACCCAAAAGCTATTTTATCAGATGTCCTCCTTGATAATAAAAATAAATCTTTTCCTATTCAATGGTTGCATAGCTTTGCTTCAGGATTGATCTAAATTTCTCTTAGTCGTATTAAAATATCAAAACCGTTAAGACAGCATTTCAGGAAGCTGACAAGTCTCACATGCACATACTGAATTAGCTCAGCTGTTCTCTCTGTGTTATGCCCTGGCAAAAAGGGGAAAAACCCCTCAACCGGAACCTGACATTTCAGGTGGTGGCATTCCCTACCACAGACAGTGCAGTAAAAATTGAGCACTTACTGTCCCAGGTGTGCATGCAGGGATCCTATGGTCACCATCTCATAGGCCACTACTACTGAAGACAGACAATGCCCTAACACATATATACAAGAAATTGCACCTATTCACAGAGGTACTGTGGCCATTTCACAAGACATGTCAAAATCTTTCAAATAGTCCACAGATCAAATGAGCATTTCCAGTAGACCGTTTAAGTATCTGGGAACACATTTCCTCACTCAAAAGATGAACAAAAGATATTTTTAAAAAAATAATTAAACATGACCTGTTAGATACACTTTTCCATTCAAAGAAAACCAAATAACTTTTTCAAATATATCTCTTTTTTTTTTTTCCCTCCCTCCTCTTGACTCTTCCAGACTAATAGTTCAAGTGTATTTACTATCCTCTACAACGCACCCTATGCTCCACTCCAGTGGAAGGACCCTGCTGTGTTCTCCACCCTCAGAGCAAATGCCATCAGACGTACAGTCTGTTTCTCCTACACTGCACAATATTGCCCAGGAGACAACACATCAATTGGACACAACCTCTGGGAACCTGATTTGACCCGAGGCAAACAGGAACACCAGACCAGACCACCTACTGGAGGAGCTCTGAAAGCTCTCTGAAAAATTAAATTCTGATTTCCTCTCTGAAATACGAGTAATAAATTCTAATAGAATAATAAAATTCTAATAGAATAATAAAATTCTAATAGAATAAAAAATTATAAAACTAACAATTTCACTATGTCAAAGAGTTTCACCCAACAAAAAAATCATCCAGTTTCCATTGTTATCCTTCAGATACCCAGTAGGGCTTGACAATAACTCTTCGAGCACCAGAACAAAAGATTAAATGTGATAAAGCCTAAGAATTTTTATGAGGAGTGTTTTTAGAAGTGTATCAGTGTACTGACAGATCAGAGATGGGAGAAGCACTTGACTCTGACCTCCACAGAGCATGAGCTCTCTGCAGCAGGATCTCCCTCTCTCACACCCATGCTTCATACCACAGCAATATGCCAATCTTCCTGGCAGTGTAGTAACAGCAGTAAGCGGGGAGGCAGGACTGAGCTCTTCTGCCAAAGCATGTTTGAGTCCAGGAAGGGGACAAAGATAGGAGAGGAAAACAGAAGAGCCTCAGGATTTAAAAAGGTAAATACTCTGCCACTCTCTCTGCAGCCCTGTTAACACTACAGTGGCTTCAAATAGATGCAACTTCAATAAGTATTAGTAACGTTAGTGCAACAGCTCCGTTCTAGTACTTCTCCTGGCCCAAGATATCAGACCCACATCCCTCATGACACTCAGTGGAATGAAGTTTTCATGATCTGACAGAAAGTGTCCAGAACACCAGGACCATCACAGTGCACTTTTTTCCTATTAATTTTTGTTCTGTAAAAAAACTCAGTAAAAAATTGTTCTGATTATATCCCCAGTTAGAAATCCTAACTTCTGCTGGCATTAAAATACTCCGTCAAAGCCAGTGGAAGTGCCTGCCAGAACATCACTTCCTTTCAGAAGTACATCAATGTCCTGTTATTTAGTTTTCAAGTATTTTATGATATCCATGACCTATAGTTACAAGTTCATTTCTAGCCAAACTCAGCATCAGGAAATTTTCAATTTATTCTTCTGATATTTCCCTGTCTTGACTTCATCCTATTGCGTCTCACTTACAGCCCAAGAATAGCAGTATCACCACTCCTCTGATTTACTGTCCTGTCTCTGTTTGAAAGATGCAAGAAGCCCTATGCTAAACACCTGAACGTTTGTCCATCCTCTTACAACGTCCAGTGGTTACCCAAAAATCCCGTGCTCTTCTGGAAGGAGCAGACTAGTGCCGTATGCGTTGTTTTAAATACAGATGTACATCTGCCTGCTTTCTATGCTGTCCTCTTTCCCCAGTTTTGGTCCATCTAATCCCTCAGTTACTTCTTTGATGGCATCCACCCACTGCACATACATCTTAGCTGAGGCCTCAGTGATTTCACTCCCCTTTCCCAAATCTCTGATGTTCATGCAGAACCCAAAAAGCTGTACAGGTACTTTGCATATTTGCTCTCTTCAGTGACCATACCCCTCCTTTTTGGTTCTTGTTCCTCTCAATTGCTTGTCCAGCTATTATGTTCCACTCTTATTCAACCAGGCTATATATAACTGAGAAAGGCAGGAGGAGGAAAGGGGGCAGATAAAAAAAAAATAAAAAATAAAAGGGAATAAGGTCAATCCCCTGGAGGTAGACCTCTCCCTCCTCTCTGGAGCAGCAATTTCACATCTCCACCTTCTCCACCTGGAGACATGCTGGGGACTTGCAGGGCAGAACGTGTTTCCACTAGAGTTCATCTAAGGAACAATCAGCTTAAGCAGTTGTATTCAAATAGTATTAATGTTTTCAAATCGACTTCCTATTTTCCTGCTGGAAAACCTGCCAAACACACTCTTCAACAGACACTAAAATAATTTGGATAGTTGATATGCAATCCAAATTTTTAGTGGAAAACTGCCAGATTCGACATCTGTGAGAAAGTGGGTAATTTTTATTATCCACAGAGAGCATGCACTCAGTCCGATATTTTCTACCTCTACACATCTCTTTCTACTGGAACTGCTTTATGGTTTTACATGATCAATGGGCTGCCAAAAATTATTTAACCCCTTCACTGATATCAGAATCTAAGACCTTACTGTCACCATCTTAACAGTGTCCATCTAGCGGGAAATATTTTAAAATATTTATTTTCAACAGCAGTATGTTCTTATCTGTTACCTCTGACCTCTCTAATTACAGCAAGTGCAGATTTTTTTTTTTTTTGAGGTAGTGCCTTCTGATTGTTATTTGCCAAACACAAGAAAGAACATAGTCTCCTGGAAACAAGGGGTTAATTCCTTGCTTCCTCTTGTCCCTTCTCTTGCTGGAGAGAGGTTCTGTCTGAACAGCTGCTGGGGGAAGCAAGGATGGGAAAATGCTTTTGGGAAAGTAGGCCTTCCTGCTGAGGACCCTGCCCAACCCCGGCCTAAAAAGGTAATTTTTTTGCACTGAGTTTTGCTTAGGGCACCTTCCAGTTTATTAATGGTTATAAACATTTGTTTCTGCCTCTGGACCACCTAATAGGTCAGATACTCAAGGCTAGTGAGGTGCATGGTGTTATGCTGATTTGCACAAGCATGCAACCTGTATGACTTCTACTCTAACTTCTGGTTATCAGCATCACTTCTGGTTTAGAATTATTTTCACTGTCTCATTTGCAAGCATTAGGAAAAGCAGAAGATGAAAAATACAGAAGAAAGGAGAGAATATTATACAGACATTTTAACACGGTAGAGTTGTTTGGGTTTTTTGCTCGTTTTGTTAGTTGGTTCTTGTCGTTTTGTTTTGTTGTTTGGGTTTTTTTTTTTTTTTACACAAAAAACCCCGAAAACCCAAGACTTACTATTCAAAACTGCCTACTGAGGTTCCTTTAAATAAATGAAAACAAATAGTCCCCAGCTGTCTGGGCTGCATTGAAGAAGCCTATCCTCTGAGTGACGTGTAAGACTGAAAAGGTTTATCTCCTTCACTAAAAAGATTATCAAATTTCACTTTGTAAGTGCACATGTATATTTTATTTCTCAAAGATTACTAGTTTTCTTCTTATCCCCACCTTGTCCTGCTGGGAACAGGTGGCAGAACTCCTGGCACCAAAGCAATCTCAAAATGTATGCTAAACAGGGATAATTCATTGTTGTCTTAATGATCAGAAAGGAAGCTTCTTGTGGCAGTTAATTTGTTTTTTTTAACACCATCTCCCGCACCCCCCACCCCCACCCTTTTTTTTTTAATGTTGTAACGAGGCCAAACCTAAAGCTAGCGAGTGGGAAGCTTTGTGCTACTCATATATGTTTACTGCACAAATACCAGCCGTGGGGTTGCAGTGTCCAGCCTCTAGTGCAGAAATCCAGCTCAGTGCTCACAGTCATTCCAGCAAACCAGAGCACCACACAGAGCTATCAAGAGATCTTTTGATCTTTGGGGCTTTTTCAGTCTCAGAAATGAACAGAATGTTGTAAAGTTATGAACAAGGTAGAGAAGACTAAGAAACATCCTATTGCTGTGCTTTCAGAAGACATATGAAACAATGCATATATTTTATGACTTCCCTATCCACACTTAAAAAAACACCCCATATTCTTGTTGTGTTATGTCTAATTCAGACTGTTCAGTCAGAGTCAAGGACACTTCAATTGCATTTATCTTATCACCCTAACTGTGTGAATATCAGTAATTTTTCATATTTCATAGCTAGTTTCATCTAAGGATCTCACAGAACTCAGCAAACACCGGTGAACTAAAGGTCTGGTTCAGAAATGTGCATGGAGATGGAAAGCTCCCATTGACTTGGGCAGAGTTTGGATCAGGCTGTAAGTGTCCAGCAAATTTCAAGATAAGTATCATCATCATTTTACAGATAGGTAAATCAAAGGACTAATAAATATCATGGTGATAGTGCAGCAGATGCAGCACACTTGTTCAGTAATACCTGTGAGAGAAGAGCAAACATACAGAACAGGCTTAAAAACAGTGGGCACAGCTGAAACCTAGCATTACAGTCTTTCCAGAAAGGATGGTAACTAAAAATTATTACTCTCTGAATATACTCTGATACTCCCCTCCCCCTCCCAAATTTTGACCAATAAAGTATTATGGTGAACTGCAAAAGTGAAATGGTGTTAAGGTCTCAGAATGACAGACAATGAATACAAAAGTTCCCAAGAAATGAGACATGTTTTAGTAAGTGCAACATTAAAAAAAGATGTTAATTTTCCTGTATTGTGATACACTTTTCTTTTTGGATATAAAGCACTGTGTTTGAAGCACAACCAGCAAACTTAATTCCTACAGCAACAGACAAAACCTGAAAATCCAAATAAAAAGAAATAAAGTTAAGTTTGTTTGAAAGTCTTTTAAACTCTTGCATTGGTATCCCCTTTTCCTCTAACACATCTTACAGATGGCCATTTCTTACCCTGACATAGTGCTTAGGAACATGGTTTAGTGGTAGACTTGGCAGTGTTAGGTTTACAGTTGGACTCTATGACCTTAATGGTCTTTTCCAGCCTAAATGATTCTAAAACACCCACAGGATAGCCACCATAATGTAAAGCATATAGCCCTTCTTCGAATACTTCCATTGCTTTTGGTGGAAGAAAAAATAGCCTTTAATTTGAATGTTATTTTTCATATTTGGGATCCCACAGAAAGTGTCACCTCTACTGGATTTATCACTGATACCTTAGCAATTTCATATTGCACAAGATTATCCCCAGATGTATCTATATCAAATTCTGAAAGGTTTCCATCAACTGTGCCTTTTTCTTAAATCCATAGAAGAATGTCTCCAAACAAAAGGTATTTTCTTGGCAAACTTTTAAGTCTTCTACATTAGCAACTTTGGGAATGTGGGCACAGCCTCACAATATTTGTCAAGAGCTGCCAGTGTGGAGTGTGATATTAGACATCTGACAGGAGCCTCCTCCAGCAAAGCCTTCCAGAGCTTCCTTACTGTGCTGATGAACCGCTCCTCCTCCAGGGAAGTCCCATGTGAGCTCTGAAACCTTTCTTTATTTTGGAATGAGTAGTATTCAACTGCTGACAGAATGGAGAGGCCAAAATGCCACACTCTACACATAACTGTAATACTTAAATGCTCTTGTTTCTTCCATTTTGAGACCATATAATTGAATATTACTACACAGGCCAACGTTTACTTCTAGGAAGACTGTGAAGCCTTTCAGAAACCCAGCAATTGTTCATAATGTCTCCAGCAGTCACATACATCCAGTGCATGTTAACATACATCCTCAGCTCACAAATCTTCATTTACTGCCCTTTCACGAACACTCTTAAATTTGTCTTTTATTTTTTTCCCCACATATGCCTGCATTGATACAAACAAACCCTCAGCTAACTTAGTTGAATGATGAACAAAATATTCAGCCTGCATTTCCCAGCACAATCATAGTGAAATGTATTCACAATGTCTATTGAGAAAACTGAAATTTTAGTTACATTTCAGAGAATATTTAATTTTGGAGTGATATAATCATAAAAATCTGATTTAAAACCAAAAAAAAAAAACCCAACCCACCCCAAATTCTGCCTTAGGAGTATATAACACCATGAAAGTGACACAAGATATTTTGGCTTCTAATTAAAATCAGAACTAACAGGCTTTCTAAAATTGTAAGGCTTTAAGATAGTTTTGAATTTCAAGGGGGAGTTAGTAGTTAGGTCTTTTTTTTTTTTTTTTTTTTTTTACCCTAGGAACCAGCAGAAATGCTAGAAGAAAACCTGTAAACAGCCACATTGAAAAATGGGGTTTGTGATGTGAGTCTTGCGCTGATGACAGTCACTTGCATTTAACGAACTCCCTCTTTTCCTTTTTTAAAAAGTATGTAATAGTTAAACAATATGACTTTAAAACATAATATAAATATAAAACAAATATAAAACAAAACAAAAATATAAAAAAATTATTGCGGAATTCTTCTTAACTTCTATAAAAAGCAAATAATTAAGAGCAATGGAAGAGTCTTGCACAACTGGTATTTCCTTACATCTCAATGCTTACCATTATGTAGGTATAAAGATTACATCCGCCCCTTCCTGGAAACTGTAAAGGTCTTTAATTACATGATCACCTCCTACATACTAAAACAGCATCTCCCTATAAACATCTCCACACGTCAGATCTTACAATCTCATGTATTTACATTCACTTTGTTTTTGTAATAGTCAAGTACGCACAAGCATAAAGAGTTTGTATCACAAATAAATGTATCTGTGCATACACACACAGAGACAACGTGTGTGTATATATATATATATATATCTGGATGAAGAACTTCACTGCTGTGAGCAACAAGCTGGTACACAGTAATTACTTCTGTGCCCACACAGAGCTCCATTACTTTCAGGGGTACCTCATATGATCTGTATTTTTGTACCTTTAACAATACTTTTAAAATTACTTTACCAGATACCATCATACTCATACTACAGAAATAATGGAAAAGAACAGTAAGCATGATAAATACATCAGCTAATGGGTAGTAGGCTGTACAGCTCTGCAGAAAGATTATTACAGGCACAATGCCACAGATTTATTTATGGTTTAAAGCAGTGCATGTCATAAACATACATAGTTTTCGTAGGTGGAGTCATCTGACCCAATCTGGCAGAGCTTTCACATGGGAATGGCAAGGACTCCTCATTACCCATGAATTAATGCTTTTATTGGCAAAAAGTGTCTCCTATGTATATTCCTGAACGAGAACAATGTGAAGTAGTTTCCAGTGATTCATGTAAACTCTTTTTCCTTTTGAAAAACTGGCTGACTAACAAAGTCACTTCCTTTCTGAGTTCTGCTTCAGCTCTTCAGTCTTTCCAGCCATGCAAGCCTGCACATTGGGCTCATTTGTCCACTCTAGCAAAGAGCCTCAATTCAGGGGTGAAACACAGTTATCATTTAATACTGAGCTCCTACCATAGCTTAGCATAGCAAGGTAACTCAAATCTGCATCACAATCATATGTAAAATTCAAATATGCAGATACAGTTACTTGTCTCTGTATTCAGACAGACATTACTAATGCTGCTACAGGTCTGAAATGAAGCATGTGCTTTTTCAATGAACCATGGATTTCACATCTTACTGGAAAGAAAGGCTCACTGGCGGCTCAGTTCTCCCCAGCATGGCAATGGATGGCTCATTCAGTTCACGAATCACTCAATCACCAGCTCTGCCTGGCCTGACTCACTGGAAATCCCTAAGTCAGGTTTTGAGCAGACACTGTTCCCTTAACTTGCAGCATCTCCTGAGACCACAGAGCCTGGGGACATGATTGTACATACAACAAATAGGGTCCATGGGTTTGATTAAATTTGCATTTAAAAAAGCAGGACTGTATTCTACAGACATAATGTTTCTGAAGTTCGTGGACTTGGTTCAGGTTTTATCCTCTCAGTTGCTCCTATGATGACAGAGACAAATGAGTAACACCTCTTTCTAAGGGTGCTAAACCAGAGCACTTCTAATACTATGAAGACGTCAGCCTGAGTTCCACTATAAAGCCATTAAGAACTTGTTCTAAAGGACACAGCTGATTCAGTGTCCACAAAAGCAGTCTCATCCCCCTCTTACCACAGCAAAAATCATCCTTCTTATCCCTTGCTTTCCTCATTATACACCTGCCTTTGCAATATTCTTTTGGCTTCCCTTCTCCGTCACAGCAGGTATCTGCTGCTGTCCTGACTTCCAGTGCTCCTCTCAGCCTAATGTCATCTTACTTCATTCTCTTCAATTCTGCACAGCCAAGCTGAATCATCACTCAAGCCATCTGGCTGAACCACCCTCCAACACTTATTAATCATATTTTCAAAAATGTACACCAGGTATTTCCCATAGCTCCCCCCATAACCAAAACCATCCTGTTCACAAAGCTACTACTATATTCTCTTTCAAAACACCTCTTAATACCCTCCTCCAATGAGATGACTACAGAAAAATTGACAACTTTGACTATTAATATAATAAAAACACTAAATCATGCTGAATACCATTATATGGCTCTTTCCTTATTTTACCCATTTGTTTGACTTAAGGAAATATTTAAAGAAGTAATAGATAGGTAAACCCAAGAACTACAGGATTCAGGCAGCTTTCACTGGAACAATAACAACTGCATATTTGGGTAGAACGCAGACAACCCACAACTACCACAACAATGTTATGCCAAAGGAAAAGCCATTATCAGTATACCCAGTTCAAATTCATACCTTATGATACTGCACAGTGCGATAGTGGCTTTACATGAAAGGCTGTGGACCCATAACTCTACTGACATGAACAGGCAATGTCCAAAGGTTTCTTCTGAATCAAAACGACATATCCTAAAGGTTAATCCCAACAGCCACCCCCCATCTCCTTGTGGGCTCTGCTCTCTGCCTTGATGCATAAGGGGAGGGCTTTTATGTTGCTCCAGTCAAGCCACAACTGAGCCGCATATTTCCCGCAGAGCCAGGAAAGCTTCAGCTTTGTCATTTATCCAGTTTGGGGCACATACTATCTGGGCTCTGCACCTCTGAAACAGAGTTTGGAAGGTGCTTCATCTGGGTGTGTGCGAGCCAACTCCACCTCCCATAGCAGAACCCTAAAATGCTTTTCCTGCCAACACTCATGATTAACAAGGCAGCGAAAACAAAGTGTCATCTTTGACTGAAGTACAAGAATAGTTTGCATTATCCTCCTCTCTGCAGTTACTGAACCAGAGTCTTTGATGTATTTTTTTTTTTTGCTCTCATTTTTCCATGCAATTAAAATAATACATAATATTGGCTTCGCCTTAAAAATACTTTTCTTATGAAAAGCATTCCATTTGTATTGACTTTAGTGGAAGGTGCATGGGTATGTCAGAAAGAAGAACTAAGTCCTGGACACTTATATCTCCCTGTATACTTAATATAATAATTCAAACCTTGTTCGTTTAAAAGAAAAAGTCCAGCTACAGACAGCTTGCAAAGCACCACAAAGAAATTGCCTGAATCCCAAGAACTCAAAGTCCAGACAAGCTAATTCATTCTTGTTCAGTTTGGATCCCACTGCAGCAAACAACCCAACTTATATATGATATGAAGTCCTGCTGAAGTGCCTTGCTGACTGTGGACCTAGATATTACTGCAGCAGAATTAATATAAGTAAAATAAAGTTACCTTGTGCGGTGTACCAGGACATTCATTATCTCTACACATTTCCTTGGAGGGCTGGAAGGGAGAGGAGGTTCGAGCCAATGGAGGGAGTTTGGATGTTTGTGTCCAAGGGACCATTATGCCTCAGCACCCTGCTAATCTTTCCCAGTTTTCCTTTCTTCCAGGCTCCACAGCACCTTTGTTTCCTTCCATTTATCCTCCCCCTCCCCTCCCTCCCTTCCCCTCACTCTCTCTTGGTGGCCATTAACTACGCTGACAGTTTGACAGGCTGAAATAAGGAAATAAAACACTTAAACATTGTTTCCTGACGTATGCATTCATCTCCTCTGCCAAACACAGATATTGAGGAGATACTTCACTCCTCCTGTCAGCTCGCTAAATTATAGCCCAGCTCTCACAGCAACACAACTCTCAGGTCTCGTACATTCACTTGATCTGTCTTCCTATGGAAATGGCCCTTGCATGGCCTTCTGATGTCTTTAGCAGGAGCGTCTTATAGTTATACTTTTAATACCACATTTTCGTATGCCTAAGGTTGAATTCCTGTTAAAAACAGAATCTCATGCTTCTTCTGCTGAACACACTCACATTATCATGACAGCTCCACTTCTTGCTTGGATTATGACGAAACTACTTCAGAAATAGAACAAACTACATCGCATTAAACTTTGTGTCATTCTCATAACCCATTGCAGCAGCTGAGTAAACTAAAACCCAGCTTCTCTTTTGACCAGGTTTATTAGACTCTTTTATTTAAGTATTTTCTCCTGGTTGACAGAAAACATGCTGCTGGAGACTAGAGGCATCCCACCCTTTTTATAAAAAAACACTGCTTACAGCGCTGGCTTACAGGAGCCAATGTTGTTCAGCTCCCCGGGGGAAAGATGCAGTGATACTGTCACTGCTCATTACCTCCAGTGGGTGTTGCTGTGAACAAGCCTATGGGAAAAATGCAGGGAAAAGAAGAGTGGAAAAAAAAAAAAAAGAAAGAAAGAAAGAAAAAAAAAGTATTACAGAAGCTCATAAACATGTCCCACATCCGGAAAGTTTGCCTGATCCATATAACCAAAAAGAAATGAATGCCTGGTAAGAAACTAAATCATTTTACTACTTTGCCATTTATGAGTCTTCCATACCAATCAGATAAACACAAGCATTTTGTCCTTTATCTGCTGTGCTGGTGTAAGGCTACAATGGAGCAAAGTCTTCCTTTTTGTGATTTCAGGAGCTCCCAAGGTCTATGTAGAGCAGCACAGTGCTGCGGCTGTGGCCTCTCAGGAATGCCTGATGGCCAGCATCCGTCACAGAACAGACCAACCTGATGTCATCACCATCCCAAAATGGCCAAAGGGTTGTGACAAACAGGGTACCAAAATCCCAGGTACATGACACGTACCTGAAAAATTATGAGTGTAACAAACAGAACTATTTCAATAGCTCAGGATACACTGTCACTTTTTTCCCCTGACTGATGGGGAAAAGTAGATCAGGTTTCAGCTAGCAGGTGGAAATGTAGCAGAAGTAGGGTGGCACATTTTGGACCTTTGAAACAAATTAACAAAGACCTTTCTTTACACCCTGATTCTATAAATCCTTGCACAACTTTGCTCTCTTCCTTGCCTCCCGTTTCTCATTGTTTCAGATATCTCTAATCATGACCCAAAGAAGCAGTCTTTGAAGTAACTGTAATCCCACTGACGTGTAGATTTAATTGTAGGTAGGATGAAAAAACCCACAAACCCAACAAAAACTTCCACAAGGAAAAGTCCATATAAGTGATGCTGTTGAGGTTTCACTCTCTCTAAACATATTTTTCTATTTGTAAGAGTTGCTATTAAACAGCAGAAAAGATCCAAAGTCAATCACCCTAAAAATCTAGCAGAGCCTGAGTGGAAAAGTAATCCATTTGCTCATCTAGAAACAGTAAGGGCTTTGCCACTGCCTTCCAATATTGACTGTCCAACAGCAGATTTCAACTGGTTCCACCCATTCCTTTCATTATCCTCCAAAGACGTATTAATAAAAGTAGCAGTCTGTTATGTGCTGTTATTTAACTGAAAGGTTTTGAATTTCATGAATGAAAATGAAAGAAAACATCAATAGAGCAAGAGGAAACTCCAGTGCCTTACTACTTCCTCCACAGAAGCATGTAAAGGAGGCGGTCAACCAAAAAAACTACTGTTAACTCTTTGCCGACAATATGCACAAAACCTCCTAAAAATATCTAAGATTGACTTTCTTTTTATCACTGCAAATCATAAAGAGTTCCCAGCACACTGTCAGGGTGCACCAACCTTTTTCTTCTGTCTTTATTTCATACTGCCAGAGAAAAAGAGATCACGCCTACTTGAGATCAGTGCAAATCCCATAATATTTTTCAAGAGTTATCAGCTACTGATTATTGCATATTGGTGAATTTTCAGTTCAGTTATCTACTCCTCTCTGAAATTTTCTCTGATGTTTCAGACACATACGTTGCCATCCCACAGCTCGTGGCACAGACTCACTTATCCTACCAACAGCCTTGCATTCCTGCTTACTGCTAGGTAAAAAAAAAATAGTCCAGAAAAGCAAGGGTGGAAAAAAGGTAAAACAAGGCTGTTTTTGCAACTTTAGCTTTTCACATTATATGAAAGCTATCTACATTTGGTGAAGTTCAGACAGTATTCAATTTTATTTTTCTGAATAGCTATTCTACTCTCTCTTCATTTACAAAAGGTCTCTTCTTACTATTCCCCAGTAAATAATTTTTTTTAAATGAAAAAAACAAAAATAACCCACAAATGAGAAGACATATATTATACTGAAATTAAATTAACCAAAAAATATATAGGAAGTCAACAAAACCCAACATTGAAATGTCAGTAAAAGAGTTTAATTTCCTTTCATAGTTTTTATAGGAACAACTAACATTATTAATTTGCCTCACCATATTTTTTCTTTCTTATTGTGGAATAGTAGAATATTGTTATTTCACTTTCCTGAACTAACTTGTCATCTCCTCCAAGGTTTGCTCTTTGTACCTTACTTATAGAAAGAATGCCTGCTACTAGCACTGAACCTGGAAATACTTAAAGCCTGTATACTATAGGACTGTATACCATAGACAATATTGGTTTGGAACAGCAGACTGTTGCCTAAGATGGAAGTAGCAAATGTGTGGTTATCATAGTAACCTGAACTAGCATCCAGAACAGAAAAGTCTGAACTTCTCAAGAACTATTACCTACTTTATCCAAGCAATGCATTCACATCGTGGCTAAAGCAGCACTCATAGGGGTGTCCTGCAGCTTCCTGTTCCTCTGCACACACCTCATGACCTCATGCTCCTTTCCTCATAATAAAAGTGACTTTTTGGTGACCAAGAGAGGTCCATCAGGCAAGTTTGGAAATGGTGCTGTAAAGCCTGAGACCCAACGAAAAATAAATGGCAACCATTGATAAGTTCTGGTGTGAAAGCAACAGCCTACCTACTGGACATGGAGCTTGAGCCTTAAGTTAGTGATTCTATTCTGCAGGTTACGTGCCTTGCTGCCACCTTCAGACTTCAAAATCCAGACTTCCAGAAGGGTCCACCTTTCACTACATACAAAGCAAGGTCTGCACATACACTGCAAGGAGGGTCCCCTGCGGGGCTTGTGCACAACTTCCTTGCCCTCTATGAATATTAGAACATTCTTCTTACTAGGGCAGAATTTCCTCTTCAAAGTTTACGTGATGACTGTGTGTGCATGTATGCGTGCCTGTGTGTGTTTGCATGTGCAATCATGGCACTTTCCCAGAAATAGAGTTGACTGTCAACATGTTAAAGAAATTGCAGATTGCTACCTTTGTAGTAGGTACTGCATCTGATTATGGTTACCAGGGTTCTTCCACCTACTTGTAGCAAAAAAAAAAAAAAAAATCTTAGATCCTTCTGCAGGACTCTCTAAAACTTGCTGACCTTAGATTTCAGCCTGACATTTATTTTTGCCCAAGGTTTCTCAAGTGTCATACCCACTGGTATGAAAACTTCAAAAGTCAGAGTGTGAGGTGCACACACGGCTTGTAAAAATGATATAAAATCCTCCATGTTCAAATTCAAATTTACATACTATATGTCAACATATTATTATCTAAAGTGGAAACTGCAAGGAAATACTGAGCAGTAAATAGAGAAAAATATGAGACTGGAGAAAAATACCAGACATTGGGTAAGCCACAGAGGAAAAGATACATGCTTCTCACGTTCTTATTTTAGGAAAGTATCTTCAGAGGCAAACAAGTCTGATACAGCAGCTCTTCATTCACCTATAAATTAATGAACCTGAGCTCAAGGGTGAGCAATTGCTAGGCCTATGTTTCAAAGGCAATGCAGAAATGTAAAATAAAGGTGAGTGCAAGAAGGTAGAAAGTAGCAGGGAGCTCTTGAGAGCTGAGCTGAGACTATGGTTCAGGGCAGTGTCATGGGTGGGAAAAAGATTACAGCTGACCAGAGTAAGTGATCTTCCACAAGGTCAGCAGGATTCAATGCCACTAGGCAGGCACTGCACATCAAAAGCCATTGTGCAGTTGTCCCCTTAAGCGCAATATTTACAGCACACACTAAGAAAAAAAAAAGCATAAAATTGACTTCTCCCCATTTGATCTTGTGGTCAAGGAAGTTCTTTCAGACTATGTCTGTATCAGTATGCAGAGGATCGCAAACAGGCACAGGTAAAATGGGTAAGACCATTTACTAGCTGTCTTAGCTTATTTCAGCCTCTCCAGAAGTTAACTATTTAAAATATAACCGCTGTGTGAAAAAAGGAAACCTTATCAATAAGGGCATTTAAAGAGCAACAGTTTTGTATTCCATACAAAGGTCTTCTTTATACCAACACCTTCCTCTTAACCTGAGACATGATGTTAACAGCATCTTCCAGCAGTCAAGATAAGCATGAAGTGGTAGTCCGCCTCCATGAGTGTACCAGCCCCCACTGCCTGCAAAGGAAGTTACTACTTCAAATTATTTATGGAAGAAGGTTTATGGTAAAAAACTAGCCAGGAATTTTAGTGTTAGAAACAGGGGGTTCTTTACAAAGAAAAGGCCTCTAGAAACAGAAATTACTGCCCTTCCCATCCTCCAAATGGCAGAAAGCCAAACAAAATTAAACTTGAACACAGTTCTATAGTGTCTCAGCAAAAACATTGCTTGTATACCTCATCCCTTCCCCTTCTTTAAGGGCTGAGATCCTTAGATAGACCACACCTTCCACAACACATCAAAATCTGGTTATGTTTGCATTGTTCATGGCTTTTAGAAGAGCTCTGTTTCATTTTCTTTGCCAGTTTTACCTTTACATCAATAAGAACAAAAGACAGGTCATCAAAAATAACTAAAACCATTATAGTTATCCATTTAAGGTTTGATTAGGAAGAGCCATGAGTAACCTTTGCAGTACCACGTTATTTTGACAAATCAAATATTAGATTTAGAAAGAACTATTCCTCACAGCCAGTAATGCAAAAAAGGTCAGTATTCTTACCCCTGCAAAACTGCTCTGCTCATAATATCAATGCCAAATGAATTTTCCAAGTCAAAAATGGTAAGTGAGATGAAACAGGGCTTTACAATCCCCATTGAAATCAGCATTACTTTTTGCAGCAAACAGCAACAATTCACAGTATTAATCACAACTACCATAATCCCCCCAAAAGACCTGGGAGGATAAAACCCATAGAGCTGGGGTGGGTGGTGGAATAAAAATAATAATTAAAAAAAATATATCAGTGCTCAAATGTAAGATGAGTCTTAGACAAAGTCTCTGAAACTTCAGGAGCTTAACAAGTATATGTATGTATTTCATTTATTCTCTAGGACTTGTCTCAGCTGCTTTAACTCCCTCTTTCCACAGCTTACGCTTGCTGCTTCTCTACTTCTGTCTTCCTTCCACTTCTTTATCCCAAGACTGTTCAACTTGCTGGTCAGGATTTGGAAAAAAAAAAAAAAAATGGTAGGACCAACCAGTTAGCTCCTTCCTACTTTCTTCAGTGATAAAAGTTTTGGATGGAGGGAAGACACAAACCTCTCCTCGGTGAAGCCGCTTAGTTTACCAGACCTTGGAAATCACAGCAGCCAGTGACAGAGATCCACTTTCAAGCTGGTGCCTCTATGGATCTGCTAGCTGGGGCAGGGCTGTCAGCCCTAATGTCACAAGAGCTGGGAAGTCCACCCTGCACATCCTGAACAGACTCCATCTCTGCATACCATGCAGCTGAAGACAGCTGCAAATTTTAGAACTGGTTATAAGATGGATAAAAAACCAAAGTCATAAAAATGTTTATAAAAAATAAAGAAATCTCTTCTTCAGAAGCCTCTTTTATATGTTCACAAGTATTTAAATTAATGTGTCTGATGGAGTAATGAGAGCCAGGTAGAAGATGGCACTTCCTTCTGATGCTAAGATAATTAAAAGGGCAAGGTATTAACTAGCTTTGGAAAGAAAAAAACTTATATTGGTTGTTCTGGGGATTACGGTTCTGTCTTGATCCTACCTTCACTAATCACTGCATTTAGTCATTAGACACTTTGCCCATTCCCTGGAATCCACGTCTGCTGATTACTGTTTGCTGATCCACTCTTCAGCCAGGATTTGCAACACACGGATAGTGCTAAAATGCCCTTTAGAAAGGCCAGATAATGCCATTTCTGGTTTGTACTACCGAAAAGAGATTCTTTCACAGATACTGGTGTCAGCTACACCGTCATCATCTTTTTACTAATGTGCTCCTCACGCACAGTGGAATGCTGTAGATCAAATTTTTCTTGCTCAGTCAAATATGTATTTGCTGCTTATTTTTTAACATACCTAAGAAAAAACATAACATCACCACGCCGTGTCCCCCCCAAATAATTGTGAATTAAACATTACTACACAATTACAAATGCTGGCACACTGGATAGAAAGCACAAGTCACAGAATTATTATTGATGAAATGAATAATATTAGTATACATCCATCTAGTTAATACATACCTTATTAGCATACATTTATCTGAGATGAAAAAACATCCAAATATGCTATATTTTATGCAAATCACATGCAGATCACAAGGCTTCTGGAAAAGTTCCATTACAGCCTTTGGTGCTGCACAATGTAGGTACTCCTTTTCATAACCACTATATGCAATAATATTTCCAAAAATAAGCTGATAGAGTAAATGAAGTTACATAAGTGATGCACCTAGCCTACAGCACATAAAAGAAAAATAGTATGACAGGCCTCTGTGCCACAAATTCAGCAGCTGGTTATATATTTTATATAATGTAACCAGTAGGAACAATATTATTTACATCTTATATTACTGTACGAACAATCCAATTTATAAAATGCCTATTGTGTTTACACACAAGGAACTATCATAAATCCTGAATGCTAAACAGTGTGAATGGATGAAAGCCAGCTTTCCCACAATATTTGGCATGCTGAACTTAACATGCTTTTAAAGAAAAGGCAGTTGCAAGAGAAGGTTCCTCTGAATTCAGCTATCTACTGGTGCTGGGTACTGGTGACAGCAGAAAATCTCTAAGAAATTTAATCTTTTCTCATAATGAAAAGATATTCTTAAATTAACCTGAAAGGATGGCACCTATCCAGAAATTTTACCATTTTTAACATTACACTTTAATTAATTACAGAAGAACTAATAGTGGGGGGAGTATCCCATGCTAGGGAGAATCCCACTGCACATTTCTTGCCTGTCTCTTGCTCTACTGACAGGAAAGGTAGGTCAGTGATAAGAATACGTTCTTGTCCTTATCTGTCACCCTGGATTAACAACTTTGGGGAAGAAAGTCTTGGGAAACATGTACAGCCAGAGGACTGCATATCCAAACATGCAGATTTGTCTCCATGCTGCCTGGAGTACCTGGACGTTGTTATGCACAACGAGCTTCTGCTTTCACCAAATTCATACAGATTAGCTGCTTCTATTTCTGCTCCTCAGCGAGGCATCCAAAAGCCACCAACTCATCCCACCTTTAGCAAATACACAGCCATAGTGTATGCACGTTTTTTAAAAAAATAATAAAATTGCAGCATTTGGTCCAAATGCAAGTTATTTCAACTCAGCCTGCAATGGTACTGATCTAACCATCGGGACCAGGCCACCACCTAGGAAAGTTGATCCTCCTGGGGGATTGCTCACAGAGAAGCAATGGTCTGGCAGCAACAGCGGCCAGGATGAAAAACTTTGGGCACTCAATGACAGCATATCTCTCCATTACTAGCAGCTGTAGTCAGGAAGGTATTTCTCTCCACCATGGCTGCTTCCTGATATTTTCTCATTACACGATCTTAGTGCTTATTTTAAGGGGCTGGTCCCATTCTTCTGAGAAATTCAAGTCTTATGTGAGCACTTTGCTTAGAAACTGAAATTCACTGCTGGCCACAGACATTTTCTGTTCCAAGACTTCCTGCAGAAAGCTGCCCATCTATTCCCATAGCTTGCTTGACCATCACATCTTGTTAACACAGGACAGCTTACCAGAACAAGTTCTCTCTCATGAGATTTTAAATATTCTCTCTCTGTTTCCAGGCCAGAAACATTGCAAGAGAGGCTGTTCTTGCCTCATGTTAGTATGACAGCTGCCCTCTTGGCCAACACGCTGGGGACTGGACCAGGGAGTTCAAAACTGAAAGCATAAACAGATACAGCTTAAAGCAAAGAGCAAAGACTCGCTTGGAGGCTGTAAGAACTCCTGTCTTCCCTGATCAGCAGAGAGGGTGGGACTTAAAACATAAACTTGCCACTGGGTTGTACTAGTTACCACATTGATCAGTTTTAACATTGGCACCTTTTCTTCTGTTCCTGAAGAGTTCCAAATGGATATATGTTTAAGTGAAAGGTTCTGAGTTTTGTTCTTAACCTCGTCTATATTTTGACCACATCATAAAGATTCAAGATGTTGGTTTAACCTGACAAGTTTACCCACTTCTGGTTTTGCACTGTACTTCTCTGTAGCAGATCAATATGTGCTATATCAGTGAAGGCAAAGTGTTGCAATGGTGGTACATGCATCCTCTAAGATCAGACACGTGGTCATGTTCAAACCATGACCAAACACTAAGATCATGCTTGTGGTCTTGTTCAAGAATGGGGCGAATGGCAATGCACAAGAGTCAAGTTTTGAGAAGCATCAAGTGGTAAAGGACCAGGAGCTGTGAAATATAGGCTGAGGTCAGGCTACCACTTCTCCAATGACTGTGCTCAGTAAACAGAACTGGTCCCTCAGCACCCTTACTGAAGATATTTCTCTGTCACTTCCCCTCCCTATCACATCATTTGTCAATGCACACTGCTGACTCAGCCTGCCGAGGGAACAGCCAAAAATGCAGCCTGGTTGGTACCTCTGTACACTTAATAGTGGCCATAATCAGAAAGCAAGGACATCCTGAGGACTGCCTGTGAACTGTAGTAGACTACTATCTGGAAGCTTAATAACCACTGCTATTACACACCTACCATTTGTAGCCTTTGAATTTTTATAAAAAGTTAGTGGTATGATTTTCAAAAAGAGCTGGAGAGAATTAGGAGTCAGGTTAGATATTTACAGCCAGACTTAAGATGCGCAGGTGCCACTGTCTGTCTCAGGACACCTTTTACTTTCAGTTACTTACAGACTGTAATATTCATCCTTCTTTTAAAAGCAAATGATTAGCGTCTGGAGATTGAAGAAAAGTTCATGTCACCCCAGATGCCACTTAATGAGACATACAAGAAAAGCATGTGCACAAGCACTGCTCCTCAGTACATATTTGGCACATCCATACAGGCAAGTGTAAATGGACTTGACACTACCATCGTTTGTATTTTAGTATGAGATTGATTGCAGGTGGATGCAGAGACAAACCAAAACGAAACTCCAGGATAAAAAAAACACCTGCTAGTGCTAATAATACTGTTATATGTTTGGTAACTTAACACTAATAAAGACTTTCATGTCAACTCATGAAACCCTATTGTTACTGAGAAAATTAAAAGAAAATGTAAAGATGTGCTATGCTTATCTATGCTTGCTGTGCTAGGTGAAGTAGCTCCCAGACCAGCAGCCAGAACCCAGCAGCCCAGAAGCGTATGACAAGATATACTGCAGTCATGTCACAGCCTATCATACAGGAAACTTCTTCCTGACTGTATGCAACTAGTGGCTGGCATACACCATGAAACACAGACCTTGGATATCTGTATCTAACATGATATATGTGAAAGTTTAATCCTGCCTTAATCTGGTCTACCCCTAGATATACAGTATTGGTCTACATGTACCTCATTTTATTAAAGTGTTTTATATCTATATGAAAAAGGGCAGGGGGGGCGGGGGGGGGAAGAGTCTTGCTTATTGTAAAAATAAGAAATGTGCCAAATGTTCAACTACACTTTGCATGATGTGGCAACATCATAAATATAATGCAGCCTGAGGTGCTTATTGCGCCAATGATAACACTGGTACAGTTTCTTCTATACATGTAGAACAGAAAATACAACAATTGTATTTTATCCTTTAGTAATAAAATCTCTATTTAAAATAGTTAAGCAGTTATTACAGCTTTGGTTTCAATGTATTTCCCTTGATCAACACAACTTCCTTCAGTCATTCCACTCTTTCCAGTTGACTGATAAGCCTCCCCTCATTTAGCAATGCCTTTACACTGAATTTTTAGTCTTTATAGGTGGCACAAAGCTGCTTCACCTCAGCAAACCCAACAAGGAGGAATCCTGACTCACATATTTTGAGTTCTTTCCTGCTTTTCACTCCCTGCTGAGGAAGCAGTTTACTGCAGTTCTGAGCAAATGCAATTTACTATCCCCTAAAGCTGATGGTTCCAGTAGGAAAAGCAAGCTTTGGTGCCACCTGTTTCCTCACAAAAGCAGCAGTGACCAGAATCGAGGCCACAGTTCTGTCCACAGTTCATTCATGCAAACAGTCGGGATAGTTCACCAAAAAAAACCCAGGACCAGGACAAACACAATACAACATCCAAGTCCTGAGCTACTTTCTCAAGTGACTGGAAAGTATTTGCAGTATCTGTTCACCCCAGGCAAAGTATCAGCATTCTTTAGCAAACCTGCTTGAACCCCTTTGAACAGTTGTCTGGAGGCCCAGCCCAGAGCCGGGAGACAGGGCCCCTGAGAAGGGACACTGGGCGCCACAGAGCTGCAGCTCAGTGCAAGCCACTGTCACACAAAAAGCAAAGCACCACTAAGCAGCTGATGGATCGCATCTGGCTTCTGCACGAAGCAGTGACCCCCAGCACCCATGTACCTTCACAATACGCTTAGTTGTTGCCCTTTGGGTGCTTAACCTGTAATTTGGAAAAGAAAACCACTATGTAATACACCATCTTTGAAATATGACTATTTCCATTAAACCCCAGTGCTGCTTCTATTTTTTTTATTCTATCACAATGACTCATGGCTTTTGCCCCCATAAAAGAGACCACCCAACTGAGGGACAGCAACATCCCACATCCTCAGCATCAATTCACTGCAGAGTGCTCCCTGCTCAGCAGGTCTCTCTTGCAGCTCCATTTTAAGGCAATCCACTCCCTCCATGTTTTCCTCAGGGTTGTGGGTACCACCACACTTGCCGTATTTCAGACCTTTTTTGAAATTTAGCTCCTAACTTGTGTTATCTGACTTCAAGGATCCTCACTCTGTGTTGTTATTCTTGCAATGATGTCAGCAGTTGTCTTAACTGAGAAATTCAATTATCATCATACTTCTGAAAATAAAGTTTAATTATAGGCAAGTGTGATGAATCTGTAAATTATGATGATTATCAAAGTGAACAGTAGCATAACCAGTAACATTAAGAATATATCTGAATATCCTCATAGGTCAGGGTCCAAATCTTTGAAGTTGGTGAAAAGATTCCCACTGATGCTAAAAGTCTTTGGATTTCAATTAATAAGAGACAATTACTTAGAGTAATTAGCGCAATTCAAATAAATATTTTATTACTGATGTTACTACTCCTAATAATAATAAAAAAATTAAGTGCATTAAGTATTATTTGAATAAAGGTATTAAAACCAAGTAACAAGTGTAATCTAAGAAATACAGTAACGTGGTAGTCAGGCATCATGATATTCTGTCAATAATCTTTTGCAACACTAGAAAGTTGTCCCGGTTATTTACATAATATTTTCCTATTCATCTTTTTATAACAAAAAAATTGCAGTAGGAAAGAAGTCAATAAATATTTAAAGTTTAAACACAGTCAATTTTTTTAATATGATTGCTGAACTAGAATAGCAGCTTTATTTTTATTTATTTGCTTATTTTTACAGCCTCACATTGTGTTCCCATGTTGCTAGTGAAAACTTCTCCAGCTAAATAAATTCAGTTGAGATTTACCCTCACTCTATTTACTCCCTGAAACATAACTGTGATGTTTGCTGGACAATGAAGAAATAAACCCATCATATCTAAAAGAAGGATCTATCATCTTATCTATCTGTTTTAGTTAATGAGAAAATTTAACTGTGAGTCCACTGAGAGCAAGAGAGGCAGAGAGCCTCTCAATAAACTGTTGCACGTGGTAGGACTAATAGTGTACTGTCTCATAGCCATCATTAGGCTAGCTAGTAAGTAGTACATTATCTTTGGTTTTCTTTCTTTCTCCAGGGCATAGTCATGTAGTTACTGCTCCTCATTATCCTTGGAAGCTGTAAATTTAAGTGTAAACTCATTGTCTCTGCAGGGGTTGCAGGTGAGTAGCATGTAATGTCATTTACTCCATTTTCTCCACTGAATTTTGTAGAACTGTATTTTTAAAAGATTCTTCTCCCCCCAAATCATCCTCACTAACTGCTGACTGTTTGGATCCATTCTGTAACCCCTCTGGTTTGACCAGAAAGATCACTTGCTGCATTCAAGGAATCCACATCTGTGTGGTCCCAAAAATGATGTGTGGCCACTACAGGATCTCATAATTTAAACGAGGGTGCTCCTGGGCAGTGGTGGGACAGTGGCCAGGCAGCTTCAGGCAGCAGGGGAATTTATTCGATCCACTTTTATTACCAGTTGCTCCACCACTGCCTGCAGTTCCTCAATTATGGCTAGCAAGCCTTACCTCAAAAGCTAACGAGGGAGGCATGTTCTTTCCTGCTTATAGGAGCTGCAAATACATCAAAAAAAGAAAATTTACCCTTTTATTGACTCAGATACCAGCTCCACGTTAAGCCTGAAGCTTCCAGTTCAGCTTCTTTGCTTGCTTGTATTATTCAATTAATTTTTGTGGGTAGCCAGCAGAGACCCACATTAAATAATACAATATGGAAGTAATTATGGCATTAGAGCACACGACACAGAAATATACAGGGCTGGATCACGTCTAGCGGCTTGGGAAGGACTTACAGTCCCTCATATGACCTGTCCACATCTAAGCCACACAAAAGAGGGCTGGGTGGAAACAGAAACTGCACATTGAGTGCTGCCCGTTTCTACACAGGCTGGCAGAATAGAAGAGGGAAGAGATCCCAGTGCAAATAAGCAAACATGATGACAGATGTAAACTACTAATTAATATAACCAAAGGTGAACCAAAGAGAAGAGACTGCAAGAAACTATCATTCTGTGAAGGACTGAGCTAATGACTTCAAGTACAGGAGGCCACCTTTGATACCACAGAAGACTCCAGCCTGCTGACCTGCAACCTGTCATGGAAGAAATGCAGATTAACTGGAGCCAAATATACAATCTACCGAAACAAAAATACCTGTATTCACAGAGACAGAAAATGAGATGTCAAAAGACAACCCTCCTTCCTCTCCTCCAAGGAGTCACAAATGCTAGTGAATCAAAGGAAAACAGATGGTTTCAACCTTACACTTAATTCAGCAACAAGAATAAAACATTAACCAGCAAACACTGGTGCTCTAGTTCTTCCAAGCACGATGTATGTCCACAGTCAGAACAGCCTTATGCTTTATACGACTGGTTCAGAGAAGTCATGAACAGTAACAGGACAGTAACAAGAAACCTCACAGCCTTCAAAACACAACAGAGGAGGGAATCAAATCTTCTGGTGCTGTCAAAACACAGCAGTATTATAGGCATAATTGACTGGAGCTTATTTTGGGAAAGTTGAAAAACAAATTTTGACCTTTCAATTGCTAAAGTACCTATTTCAAAATTATCGTAAAACCTGTTTCATAAATTTCTTCTACATCTTTTGATACATCTGTATTTATAGGCAAAACCATCAGGTTTAGCAATTGTCTCAAAAAAGTTTATAAAGAATGAAGGTTTTATAATTTTATTTTTGTGGTTTAAAGTTGTATACACATGTTAACAGTTCAGCCATTTTGAAAATCATTAACCTAATGATAGTGTAGATAGTTTTAAAGGCTTATTCCTTTAGAGAGAGAAACCACTGAAATGGGCAAAAACATTGCAATTTTTTCCAGTTAAAAAACATCCAAAGGATCAACAATACCGTTTGAATATGCTGCTTTGGAAGACAATTTAAAATTTACTGTAAAAATATCTCAAAAAGTATTCTTCCTGTTCGCTTTTTTCAAAAAAACTAATCAGCACAGCATGAGTAGTAATTTTGTGATTCGATCTATCAAGTATTAAGACTGTTACTAGATACACTGAATAAATGTTATAAAGCCTATGAAGCATCAGTGTCAACCAACTGGCATTAGGAAACAACTTTGTTAAAATGTAACTGATAGTGAATTACTAACCCTGTTGTACTGTCAAGCTTTAATAGTCTTCCACATTGAGCCAAACTGATACAGTATATCTGGAAGAGCCTTATGTTTTGTAAATATTAATCCTTTAGTGGATTACCTGTATTTTATTATTTTGCATAGTCCAGCTGTACTGCATTTGGCTAAAAATTGACATTGTTAGCAAGGAAGAGATATGCAGCAATGCTAACTTCTTACCTAGTATTTCCTTGCCTGGATTCAAAGAAAGAAGAAAACAGCTGCAGGTCATATCAACTGGACAGATTACTGTGGGCAACCAAGAACTCAGTTATATCATAAAAGACGTCAATATAGCTTAGTCTCAAATTAGGTTCTCATAATCAACGGAATTCACGGTTCCAAGATTTTCTTAAAAGACTCCCAAATAATTAAGTCACATTTTTGACCAGGCTAAGATGTTCAATTTTAGGAAATAACTCTAAAGTTAATTTTCAATTTTAACCAAATATATCATAGCTGCACTTCTTAAACTTTGCATAATACTTTGATCATTTCATATGTAAATCCATTCAATCAACAGGACAGCCCTATGAAGCTATATATGTAGATTTAAGTCACATACTACTATGTAAGTCAGAACTCACTGATATTTACAATGTATATTTATAATCTCAACTTGTTAAGACTTTTATTCTTAGAATTTTGCAATAACATTTATTAGCTATGTTAATGTAACACCAGTATTTTATTCTTAAAAAATTGTCATGTATATAAATGAAACTAATTGATTACAAGAAAAAAAGTTACAGTTCTTAAACATCAAAGTTCACAGCACTGCATACAAAACAAATACTTCAATTTACATACATAGCCAGATATGTTCTTTAGAAATGCAAGGGATAAGATTTTGGAAGGACCAAGAATTCAATTGACTTGAGAAAGCATGAGTTGAGTCTGGTTTTCAGAGGCTGCTGAGACACAATTTTGATTCATGAGTTTTCTCCCCACCACCATTTTAATGAAAGGATAGATTTTTCTCCAAACATGTCTGGACCTTGAAATACAACAGGAGTTACTAGGTCACAATCAGAAGACGCCCTGCTGTATAGATATTACAATATTGAAATTACTTCCTTGTGTCATGATATATCAATACCTTTGTTACAATAAATGTAGATCAAGTAAAACATTACCTAAATGAAATAACACATACATCCTGAACATTTGTAGCTTAAGCAATAAATTCTACCAAAAATATATATATTAGAAAGCACTTTTTTGTTCAAATCCATTGTTTCCCAACAAGCATTAGGTTCCTAAATTATTCCAAAACAATTTTGGAAGTGAATTTGGGCTTATAAATCATATTGCATCTGAAAAAATGTCATTTTTAGTTCCTTTGTCAAATAATCCATCATTTGATTGAAGCAAAATGAAACAGAAGAAAAAGATAAAAGGACAAGGGACCTGGGAGAAGGAGCATCAGTATTTCTGAGTATACTACAAACTACATGTGCTTCAAGAAGTTGTGAATGTCAAGCTCAATTACATTTTTATATCTTACAGGACTATAGCTGCATTAAGAAAAATACACGGATACACACTAGTGTTTATCAGGTCAATAGGCTTATACTGGCATGCCAAAACAGTACACACAAACTCTTCCCCCACCCCCCCAAAAAAAACCACCACCCAACCCTGCAAAAGTCCATGTTACTCTCATCACATACTAAACAAGATGCTCTGGGATAAACACCACACTGGTGAACATGGCAGGTTACCAACGCACCCGGTACACAGAAGGCTGCATGTTCGTAAATGCAAAGCATTTCCTGGATACTCAATACCATAACTTGATTGAGTATAGCACCTTCTTAAAGACACAAGTCATTCTTCTGCTTGAAGGACATTAGCATCCTGTATCCACAGCTCTTCCCAGGTTAAAGGACTCAAAAGCACCAAGAGCGCTGCACTCAGCCAGAAGCAGCAATGCTTAAACAGGCATGGCACAAAAGTAGCTTACCAAGGAAATCTCTGCTTTTCTGCTGCCAATAAACACTTCATGAATAAATCAATATGTCCCAGGACTACTCCAGAATCACATACTGGAGTAACAAAAATCACTGACTTTTCCTGAATGTCATAGGATAAAAGGAGAAAAAAAAAAAACCAAACAAAAACAAAAAACAGAAAAACAAAACCAAAAAGCACACACCCAAACCCATGGGCACTCCTCCTTACTCCTGCCAACACACTGAAGAAGACAGGGTGAAAGTCATGATCAGGAATGACACCACTTCAAGTGCCATGAGAAGTAGGTTGGTTTAGCCCCATTCTTAGTGGACATTCCACTTGCACTAGCACTTCAGTCTGCATAAACTAGGAGGCATGTTGGCAATCCCAGACTAAACCGCAGTCTTGACTCCTTCAGTTCTCAGTGCTGCATTTGACATGGTTACAGATGGGTGGCCTGGTCTTCCTCAGCTAAATCTTTGTTTATTCACAAAGCACCCACTTTCAAGGAGTCAGCCAATTAAGTTTTGGTTAATTTCTGATGTATTTATACCACCATTTAAGAAAAAATGAAGAGGAAAGCTAGAATATCTTAACCACCTTCAATAGTAAATTTTAATTCTTCCTTTGGATGGAATTTCTCTGTATTGTTTAGTTGCTGATCAAAAGCTGAACAGTGATCCTACTTGGATTGACACAAAATTCTTCAAGGGCAGGCCAACTGAATGGCTGCAAAGGTCATGCAGACACAATCACTGCTTTGCCTTGGGTCACTTTGCATCAAGAAGTTTCCAGTTTTTCTTACAGCCCCTCAGCTCACACTACAATCGCAGGGAAGCACAGCAGCCCTCTCCCTTGGCTCTCCTCTCACTGCACCCTACCCACACTGACCTACAAAACACAGCTCCATTTAGTGGCAGCACATTTCACCTCCTTTATTCAAAACTAGGCTTCAGAACTAGACGTGGGTGAAGTATCTTGGTGGCTTTCTTGAATCTTCAGGGAATTAAAATCCCTCATTTCTCAAATGTCTTGTAACATCTGTGCTTTGTTCTTGCAGGGGAAAACTCATACCCAAATTTGACCACATCAAAGACCACAGGCTCACTGCAAAGTTCAAAAGAGCATTGCTCCTGCTAGTGGAGGCAGCTCTCTTTGCACAGCACTTTTGAAAAGCAATCAGAAATTGGGACTTCATAGTTCCTATCCCAGCTCCATTTTCAAAATAGCTGCAGGGGAGAAATGGAACAAACCTCCATTAGAAATACTGTGGTTTGGGTGCCACAGGGCATTTCTGAGAACTTCAGCTGCAAGTATTCAGTGTACTTTCATGTATGGAGGGTAAGGCAGGCCTCTATCTCTGAGGGCACGAGAGGTTTGACATAACGCCTGCAGAGTGCTCAGAGGACCCCGGATGAAAAGCACTCTAGAAGGGCAAGTCTTGCCTATGCAAGTTCGACATCAGACCATGCTTCCAACCTCTTTTAATCAGGAATAATATTTCTTTCCATTATTAGTTTAGGCAATGGTTAAGAAGAAAAGCTTTTAAATGTATATATATATATAGCATAGAGAAAATCTGCAATTCAAATTGATATTTTTAATCTTAGAAGTATTTTGGTGGAATGGAGTGAAAAATAGAAGAACAAGTCCCATAAATCTGTCACTCGCATAGCACATCACTCAAAGCTTTCCCCAGCCCACTGAGGAGGAGAGCCATACAGCTTTAAAATGACTTCATTCCCATATTTACATATTTTTTAATAGGGCTATGATGAATCTCCTTCCGCTTGACTCCTATTTTGAGCTGTGATATTTTAATCTCCATTCTTGCTGCAACTTAGCAGATGAATGTGCAGTGTGACAGAGCTCAGAGGAAATAGTATAAATAAAGCAAAGTGGAGCTATGACATCTCACATTTTATAGCTTTTTTATTGTAGCCTAAGCATAAACAGAGCACAGCTGTGTTATACTTACTGCTGTGAGCACTCCCCCAGCTCCAACCCCCTACTGCTTTTAAAGAGACACTGCCCCTACTCAGGATCCTCTGGGTACAAGCACTGCTGTTCCTTGCATTGCTAACAGAAGCAACCCCCCCACACCCATTGCTTCCCTTCCTTTGTTTTTACTTTTTCTTCCTTCTACTGATTTGCCCCCTTGCCTTCCTCTCCCCTTGCCTCCGAATGGCCCAGGATGTGACCCTGCAGTCCCCAGCGTGTACACGCAGCCAGCGCTGTGCTACTACCTACAGAAGGATTCCTTTCTTTTCTTGCTGTTGTAATTTGCTCTAAGTACACAGACACATATGCAGAGCACAGAAACAATTTGCAAAAACAACACTTTTATCAAAGACTTGTAACTAGCTGGAAGTACTCAAAATATTGCCATCTTTTAACGGTGGTATTTCACAGAAAGGGTTCTCACATTTCTCATCACTTCTTGATAGTTTTTTTTTCCCCCACAGAAGTCAGTCAAAGAGAAAGAAGGAAAACACACTTAACTTTACTCCTGCCTATTTAAAAGCAAACTATCATGATGAATTCCTAGACAGCAAAAACTCTTTTCAGCTCAGGAATTTAAGAGATACCACAAAGGATCTCATCATAATCATCACCACACGTCAGCTGAAAAAGCTCCCATTTGAAGCTTTAGACAAGAAAATCACAATGCACCTGGACATTTTCATGACTATAAAAGATAAGGGCAAATCCAATAGCCAGCAGTTTACCCCACAGAGTCCAAGAATGCTGTTTATCCTTCTGGCATGTTGAAAAGTTTTATAGTTGGACTCAATCTTAAAGGTCTTTTCTGACCTAAATGATTCTATGATTCTTTGAAAGTGCTTCTCCAGCTCTAGTTCCAACATTACAAACAGGCAAATCTAAAATACAATGTGTAAGACTTTCTTCTGCTACCCATTAAAAAAAACCAAACACACGCACACACACACATACATACACATACACCTCAAGGCATTGCAGTGGTTACACTGAGCTTGAAAACTGCATCCAACTTTCAGAAAATACAGGGCCAAGGGACATACAGGAAAGTTCTTTGCTCAAGGAGGACCATGTTGCATTTCTTATCCCCTGTAACTTGCTACTAACGGCTTCAACAAGGAGGGAATTCTCAGTGACCACCAATGCTAACCTATGAGCTATAACCTAGTTCTTCTGGCTATTCTCTGCTCTCCCTCTATGCCCCACTGATCCTTGAGAGGATTTGCTGCTTCACTGCTACCTGAAACATTTTCTGCAGCTATTTTCCCCCTTTCTGGGGTTCAATATAATCTAGAATAAAGCATCATGCAATGCTCATACAAGCAAAAGAAAGTAGTTAAAAATAGCAAAATAAAACTATGCTAGATATGCATCAACAACTGTATTTTTAAAAAATTATATAAATTTTAAAATTCATCCAGAAAGCATGCTGAAATTGTTTACACATGGGGAGCTGATTAAACTAACAAGCTTTCAAAGTTGAGATCTCTGGATTCTCAAGTGTGCCCAAAGTCACCCCTCAACTCATGACTTACCAAGCCACCAGCCTGATACAAAGATCTGATTAGGAAACTGCACTGTTTTGAGAAGATTAATATGATTCCTTTGTTTCGCAGGAAGATTATCACATCATAAGAAAATTAATAAAAAAAAAACAGTTATCTCGAGTCACCTGTCTATTCCCTGAAATCCCATAGAGCTTGTCCAATCCTACTCTGCTTATACAACCTGTAATTTCATAAAGAAGTTGCCATCACAAGATCATACTAAGCACTTGCTCTGTGTCATGTCTGTACTGTAAACAACCTCAAGCATTTTTGGAGGAGGGCAGGGATTGTAAGGAAAACACATCTGCACTGATACTTAAGAGATTCCTCATCAGCCAGAGTCACCGTACCCAGGAGGCACTACCGAAAGCTACCCACACCCAACGCTTCATTTGCAAACTCTTCCAAGACCTGGTATGAGGGACACCTCACCTCTCCTGGGACACACTAACAGGCAGAGAGCCATGAGGGGGTCTTGGAGCTGTCACTCAAGGCCCTGCAGTGGGCTGGTGAGTCTGGGAAGGGAGCAGAAGAGACTGACCTCGGATCCAGAAGCTCAACACAGCCCAGCAAAGCCACCAATAGTAGGTTACTACAGGCTTTCCACCACTGCCATCCACTTAGGAAGCAGTTATGTACTCCATGCTGACCACAAGACCAATCCTATTTAACAGTATAGTCATCATCAAGATGTGCTCACTCTGAATAAGCAAAGACTGAAGGAGGAGGGCCATAAATTTACTTTTTACTGGGAGAAAAAATAGACACAAGAAAAGATAGAGGAAAAGGAGAAAAAAAGTACAGCCACAGAACAATACATTTTCCCCACTACCTACCAACACCTATCTCCTGTTAAGATTTTAACTACATTTTTTCAAATTCACACATGATGTCTTCTATAATAATTGTACCACCAACTTCACTTCCCTGTGGATGGATCCTAAGTACTTCTCAAAGCTCAGCAAATACCTAAAGCTGTGGCCAGGGCCACTAAAAATCAGTACTCGAAGTACTGTAGAAAAAAATGAGACATTGCAATGAAGCCTGGAAACTCGGACTACCTTCCAGCCTTCATGCCTTTCTCATCTCCACCTGGAAAAGATCCTGAAAATATTAATCACTACATTATTAAGCACATTTTGAATGAGAAGAGGGTGACAACATTATGATACAGATTTAATGACAACAGTGGGAACTGACCCCTTAGGTACAATATTAAACATTATTTCTGACAGGGATGCTGAATTTGGAAAGCTTAATCCAAGTCAAATAATCTGCAGCTACAACTTAGACCTTCCCCTTTAGAATTGGCCTAATGGGAAATTATAATCAGTATGAGATAAAACCCTCTATGAGTTTCCAATTAATACGGCTGACCCCCAAATTCCTTTGCACAAACTTCCTGCCTGTTGCTGAAGTGAAAGTTTGATTAGCACCACCTAAAATGTCTCAGACATTAAACAAAAGTAACAGTCATGTACATGCAACAATGCAACAAATCAGCACAGGTATGACAATGTCAGGGCATCACCAATTCATTCACAGGCTGGTACAATACTACATAATTATGAAGTAGCTCTCACCTACTGTTTTTGAAGGGTAAATATGGCTAAGACCCCGGTTTCTAGAGAAAACTTCTTATGCCCTGAAAGGCATTTCCCTTATAGGCCACCGCACTTCTCATCGACAGCTTTCAGCCAAATCAAATGGAAGAGGCTGCAGGCAGCAGCTGTAGGGTACCTGCTCTGACAAACAAAGAGAGGTAGCAACGGGCTTTTTTCCTCCTTCTTGTTTAGTTTTCAGTCACAACAAATGAATGAAATGAACCAAAGAAAAGAACTAAGCTGAGAAAAAACAAAGTAAAATTAGTAACAGGCTAACAGCATATACCCACTGCCTGGGGCAACATACGGCTGATGGATGATGACAGCCAACAGACGAATCCTCATTCCCTGTCTACTAAACAAATTAGTAATCTCATCAATATCGTCACTACATCCACCTTTTGCAGCAGCTGCTGCTGCAACACAACTGCTGTTAAGCTTTAGGGGGAAAGCCTGGCTTTGTCTTATAGTTTGCCAAATCCTGTGGGCAGTCAGGGTTGCCACCTTTTGGAAAGCACAATTAGCCTGATAACAAGATTTTTTTGTTGTTGCTTAATTTTTATTTTTAAAAAGCCTGCAGAGCTGTGTATTAAGGTGACGGTCACCTGCATGGCACACTGAAGTCTTAGGAACCTGCAGAATTTGCACCTTCAGGGCCTTCCCAGCTATCAGTGTCTCTCCCATTAAAGTCTGAGTTCAGAAACCTTAAGCTTGAAGGGTACACCAGAGCTCCTCCTCAGACTGAGATGCGGCTTTACACTCCACTTTCCCAATTACTGCTGAAGTTTCTCTCAAAGTGACTACAAACCATGATTCTCAAAAATAAAGAATAATTTTGGATATCTAACACACCTCACTTCTCCCCTGCCCCAAAACTGTTCTGAGCCCCATATAGTACTGGCACTCACAACACTGCCAAAAAGACACAGCATCATTACCTTGACTTCCAAAACTGATCAGAAAAATTACCTGATTCAAACACATTCCTATCCAGAAAAAAAAATAATATTGCAACAGCACTCAACACAAATCATGGCAAATCATTTGTTGCAAGAAGTCAGGGTTATGAAGTATCCCAGCAAACACCCTCAGTTTGCAAATTTTGATACCTACAACTTCACTTTTGGAGTTTACGACCTTTGGAAGAAGGAGCAGGCAACTCAGGAGGACTACAAGGATGTCATGAAGTTATGCATGGAGAAAATTAGAAAGGCCAAAGCCCCACTAGAACTTAATCGTGCTACTGCCATAAAAGACAATAAAAAATGGTTGTACGAATACATTAACAAAAGGAGGGCTAAGAAGAATAACCATCCTTCATTGGGGTCAGGGGGAAACATTCAGGCTGCAGAAAAGGCTAAGGTACTTCATGTCTTTTTTGCCTCAGCCTTCAATAGTAATACTAGCTGTTCTCTGGGTACCCAGTCCCCTGACAAGGGTGGAGAGCAGAATGAAGCCCCCTGTAATCCAAGGGGAAATGGTTAGTGACTTTTTACACCAACTGGACACACACAAGCCTATGGGGCTGGATGGGATCCACCCGAGGGTACTGAGGGAGTTGGCAGAAGCACTCGCCAAGCCACTTTCCATCATTTATCAACAGTCCTGGCTAACTGGGGAGGTCCCAGAGGACTGGAGGTTAGACAGTGTGATGGTCATCTACAAGAAGAGCAGGAAGGACGATCTGGGAAACTACAGGCCTGTCAGCCTGACCTCAGTGCCTGGGAAGGTTATGGAGCAGATCACCCTGAGTGCCATCATGCAACACATGCAGGACAGCCAGGGAATCAGGCCCAGCCAGCTCGGGTTTATGAAGGGCAGGTCCTGCTTGAGAAACCTGATCTCCTTCTATAACAAGATGACCCACCTAATGGATGAGGGAAGGACTGTGGATGTTGTCTATCTGGACCTTAGCAAAGTCTTTGACACTGTGACACTGTTTCCCACAGTGTTCTCCTGTAGAAACTGGCTGCTCATGGTTTGAACAGGCGTACTTTATGCGGGGTTAAAAGCTGGCTGGCTGGCCAAGCTCAAAGAGTGGTGGTGAATGGAGTTACATCTGGCTGGCGACCGGTCACAAGTCACATTCCCCAGGGCTCAATATTAGGGCCAGTTCTGTTTAATATCTTTATTGATGATCTGGATGAGGGAATTGAGTGCACTCTCAGTAAGTCTGCAGATGACACCAAGTTGGCTGAGAGTGTCGATCTGCATGAGGGTAGGAAGGCCCTCCAGAGGGATCTGGACCTGCTGGATCAATGGGCCAATTGTATGAGGTTCAACAAGACCAAGTGTCAGGTCCTGCAATGGTGAGGCCACACCTTGAATGCTGTGTTCAGTTTTGGGCCCCTCACTACAAGAAAGGCATTGAGGTGCTCAAACAGAGAAGGGCAACAAAGCTGGCGATGGGTCTGGAGCACAAGTCTGATAAGAAGTGACTGAGGGAAGTGGGGTTGTCTAACCTGAAGAAAATGAGGCTCAGGCGAGACCTTATGGCCCTCTACAACTACCTGAAAGGAGGATGTAGGTAGGTTGGGGTAGGTCTCTTCTCCCAAGTAACAAGCAACAGGATGAGAAGAAACAGCCTCAAGGTGCACCAGGGGAGGTTTAGATTGGATGTTAGGAAAAATTTCTCCACTGAAAGGGTGGTCAAGCATTGGAACAGGCTGCCCAAGGTAGTGGCTGAGTCACCATCCCTGGAGGTATTTCAAAGACATGCACATGCAGTTCTTAAGGACATGGTTTAGTGGTGGACTTGGCAGTGCTAAATTAACAGTTGGACTTGATGATCTTAAAGGTCTTTTCCTGCCTAAACAATTCTATGATTCTAAAAAGAAGGAAAGTCTAATATATGCTGTGCAAATAGAAAAATATGTACACATATATGTTCACATGCATAGACATAAAATTGCTCTCCCTTTTCCCCCACACAATTCACCTAAAAAGGTTTTGCATTTTTCATGAAGTTAACAATTTTTCTTAAAGGTCTTCAAACAGTAAAGCTGGTTAAGTTTGTTAATGTCAACAGAATATTTACTTTCAGTATGCTTCATTATTACACAAAATATTTGCCAATTATTTCGATTTATCAGTTTCCACTTGAAAATATGCTATATGGAATGACTTCCTTCCGAAGCAACCCACTATGTATACCCATGTATGGATCTGTGTACATATTTTAACTACAGGAATTTGTATGGATCTGTGTACATACCTTAACTACAGGAATTCACCAAATACTCACTAGAAAGCTTCTAGTGGTTACATTAGCATTTTTCTGTCTACAAAAAAATTTCAAGTGTTCCAAGTAACAGTTGATGCTTAATCCCACTGACTCAGCCTTTCTAGTTGTTAACAGCTTGAAACCTTAACTGGATGTCAGGACTGGTGTCTTCTCTTGGGGTCAGCTAAACCAACAGAATATGTGTTTTCTCCTGTTTGCTTCCATAATTGACTCTATGAAATATTCACAGTGCTTCTTTGTGCTCAAGTAAAATATGCAACTTTCTTCTGTATTCTCTAACAGCTGGCACAGGGATACGTTCCTGGAACCCATTTAGTCAAAATGTATATTGCATTTATGTTCTAGTTCACTAATTCACATGTACAATAAATATTCCAAGAATTAAACTTAAATATTGAAGGATCCTCATTGTCACATTGAAATATTTTACCATTTTTAACCAAAACACTCTCATTTATTTTCCAGTATTAAATATCTTGCTGTCTAAGTAGCCAGTTACTTCTTCCCCTACATAATACATAAGAAACCAAACAAAACCTTCAAGCTCTTATCACGTAACAAAAGAAACAAAAGTTTTGCTACTACATGTGATTTTCTCATTCCTCCCCAATTTCTTGTGGGTTTTGGTTGGTTATTTTTTGGGGGCTGTTTCTGTTTGTTTGGGTTTTTTTTGTGGTGTCCTGTCCCCTGTCCAACCCTTACCAGTTCTTTAGCAGTATCATAGGAATATTCTCTTTGGCACTTAATCATCCACAAAAAATGTTCTATTGCTTCATAAACTCCATCACAATGAACATAATCCTTCAGTTAAGTGCCAATTAATTATTAAAAACATTCATTTAGGATTAACAATCATGAAATAGATACAGTTCTATTATGTAGTTGTTAATCCTCAATAAATCTACTTGCAACAGACAGCATTTTAGTATGAGAGCTAGCCTACTTAATCTAATGCTTTATATTTAATTAGATAATTATTGCATATTAAAAAATACATTCATTAGGTTTAATAACTATGTAATAAGCATACATCTAATAGACAGATTAGTAATCCTCAGAAAAGGAGATTTTTTTAATAATCACTTGTATTAGCATCCAAGAGCTACTCTCCAACATGAAGGCCAGTATGTTACATCTTCCCTGTCTTGATCCACACTCTTTTTGGACCCCAGGATGAGGACAGAGGAGCCTGAAGTTCACCTGCCTACAACTCTTACATTCCCTTGAAGCACCTGAAGTCACACCTCTCCAGAAAGGAGTGCAGCATTTGCTAACATCAACTGTATGACATGGCCAAATAGTATTCTTGATTTCAAGACAGAGGACTTAATCTGAAAGGGATAAGCAGATTCAACAAGATTAATCTCTAAAAACAAAGAACTCACTGGGGCTTTCAGTTATTTGGAATAGGGCTAAATGCATATCCAGCTGTACAGAGATGCATTTCTTGCTATTTTCTCTCTCCTACTTTTTTTTTTTTTTTTTTTTTTGGGGGGTGGGTGGGGGAGTACCTTCTTCAAAGGCACATCCTGTTATTCATCTGGTACCTAACTCCAGCTAGGCATCAACCAAAGGCAGACGGGCACAATGACCATTTCTAGGATTGAACTATGGGAGCTATTTATAGCATAAATAGCACTGAGTGGCCTTTTTAGGAAATAAGTTTAATAAAATGATCGCCAACCCCCCAGCTGAAGCTATAAGGGCTATCTGATGAAACAGTAAGAATATAACTTATATCCTGCACCTCTGGAAATCTGTAACTCCCAGCTGATGGTCAGCATCATTACCTAACAAAGGTGACTTGCGAGATGGTGTTTCAGATGACCCTTAAACATCCCTATAGTCCAATTTCCATCTTGTGTTTTTCCCTTGCACTTCAATGATGAACTGATTTTAGTGACTGCTCTCTTTGAGGAGGTGTTAGTTCTTGAACCAATGCCAGTGCACTGCATCTTAAGAATAGTAGACATTGTTTTCTGATGGTGTAGGGAATACATCTGTAACACTGTAAATCTGTGACTGGTTACACTGCCTTCTGGCACCAAAAGTGAGGAAAAAGGAAAGACAGTAGTCAGACAGAATCAAAAAGCACATATTTTGACTACTATTTTAAGACTCATATTGACACCATAAGTGATCTGTGCTCCTTCTTTAAAGTGAAGCTACAGCAGCTAAAAGTTAACTACAGTGTGTTTTAAAAAAGTCCACTTAACTTGGCAACGTAATTACTCTTTAATATGAAAAAGGAGCCACTCAGGATTTCAGCTACAGGATTATAGTCACTGGACCTCTAGTATTTTGATGCAAATATTCAATTTCTCCACTTCACAAACCTCCTAAATTTTAATATTTTAACATTCAGTAATAAAAGACAGTAAATATTAAGTGATGCTAGAAGTATCAGCACATTCTGAATTTTCAGAATAGCAAATGTTCCAACAAGATTTAAAAAAATTCTTTCAGGATCAGTAATTTTTTGTAAATTCTGCTGTTAGCCCAATGATGAGAAAGAAATTGTTTCTTCTTCAGTAGGACAGAACTACTGCCCTTACTTTATGCGAAAGGAGGGCATGTCTTTGTCTACATGGAGAATAAAAAGGCACAGAAACAAACAATCCTGCCTTGTTTCTCAAGACTAACTGCAGAGTCTGGCTAAGATCTAGGTATCCTACTATCACGCTACTCAGCTCAACATGCCACCAAGTTATCCCACACAACCTTTTTTTTTTTTTTTTTTTAAGATAAACTTTTATTTTGAGGATAGCAAAACCAGCTCAAAAGCCATCCTATAAAACAACTAGTGAGTAATGTCTGCTTGAACAATTGTCAGCTTAACACAGCTGTCAAGAAAAGTGAATCTCCCAATACTACCCAAAGGAGAATTGATAACCTACACCTGCTGTTGCACAGTGCCCTCCCTGCCCAGCTGAACAAGTGACTCTGTACAAACAGCAAGCCTGGGGGCGGGAGGGGAGGAATAAGAAAAGGAGGGAGCAGCAAGGCTGCCAGAGTGGCTGGCGAAGGTGTTTATAGCCACGGCCATGCTGCTGTCTGGGCAGCCCCAGCATCCATCACAAGGGAGGTGGGAAAAATCACAGTTATCTCTCTCTTGGAGCAAGGTCAGGGCCTCATGGCACTCGCACCCGGGTGCAATATGTTCCATTAGTTTTTCCTGGGCTTACCTGTGGTTAAGCACCACGCTACCCCAAAATCCTTCCCGCTCTGCCTTCCCCCACTGTGAATTACCTGCAGTTATATCCAAGTTACATCCAAGAAGGAGGCCTTCCCTTTTTAAAATATTGACAACACACAGTGGCATATGAATGCCTAAATCTCCCAGGGGCCTAAAACCTCCATGGCCTAGCAAAAATAAGTAATACCCTGACCCCCCCTTTAAGAAAAACAACAACATCCCTACACACACACAAAACAAACAAAACCCACAAAACAGCCCAAAAGACAAAGATTTCAGAAGTCTGGGATACTGCTGGAATGAAAAAAGTAGCCTTACAGTTACAGCAGGGCAAGAAGAAGAGGTCAACCCTGTCCTCCACAGACCCCTCCTCTGGGCAGAGCTCCCCAGTCAAGCGAGGGGCCATAAGCTTTTACTCCTTCAGGGAGCCAGTCTCCACAGAGCCCAAGGGAAGAAGCCGGTCTACAGCCACTCCTTGTTTGTGTCCTGTTGAGGCAAGCCAGAGCACAGTCTGCTCCTCCAGAAGCAGCAAGCAGCTCTGAGGGTCAGCAACAGCTTCTTCAGACAGCAGCGTGCCGTGCGGTACAGAGCTCTCACCCTGGTGGCACGGGGGCCGAGGCCACAGGGCAGGCACTGGGCCGGGACCCCTGCCTCTGCCCAGCAGCGTGCCCCCTTTCATTCCAAAAAGCAGGAGCTGCTTTGAGATGAGAGTACAAGGAAGGGGGAGGCTTATCGGTTACAGCTGTTTGGACGACTGGTAATTGCAGCTGGGGGTCCTTCATCTCATGTCATACGGAGTAGGAAAATGGGTCAGACATAATGCATTTGGTTAAGTATCTAGGCTGAAAAGGTACTATTTTCTTTCAAATTATATAGTCTTTACTGGAAGTAAGGTTACCGGTGCAAGGCTTTCTAGCTTTAAAATGTATCAGGGACATGCCCTCTGAGGGTCAGGCTTTCATTTGCCAATGTTAATTCTCAGCTGCCTGTATTCGTCCTTCATTGTAGCCTCTGTCTCAGCTGGGCACGCTCCCGATTCCCTGCTATATCCAGACGGTCCATGTAAATAGTGTTTATGTTAAGGAAGTCATGTTCTGTGTGACTGGAGCACATAGAAACTGATGTTGTTGTCACTTTAGATTAAGCTCTCATTTTAGCAAAGGAGGCAATTGGAGCAGGCAGCTGAGTGGCCGAATGAAATATTCAGCTCATTTCGTTTAAAGCTGCCCCGTCTCCATTGTTCAGGCTGGCAAGGCTGATTAACCCTTTGCTGGTGCCGCCACAACAACTGCTCACTCCCTGTCTCTCCACTCCTGCACAAAACCCGAGGCCCTGAATGGTCAGGCAGATTTCAAAGGTCAGCAAGATGATATTTGCTGATTTTTTTCCCCAATTAGTGAACTTTAAGGACAATGAAAATTAACCCTTCAGTCTCCCACCACTTTGTAGAGATGAGAAACAGAACAGTACTTGGTAAGGATCAAGGATATTCTCCATGCTTAATGTAGGCAAGAACACAGCTCCCATTAACCATAGTTTGGCACCTAATTCCTCACACCTGTCAAAGTCCTGCTAACCTTGAGTTAACCCCAAGCATTTTATGACCTTCTCCTTATGGAGAATTAAGTACTTTATTTTGTTGCAGAAACTGTTGATAGTAAATAATATGCCAAAATAAACACAAAGTCTAGGTAATAGAAAGCAATGGCTAACACTGCTGCAAGTGTTCAACTCTTGTGATACGTGCAGACAGTTTGTGGTTGTTCAGAGCACTGCAGCCCAAGGCTTAAAACACTGCTGCCTCAGGGCTGCTCGCCTACAGCTATCCCAAAACCTACTTTGTAAATGTCTTCACCACAGCATTACCACTGTGCTGGGCCAAGCACAGTCGTTCCTCTCAGGGAAAAATCTTAAGCAGTTTTCTAAGATGAATGGTTGTTATAGGAGAAATAGCAAATGCTCAAGCATGCAATGCCTGATGTCCCAACACCAGAGAAGGGCATTATTAACTGGTCTTCCTTTGGCTTGACTTACTGCAAAGCTTCTATTTATAGAAAGGCCTAATGCTGTTTCATGACATGCATTTTTAAATGAAGCTCCACTTGTGCCAGCATCAAGCGCTGTGTCACTTACTGCCCTACACTGAAGGGCCTCGTGCTTCAGAAAGCTCAGCAGCACAAGCTCCCGCCATAGGGTTTGGGTTGCTTAGCCCAAGACAGAATTAGAAACAAGACAGAATATTCTTGGCAAAAATGGTAACAACAGCCCCAAATACTGTAAAGTAATACTATAACACTATAATAAACTGCAATATTGAGGGTAATAACACTTTATTTTTAGTGAGAGATTCTCTGGTATTTTAAGCAACAGCTCAAGCACAGGTGACAAGTTTTCGTATAAACACAGTGACAAGTACTGTACCAATTTCTCCCTTTGATCTGTATTTTGTACTAAATTCCCAAAAGAAAAAATTTACCTATTGAAAATATCAGTAGTTATACCTACAGTCATACTGACAGAAGCCCGAAGTAACCCTGCTCTGGAGCAGTTGAAGTTGCAACTTCCCCCCCCGCCCCGCAAACAGACTGAATTGTACATATATATTTGTCTCTATCTACTGCTAAGACCTTTCTCTAGGATACAACAGAACAGGGAGGTACTGATAAATGGATAAACCTCATAAAATAATATTTATAGTACCTAAATGACTAATTTCAAATAGCCTTGCAGCTACAATTTACTGTGACATTTTACAGCATAGTTCATATGAGAATATTCTGTAAGAGCACTTACACTAATACTGTCTACTTGCATATATAGGATAAAATTCCAGCTTCATTGTAATGATTTCAAGAGTCAAAATCTCATCAATTGCACGTTTGCTTTACTAGTTATCTGGATAAATATGCAGCTATCTATGAATGGCTCATGAATGTAGGTAATAGTAAGGTAACAGGAGAATGGAAACATTAAGCATGATATCTTGAGTATAATTATTGTAAACATAGTTTAATTACTAGCACTTTTTTCCCATTTGTTATCTTGGAGAGTATATTTACTGGCCTCCAATACTCTACGTATCTGCTTAAAATTTAAGGCCTAATTCTAGAAGATCCTTGAATGCTGTTTGAAAACATAAGGTTCTTAATACCTCCATATAAAATATACATCTGTCATAACGAAACAAGTCCTACATGTTATAATGAGACCATTTCTTTAAAGACTAACATCTTAAACCTCAGAAGCAACAAATTAAATACCCCTTTTAGTGATCTCTTTTGAGACTTTCCTGAACAAGAAGTTACACAAGAAGTACACAGATGCAGCTCAGCTCCAATAATCAGTCTAAATGTGAGTGGTTGTAAAACCAAGTTTATGTTATGCAGAAACATATTTTAGACCTATGCACTGGGAACAGTGAAGTGCTTGACATCTGGAGTTAGACAGTGCTGAATTGTAGCATGCACACATGCTCATCTGCATAAATATCTGTTTTTAGAATCAGCAGGGCTCAAACACCCTCAGCTTTCTGCTAATTTAAAAATCATCACTCCTTTGAAACATTAGGAAAAAGCCCAACAGGTAAGTTACCCCCCAAAACTCAGTGTTGGAAGTATTATGGTTCCATATTTTCCCTTCTTCCCCTACTTTAATAAAAATAAAATAAAATTTAAAAAAAAAAAGTCACACACATAAGCATATCCTTTTACCCTGATATCCGACCCACCTGCATCTCCAAAAGACCCATATCTCAGGATGGGCAAGTACGGAGACAGATGGTCTCTAGAGAGGGGAGGAAATAAAACAAATCCAAGAAAACAAAGGTCCTGCAGAAAGCATGTCTAATTCAAGAGGCAATGCTCTCCCCACTGGGCTGCTCAAGTCAGTCAGCACGCCAGCATGGTGCTGTGGGTGCCCTGCAGACAGAGGTGTTGGGTTTGGCTTGAAAGTCTCGGAGGTCCTAAGGGCTGTGGTCATTAAAATTGCGGCACCTTTTGAAGGAATCGAGTTATTAACCTCCGTGACCTCAGACAAATTTAAACCTGACTAACTGCAGATTTCTCTGAGGAATCAAGGCACGTGTTTGTAAATTGCTTGGATATTCAGTATGATGAAAGACGTTACATAAATGACAGTTATTAATATAATAGGGGCAAATGGGTCAGGAGGAAGATTTTAGTACTGATTCATGCTGTTTTTTCTATCCAACATCAAATATTGGTCAAGGTTCGGATACTGAGGTCTTGCAAGAATAAATGTGATATTCACCTTTTTAAAAGTGCAAATCTAAACCTAAGTAAGTTGTTTCTCTTGTTTGAAGAAAATCATGGAACAAACTCTTAAGAAAGTTCAAATCAAAATGATACCAATTCATTATATTAGGTATAGTCTGGGATTAAAGTTTTGAGTTTGGACTGTAATACTGTCATCCACTGAATTACTGCCAAAGAAATCCCCCAGCAACATTTGTAAAGCCAAAGTAAAGAGAAAAAGGCACCTGGGAATGCATGGTATCCTCATTGCTCAGGAAGATGCTGTAAAAATATAAATTAACCTAATGTTTTTTGAAAGAACACAAATGGATGAAAGCAACCTAAAACATGCATCATGAATGAAGTTTTCCATTACAACCTAACTAGAGAACTTGTGTCCCTACAGAGCATCCCACTATCACACACAGATACAAAAGGACAAGCTCACCATCTGAATTCACTGATCTTAAAGATCATAGCTGTTACACCCTGATGTTATTAGCTTCACTACAACTGTTGTTTGGCCAGATCCAACTACATACAAACATATATATTTGAACACAGACATCAACTCCCCTGCAATTCAAAGCACCCAGCAATCATTTACAGATTATGAGCAGGCATCACTTCCCCCACCCCCCAGCCCAGCTACTCATGACGCAGCCCTCTTCTAAAATAGACTGTAACAACCAAGCAACATCACCACTTCACAAGAAGAAATAAAGTGGAATTGCTCCCAGATTTGAAGTCAAAGAAGATATCAAAAGTAAACAGTATGTAATTACCCAAATGGCAATTTGCCAGAACACAACACAAATTGCCTGAGCCAGTGGTTCCCAATTCAGAGGTGGAGGCCTTGACAATTGGGGTCACAAGCCTAGCCAAAATTAAATCAAGAGAAGCTAGGCTCACAAACAGAAGTGCAACTCCTGGGCCCAGAAGCACTGTTAACAGGGGAAAACTCTGGAAGCTGTTTAAAGGTAAAGGTCCGTCTCTTTCCGGATTCAAAGCATTTCACATAACTTGTGAGAAATAAGGCAGTAACTCGTTACCCACACAGAGAGTGCATCTTTGTTCAACATTTCTCATAGAATGGTTATCCAAAAATACAAGCAGTCTGGTTACAGCTGACTTTCTGAGGGAGAAATTGGGTAAGGGAGGAGGTGACAAAAATCAAATATCACAAAAGCGGTCCTCCCTCATCAAATTATAAAAATTAATTCCCAGAAGATTACAGTACTGTTAACACAAAAAATGAGCTCCCAGGAAATTATACTACTGCTAATGCTACTAACCCCTTCAAAACAGTTTCTCCCCCTGTTAAAAAGAGGACAAGAAAAAGAAAAAACAAAACAACAAAATAACTCACAAAAGCTAGCACAGCTATGCCCAAATCTGGGGTGATTCAGAGGGACATTTGAGAATAGCCTGCACTTAGCACCCTTCCTGTCACAGGAATATGACAAGGTGCGTTTTTCTGCTTATTGTATTACCAGCAAACCATACAAGAGAGGCACTTCAGACAGATGTTTCAGGCCAGCTTAAGCAATTTTATAGGTCAAAACAAAATTCCATTCTCCCAAAAGTCATCACAGATCCTGAAGAACAGTTCCAAAATTTTGTGACTACATTCAAGCCTGAAAGCATTGTATTAGGATTTAAGGAAATCTAAGGAATCCAGCTTTACAGAACATTTCAGTAAGGCTTCAGTAACTTATGGTGTATACAGGCCAAGTATAGAGTGAACCTGGGTCAATTTATGGTTTTTGGTGGAAACTATGCAAAACGTGGTGGTTTCAGCTGAGTTTCGCTCTGAGGTTTGGGTTATATTCAAAGCCTGAAGTCTAAGGGAACCTAAAGGGACATGAAACCATGCAACATGAAACGGAAATAAGTTTTGCATGAACACTGAAAAGAAGGAGTAGGTTTCATGAAGCGGGGAGAAAGGAAAAAGCCCCGACCAACAAACAGACCTGGGGCTTAAAACTCACCATACGTATAATGATAACTCTAATCTTCAGTACTGCTATCTCCGAGCAGTCATTCTTCATACTTCACCCAACTCAGAAATTTGAGGTCAAGAGAAATTACTTTTCATTTATGAAGCCTTCCAGATCCTTAGTTGGAAGGATATTGCCCCATATCATCCACTAATATTTTCAGTCAGGTGTTAAGAATAAAATAACAGCATTTTATTTATTCATGTTTAAACCTATGAAGACTTACACCTTCACATATATCATTCTTTTGATATGTAGCCAGTATCACCCTTGACTACACACAAAAACAATGCATCATGAATCTATAATAGCACCTTAATTTGGTTTGCAGCATGGATTTTTGTCTGGTTAAATGTCTAAATTACTCCCACTTATAGGTTATCCACATATGGACTGAGAGCTGAACCCATTTGAGAATTAGCTTTTAACAGCTGACCTGCTGCCTCAGCAAGTGTTTTGCACAGTCTCCTGGGAAAAAGCACATTCATGAGCAAGCCTGGAATCACAAACCTTACACCAGAAGAGGCCAAATGCGTTAATACTTTTCACACCATGAGTTCAACTGCCCTACTGCTACAACACTGCTCAGTGGCCAAGTGACAGAACAGCATTAAATATTATTTGCAGAGAGAGCCATCTGCCTGCCATCACATAGGAGGGTGAAAGCACCTACCAGTAAGTAAGAAAGGAAAGAGATGACAATGTTTAAAATGAGAAATAGAAAGGGAGAGAAAAGAGGAAAGCCAGCAAAAAGTAAAACAAAAATTAATTAGAGCTGCATCTCAGCTTACTATGGACTTATTAACATCATATCCCAAGTAATTTATCAATTCCCACTACCCTCACACTAACTGCTGCTGTACTCTTATAAATTGCTGTATTATATAAAACAATGTATTCTTCATGTTCCTGTAGTATCTGAGCAATTATATGCATTATAGTTCTGTATTTTCACATCACTGAGGAATGATAGCTTCAATTCACCACCTCTGTGCTGATGATTCCCACATTTCACTCACAACCAATCTTGTTCTATCTAAACACATTTCAGCCAGTTTTGTTTCATCTTACAACTGTTAAAACCTTTTTCCGTCTGGTACTGAAGACTCAACAGCAGCAACTTCAGACACACTGATGGGACAGCACTTTTTTTTTTTTTCACTTGACTTTAAAAAGAGACAGACTATAAAATATTTAATGGAATTGCTAGATATCTACAGTTAAAGTCAAAGGCATTAGAAAAGATCATAGAGTGCTTCTAGGCTTAGTATGTAGACTCAACAAATGATTTAGAAAAATCATTATGGGTTTAAACAGGAAAAAAAAAAAAAAAACCCACAATGAAACACCACTCCTTCCATCTGGCTGGTAAAACTACCTACCCACAAGTTCAGTTCATTATAGACCAACTCCAAACTTACACCTCCTACCTAGTAATGGTTATCAAATGGCATATAACAGCTTTAAGAGACCAACAGTAAATTAAACCAAGAAAAATAGCAATAAACTTAAGTACCTACATAGGTCCTGCAGCTCCCTCCTCTGCTGCCATCCACATTCCCCTCCATGACCCCAGTGCACACACCCACTGAAAGAGCTCACCTGCTGCAGAGCCAGCTTTTACTGATTCCCTCCATTTGGCTTTTGGCATTTACCTAAATCAGTAATTTTTAACTGTAGTCCTTGCTGCTCTGATTCCTCCAGACTTGCAGAGATAGCCTGGGACCACAGACAGGAGGCTGGCGTTTGGTCAAAGGAAACTTGGAAGAGGTGGAGTTAAAAGTGGTGAAGGTACAGCTTGCTGTTGAGGCGTGTGAAGCAAGGGGAACCTGGAGCAGACATAAAATCAAACTAGGTCTGCTTTCCCCTATTGTTCTGATCTTTTGTAGCATGGGAAATCATGGCCCCAGTCAGGGAAGTAAGGCTCACTCAGGAAAGAGGAAATGCGACCTTGGTGTAGAAATTTTTGTTTTATCAATTAGTGCCATCATGGGATCCCCATCACTCCATTAGGTGTGCCAGTACTCCCAGGATGTCATACATGCCATGGCAGAGTCAAATATTCCTGCCTAGCTAGTTATTCCATACATTTTCCACACTGTGGAATATAGCAGCAGTACTAACCAAAACATGCTAAGTAGCTGCTCAAATTTCAGTTCCTGCCTAAGGAATGCTTATTTTTTTCACTCACCAATTCTGCCATGCACAGCTTGCTTAGAAGTTCACCCTGTTCTCAACCTGTAACTGCAAGGGAAGAACATACTCAATAAAGGCTCAAAGGTTTTGTTCTAATGGGTGTAGAGAGAGTTTAAACTTCACACATCTTATCTAAATGGTCCAAAACTCCTAGAGAAAAAGAGAAAGAAATCTAAAATTCTCCGGACTTTCACACAATTTTTCCAGCTCTCCCGTCTGTTACACAGACTAGACATTTTGCAGATTTCTTGGAGAACTTCCCGGCAACCACCAGCAATCACCAGGGCAGGATGCATATGTGTTAAAATGAAATCTTAAACAAAATCATCTTTTTGAGCATTAAACTTTTTTTTTTTTTTTTTTACTGTGAATTCTGGAAAATGGTTTAAATGGTTTAGTATTATTTTATTTCACTGCAGTTAGTTCAACCATGCCCCATCTTAGGAACAATGCTGCAGCAAAGATGTAGGGGTTACCAAATAAATGTTTTACAGGGCCCTTCTAGGAAGACATTGCACAGATTTTTTTTCTGGACATCTTGTTATTTCTACCATGGTGGATTTTCTGACACTGTATGCTATTGTGTTTCTAAACCAAGATCACAAGTCATTTTTTCAGGCACACCCAGCTAAACTGATTATTAAGTCAAACAACCTGGGGTCCATGAGGTCAATGGTTCAGTTTGTTCCAGAGCTGTTAATCAAGCAAGAATTAATACACTGAGCATAGGAGAAATTGTCAGTTAAGAGTCAATAAAAGGACTTAATCTCTTTGTGAATCCCTAATAGCTTAACAGCTTTCTCTTGGATGGATGGCAGGTACCATGAAACATGTTAAGTGTGACCCCTCATCACTCTTCATGTGTAGTTAGCTGTTTTTATGTTCAATGACATTGGGGAAGTTCACAGCTTTTATCAAGCTTTCTCCTTTACAAATGATACTAGCGACATACACTTTGGGTGTATGTGTTATGGTGGCATGACGTATGGGCTGGCAGTAACGCATAACACATAAATGCCTTCCCCTTTCACAGGCAGCACCTCACAACAGCTGCCACAAGTAATACGAAATACCTCACAGTGTTGCAAAATCTAGAGCGTTACCGAAGCACATTTCTGTAAAATACTCAGCATCATTAATAAACTTGTTACTAATTCATGAAACAATTCACCTTAAAAGCCCTGATTCATTTCAGGTTTTTAATAAATATATGTACTCTAAGTATGCTGTTATTCACCTCATAATATGAGCATGTAAGTGAGGTAATATCACTTTCCTGTAACTACCCACAGGGTAGGTGAATTTTAGATATTCTTACATCCCACTTGTACTAAAGGCAGAAAATGAGGAGAGGTTAAGCTGCCTGCAGAAAGCCACAGTGGAAGCTGCTGTTTGTCATGGGCTAAGACCACAACTGGTAATTCTGTGCCTATTCTGGCTGACCATAGTCCTTCACTTCTTTTGGGAGTCATGCATTAAAAAAAAGGAAGATGTGAAAGTGTTAAAACTAAGTGTAATCAAAACCAGGCTTCAATACAGAGTGGGAGAGCAGTGAACTAGAAAGGGAGAATGCAAGAGTCACCATGAACTCACTAGAAACAAGACCAAGGGAGGCACTACAAGACAGTTGGAGATGGAGTAACACACTATAATTACTTGAAACCCAACCACTACATCTTGCTTTGCTTTCCAGAGCCAAGCTGACAGAGGAAGTCAACTTCTGGATTAGTGTAGTAACTCATCTGTACGCTTGATACAAACAAAATCGAGAACGCTGAAGTCAGTGGGAGTTGCAAGTGCTCGGCACCTCCTAGGGGATATGTATTCTGCAATCAGAAGCGTAAAAGTGCAGCATGCCTGGGCATAACCACACAAGTTCAAATTGAACGACCTCAGGTAACAATGGTGTACACAGTACAGAGACTGAGGCTTCAGAAAGCCTTTATGAGCACCTTTTCTCTCACAAACAAAACTACAAATGCTATGCATTACAAAGGAACTAAGACTCACAAGGAAACAAGGAAATTCCCATCAACAGCCCAATCTTAAATACTACTCCTAACAATCAGGGACAGTGCAAATACCATCAGGCCTCTGGCAGATCTAGTAAAAGCTGTTGAAGTCTCAAACTTTGAAACTCAAAATGCAAATGCTGAGCACTCCTCGATTCCTCCTCAAGGCCAGTAACTGGCCAGTTAGTAAACTTTAGTAACTAATGGAAATCAAGACAACTATAACAAGCTGCTCTATAATTCTTAGCTAAAGGGAAAGAAGGATGAAAAAAATTTATGTATATTCTTTGTGATCCTGCTGTAAAAATCTCAGGCAAAATACACAAATCATTATTTTATTTAAAAGAAAGAGGGGACAAAAAGGTAATAATCATAGTTATTTGATCTAATTATTCCTAAAGGAATCCATAAGAGACTAGGAAATATATAAAAACTACCACTCCTGATCTGCTACCTGGGGAGAATAAAAAACATTCTAGTAGGAAACATAGGTGAAAAAATAATGAAATTAGCATCTCCAAATTGTTTAAAAAAGGATCTTCAGCCTTAAGAGAATAGACAGCATAGCTTTAAGGATAGATAAATGGCTGCCTCAAGGATCTGTCTTACCTCCTCTTTTTTTTTAAGTAATACCTTAATTTGCATAGTAATAACCCAATTATTGTAAGATTAGGTGACAGAAATCTCATTATTACTGTTCCTACAAAACAGTTGATATTCCATTCAGTACCTTTTAATGTTACACACCTTAAAACATAATTATTCCAATATATGCTCATTCATCTTTAATGCAATTTCTTTAATAATAATAAAAAAGACTCTTCCTGTAATTGTTAGGGGGTTTTGGTTGAATATATTAGTGTTAAAACATGATTTTCCTCTTTCATGCTGCTATAGAAACAAGCAAAGCCAACCAACTGCTTAGGGGCACGCTCCCTCCCCTCTTCCCAAGAGGGAGTCCACCAAGAGGCCTAAAGCACATATGTTAAAATATGTTGCAACAACTCTCTCTCTCCATTTCCCCACTCCCTGCTTCTTCCCACGCTGAGAGCTGGTCATAAGACAAGACTGCAAACAAAATCAAATACATAGTAGCATCAGGCTTCTGATAGTTATTTGCGTTTAGGGCTTGCTGTTACTGGGAGAGGGGGAAGGGCTGTGGTTTTAGGGCTGTGGGAGCAGAAATCAGAGCAAGTGCATAGAGGCACGGGACTTACCTGCTGCAGGCTTTCTCAGTTTCAATTACAAAGATAATAAATACGATAAGTGGCCAGTTACCAGATTAACAGCAGAAAGGAAACAGGGGAAGGAGATAGGGCTGGCTCCATCAGAAGAACACAGTACCACACATGTTCCGCGTCAAAAAGATGTCATGAACAGTTACGAGACTGGAAACAGCAGCTACTATTTCCCAGTCTCATTTATCTCAGTGTATGCAAGGTGAGGCTAGGGAGCCTTTTACAGGCAAATCTTCTGTACCACTGCTTCAAATCCAAGAAAGCCTGGAAACAACCAAAAGTTGGTACTACCAGGTACCTGGTGGAGCCCATACAAAATCAGTCAGTGCTCCAAGCCCAGGGCTTAGCACACAGTGCACTTCACAGTCACTTAATGAAGCTGGGAAGAAAAGGACTGCAAACAGCCACTCTGTTTACAGAGTCCCCCTCCCAATATACCCGGGGTATGTAGAGCAGTGCTGCTGGAAAAGTTGGTAGAAGCCATTCTTTGCATAAACACACAAATTCAGCTTGCTTGGCTTTCAGTCGATCGCTTATCCCACCATCACTAAAAGCAGTAAATACAAGATGCAATTTCACAGGAGTTATTTACTGTTTAATTTTTGTGAAAGCCTTCTGTCAAAATGGCAAGAAGGAGAAGTAATTTGGCCAAGTTCCGATTTTCAAAGTCCTTTACAATCACTGAGCCACTGCAGGTCCGATTAAAAAGGAAGAGCATGTGTAGCTACAAACTGTCCCTGGATGGAAGAATTCCAGGGTTTTTGCAGGCTTGGGAACACAGCTTGCTGATCTTGGGGGTTAAGCAGCCCACCTCCCGTCCCCAATCACTATGGGGCTAAACACAACTGAGAGCTGCAGGGCTGCCTCTTTATGCTGCCCTGGATTTTACAGAAAGGGAAAATATCATGTGCCAGCACACAAAGCCGACAGCGAAACGACCATCCCTGTCACTGCCCACAGGCCTGCATGGAGGACAAGCTCTAGTGCAGAACGGCTGGACCTTTTCTCTGAAGATTTTGACCACTTGCCTAACAGTTCAGGTTTTGAAAAGTTTCCAATTATACCATGTTTCACAGAAAGCAAATTAAAATGACTGTTTTTACTTGGAAAAAAAAAGCAAGCAGTGAATATGCTAATGATTTTTCCTTACATTCTTATCATCTCATTTCATGCCTTTAAACAGAAAACCTTGTGAATCTTACTATGAAAATTATCAACAAAGAAGAAACAGCCTTCCATCTTACACCAAAACTTGGAGGGCTGAGTTTATACCATCCTGACCCAATCTGACTGAAATTGAAAACTTTTCCTCTTCCATTAATAGCTTTTCCAATTCAGCAGTTCAAAGCTGCAATCCCTCACAGCCTATGCAAGGATTTGGGATCATTTTATAAATCTGTGTGGCAAATGAACATGAAAGAGAAACTCTCCTTATGGCTAGGAACTATCCTTTGGGGGGGAAAATGTTATTAGCTTTTTAGAGAGCATTTGCAAGGGTAATTTGCACTACAGCATCTCTTTTTATTGGCCTTGCAAGCAAGTGTTGAAACAATTTGTCTTATCATATATATTCACTTTGAATACAGACCTCATGCGAAATGCTCCTCTTGAAACAAGAAACAATAGGTTCAAAAACTAACACTAGAAAAGGTTAAGTGTGGCAATAATTTATTTCAATAAAAAACCACTGAAAGTGAAGGGAGAAAGGAAGAAGGACAGGATAAATGAAAAAGGAAAGGAAAAGCTTCTGATTTAGTCTGTCATAACTTAAGGCAGCTATGTCAAAGCTCCCGGTTTGGTCCAGCAATTTCACAGGTATTATAACAGGAGGGTAAATCGCTACTCCTGGACATCATTTGTATTCCATTACTTCTTAGGAGTCCTCAACCAAAACCAGGGCCTCACCATGTGCGACTGCACAAACAGTAAAGAAACACCTTTACCACTCCCAGACAATTCACAACATACAGCTGTTAAGTCAGGATTACCATCACCCATAAAGGACAACAGCACAGGACGGAGCATCTGACACAAGGAGTACAGAAGTCAGTGGAAATCTTTCCCCTCTTTCAGTGTGCTTTGACTCATGGAAGAAGCAAAGCCACAGATTGCTCCTGGAAAAACAAGTAATTCTCTTGCACTGAAACCTCCGAGCCATCTCACCTGGCTCTGTGGGACAGTTCTTCAACACAGATGACTCTGAGCAAAGAGAATTGATCTCTTTTATGCTTTGGTACAGCAAAACGCAGACTGTGGATCTCCAGTTCTGAAAGTAGCCTTTCATTCTGCCAGGGCAAATAACTTCCATTTTAAGGAAGAAAAAACCTATTAATTACATGACTTGGAGACAATACTACATTTGCAGTGAAGTTACATTATCACTTGAAGTGGAAAACCAGGGAAAGTACCTTCTTTCAAATAAAATAAGTTACAAAAAGATCTATGGAAGTGTAACAAGAAATAATAAAATCAAAGGTCGCTAGTTACATGCTTCTACTGCTGATTCTTCCCTACAGCAAAAAGTCATTTGCAGATGACAGCCCTGCAAGGCAGTTTGCTAGTGCAGATCCCTTCCTCTTCTACTGGAGCTCAAGGGGTTCCTAAGGGAGATAAGAGTCCATTCCTCACAGGCTAAAACAATTCACTTGTTCAGCTCCTGCAAGTTTTCTACCTCCCATCTGAGCGCTGTATTGGGTACGTTAACCAGAATTTAGCCAGAAATAATACCTACTCTGAATTTTTCAAATAAATGCATTTTAATTTAAAATGTTTTTTAATGGAAACTGGCTAGTTTCAATAGCAAAACTCTCCAGCCCAGAATAACTGAGTTGAAGAAAACAGAAAAAAACCCACGCCAAAAACACCCCACAGGCCAGCAGGACGGATGCTCACCCAAGCTGGGAGTTCAAACCCCTGCCTCAGATGAGAGCCCTGAACCACAATTCCACATGTCTTGTGGGAGTGCATTAACCTCTGGGCTATGAACTACTCCAAAGTGGTGTCTTTCTCTCAAGGTTAAATTTGACTTCTGGGAGAGTGGGCTTTTTTTTTTTTTAGTGAAAATCCTGAAAGCTTCCTTTTTCATTCTGATTCAGAAAAAGACAAGAACTGAGGGGTTTTTGAAAGGTTATTGAAAAGTGCAATGGGCCAGCACTTCAACTTTCACAAATCAACATCGTGGCATTTAAATCAGTGTAACCCTCTTGACTAGTTTTCAGCTTGACCCAACAGAAACAGAAATTATGTAGGCTTTTTATGTTCAATGAAAACCAAGAAGTGAAGCTGACCAGCAAAAGAGAGCAATAAATTTCTCCAAAATTTTTGCCTAAGATAAGAAAAAGAAAAAAAAAATGCTGCATATTCTTTAAATTATTTAAACATTTGAAAATTCTTTAAAACATTTGTCCATGCAAAGCTATAGACTCAGGTCCCATATCCTTAGCTAAATTCTCACTGGCTCCTGAGAGATGTCTGTGCTAGCTCTTCCTTACCTATGAGGATATTTCACTGCATAAACACTGCATACATAAAAAAGGCCAAACTCTGCCTCACTCGTTCATAACAGAATTGCCACTTGTTTACTCAGAGTAGTAAGGTAAGCCTATTTGGCCTCATATCATCAGCTTGGAAGGCAATTTATTTTATACATTGACATTCTCATCAATATTAACTTCAGAGGTAAAACTTGTCCCTTTTGAACTGGCCCATATAGGAAAATATAAAATAAACCAAAACAAATGCACAGCTAACAGTACAGGAAAAGACAGACAGGCTTAGTGAAATAAATAAATAAACCCTCAAACCATTGTACACAGTTCTTGCTGATGCTTTGGTCAGCACTATGCACCATCACAAACTGAACAAAGCAATTTCTGGCAGTTTTGAACACCAATTTAAGTCCAAAGCTTACATACAATTCATGTAAAAACTCAAACTGAAGCATCAAAGCACATGACTACCTTTTTAACCAAGCCTGGAATACGCTACTCTAACTGCATAAACTATTTCTTCCTGCTTATCATGGCCATCAAGACTCAGTATTTGGCTGCTCTGCCGTACTTTGTAGTGTTTCCAAAAGAAGATGCATATTATGATATAGATGTAGCTACCATACATGTGAGTCCATCTGCTTGCTGCCAACATAACATACTTGTTAAATATTGCATTAGTATTTAGCTGTTGCCCATATTCAGCAAGTGCTTTTGAAGCATTTGAGTAAGCGCTTACAAAAGTCCTTAAAGTTAGCCAGGAGTTTAAGCACTAAGCTGAATCAGGGCCAAAGTCAGAGTAAGTGTTGATGTGGTATAATATAAAGGCTTAATATTGAATGAATACTGAGGCCAATACAAAGCTAATTCACTGTCATTAAACTACACACACACACAATTCCTGGAGACATCTGATCTAGTGGAACTCTGAGGACAAGCAGAATGATCGTTACCATCTATTTCAATGTGAAAGCAGAATTATTTGTTTGTGAATACAAAAATTCTCTCAAGAGTAAAGCTGTTTGAGACAGACACGTCCACACATACAGCAAAGACTTAAAAGTTTATCTAAAAAGCTGAACAAAAAAATCACCTATGACCCTGCCAGATGTATGATAAAAACTATAGAATTAATAAAATTCTACATAATAGTTCATTTAAATCTGCAAATGACTTGATAAAAACCTGTCTATCTTTCTACTGTATATCCCTCCTCAGATGACTTGGTTACAAAAAAGTAAGAAAAAAATCCCTCTTCATTTAATGTCTCAAAGAAAACTGAAATGCTGACAGAGGAACCTGAGCTCTGACTATTCTGACTGTCCAATGTATTTGTAAGATGTGCTGTAATATTAACATTCTTTAGGTTTAACTACTTACATGTGGCTGAAACATTAGAAGTCTAGGTCTGAATCACACAGACCAATTTTTGATGCAATGTATATTCCTACCAGTGTGTGGCTTAAGTTACAGTCTAGGGAGTCTGCCATCACATAATGTGTCACTTTCTATAAAATAAAATCTGGGAATTATTGAAGCCATTGTCATTTCATATGACAAAAATATCAATGTTAAATGTATCTTTAAAACATTTATCAGTCACGTGTGTCAAGAAGCAAGAGATGAGGAATATTTCATGTGAGTAAAATATGAGTAAGTTAACTTGACAAGAATATGTATTCACTTAAGAATGGGATATGTCCCTCTTGGCATGGACATCATACTGTGCAGAGTCTCCAAGAATTTAATTAGAGCTGTAATATAGTAATTAAATACTCTACATTGAAACCTTTTGTAATATTTTTTTTTCAATAGTGGGTAAAGAAAGAGAAATGATAATGCTGGAAGGAAAAAAAAAACGGCACAGGAAAACAAAAGCTACTGTAAATCCACAGGCATTAAAAGGCGTGTGGTGGGCTTTATAATCTCTTTGTTCTATCACTGACCTCACCTTGGACCTGACTTATTAGGCATCTTCTCTGTCTTACAAAAATGATGCAATAAGGTCTGATTTATTTTTGATAGCTCTCCAGAAATAATTCCACTTCTTTAAAGAAAATATCGTTGCTGCTTCACAAAGGCAACGGGGTAAATTGTCCCAGTCTCCAAATGGATAATATCTTCCACAGCTTCTCAACCATCAATATTGCTGGTTTTATGCAGAAAATAAAAAAAAATCCAAACCTGGGTCCAAACACAAAAAAATCAGGCACTTGAAAGCACTAAAAACACTTCCTTTTAAAATGAACATGTCTCTTAGAGTTTTGTTTGGCTTCCACAAACACCCATATAGAGTCTTGTGGAAATTTGCTAAATAATCAGTCCAAATCAGGAATTGGGGCTGAGCCTAATTCGAGATTCCTTTTCTCCCTTTCTTACATCACAAGCAGGGCCAAGTACAAGAGAAAGAGAGAAACTGTTCAACCACGCATTGTATATGCTCCCATAGGCATGCTTACTAGTAGATGCAGGGGAGAGGACAGGGCAGATTTCACAAGGTGATAGGCCTATTAATCATCTCCTCCCCTATGAATCTGCAAGTCAACAATGACACTTGTTGATCTTTAGGTTCAGCCCTCATCCCCCAAACAGCAAATCCTGATCCTAGTCCTTTCCTTGGAACTCTTGATAATTTCACATGTATGAAAACAATATCAGGATTCAATGGATAACATACTGGACCCAGAGTAAAAACATACACATGTATTATTCCAGCTTGATCCTTGTTTGGGTGGGTGATCTTAACCACTTCTGTTGTCACTTCTCCACCCATAAAACAGGAATAATAGTAACTTACCTCTTTGATAAGTATTTTGAAATCTGTGAGTAAAAAGCACTATGAAACAGCTCAATTTCATAATTAAGTGTTATTATAGTCTAAGTAACATTTGGCAAAAATAAAGAGAATATAAAAGCATCCAGGCTCTGATTTATTGTTACTTAGTTCCTGTGGGTAGTCTTTCAGACTAGCTTTGCCTTCTTCACTCAGCTGCATGAAGCATAAACTCAACATTACAGAAAAGGAATGTTAGTATGTTCAGGATAAATGCATCTATGAGCATTTGCAGACATGATGGTGAGACACACTTACCACAACGTAATGGGTTACCACATGTCAGCTGAGCCATAACTTTATGTGTGGATGCTCTTAGGCTGTTGCAACTGCCTCTGAAAATCTTTTAAGCTGTGATAACTCAATCACTTCAAAAAAAGTAGCTTCTGCCCAAGTTTTCAGAGCCAGAATCTGCATTGACAGTGGAGTTTTAATTCATAATTCATCTGCTGGGATGGATGTGTCTCAGCCTTTACTTGTACTTCAAAACGACAGACTTTTTCTTGGTTGATGAAGCAGGGGCAGAGTTAAAAACAAAAATCCTACCCAGTTTTCCCATGCGGCTTCCCAAGACTCTTCTCACATTTGCTTGAGACTGGATTCCCCATAGTCAGAAAAGAAAGTGGCCACCAGCAGGGGGAAAGGCATTGACTGCCACCACGGGGTGAATCTGAGACCCGTCTAAGGCCATGGAGCGGTACAAGGGACCCCTTGGTGATCCCCCGAACAGCCCTTCCAACCATCAAGAGCCCCAAGGAGGAAGGACGAAAGCCTGCAGGGACAGGGCCTCCAAGGGATGCTGAAGAAGACATTTGACTCGGCTGCACCCTGACTAGCAAATGTGGGCCTGGGCCTGTTCTTCAGCACCGCAGGGCTTGCAGCCCTATCGCTCAGTGCTCCTTCCTCCCCCTACACAGGAGAGATTGACCACATTGCCTCACAGGACATCTTTGCTTGCTGCTGTCCCCTAGATGAGGCTCAGATATTGGCTGGGATGATGGCTGCTGCCATGGGCCACAGCCACACCGGGGGCACACACCAACGACCACCACAAGCCATGGGCTGTTGGTGCCAGCTCGCTGCCCTTGACCTGCCCAGTTTGTTAGCACAGGCCCAACTACTGGGGGCTACATAAGCATTATTCAACAGAACAGGCCTTCAATCAAATGGCACAACACTGCTCACACCCACACTGAACACTCAAACAGCTGACAGGGAATCGAGCCTGGCCCGTAACTTCTAAACCACCTCTGAGCCCTGCTGGTGTAAAGGCCTGGGCCAAAACCATGCTTCCATTCCCTGCTCCAACACGGTGAAAGCGAGGACAGCAGCGTGCAGGGCCTGGGATCTCGTCTCAGACCATGGGCATGGAGTCAGCCCTATGACCCTTCCCGAATCCCCATCGCTCAGTCCCTCAGTCCCTCGGTTCCCCCTCTCCATCCCCCCCTCAAAGGGCAGGGCATTGCATTAACGGAGCCCTGCAGAGGGGCTGGGAAGGGTCAGGGCGCACAGGGTCTCCTAGAGCAACCTCTGCTCCCCGCACCGCCAGCTGGCCACCCCTCAGCAGAGGGCATCGCTGCAGGAGCTGAACCGCACCTAAACCAAGACTTTGAGACTTCCCCACCCTCTCCCTGGTCCTCTGGAGGATCATGAGGACATCTCATCCTTAGAGACTAGCATTCCAGGCAGCTCAAGTCACAACTCCAGCCCTCTCCCAGGTCTCTGTTGTAAACCTTCACCTAACACACCGGCACAATCCAGCCTCTCCACGTGGCCCCCTGCCTTCCTGCCTCTCCCATATTCCAGCCGTTTTCCAACTCAGAAAAAATCCAAACAACCCCCCCTCCTCTAATACACAAAATGGGACGTAAAGATGGTGATGTATCTCTGATTTCCTTCTCCAGGAGTCAGGACCAGGGCACCATGTGCTCGCCTTTACATCAAAAGCTAATCCTCCCACCTCCTCCTCATAGACATGCAAATTCTCCAGCCTATTCCTCATTACATAAGGCACATGCATAATCCTTCTCCTCCCACAGAGCATCTCAAGAAACACAATCCTCCTCCTCCCCCTCAATCACACCAAGTCTAATCCCAACACTTCTGACATTACCCACTAAATAGCCATCAGTACAGTGCAAACAAATGCAATGAAGCACAAGCTCTGCACATGGCTTAAACCACATCTTCTCGACTTATTATTTCTGTTTTATACTCAGCATTCAGGTTCTGCCTCATACTTGCAATTGAAATTTATTTTTCTATACAAATTCCGTCTTTTTTCTTTTAGTGATGGGCGAGAGGGAGACGAGGTGTTCTTTTATTAGTGAATAGAGGATTTTTTTTGTTTTGTCGGTGGCATTTTATGGCCATATTTTACAGACAAGTTCATAGTAAGTTCAGAGGAAAGGAATTTTCAAAGAAAATCTAGTGCAAAGAATTGTGAGGAATGATATGGAAAGTTGACAAAATGATGAAAAACAATAAAAAAAGAAATAATTAAGTGTGCTGAAACACTGCATTAGTATTTATCACATTGTTAACTTTTCTTAGGGAAAATGCTTCATTGTCTGCAGTTTCAGACAGAGATCTTAACCTAGGCTATGGAAGCAGAATGCTGCATATAGAATAGTTTTGAAACATATTTTTTTATATATCGAGAAAATAAAGAAAATGGCAAATATGTCTGTATGAGATAAGGCTTTCAGAACAAAATATAATACATGGAAATCCTTTCTTGAAGTGCTTTGTGGTCTTAAGGAGGTAGGAAACTTGAAACAGTACTTACAGTAAACACAAGTCTAAACAAGGTGTGAAAAATTGGGGCGCAGGCAGAAACAAAAACTCTTGAAGAAAGCAGCTAAAAGAAATGAGAAGAGATGTCTTACATGGACGTGGCTAATCTATTTACAGTTACTTTAAAATCAATTTAAGAACTCAGTTACAAATAAATAGAGAAGGTCTATGCCCAGCATTTAGCAAAGGTACTAAAAAAATTAAAAGTAGAGAGCTGGGCACACAGAACTCCTAGCTCTAATTCCAGTCCGCCCATGTCAAATTGGCTAAGCTGTACCATCTCTTAGACCAGTTCCTTTCATGGCTAATGGCGTGATAGTATTTTCCTCTCGAGCATGCTATCAAGATGAATTAACTAAATTATATTAACTAAGGCTACCTCACTGTCCTGCAAATCTTCTGTCAAGGCTCATTCTTTGTCTTGATGTCTACAAAGGATATCTTGACTGCTGGGCAGCTGGCGTATTAAGATATCTGCCTATTAGAAGTATGTCTACATTAGCAAGCAATTCTGTGCAACAGAAGCACAGCACTAGATAACAGCAGTTGATACTGGGGCACCTACATCTGTATCATCTGAGGCTCAGGTTTACTATTGACTAGATTCAGCCTTATCCTCTGTACTGAATCCTTGTTTCAAAGGACCAACCATCGGTTTAGATCCTTGTATTTCCATCAGCGCTTAGATTGTCTGTGGTGTGTTTCTGGAAAGGAACTTCCACTTTATTTTCCTCCAGAGGAATCTAGTTCAACACAAACCAAAACCATTCTTCAAACCAAGATGACACGTACTAAGTAAAAAAGACCAGGGAGATTTTCTTCAAAACCACACTAGTGCTCCAAACCAAAATGCTAAGACTGGTGTAACCAACGCTGACCACTATAATTTCTCTTTATGCACTCCCTCTGTCCCCTTATCCATATCCTGTTTGTTTTTTTAATCTTCACGATATGTTCAAGTTTTACACCATGTAAGGTTTTGGTGGTGAAGCCACTCTATGAAGACTGCTCCCAGCTGCAGTTTACGTGGACTCAAAAGCAGCTGCAATGGCACAAGTTAAAGTGCAAATAATTTAGGTGCAAAGGCAGAAAGAAACGTCTGGTGCTAGATACTTTAAACCAGTTTCCCCACTGTAGTGTGGACTGGTCTAAGACAGTAAACTTTTGGGATAGCTGCAGTCAGGTCTTACTCCATGATATGGTTCCTATCACAGTATCTTTACTCATACAGTGATATTATATTGAAGAATTATTTGGTTTAGTGTCTGTACTATAAAACTAATTTTCTCAACAATAATGTATTTAAATATTAGTGTTGATAATTTGTCGTAGTTTTTTGCTGGTATGTTTTATCTTCCAAGTTATTATCCATCTGAAAGGACATTTTACCTACCAATACAAACCCTGTTGCAAGGTTTATCCTATCTGTTGAGGCAACAAATTATATATGTAACTGTTTAGAATACACTTAGCTGTGTTCTATTTCCTATATGATACAATTACTTGGAGAGTATATAAAAGACATTTGATAAGGACAGTGTTGAAAGTGTTTAATTAAGTACAGAAAAAGGATAACATCTTAATACAGGACAAACAGTATTTTATGTAGGAAGACTTCCATTTTGTTGTTACTGTGTTTTTAACTGTAAGAGGTGGGAGACTTCTATTCTTGTAGAGAAATCAGTCAGGAATCAACAATAATGAGTAGTATATTCAAAAAGGTTACTTCAAGCACCAAGAAGCTAATCCTCTTTGGTTACTCTTAACTAGTAAACAGATGAAAACTTACTCAAAGAATAATTCAGAGCACCTAAGCTAAACAGTCTCTGCACCACCATCTACCCACATCCTTCCACACTGAGAAGAACAGATGAAAGCCTTAAGGTAGCCTTTCTGAATAACCTGTTTGCAAAAGCGTTCCCATATACTTTATCTCCTTCCCCAGAGGGTTTAAAATGCATTGTTTCATTTTGAACTGTGAGTGCTTCAATTTTGCCCGCCAAATCCCACTGAAATATTCGCAAACTTAACATTTAATTTGGACTTGCCATTAAAAATGCTTCAGTAACTCTTTAAAGTAGAAGTATTCAGCTTTGAGAGGTATTAATTTGGATCCACCCACAGAATATTATGATTTATTTTGTCAATATTCTTGTGGACTCCTGATACTGATATTTATTTAAGGTCCTCATATATATCCTTTCAACTTAAGGTAAATCAGAATTGACCTGAAGTTACCACAACCAGATTTCAGTGCTACTTTGCTGGTATTACTCTGTAGCTAGTCCCTGTGGATAGCATCTCCATAACAAGTTTATGGATAATAATGTTCTAATACCTTATAAATGTTCTCATCACCTAGAAAAATACCGTTTTAATAGTTCATATCTTAAATATAAACAACAGTAAAACCTTAAGAGATATTCATGGAGTGAGCACTGTGCCAAAATTCAAGATATAGCTGGATACCAGAGAGTGCAAAAAGAACCGGGAGCATCACAGGGAGCATTCAGCCATGATGGTACGGCACCATTTACAAGCTGATGAGGCCATGTACAAAAACACATTCGCCTGTCACCAAAACCTAGCTACTGTGGCCAGTAGGAACACCAAGAATTCAGGCAGACCTTCCCTCTCTCCCAAATTAGACTCAATCTATGTACACCATCCTAACTGATGAAGAGATGCTTCTGGTCCACAGCTGTCTCTGCATATTCTTATTTCGTGCTACCTAACACAAGTCAAACACAATCCACTGTGGAGTCTGCAGCCATGGTGGTGCTAAAGCCTGAGTCTGCCTTCATTCATACAACCTCAAAAGACGAGTGGCTCTGTCCTAATAGGGATGATTCAGCAAACACAGTGATAAGCAGACAGCAATACAATGCATTTAAGTATTGGAAGTAATATTTTTTAGTTTGTTTCAGTTGTTGCACTGAGTTCTTTTTGTAAATAAGAATAAATTATCATATTTAAAGTGGATATTAATTTAACCACTATTAATCTCCTAGGGACTCCAGAAGTCTTAAAAAGCTGAAAAATTTAAAACGGTAAAGTCTTTTACTTTCAAGTTTCTAATTGTTATTTTCTTTCTAAATCAGATTTATCAATTCTAAAATCAAACCAGCTTTGCTCATAATTTCTTGGGTTCTCAGAATGAAATATTTGCAGAGACCAAAATCCTTGTGTGACCCAGAAACATCACTGTTTTCCAAATACATAATTACATGCTAATCTATTAATGTAAACCTGATGCTTTACATCCTTCTCACTAAATCACACCAAAATGTTCCATTGTGGCAACCTCATTGAACATGTTGCCAAACTTCCTTTCTTAGAGACATACACAAGAATGAAATTTTCAAGTAATTAAGTAGATAATAATCTATCTTTTTTTTTTTTAATCAGCTTGTTTGCACTGCTTAGAATAGTTACTAATAGTTCTTAAAGGCATGTTTTCTCGACCTACATTTACCTTAAGTAATACAGGGTCCATCTGACTTCCATGTCTTCTGTGAGACCCTCAGCACAATCCTGGTTTGCTACGTATGAGTAAGAACTGAAAAATCCATCCTTAGGTGTCCAGCTATATACTTCTCCCACAATGTATCAAACTTTCCCGCCTTTGTATTAATGTCAGAGTTGAGCTTTTAATGCATGGCCTTGGCTTGATTTATGAGTACATTTAAGGAATGTGAGGTCACTCAAGCTAGCAAACCAGCTGCCCTCCATGCAACAGAGCAAAACAAAAACTTTAGGCAAAAAATCTCACTGTACTTGCTTCAAAGAAAATATAAAATAATTTTTAAAATTTTATTTAAAACCACATAAAGGTATATTGTCATTTTCTAAAATGTAGACCTATTTTAAGTGGCAGCCAGAGATGCACCAGAGGAAATGTTTGAGTTTTTTCCCAGTTCTGTCCTCACACAACAGTACCTACAGTCATGGCTACTTTATTCTTATCAGTCTGAAAATTAACACCTAAGGGAAAGAGACTCCCTTTAAATTAAAAATGAATAAAACTTTCTCAATTATGTGATGTAACATGACATTTGGAATGGAAGACACAAAGTCTTTCCATAAAGCTAATAAAACATACCAAGTTTTTAATTCTGCCATTTGCAAGGCTTTAGTTAGGTGAATGTTGTATGGAGACTGAAGAGACATTCATGTATACAAATTCCAATGCATCATTTTGCTGGCAGTTTGGGAAAAATCAGGGTTAATCTAAAAAGACCATGGGGCAGACTACAGGAAGTCAGTATTTGTGGGCTTCTTTTGCACTCAGTGAAGAAAAAGAGACATGGTATGAAGGGAAAAATCAGTTTTCCACCTTCTCCAATTTACAGACACTTGAAGTATTCCAGTGAAGTGCAGAAACCTTACAGTAAATTTGCCTTAGTTTTTGCAATACCCTCCGAAGGCAACAGTCAGAGTCTGCCAGTTTCCTGATAAATCAACCATACTTGGTCAGCCTCTCTGGAGCTATACATTGCAATTCAGGGAGACAGTCCAGACAACCGTGTTTCTCCAGGGACAAAGCACTGCAAAGTTACATACATATGTACATGGACCCAGTGTTGTCAAATAATGCGATTTTATCATGAGATTCATGACAGGCATTTCTCTTAAAGATCTGCTCTGGTTATTAGAGAGTATCAGTTCCAGTTTAACAAAAAAATGGAGCTACTAGCTCTGATGCTTAAAAAAACCCCACCCTTGAAAGTGTGAACCCTGAAAACTCAAAAGCAAGAAAAATACAGAGAGGGTTCAGGGTTTTTTTATCTTACAATTTCTAAAAAATTTTTTGGCCTGCTTCAACTGGTAATATTCACACAGATGGGTTAAATGTCATTTTGCACTCTGAATTAACTTCCCTAAAATCTGTTCTCAAAGCCTTGTCACTCACCTGAGTAATCCTACTAGTTTTAAATGGGCCTCCATCAGTGACCAGACTAGTCTACTTCTGCACGCTGCTGAGCGTTACGTAGGAGGTGCTGATACTCCCACATCCCTTTAAAAAGAAGATTAGGCACTAAGATAAGTGAAAACTTCTGTTCAAATTGGCTCAAATCCTTCTCCTATTTAAATTGGTGGCAGAACTCCCACTTACTTCAAAGGACCAGGACAGGCACACTGTATTAATTAGGACAGTACAAAAACTCTCATTACAAAACCAAAGCATGTGACACTCACCTGATTTAAAACAAAACCAAAAACCAGAGTCTTGGATTTGCATCTCTGTGAACACTGCACACAACAGACCAGCGCAGAAGTCCTGAGGAACTTGGATTTTGAACCAAAACTACATAATAACGATATACTTCTATTTGTTACACATCTGTTATAAGCTTGAAATAGGATCCTCTTACGGCAAGTCTAAATTTGTTGGAATTCATGTAAATGAGAGTAAAACTTGACCAAACAGTAGGTCAACCTTGCCACAGCTCTACTTACATTGAAGAGGTCTGAGGCTTTTTAATTTTAAAGAAACTTTAGCCTTTGCACCACTCCCTGCAGTTCCGTGTGCTTCAACTGCAACTTCTTCAGTGCTAAAAGGAAAGAACCACTTTAGCACGACGCTAGCTATAAATCTAGTGTTGCCACATCAGTGTCCTCTTGTAGCAAGGCCCCAATGCGGGGCACAATTACTTCACTTAATTTACCCTCCTGGCTCATCCCCACTTCCTCCTAGAAGATGGTTACATCAGCCTGGCCCGTCCGAAAACAGCCTCTCTGCTACATGCACAAAACCCCAGAACTGCACTTTGGAGCGCAGCGGCAATGCCTGCTCAGTCCTGACAGTGCAGGGGGCTGAGGCCAAACTTCTGCTCCCCAGACCAGGCAGCAACATTTGCTCCACATCAAATTCAGCCTTTTTTGGAAGAGAGGGGGGAGCAAGCTGGCTAACGCCTGGCTGAATATTTTTAATATTTATAATTAATAAAATGGTATGCTTGCAATGCAACCTTCCGCATAACAGCATTAAAACCTAAATTTTTATTCGGATTATATTCATGGTAATAACAAGTAAGGGGGGGGGGGGGGGGGGGGGGAGTTGTAACATAGGTTAAAAAGTCCATAACCTCTAATTTGACAGGAACTCTATTATCACTCTCTGGAAAATTAGAGAAGATAGAATATTAAGACATCCAAAAACTGACACAAATAGAAAACTAGGTCTCTCACTTGCTCCTCTTCCTTTAAACAAGGAAGATGATTATATGCTGTTTGACATTCCATTTTCAGGGCAACTAAAGAGATGCCGGGAGTCACACTTCATTTATTCTTCCAAATGCCACCACTGAAAAAAAAAAAAATGTGTTGGTGTTTGAAGGCACCATACTCCTACAAACAGCGGCCAGAATTAACCTTGTCTTCCTGATGGTTTCATTTGTGAAGTCCCTCCATTTAGTTTCTCAAGATGAAATTAAAAATATCCTCATGGCTGAAGTGTAAGCACTTAAAGCATACACATTACATGGTGGGCCAAAACTCCCCAGGGTGTAGCCTTGTTGAACTCACTGTATTAGACAAGTCAAGGGGAGATATGTTCTTGTAGATATTTCCAGCCTCAAGATATTTGGATTTACTTAAGGTTAGCATATGAACATTTACGTAACTAATCAGACTGAACCTCCAGAAATTTTGAGGTTCACAACCAACTCTGAAACTAAGAGCAAAAGAAAGTACTTTAACAACTCTTTCATAATTCCCACTAAGATGTTTTGCTTTTCAGTGTGAATAAAACAATGTTGTTTTATATTTTGTCATACCAGCAAACAAAGGCATAATGTTGCACACATTTCTTTAAACAAACAAACAACCCCTCCATGTTTTCTGTTGGAATTTTATCAATCCAAAATAAGAAAAAAGGAAATTCAATTTTTTAAATCTACTCAAAGCTGACACAAAAAATTAGAGTCATTAGTGAGTTTTTAGTCTGTTCTTACTCAGGCAAAAGTCCCATTGAAATGAAGCCAACATTACTTCAAAATCTGAATACTGTTTCATTCAGCTTTTCAGCACCAAGATGAAGCTTTAGTTACAACCATCTGTCATGGGTATAATCTTATAGCACTGATACCCATTTCTCTTAAATATAACCTTTCTTCATAAACACTTTATCTACCTCTGGGGTATATACAAAGCTCAAAGAATACAAATGAAAAATCAGTATTTTCGCTATTATTGTACATGAACAATAGTAGTAACTTGCACTGTAATAAAAAGTCATGCCAGATAGCTTAGCTAGGCTGAAACACACACTACAATACAGTATATTGAAGACAGAGATTAAGACTTTTTTTGGCACGTCTTGAAAGGATGTATGAACCAAAGGGATGGTGGAGAAGGAGACAATGTTGTATTTTAGGATTCCAACACATTGTGAGGTTTCTTAAATGGCAGTTCCTTCCCCTACCATTAAAAATGCACTATACATGCATTCTTGACTATTAGTAAAAAGAAGTTTACAATGTGCTTTGAACAGGAAAATTATAGAGGACATGGGAAAATATTATTGTAGTTGTAACCAATAAAACAGAATCACCCCTGAGAGCTTGCACTCCTCAATATCCAAATATTTCACAGTGGCCTTGCTAATGTGTGACAAAAGGCTCAAACCTCTGGACAAAATAGAGAAATAGGGGTTGATGATGACTGAAATGAGGAAACAGCACAGTCTACTGGTTAAGGCACTGAACTGGGTATCACGCCACATGGGGCTGCATTTCAACTCTGCTGCTGCAACACTTCTTTTCCTCGGGCCAAGCATGCAGGCAGCCGGGCCAAGCTGCAGACTATACACACGCTCGTACAGAGACACTTACTGGCACTCTGACCTGTCTGACTGGAATCTGTCCTGCCCATACGGCCACCCTAGCATGATGCTCTGTCGACCTGCAGTGCTGGGATGCGTTAACTTAGTTCCTTGACTTCCAAACTAGTCTGACCGTGCCCTTCCCTGCAGAAATGCCCCTCAGAAAAAACTCATAGATCAAGGTCATACCAGAAATTCCAAGCTGTGTTATATGCGTTATATTAAGTGCTATACTAATTGGTAATTTTTATTTTCACACATAAAACGTTAAATAATGTATACCTCATTCAATGTGCCAAAATCTGAAAGTCATTGACAATTGCCCAAAACATAAAGCAGGAAAGACAGTAGTTCAGAGGAAAGAAGATTCCTGATTTTTGACACAAGACAGATTTTTTACATCAGAGTCATGATTCTTGAAGACCTGGAATGACTATACTGTTAATCAAACATTTTTTCAACTTAAAGGCCTGCTTTTCATCCTCAGTGACAACGCAACACTAAGTAGTAGATCTTTTCTGGTCCGTTTGATTTTTTTGCAAGGAACCTAATTTAAGACCAGTCCAGATACTTCAACTCCTAAAGACAAGCAGCAGCAAAAAACCTATCATGTACACAGTGCTTCAGTTTAGAAGTCTATGTTAGGCATTACACGCTTCTTGAGGATGCTGGGAACTGTAGTCTCCTAGCTTACTCGTCTCTTAAAACGTAATAAATTTAAGGCAAACCATCCAGATATTTCTATTGGTAAAAATGAGGTAAATATTGCCCCCTGAAATTATCTCCACAACTGAAAACTAAGTGGGCCTATTCCTCTAGTGTAAACAGATTATTCCCTTGCTTGAAGTGATGAAGCTGTCTCTCCCTGTTGCACAAATATATAAAACAATATAGCTTATCTATTTGCCAGGATACTGAGTAATGTCTCCAGGGATGACTATCAGCTGGTTTAATTGTAAGACATTGGTACATTAGGCATAGGAGAGGGGAATTTGGTAAGTACTGTGGAGGGCAGGAGAAGAAAATAGGTCAGATAGCTTACAAACATGCCAGAAACAGAGACTAATAGTTCTACTTTTTATTCTATAATAAAATTAATGTTTCCCCAGCAGCATGCTATTTGGTACATCCATCTAATTTATTAAACAAACAAGAAGACAGAGGATTTGCTGAAGATAGTAGTCCTGTGTATTTGTGAATTAGTTTCTTGCAATTAACAAAATTGATGATAAATATAATTTTGTTTTTACTTTCTCTTTGTTTTCACATACAAACATGCAGTATTATATATCAACTAGAACAAAATCTGCTAAACTGATTATGAAACTACAACTCTATGATTTATTTATATGTTTAGTACCAGCATTTTCCCTCTTGCTGGTTCCTTCACGTAGTATAAAGAAATGGCAAAACAGGAGGAGATATGCACAATTTCACCCACCAGAATCTCACATTAAAACCCAAAATACGCACACAGCCCAGGCTGCACATTCACACACAGCAAAGCAAACAGTGCGAAAAACATGAAAGGGGAGAAAACACTGGACAACTCTGAACAAAAGCAATCTCAAGTACAAAGACTTGAGATCTTTTTAAGATCTTTGCAAGCAGAGAGGAAAATAAGTGCTTCAAAACAGGGGCAAAGTGAAAAGGGTTCTTTATAAACATGGACTCGAAGCCTTCAGACATTAAAGACTCATATGACAGACTAACACCGTGAACTGCCCCAAATCTCATCTCTAAATGCTTGAATTAATTTTTCTGTTCTCACTGGGAATTAAGTTTACTTGGTCAATCAAATCTGTCCAATTCTCCGCAAGAATTCGGAGCATTTAGTACAGTTTGTGGAAGCAGCTCTGCAGAACAGGGCCTTTGGAACACTGTTTATAAGAGAAGACAGAGGTAAACAGCCCTACTGCAGCAGGGAGAGTCCTGCAGAGAGGAAACCCAACAAAAGATGCATTATGCTATTAACAATAAGAAAACAGCTCTATGATTTCCTCTTATTTTTAATATTTATATTGGCTTGGTGCCCAAAAACCCTAGTAAGTCCTCCTGCCTCTCAAAATACGAATGCAGCTTACAGACTGAATTAAGACACTACAGGTAAAATAATTTTTCTCTAAAAATACTATTTCTGGCATTTGAAAAATTTTTCCTCCCCTGCTTTGCCTTGCAGGCACAGTGGACAAGTGTGTTCAGTTTAAGATTCCCAAATTTATCATAAATGCTGCAATGACAGCATACTCACATGATGACGGTGGCCAAGATATCAGTGCTGATTCATATCTGCATGAAACTCACTCTTCAGTTCACAAAATTCTTATCTTTTTGTTAAGTTTGAGGTCTGCCGGAATCTAAAAGCTCAAAGTGAAAAACCAACAGCATGTATCTCTATTCTGGGGCTGAGCTGGAAGAAAAAACTTGAGTTCCACAGCTTTCCCCCAAAACAGTAACACATTCAGTTTTATTTATAACTTTCACCTATTTTGGAAATTTTTGCAAACCTGGCCTGACATTTGAATTGGCAATTCAGCTTAAAACTAGGGGAGACTCCTCTCCTTTTATGCCTTCGTACAAATGCTTTGAGAAGGCCAACACAAAACAAAGACATCAATAGCATATCATGACGTGAACACGTGAATGTCACGAAGTAATTATTGAATTCTATAAATGAGAGGTAAATAGAAAAAATCTACTATGAACTGTTTCTGTTAAACAGTAAACAGAAAAAAAGAAAAGATAATGATAGTGTTCATATATTGGAGATTATGAAAGGTTCTGAAAACTGCAGTATGACTTTGGCATGGGTGACGCAGGGTTGTGAACATGTTCAAGGAGGTTCCCATCAGACCTTGGAGCTAATGATCCTCTTTCAAATCTGTCTACTTCTTCCTTTTAATCTTCCTTTTTTGTTGTTTTTGCTTGAGAGAAAACAACAAGGAATCACACTGTAGGAGAAACGCCAATACTCAGCTCCTGCTGAGAAGAGAAAAAAAAATGTGTCGGAGCTGGAACTGCTGAATTCTGCTCACTTCGTGCAAAGGAATTAAACTGCATCTCCCGTCACAGACTAAATAGGGCAAATTTTGTTTACCTCGGTGACATAGTGTCTTTCACTGATGGTGTAACGTAAATACTCAAAATAAAACTAAATGGGTTTGAAGTAGAAAAGGATGTGTCAATTCAACTCCACCACTGCCATGACCAGCATCCGAGGGAGATAGGAACTGCTCTGTGCTAGGTGGTGAGGTGGTGAGCCCCTCCGCACGTGGCTTAGCAAGGAGGTGCAGCACCTCCTCCACGGAGGAGCATCTCAATTGCTCAGACTAGCTTTTGGTGACAGAAGGGGCAATTGGCTTTACACCCAAAAGAAAAAATAAAAAAAAAAGGCTGCCCTAAGGAATTACCAAATAAATCCACTTTGTCTCATTTTTGAGCAAAGATTTAGGATACAGTATAAAATAGGATTTACAGAATTTGGCTTTTAACTTTCTGCACCTACTTCAGTTTGTTTGTTCTCCTGTCTCTGTCACAGATCGTGGCTGAGAGTTCAGAAAGCTGGTATTCCTACCATATGGCATAACTGCCAAGAAGAACACACACCAAACTGAATATTTAGTCTTAAACACTATTTTCCTAGAAAGAACCACTTGATAAATCACAACAAAAATTAGCAATACCAACATCAATCATTTACAAACCTATAAGGGCCTCAAATTGCTTTTGCATAGGGAACCAAAATCCATGACCCATATTAAAGAACTAAAACCTAAAGGGCACAGAGAAGTCAAGTCTTTTCTGTTAATCTGATGTTTTATCCACGGTCCCGCACTTTCTTCATCACCAAATACTGACTCAGAATTTAAGTAATTTCGAATTTTGGAGCTTCTGAAACATTACTGCAGATCTCACCTTCTGTGGAAGTCCACAGCACCTGCATTTACACTCCGAGAATATTAACATTATTCTGTTCAAAAGGAGAATTATCACCTTCCTAAAACTGGTGTCCTTTCCAAACAACAGAAAGCAGAAAAAGTGATAGTAACACACCGTCAGAAACACACATACAGTTGAGAGCTAACATTATGCTTTTTACAAACCCAGGCCACAATGACAGAGTACTTCTAAAGCCACGAGCAGGATTTTTGGGGCACATCCACGGGCTGGAGTCTGGGCTCAAGCAATGCCAAATTCCTCCTGCCATTCCAGGGGCACAGTGACAATTTGTATGGCTAAGCAAAAGTGATCGACAGCTGCTGGATTTTACGTCCAACCTCTCCCCTTCACGCCTAGTCCCAAGGCAAAGCCAGAGTAGAAAAGCAAGCAGGTCAGACAGCATCATCCCACAGGCCACCAGCTGGACCGCTCCAAGTTATTCCAGCTTTAAGTTATTTTTTCTTCATCTTACTCTTTGGCATAGGAAGTTGCTTCCTTCTCTCCCTCCTTTCCTTCTTTCTGCTCCCAATTATTCCTTTAACTTTTTGGAGGCAAACAGAACAGGCAGCCTGCATAGCCGGTGCTTGCAGGAAGGGTGAGTGGGTGATGCACCCACTGTGCAGGCTGTGACCCCCCACCAGCGGTCAGCCCACCGGCAGTGCAGAACTCGGGTACCTGAGGCACAGCTCACAGCCAGGTGGCTTGTGCATTTCAACTGAATTGCCAAAGAAGCTCTGAGCTTCAAGGCTGCCAGGTCAGCTCGTATCCCTCCTCCGTGACACACAGGCACACATGAGAAAGTGTTTTCCCTCTGAAGCCCATTCTCCAGTTCAAGCCCTCTCCACCTGCAAACGATGCTGTGGAGGTAAAGGTGTGCAGCCCCACACATCTGCACACTTCCATGCTGGGCCCTGACCACCAGCAATGGGAAGATGTCTGTGAGAGGGTGGCCCTGATATTACATGCTGCGTGTTGTAGAGGAGAGAGCAGAAAAAAAGAAAAAGACACAAAATACATTCCCCCCGCCTTCCTCACATATGTGCAAGTTATTTCTCCACGCCAGCCAATATACAGGCTCCAGAATTGGAGTTTTCTTCACACTAGTTCAGTCTTCCTTTCCAAAAAGAAAGAGGCTTAATTTGAAGCTCAGTTCAGTCAGGAAAGAAAAACAGTCCTTCAGCTGCGAAGTCTTTCAAGCCGTATGTAGTACTTTGGGTTTCCAGTTTTTCCTTGCATCATTTACCCTGTGGCTGGACAAACATTTTCTCTTCCTTGACCTTTCCAGGCCTCTGCCTCAGCAACCCACTTGCTCGTACTCACATGCCTGCTTTAAAGAGCCTTCCGTATACACTTCCTTTCATAGCAAGCTGTTTTAATATTTCTGGCTTATTCATTTTTTAATTTCCAGCCAACTAAACAAACTTAGAAATCCAATGACAGAATTATTTTCAGTACTAGTAAATCAAAACAAAGTTTCTCAATGTTTTCAAAATGAACATCTGATATTTTTTAAAAATAAAAAACAAGTAACTGTAAGACCCTTACCTTAAGTTTTGACCAAACTATGCAAGTGAAATCTTAACTTCAGTTATCATGCAACATGCAAATTTCAAGATGATATTTTAGCTGATGTTGAAGCATGTGGCAGAAAAATCTGGCTTACAGCAAAAAGCCAGCTTGCCGGTAAGGCTTGTGTGCCTGCTATTGCAGAGATGTAGACAAAAGAGGTATCCTAGGTTGTGCAATACGTAAATGAACAGACTTAATTTATCTAAGTCCTTGACAGCCCACACAGTACAAAGCAGAGGTCTTAGGGCACCAAGAGGGGGAAGTCTTTATAAACACAGCACAATTTTTGTACCTTTGCATTCCGCAGATGGGCAGTATCGCTTTCAAAGGTACAACACTTCTGACTATTACTGAAGAATTCCACAGTTGTGCTTTTATTTTGTTTACCATTAATAAAACCTGCTTAAACGGTCCTTACTTTCGTCTGGCTTGTCTTTGGAGCCTCCCACCCCAATGAGCTGCCATTCTCTATTTTACACCTGTTGCATAATTGGCAAATACCAAACGAACTAGAGCGAGCCCCTCCAAAGGGGAACTGTCTGCACCCAGCTCACAGTAATTACTGGCCTCGTGGAAGCCAGCAGGCAGTTATTATAAACCTGGGGATAACAAGAGATTTTGAAAGAGAGATGGCTGTTCTCCTTCCAGTACGGTTGGTAGTGTTGGAGGGTATGTTCACTTTTATTTATCTGGGGGGAGCATATGTCAGGAAGAAAAAGAGAAACCAATTCCTGGTTTTTAAAGTGCTACAAAATCATAAGGAAGCTGCAGGTTAGCACAGCTTCAAACTGTTGCTGCATTAGTTTTGCTTTTACTGTGGAACATCATGGGGTAAAACCTTATTCTTCCTCTGAAAAAAAAACCATCTGTATTGATATCAGAAAAGGGCGGGAGAAGAAAAATGACAGCCACTGGCCTGCCCTTTAACCTTTCTAACAGAGCTGGTGGCCGCAATGAAGCTTAATCAATGCAATGGAAGTGACATTTTGCAGTCAAATCAAATTAAATGGAAATGAAAGGAAAATCTGAGGTCCAACCTAAAGGCTGTTCCCTCTTGCACCGAGGTCATTGCCATGGCAACTAAATGCTACAAATGTGTAGAGTAAATCCTTAACAAATCTGTAGAAAGCATGTCCAATTGAATGTGATAGTTCCTGTCACTGTATTTTGTACCTTTCACAAGAAAGGGAGAAAATAAAACAAAGCACATCTTACAGTCTGCGTAGCAGAAAAGAAGTTCTGCCAGAAACTACGCGGCGCAGCGGCGTACTTAATCTTTCTCTTCTGCTTGGACATGGAGAAACTGAACAGCTTTACTGTAAGACAGCAAGTGGGTAGCTATGGACAGAGACCATATTAAGTAGATTAGGGCATGGTGTGTTAGATTTTTCAGTCTTCCTTCAACTGAAGAGCTGGTGACTGCAAAAACTTCCTCCTATCATTGCAAATGCATTTAACCGTGGCTGAGAGCAGTTCCTAGTGCAGATTGCCCATGGCTCACATCATCCCACCCAGCTTCAGCATGTACCTCCCTCACCCTTCTGCCTTGTCCTGGGGTGAGAAGGTGGCTTTCTTAGAGGGCTTGGGATGGCAAAGGGCTGATCAGACCTGCTAAAAAATTCAGGGATGCTCCCACCTTTGTGCATGCAGCCCTTCCACTGTACAACCCCAAGGCTCCTCCTGCAATGGGGCTGAAGCAGGGTGGGAGCCCCACTAAAAAGCTCCCAGCCAGCTGCCCCCACGACCTACCCACAGCCCCCTGTGAGCACAGGGGCTGCCGAGAAAGGGGACTACATCAACCCATTTTGCTCCCTATGCACTCCGATATCACGGACAACCCTTGCCCCTATTCCCTCTGCATCAGCTCTGAGTGACACACAGGCAAATGCCCCACCTCTGCCTGCTCCTGTAGAGAATTAAGGATAATTATCAGTTCCTACTGCCACTCATGGAGTATATTTCACTCCTCAGCCTAACAGCTTCTGACAATGAAGGGCAATTTAAGAACCACATCAAAATACAACAGCTGCACACTCATGCTCACTCTGCTGAATGCCTATTTAATTTCAACATTTCCACCTGTACAAGCAAAGAGATAGGCGGGGAGGCACCAAGCAAGGTATGGGATTTTTCTTTTTCTTGTAAGATGTGGAAGACTTTACACATTGAGCTGTGACCTTCCCCAAACTTGTCATTTATCTGAGCTGCATAAGGTGGCAACCATTATCCTCTCCTTGAACACGGTGAAGTTTTGATTCAGCTGTAGTGATGCAGTCACTGTGCATTACAGAAGATCTCAAGAGATGTTATGCCCTGGGCCAGCACGGGCTGGAAGTATTGCAAATCTGATATGAGGTGACATTTTCTACTCAAATACATACAGTCGCAGGACATCACACACCTTCCTGCATGAATAGCAATACACACTAATGAACTAATTTCTGGGGGGAAATTGTTACTTCCCAAGCGGGTGGGGTAGGAGAGAACTCTGCCGCCACTTCAGCCAGAAGGGTTCTGGTTTTCTTGCGATCTTTTGCTGTATTTTCACTTTTCTCAAACAATGCTACTTCACACAGCTTTACACAGCGTTTTCAGACAAGGCCATCTAGTTGGGAGCTCTGTGTGACTCATCCTACAATATTTACATGAAATCACAGAGCAGCACACTGCACTATATGTTCCTCTGCAAAGGAACAACTCAGAGTATGCATATGCCCCATCACACCCACAGGAGAACCTCTGTCACATGTAAGGAAATAAATTTACTCTGAATTTATTCAGGTAAGTATGATATTCACTAAATACTGCTGGATATTCTGACTTAGGATAGCCATGCCCTCCTTTTTATCACATACAACAGTGACATTTACAGATCATTTCACATTTCTTTTACCCTTTAAATGCTGTTGCATGCTTGCGCTTGCTCACTCACACACCCATTAGTTGAAAATGCACTCAAAAAATTTGGCTGGCAGTCCAGGCAAGATGCTTGTGCTGCAAGAGTTGAAGGGACAGCTCGTTGCAAAATATATGTAAGCTCTGACTCAGAAACACAAAAAGGCCAAAGAAAATTGCCTTTAAATTACCACTATTGTGGTCTTTCTTGAGCTTCTATGGAAAAAAATGGAAAAAAAAATATTTAGGACCAGGCAGATCAGGGAATCAGTAAATTAGTTTATGGAGAAGGGAGATACCAGCGCAAAGCTGCAGGGATGAGCCCTGGATGATAAGACCAGTGTTTTACCCATGCAAGTGGTTTCTTAAACTTGTCAATCAAAACCTCATGTGCCTCTCTTAATATCAGCCCTAAATTTCAGAGGATTTATAATCTAGAGATCTACTCACTCTCATAGCAAGGATCTGTGAAATGCAGCTGGGGTGGCAGTCAGGTGAGCATCACTCGCATCCCATCAGAGTACTTCATCACAGTATAATACAGTATTTGACCCTTAGGTCTTTAATCTTTGCTTTGGGTTAAAAGAAATAAAGTGGGTTTGACACAGCACGGAACATTACAGAACAGACCCAGGGACAAAAAGAGAGAGGAAATGTGAAATACGCTGACTACACAACGAGATGAAACGCTGGAAAGAGAAACCAGTATCTCTAACATATGAACACTACTTTTACTCAGTTGCTCTTACTGAAGAGAGAAGCGAAGTTCTGTAGGAACTAACAGACACTGATTGTCCTTCTAAGCACTTAGAATGATACATAAGAAAACCATTTTATAAAATCTCACCTTTGTTACAGAATTCAGTATTAATAACAAATAAAACTTTATCAAAATTTCCTGGATTTTTACATAAATATCTGTGGGATCTTACTTAATATACCTTGGTCCTGATCTCATAAATTAAAGGAGCATTCCAAAAAGCAGACTTTGTAATGTGATGGGCAATAATAAGCAAATATGGATTCTGAAACAATTTTTATGTATTTTTGCAGAACTGTTTGATACATATTTTTTCATGTTATTTCTATTATACTATTTATGAGATCTAACAACTGTTTTTAATAAGCAACTGTTATTGCAAACATATAATTACACTAGGCCACAATCCAACAAAGCACTTATGAGCACAGATTAAAGACACTGAAAACAATGGGATTATTTATGTGCTTAAGGTTAAGCATCTGCTGAAGGACTTGGATGGATCAAAGCCCCATTTCTATTACATCTACAGAAAAAATATTATATATGTTAATTAAACATAAAGTACATGTAAATTAACTAGCACATGGAAAATAGCACTTGCATAAATGTTTATACCCCTATACAATTTGTAATAAGAGGATATTTCAGTTAGCCAATATGAAGAACAACTACCACTATCAGCCATTTCATCAAAAGTTAAAAAATTCCTGGAACTTAACAGTTACGAAGTAACTTGCCATAAGAGACTTCCTTTCATAAACCATCTTCTAAGCAGTTCATGTTCTGAGGCAAAAAGGAGAAAATAAAGAGACTGAAAGCAGATCTCATTCATCTTCAGATTTAAACAATCCATGTAAAAGCTTGATTTGTTAACTTCCACTTTTATGAAAATCGATTTCGTTTTATTAATAAGATCTACAAGTTATTTGCAGTTAGTGCCTATTAAGCTTATTTTATCAAAATGTCTTCATTGCTTTTTTAATTGACCAATTCCTTGTGCTTGAATTAAGAGCAAAATGGACCACAGTGCATGACTTCCAGCCGCCGCCAGAATTATTTTGTTTAACTGTATACCATTTCTTATTCTTATGTTCACCATTAAAAGAACAGATCTACTCAAAAAACTAGCAAATAGTATTTCCACTGTAAACTGCTGCTTCATCTATACTGAACATTTTCAATAAATAAATCAGTTACTATATTTCATTTTGAAAAACCCAGAAAAGACCTCTTGGTAAGACTGAAAAATTTCCATTTTAATAATTAGTGGGAAAAAGCTTGCTTTATTATCTTGAAAACTTCTTTTACCTGATGCTTCTTTTTTATTCTGTGATGTTAAAACAGAAAACAAACCGTTTATTTTATTTCAATATAATGTCGTGACAAATAAAAAAAAAAACACCTCTAAAAATGCTTCTCCAGTGGAAATTTCAAATTACTTCCATTTCTTTTTAATCTGGAAATTACAATTTCAACAGTTACAAAATTGTGACTTCATCAGAGCATTGCTAAAACTTGTAGGACTTTCAACTTGTTTTCACATTCACTTTCTCCAGTCTTTTTGGCTTTATTTTCCTTGCCTTGAGTCTATACAGATTGTTTATTCTGTGGAACAAAAATAATATTATTACCTAAATCTCCAATAATGGCAAGTAAATTTTCTCCAATATTTTAATATGAAATTGTGTATGATTTAATACTGAAATATAATACATTTTCTTATATATTTAAATTAAATCTGTACTTGAATAATTATAACAAAGAATTACACTAAATGCAAAGTTTTATATAAAAGCAAAACCTGTAAGATTATGCAATCACACCTTCTTTTAATCAAATTTATGCCAGCTCACTGACTTTGCTTATGACTTGTCTTCAATTTTGATTTTCTCTATGCAAATAAGGATTTCACTAGAATCCTTCAATAATGACCAACAGATAAAAAGGCAAAGAAATAATGACATACCTGAATAATCAGCTACTTTTAGAAATATGCGGTCAATTAGGCCTTGTATCAGCATAGAGAAGAAGGTAATATCAAAATGGCTAGCTAAGGACACAGCAGACACTAAAGTGATGGGGGTACATGCATTTAAAGGAAAGTAAATTCTGGAAACTACACTGCAGTCCCCAGCTCTTCAGTGGTGACTAAAGTAGATGATCTTCTGATCAATGTCCAGCTCTACATCTTCGCTAGTTCCAGTCACTGTTTCAATGGCAATTAGAAGTTACCACACTAAATACAAACCCCAGAATTTTAACAAGTCTGAAGTGAGAGCTTTCCCTCCAAAAATAAGTCACAGTAATAAAAAACAAGGCACACGGAATTTCCACTTCTTAGTTAAAATGTCTTCTATTATTTAAAATGCTTTTTCATTTAGAAGGACACACTGTTAATCACATTAATATGGCAGGTCTACATGCATGAGTTGAGACTGATGGGAGTCAAGCTATCACAGCTTTATCACCAATGCTCTTGATCTTTTTCTCTCCAAAACAAAGCAAGACTGCACTGATGGATTGTTGTGGGCAACTTTTTTCCAGACATTATGAATGAATACCAGGCAGTGATGGAGGCAAGGAAAAAATTAAGGAACCACCCTTATTCTGACTTGAATGGATGAGAGAATATCCAGTCCTCTGACAGCATTACAGTTAGTGCCGAAACATCTGAACACAACTAAAGAAACACGTCTCAACTGTTTTGTGTACCACAGATGTACAGTTTAATTAAGCCATCAAAAAAATATGAAGGAAAATGGAAACAAGGGGATACAAAAGAGAGGGAAACTTCTTCAGCAAGTTAAAGCATTCTTAATAAGTAACAACATGACATTAGTCATTAAGAAACAAGAACTCTAAATAATGCATTCAGAACCTATAGATCTAAACCAGCAGATAACAAAGCCTCATAAATCTGTTTGTTCATTAAGTTAAAAAAAGCTAGACTTTGTGTTGCTATCATGTCAGCTGGCACCAAACTGTATGCAATTTGGTGCAACTACAAAGTGAAACCCATAGTCTACAATGGCAGGGTTTTTGATCACACTAATTAACAGCCATTTTGTTTAAAATAAACAGATACGACTCTAATTGCCTTTTTTACATAAGAAAGGGAAGATCTTAAAAGTGAAAGCATGCAAAAGGAAAGATCAGACAGTCGCCTTTCAGACTGATAAGCAAACTCTGTGTGAAATGAGCGCAAATGAAGTTTGAGACACTCTGGATTGACAGCAGGGAGACAGCAAAGCAAAAGGAGGAACGGTTTCCAAAGGTGGAAAGGCATAGCCATAGTTATGTCGTCCTTTAGATCCCTACTTCTTCTACTTGCTTTTTCTAGTCTCCCCATCTTCTGAGCACCTGACTGCAAGGAGTTTCATCTTCTGCAGGGCCAAGTATGCACCAGCGGCATCTGATTTTGTGAAATCTTCATACGACACAACAAGCCTGGTTAGCATCTCTATACAGAATCTGACAAGTAAAATGTTGTGCAAAGAAGTAAACAAGAAAAAGGCACTTTGATCTCTGTGCCTGCACTTAACTCTGGCACCAGAAGAGGGGCTAGAAGGGACTGTACTGCTGTTTGCCGCCTTCGAGGGTTTACAGAAAGACCATTCAGGTCCCTGAAAAGTCCTGGGAAGTAACGTGCAGGGCAAGTGCTTGGTCACAGTCTAGTTTTGTGGCTAACTTCAGTGAGCCTGAAATGCAGCCTGGAGTTGCAGTGAAAACAACAGGTTTCGGTTTTTCATTCTTTGCATCAATGTTGTTTACTTTTGTAAGGACAAATTCCATTTAACGCCTTTCAAACATAGCTTCAAAGTTGTTTTTTAAGTATATTAAAACATGTAACATTACAGAGTAAAGCAATGAAGCAAAAACATTATTCTAGTTACATGAAAAATTTCCCCTGCCTTTTCCCGCACCAATGAAATTCCTAACTTCCCCCCCCCAAAAAAAAAAAAAGAAGAAAAAACAAAAAAGAAAAAACAAACCCAAACACCTAGTAAATTTTAGGATACAAACAAAGAATATCACCATTCAAAAACGCTTCCCCACACTTCAAATGTGCAACATCCCCACACTCATCTCAGTAAGAAGTCCTCTGGTACCGGAACTCGCTGCATACCTCCTCAGCGTCACAAATTCACATGCGTATCTCATATGTTCTGACTCATCTACGCGGGCTTTCACATTACTTCATACATAAGGTCCTTATTTTCAGGACGCTGCACTGACTGACTGTTTTCAGCATATTCAAAATATCATTTAAAGTTCCAAAAGCACAGCGGTTTGCTCCACTTAGGCACTGCAGGCTTTTATGCCATCATGGACTGGGCAGTGTTGGGTTCATGGTTGGACTCTTAAAGGTCTTTTCCAGCCTGAATGATTCTGTGATTCTACGGTAATCGTACAGCAGGAGGCAGAGTTTTTGCAGGAGCTGGTCAAAGACGCAGCAGCAGCTCTCACTGGAATAAGGGTCTGTGAAAAACCACATCATTTCCCATTGTATCTGGTGGATTAACTTCTACTGGCTTTTCCCAGTGCTAAACACCACGGTTTTTATATGTAAAACAACAAAAGAAGCCCCACTCAAAAAAGGATCTGAAGTCTTGTACTGGACATGCAGTTTTCTCTTGGATGAAACAGGAGAGAGAAGGATGACTGCAACAGGCGTTAGTCACATTAACAAATGCACTGCTGCAAGAAATTTAGGTACTACAGTGAGAAAAGTGGCACAGAGCTGACAGCACAGATTACATCTCCTCAAACATTTGCAGTCCTTCTTGCTGGGACTACAGGAGTAAGTGACGCTGGGTGCACTGGGATGCACAGGAAAGCCAGGGCACTGAACACACAGATCTGCAGGGTGCAGCTGACCTAAAATTCCCATGAGGCACCACAGTAGCATTCACATACAAAGATTTTTGCTTTCAGCTGGAACTGCAAAGTAAAAATGATCCTGCATAAATTTCTCAGAACTCAGCTTTCCAAACCCAGTTCTAAACAGAACATTTTCAGCCAGCTTTAATGATAACAACATCAGAGCAGAACTTCATCATAAAAGCAGTCTCCCTGGCCTTCAAATATTTTGTTAATATAACTCTGAACATCAGACATATTCCCTATCAAAAACAAGCATCAGTATATACTGTAGGGGAATTTCATCACTACTGAAACAGTACAATGTATTGTACTGCTGGCTGGGAATCTCAGACTGAATGATTTCAGCTTTCAGATCAGCAGCCAGAACAGACTGCAGCTGGGATAATTCGATTTAGATGAGGCCATGTTGTTGGTTTTCAAACATTAAAGCCCCATAGAGTCATAAAACAGCAATGGTGGTGTTGCCTGAAAAAGGACAGGCAGAAAGATGCAGCAGCTTTCCAAGAAGCACAAACCAAGGTTGCCAATATATGCCTACAAGAATTACACTGTGCAAAATAAGACACAAAAAAGAAAGTAAGTCAGAAAATAAGCTGAATATTAGCATTATCCTACCACTAGCATCACATCAGCAACCATATTGGAGAGCAATGAGTGATACATATGTGCAGCTGCTTTATCATCTCACCAAAGTGATACTTTCAAATTCAGACCATATTTAAGTATCAACAGGTTATATGCCGAATGTTAAAGGCACTAATTACTTCAGTAACACTCTTGGTAAAATCTGTCACCATTTCTGTCCCAAAAGATTGACCACACAAGGAAACAAAAATTTGGCTTGCTTCTGGTCCGTATGAAAATTGTTTCAAACAGCTAACATTACAACCACAACTCTTCCCTTTCAAAGTGGCTATTTGACTTATGAATCTAGAACCGATTTTCAATTTGACTTTAGTTCCTCCTGCCTAAGTCAGGAGAAAAAAAAAACCAAAAAACACACACAACAAAAAACTCCACCAAGTTTTAGCTCTGCAAAACAAACAGTATTTCATCTTACCCATTGCCCTTAAAAGGGCAATCTCAGCAAACATAACCGAAGCCCATAAAATCAACACAAAATAAGCACTCAACCTTGCACATTCTCTCTTCTGCATGTGTGTGTGTCCAATCTTCTCTCTTCTAGGAGATGTTTTAAGGGATAGCTCCGCATTAAAATCAGATGTTAAATTCTATCTACTACTATTATCAGATGCATTGGTTATAAGGCTTTCAGCAGCAATTTTATACAGCACAAGAAACGACAAAAAACAATTTGTCTCCAAAGATTCAACTACCCTTGTTAACTATCACATTTCTTCCAAAGGAAACATATAAATAATCCATCCCAACAAGCAAATTCCTCAAAACTAAGTTCTGAAAAAAAGTGTGGCAAATCAAGGCATTAAAAAAATTAAGAAAAACAAAAAATATTTTCATTTGAAGAATTTAGAATTGAAGACTCAAGTAATTAGTACACTTTATTGTAATTCTGTGTTAGGAATTCTTGTTAAAATCAAATGCATAATTTATCTTACTAAAAAGTATGGCAATAACTGGAAATATAATCACAAGTAGGACAAGAGTAAAACAAACTAGAGGCAATCAATAAACAATACTGTATACTGCAATGTGGTGGGGTTTTTTATATTCAGCAGGCTTTAAAAGAATTCTCATAGCAGCAGAAACACTCTGTGGTTACTTAAAAAAGTAGAACATATGCCTAGAACTTTGCAGAAATTTTGTATGCTGGAATTTGGAAGTCCTATAGAGTATCACTGAATCTTTCATATTTAATGTTTTCCATTGGGAAAACCTTTGGGTTTAGTTTTCATCCAAATCCAAAAGTAGTAAAACATGTTTTCATTCTAATACCTAAATAAAAGGACATTATTGATGCAGAATCACTACATGTGATCTTATAAAATTACATTACACTACAGTGTTATTTCTGTCAAGTTTTACATTGTGACTGGAGAGACTATGCCTATTTCTGTAATGGCCATTTTCATACTGTGCTTGAGTAAATCCATCTGGGTGACACACCAATCACAGAAAAATTTCAAAAAGTAGAATCATTCTAAATGGGTGCACCGATTTCTGTCATGAGGAAAACCTATCTTCATATCAGAACTATGGCTGGATACTTATTGAACCACAATGATCTATAATATGTAAATTGCTAGTGCAAAGAGCCAAGTGAAGGAAGAATACCTCCCATCTATCCAGCTTGCACATCCTGTATTCTGAATTCGTTAAGGGAAAATACCTGAGTAACAGTATGGCATAAAGCCAAGCCATGCACTGTCACTAGTTACAGCTTTACAGCGGAGTACAACTCTGCCCAGATTAAAAGGAAAAGCCAAGTCATCACTGTTGGACTGCATAAGCACCACGTGTCAGTATCACACATGGATCCAGTTGAAGGGGACTTTGCCATTATCTTCTCACTAACACAAATACTGCAGGACTGCAGTGCCACTTGCGTTAGTGGAAGTTTACGTTAGTGTACTAGTGGTATTTGCTATCATAAACATGATTTCTTCAGTTACACCATTCAGACTGTATTTTCCAGTGAACATGAGCTTTTGGCATAGGACAAAAGGAAAGAAGCAGTGAGCTTCAAGTGTACATACTAAACTCTTTCATGACAACAGTGGCAGGATCAGCAACAGAAGCAGCAGGTTTCATTTGCAAACCAAGACATTCAGATAAGAGAGTTATGGAAGAGGGAATTTCACTGTAAATCAATTTTGAACAATTCAAAAGCAAGTCTGAGTGAACGCCTTTTAAGATGAAGATGTTATCTTACACCGAGGAGCAGTGTCCTATCAAAACTTCATTCATAAGCTCACACACCGTATGTAAAGAAAAGGGAAAACACATGCCATTCCTGACAGCTGGATTCAGAAAGTATATCACTGAATCAAGCCCAAACTCCATACCTCAAAATAAGTTTAATTTTTAGTGCTCAGAACTCCTAGTAAGACACTAACTAGATTCCCCTCCAGCAGTTCCTCTCCATTGAGCTTGCTAAAAAAAGCATCACTATAGCCACTTCTGTTCACAGTGTCCTTTCCACTTTACAGTTCTCTCCAGCAGTCTGAATTACTCAAATATATACCCGGATTGGCCTCCTGTTTTTCTGGAGAGGCAGTTCCTAGTAAATCAAATCCAGTATGGAATTTCTGTTCTTGCCACTCAGCCAAGTGAAAAAAAAATAAATCTGAAAACAGAATTTCCCCTGTAAGACATTCTTTCCTGAAGGAAAACAGACACACACAAAAAATCAAACAGAAAGCATAGTCAAGGAAGTGTTTTTGTCAGGAATACATCTTTGGGGCCTCTTCTAAGTGGCTGGGCAAATGTCACAGGTAGCTTCAGGAGATACTTTGGAAGCAAAACTATTTTTTGTGCAGAGTACCAGATTTAGCTTTGGGGGTTCTTTTGTTCATTGCAACTATGTAATCTTTTCTTAAATGAAGAATACTTATCCCTCTTACTCACATAATTTGGATTAGAATACCTAAATATTTTGGCATTTCAGATATTCTTCACTTAAGAAAATTAAGAAAACTTGAACATGTGAGAGGATTCATATCCTTGGACCACACCATCATGCAACAGATTTGCAGGATCTCTGCCTCACACAAAATAACTTAAATAATTTTACAAATACCAAGATAATACATGTCTCTTGTCAGTGTGTGTATATACATATATATATATGTGCACTCACATACATGTATATACTATATACACACAGGTTTCTTGCACCTTCTTCCATGAGATGTTCAAGAACTTCAGAAGCTGATAACATTTTAAAGATTTATTAAAATAGGCTTAATCACAATGATCTAAAGCTCACCTGAAGAGCACTTAAACAAGCAAATTTAAAATTCATTCTTAAAACACTTCAGCACAATCTCAAAGGTCTCAGGACAGATCCTTCTACAGGTGTCAAACTCCCACTTTCAAACGAGCCTGAGCATGTAACATAGGAGGACTCTGCAGCATGGAAAGCAACTCATCAGTGCTGACCTTACTTCAGTTTCCATACTTTCAGCATACATGAAGCAATAAAAAAAGCACATACCTTTTGGTGGCATGCCACATAAGCACAAGCATTGCTTCCTTAATGCACTTCTGGTCACATGGAAACATTTCTAATATAAAACACTAAAATTGTACATACTCCTCTTTCTCCTGCTTTCATCCCATCCTCATGAAAAGATTAAATATTTTAACCTAATGAAAGTATTGGTTACAATTATATATTCATCTTCCAGGTTGCAGAATTTTCATAGTGTCTCATCAACTGAAAACGCGGCCAATTCTATAGAGGAATCCAGCAGCTGATCAACAGCACACAACACTGTTACAGCACAGTTCACAGCAAGAAATTAACACATTAGATATAATTTAAAAAAATAATTAACCAACTGAAGATACTCTATGTCTTTATCCCTAAAAAACACAAAGGGCTTTAAAAGTAAGCATCCTGAGGAAGATAAAATACAGTCTACTTTATCTTACGTGGCTCTATGCCAGCAAGATTTTGTGACCTCGTTTCAGCCTCCAACAGTATTTACATGCACCCAAAAATTCTGGTCCACATTCTGCCCTTGAATGTGTACATGCAGCTCCCACTGAAGTCAATGGCAGCTGCATCTGTACAGCTGAGGGCACATTTCAACCTTATGTACCGCTCATTATCAGCAAGATGAAGTCAGCTCTTTTGAAAACTCAGCAAATCTTGAAACCACCCAAGAAAGTGTTCCTCCCCAAAAAGAGAGAGACTCCCCAACAAAAACTGCAAAACTCACTTCTCAGTCGCTTTACTGGTGCTTCTGCGAGAGAGAAGGCTCAAACGATCCTGTACTCATGCAGTTCATATTCAGAAAGTATCATATGTAGTGTTGTGCCTTATATATGAATACATATATGAATGTCTGCATGGGTGTATTTTTCTAAGTGGGAGAGGCTGTATTGCAGACCCTTTAAGCTTTCAAGCACCATTTATTGTAGGCAATATTAAAATGTGTGGTTTCTAAAAAGAGCAGCTTTTTCCTCTTCTCATTAAAAATACTAATGAAGAGCTAAAGGTCATTCTTCTGGCTTCTGTTTCACACTGTATTTATTTATTTCCTGTATTTATTTATTTATTACTTTTATACTTAAGCCAAAGAGGATGGTAACCTCTTATGACTCACCCAAGGACAAAGAAAAACTGCAGGGCCCATCAGGTACAGAAAACAGATGTTGTGATACCCTCGTGTGAGGGTATTTTAGCCCACAGGAGATGAGAATGTTAAGCTTTATGTGGTGAAGACAAGAGGTGCAACTGGTTCCCTCCTTATGCTCCCCCATCACTACTAGCCTGTACCTCCCACCTCTGAAGCACTGGGCCGCAGCCTCTCCCTCGCCAGGAAGCCACGCACAGCCCTGCCTGCGGACCTAGAAGAGAGGCAACAGGCAGGAGACCACAGCACTGCACTGCAGCCAGCAAAGGTGTCCCCTAGCAAAGCCCCATCTTCACCGACACAAAACTCTGCAGCTGGGGCTTTTCTCTGTGCACAGCCCATCGGCTCAGCGCTGGGGAATGCAGGAAGATGCATATGGTATGTGCTGGCCCCGTGACCTGATGTGACAACTGCTCTGCCGCAAAGCACCCTTCTCCTGCGTGGAGTGGTGCTGCTGCAGGGGGACGCTTTGGGATTCTTCCCAATACTTTTAAATTGAGATATTTGGAGAGTATGGCCCTAGATGCTCACAGGTATTCCTAAACACCGTTGTGGCTTGTAGATGCTGCGTAAGTCTAGGATCACCACAATGCTTCCAACACAAACCACAGATCACCACTGGGCATATGACATGCAGTTACTGAATGGCACTGGAGTTTCACTGAAGTCTGTGGAATTAATATGATTTATGCTGGCTGTGGGTCTGGCTTTTTTATTTCAATTATTAGAAAATTATGTTCAAGTTGTCAGCATGATGATAACACTAATGCTAATATACTCTACTTCTTAGAATTGACTAAGTGGTGGCCTGTTGTCTGTAAATTAACATGAGGATGTAGAAATAACACCCTTTTGGAGCACACTGCAAGTTTTGAATGAATTTTAAAGCTTTCCACTTACACCAGATAATCAGTATATTTATTTCTCTGTCAGCAGCTGCTTAGGAGGGCCCCACGTTCAATGGAGACCTATTAGAAGGCATGTTCCTGATCTCCAGCCTCAGCACCGTATTTCCCTGACATGTAACCCCCACTGCAAAGTTCTGGTAACTCAAACCCAAAGTTTAGGTAACTGCAAAAATTGACATTGGGCTCAGGGGTTTTGGTGCTCAACATTCATATTTTAAACTGGGTTCTTGGAGGGGCCTGCACAGGTACTTTTAACAAGGCACAGATTTTCAAGTTGCCTAAGAGCTCCCATTGTGCACATCTGCCTACCTACTTGGGACGCTGAAATCTCCACGTATGAAAAACCTGTTTTTCAGATCTAGCCTCATGCAGATGCCAGATTCATTCCAAAGAGACCAAACCTAAGAACTGCAAGTATCAGCCAAGGCGAACAGAACGCCTTCACTTCATAATGCAGTTAGCACATGCTGACAAAGTTCGTATCTTGTCAGCATATAAAAATTGTATCATCTGTATTGATACAGTTAAAGCTACGTAGATCCATGCCAGTATGCCCACGCATGTATTGCTCACCCCTGCACAACTGCAGACATGGCTTTATTCACAAAACCATCTTCAAACCAGTGTATCATTTCTGCAAGCTCTGTATGTATAACCCGCCATAATGCTACAGGAACATGCACCCCAAGTCCATGATGACAGCACTCACCTTAGGACTTGTGTTGCCTAACCCCATCAGTGAGATGTCACATCCTTATCCAGAACTGCAATACGACAACAAATGCGTGTAGGCCTTCAGCATGTCAGAGAGTAAGGCTGTGTTACACGTAAGCAGTCAGCGTGAATTTGTAGCTGGGCCATTTCAGTGCCTTCCCCTCAAGTTCTTCTTTGAAAAGAGGCAGTTTCTCTTCTGTTCCTTAACGACACCTTTTTCCGGATTTAAGTCCATTGGTCTACTCCTACCGTGCCCCTGCAGTTATTTCTTGAAACAAGGACAAGCATTTCCAGTAAGGCCAAAGCAGAGAGGAGGCACGTGTGAGCCCAGCGCGTACTCTTCGACTTCCCGTTTCAGTGCAGATTCTGCACAGCTATTCTGGGACTGCCGGAGCCATGCAGCAGAAAAGCATCAAACATTCAGGGGAATCCCCTTCTGTCACTTTTATTATTCTGGCAAAAAATTAGTGATGATGTGTCTTCTTAGACACGGTACTGGGCAGCACAGTGCTCTTTATTTTAAGTAAAGGCAGGAAATGAGTAATAGATTTCCTCTGCAGTCAAACTGGGGCTTGAGGCTGGGTGGTTGAGAGAGCTTTTGCCTCTAAATATTTCAGCTTTGTGCTAAATGGGGAATAGTAACAATCCTTACTATTTTCATCATTTTTGGATATTTCAAGTTCAAAAATATTAACTACCTGTGAACCTAATCCTATAGCTCTGTAAGGAATATCCTGATGTCACCAGCTGGGAAATCGAGGCAAAGACAGGTCTACAGAGACACATGGAGAGGACGGGAAACCACTGCTCCCTCACGCAGCACTAATTCATTTTCTCTATTGTTTCCCACTATTATTAAAACAAAATTGGTTTCCCCCCTGGTAGAAGTGATGGGATTGCTGAGAGAGTGAGAGAGAGAGCACAAGCTTTCTTCAGAACAGGTCCAGGTGCCCTTGCAATAAAATCCCCACACAGCCACCTGTGCTTTGTTTACATTAGGCCTCCTCCTACCATTACTCCCACTGATGAAGCTACACAACTGTTAAAAAGTTTTAGGGATGGAAAATGTTTTTGCAGGCAAAGCAGCTGTTAGCCCATGGCACCAGCTCATATTAAGACTCTTCTTTACCTGGGTGAGAGCAGCCCAGTTTCTGTATGTGTTTGATCTTCCAGCAATATTGACAATGATGGCATTTTGCCTAGCTGGGCTGAAGAGCCATACTATACAACTCCTCCAAGTAGAAAATCAAGCGAAAGGCAAGAATTAAAGCTAAAGAAGCCATAAACAAAAATAGTCTGTACAACTTAACAATTAATGCACCAAGGAGAATCAGGTGGATGGGAGAACAAATGTGCAAACAAATCTGGAAAAAAATTAAGCTGTTTCTATTTCAGAGGAAATTGAATTTTTTACTGAACTAGTATCTTCATGCTGTTTGGGCAATGACTACTTTAAACCAAAATGTAATGAATTTCTACAGTAGAGCAACAGTTAGCTTTGACAGTATTAATTTTCTGCTGTGACTCTATTTAAACTGATAGGCACTCCCCAAGATGACACTATCCTACACTGAAAGGTCACTTCGATGGCTTTGCAGCTCCTGTCATACACTTCTGTCTTTCAGAGGTCCTCACTGCTTATCTCCATGCTGTTGTCGACTACCTTTATGATTTGACACCACACTTATAATTCAGGCAATGAAACTAAGTAACCCTACTGTCATGTTATTTATTTCCAATATTGCAACTTAAAAAAAAAATATTTTCTATTGAAGTTACACAAAATACAGGCCTTGGGAAACATATTAGGCCAATTAACATTATGATTGACTTCCTCTCAGAAAAGCAGTGTCACTTTTGAGCCCTTATAGTCAAGGTGGGAGTCCTACTTTCTATCCTCATTCTGTTTTATTCTTCTCTGCTGACACAACAAAATTAGGTTTGTGGGGACTGGATTTGCCCCATTTTTCTCAGAAGGTCAACTCACGCTGGAGAACGGAGCTTCAACTTCTCCTAAGTGTTTCCACTGGATATACTTTCCTGCCGCTGACCTCCCTTTCCTCAGACCCAAAATACTAACACACTTCCAGTATTTCTACTAAACAAGCATCACCAGCTTTCAGTTTCTTCCCATCGCCAAGAAACTACCCATAGCCTCTCAACTAACCTAAAACTTCTGCTGACCCACAAGCTTCCAAACTTAGCCTCTTGCTGCTGCTATCCCCGAACCCTGGCTTACTCCCAAATGACACGGAGAATCTCTGCAGGTCACAGATTATGAGGTCCAGCCACTCTTGCTGGTATCTATATAGTACTTTTGGTTCCCTCCTTTTGTAGCCATCTTAGGTGGTGAATAAACCAAGAGAAACATCGCCCACATTAATATACCCTTTATATTATTATTTTTTTAAGGTTAAGCATTCAGACTCTTTAAAGAAAATACGGGCATGCACGCTGCCCCCCATTCACGGCAATGCAGACGGTGAGCACAGCCACCGTGCAGGGCACAGTGCCACGCCAAGGCAATTACACAGCTTCTGGTGGTGACAGGTACAAGAGGGGGACTGCTACTAGACAACCAAAAGCAAGGGCATATCTACCCTCACACACACGTGCCAACACACGTTGGGACTCCAGCGAATTTAAAAGTTGTTGTTGCGTATACATTTCATGGCACTCTGAATGACTGCAATGTGCAGAAGCAATGGAGAATCAGGCCTCCCCAGGAGTCTGTTTATAAAGCTTCACTACCTGCTCCTTGGCCACTAGCACAAACACGTGATCTGTTTTCCCCAGCAGAATTTTCGTTCAGGTCCTGTCTCCCTCCTGCCCCCTCTCAGCTTTGCATCGGCTCGCTGCAGCATTGGAGCTCAGACAACTCCTAAGACTCCACTGTTGAGGCTGTGTCATCAGGTTTTTGTCTGATTCACAGGCACTGCCCATACTCACTTTTTTTCCCCTTAGTCTTCTTGCTATCTCTGCTTGGGTTTGCTCACTCAGCCACTCAGATACTTCTGATGAAATCCTGTTCTTCCACTGGCAGTGCTCTGCCTCATGTCAGCTTTCTTCAGTTTTGACTTCAGCAGATGCTGCTGCTCTAGGTCGGTTCAGAGGTGGAGCTGCCAAACTGCCATTTCCTATGGTACTTTAAAGAGATACCTGGTCCCCAAACCAATGAACAAAAGCAGACATCTTTTTTTCTGAATTTTCATCTATAAATCAAATTTCTAAATGTTCCTATTACACTTGCACCCAAGGTTTCTTAATTTCCTACTCATGAAGGAAAATTAATTTTCATATGCAAGACTTGAGCTCTGCTTAAAACTTCCAAAAACTTTAACACAAAATTAATACTGTTTTTACTAGAGTTATTGCTACCCAGCATTACCATCTGAAATTGAGGGCTTAAAATAACTCAATAGTGACCTATAAGAAATGTGGGAATTTCAGATTTTGAAGTAAAATTACAGAGATGGAAAGCTGAATTTAACGAAGACATTCAAATGCAAAAGTAACGTGTGCTGTACAGAAACCAATTCCTAAGAACAAAACCTCATGACTCGGAGACCATTAAAACCCTCACGACCGTTTACGTGCCTTGTGTTGTCCAAGCAAGAACAGATCCACAGAATAACCTATTAAGTATCTGACGCCAAACCCAATTTCACTAAGTAACAAAACACCTGTTGACATCAGCAACATGGGATGTGGATCGTGACCCAGTATGTCATTAAAAAACAACAGAGCAATACAGTAGCAGCAGGTATCATGTGAGGCTCCAACAACATACTAAGGGGGTGCTAGTAAGACCACTGAAATGGTGTTCCCTGCCCAAATAACTGCAGTATACCTTCCCTGTAGCTTGGATGTAGTTGGACAGTGGGCATACTAATTAATAACCGTGTCTCTCCCTATATATACTACGGTGGGGAAAGAGAAGGGCAGAGTGGAGGGGAGTGAGAGGAAGGATCATTTTGATTTTCCCTCATATTTTTTTTCTTGTAAAAAAAAAAAATTTGCATAGCCTTGTCTCTACTTCAAAGAGCTCATTTGAAAATCCACATCTAAAACCCATTTAAAAAGAAAGTTAGAAATTACCAGCGAAGCAGAAATCCTTAGTCTCACCACCATGCTGGTGTCATTTCCCCGTTTGTACTGCTGACCCAGGGGTTTTGGTGTGTTTTTTTCTCCTTCCCCCTTCTCACATTGTGAGTGCTTGACTGTGGCTGCTAGTCAAACATATCCTCAAGGCTCCCAGTGTTGTTCTATAAAAGGATGAACAATCAAAAGAGAGAGAGCAGCAAAACCCACCTTAGGGGTTCTGGGAAGACCAGTAAGATGAGCACCCCATTTTAACTGATTAATTTTGAGTAAATTTAAAAAAAAAAAAAAAAAAGAAAAAAAAAAAGGTGGGATTGAGGAATTGCCAGAAGGAATTTTCAGTTTCCAGTAGTCTTGTCTACTAAATACATGCAAGCTGGGCTCCCTGATCTGGGAACCAGGCCCATATCTGAAGAAAAATCTCTCAAAAAAAACTTTTAAGGGTGAATTCCCTCCTGGGGCTAAAGACCAGCATAAAAACACACACCCCACTTTCATGATTTCTTATAACAAGTCTACCAAAATTGAGTCTTTTTCTCAAGTCCTTCGTTTCTGAGGCCACCTGATTGCACAGGAATATCAGTTTCCATTAAAGGGAAAAAAAATCCCAATGAAAAAGTATGTGTTTGCAGCATTACGCTTGTAACATTCACATGAAATTTAATTAATATAGGCCTTGTGCTGTCCTTTTGGAAGTACAGTGACCTGAAAGTTTAGGTATTACTAAGATCTTGCTTTTTAAAAGTATTTCTTAAGTTCCACTAACTTTTACATTGTTGTATTTTTCTTTTTTCTCTGGTTAACTACAGAATCGCAAGCAGCCAGAAACATTAGTAATTCCTAAAAATAGCCATCCTATCCTCCCTTCCAAATTTAGAAATATAGAGCATTTCCCAGGAAAATGCAGAATTAAAGCATTTGCTAAAATAAAGGTGGAGTGCCATATTTTTGCCTTTTTTTTAGTCAGCTTTTTTCCTTCTCTTGACTCCCTGTGTAATCTTTGTATTCCTAACCCTCATTTCCTCGCTCCTATTTTTACTCTGGGGAGTAACTGCCACCATTACTCACATTGTCCAACTCTTTTCAGTTTTCCCTCATTTTCAGTTCATTCATCCCTTGCTTTCTTCCACTTCAAGCTCCTTCTCCTCAGCTCAGCTTTTCCCTAACAAAACTGCCTCTGAGCAAAACACTTCTGCAGCTCTATTTACGTCCCACTTTAATGATCATAAAAGGGCATAAACATATAGCTAGGGAAAAAAAAATTGAGACTATTACAGCTGATTAAAAAAAAGGATTACTAATTTATATATAAAATAATGTCATACTCAGTTGGCAGATGCAAAAGAAGAAACAAACATTTCTGAAGATGTAAAAGGGTTATTTCAACTTAAAATATTTCAACTTTCCATTTCCAGAGGCTTTGCTTAAAAATTCTTTACTTAAACACATCCTCAGTAAGGTTCTGAAGGATTTATGATCCTAAACATAGGAAAAAACTTTCAATTTTGGTTCTGTAGAATAACTTCTGTTCAGCTGAAACAAAAGATCTTCCCCCACCCAAAGAAAAAACCCTTCTCTAAAATTTTTCTGTTTGATGTGAAATAACTGTAATCCTCAAACCAATCAGCAAATTGAAAAATCTACTTTCGTGTAAAGTGTTCTGGATCCCCTTGGGATAAAGAGCACTGTATCAGCCTAGAAATAATTAACCAACATTTAAGGAATGCCAAATGAGCCTCTGCATTATGCATTAGATCTTCCTACCTCCCAAACACTATTAATGTTAAAGGAACTGTATCTGTGACTCCAATGGATGACAAATCACTCTCCTTTTTCTAAATATTTCCTTGCCATTGTGCAACCCTTGATCTACTGTCTTCCCACCACCAACACCCTCTCCCTTCTTCCAAGCATTTATTGCTTGTGAAATGGTGACATCTTTTCTGTCATCCCCTTGACAAAACTTTACCTGGCTCTCTGGAAGCATCTCCTAATGCCCACATCCTTTCTCCATCTTTTCAGGGAAGCCACAGCACCGTGTGGAGGAGAGCTGGTGAATCCCGACTCATAATTTTTCTCCTTTCCTCGCTCAGGTGTCCTCCCCTCCCACACCAGCACACTGTAGACCTCCCTTGCTTCCACCACGCTGCCTCAGCTGGGGCTGAGAGCAGCAGCTGGCCGAGCCACGGCCTCAGCATCCCCAGCAGAAGCCCCGACGTCCCCATGCTCAACCGACCAGTCATGCACCTTCAAATCCTTCAACAGGTTTGGGCTTTGGCAGCTACCTTCGCAACAATGCAGCCTGGAAACCTTACACTGAAATAAAAATAAGCTCAGAGAAGAGTGCCAGCCCTTCATTTCCCTGAACAGAAGTCAATATGCTAACGTCCATACCTCCCACCTTTACTGATGTAAACTGAAATAATTTCATTTTTAATTTCCAGTCTCATTTCTCACTTTAAATGCTACCAAAGCTCAGTCAAACAAAAGGTATACTTACCAGCACCAGCTCTTAACTGTTTGTCCCTTTGACTCCTTTTCCTCTGCTCTTGCAGACCTGTCTGGTGATGTTCATTAACTATCCCCTCCTTCCCCCACAGATACCCTCCATCCAGCCCACTCTGAGCAATGAGCACAAAATGCTGTCCCCGAACAGAAGAAAATTTACTGTATAGCCAGTAATTATCAGTGAATATTACTGACCCCAGAGAGGGCAAAGAAATCTCTGTTACAAAACCAAAAGCATGAAAGTGCAGTCCTTTGTGTAAAAGGGAGAGGGAAAGGTAACATTTCTAATTGAAAATTAAAGCAAGAAGCACGATCCTAGCAAAGTATATTTATTGTGTTAACATACCATTTGTCTTCTGGGCAAGTTACTAAAGGTCATTTGTTCTTCATGGCAAGTGTTGAAAATAGTTTATGTTGTGGGTCTAACTTAAAGGAACAATGTCAAAACCCTCAGGCCCAAAATGACCTTTTTATGCCAACACAGAGATCTAAATCTCTTACTGAGGATAGTGGTGATGTTTGCATTTCACTCTCTCCCCCTCCCTTCTCACTCTAACCCCCCCTCCCTTTCACATGAAATACCTCACCATAGAAGACATCGCGGACTGCCGAGTTAACGTGCCCATGCCACACCTCGTCCTGCTCATCCCTTGCCAGATAAGACAAGAAGCTTGCTGATGTGCCTGGTTCCCAAATTGCCCTCTGACCAAGTGAACAGTAGTGCATTTGTGAGAGAGAGCAAAGGGAGGGGAAGGGATCAGACTAGACCTACCCTTGCCTCCCAGAAGGAAAAAAGCACATGCTGCCATGTGCTCTAGAAGGTAGGGCATGGTAGCATGGTCAGTTCTTGTTTCAAAAACCTATGATACTATTTTCCTGCCTAAATAAATAATAAATTAAAAAAGCCTCTTGGGGTCAGATCTAGCTGCTTCTCTCAGAAGGGTCTGGCTGTAACAGGGAGGATCAGTGCTAAGGTGCTGCTGCTGAAATAAAAAAAATACATGCACATATGATAGATGCACAGAGAGGCAGAGAGATACATAGATGGGTTTGAATATGAAGTTCAAGGCTCTGAATGGTTGCAGACTGGCAAAACACCTGGCGCCTCACACGATAATTTAAAACACAGCTCATCTTTACTAGTGCACAGATGCTCTCTCTTAAGAGCTAGTGCAAGATCTATGTGGTGGCCTGGTCTTCCTGCTCAGTGTTGTCACATTATCATCAAGTCTCTTTAATCTGAGTATACTGTGAGCTCCTGCAGATGTGGGACACAAAAAGACACTAAACAGCACTTCAGAAGAAAGAACTAGGATATAGGAACTCTAAACACCTTTTCACTTCCAAGAAGACAATCCTGCTGCACTGGGTGAGGCTGCACCACTGCTGCCTGCACTGCTGCTGCTCTCTTCTGCTGGTGAAGAGAGACCTTCTGTCTCCACAGCTGTCATTCCCATGCTTCTGAGCCACACCTGTGATTCTGACGTATGATACGTCACATACATGAGACATATGAAGAGTGCAAGCAGCATGTCACATTCTCCTACCCCACACATCCCCCACAGTGCTCCATGTAGAAGATATGCCTTTTCCAGGCTGAATCCCGCAAGGTGAACAACTCCCGTGAACTAACGCTGAGCAGGCTTAGCATAACCTTTCAGAAGGCACTCAGCACTTTGCAGGATTTAAATGCAAAAGCCTCAAAAAGGCAAAGCTCATTTTCCTGAATTCCCAGCTCTGGCTGCCATTTGTGACAGACTTCACACATTTATGTGCTGCCCTGTCACATTTGGGTGGCAAAAAAATGGCAAAGTATAGATGCCGTGACAAGTAGATGAGACATGTTTTTCCTCTTTAGTGTTCTTAGGCTCAGATTTCCCTTCAACACATAGAGGAAGAGAAAAAACCCTTGGGGCAGACAGAAACAGTTTAAGAGTTTAGTTACTTGGTAATTGTGAAAAGGATTTTAAAAAATTAAAAATTAAAGCATTATGAAATATAGAGCAACCTTGGCCTTTCTGAAATTCTAAGTGGAGACTTTCATATGTGGAGACCAATGTAATAAATAAAAATATGCCCAAGCATATATTCTAATACATATTTTTATACACAGATCTTACGAGTGAATTTCTATATTAGATGCATGAACTATGTTAATGAGTTTCCTGGATACCTTTTTTCTTTTTCAGTTGGTTGGAAAGACTTGTAGAGAAAAATACAGTAACAACTTAGGCAAGATTATGGTTCCTGACGATGGTTCCTTCCAAATCAAATATTTATTTTCCTTAATATAAGGATCCAAGAGCAAACCAGTTACCTGGCTATCTAATAGGTTCCCCTTGGAAGACGATGGGAAATCCAACTATAGTTAATGCTAGCCATACACTTTAAATAAATAAATAAAAAAAAGATGCTATGGTTGAGGGTGGGAGATTTAAGCAGGATACCATATCCGCATCAAGTCCTGAATAGTTGTGACCCTTGTTTTGATTTTGTACTTGATAGTGGATATTAATGTTCCAAGAGAAATACTCAGCTCACAGAGGGACAATCTCCCAGGGCTCCCACGAAGCCTCTACAAGAGCAGTCATCATCAGACTTTTCAGTGTTTTTTGGCTGGCTCACGAATGTATGAAATACTGCCCCATAAAATACATATACATAAATAAACCTACAATTAGATTTACACACACACACACAGAGTTTCCTTTTTGCAATGAATATATGCACTTTTATTAGTTAAAAGCAAGTATTGACACAACAAAATTTAAAAGTCAGAGTTACCACTTGGGTGGTATCCTCTTGACTCAGACATGTCGCAAGATTTCATTTAATGGGCCAATTACAGACTTTAGTAAATTCTGTCCTACACAGCTGTAGTTAACACCAAGTATCTAATAGTCACTCTGACCTTAATCAAGCTTCAGTAGGGAAACTTTATTTTACCTTAATCTCCTGCATCTGTTTCAAAGCAGAATGTCCAAGTCAAATCCAAGAGATGAAAACAGGTTACTTTAAATTGTGAGATATTACATATTCTAGCTGAAATCCTGGCTCCTTTGAATTCCACAGCAAATATCCCATTCACTTCAATACTGCCAAGATTTTTACCATGGAGAATAGCCTGGAATTCAGTTTGTAAAGGTGAAGCAATAAAGAGTCTGAATCAACTCCCACCAAAGTCCATGGACAGACTCCCATTCATAGCAATGGTGTGGATCAGACTCCAAACCCGTCTTGGCAGAGCTAGGAGCCATACCCTCACAGATAGTGAAAGAATTGTTGTAAATGCCAGACAGAATTAGGAAGTGCAAGAACACTCAGTACTTTATACGGTGTTTTACAAGAAGTTTAAAGCTCTAAACTGGACATAAAGTTAAACAAATTGCAATTAGATTAAAAATCAGTCATTTCAATGTATTAAAACCCCAAGTTTTCCTCTAATGCTTGAAGTAGGCAGAGCAAATTAACAATTTACTTAAATGTAAAAGTAAACCTGTAAGAGAGAGAGACAAAGACAGAAAATAGAATAATCTCGGGGGGTGGGGGGTGGGGACGACACAGATGGGACAACACCAAAACTATAAATTAAAGAAGTAACTCTAGCTTTCACTGGTGGCTCTACAATTATATCTATGTTTTTGGCTTCTGTGTGCATTGCAGTGAATTATGCTGTACTGAAAGACAAAAAATGCTCCTGACGATTCATAACTGACATTGCCATGACAAATGTTTACAACACAGAATTAGGTTTCCAACCTTGGCCTATTAATTTAATCTAAAACATAAAAACAGCAATCAAGAATATTTCACGTAGATCAGCTTTGTTTGCAAGGGTTTCCCTGTAGCAAAGTAGATTCTGCTGTTGCGTTACTTTGTGGAACCTGCCCTTTCACGACACTGGTAGGACCACATTCAAATCTGACCAAGCAAGTGGCCACACGCTTGGTATTTGTTTATTGCTTTTTATCCCACTCTCCGTTACAACTGCTTTGAAACAGTGCATTGCATTATGACAGCAATGGCTACAGTATGCAGTTGACATGTGATAGCAATGAAATGAAAAGAAAAAAGACATATGGAAGGAGGATGGATTGAAGAAAGGCAGAGGGGCAAAACACTATGAGTACCAAGTCTGCCATTTGTATCTTATTAGGAAATACACGATCCCTATGAAGATCTCTAACATATATGTGCAAAGAATACTTCTTCTGGAACATGCTGTAAACAGCAAGTAAACTCCTCCAGCTGGGATCAGTGTGCTGGTTAAAGACCACAGAGGGACCATAAACTCAAAGCAGCCTGCAGGACAGGGAAAACACGGGTCCCACTCACTTCATCTGCACTGAACAGCAGTATGATCCATCCAGAGCCCTCTGCAGAAAGACTGGTAAAGGCAATCTCATTTGACCTGAAGGCAAAGCAAAGATGTACGTACAAGAGAATTTTTTAGAGCTAGTGGTATAGGTGGAGGTTAAGCTGTTAGTCCTGACATCAGCTTGGGAACTATTCAGAGAATCATTAAATATTGCCAGTCGGAAGGGACCCACAAGGATCATTGATTCCAGCTTCCTGCTCCTCACAGGACTACCTAAAACTAAATCATATGAGTAAGAGCATTGTCCAGATGCTCTGTGAACTGACAGGCTTGGTGATGTGACCACTTCCCTGAGAAGCCTGTTCCAGTGACTGACCACTGTCTCACTGAAGAACCTTTTCCTAATGTCGAATCTGAATTTCCTCAGACATTCTGGAACAAAAGAGGAGGCTCTGAGTATAATCTAGAGGTTTCTTTTATGGTTTCACCCTTTTTGCTAGTAGCTTGGTTCCCAGTTTTGTAATCAAGAACATTACACATTGCTCCATTAGATCAAAAGGATTGTTCTTCCTGCGAAGCTCACCAAACATTTTAAAGCAAGTACTGGTCAACTTGATAATTTCGATACTTTCACTTTTCTTAAAGGTAAGAAGTGCATACAGAAGCACCACTGCAGACAAAGCTTCTGAGAGCCTGAAGCACGTGACAAGTATAGAATCCTAGGAACTGGTACATCACCCACTCAGCTGAGAAATTTGAACAGAAGTCCAACATTATCAAGTACCACAACTTATAAAGCAGTCTCCTCTGACACACTTTCATCAGCCCTGGTTAAGGCAAGTGACAACTTTGTACCTTGATTCTCCATATTTACTCCCTAGGGAAAGAAGAACGCAAGCCCAGCTTCCCATGAAAGAGATGGCAGTACACGCTGGTACCCAGAGTGAGACAGATGTAGGCGGCCAAGAATCCCATCTGAAGAATCCACTGAAGAACAAAAAATGAAAAATGTAGAACTCCATAAAAGGAATGTATGACACTAACAAAGTCAACCAGAAAGGGCATAGGGGAAATTCAGACAGCTAAGAAGGAATCTGAAAAGTACTTGTTTGGAGAGGTTAAAAAAGGAAAGAAAAAGGATAAGCCAGTCTTCAATTAGATTTAAATATTGAAAATGTTTTTTCCCAGTGACAAACAGTTTTCAAGAAACATGTTAGTCTAACGATTTTGAATGAAAAAATGGCAAGAGGAAAAGGGTAAACAATTAAAAAAGGGTAAACAATTAAAAATGTAAGCAGGATTTTCAATTACAATTATTTGGAATTCCAACTTCTGGACCTGAGAGTCTGAACGCATTTTGTGTTCATTTTTTAGAATGCTGATACCCAGCTAAGGCAAGGAAGGGTAGTCTCTCATCTGCTAAGTGCATTTGGCAAAAAGAAACGAAGACACACAAAAGAAAGCATAGAACTCCTCTCCATACATAATGGAAGAGGAAATGGTGAAGGAGTAAGTTGTTTATTTGGGGACCTGCATCTTCTGAGCAGCAGTCTGACAGCTGTTGTACTCTCACTGCTTACATGTGAGACTAACCTCTACCGTGGCAGTGGTGGATTGCATATGGGGCTCATCATTATACTTCCAGGCTGGGGATTTCCAGGCATTCAGCCTGCAGCACAGTTCATCTGCCTCTGAGGTAAACGACAGCTTTAGTATTTAATTCCATAGCAGCAGAGAGAAATCACGAGCACTTCTAAATCACCACCCCCTACTACAAAACAAGACCAGAAAAAGCCTCTGATAACTGCTCTAAAAAATCACAGAAAAAAAGGTGTCTGCATAAAAGCACTCAGAGGGACTGGTCCAGGGTTTGGACTATTTCCTTGCTGAAATGGATGTCTAATGTGTCTCTAACAGTTCTGGGAGGACATTTCTACAGACCTTCCAGACTTCCAGCACTATCTACGGTGGGATCTTATTATCCGACATGGCTGGGAGAAATGAAAATAATGAAAAAAATATGTAATGCAATAGAAAGGAAATAAATATGAGCTATGCAGGCTCTCCCCACATGTAGTCACTACACATTATTTAGGTTTGAAATAGACCAAATTACTGGCTATCTGGACATATTGACTGAGCATCTGCTGAACAACCAATGATATATCTGGCAGAAAGATTTATCTGAAGGATGCTGATTTAAAATTGTATTGGCCAACTTTGCTGCTTTTACATCTGGGGAAGGGAAAAGGGAAGAGGAGGACTGTGCTTTACATGAGCCGCCCCATCATACAGAACTGTTTTCTTAAGTCAAAATCAGAAAGAACTGAGGATATATTTCAGCATCGATATCAGTTATATATCTCTTTCAGCTGTACATATTTTCTTTTATCAATCCTATTTTCAGAAAACATACTTTTGCCATAACTAATAGGAGCAGAGTGTCTTTTAATTAATTAGGGGTAAGAAAGTAAATTCTAGGATGATGTTATCAAAAGCAGTCACAGCCAATTTAGTTTTGCTGGCATAGAAGTCAATGGAGATTTCAACACTGACTGCAGACACAGCAGAATTCAATTAACGGCAAGGACTTTTGAACAGTACATGAAATACGTTCAATAGCACCCACCCTCCTTTGTAAGCAGTCCTACAGCAGTTAGCAGAGCTAAGAGCAGAGTATGGTGCTACTCAGTCTGTATTTCAGTAGCACAGCCTGGCTCTGAGTAAACAATACTAAACAATAATTCTTAGTTAAGAATTCATTATATAGAAGGTTCCAAATAAAAAAGGTAACGACAAAGAAGTCTCTAAAACATAGCCATTTACAGTTGTGCACCGTTAAAATCACACCTAGTAAAACTGCATGAGTTAAAGCAAATAAAAATAACCTGATTTAAACGAAATAAAATTTGTCAGAATGGAAAGAAAACAAATCCAAAGCCTTGACATCAACATAAAACCAGAATTCTGCCCATTCCCTTCATAATGGCTTTTCTATTGAGCTTCATTCTGACCTTTTATTACTTTCCCAACACTGAAGAATACTGCTTTTCAAAATTCTTCATGTCTTTGCTACCCCTGCCATTATTCCTGCTCCTATTGTTAAGAGCTGTTAGCCACTGCTGTTCCAAGGTACACAGTGGTGTTGTACCTTAAAAAAGAGGCAAGAACATATGTACTTTTTGAGGGAAAGCAAACAAAAATTGAAAAGTTTCACACTTCCTTCTAGAAACCAAAGCTACAATTTGGTATAAAATTAAATAATAAAAGTAACTAAATGAATAAATAATAGTTTAATAAATATGCTGGGAGATTGAAAAGCATGAAATCAATTTCCTGCTGGAAGGCAGGGGAAAAAAGACACTTTTATATGACTTGACTGAACTTAAATAGACATTGTCCTGATCCTGTAATTGTTCCATGCTCAGAACATCTATTTAATTCAATGGGAGCTCCAAAACCAGATCAATTAGAGGATCAGAGTTGTTTGGGAAAGGCCTGCCCATCACTTTGAGAAAACAAACCAGACAGATATTGAAAAAGAATGTAAGCCCTTAACTAGTCTACAAGATTAAACAAACGAGGCTATGCAAATCCTACAGCCCATAAAGAAGCACACAGGCACACACAGTTCTAATGATGCCTCTTAAAACCAGGTCTTACAGTGAGGATGAGCTTTGTCGCTAACTTCAATGTGAGTGTAAACTTTAATATGGGTATGACCAGGCTTCAGGAGGAGAAGTCAAAGCACTGACAGTAAGTTAGGGATATTAACTTAATTTGCACTACATGTTTAAAACCTACTGGATCAGCATACAGCCCAGCAGCTCCCTGCACCAGCAGAAGGCCTGTCGAAGTACAATTTTGCCCTTAAGCAGAGGCGAAACTCTGGCTCCAGTCCAGAGCAACTAAGACCAACACACAAACAAAGTCTGCTTCCAGGCTTGCAGCTGGATCCTAGAGGACAAACCCCTGTGCTGCTGTGCAGCCCTGCTGATTTTAGTCCTGCACAAGCAGAGTCCTAACTCTAAGATTTGGACCCTTAATTCCTAAGAAATGCTGTAAGAGCTATTTTTAAATAGGGATCATAAAGGAGAATTCATACAAATATTTAGTTTAGCTTTTTTTCTCCTGTTGTTTACAAATGGCATCTAACCACACAATCATTAATCCCTTATCAGTATTTCCATGCTGCACAGTCCATTTTTTGCACCAGTTTTACACAGTAGGAGAGTCTCATGAAGTGTCACCTGGTTTTTTGTTAAGGTCTCAGAGGAACAGCACTCATGTCTGAGCACACTTCAGTCCAACAATAAGCAGCCTGATGTAGGATATTCAGCCTTCAGCCCATTTTTATGGGCTCTAACTTAAGCAGTCAAGATTTTCTTTACAATGACAGCTGGTTCTGCAAACATAAGTCTAAGAATAAGAGATAACAACGATATTCAGCATATTGGGGTGTTTTTTTAAATGGCAGTACAAGCCATCAAGTAGTTCAAAGCTATTTCAACTCCCAGTAGCAAATTCTCACCATGAAGAGTATCAGCAGTTGAGCTATACTCCCCTGTTCTCACAACCATACAAAACAGATTTCAAAAGGACTTCAAGGATTGTATGAACAGTCATACACAGTCAGAAAAAAGGTCCATCCATTCCCTTCTCTAGCAATAATCAGGAACATATACCCAGGGAGAGTCTACAGCAGACCCAGATACAGTGACTCTTCCTCTGGTGTATCTTCACAACAACCTGTAGCTCATAGCACATAGCTATAGCTAGACTTCCCAAGCACCCAAAGATACAGCCCCCAGGCTGTTATCTACATCTTTGTATTCAACAGCCCCGATGGAATTTTCTTCCATTCACTTATCTGATAGCTTTCTAACAGCTATGCTTCAGACCACCCATAACATCCTGTGGCAAAGAGTTGAACAGTTATAAAAAAGTGTATCAGGCCATACTTGGCCCCAAATGGATCCAACTATATCTGTGCCATTCCAGACACAATAAACCTCCCCAATGTCTTTGCCTTGTCTGTCAATGCAAAGCAGGCATTCGCAGCTCCTCCTGAGCAGCTCCCAACACCACCACTAGCTACAGTCTCAGTATATTCCCCATGTACCACCAAGCTGCAGCGAGGGCAGTGATGCAGCATCCGTGAAGCCAGTTCACATATACAGGATGGCTGCCTTCTCCAAGAAGGAAACTCTGCAAGCAGAATCCGTGTTTTTATCCAACTGACTGCCAAACAGAAAATACCCTCCTCCAGCTACTCTAGACATTGCATTTGGGGGAAACAAACAAACAAACAAACAAAAAACCCAACTGAGGTATCTAAAAGAGCTGCTGCAGTTCCACAATCACTTCCATAGGATTATAGAAAAACTCAGGTTCAGAGGGACCTCTGCCCAACCTCCTGCTCAAAGCAGGGTCAGCTGTGATCAAAGCAGGGTCACACAGGTACCAATGCAAAAGCCAATGTCTGCTAAAAGGGAGTTTTGCCTTCCTCCCTTGCCCTTCAGCCCAGTGTTCCTGCTACATCATTAGGACAGTTGCTGCTGCTTATGTGGCAGGGTGCATCATTAACAAACTAATCAAATGTTACTTTGCAGTCAGATCAATCCCTTGCTCTGGCTTTCCACACAACTGCCGAACACTAGAAAGGATGTGTGACTGCCCCATACTGTGACATCCCATTCTGGTGCCACTTTAAAGCGGTTACACAGGTACAGTTTGAGTCTTTCACTTTTAGTCCATTGATTCTATGACAGATTAGGAGATAGCAAAATATGTTATGACCTTCATTACTTTGTAGAAACCTTACAACTTCCCAGTAAAAACTCAGGCCTCTGGACAACAAATTCAAGCCTATTGAGAACCACTTGCTTTTCCCAGCTGCCATTCACAGGCACTTTGAAGTAGTCCACAATCATTCAGCATTCGTTGAAAGGGCTGGAAAAAGGACTCTGGTAACAAGATTGTACCTTGCTGAAATAAAAAGAATTGGCAGAACTTCCCATCAAATCCTCTGTGCACTGAGCCCCCTATTTAAAAAAAAAAAAAAAAAAGTTTGCCAGTGGTACTAGTTCTGATTGCTGTGTCTTAAAACAGGCAAATGGGAAAGCATCTCTTTCATCTTACTGCCATACTCAGAAGGACGAGATACATTTATATGACAACCTGAAAAAAACCCTCTGTGGTTCACAGAGGGCATTAATGCAAAAATGGTAAATGGTGCAGAGATCATTTACTCATTATTTACCTCTTTCTTTAACACAAGACCCACAGTAAAATGGCATATAATATATCTAAAATTAAAACACTTTTTCAAGAAATATAAAAAGATCCACTCTAACATATAATTAACTCGAGAAACTGGCTAAAAGAGCTTGGCAGGACTCAAAAGATTAATGCATGTGTGGATGAAAACATTCGTACTTGCATTCAAAATAAAGTCTCCTCCTACAAGTAAGTTAGACCATGTATTTCAGCTGTGGAGTTTCTACTCCACAAAGTCACTACTGAAGAGCCTGGTGCTGCTTGCCATCAGCTGTAGAGCACTTCTGAGACCAGATGCAGGAAGCCTTTGGTCCTTGAGCCCTCACAGGGAGCAGACAGAGACTGTGCCAGCATGTCTCTGGCAACGGAGGAGCTCTCCTTCAGGGTGCTCATCTGAGGTGTGAGTGCTGGAGTGCACATGGCCAGGCTGCGTGGAGAAAATCTGTGCAACCGTATTTTTATCCGTTTGGTGCCTAATCCTCAGCGATGCTTGCCATGATTGGTGACCCCAGTAACTTGATTTCACTTTAGGATCTAACTTCAAAGGTGGCCTTGTTTTAAGTGTGGGGTTGAGCCACACACCCTCTGCAGGTCCCTAAAATATTCTGTGGTTCTCTGAGCATCAAGAAGCCAACAAAATAAGGATTATCAAAACCTGGAAACTGAATGCATTGTTCATGTTAAAGCAGGGTAACAGAGGATTCATTACTGAAATATTTGTGACTCACTATTGTATTTCCACCAAAATACTTATTTCCAGAAGTGGTATAATCTTAGGAAACATTCACAGGTATTCACAGATATGTTACAGAGACATAACACAGGAGGGACAGCAAGAGAACACACAAGCCAGCTCTGCAGCTCTTAAGAGCAAGTAACATTCACTAAGAAGTAAAAAAGAATAACCTTTATTGTTGAAATAAGGATATTTGACAACAATTCTTTTCAATACTACCAGACACAGAGCAGTGAAAGAATAAAAAATAATCTAAAAGTATGCACACATTTCAAAGTTTCAAAAGGGAGCAGTTTCTCTTCTCCCCTTCTGCATCGCCACTGCTTAATGGAGTGAATTTGGTTTCCAATACAAAAGAGAAGAGTTAAATCCTTTGAAAAAACACAGTTGGGGTTTCATTTCTCCTAGTTTTTATCCACCCTGATGAGTGGATTACAAACCCAAGCAAACTGAGCCTCAGGCTAATCAAAATGCAGTGGAACTGCAATATAGCTAACCATCACTGCTGTTCCTCTCACCTCTTTTCATTCTGCACTGAAGACAAAATTAAGTACAGGTGAGAAAGGGGAAAAAAAAACAAATCTGTGACTATTTAAAGAATTAACCTCCAGCACAGAAACTTGCAGAATATCTGTGTTCCTGAGGACGATTTGTATTACCACCTACAAGAGGGGAAATGAAAAAGAGGGGGAAGAAAAGAATGGAAGCAGAGTATCAGCAGTAAAAATCTGGCATGCAATTGGGTCATCTGAAGTAGTAATCGAGGACTTTAGAATTTGAAATTATTAATATTTATTGTGCACATTTCTGGGGCAAAAAAGCACAAAAAAATAGTAAAAACAATTTCTCAGAGTATTAGCTTAGATCAATAGTTGCTGGTTATCTGTAGCAGGCCAGACCTCAGCTGAAAGATCAGAATGAGGAAAGCTTGAGGTGTATGTGGCACAAGGGGGCACCACCGAAAAAGACACAGTGAGGTATGGCTGGTTAGGTGAGGAGGCTGATATTTCAAAACAGGTGCAACAGAAACTCACACATAATGTCAATGGTTGTCCAGGGAAGTTTTTACAGCTCTGACCAGAGTAACACTCAAGTTCCTTCAAAAACCTGATCCTTCATTCCTTTCTTTAGTTAAAATCTTGTAGCATTTTTCTATCTGTCATCATCTCTAAGTAATTAAGGCAGGATATTTAGAAAATAATAATATTTAGATATTTAGAAAATAATAATAGGCCTGACCCCACACTGTTTTTGCAGCTACAAGTGTTATCCTTTAATTTGCCTCACAAATTGGACCTTTGGTCCGAAAGCCCATATTGAACTCATTTGAACATAGTGACATGAGTTGTAAAGCAGCACGTACTTTTGGAAGAGCAGAAACAAAAACTGGTCAAAAAAATTGAGCACTCATCTTCCCCAGTGGCTCCATCACTCCCACCTCCAACCTACTCACTCGCCTTACCCCAGCTCCACTGAGCTCTGCATAAGGTGCACAGCTCAAGTCCTCCCATGACTACAAGGATGAGGAGCAAAGAAGCTATGAGGAGAAGGCTACAACTCTTCCAGGCCCCTTGGTTTTACCAGCCGAGACATATCCCTTCATCTGCTGCTCTGACATGAGTCCCACACATGCTGCTTGCTTCCAGCCTCACTGCTCCTGCTCCTGCTACAGCCAACACTGGGCATCCCCAGGCACCTCGCAGTGAGACAAGTGTGGGGACCAGGGCTACAAATATTTTTTTCCCTGATTTTAAATTCTGAGAGAGACATCACGTTGCATTCAACCCAAGTAACAATATTTTTACTGCAGGTCAGGTTATTGTTTCCCAGCTAAGAAACAGAAGGACTTGGACACAGGTTTCCTTCCCTCAAACCTTTTTGGAAAGGGCTGTAGGTCCAGCCCAATCCTGTCAACAGTGCCACACACAAAACACAGCATTTTCCTGTATGAACAAAAGGAGTACAAATCTTTGGAAGTAGTCATTAAATTATTAGACTAGAAATAAAAAGGAAGTGCATTGTTTTTCTCCACTCATGATTTACCAAAAAAACAAATTTGACCACCACTTACCCACTGGTGATGCATTCTGGTCCAAACACATTTTTGTGGGAGAGATGACAAAAAGATCAACAGCAACAGAGCTTCCCCACGACCTTTCTTATCATGCGGTTTAGGAAGAACCAACATGCAACCCTGCAGTTATGCAGGTGGTGAACTGAGACAAGGAAATTGTTGCCAGCATTACTGCGATGCCAGCTGCCACCATGGGGATCTCGGACAAAATGCAAGCACTACCTCCCTCACAGCAACCCAGCGGGGACCAACACACCAAACACTCGGGATCCACGCAGAACAGAGCGTGCACTAAGTGCCTTCCCCTGGACATTTGCCACTACTCACTTGCTATGCCTCTGCATATCACAACCATCTACAGAATGCAAAATAAAAGGTAAAATAGTAAATTACAGCACTTGTGCACATTCTACCAACGTACAGTTTCATTAAATATTCTGCATGATGGGAAAGAAATGGTAAACAAGGTTCAGAAAAATCTGCAAGTCCATAATGAAGTTCCAGCCCATGAGCTGTCCCATGGATTCAAAGCTGACTGCTTACATACTGAAAGTTGGGTGTCTGTCTCTGCTTGACTACATCAGTACCAACCACCCAGCGAAACCTGGCATATGACAATCTACCATGTGGTGTAGTGAAACCATATGTGGTCAAGACTCATTAGGACCTACTAAGATCCAGTGATATTTAATATGCACACTTAGTATTTCATCCTTTTTCAAAAATAAATTCATTTTAGCTCTCCCTTGTTTAGTAACAATCAGTGCCTATGCTAAATTTGTCAGGCCAGAAAAACAGACTTTATTAGACAAACGATTTTTAATGGTGAACTTTTTGACTTGAACATTATAAAAGAGCCTTGAACTGCAGCAATGTGCCTCATTTTTGCTTTGGTTTTTGTGGTACCTTTGAAACGATACAACTTTTTTTTTTTTTTTAAATAAGGCTCATTAAATCACTATGAAATATAATTACATAGTACCAAAAAGCTCTTTACCCACCATAAGGTATCCACAGTGGTGTTAAATATTTTATCTTATTGTCAGCTTACTATAAAAAGATATTGAACTTTAGCTTATCTATCCGCACATTTGATATCCACTGTCGTACATCACCAGGAGCCAGGGTTTCCCTGTGCACTGCTTTCCCTTCTAAGCAATGTGCCTCAGCCTCCACCTTAATTCCTCATGTTTTTTCAGTGAAATGAATGTGAAGCTATTCTAATATCCTCTGAAGTCAACAGCCAATACAAAGGAATATGAGCCCCATCACTTTAAGGCTTTAGCTCCAACATTTTTAGTGTGTTTTTTTGTACTAATTGGGCATTTTGGTTTAAATCCTACTTTCTGACTGATGAATTTTTCGATTAATGCAACTCATTTTCAGCTTGGTATTTTGCCTAGTTCCCTTCAAATTGAAGCAATTATAGAAAAAATTAAGTGCTCCAATAATTTTAAACCTCTCTACACTCTGCAACATTATCAGTGTACTTCAGGGTTTTTTTAAAGGTGCAAGCTCTTCAGGAGTGCTTACAGTTCAGGCACGCATCGTCTATGAACTGATTAAATATTATCAGACAATTTTAAATCTTTACAAGAGCTCTGGCTTTCCAACATTGAAAGCAAATGATGTGCTAAACTCAGGTGATGCGCTAAACTCAGACGATGCTATGACATGGTATGCTCCAAACAAAAGAAATACAAAAATTATTTTCAAAGACAATATAAGACATTATATATACAATAGCAGAAAAAACAGCCTCTTCACAACTGAAGGGTGAATGCTTTCTTCTCAGATCATGAGCCAAAGAACTCAGGCCAAAGTCCTGCCAGACATATGTGTAGAAGGCTGCATGTGAAGCCTCATTGACTTCCATGCTGCTACAAGGGTACCAGTAAAGGTCCTCATCTTGCAAAACAACTTGCATGACTGAGGCTTTAATGAACACATATTTCACTTTGAAGAAAAACCCGCCACAGGTAGACAGAAACACTCATCTGAGGGGCTGCAGACGTTTGACATGACTACCATCTTTGCAGTACAGCAGTCAGACTTCTGCCACTCTTATGTCAGCAGGTCACATGTACGATTAAACGAGCTCTGGAGCAGGAAGTTATCTCATCTTACACACTTAAACACTATCTTAAAGAGTGCACTTTTACAAATCTACTGCACTTCATCATAATTTTAGTGCTCTTTTCATGTAAGGTTTTCAGAGCAGATAAGGTGATAAACCTACACATGGAAACGTTTCTTTCTACTAGAAGAAGAAATTGAGGTAAAGAGAGAGTTTGTTTTGGCTAGTATTTTTAAAAGAATAAAACCCAAAGAAATATACAGAACACAGATCAATGAAATCAATGCTTTTGGTGCAAGGCTTGGCTTCTTCCCATATGTTACACTGCATTTTTAATTTCAAAAAAATACTGTATTACATATGATGGTACAGGGCTACTGAAAAATCGGCTTACTGCATCCCCTGACTTCTCTGTACTAAGACTATCCCTCACCAAATTTTTTTAAACAACTCAATTAAAAACAGCAACATAATCACAAGATGACAGACTCTTGCCAGTGTCAAGCAACTATTATTCCTTCCTTAAAAGAGAAGGGGAAAAGCAACACAGGTTATCTTTTTTTTTTTATTATTTTTCCCCCCTCTTGTTAAATACCACAAGAGCAGTTTGTAGGCTCAAGGGTAAGTTTTTGATTGCTCAACAAATGCCATTACATTCCACACAGATTTCTCTTGATTGACCTAAAAAGCAATCCCCTGGAGAAGGGGCAAAGGCTGATCAGCCTAATCAGTTTTTTGTCCTGCATACCACAATTTTTTCCCCCCATACCACGAGAACACCACTCTATTGCAGCATGTGAGAATATGTACTGTAAGGCGGATGAAGTTTGCTGGGGTAACCCCTGACCCCACTCTCAGGCATCTGTCTGAATATGAATTCTACAAATTTAAATCCGTCACCTATTGCCTAATTAGTTTATTAGTTAGACAAATACTTTTACCACATATTTCAATAAATACTTAATGAATAAACTGGGACAGTGAAAGAAAAAAGTATGGCAAGAGAGGAAGGGAGAGATTACAAATCAGCATTTACAGTGGCATATTTTGTGTGTTCTCCTTGTATCCATTTTCAAACCTGTCTTCCCTTTTCTTTCCTCTTTGGAGTCATCTTTCAACCTTGACCTTAGCAGAGTGAAAGAGATTAGCTTCCGTGCTAGGATAAGCAAGTCTTAGGTCTAAATAGCCCTTCTACACACACATGTATTGGCCATTCATGTTAGTGAATGTCAGACACGGATCAAGGGAGAATAGACATCACAGTGTAAAGGTCTCACCATGGATCAGCCTGTCAAAATGCTGTAGGAAAATATGTATTCTTCCTACATCCTGTGTCAAATGCATGAACTTATGAGTGGTGTCAGGCTTCAGGCAGACAACACAAACTGAAATCTGAAGGGCCAAACTCCTCTTATTTGTAGCAAATCATGAGCTCATCAGTAGAACTGCCCTGGATTTTCTTGTATCAGAGAGGGTGGACTTTACTGTTGATGTCCTCTGGGAAGGAAAGGTGCTCAAACAGTGTCATATGAAAATCTAGTCAAATCTGTAACATCAATTAACAGCAGTCCCAAGCCCCACAGCTGTCCCCCCAGAGCCTCTCTGACAGTTTTGCGGTTTCACAATCACAACTTGTCCATCTTAAGCACTATTTTCTCGTTCTTGATCTATGTAACACCCACAAAAATATCAGGGCAAACAATGAAACTGACTGTACACTAGGGACAGGGTTATAAAAAAAGCACTTAACATCAGTCTCATTCTGCTCCCATTGACGTCAGCTATAAAATTCCCATTGCCTTCCTGGAAGCCAAGAGATGCCACTGTGGATCACTTTTGAAAATAGCAATCCAAGAGCAGTCAAATGCAAAAAGATAGCAGACTGACAGATTTTTCTCTTCCCTCCTGTTGCTTCTAATTATAGTTTTACTTAACTGTACCCCGTCATCTGCATGTTATTTCAGGGTGGGGGTCCCCAGGACTAAATGGAGAGGTCAAGGCCCTTCCCAAGTATGCTTAAATTGATACTGTCTTTCCAACCCTGCTTTCTCATTTACCCTTCAACTGGAAGGGTGAGTGTGCACACGTGGTTTATTTAGTTCACTTCTCAGTTTACTCCTGCACTGAGGTGCCCTGTTTGTCCACACTGCAAAAAAAACCCCTATTTTTCTCCCTGGCTCCCTTCTGAAACAAACTGTGAAGACCCTTCAAGGGGATATTCTGACATGGGAGTCCATCCCAGCGTGCAAGCTACACAAAGACTATGTCTACATGTAATGCCAAATTTGGCTCCTTCAACCTTTCTAGCAGACCTCTCATCCTCTTAACACCCACAAACCAACAACCCAGAAGATGAAGCACACAACCCAATGGTATGTTATAGAAAAGTCACCCCTCACCACCACTCTACCGTGCTATCTGCTCAGTAATTCTGGTATTTTGAATTGCTAGAACTCAAAACGTGCCACAAAACCATCCCAGGGACACCTCAAGGACCAAGAAAAACTACAAGCCCAGAGCTTTGCAACATGGAGGTGGTTAGTTCAATGCAGAGGGCACTAGCCCTAAGCATGACAGACATACACCAACCCACGAAGCTGGCGTCAAGGCCAGAGCCCTCTGGCTGGTACAGCCCACACTGGAATGCAGATGCAGTGAAGTGGGGAAAGAGCTGCAGTCTTGATATGGCAAAGTCTAGTCAATAATTACAGGTGGTGGTAAGAGGAACATTGTGACAGCCAAGTTTAAAACAGGAAAAAACCGTTCTTAATCACATTTATACATACTGGCCCAAGTAAGTACTGAGCATTTTAATTGGTATTTTAGATAGAGGACTTCTTATTTATTCCTCTGTCCTTTCCCCACAACCCCAAAGGCAGAGAACTTTAAAAATGAAGCTATTTTGTAGTATTTTTTACAAGCCACCACATCCTCTCATTAATCCTCAGCTACCTCAAATATATGGTAGCTCTAAGACATTGTGTGAAAACATGATGACATATAGACATAAACTCTAAACCTATGAAATAGCATTTTAAGAATGAAGGAAAAGGTGGGCTTACATTTTAAAAAGCCACACTCTTGCCTTGATTGGATCTAAGTATGAAGAGGACATAAAGACGATGAAGAACTAATGCAAGAACTTCCAACAGGAGCAGAGTAGGGGAAATCAAGCCTGAAGCCTGGATCCCCTGGATCCCAGAGCTCTGTGGCACTTGAGTCTAGCCAGGACCACAGAAGTGGCCCAGTAATAAAAAACGGAAAAAAGATTGCAAGTGCCAGTGTCAATGGATGCTTTCTGAAATAAACAAGTCAAATTCCAAGGGTCAAGTAATCCATAGGTAATATTCACATTAATTTATTTGCATTGTTTAAACCACACACCTGGTCTTAAGAGACCAAGATGCTTCTTTCCCTACAGAAACACAATTCTTTGGGTCAAAGCAGCCAGGGCACAGCTGATTTTGTAAGCTTTTTTTTGGTACAATTAACAGCTGATGTTAAGAACTGACATCTAAGTTAGCTCTTAACGTTGACTTCTTAATTTACTGTCACAAAGCTTACTTGGATGAGGCAAATCTTTCTGCCTTAGTTCATGTGTATCCACCACCAGGAAAAGGCACAGACCTAGAATCCTCTGTAATGTGAGAGAGCCCGATGAAGCTGAGAGCAGTGTGGAATGAGAGAGGCAGGACTGCAACTACTGTTATGTACTAATCTCTGTAATTAGCTAATGGATCAGAACATCTTTCACATTGCCCTGCCGTTTCTCGTGTGTTCTCTCTCATGCTCACAATAAAAATATGGATAAGAAAATATCTGCTCATCTTTGGGAATATAAAAATGACTAACTTTTATCCAGGCCAAATCTTTTCCCACACTGACAGCTCAAACTTGATTTATTAATCACATAGACCACTGAACTCCAAAACAAACCAAGGGCTAAAAAAAATCCTTGTAGTAAGTACTTTTGGAATACACTTCCCCTCTTCACTCTCTCTCCTTCCTTCCCTTAAAAACAGGTAGAAGAATGCTTGGAGAGATCACACATTATTTAAATGCAGTATTATTTCATAGAACTTTTCAAGGTGTTAATTGAAAGTTTTAATGAATGTTAATCATCTGTCATTTTCATTGGCAATCTCCGCTCTGCCATATGCTAAACTTTTACACCTGTACAGATTTTTCCAACCAATTCTTTTACATTGTTTTACTTTTCCAGTGTGGTATTAGTATTAATATTTAGGAAACAAGCCAGCTGCAACACAGACTGCAATTGTCTGCAGTTTATTTACTACGTATCATCCCTAGTCCTGGTGAACTACAGTCATATATTATTACTGCACTAGCACTAGTTTTGAAGTATTTGTATTAATCCAGTGCTTAAAGGAGATGATGGACTGATACTCATGAAGACCAAAGTACTACACAGCAGGGCTAGTACAACACTCATAACATCTGCATAAGTCTCTCAATATATTGTCCCGATTTTTGCCCCTTGCTTTCCTCCTCTGTCTCACTCTAGATTACCAGGCAATCAATGCAAACGCCAGTGGTCATGTCTCAGTTCTGTTCTTTTTAAGTAACGTGGAGATTTGTTTCTGAAAGGATTGGACTGAGGAAGCACAAGCATGCAAGCTATGAGTTCTATTTTTGACTTGACTGCAAATATTCTGTGTGAACCAAGCCACCCTCAGCACACATGGCACACATTTCAAATGGACATACCTACCCATACCTCCTTAGCTTTTACCCTTTTCAACAGGGCTCTCATCCCCTCTACTCAGTAAAATAGTCTGACCTCCAAAACACAACTCTTTCTTGTACGTTTTAATCAGCAGTAACATAACAATAATATATATCATTGATATTTAGCATTAAAATAACAGAGATGAATGAATGTAGCTTTAAATTCTTTGCTTTGCTTTTTCATCCGTCACTACAAAATGGTCTCAGTGCTAAGACAAATCTTTAGGATCAGAGCAGTGCCACTATTGCAAAACTGGCAAAAGTGAGAAAATGGTGAAAAGCAAGTTTAGGTTTTTAAATGCAGGAACAAATAACAGGCAGGCTACTGTACATCTTGCTAATTGGGCTGAGGGTGAGATGCAAGAGAGGTAAAGGAACAGCCTGGCAAGGACAGCAAGCCCCAGCATGACTTCAAGATTTACTAGCAACCACCCGAAAAGGGCTGGTGGGAATTTTGTTGTTTTTCCTGGGAGAAACTTGTATACACACAGAAAATGTTACAGAAAAACAGCAGGGACAACTATTTCTGAATAGACTCATATCAGAAACCCAAGTAGCTGGGCAACAAAACCCAGAATATAGATGATGCCTTGTCCACACTGGGAAGTGAAGAGTCCTGCTGGCTGAGCATGGCTCATGATACATGAGCATTTCTGCAGCTCCTGTAAGGAAGGAGAAAGGGAAGCAGGAGAGAAGGGTCTGCTCCCTGCCCACCTGATGATACAAGCAACAAAGTAAAGACCAGTGGAAGGGGTCAGATTTAGAGCACTAGTGAGGAATACTTCTTCCAAAGGCACAGGTCTTCAGTCTGGCAGAGCAGCTGAGCAATGCCCAGTACAGAAATTTGTGAGAATTTGCACTTCTCCTTCAATTAAATTTTTGGGGAAATTATTCTTCTGATAAATTTACCTAAGCAGAAAGAACAGTCTCATGGTGTTACCTTCACTAAACGCAGTTCATCATCCTCAGTATCCCTCCAGTCTCAACTCTACTGTACAGAGAACCAGGGATATGAGAGACACAGTCTCTCTTTTTTTCTTTGGATATTATGCACCCTATGAAGAACCACAAGGTGAAAAAGATCTGTGTGGGAGGCACACACAACCAACTGGAGAGTCTTTGTGGCCCCTTTTAATCATGTATTCCAGGAAGTTCCAGGGTTGCAAATACCCATGAACATTTTCTATTGTCTTGGAATACCTGGTGCTTTCCTTAAAGCATCAGTGTTTGTGATCATATAAATACCTCAGCTTCTTTTTTTAAAGCACTGAATTTTACTGTTGCAAAGTTAAAGACCCTGAACTATAAAGGCTGAGAACCAGGACTAATAAAAAGGAAATCAGAATCTATTACTTTTAAAACTCCACGATGCATGAGGGTTCTGACAGTAGACTTTTTAACACCACAGATGGATAGAAATACTATGCAGATGATTTTGGACAAAGGACAGAGAGAACGCCAAGAGAACAAAGTATACAACAGTATCAGCTAACTGGAAAGTCTGGCCTTCCTCTGATGAACTGAGTCAGAAATAAAAAACCCACAACCTTTTAATTACAATGGAATAACAATACAGTAGGCAACCCACCAAAACCCTTTAAAAACGATCCATTCAAACCATTGCCTCTATAGTATAATTATAAAGCACGGTTACACAGTATCTGAGGAGTCTTGAACTGAAACCTGGCATAGAGTACTCTTTTAGGCCAGATACTACTATGGAGGTACAGAGATTATTACATAAAAAGAAAACTCTCCTTCTCTTACCATCCCTCATGAGTCCAGCTAATGTAAAATGCTCATTTTCTACATACCCTGGTTCCTATTTAAACAGCTGTTCACTGAAGAAAGACTGTTTAAAATCATTTAGAAAGATAAAGCTACCTACTGCAAATATTAAATAAAACTGCTAGGAATTTCCTAGAAATTTTGCTAAACAGTAGGAAGCAAGTTCTTTATTTTCCACATCATAAGCCTAATAACACTTACAAAACCCATGCTTATTGCACTACTGCACATTTTACAGTATGAATTTAGATTGCTGAAAATTCATCAGATGGCGCAAACCTGCCAAATGCTCTGGAGATCCAGGTGTTGTACATGCAGTGCTGGGGCGTGAACTGGGATGGACTAAAAGGAACATTCTACCCACTTTCCAGAAGCAGCTTCCAGAGCTTTCCATCAAAAATGGAAATGAACTTGCACTTGCTGAAATGTAAATGGTATTCATGAGAATAAAAGAAAATCTCAGAAGTTAGGCTTATATATAGCATATTCATGAATCTGGAAGGGGTATTTTGATGCCTTCGTTTTTTAAGCGTTGTTTATGTTCCTGTTCCGTTGATTTGCAATGGGAAAAAAAAAATGTTTTCACTGGTCCCAGATGCTGACGTCCAACTAGTGAGGTGGAACAATAATGTAACTGCTGTAAGCAGGTGTCAGAGACCAAGCTAGTAATCTTTGATGCACGTATTAGTTGGGTTTTATGCTGGAGCTTTCAGGGTACAGCAAGGAGGAACTGGTGCAGCAAAGAACTGCCAGGGCTGCAGCAAGACCTGGGGAGGAGAGGGAACAGGAGAGGACAAGAAAGGAAAGCTCAAGATTCAAGGCAGATAATAAGAAAAACTTCAACACAGAGCTGAGGGGAAACCTGGATCTCAGTCTCCTACTTGCTGTCTTTCTTTCCTGTCCCCGTCCCATGTAAATGTTTTGCTTTTATGCATCAGACTTAAACATCATGAACTGTCAATTGCTGTGTAAGCAAAAGGAACAAGTAACAGCAATGGCATGATGCAAAATACATGTATTTACAAATTAGAAATTCTCAATTCACTTGTGAAAAATTCTCATGAAAAACTAGTAATCTTTTTTGAACAGAAAGGCAATAAAACATTTGTATTTTAGATGTTACTCTACTGGGAGCTCGACAGTTGATTTTGGACCAAAGGACAGCATGTTTCCACTTGGCTTAGGCCACAGCAAAATCCTTCCTAACTATCTATTGTACCTTCTGGGTATGTATAGATGGATGGTGCCTAAAGGTAAACTTGAAGAACTAGTGGAAAAAAGTAAATATAAATAATCCTTAGGATTCTGGACTCATTTTATACCAACTATTTGCGTCCCAACACTACTTTGCCAAAACATTCTTCTGTGAAGCCTATGATGGGAAAAAACATTTCAATCTTACATGATATCAAGACTTGTTTTTTATTTTAAGTATTTTGATAAGCACTGGCTTTTAATCAAGTATTACAACATTTGCAAAAAAGTTGACATCGTAAGTCACTTGATATCCTTCGTGTATATTGTGTATATTTAGGCTCAAGGAACAGTGGTTCCTCACCATAAGCCAGGCTCCTGAGACATGGACATCGCCGTATTAACAGCTTTTTTGTAACCTGTACAATCTTTTAGTGCTTCCCTGAACAAGCTGACGGGTGAAAGGCTGACATTCCCTAGGTCTTTCTGAAGATATAGGGGGGCTGCTCCCCAAAGAAAATGGATCTGCAAAAGATGCCACAAGATCCTGAATTTTGCCTGTCTGGTGTTTTCATGCACAGGGACTGACAACTAGAAATATGTTTATGATCCCCAAATTGGAAGACACTTCATAAAAATGATCCCTTAACAGATTCTGCAGAGGGAAGATAATTCTCCTATCTCCCTGACTTTACTCTACTGCAATTTGGCCCCAAAATAAATTCCATTTTCTCACAAGAGCAGTATTACCCACAGGCATGTTCTCTATCAGCAGTGGTGGTGGGGTGCTAAAGGAGTGAATCTAAGTAGACAGCTACTACAGAGGATTTTAAGGAGCAACATTTCCCGTGGGGAAACTAAGGGAGAGGTGTGCTAAAGAATATGTCTCGGCCACTCTGCTGATACGTGGAAAAGGTGAGATCAGACCAATCACCATGACATAATGGCAGCTGAGGAAGAGAGAAAACAGAGGAGCTTCAATGCTTCAGATGACAGGAAGAGAATTAATTTTCTGATGTGTTTTGTTGACTCTTTCGTCTTGTCATGTACAGCAGAAATAATGTTCACAGGATTAAACTCACAGCAAATGACTCTTATGATTATTAAGCATCTCAGCTTCAATTTGATATTTCATCAGCTGCCAACCTTCCACATCAAAAATTATTTTTGTGTGTATTTGAAACAAAAACTTTACAAAATATCAGCCCAGAATTTAAAAGATCTCCTGAACATGTTAGAAAAGTAAATTTAAACTGTCACTGAAGCTAGAAAGAGGAAAAAGCCTGTCCATTACTCTTATGCAATAATTATTTTTCATCAGGGTCCTTATTATGCATTAGTTTTTATGGAGCAACAAAACACAACTGCATGCTATTGTTTAAACACATTTGCTGCATATGCCAGAACAGTAAAGCCTAGAAATATGTGTAAAGGATAATACACAAAATCTAGCTAAATGTATTCTATATTATGGATCCATAATACAGAATGCAAATGATTCTGACTAAGCATTCACAGGAGACAGTCTTTAGGGTGCATGCTGTGAATGTATATTATGAATAATGCATAAAACTTGGCTAAATCTTAATGAGTCCATTGACATCCTATGGGGTCCACAGGAGCCTCAGATCCCAAAGCATGTCAGTGGCATATTACTCTCCTCCCCCACTTCATTTAAAAAAATACTTTCTTAAAACAAAGGAAATTAAAACACAAAAGAAAAAACCCTTAGCTCTGATTTAACTCCCTTATGACGGCAAATGCAGAGACAGTCATAAACTCTGACTTCCTTCACCACATTGTGCCTAGATGTTCCATGTTAACCAGGACACCGTAGGACATTTCGGTAGGGCTGCATCGGGTGTGGGACAAGAATTACTTCTCCCTCCCAAACTGATATACTAAAGGGCTTCTCCACACGCAGAGGAAAGAAGATAAGAAAGAGGTGACAAGCATCCCTATTATATTTTGTCTCCATTCCCCTTCCCTAATCCCCAGATTCTTTAAGTGCAATAATTAATGTATAAGGAGATGGCAGAACATATGGGAAAAAAAAGACATATAGTTTACTAGTTAGTCAGAGCTACTCCAAAGAAGTTGACATGCTAAAGGACATTGGCAATGGGTGCAGTAATGAGGACAAAGAATCTGGCCGAACAGAAGTGCCTGGTATTTACAGCTTATTAAGTACAAAACCACAGTAAGAAAAAAACTTCCACCTCCTGAGTGAAACTGTAAGGTTGTACCACTCTATCTGTGTGTACAAGTATACCATATTCACTAGGGAAAAAAAAAAGCGTTGGCATCAAGCCCCAGCTCCACTCAGAAGTGTGAAGATAGTTTTTTGTGTGTCATGTGCTGGGAAATAAATTAGTAGATTTTTCCTATAGTATAAATATGAAAAAAAACCCAAACCGATTAAGTTCTTGTTTGTTTAAGGTTGTAAGTCTTCAAAACCATACAAATGGTAATTAATTCTTGCAACGCTCATGTGTGATGGTAAGTCTATACATCCTTAAATACAAGAAAACTGAGGAACAAAAGGTCAAGAGACCCCATCCACATCTCAGCACCTGAACCTGCCAGGCTAGAGCAACAGGGAACCCCAGGAACCCCTTCTTTCCAGAGACTGAGCAAAGGCCACAGCTTCTCCAAGAGGAACAGCCCGGCCACCTAAAGCAGGGGCTGGGGAGAGGAGAAGGAGGCATGTGCCGGTGGGCTGGGCAGGAGGCAGGCTGTGAGACACCTCCTCCACCCCTAACGGCATCTGCTCAGGCAGAAAAGGGAGGGAAGGTTTGGGACAAATTCAGTAAGACCAAGTTTTGTACAAAAGAACAGAGAAAAATAGCAACTGCCAGGAAGTTCAGAAACACAAGTATTTGTCAAGTTTTATTAAAATCTTCCTTTTCCTCCCTACATGCACTTCCAATGGAAAATCAGTACCAGGGAGGAAGAAGCTATCTGGGTGTTCAGTAAGCATTTCTCATCTCAAAAAAAAACTTCTTGTTTAAAATCCAGCTTTTGTTTTCCTTGTTTCTACTTCTTACCACAAAAAAAACAAAACCAAACATGATTTTTCTATGCGAAAACATTCAACAAACAGATCCTCAAGGAAAGTAACCAATGAAAACAGTTCAACTGGATCTACAGCAGAATTTGGCATGAAATGTACACAGAGAGCAGGAACACACGCGTGTGGATCTCCAAGCGTAGCTGTCTGTATATTTAAGCATGAAAACACAATCTCATTTTACTCCATGACAATTTTCTTTTCTTTTAATAATAGGTGAAATTTTTGTGCAGTTACCAAATAAAACTTTTCTTTTCTTGTTGATATGCAAATTTGCCCCATACATGAAAACACACGTATTTACACACACACATATATATATTGTAACCAAAGGCCAGCTTTCACAGGAACAATACTGTCAAACTACTTTACCTTTGTAACCCATCATGCTACAGATACCAGAAATTGTTTCCTTGCCTCCTCACCCCTCCCGGACACCCTGAGAATAACAGAGAACGAAGTCTCTCAGTAGCACTTTCCTTCTCAGCAGGAATCTCAAGCGTTTGTGATATCCATTTTGATACAAAACCTAAATTAGGCCTCTGGAAATAGGTAATGCATAAAAAGAAGCATTTTTGTGCCACAAGATTATTATTATAGGTTACTGTTAACCCTTGGGAGATGGAGGTGAGTCCTGCAGCTCCCCACTGGGTTCAATATTTGCTGAGAAATCACAGGCACTACCTAAGCAGATATTTCAGGTGTGCTTCATGACAAAGAGAACGATCCTGTTGACCCATCATATTCTGATAGCTAGTTGGAGTGCAAAAGCATTGCCAGTTAAACAAAAAAGATCAGCACAGCATGCACATGCTGCAACCCTTTTGCGCTAAGAGAAGATTTAAAAGGGGCTGGATACAAGGACAACTGTGGAATTACTAACGCAGAGATCACACTAAAAATTCAGCACTGTATTTGGGAACTACCCAAAACACATTGTGCCTCTTATCTACCTAAAGTTCTTCCTTATTGCAAAGTTTCCACTGGGTCACGTTAGTGAAAATACGTGCATATTTCAAAAAGGAAAAAAAATTCAAACCTTTAAACAATTCATAGTTTTTAAGTTTCAAATCACTGCAGATGAAAGTATTGCGGCTGGAATTCTGTTTCATTTATCCCAGCTTTACAATTGTGAATCATAAAGTTATACAACTCATAAATGAACTTTTTTCCTTCAGAACCTCCATCATCCCTGAAGTCAGGAGAACTGGTCCATAATTCAGATTCAGTGAACCACACCACCTTGCACTAAAGCTACACCACCTCCTGTTGTGATAGAAGTTGGCCCAGCATTACTCATTGCTTGACTTATTTCTTCAGCAAAACGAGCCATACCGCAAATTCAATCTGTTATCTGCCTACACGATTTAATTCAAGTTCAGCTTATCCTAAGCACTTCTTTTTCCTTCAGACATGCAGACTTCAAAGGGCTATAAACTGTGATCTTAAATGCACGTCAGTAAGTTTTACCCTAAATTTAAATAAATATTTCAGTAAACTATGGTCGCTACTTGTTAAGCCTGAGGAAAATGGAGCCTTGCCATAACCTGGAAGACAAATTGGATCTGAGAGCCTCATACATCCTGCCATTCACATCCCTGTGCATTGTATACCTGCGGGAACACGGAGAAGCATTCCAATAACTTTGTGTACTAGCAAGGCAGACCAAGGTTCTCCTAACAAATTTAAGCTTTACAGCTCCTTCACTCAAAAAGCCACATACCTAACAATTACTACACATCAAAGGGGAAGTCTCCTGGAACAGATCTTATGTCATAGGCCATTCCAACTACTGCACCGATGACCAGACAGATCTTTGCACCTATACATGGGCAACTATTCCCACCAACATCCTCCCATCAACTATGGTTTGCATGAGCTACAACTCACTACCAAGAACGAGCTTTCCATTTAGCCTAGAGATATGCCTACAGCCGTGCAGAGGCACAGGGAAAAAAAGAAGCCACAGGTCCTAGCTGCTACTTCCCCACTCTAGCCATTAGATTTGGCATTGCTTTTCCTAGACAGTCCTCTCTATTTTAGCAGTTCTGACATCTGCGCATTGCATTTGCCCTGTTGTGCAAGCATGACTATTTCCTAAGAGAGAAACAAAGATCACCAAGCTCACAATGACTGACACAGAGCTCAGATTCAAGCTTCCCTAGGTAGCCTGGACCCCATCCTTTTCACTTGCAAACGTTAAAGGGAACAGCAAGATCCAAAAGGAAAAAGAAGGAAATAATAAAGGAATAGGAACGAAAAATCTTTCACTCTTGCACGCTTTTTTTTGTAAAACAGCTATTTGAATCATCCCTGCTTATAAACAGTCCCACTTCTTCAGCAACAGAAAAGCAATACAAGCTTTTTGTCATCTGATCCCCCCAAAACACTTTGTAATTTAATGTGAGCAGGCTCCTCACTGGGCTCTCAGGCAAAAGTTTGCCCACATTTAAATTACGTACCTGGTTTTGTCTTTGTCTGCTAAGTTCCTTTTGCAGCTGCATTCCCACGAAAATGTTTCTATACCCGCTTTCCCTTATCGTTTCTATAGACTGCTCAGAAGTGGATTCATTGCTGGGCTTCAGCAGTTACATTTCTTCCTCAATTGATGCTTCTTTTTATTTATTCTGAAGCTTCCAATGTAAAAAAATCAGGAATACCACCTTTCTAAAATTACTATTATCCCACTGTCCTCCAATGTAACATTAACAAGAGGCAATATTCTCCAAAGCTATGAAGCATATACTGCCCTAAATTACATTGCAGTTGCTGCCCTGAGCTCGCACATTTTTGAATAGGAAGGCTCCCAGGGATCTCTCTCCCCGTTCTGACTGCATTTACTGCTTTAAAATATTTTTAACCCAGACACTGAAGTGCCAGCCTAGCAGCCCTTCATGCTAATCCTAGCCTGGGTGGCTGTTCTTAAGGGAAAGCATTCAAAAATTGTAGCAGTGCATCAACTTTGACCCTTTTCACTTAAAACATGAGACTTCTTTTTTTAAGGGAAAAAAAATTAGATTCCTGAGGGAATCACTGAACTCTGACCTGCTTAAAATTAGTTTTGTTTTAGTGCCTGCGTGGTGACTCAACAGGCCAGTTTTCCAGACACTTAAGACTTCTCTGCTCCTGAAGATTCCAGTTCAAGTCCTGGACTCGCTGCCTGAGGTCGGATCAGAACACTTTGTTCCATGGCTACAAGCAGTGAATTCCCAGATCGCCATACCCTTGCCAGATGCTGGCATGCTTGGTAGTAAGTAGGGCTGTAACCAAGCTAATTTATTTTTTAAAATCTGTGAAGAGTTTTGCTTGCAATACATATGTTAGACGAAAAGAATTTCCCTTCAAAATTCAGCAGTCGAGAAATGTTTATATGGCTCTGATAAACATTTCATGATAAGCTGGATTCTTTCGGGGGGGAGGGGGAAGATGTGTACTTTCGTCTTAACAGTACAGCAAATAATTCTCAAATAGGGTCTGGCTGAGTGTATCTGTCTCACTGGGAGTAACTGATTTGATTTTTTTTAATCTGTCACAGGCATTATGAACACTAAATGAGTCACCATAGACTCCTATGCTGCAAAAAATAGCATCACAACACTTCATTTGCTCTTCAACAGGACTTCAATTGTAGTGCCTGGTATCAAAAAGCCTTGTCAGTTAAAAAATAAAAAAATCCCAGGAACCGAAACCCCAACACAGTCTCAGACCAAATTATTTCCTGCAGAAGGTTAACACTACCCAGCAAAGCAAAGCTCATCTAGGAGCAATAATTTTTCTCAATCTCAACAGAATTATTCTATTTAATCTTATCATTAATGCTATTGCATACACTTCACATCTTTCATCAAAGGATCTCAAATGATTTAACAGACAGCCTCAGATACCTCCTGTAAAGTGAGGGAGTACTGTTATCTCATTTATAAGTAGTGAGGAATTAAAGCAAAAAAAGATGCTAGGAAACTTTGGCCACAAGGCAATAAAGAGCCAGACCCAGAAACAGAACCTAGGTGCTGGTCCATATTAAATGGCATCTGTTACATTTCCATCCCTGTTTCACAGCGATTATGGAAAAGAAAGCTATGCCAACGTCTGTAATCACTCATTTGACAGCTGCTAACCCAGCTAACATGAAGGCAATTTATACACAGTGCCCTAATCTTCCTGAATTTGATCATGTACGAACACAGCGCTAGTACTTGTTCCAATATAATTCTGGGGTTTTTCTTAGAAAAAATGTAGCTTTCCTCGTTTTTCAGAAAACAAACGAGCCACTAAAAGACAGAGTTTTAACACACAGTCATCAATATGCTGTTCTTACAAATACAAAAAAAATGTAAAACAGCAATAACACAAACAATGATGCACACTGTTCTCTGTCAACAACATGACTCTGTCTTCTGCCCAGAAAGCCCTCCTTCAGCCTCTACAGGAAACCTCCCAAGGCAGCCAGGCCTGACCTTACACCTCAGAGACGCTGGTCAGGACAACCAAAGGGAAAGGAAATTCTGCGACAACAGAAAATTACACCGCTTTATGAGCATCCTCCACGTGTTTAATCTCAAGATCTGCATGCCTCTGGTGACCACAATTGCCACAGAACCTTGAAAATACCCAGCTAGGTTAAAAGCTGTGCACCTGCTTCACTAGAAGCCAACATGATGAGCCATATAAAACAGTAGTGGCTAATGTAAAGTCACTAGTGCACAGTGGTCCATGGTAGCTGGCTGACAGGGTGGTTTCCCTGGCTGAGAAAACCTACCAAAGAACCAGAGCATCTCCACCACTGAGCCTGAACACGAATATGCTATTACAAATTACCACCATGCCTTCTCAGAGAACTGTCGCTGGATTGAAACAATGTGAGCTAACTAGGTTATTCATCACCTGCAAAAAACGATGCTGCTCAGAGCTATTTGGATACAATGGTGAAGGTGAAGAAGACTTTCTTCACCGCCTACGTAGCTAGGGCTCAACTCTGCAAAACAAATCTCAGCTGCAGTGAGACTCAATGTCAGACTTTTGCCAGCTGAGCTCCCTCTCACTTCCTCAGTTTCAGGTCATCTGAATATCTTGACAACCTGTGAGGATAAATCAAGCACAGAAGGTGTTTAGGAACTAAACACACACGTCAGGTGTTTCTATAAAACCTACATGAAGTTATATCAGAGTATCCCAAATTTCAAATCCTTAACAAATGTATCACACATTTTGGAAATGGTGGGCAGTGACTAAAAATACAGCTGCACTGGTTATAAAAAATAAAAGAGGATGGAGTAAATCTGGGAGGAAGGCGGGAGAGAATGCACATGCTGACATTTTTTCCTCTGCAGGACAGATAAGTCACTTGAAGCTTCCCCTCACTGGGATCTACTCTTTGAGCAGCTCTATCCTTAGAGCACATTAAGCAACACATTAATATCGGCACAACCATGGATCTCTTGGTCCCCAGGTCAGAAAGGGCTGTTGGGACCTGCTGGTCAGGCCTCCTGCCCGATGCAAGAACCTCACCCAGCAATTCCCACACGGCGCCTGCTGCTTCTGGTACAGCACAAATCAATGGCCAGAGCCCAAGCACAGCCCCTGCTGAAATAAAGGCACTGATCCTCATCTTGCATTCAGAGCATTTGTAACCAAACATGCTTTCGCTTCCAGCCAGCCCGTCTTCTCTGAGCCACACCAGCTCAGGACCGACGTGCCAGCAGCCCGGTGAAGAGACCCGTGGCCATAACCCATTCGCACTGATGACACCTGATTCCGTCGCCAGATACATCACACTGCATGTTACATGAAAACTGTTCATGTAACTGATTGTTTTTTAAGGAATTATTTACACTGGCTCTTTGATCTTTCTCAGCACTAGCAAAAATAAGGCTCCAATTCAGCGAAAGGCTGAAAGCATTTGCCAAATCGTAAACGTTGAAGGAGGCCTGCTGGCTACAGTGGGACGAAAGTGCTTAAAATCAGGCACATTCATAACCACGTCCGGGCCAAAATCCCTGCACAGTCATTCAAAATGCATCCAAGGCTTGCGCTTTGCTTCTGGAAACTTTATTCTCACTTTACATATAGTCAAAACCTGACAAGAGCTCACTGTCGGATTATGCAGGAAATCTGCAAGTTTCACCAAGGTGTGATCTTATGCTTTTTCACACATTATTGTATCATGCCGCGCCAGAACACTAACGTATGCACAGTTCGAAAATAGCTTGCATTATTACAGCCCAGCACGGAGAACGGCATTGAAAAGCCAACACGCAGACCTCCAGAGACTTGCTCCTTAGACACTTGCAAACTGATAAGGGGATCACAATTCCTTTCTTACCAAGGGGAAATACATTGTTTTAAGGAGAAGAAACAAAACAAACCAGACTCAGCATTCCAAACCTTCTTCCCTGTTTCTCTTTTAAATGAAACTGTCAATTGTCAGATTTGTCTTTGGTAATGTTGGGGTGGGAGAATGGGATTTAATAACATTTAACTGACTTGCTATCAAGAAGGAAATATATTTTTCTTCTCTCAAATTTGAAACCAACACTTTTTTTTTTTTTATGTTGGCCTACTTTCTTTTAAGTTGCTTTTCAATTATTTATGAAAATGCAATAATGCATTACTTTGCTGTGCAAATGTTTAGAAGAAGGAGATAGTGTCTTTCAAGTGAAAAAACCCATACATGGTTATATAGAGGTTTATTTAAAAGTGTGTTGCAGGTGACACTTTATTAAAAAAATATACTTTCATTTGCCCCCCCAATCCCCATTTTCTTTAAACTGTGTGTTTGAGTCAATAAAAATAAGTCCACAGCTCCACATGAAACACCCTACTCGTTGCTCTCCAAAGTCGGAGCTGTAACAAACAAAAGCCCTACATGGGAAACTGTACAAGGGGCTGAACCAAAACCTATGTAAGACCCAAAAGGCTCCACAGTTTCTGAACAGCAAAAAAAGGGCAAAATCTTGTCTCACTAACTAGAGGAAATGGATAGCAAACCTCTCAAAGTTTCAGTTTATTTGAAAGGGTTTGTTGGTGGGGTTTTTTAACAGCTGGATTTAGAAACAGCTGTGTTCCCAAGCCTATCAAACACTAGCAAATACTGACTGCTGAACTTCTTTCTGTAATTTTGGAAATCCCATGTGGATGCATGCTCAAGTGACTATAGCTTCCAAAGGCTCACCACCTCAGGATTTTAGCATCAACAGGCTAAAACAAATAGCAAAGTCTGCCCTGATGGCAGCAGGTACAAAACCAGGCCCATAAAGCTGACCTCCCATGTCTTAAGCTCTACTCTCACACGGCAACTTTGGCCTCTTGAGATGAGTTGTCCCCATTACAGTCAATGGTGAGATGGAAATTCTGCCTCTGCAATACTTCCCGCAGGAGCCTCCCCCCTCTCTGTTGACAGAGGGAGCCGTGAAGGATCAGCTTCAGTAGGTTAAAGTTACCCTTCATATGTAAACTATAAACAAAGATACTATATATATTCACATTATTGATCTAGCATATCAAACTAGGGAAACAGACCAGAAAGTATCAAAAAATTAACACAGATGTACTCAGCAGCAATGTAACACAAACTAAAATATAATCAGAGATTAACACACTAAAACCAAAAGCTTCACAGATAGGTTTTGGCACTTCCAATCATGAAGGTTTTCAAGCCTCAACTAGGAAAAAACATGGTTGACCCGATCTGCTGCTAGCACACCCATCTGCCCGCGGAGATGGCCTCCTGAGGTCCAACCTGACCAACACCCCTGGTGCTATGAAAGAAAACAAAACTGCACAAGGACTTTGAGAAGTCCACCTCTGCTACTATTAACCCTTTAAAATGCCATTGATATCACTCCTTAAAACTGGAATCCATGTAAATCCTGCAGTCTCTGGAGCTCCTGGAAGACACTTCTCACACTCGCTTGTCGCAGTCCCTGCATGGTTTAAGAACAGCCAATGTTTAACAGTGCAGGTAACTTAGGAAACCAACCTTTTTTTATTCTTTTCTTCATTGGAGTGACTTAGGCACGTAAATCACCCTGAAGGTCACCAGGGCACTGTCTGTGCTACCTTCAAAAATGGGACTTTGGCTGCATTGAAATCTCACTTTTCTAACTGAACACTGCACTTGTGCCAACACCCACATTTTGCTGAATTTAAATGAACAAAGCCACATTCCTAAAGATAAGCCTATACTCAAATATTGTTCATAATCAGAGCTATAAACCACACCTCTACAACTCACATGCCATATCCTGAGTTAATTACAACTGGACAGTGAAGACACAGAAACATTTCTAAGCACTTTAGCCTTAGAAGGAGAAAAACTTACAGTCCTGAGGTAAAAATAATTATATGAAGCTGTATAGTTATAAAAGTATATATTTTCATTTTTCTTATGCATAAAACCACAGAACTTAAAACTAAACAAAGCAACAAGAAAAACCTTGTATTCTGAAAACTTTACGCCATTGTGCAACAGCATTTTTCTTCCACGTTGCTTCTTCCTGCTACTTCTTTGTGAACATGGCAGAGGTGCATGTGTATGCAACTGCTGCTGCTATTCCTGCCACTGTACCCACATCTTTACCTCCCATACACCTTTAAGGATTAGAATCTCTTGGTTTCTCCATTTTCTACCCCATTTCAGCTTGTTACTTCTCACTAGGAGCCACTTTCTGTACCAACACAATGCAAGAGTTATTAAAAAAACAGCAGGACATGTAGCAGAAGGTGCAAGACACTGTCTTACTTCCCTCCCCCCCCACTACTTCTCATAGAAACACACACATTTCTATCGTTCAAAGATAGCATCTTATATAAAGCAAGATACTGATCTAATGGCATTTTGCGACTGGGGGAGGAGGTAACATCCACAAAAAGTTCTCAAGAACACATTTGAAATGTGTTATAATCTACCACACGCTTGCTTAGAATCGCATCCACAGGTGTTTTACCGAGTGAGCCCCAATGTGTGCAGGCCTGACCCCCCTCCTCACCCCGGGAGGGGCTGCCCGCAGAGCACAGCCAGGGTGGCACCGAGGATGCACCATGCACATCTTTACAGTGCTGCTTTCCTCTACAGCACTTTCCTGGCAGAGGGAGGTCTTCAGTTTCCAGAACTGTCAATTGCCTTTCAGAAGCACTAAATTCACACATACATATTTGTACATATTCATCAGCATTTACTCATTTGTAACCTCTCATGAGAATTAATATTATTCCTCTACAGTCACAGAACTTCCATAATCCCATGCAAACTGCTACTTACCTATGGCAACCCTGTTTATAGGAATGGCTCATTAAATATAATTTCAGGTTTCAGTTGGAAACTGTTTTACAGAAATGACAAGTACTTCACTATTTGTACTCCAGCTCTGTCTTTTCTGACTGTCGGCAGGAGGCACAAAACCAATCTCAGCAACAAGTTTCAGCAAGAACTAAAAAGCTCACCCTACATGTACGCGTACTGACCGAGTAATCTATTCATGACTTGCAAACCTGAACTAATTAATTGTCCTACATTTGTTAATCTCAACCACAACACACTTAATGCACCATGGTGCCTCTAAACAAACTCTCATTCACAGGAATCAGAACATATCATTTAGTTTTCTCAGAATCAGACCATCCAGCTTCTGGCGGCCACCTGCATACAATTACAAATATAAAATCAATCTGAAGCAAAGCAAAGAGCAGAGTATCTCCTACTAAACACACTCTTCTTCCAGATTTGAATTTTTAAAGCAGAATATTGCATTAACACATTCATTTTTCTGTGACTGAATACTCTTCTTAAATATTTTGCATACCATTCATAGCAGATGCATTCAATTTATTATTAAACAGAAGTGTAATTACACACATATTGCATTTCTTGTTATTATTTATGCATTTGCCTGTATTCTAGCATGACAAGCATGATCTTTAATAGCATGGCATAAAAAGCAATCTCATTTCAGTGAAACATAGTTGCATGTTACTGGATGCACACATATGGACAGCACACAAAGAGCCAGAACAGCTGCCCTTCCCTGGGAACCTCAATGTCCCTAGGCTCCTTCCAGAATCAGTGGAGAAGGAGACTCCAGCAAAGTGTGATCTGGTGGATGAATCACTGTTACAGAATAGATATTTTTCTCTGTGTTTGTAAAGAACTCTTTAATACAGAAGTCAGTATCTGCCTTTAATTCAGTCAGCTCTGAAATCACTTGAAAACCATTTGTTTTCTATTTTCTTTTTTAATGGTTTCTGAATTTTTCTCAGTATAAACCTGGTCCAGTAGGACTAATCTCCCGCTAGGTCAGTTTTGACATTAAAATGGTGTCCCCAACTAGGAAAAGCAACTCTTCCATTCACTGACTAAAGGCACTGACTTAGCCATGTAACAGGTATTTTGCTTTCTTTTTCTAAAAAGGATTGTAAAATTAACTTCTGGATTCTTTTCAAGTAAATATTGAATTGGTTAGCTGAGGATTACAACTGTGTCCCCCAGCCCTTTTCACTACATCAAAAGCTTATTCATACACAAGGATTTTATAGCAGTATAAAAGGTAGAGTCCATAATCCTAGTTTAGAAATTGAACCAGTTTAATTAAGTGTATCTTTAGACTGACTGCTACAAAACACAGTATGGCAGTCAAATTTAAACCTGTTGTATTCACTTACCCCACACAGACACTGAAGATACTGCAAACCATATTAACATCTGTTTCAGAGCTGGTGCCCAATGCTTCTGAGCAGAGTGAGCTTAAGTTTTTTCCCCCCTCCTCAAAAACGTGGGCAAAGCGACTTCTTAGAGCAGGAGGAGCCCTTACTGGCAATAAGGCAGTAAGTAAGCAGCTTCACCCTACCCCACCAGTTCTTTGCCATACTAGCCAGCCTTCTAACCTGCCTAAGCCAAAAGCCAGTACTGAAAATCTGGTTTTAAATTAAGTACGTGAACATCACCATCACTAAGAGCAGAACCTTACATATAATTTTACTAATACTCCGATACACCTTAAGCATCTTCCTAGGCTCTGACTAGCAAAGGCAAGTACCCTATGTAGCAAATCCAAGCCCACTGAACACAGATGTCAGCTTTTGCCAGACCTTTTAGACTCATTTCAAATAAAGCCTGGACCACCCTGCTAGGGACAAGGAGACTACAATGGAAATCACTCCTCTACAGGATGTGGTTTTATTTGGATTGTGTTCTGTAAAACTATGCTCCTTGCAAAAGGTTCAAAATGTCATCAAATCGCACTGGCCAGTTGAGCCTGCTCAGTTTCTCTCAGGACATGCTCATAAACAAAAAAGATGGGTTTAAGTGTTCAGTGTCCTTTATCAGACTAGTACAATAGTAACATAGTACAGATTCTCCCATGTATTTGAGCTATAACCATTCAAAGGATCAAATACTTGTACATAAATATATAATTTAAATAGTGTGAGATTTTTTTTCTTGAGGTTTTGCAGTAGTGAAGAATACTATCCTTATAAAATAACTTTAACCTGCAATTTTCAGGCAATCCATTTCCTTGAAATATAGATAAATACTCTTTCTTTAAACAATAATCACAGAATACACTTTGGCTTTATCTCCAGGATTTCTTTTTATTTGAAAGAACAACAGGAAATGGAGGAGGGAACAAAAAAATACTTCTGTTAAAGGACAATTCACTGAAGGGTCTTTTAGCTGGCAATTGTCAGCACTGCTCAGGGCCAATGGATCAAATTTAACTCTAAAAAGTGCTGATGGTTGTATGAGTCATCACAGTAGGATCTGGCGCTCTGGGCCACTCAAGCTCAATTTTTGGTATTACCACAGGGTGTAGGAACTGGGATCTTGGTGAGCAAAGATTTACTCTGTATTTGATGCACTGGGTAAAGTGGCATTCTTAAAATCACCAGCCTGCCAAGCAGCTAGTAAGCCAGCAGGAGGTTAGTAGGAAGAGAAAGTAATTGTCCTTTGTGCCTCTGAAAATAGCCAATATTAAAGGATCCTCTTATGTATTACCTGAGTTTCAATCTACACTTGCAGCTCAAAGGAAAAGAGAGAGGCTGGAGAAGACAGAAAATAAAGCTTTCAGAAATATTAGAGGAGACCCTCCTCAAGCTGCCATAAAGTGTATGGTCTCCTCACCTAGAAATGTGTGCAACTAGAAAGGATGTGCGCTCTGTAAACAACAAAAACTTGTTCAGATGATGCACTTTACGCATACAGAATGTACCTGTGTGTCACCATGTCCTTGAAGAGGATGGAGACATGGGGAAACGTACTGCAAGAGTGATCATCTTACACTTATCTAGGATGTCCATCAGTGGAGCAAGAAGTACATGGACTCAAGTTGCTTTAACAGATTAGACACAAGTCATTGGAAATCCACTTTACCTGTAGCCTCTGCTCTCCACACAATGCCCAAAGAAGGTGTAACTTCTATAGCACGACTAGCAGTGGGATGCAAATCTGATGTTTTGGTCTTGACCTGAATATTCGTATCTGTTACTAAATTTCACAAAGGGAAACAGATCTGGCTTCAAATTCCCCTAGCCCTACACTTTGGTCACAGATCTGAAAGGAAATTCTCCTAATTGGGTCTGAGCACACCATGAAAAAGGAAGAAAAATCCCCAAAGCCCCCAACACATCCATGCCACCAAAGAGGAGTGCATTCTTGCTTCAGGCTTCAATTCATACACTGTCTGAACAAAATTTGGATCTGAACTTGACTACATAATCTATCAGAAATTATTAACTGTACCCACCTCTAATGTCTTGAAATGGAGAATATAAGCAAAGCAGATTATTAAAAAATGAGTTTACAGTACAGGAGATTTCAAGGCTTTACAAGGACCATTCCCAAAGTGCAGGGCCCAGCTGCCCACTTCCTCACCAGCAACACTCGTGCCGCCTTCAGTGCGATCACAGCTCTGCCATTCAGGGGACATGCAAGAATCCTTATGTAAAAAACAGGGGGAAAAAACTTATTGCTAATAGGAAAAAAATCCTTATAATACTAATTATTCATAATGGTCAAAAAATATGACAGTTTACAACAGCGTTACAGCAGTGCTTTGGCAATATTTTAGCATACTGTTGTATTTTTAGAAGGACTGTTCATTTACTTTCTCCTAAATGCCGGAATTCTTATTTTTCAACAAACGCTCTGTTTTTTGGTATATACATATGCCAACATCAGAGTGTTTTATATCAGGGTACATACGAACTGCAGGCAGAAATAAAGCTCCTGTACACACGTTGCATTACAGCAGCACTGTCGGAGATGCCAAGTTTCAATCTCCTCCCATGCTTTATGCAGTGATAGTTAGCTACACCACTTACAAACCTTCTTGGAATGCAGCGGTACATTTTTATGATGAGTAACAGAAAACTGCTGTTTCTTCATCCTGAACATTGAGGAACTATCCCATTGTAAACAATACATCTGACAGTTTAATGATATTGCTCAACCTAACCAGTTTTGGCAAGCAGCATGTATGATAAAAGTGCAGCAAGATGTACGTTTAAGCACTTTCACATTTTCTCAGCACAGAGACCTCAGAAGGGTACCTTACCATTTCAAAATTGATTAGCAAGCTACCTGCATACTTAAGTGAAAAACAGTATGCTCTCTGTTAAAGTCTTGCCTGGTACTACAAGATCACAACAGGACGATCACAGTCCCCAAGAACCTCTACAGCTGGAGCTCCAACACGTACAGATAAAATTCACAGGCTTTTATTTTCTTTCTAAAGAGCATGTATATGCTTCCATCGCTTACAAAAACTTATACTAGGCTAAATTAAATACATGTGCACCCACATGTTAACTGAATTAACTCAGAACAGTCAATACAGCTCAAATGTCCATCTGTTTACAAAAGACACTTGTAGCTTTCAAGTCTTGTGCTCCTTATAGTGTAACTCTTAACCAAAACAGTTTTAAGTTCAACCAGAAAGCTCTGTTGCGAGATTTCCAGGCATAACAGCCATGTGTTTATTGGGTTTTCATGTTCAAATCATGTCAGAATACACATGCTATCCATTCGCAAAATGCAACACATCGATGCCAGCCTCTCCCTCTTCAGCTGGAGAAACCTCATAAAACAAAGCTGGCTATAACATGACCAGATATTATAGCTAAATTTAAAAAGAAATATAAATCTCCCCTTGCAATCCCAGTTTAAAAGTTGCAAATGGCGCGTTTTGCAAGATGAATTTGTTTCTGAGGCAATAATGTATTTTCCAGCACTGGGATGGATTAAGAGGATATAAAAACAGCAGCAGACACAAGTAGCTGCTCTCAGGTAAGTTTCAGGTGATAAAATGTTTTGATGAAGAACTTTGTACTAGCTCCTCATTTACAATAAGTTGCTTTTTAATCTGAGGCAAGGCAGCTGACAGCTAGCTGCATTTAAATTGGGAGGAGGAAAGCCAGCGCACATTATCTTACAGTTCTACAGCTGGAATCAAACTTCATCTTTTAATATGAACTAAAGTTAATATTCCATTCTTTGACAAGAGATGGAGCAAAACGCAGCTCTGTTAAAAAAAAAAAAAAAAAAAAGTCCTCTCCCATTTTAGGGTATTGCAGGCTTTCCTTTTACAAGGGTTAAGCAGTAGCAACAGTAACAAAAACTACCTGTACCAGGGTGCAATACTCCAAGAAAACAGTTCTCATCAGACACTGTCCTCCTGGACGCCCCTACTGTACTGTTGTTGATGATGATCGCGATGTTGAACGCCTACAAATCTCCCACGTGCCTATTTCGTTGGCCTGCTGTTTTTTTGTTGGTTTTTTTTTAAAAAAAAAGCTAGAGGCCATTACTCATGAGCAGTAAGAAAACAAATCACTCTTAGACCTACTCCTCTTGCAGATTCCCACACTTATTACCCAAAATCCCACAGCTTGCTATTGGTTCTACCCTTGACCAAAGTACAGGGCTGAGGCAGCATGCCATCCCCAGGGAAAAGCCGAGCACGTTCCTCCCGGCAAGCGGCTCCGGTTATTCTAGGATCGCAGTCGGGCTGGAATAAAGTCCCTTAACTTTTCTGCGAAGGCAGAGCTCGCTCCCACCGCCGGCGCCCGGCCAGCCCCACTGCGAGCCGGCGGGGACGAGCGCGGCCGCGCTCCGCACCCTGACCGGCAGCCCGGTTTTCCCCGTGACCCGTTTTCTTTTTGAGGGGAAAACAGCCGAAAGGAGCGAACCGAAAGCCGTCAGCCCCTTCCACAGAGTCACCCTGCGGCTCCAGCAGGAACGAGGAACGTGTCTCGCAGAAAGATGTAAACAGCCCCGTCCCGCTGCCCCCTCCCCCGGTGCCGGTGTCCCCCGCGCCCCGCGGCCGCAGCGCCCCGGCTCGCCCCTGCGCGCCTCCCCGGCAGCGGCGCGGCGGCCGCCGCTTTGCACTCACACACGCACGCACGGAGAGGCAATTACAATAATTTAAAGCTTCCTGTCCGCCGGCTCCGCCGGGATCGCGAGGGCTGAGCCATGCCTGGGCAGGGCGCGGAGCAGCGGCTCCCCCGCCACACAGGCGCGGGCACCGCAGCCGGCCCGCCCCCAGCCCCGGCGGCAGGAGGAGGAGGAGGAGGAGGAGGAGGAGGAGGAGGAGGAGGGAAGGGGGGGCGTGACAAGTTGTGCCAAACTTCGGGAGGTGTGCGAGCGGCCGGGAGGGAGCCGGCCGCGCTGACAGCCGGACCCGCCGCCTCCCCCGCCCCGCCTGCGGCGCCCACCCCCAGCGCTGTCCCGGGCCGGGGCCCGCCCGCCCCCGCCGCCCCGGGAGCCCCGTGGGGCGCTGAGCCGGGCAGCAGTCGCCGGCGGCAGCAGCGAGGAGGAAAGTTAAAACGGCGGCGGTCGCGCACCTACCCGCTGTCTGCAATGTCTCCTCCGGGCGCGGGGTGCTAAGTGAGACACTGGCGGGGTGGGGAGAGGCAGAGGTGCGGGGAGGGACCAGGAGATGGGTGTTTGGTGATCTCTTCCTTTCTCTCCCCCCTCCTTCCCCCCCTTCCCCTTTCTCTCTCTCACTCTCTCTCTCAAGGACGAGGTGAAATCCCTTTGCTGGTCATGAGGCGGCTTCAGAGACAAACAACACAATGCGAGTGCAAATAACAAAAGGGAAAAAAAAATAGGAGAGGGAGAGGGAGACCGGGAACAATGGGGGAGGAGAGCCTCGCCGCGCCGCGCCTGGCCGCCGCCGGCACCCCGGCAGGCAAGAGGAGGAGGAGGCGGAGGAGGAAGGCGAGGTGGCGGCAGCGGGGAGGGGGCTGCGCGGGGAGTGCCCCGGGCGCGCCGGGGCTGCCTCAGACCAGCCCCGACCTCCTCCCCGCCGGCTGCCGCCGCCCGCCCCGCCGCACCCCGGGGCGGCCCTGCGCGGCGCCGGGGCGGCCAACGGTAAGTGACGCGCGCGCCGCCGCCGCGGAGCCCGCTAACGGCCATCGCCGCCGCCACCATCCTCCTCCTCATCGTCCCCCGGGGGGGCGGCTGTCCGCCGGTGAAGGAGCGTTCAGAGCGCAAAGCGGCGGGGGGCACCCAGCCCTTCCCGCCTCTCCCTCCCCGCCCGGGAACTTCTTCACCGAGCGGGGCTGTCACGAGTCCCGGGGACGTCGCTACCGGTCCGGTCCCGAGGAGCAGCCCCCCTCCCGCTCTTTGCTAAGAGTAAACACCCGGGAGTTGCGTGTCCGTGGGCGTGTGCGTGTCCGCTGGCACCTCCCGCGCCGGCAGCCCCTGTCGCACCGGTGCGATCGCGCACACGCGCAGCCGCCCGCCGCAGCCCCTCTCCTCAGCTCCCCCTCTTAATTTCCCGCACCCCCGCCGGGCGCAGCCCCCACGCGTGCGCAGTAACCCGAGGGGGATGCCGAAGTTTGGGGTCCCTCCGCGCCCTCCCCGGGGGCCGGCGACGAGACGCCGCCCCGCGCCCCTCGGAAGGCGGCGGGTTGAGGATCGCTGCTGTCACCCCGCGCAGCCCGTGGGGTCCCGCGAGTGGGGCGCGCCGCGGCGGGGTTACCTCAGCGGCGGGCGGCCGCCGCGGGGCCGGAGGGCTGCGGCTCTCCACCCGGCGGCCTGAAAACCGTCCCCGGGACGGACGGGCCGGCGGAGCCCCCCGCCGTGTCACCTCTCCTGCAGGCAGGCGGGGAGCGAGCGTCGCGCCCGGCTCCGCAGCCCGCCTCTGCCCCGGACCCCCCGGTTACCTCCTCCTCCTCCTCTCCAGCAGCCCCCGCCGCTCCTCGGGTGAGCGCAGCCGTGTCCCACGCCGGCCCCGCGGCCCGCCCGCCCGCGGGGACACGGCCGGCCGCCGTGGGGCTTCACGCGTGGGTGGGGGTACGTGCGGGGGCGGGGGGGGGCGTTTTCCGCTCGCAGCCGTTCGTTCTGCCCGCGCTGAAGGCGGCTGCTGGGGGCGAACCCGTGTGCGGGGTGCGGCGCCCCGGGGCGCGCTCGCGGTGCCCGGGGCCGGGGGGAGAAGCGGCGCGGCCAAGGGCCGGGGCCGGGCAGGGGGGACCCCCCCGTCGCTGATAACGTCACGCTCCGCTAGTGAGAGGTCTCCCCCACTTGTTTACTTACGGGGTCTTTTGTTTTTAATTGAGCGGTTTGTACACGTGCTTTTATGGAGCGGTGAAGCCGGCTGGACGGGGTTTGAGCCGGAGAGTGGGAAACGCAGAACTACGCACGCCCAGCCAAATTGTTCAAAGAAGAGCAAGTTCGGTTATTATTCATCTCCACGAGGGAAGTCTTATCTTCTACAAATATTTGATACTGGGACGAGTCCAATAATTAACAAGAACAATCAAACAATTTCACTGCCTTCTCGGGGATTTAAAAAGTCATCATCTGGAATTCATGAGCATTACAACCTTTTTTTTTTTTTTTTTTTTTCCTGCTTGGATGCGTTATTGTATATGATCTTTTCAGTGTGTGTGTGTCCCTAAGTGATTTTACGCTTTGATGCAAAAAGATGCAAACCATTAACAGCATAGATAATATTCACAACTGCTGATTCAGTGAGACTTCAGACCTCTCCATAGGAGTGGGGCAGAGGGTGGTAACCCTGATGGGAAAAGGGGAACAAAAAAAAACCCAAAGAAAAGAGATGAAGGAATGTTTCTTGGCTTCCTCGCTACCTCTGTGGCAGGAACTCCCACAAGAGTCCTGTGGGTGGGATGGGAGCAGCACAGCTCTAACGCACGGCTGCCTGGTACGAGGCTAGCCAGCGCTGTATAGGTGCAAGCATCTGCTCTCCCTGCCAGCCCCATAACTTCTCTTTTCTGGAGAAAAAGCCAGTCTGGGAGAGGACTGGGACTCCTGAGCTCTGCAGCAGCATTTCTGACACGGCGCAGGCTTGAGTTGCCAGGGAGGCAGTGTGGCTTTCAAGACCTGCGGTGAGCCAAGCAGGCCAGACACGTAGTGGCCTATGGCCCAGTTGTATCCAAAAAAACCCACCCAAACTTGCCTCATCTGGATCAAATTCAGACATTTGAGAAGGTGCCTGCATGCCGAATGGCGAAGTGTCAACCTACACTGCCCCAGTCATGAAATTCTGCACAAGTTCTCACACTGGTCATCCAAGTCACAAGTCCTCAGTCCCCACCTGCTCATCCAACCTCGTTCCGATGGCTGGCAGCCCCCAGTGCTGGTGTGGATAATGAAACCCATTGGGCATGTAGCTCCACTTTGTCTCAGGTAATCTCAAGCCTAAGGCCCTACAGCCAGGACTTTCTTGGGTTAGGCTGTCGGGGGGGGGGGGGGTGTCCTCCCCACATCTTTCAGTGCTTTTTTCTGGTGATGCAGTTCCCACCCATTTTTTTCCATAAGCACTGCCCCTCCCCTCCCCTCCCCTTCTTGCTTTATGCCAACTCCTCCGTAGAATCGTGATGAAGTACCTTGCAGTTCAACACAAGAAAGGAATTAGGGTGGTTGGGTCCAAAACTAATCTGGAGCAAAGAGAAAAAGCCAAATGCGGGTGCATTTTATTTAAGATCAAAAGCACAATGGTGTGAGATTGTATTATGCTCTCCACAGGAGCTGTATTTTTCTACTTCTACGGTAGGATTAAGGTGTTCAGTGGAAAAAATTAAAAAAATAAAAAAGCCTCATTGGACTGGTACTGGCTGCATTTGAGTTTCTCTTAAATAATGAGAACATTTCATCCCTCAAGGACTCTATCATTCTATTTCCAAGAACTTTTTAAAACAATAATTGTGAATCCAAATAATAATTTATTTTTTGCTATTTATTGCTGAGGATTCATTCTGGGTTTTATTTTTTATTTAAAGGAAGGGTGTTACCATTTCTGCATTGACTCATTTTAGAATTTTCAGTCAACCAAATGCAATTCAGTAGAACCTAAAGACATCTCCTTATTTAGCTCTGCATCTTTGAGAACACAGGATGTTGAATGTTAGTACACACAGGCTGGACACAGCTGGGGGCACAGCTTCAAGCCGCTTCTCCACCCTGAAAAACTAAAGCAAGCACAGAAGAAAATTTTTGGTGCGACTTACCCAGTGAAAGGTAGGCTACTGTGCAAAAATTGCTACCTATTTTAAATCTGAAATTTGCAGAGCTCTGGCTAACTTTCAGTTTCCCAACACCAGGGAAGCATGGCTTAAGCCTGGTTCTGTTCTAGCATTCATGGAACATGACTGTGTTTAAATGAAAGGTATCACCCACCTTTACACTGAGCAGCATGCACCTAGAAATCAATCTGTGCATACTTATGAAGGTGGCTTATATACAGGTCTGCTTTCACTAAATTGACCCCACCACTGTACGTGTAATTTCAACAATTACAGTTTTAGGCATGGCTCCATAAGGAAAAAAATGTATGGGTAGATCTCTCTGCTTGCACAGAGCTGATCTGTTTTTTCAGTTCTCCCTGACTTTGTCCCTCCACTACCACTCTCAACAAGCCACTGCATGTGCCTTCTTGCCTCGTCCTCATAGAAAATTCAGAGCTCCAGTCTTCTACTACATTGAGTCTTGGTACACTCCTTTTCACAAGAGCTGTGTAAGATGCTACCTTTCCCATATGGAAATGGTTTATTACTACTACCTTTCAGAGGTATAAATGACAGCATCGAAGAATGAAGCCCGAGTCCTATAAAACAACATTACCTTTGTGCCAAAGTAATCCAATTACTCAGGTACTGTGATAACCCTAAAGCCATAGCAAAGTGAAGAAACCACTTAGGAACTTACAAACATCTGTTTTCGTATCAGAGTGCATCAGCACAAGAACACCCTTATGTGGTCCTAATCAGTCAAAGTATCGCTCTTGTCTTTTACATTCAGCACGGCTTATCTGCTTCTCCATAATAAAATCAGGGCGATACTTGCACTGATTTCTGTAGCAGGAAAAGCCTCTGTTACTTAAATTGAAGCAATCTGCTTCTATGCAGGTCCTGTCTCCTTTCCCCCAAAGGCAATAGAGAATCCCAGCTATGATATTTCAAGAAGACATCCAAATAACTTCCTAGGGAACATAGAACATGCTGCTGCCATGTCCCCGAGTAGGGCGCTCTACCCAGTTTCTTGTTAGCTGGTTCCTCAACCTAAAGATAGTCCTGCTTCAACAGCCTAACTGATGGTCTTAAGTGCAGTTTGGATCCCACATTTAGGTCCTGTTAACTAAAGAAGGAATATATTTATTTTTAGTAGAAGGTGGGTACAAGATCTGAAAGGAACAGGAAATGCTGATTAAATTAAATGTTGATGAGGTGTTCTGTAATTTGAACTATTGCAGACATACAGGACGGTTAAAAGGAAAGGAAGCCAGCTGGAAAAGTTGAGATACCTGCTTTTAGTTGTCCATGCTGAGCAAAGATTACATATTAGAAGAATCTGTAAACAGCTTTCATTTTCAATAATGGATTAAAGGCCCAAGCCACCCTCATCTATCATGCTACCATTAGTAACTCCTGGATTTCAATGAGATTACTCACATATATAAAAATAAGCATAATCTATCAGGACACACAGATGAATAAAAGCGGTCACAAGGATGGATTTAAGAAGCAGGCTGGAACTTCATTAATGCAATATTTTCACATGTCAAGCAGTTAAGTGAGCCCGGTGCAGGGATTTCAAAGCTACAGTTTAGGGCAGATCCTCCCTAATCTCTTTTTTACAACGAGATCACATTTGAAGCCCACCCCTCAACCCTTCCCCAACAAGAAGGAGGAGGACCTAAACTCCACACCACTTCATTTAGGTTTTCTTTCCTAGGCACAAATCCAATTGCAAAGTTCCAGGTTTCTTTTTAATTTCTGCCTTAGTCCACACTGAACATTATCTAAATTTTTCCATAAATTCCAACAGATGAATAAATATGTATATTCTCATATAATCCATTTCCATATTCAGTTTTTCAGCCTACCCATGAACCCATGCTCCAAAGACCATGAAAACATTTTGAGTTTCCCCCAGCTATAGCCTAATAGAAGAACATACTTTTCTCAATACCAGAATACCTGATAAAATGAGTGTCCCAAGACCATAGTTTATGTGCCATGACACAGAAGGAGAGGATTAACGTAACCTAAGGCTGAGAGACACCCAAACTCTAGCTTCACTTGCGTTCGCAGAGAACCAGTAAGGGATCACAGCTAGCAGTCTCATGCATATATTCTGGCTGTCCCCTTTCTTTCTTGGCTGTTTACCCCACCACCAGGTTAATTAATAGTGTTTTCTGTGGAGCCTCCACTGGAGGTGGAGGAAGCACTTGCAGGATGAGAAACCATGTGGTGATGCTTACTTATGTATGGAGACCACTAGGAATGTGTCTTGCATGGCTCAGTGGGGGTCACTTAAGACTAATTAGTCAGGGCAGACCATTAGGACAGTGCAAGTGCGGTACTTCCAGACCCCCAAGTAATCCACGTATGTCAGCATGGTGCAGCATTGTGCACAGTGTGTGCATTAAATTGAAGCAAGGACTGCAGCAAAGTTTCCAAAGTGATTAGGAGTTTTGGGTGCTCTATGAGTTGAAGAAATTGTGGTGCCTCAGGTGGCACAGAGTCTTCCAAAAGCAGGTGTCTTTCATTTTTTAAATCTAGCCCCATTTTCTAAAACTGGAGATTGACTGAAAAAGGGAGGTAATCGAAATCATCTGTGACTTCTGAAAATAGAGGCCAGTTCCTGTGAGTAAGTTTTAGCATGACTGAGCACTTAGTGTCTTATCAGTAGCACAGGAACAGGGATTTGTATATACTGTTTTATTAAGATTAGTATCTCTACAGTGCTCCTTAAATGAAAACAAAAGAAAAACATGCTGTAAAAGGACACAAAAAATGACTCAATTTCCCGTCATTGCCAAAAGCCTCTAATTTTGCATTTAATCAACCTTTGTGCCATAAGATAGAGTATTTTGTTATGTACGTTTAGGTGCAGTAATTAATATTAAAATAAATCCGTGGGAAAAAATTGTGTGACCCTGTTTAAAATTTAGCACAGCTGCTGCAGGTTTGTTATCCAGCATGTCTGCAGTAACTAGTACCCTCAAGAAAAGCAAACAAACATAACAAAACCAAGCAAAAAATAAGTAAAGAATAGCCAAATCTCTAGCCAAAGATACTGTTCCTTACAAGAAAATTTTTTTCTATTGATTTGTGACCTTTGAAAAATCATAGAGCATATACAATTTTTGCTACAACATTTTTCATGTAAAGCTGTTTTCTTGCACTACCATCTTTTGTGGAGTAACACAGCTCCTAATATCCCTAAATTACTATCATAAAAACAAAAAGGAGAGGAGGTTGCAGTGCAATGAGATGTCGTTTGTATTTGTAACAGGGCAATCATTGATTTAAAATTGGCATTGGAGCTCCTTTTCTGAAATGATTGCTAGGTTAGGAAAACAACACTTTAAACCAGCAACATCTGAGTTTCTGAAAAAAGCTCAGGTTTAGCACTTGCCTTAGTCTGTATTTTGATTATTAGACCTGCACATTTTTCCATGTGTGCGTGTTCTGTTCCTGTGGAAGTATCCTATAGTAACGCTTATGAGATCACTGTCTAGAAGGCTCATACATCTTTATATTTTACCTTTGAAGAAAATGGAAGTCTTACAATGCCATACAAATAAAATTCTCTTAGGAACTTAAAGCCTGTTTCACTTCATACACCTGTTCGTGTGGTTACAGGTATGCAGTGAAGGATAAGCAGTGCAAAATATTTTATATTCTGCTTTTACAGTTTGTAGGCATTCAGGCTGCTCACTACAAATGACTGCACAAGGTGAGAGGCACTGGAGAATCAGGCCCCAAAGATTTTCTATACTGTATCAGATCACTGGTGCATTAAGTGTGTCACCTCACAGCTGGATGCTCCAAAATGAACCTAGCTATCTGTGTACTACTGTGGGAACTACTCTGGCAGTCAGGTTGCATCCAGGAGAGGAGACTGGGTTTTGTCTTTTATTTTCTTATGTATCTAATCAGAACTGTCCTCATTTGTGATCAAATTGCTCATAGTTCCTTAATGGTTAAACAAGAGTATATGACTCTTGTTGTGAAACAGGATGTAAGACAGCATTAGAAATTATAAATAATAGCATGAGGGGGGAAAATAACCCAACCAACCAATAAACCCAAGCCCGTTACTTTTTCAATATTTTCATATGCTTCTGTGGTATAAGAAAGTAGTCCACACTATAAGAAACACGTAACAAGTATGCCATAATTTACATCTGGGTATTTTATACTGCAGAGCTATTTTGTGGAAGTTTACAGCTTTATATAATGATCTGTTTAAGTCAGAAATGTAACTTAATATTACATAAACAATAATTACATATAATATGGAAATATCATCTAGCTATAGGAAGTGCCAGATATCAGCAACACGAAGTAGCAAAAATATATAAACACACAAAGCTGTCTAAATCCCTCAGAGGTTTCATAGGCTGAACCTCAGTGAGAATCAGATCGCAGTCAATCAAGTCAAAGGCACAGATATTCCTAAAGCATTTCAACATACTGGTTTCAGCATTCAAAAAATCCAAACCCCACTTTCTGCCGAAGAGCAAAACTTATAGGGCACATGTTAAATACTTTGATCCTAATTGTCATATAACTGATGCAACTATTCAAAAGCAATTACATACCTGCTATCTGACTGAAACTCAATGGCACTTTTATGTATCCCTAAATAGCTTCTCTGGAGCTCAGTTTCAGTCACTAGAAAAAAAAAAAAAAAAAAAAAAAAAAAACACAAAGAAAATGTATGCGCATACAATCACAAAACAACCCTCTTATGCTACTGGTTCGTATAGTATTTTTTAAAAGTTTCATTTCAACAATATATTTAAACATATGCCAGACAACTGGTGATCTGGCTTCCCCAGTTCACATTGCAGCACAGAAAAGCTCTCAAGGAGAACATGTGTCCCACCATCCATTCACTCTTAGTCATTCTGACACATAACACTTGATTGCAAATCTTTCACCAAACAATTAAGGTCGTTCAGGAAACTACTTTTTTATCCTTCTTTTTGATACTGACAGAACTATTTCTCTCTGGAGAAAACAAAGTAAAGAGATGAGTAAACCAATGATTATTTCTGAAAATATTTACTTGAAGAACTGTTACTGATAAATTTGAAATTTCACTAGTAAAAAACATGGCTTTTGTTTTGGATTGGTTTAAATGGGCTTATTTTCTCTCCTGACCATGTAATTGAAACACCTGATTGTGTGTCATCTTCTGCTTTAGGTGGAGAGCCCAGGGCCTGCAGTATGGAGGAGCACTGGACTGTCCCAGCATTTGCTGGAATACTGGGCGAGCCCCTGGGCAGGGAAACCCGAGGTTCAGCCACCCGCTAACACCAGTTTCAGGGCACTGTGCTGAAGAGACAAAGCAGGAAAGACGACCAGAAGAGAACATGGCAGGCCATAAAGATGAAATGAAGATAGAAATAAAAAGTCAAGTGGGTCTCTGGAAACTGCAGCAATGGATATGTTAGCCATATCAAAAAAAGCCTCACACAAAACTCTTGTCAGACCAATTAGGAGGCTCCAAATTAGTTGGAAGGGGGGTGTTTGTATTTTATCTTTTGATTGATTTCAAAACAAACTGGAAAGTGTAGGAAAAACAGAAGGTTTCTAGCATGGACTTTTGTTCAGAAAAATTCTACAATAAAACTCTATTGTATTCATCCTCCGAGCCAGAAGCAGGGCTGGTATTTGTAAACCCAGAGCAGGGATTAGAATCCAGGCTTGCAGACAGAGCAAATCCAAGAGTTCACAGCAAGGATTCTCCAACTATAATATTCCTGAAGTCCTCACCCAGACAGCAGCTCTTTGTATTTGGAATATTCTTTTCTCTTTTTTAGATTCATACTGATACTTTAATAGTAAAGGCCTTCATGCAGCTGATTAATTACATTTTCTTTTGGGGGAAGGAGGTTTTCTAAGACAAAGGGGACTGTGAGATAACTAGTAGCCATAAGGAAGCAGAGACTGTATTATAACGGGGCAGAAGGGTCAACAACAGGCATGAGACAAGAGGAAAAGGCACCAAGGAAGACTCGGAGGAGCTCTGAACAGCATCAGTGACCAAGTGGCGAGCTTTCACGCTGCTTATGGTAGGTAGGCTGCTCCCAGCCTTTTGGGGCTTTGAAAGGCTCACCACTTTCAGGATAATTCAATAATTAGTATTTGGTTTATAGCAGGTAATGGGGTTTTACTCAGGAAAGGTTAGCATCTCTTGAAGCACTCGGGAGCTGGAAAAGCTATCTTCCTATTTCAGCTTCTTTTGTTCACAGTTACAATCTATTTAGTTGCTGAATAGTTGGAACGGCATTGAAAACTAATCACCATCCTACACATTACCTTCCTCCTCAACCTGTTTACCCTCCTCACCCGCTGTTTTCCTAGAAAGCAGCTTACTGATAAGTGGCAGGATTACCATTTCTGTGGTGACACAGCTCATCAGAGAATGCACATAGATGAATGTTATTTTTGTAGCAAAAGGAATTACTTTTTTTTGGACAGATTTATTCCACAGAGGTGGTTAATACAATCCTGCTTGTTACTGTAATTCACAAGCTCACATCTTCACCCCTCTTGGGGCGATCAATTCCCTCATGATCAATGCCCAGCTGGTGCTTGTGTATGCATGCGTGTGTATGTATCAGGCAACAAGTGTGCAACAGAGAGCTCAAGTTCACCCTGGTCTGTGAAGCATGTGAGCATCCTATGACTGAAAATATGCTCCCTTGCATAATCCTGAGATTAGCAAATTGCTAGTGAAGGATGTCAGACAGAAATGGGAGGAGAAAAAGTGCTTAAGGTAAGCACAGAGGAAAACCCAGCGTAGGAAAGTAACCGAGAGGATTCATGCCCATTTCCAGCTGCATCTCTGTCAGTGATTCCTGCACGACCTGGAGGGAGGCATGTCAGCTCCTCTGGCTTCAAAATCCCTTCTCTGAAAAATGAGAACAGAAGTAGGTGAAGCTATTTTAAAGATCCTTGGCTGGTTAGAAGCTGTGTTGTACGAGTGCCAATTGATTATCACCAACTTCTTACAGATAGGGGAGGGAAGGATAGCAGATAAAAAAATATGCTCCTTTCAAACTGTAGCATTCATGAAAAATGTCACTGGCTGAAAGCGATTATCATTTTGGCAGCTGTGTTCAATGGGATCTGTGATCGCACAGGCAAAACAGCTGAAAGGTGCTAGCCGGCCCTTCCACAGGTACACTGCTAGCCACTAGTATTTTTAATCCTGGAACGAGAGGAGTTTTCCAGCCGTTCCTCTGCAGGAAGTTGCTGTGGGCATATTTAAGAGCTGCATTTCCACAGCTAGTCTTGGGGCTACCTGACAGGGTGACAGCTGGAGCTTCCATGCGCTTCTGCGTCTTTAATAACTCATCCCACATGCTCTGTGCAACCAGGAGGCTTCTAAACAGGATGAATGGTGTCTTCCACTGACACGGTACATAGATAAATTTTACCCACTATTAACTGAATCCATAGGCCAAAATCTTGCAGAGCGAGGGCCAAACTTAAACTATTTGGTTTGGGGGTTCTTTTTTAATAAAATATTCAGAAGTTTCAGGGTTGCAAAGTAGGTACATGTACATGTAGTCATGTGGTATTTTGCTTTACTTTAGCATACTCTTTTTGACAAAACCGACTGAAATGTCTATATACAAATGAAGCTATGGGGCTTTTAAGTTCAGGTACTGGTAAAATCATTTTCCATGAAACTATGTTTCCGTGTGTGAGCAGACACTGGATATTTCAATTCATACAATGAAACAGACTATCAGAACTGCCCACAGCAGCCTCCGTTAAGTCCAGAAGAGAAAGCAAAGTCTTACAGAATTTAAGCTGAATATTTTAAATTAATAGCAAACCTGGCTATGGCTCTATGACTAGCAGGGTTCTTCTGTTGGTTTTATTTCTGGAGGCAAGCCTGTTTACTACTAGAGATTCTTCTGCTTGTATAAAGAAAAAGAATGATTTCTACTCAGTACATCTGTCTGTCTATAATCCATACAGTTTGCTGATGTCTAACTGGACCAATGTTTTTTTCATTTGTGGTGAACCATATTTTTGATTGGGAGCAGAGGGCAGGAAAGCAAGCAGGCAACCAAGAAAAAGCCTATGAGAAAATGTCAGCTGGGGCATGCCGAAGCATTTCCTAGAAAGGGATGCTGCCTTTCTCCTCCCCAAACCTGTTGCTGTGCCACAGCCTGCTTGGCCTGCCCCATCACTGGAGAAGTGGAGGCTGCTGGGCAGCTGGGCAGGCAGCTGGGTACCTGCCCAGGGCTCACTGTGGCCACGTGAGCTCAGCACATCCTCCTCTGTGTGCCTGGCAACATACAAAAATACATTCTAGTCTTTAGCAAAGATTTTTATATATTTTCTTCCTCCGTGATATTTTAAATCCTTTCTTCAAGCCTTTGTTAGTTGCACTTGGAAGAACTCCAGGCATCCCAGAAGACAAAACAACGTAATACTTCAAAAAGCAGAGCTCCTTAGTGTGTCAATAAGAGTTCATGCACATAGTCACTCCGTGAAGGTACGAGGCCGTTTCTTTCAAGCAGTATCGCTTCCTTCCCATCTCTGTCGTGCTGCTTTGCAACAAGGTGTAACTGAGAAGATCATCTGCCGAGGTGATGTGTCCCTGAATTCAGTATTAGTATTAGTTAAGCAATGAACAGAGTCAAAAAGTCAAGAAAGGACTTTGTATGTATATATACTGTAGGCTCCAGTCTACCCTTTGTAGGTGGATAAAGAACTCTATATGTTTACAGACAAAAGTAATGAAACCTACAATGTTGTTTAAACCTTGGGTTTTAATAGGTATAATTCTGGTTCCTTTTCAAGATGAAGTGTTTATGATTTGAAATCCACATTATCACAACTATCTGGGTCCTAGTGATCCCCTTCCTGAAGCAAGTTACTTGTTGCAGAAGTAAATTACTCCATATCCTTCTCTTAAAAGGTTATTAAAAGATTTTCTCATAGCATTCAGGTTGCCAGTTTGAATTGGGTGGCAAATAAGAGGTGGCAAAGTAATTAGCACCTCAGAAATATAACAGATTAAAAGTGAGTATTTCTGTCCCACTCAAACCCACCCAAACACAATGGATCTGTAAATTCAGCTCGTACTTGGAAGTTGTTGGAGGTGAATTCTGTTGCAAAGAGATTATGTTTAGAGAAGACAGAAAAAAACATTGCAATGAAAAATAAACCAATACAAAACAGAAATCCGAGAGAATGAAATTTCTAAAAGATTAGATGGAAACTAAGCAGAGATAGAAAGCTTTTTATAAAAAAAAAAATAAAAAAAATACAGGAGCCCAAATTGATGGAAGTCCTGTTTCTATACATGGCATAAGCTTTCGTTTTCCTAGAAAACGAGATACTACAAATTAGTTATCATTGTATAAAAGAGAGTCTTTATGTTACCCCAGGAAAAAGTCACAAACAGTATGAATTACTTTTATCCAGTAAGTAATTCACAAAGGACCTGATTCTGCAAAGTAGTTATCTGGGTAGTATTACTGCTACCCAATGTGTCAGAGATATGGTGAGAGTCCATATGCATGCAGATCATCCTACCCAGGTGCAACCACAACACATGGGAGGTGGAAAAAGTGAGGCTGAGTGCATTCTTGCAGTCCACACCAGCAGCCTTAAAACTCAGAGCCACAGGCGTTCACATATCTGCTAATGAAGATTAGACTGTCCATATCCTTAGAATCCAGTAAATAAGTGGAAATACTTAAAATACAAAGGAAATAAAAGTTTGTATAGCAAATTTCCCCCTCTCTCTGTGCTAGTTTCCCCATCAGTATGACTCTGCCAGTTTTAATGCCTGTTATTTCTAATTTGCCATACAAGAGGAAAGGCAATCCGGAAAGTTCATGTGCTCACATACACTTACACACATGCATGCATCGATATATTATACATAATTTCTCAAAGTAAATATGTACTGATTAATTTAATATAAGAAATAATTGCAAACAGCATACTGGGTCATGGGTGACAAATCTAATCATTTACTGAGAGTAATATATGCAGAAATAAACAAGATATAGCTTATTACCAATGTGTGGGAAGTTCGCTATGATTCAGGCAAGCGTTTGGATTTCTTGTTTGTGGACAGAAGGTTGCAAATCTAAACACTTAACAGACACCTCTCTAATTTCCTAGTAATTAATGATTTTTGTAATGGTTATTAAGGCCTCAAGTCCTAGTACTGTCAGCTCATTATTGTATTTGTGAGTTAACTGTATCAGTTAAAAATATAGGTGGAGAAGAAGCAGCTCCATCTTATCTTGGGCTGTTGTAGCGCTCTGAACTAGAACATGTAACCCCCTCTAGTGGAAAAAGGGAAAAGTGGAAAAGTGTCCCTAAAGAGTTGCCCACGGGAAGACCAGGCATCCCCTTGCCTCTGGGACTGGTACATGAAAATTTCCCTGATGATGCATCCTTTCAAATGCCCCGTGCTCGGAAAGATGCAGCGTCACTGATACTTTACTGCAGGATGCAGGAAGGTGCTTGTAATAGAACAGAGTGAAATGAAGGAAATAAGGTTTGGGCCAAGCATCCTGTTTCACTCCAATGCGAACACAATTAAGTTGAGCCACCCTAAGAAGTTTCCTTTTAATAAACAGTCACTCCAGTTATAAATTTCTTTAGAACGTGGATGTTGAAAAAATGCAATTAACAGAGAAAAAGAAAAAAAAAAGACGACAGGTACAGACTTAGCCTACCTTTATTTCTTATGACACATGTTTTAATGGGATGCATTCCCATTCCAGGGAAGGGGCCTATTTAGTTATTTGAATGGTCTCACTTTCCTCCACAAATGGGAATGAACTGAAACGTGTTGTTGTTGCACAGTGCTGTGGTTGCATGGTGTGAACACGGAACTACGAGCCTCACAGTCCTGAGCTAGCCAGGACTTCCATCCTTATACAAGCCATTGGCGCTCTCCCATCTGTTTCTGCATCTTCAAACTAGTGAAAATACTTACCCTCGGAGTTCCTCAAAGGTGAAGTGTATACTCTCAGCAGCAAAGGAAAGTTCTTAAGTATATATACACAGCATGAGTATGTAAGTACGTAGTACCGGTCACCTGGGTTCCCAGAGTCCCCACCTTTGCATGCGGATGAAAACTGGCCCGGGTACACTAAGCAATGGCATCTCAGTTGTGTGCTCCTTGTCCTGATCAGGAATTCTTATATTGCAAAGACAGCCACTCTGTCAACACTGTGGCACCTCCATATCTAAATGAAAACAGTCAATAACTTTTTAGACAAGCTGCAAAAAAGTCTCTGAACCTCCAAAAGAGGTCACTTGTATTTGGATGAGAGCATGAAAATACTTTTTGTTTTCATTAGGCAAAATTATAATTGTGAAAGAAAATCTTTAATAAACCACTCTTTGCAAAGTTAGGTCAACGCCTATGTACAACTCAAACAAAATGAGATTTAGACGGTAGACAGGGAACGCCACAAGTTTGTCACAGCAGGTTTCTTTCAGGAGAAAACAAGCCCCTTGCAGCTGAGTTCAAGCCTCCAGAAAGTTCCTGAACCACCTCCTATTCTCTGTGTGCAGCAGTATGGACTTGCTAAATTTTAGGGTAGGATGATGGATTCATATTGCAAATGCAAATAGCAATATGCTGTGTTGCCCTGGAGCTGGACAACTGGTTAGATAGGAGGAGCAGAGAGATCTGTCCTTGTCCATTTTTGGAAAGCTGAGAAGCAGAAAACAACTCTCCTTTCTGTGAATCTGTCTTGTGCTTCTTCCCCTTCTTGTGGAAACTGAGGGTAGCATTTGCCTTTACATTTTTTTAAACTGTTTTCTCATCTTACAAGATTAATGTCAGCCATCAAGATGGTAGTTATTTGTATATAATTCTATATTCTTCACTCAGTGTATAACCTCGTTTGCACTATCCTGTGATACATGGGTATGTACTACACACATGTTTTTTTCATTTAAACATTTATGTTTACAGGTAATTTTCCAGTATTCAGAAAATGTGGTAAAAGTAGAAGTGTGAAACAGTTGTAAGATGCTAGAAAGTGTCGTGCCAGATTCTAGAAAAGCTTCTCGGAATCACACACAGCTGGCCAGGAAGTACCCCTGCCTGCAATCCACATTTGGTTAGCTTTTCAAAAAGGGGGTTTTAAGAGGTCTCATTTTAATGTTTTAATGTCACAGCAGATTGTGGTGCCTTACAGTAATCAATCCTTAAAAGTGATTAATTCTGAGGATGCGCGAAAGGGTGTACTATTCTATAAAAAAAGAAAATGGGATTTTACCTGTTTATTATTTGCATAATGATTGAGGACTCCCCTCAGTTGAGTGCTTGCTAATTTGCAAGACAAAATTGAGTGCTCACTTTCAACATGCACCTAGTTAAGTCCCAGTGGAAACCCATAGCTGAGACTTCTCTTTGCATGTTTGCATACAGCTGAACATGTACGTTCAGAGCATTAATGTGCTACTACTGAGATTTTCAAAACAGACTGAAACTTAGTGGGATTTTCACATGCAAACCTCTACTCTATTTTGAGAAACTGAGAGTAAGTGCAGGTTCAAACAAAAATGCTAACATAAATTCTGATTCAAAGTTGAAGAACCAATATAAAATAATTAATTAGAAGTCATAAATCAAATGCTTGTTATCTAGTGTTTACGTGTTCACAAAAAGGAGACTATGGATTCCTAAATAAAACAGCACAGACAAGAACTCACACTTGGCTAGTGTCGTTCGTTGCTTGCATTGAAAGAAAACTAATCACAGAGGAAATAACCACTTGATCCTAATAGCAGATCCCTGTGAAACTCTGTGAAAGATCAAAACAGCAAGGCAGTGCTTACTCCCCTCTCAAGGAATTCCTTCTGGGACTCAAAGCTGGCACCTGCCTGCAGATAATCACCAAGGTTAAATACTCAGCCCCTCTCACACATCGGGCACTATCCTGCTTATTCACAGGACAAGCCAGTTTTGTATCCAGATGCCTTTGTAGCATGATCAGACTTCCTACATTTCCCACCACTGTTACTTTAACTAGATTTTCCTGTGCTTTGGAAGCTCGAATGTTTTGGCAGGCTTTTCAAATAGAAGTGCAGCTTTTGACCTCCAGCCATTATCCAAGACCGCACCACACATTTATCAGCCTGAATGCAGTGTTAGTTTTATGGACATTTCCGCTTTCAATTCATGACAGTTTCTAGTCTGCCCAGTTCTCCTTTCTGATCAGATGAGCACCTGTTTGTCCCGGGACTGGGCAGCCCACATTAACTGTTCAGACACCACTGCAGCCTCCGAGGTTGCCACCGACGGCACAGCGCACCTTAGCACTCTCACGTTCGGCTTACAGATCTGGTAGTGAGTAAGGCTTGTGTCAGCACTGAAAAGCTGAAAAAGCAGGTCTACAAATGCCAAAGCCGCTGCTCTCAGCCAGCCAGCCACTGCTCTGCTTACATCTGAAAGGGGACAGGGAACATCTGTAAAGGAGCACTTCAGAGTGCACAGAGATCGTAACATACCTGGTCGAAACAAGGCAGGCATTACTTATTTTCAGCAAACACCACAGAGGACCTCTGGTGCTGAAGGTTCTGCAGTCGTGTGTACAAAAACATACAGGTTTGTGCAGCTTAGAGCACGTTTTATAAGTTCTAGCTCTTGGTCTGCCTGTAAAACGCGAGAAGTCTGTGTATGCCCGAGTGTCACGCTGCAACAAACTAGCTGCCTGGGCTTGAGCAGCATCGGCCCTGTTCCATCAAAGAACAACAATTCACTTGCTTCTTCCTGTGTCTAACCACAGATGCACTGATTTGGTTGAAAATATATAAATGTAAATTTAACACCTTCCCTATGTCATCATTACAGCATTTTGGAATGGTCTCCTTGTACGTGCAGCTCATGATGTGCTCGTGGCCACAGGTCTCCAGGGTTTAGTCAGTGAGTCGGTTCTGTCCCCCGCTCCAGATGAAAGGGATACTTCACCCTTGGGAGAGGTCCCTGGGCATTTACAGGGGTGCTGCCTGGGGCTGGGTTAATTTTCTTCATGGTGGCTTGTATGGTGCTAGGTTTTGGATTTGTGCTGGAAAGAATGTTGGTGAAACAGGGCTGGTTTAGTTCCTGCTGAGCAGTGCTCACACAGAGCCAAGGCCTCCTCTGCCCCTCACCCCACCCTGCCAGCGAGTGGGCTGAGGGGACACAACAATTTGGGAGGGGACACAGCTGGGACAGCTGACCCCAACCGACCAAAGGGATATTCCATACGGTAGGACACCGTGCTCAGCGTATAAAGCTGGGGAAAGAAGGAGGAAGGAGGGATGTTCCGAGTTAGGGCATTTTATCTTCCCAAATAACCGTTACTTTCCTGGAGATGGCTGGACACCTGCCTGCCAGTGGGAAGTGGTGAATCAATTCCTTGTTTTGCTTTGCTTGCGTGCACGGCTTTTGCTTTACTTATTAAACTGCCTTTACATCAATGCATGAGTTTTCTCACTTTTACCTTTCCAGTTCTCTCCCCCATCCCACCGCGTGGAGGGAGCAAGCGGCTGCATGGGGCTCAGTTGCCGGCTGGGGTTAAACCATGACAGCAAGTGAAACATTTCAGTTTACTACATGGGATAATGTCTCTCTCTAGTGGCTAGGTACAGGCAGTATAGCAGCCTGCCGCACTTGCAGTTTTGATGGCATTTTCAAGTTAACAATCACTGCCGTAGTTTAATTCTGTGCTGAAGGTCCCAAGTTAAAGCACTTTATTGAGCATATCATTGACTTACAGTCCTGACTTCATTCACTAAATGCAATTAGCAAATGTTCATTTTGCATGGGTTGTTAGCTGTTTAATATTACAGAAAGAACAGTGCTTCAAAAGAGGTGAAAGTTGGTGAAAATACTCAAAGTTTGTGAATTTGTTTCTGGCAAGTATATCTCAACCAAATTCAAGCTTTCGGCACTACAATCTCAGGACACTTCTGAAATCCCAAGGATATATAACGTTTAGACAGAGGGTGAGAATAAGTTTTTCTGTCAGCTCCTGACGCATTTCAACTTTTTGTTCTCCTAAAACCCAACAGAATGTTCAAGCAGGGGAAATTTTAATAAAAAACAGGTGATGTTCAAGTGTTAAGAGCCTGCTAGCCTAATGCAGGTTCTCACTTCCTCTCCACTTGCTCACAAACAACAGTTCAGTTCAAGCGATCGGTGACTGAAGGCCAGATTTTTAGAGGTAGGTAGATGCGAAAAAGTTATGCACCTAGAAGGGATTTCTGAAATTCTCTGTTGTGCATATTCCCACTGAATGCCTGCCCTTTCAAAAACCCTGTTATACGTCCAGTTTTCTCAAAACGATAACTGACCTTCACCATTACTGATATGCAGTGGTTGTTTGTTAACAATAAAGTAGGGGTTTCAATCCAGCCTTTAGTGTCCAGCCACCACCAGGGGGGTCATTGACATTGACCAGAGTGGGAACTTGTTACAGCAAGACACTAAGTGGAGGTCTTAAGACTTGTTACAGCAAGACACTAAGAGGACTGCCACTGTCAAGGTTATGTGCATAATTAAGGGATTTCCATCTCTAAGTTAGCAAAGCCTCAAGACTGAAAATCTCATGATGGTGTTTTTAAGCCTGCCTGTCCAGTTATACCAGTGCTAATCCCTTTGCAGATGTCTTGCCAGAGCATCATTCCATAAAACAGCAGGGCAGCTATGTTGAGCGGTGGAGCACCTGGACTTCTGGCCACATTGAGGACCCTTTGTCAGGACAGTTGCCCCCCACAGCACTCAGGTGGGGAGGGCAGTGAGGTAGCAGCTGGGAACAAGCTTGTATTTCTACCCTTGCTCTTCCCAGTGCAGCGCAACTTTCCTGCAGTGAATGGGAGAGACAGGAACTGCAGGAGAGAAAGAAATGCTGCCTAAGAGAGGGGAGATGTTCTAGTGCTAGCAGAAAACACTGCTTTTGCATATGGCAAAACTTGGGGATGGAAAACAGCAGGGAAAGATCTTCTACCAAATCATAAACAAGTCAGTAATTGGGACTGGAGAAATAATATCCTCGTGTTCTCCCAAGGCTGCAAACAAATCAGTGACAGGAAAAGATCTACGAGCTTTTTCCAGTTTTCCAGTCCCATTCTGTATTTCCTAGTCCATGCTAATTTTTAAGGCAAAATAAGCAAACAAACAAAAACCAGCAACAAAAAAAGAGATGTTAATTTGACACAAGCCGCGGGTTTGATATTTGAAAAATAACACATAGCTTGCTGTAACTTGTAGGCTCTGGCACTGCATTTATCTGGGGCAAACAAAGGTTTTACCTAGTTCTAAGCCTGGTGAAATGGCAGAATTTGAACTGCAGCTGTCTGAAGCCCCCAGTCTACACCAAAGCATTGTCACGTGCAGGATGGTTTACTGCTCCTTCTCGCAAGCCTCAGGACCAGGTGATAAAGGCAGCCCTGATGCTGGAGAAGAATCCAGCTGTCCTCTCCTGGAGCAGGACAGTAGATGTACCTAGGGGATGGCCAGGCACGGCTGACTGCTGCTCACAGGGGTCTGTCCCACTCTGCAGGTCAAGCCCTGCTGAAGTTAATGGCAAATTTCAGCAGGGAATAAGGCCTGTGAATTGCAGCTGTACATGAATATTGATAATAGCTGCCTAACGCTCTTCTTTCTCTCTCCTTTCCCAGGAGGGGTGAAGTGCTTTCTCAGCAAGGGTGGGACAGCGCTTCTAGTGAGGCAGGAAGGGGAAAGTTGTCTCCCGTTTCTGCTGCCTTAGGGCTTGCTACTGCTTATATGAAAATTAGTGGCAAAGCTGCCATTTGCTTTGGAGGAGGCAGGATCAGACCTTCATTTTTCTGCCAGACAATACACCCCCATAATTATGTATTCACACCATATTTTGATAATGGTTCCTTACAGACTAATTAATATGAATGTTTAAGGAGTCTAGTTTTAATATGTTAGTATTGAAGGAGAGACTGTATTCCTGTGAGAGATTATACATATTTCCCACTGATGAGTACCTTAAATCTTAATGTGTATGGAGAGAGGGGAGCATGTGAATCTACAGAGCAAGATACAGACACTTCTTTACAGGATGGATTTTATACAATTAAAAACCAGTTTTCCTGGGAGCAGTGGTGAAGCTTATTTTTAGTTTCTAATAGATGTGTCTCTGTTTGAGGTCTAATAACATGCAAACTCTGAAGCTTTTCCTGCCATCTAGAGGTGTGGATTCTCTGGTGACTAATAGAGTGAGTTGCCTTTGTGACATCTCTTTTCACCACAGCACTAACAGGGTCTTTTTCTTCTATCCAGCCAGCTATTTTCATGAAGATTGCAGGCACTTAGCAACTTTGAAATTGCTGTCTTTCTACCAGTTCTTGTTGATGGGCACGAAAGTTCCTGAGAAAGGGAAGGATGGGCAAAGAGAGATAATCACCAGATAAAACCTTAGGAAAGCACCTTAAAAACCAGTGTTAAAATGAAAATATCCCCCTTTCTTAAAACAACAACAACACTAAACCAAGACCAAAATAAACAACAACAGCTAAAGCAATGGAAATGGAAATCAGTGCTAATGATCTGACTCACAGGGGTCTCATCATTAACAGGAACTGACTCATTGCATTTGTTAGAAATTGCCATGATGCTGTTTTATCTGTCCTTTGTGTCCTAGGAACAGAGCTGAGAAGGCCAGACAAAGCTTACCCCAAGTATAGACCATGGTGGCAGGCCTGGCTGGTCCCTTATAACAAGACATGGTTCCAGTGAAAAAGGTGTATTTGGTTTTTTGCCTACCTGATTTAAAATTGTGCCTGATCTGAACACCATGTGAGCTAAGGCATGTTGGAAATCCTGGAGGTTACCGCTAATATCTATGTCACTTCAAGGATAGTTGTGACCATCTAGGTGGCTTGGCTCAGGGTGTTTGCATGAGAGAGGTCTCCTCTGCTTTCTGCCCCAGAGGAAACAAAAAAATATATCTCAGGTTTTATTGTTTTCACTGTGTGCGGCAGAGTCTGCAATATGCCTCTGAGCTATATGACAGGCTATAGATACATGGTATACAATATCAGCACACGGTACCTGCAAGGCTGTCACAGTACACTGCAGTTGAAGAGTATACCTTACAGCAAGGCGCCTCTGAGTGTAAGGTGCCACCAGGTGACTTGTACCCTGGCCACCACCTCCACTGTCACCTCTCTCCCTCCAGGACAGCCTCTGCCAGGCAGGCTGGTCAGGCAGCCACGGCACAAGGATCAGCCTCATCCTGTGCTGAGTATGCACGTAACCAGGATACCCGTGCAAAATGTTTGCAAAAAGGTGGAGCCTGGAGGTGAGGACAGCATTATTTCTCATCCCCCTCACTCCTAGTGCAGAAGTAGAGCTCAAGTCACAGTTAGTCATTTTTTCTAGTCCATTTTACCATCTGCTATTCCGTCCTTTGCAACAGCTGACAACAGTGCAAGGACATGAGAGCTTCCATGTGACGGTTGTTTAAAAACAAACACACACTGTACTCTGTTGCCAAATATTTGTATTACTGAAGAAGTCAGAAGCCTTGGCCATGGCTGAGAATTCATTGTTTGAGGTGTTACAAGAGTAGAACAGAAGGATGGTGTCTAATTAATAATAAAACAAAAAGCCTAAATTTAAACTCCAAAGACAAAAAATGAGGAGGCAAAAGAGCACAGTAAGACAACACATTTAACTTCAAAAGCATAGCAAAAGTCACTTAAGCACAGTCAAGTCTTTCTGTAGGCATCACCACAAAGAATAGTTTTAATCTGGTGCTGGGAAAAGATAAAGAAATAATTACAAGAATAGCTAAAGGCTGTTCCCTGGGGACTAAGGCTCTGTGGGACCACGGGGGGAACATGGGAAAAGACCTGGTAAAGACGGTGGCAAGATGGGCTGGCCAGAGTAGGAAGTCCACCTCGCTAGCTGTACTTGGCGGGCAGCTACACTAAAACCAATGAAAATCATTAAATGCCTCCCTTGTCTGGCAGCCCGTGAAGTCCGTCATCGCCAAGGAAGTGCAAGTTCTGGTACTGCATTCAGCTCACCTAGTAGGTAGTGGGCGCTGACTCTGCAGCCTCTAGAGAAAGGGGAGGTGTCATCCAAAAGTGGAAAATTAACTACTTTTCCCACCTCTCGAGGTAATCCTGGCAGATCAAAGCTGAAGCACAACAGAAGGCAGCTTGAGGAAATTTAAACTCCTTTACTACTTATCCTTTACTTCTGCAGCTGAGATCTGGGCAGCTGGCAGAGAATTCCCCATGAACACCACTTCCCTTTGAAATGTGTGCCCCCAGTTAATCTGAGGGAGTCCAGATCTGCAGGCATTCTTAAAAGGTCCATCTTTTGAAGGGATATCTTTAGAAGGGCAAGGCTGCCTGAAAAATGAAAGTTAATGCAGGAATAAACCTTCCTTCAGCTTTTTGCTGCAGTTACAGAAGAATGATCTTCTGCCTAACACACAAGGTGCTGTACAATTTCTAGTTCAACCACCAATTTCCCACATGCTTTAGGCAAAGCAAAGTTTTTGTTCATACGTTCCATTATATATATATAAAATATATTATATATATATATATTGCATTTTTAAAATATGTGTTTTATTTAGTTCATGTATTTCATATATATATGTTCAGATATATATTTCTCTCACCCATTGCCTAAGTAGCCCATAATTTTGTAAGGATGAAATTCATAAGGATGCTCTTACCGTAAGAGTTTTTGAATTTAGTTTGCTGTGGAATTGCCACTAAAAATGACAGCAGCTGCTCCTGGCTGCATGATACGACATGCCTCAAATCCCACCCCATCTATAGCTATAACACAGAGCATTTAATCTCTATGAACTGTATGCTGAAGAAGAGGTATCCACGACTAGTTCTACTTCTCCTTTTACCCAAAACAGAGTCCACCTCCACTGAACTGACCCACTTACCCCTTAACCCATAGCTCTGGACTGATGAGCCAGTCTGTAGGGAGGTCCTAGCTGGCAAACAGCAGAATATGGAGCTGCTGCACCTGCTGCGTGACACAGTAGTACAACTGCCAGGTTATTCATTTTATCTCATCCAAAAACCTGCCTGCCTTCAGACAGGTAACCGTGCAAATGAGAAGGTGCCAAACCCTCACGTCTGTGTACATAAAAATGGAAGGGATTCTGCCTTTTTCCATTTATTCTTGTAGATTTTATGTATGGCCAGGAGAAATAAATATGCATGAGATACCCATTTGGGGTTGATAAGTTGAAGAAAATCAATCCTAAAAATAAAGCCAAACTTCTTCAAAAGGTCTAGGATTTTCAGGTGCATGTTAACGGCATACATAAAGGTTACACAAACAAGATTATTTTGAAAACTGTCATGGGGGACCAAAAAGGAAGAAAATTCCCAAAGCCTTCAAGTAGAGGATGGAGTTCATCCTAATGCAGCACTCATTTCAGAGACCTTAAAGGGGGACCACTCATAGTGAATAATTTTGCCACAGTATACTAAGCAGTATGTAAATTGAAGTTTTTTTTACTCTTCTTATTCTCCTTCATTATAAAACAAAAGGGATGAAGTAGAAGAAAACCACACCTTCAGGGAGATGTTCTAGTTCCTCAGGAAAGACAGCAAGAAGGTCACTTAAACCTTTGTTTTCCTGCCATGAACTGTCACCAGAGACTGGCAGCTCTTCTTTGTGAAGGGGGTGGGGTACTCATGCAACAAGGCTCTGACCAAAGCTTGTACACCCCTTGCCTCACGCCTGCTTCTCTTTGGTGAAATCTGATCTCGAATACAACCTGATGGCCAGAAAAGGAGATGGTTCTAGCAGACGACTCCTAGTGATGAATAAGATAACCTTCAGCAGGTATCTACTATTATCTTCCTTTGTATTTTCTTGAAATTAAGGCATGGATGGATAAGAGTATCCTAATATTTCAGAGGCAAAACTATTTTGAAGAGTTCCTTTGAATCCCAAAATACTGATGGCACTGCATATTTCAGCAGTTTAATAACTAAGAGAGCCATCAGGAAGCTCCTACTGTGTGCCAGTACATGTCTGACTGCAAGGTGACTGGTGGACATCACTTTCTATAGTAGAATGTGTCTAAATAGAACATTTTCTGAGATCAAGAGAGTTAAAGCAGTAGCAAGATACATTTTTTTTTTTTTTTTTTTTTTTTTGATTTAGGTTAGTCATCTAGACTAGATAATAAGGCCTGTATCCTCAGAAGCATTTAAGCATTAACTCACAATAATTTCAAGGAAAAGTTAGAGGAGGGCCCAAGTGACCAAATGGTATGGATCCAACAGTTCTCTTCTGGGCAACATGAAGTAAATGTAAGGATTTCATTCTGGATCTGAAGACATATCACAAATACTGCTACAAAGAAGTCCTAGGATTGCAGAAAAACCTTTTCACTTGTATGGACAGGCAGATATTTTACTTTCTAGTATATGTCTAAGCTTCATCTCCATTACTTGAAAATTTTGTTTTCCTTTTTGTGGTAATCCAGCAAATATACTGTCACAGGTTATTGCATCCAAAAATGTCTTGAGGGAGTTTTGGGGAGTTTTTTTTTGTTGTAGAATTGCTACTGTACAGAACTACAAGGAAAAGTAAGTAAAGTAAGAAGAAAAAGCCCAGCCCTTTAAACCAACAAAACACAGTTCACAGTAGCATCCATGTCCAAATAAAATTCCATCTCTCTCTGCTCCCGTGTTACTGTACTGTTACCCATAGCATGACCACTGTCTGGAGGATTGTTAGGCTGACACCTCACAGAAATGATAAACCGCTGAAAAAAAAAAAAAACACAACCAAAACCCAAACACTGTAACACTTGAAAGATTTAAGTTTCCTTATAAGTAACAAGGTGGAGTGAACCTGCTACTTCTTTACATTCAGCTTGTACCTACTTTGTGGGACAAAGGATGTCTCAGTAAAAGTCAGCTATAACCATCACAGTTGTGTATCCACCTAACAAACACAGAATCAAATCTAAGAATCCTGAATGACACTGAACTCTCACATCAAATAATTCATTTCCATGTACAGATATGCTTAAGGATGGGCTACGTTTAAGGTAAATGCTGACCTCAATAACTTGAAGTCTGTAATCAGATATTGTATAAATACTTTTCTTCTGATGTCCTTTTTCTTCTAGCAGGCAGTCTTACTTAAAGCACTCTCTTGTTTCAGGGCTTAAATTGTTTCATGGTGAAACATTTAGATAAAATTCTAGGATAGTGGATATATTACATCCCTGAAAAGGGCAGATTTTCATTTCAGCTGCACTTGTACCACATGTGCTGGCATTTTTGCTATCTCTATGTTCATCTTACTTGCTAAAACCTTCCCTCTGGCATCTCAAACAATATGTCCTCACAGTCCCACAAAATTAATAAATGTATCCTCCGGAAGTTAAGGGTATGGGAAATGAAGGATGCAAAATAGAAGGCCGCCTTTCTTTCTGAAAACACATGCATGTATTGAATATAGAATACTTGTATATATTAGAGCACTCTCACTGAAGTGAGTTGGGTCATCCAGAAAGCACGTTCTTAACAGCTTGCAGGATGAAGCTTGTATGAGGACACAGAGAAAATTAGTGGCAGTATGGGGAATGGAATCCAGTTTTCCTGCTTTAATCATCCATGACATTTTCTGAAACACTCTTTTGTTCTGGACAATGTAAATAATGACACAATCGTTTTTCAGATACGCTGTATAATGTGCCCAAGTCCTTGAAATACTGGATATGCTGCCTTAGTATCCATAACCTCTCCTAGGATAGGGATTACTGATGAGTAGGTTCAAGTACAGATGCACTAATCTGTTTGTGTTTGCAGAATCCCTGTTCACTGCTTCGTCTTTTTCTCCCAAATTACTTAAATAAAATGAAATTGGAAAAAAAAAAGTTAAATGTTAAATTGTTCTACTGTTAATGAGTGCTAAAATTTTAAAGTACAAGTCTGAACTTGGAGAAAAATATGTTCCTAGAAAAGCAGATTTCAGATGTAAATGTCCAAAATAGTGCATTACAGAAGAGGAATGCATTTTTTTTTTTTTCTTTTACAGTCTAAATAACCATTCTGTTCTTGGCTACAAAGACACCACACTGTCACAAATACCCTCCCCTTGAGAGATACATGGTCAAATCTCTGGATATACAAATCACTTTATACTTTTTAATGCCTCTAAAATTGCTAATTCTTTGTGTTCGGTGTAATTGTTAGCCTTCAGATGGTTCTTTTAAGCTTCTGTCATGGACTGAATTGATTGGAAAAATCACTGGTTCGGACTGAAGTAGACTCCCATGAGTACTCTGCTAGCTCTTTTTGCAACCTCCAGTTTTGAGAGCTGTTGACAAACATTACGGACAATGTTCTGTCCTGCAATAATCCCATGAATTCCTGTTCTTCTGCTGAACATGCAGTGCTTTGAATAAAAGCAATTGCATCCTGGAGGACAGAACCACAGTTCTAGCATGCAACACTGACCTTCACATCATGTAGTACTTCCTGTGGCATTTGTATGTAATTCTTTTACATGTAGCTGTGTAAAATTGTTGCTGATAGTGTGTTTCATGTTATTTTTCCACTGACCACGCCTGTGGAGACTAAACATCATGCAACCTTTGTACCAAATCTTGGTATTTTAAAACAAGCATACCGCTAGTCCATAGACATGTATGTAAGTGGAGTTTCTTCATTTATTGTGTCTAAACGTGAGACATAGCAAGCTCTGGCAACAATTTAGCTGGCTGTTAGGCACCCTTTAAACCTTTGTCACTTGAGGTTAACACATCCCTTGCAAACACAGTGAGGATCCCTACCTGGTGAAAACACTTACACGGTGTTTTCATATATCGTAGTGTAGTCTGTTTCACTCTATAGCCCATCAAAAGGCCTTTCCTGTAGCAGTCTCTTCAGAAATTATTTGCCAGCTATTTCATGCTGCATGCATGCATGCATGCACACTCCTAAAACAGTCTCTTTTGTTTCGGCCTTTGTAAAACACAGCAAAGATTTATCTCCCCTTGCTATTAGTGTCACAGAGAAAAAGGCCTACAGAGATATGTATGTATATACTGGAAGCAAAATCTCACCCATCAACTTACCTAAGAGAGGATCAGCTGTACCTAAAAGTTGAATAAGCTTGATTTTTCTAATACCTTCGCTACACAGAAAAGTTGCATCTCTTTGGCTGCTCTAATATGGGAGCAGGAGCACATGTGCTGGCAGAGGCATATTTATAAGCTGTTAGTGTTGAGCTAGAGGAAAGTTAGAGAGTGCAACAGCCACTTTTTCATTTGGAAAAAGCATAAAAAGCAAACGAGACATGGAGCGAAGCAGCAGAAAGAATAGGGACCACCACCAACAACAACTCTTAGACACACAGAAATGCAGGAACAGCAAGTGAACCATACGGCTTCAAGGGTTTCCCTGAGGAGCAATAGAGCAAATGCTGGAACTGTGGCACTGATGGGTACCCCGAGGAGGTAAAGAATGCTAACAGTTTCCTCACAATACAAGTTGTGACAGAACAGAGAGAACTATCCTTCTGTCTTTTCCTGTCTTCCCCTGCTAATTAGGGCTGTTAATCTTAGATGCAAAAAGCACATTTCACATACATTAACACTCCTGTTTTAAAAAGTTGCAAAAGGGATACAATCGTCATTTAAAACACACTGGGCACACCTGCACATGAGACCAGTGACTGTGTTACAGGGGTTCCCAGGTGGGGCGCACAGAGCCAAGGAGAGAGGCTGGCATAACGCCATGGGGATGCTGCTGCACCAGGGCGCTGCATGGCACCAGCCTCACACGCCTTGCCGTGGGGTATGGTCGAGCCCTTGCTCCTGTTGCACACCAGCAGTATTTACAACAACCTCCACTGTTTCAGAAGACAAACTTTCTTGTTTCATTCACCCAATTTCAAAGGCATAGCTAGGATCACTCACTTCTTATGTTCTAGTGTCAGATCTTGCAGATGTATCTGGGCACAACTGCTAATAAATTCAGATGTGGTGTGCTGGGAAGAGTGCTGTCTCCTAACTGCATTTGCATGGCACCTGGAGGAACAGGTCTTTGTCCCTGGCAAAAGCCCCAAGCAGCATCAGAGTAAGCTACTCCAGGAAGACTGTCTTTAAAAATAAATACATTGTGACTGCAATGCACTTGCACTTTCAATTTTTAAAAATTAACAGGTGTGACTAAAGGTTGCAAAATTTTCCCTGCTTGGTTCCTCACGTTTAATTCAATGCTGCTGTATATTCTCAACACGTTTATTCTCCATGCCAATACTTTCTTCCAAGGGACACAAACCTAAAAATATGAACACTTTCCTAACAAGCCCTACTGTCTTTTATACTCATAAACCGAAGCATGAAGTATGTCTACTAATATCTTACCTAATTATTTTACTTATGCCATTAATTCCATGACATAAATATTGCAAAATAGAGACAGACGTTGCTAAAGAGGAAAAAATAAAAATAATACAGTGATATTCAAGTTTCATAGTATGATGTCACTGTGAATAAGCTTGCCTTTTCTGTATAACCTTTCTGTTTAACTCTACTTATGGCATCTTCTTGGAAAAATGAAAACTTTTTAAAGAAGGTAAACATCAGCATCTAAAAGCACATTTATATATGTTTTGGGGTGCTCTCTTAGCTGGAGGACTAGCTTTAAACTATCTTGCTAGTAAAAGCTGCAATCATGGTTCTCCTGATTTAAGGAGAAGGCTACAGTTTTGAGCAGTGATGTACCAGTTCTCTAGACACAGAACTGCTAGGATTGCTGGACAATTAGTTATCCTAGTGTGGCCAGTAGCCAAAGCATGACTGACCTACTCTACACTTGATGCATAGTTTGTGAAAATGAATTATTTGTACTCACCAATTAGGAATACAAGCCTGTCATTATGGACAAGTCATACAGGGGTTTGAGGCAGAAAATTAAAAAAAAAAAACCACCCCAAACAAAAAACCAACACCCAAAACCCCCGAAACCAACCAGAATCCACAGGTATTTTTGCAAACCCACAATACACAGTTCTTAAACATCTCTAGAAACATTCAGATCCCTGTCTGAATATATTTGGGAACAAGAGGCTGTTGTCTGTAAGCCTTTTTGTGTGTTTGCCCTAAGACCTCTCTTTGGTCCTCACTCATTTTTTCTGTTTATATCACTCCCCCTTTCTTCCTTTTTTTTCCTCAAAGTCCTGCACAATGGTCAATTTGATGGAAGGGATATGCTGCTCTAAGGATATCTTTGCCGTAAGAACAGTTCATTTTGCCTCTTTGCCTCCATAAACCTGGTATCTATCCACATTACCTTCACACCTCACAGCCCAGTGGGACGGCAAATGGAATCAATTGCCAACACAGGTTAACTGCGTCATGAGCTTCATTAGCAAGACTGCAGCCAGCAAGTCAAAGGAGTGGCTGTTGCCTTCTGCTTGGTATTTGTGAGACAGCTGAAGTGCAGTGCCTACTCTTTTTTTTTTGTTATTTTATTTCATTTTATTTTGGGTTCCAACAAACTGGAGAGAATCAGTGGAGGGCCACCATGATGGCCAGGGGCTGGAGCACCTGCTTTATGATGAGAAGGTGAGAGACCTGGGCTGGTTCAGCCTAGGGAAGAGGTGGCTTTGGAGGTCCTAATAGCAGCCTGGCCAGTCCTAAAGAGAGGTTACAAAGAAGGCTGAGCCAGACTTGTCCCAGAGTTGCACACAAAAAGAACTAGAAACAATGGATAACAAGTTGCAGCAAAGGAAATTCTGGGTGGACTAAATGAAAAAGAAAACCTCCCTTCTGAAAGTGGTGCAGAAATGGAAAAAGTGCAGAGGAGCTGAAGGAGATCTGTCCTTGGAGATTTTCAAAACTTAAATACAGCCCTGAAATTCTGATCAAGCTGGCCTTGCATTGAGCAGGAGGTTAGATTTAAAAGACCTCCAGAGGTCCTTATGACAGGAATTGTTCAGATTCTCTACTCTAATCTTCCCAAAGAAAATCTGTCCCACTTTCCACCCCAGCAGCATGCAACAGTCTCTACATCCCAGGCACTGCTTCTTTCTGTTTTGCTAGTACATGGCACATGAATGACATCAAATGAACTGTGACATCTCTAGAAATTACAAAGTACTTGTCACAGCACTATTAGTGCTATTTCAGAGCCACTGCACCTGTGTGCATTGAAACATAACTCCCATGTTCCTCTAAGTTGATTTTAATCTTCATTCAAAATCAAATTACCAGGTAAGATGGAAGACAGGAATAGGAGAGTGGAGATTCTCTTTCCAGATGACTGCAGGTAAAGATGTCTCTGCTTTAAATAACTTTAGGATGGACAGTCAAAGTGTACATGTGCAAGGAGTAGTCAGAGGCAGATCTAGCGACCAGTTACTCTAGCTTGGATCAAACTAAAAGGGAGTCACAAATAGCCATTGGATTTCTAGAACTTGAGGAAATGTCCTTAATTTTCTCATGTAAGCTAAATTCCTTTATACATAGAGAGGAAAAAGCCAGCCTTGATTAAGTCAAGTCGATTTTACTTTTACAAGTACAAAGAAAAGAGTCAGCTGAAGAGAAAGGATGACCTTTGTTTGGTGAAAAAAACTTCGATACCTGTTATTCACTAACAGCAGGTGTCTTGCTGCTAGCTTTTAAAACAGAAATCCTATTGTCATTTCCACTTGCTTTAACGATGACATTTTACTTCTAAGCTTCAGCATTTAGTTCTAGGCAACGAAAGTTCAGTACCTCTCCAGAATTTCATACTGTGCCTTTTCTTGTGGGCCCTAATGGTAAGAAGGCAATATTTTACTGCATACAGAGGAAAAAGCCAGAGGTCTTGTTTGCTAAATGCACAAATTAGAACAAATACAATATCCTTAAATGTAACAGCCTTGGTTTTGAGTTTGTGTGTAACTTTGATTCTGAGAGCCTGACTACAAATTACACCCATCCTTATTCAAATAAGTCCTCTTATTTTGCTGCTGTTTGGTACATACCATATTGAGCATAACAGAGCTTTTCACTCCAGGAAGACAATATTTGGTTTTGGTTTTACAGTCTTATTTTACAGATTAGACCGCAGCAGATGAAGTGTTTTACTACCTTGACAGAGTCACAGCATTCATGCACCACACTATCCATGCGTGGTGTGGCACAGGATGATCCTGTAGGCCTGCTGATCACCAAATAACATAAAAATACTTCTGCATCTCTCTTACCCCGGTATGCTTGGCAACCCCGGCAGCTGCTTCTGCTTTGGCTGCAGTGTGGCAGGGATGTGACACACTCTGGTTCTGCTGGTACTACAAATAGCAGACTCCTGACAGGAAAATTGAGTTACATTATCTGTAATTACAGTCTCTGGAATTCCATGCCAGGCAAATCAGCTCTCAATGAGAGCGGCTGCTATTGCATGTGAGGGATCTGTTTCCCAGTCACCCAAACAGGAGTCAGACACCACACAGTTTCTTGTCAGTGCTCGTAAACAAGCAAATACCTAACTTGTCTCAAGAATAGCAAGGCAGTCTATGTATCGTGGCTGTCCTTTGTTGCCTGGCTGGGAATTTATTGCAGAATTTTCCTAGGCTTGTGATTGTGAATCCCTGTACTACGTTGCTTCTGTATGCCTACGCAGAAAGCTTTGCACCAACATCCATCACCAGTATGGTTCCTGCATTTACTTTGAAATGCATCAGGCTTCATATCTTCAAGTATTTTGATGCTTCCTACAAAGTACCATTGTGCTATCCACTCTCCATTACCAAATTGTCATGCACATATTTTAACCTTCCATTCATTTGTAGACACTCTATTTTACATGTTTGAAGTCCAGGGATTCCCCACACTGGTATAAATCTCCCACAAAGAAAACCTGATTTGTTAACCTACTAATCCTGGAAGAACACATCTCAACATATGCTGACAATTTCAAGCAAGGCATGGCAAGTCCCTGTCTTACACTCTGCAGGTACTATAAACAGTGACAACTTCTTACTTTCTGGTATTTCAGAAATTGCAATACAAAAATACTGACAAGACACAGAGTTTGAAATCTTGACAATCTGAATTTGGTAGTTTCCAAGAAGTCAAAATGCATGCCTGGAAAACTGTTATATAGGTTTTCTATTCCAGTACAATTTTAGTGTCTTGTAGAAAATATCACAAAATTAACTGCTCTAAGTGGATTGCTTTGTTATAATGCTACTGCTGTTAGCCTTGTAATAAAAGTTCACCACTCTTTTATTGATATTTCAAAATAGTTTGTTCCTTTGGGTTTCAGATACTAAATACCACCTAGATTTGTTGATCTGTGAAGGTGATTGGAGACTTTCAAGAAAGAAACTTGACTACAGCATTGAAGTCAAAGCCAAAACATGCTGCAAAATGCAGGCCATGACAAAGGACAGAAAAAAGTTTGTTAGTCCAAGATGGATGAACACTAAATACAGGTTTAAACCTAGCAAATCCATAATTGTTTGAACTTTCCCAGGATCTGGAGAATACATCTGTGAGTCATTTTAAGCATAGAAGTGCCAGAAAATAGAGGGGTGGAAGCTAAGGTTTGGGTTTGGACAGGCTGGACCGATGGATCAATGCCAATTGTATGAGGCTCAGCAAGGAGAAGTGCCGGGTCCTGCACTGGGGTCACAACAACCCCACACTGCTACAGGCTTGGGGAAGAGCAGCTGGAAAGCTGCCTGGCAGAATGGGACTAGGGTGTGCGGGATGACAGCCAGCTGAGCATGAGCCAGCAGTGTGCCCAGGTGGCCAAGAAGGCCAACAGCATCCTGGCTTGTGTCTGAAATAGCGATCTGCAGTGGCCAGCAGGACAAGGGAAGTGCTTGTCCACCTGTAATAGACACTGGTGGGGCCGCACCTCAAACACTGTGTCCTGTATTGGGCCCCTCACTACAGGAAAGACATTGAGGTGCTGGAGCGTGTCCAGAGAAGGGCAACAAAGCTGGTGAAGGGTCTGGAGCACAAATCTGATGAGGAGCAGCTGAGAGAACTGAATTGTTTAGCCTGGAGAAAAGGAGGCTTGGGAGAGATTCTTTACAGCTACCTGAGGGGAGGCTGTAGGCAAGTGGTGGTAGGTCTCCTGTCCCAGATAACAAGTGATAGTACAAGAGGAAACGGCCTCAAGTTGTGCCAGGGAAGGTTTAGATTGGATATTAGGAAAAATTTCTGCACTGAAAGGGTGGTCAAGCACTGGAACAGGCTGCCCAGGGAGGTGGTGGAGTCACCATCCCTGGAAGTGTTTAAGTACTGCATCTATGCGTTTCTTAGGGACGTGGTTTAGTAGTGGACTTGGCAGTCCCGTGTTAAGAGTTGGCCTTGATGATCTTAAAGGTCTTTTCCAACCTAAATGATTCTATAATTTGATTTGTTTGGGGATTTTTTTTAAAGCCACTTAAGCAATTTCAAATCATTTCTATTGATTGCACTTATGGGACATCTCTCTTGCTGTCAGTTCCCCTCGCTTGCTTTATTTTTGGTATACTTATATTTAAGTATCTCAGACATAAAATATCTTTGGCACAGTCATCTTAGCTACCTTGAGCTTGACAGATCAGGGAACAAGATGAGGACCCTCTGAATTAAAACCAAGAGCTGTTACAACTGAAGAAAGCCCTGTCTCCTTAGCTAGGACTGCAACAACTTATTAGATCAGTACATATGGTACCCTGGGAGTTTGATTACATGAGGCTGTCATGGTGAACACCACTGTCATTTTCAAGAAATACTCTGTACATAGACATTTTTCAGCAACATTCATGCACAACTCCTTCAGCATTTCACATCAGAGAATTTTTGCTCCTGAAGAATGTAACAGTGTAAATACAGCTATCTAAGTACAGATGGGAATTTAGAAGATCATGAAAAAAAAAATGTGTTTCCTTTAAACGAGTTTTACCTGCCAGGAATCTTTAGTGAATAAATTAAAAGAAGCCTTTATTCAGTAACTCCTGCTCCCACACACTCTGCCCTGCCTCATTTTAAAGGAACAGCTTTCCCCACCCCACCCCACCCCCAAAAAAAGAAAAAACAGTTTGTTAGCAAAGTACTAATAATTTAAAACTTTGAGGACCAAGGGATTGATAGGTACAGCTAGTTCATCTCACTTATTTAAACCACAGCCTATTGTTAATCTAGTCTATGGGGAAGGACTTTTTTTATAAATAACCTCTTTGTGTGTCCATTTTCCACCTCCCTTTTTAAAAGAAAATCTCATGTTATATGATGGTTGTATCAGTTTCACTTTCAGATTTGATTTCCAATTTGTGTTTTCTAGACAAATGCCCGAATGCTTTAAAAAACATCTATCACTATCTAGTTATTTGTTCCTTTCTTAAGGACAGTAGGTTGAAACTGGTACTGGCAGTGTGCATTACACTGCTCACCACTTGCAGACGTTTCAAGTCCTATTTTGATGAATGGGATCAATTTTTCATTATCTTGTATGGTTTTATCAAACTAGAGATACAGTTATTTCCTGACTACAGAAAGCCTAAGTCAGGTTGCAGAATTAGTGAACATGAGTGCAGAAGAAAGAGTTGTGACTGAAGCTTACTTTTTCATGTTCCTCCAGTCCATCGTATTTGAGAATGGACATCTTTAGAGTTTTGAGGGGGCGTGGTTTGTTTATTTATTTATTCAACAGTATTCCCACACACACATTTAAGAACACACTATCCTAAATTATTTTGGAATGGTATTTCAGGAAATTTTCTTAATGTTACTGACTTTATTCTTCAATTATGAAGCACTAAAGTAATTACATATTAGCTTACCCATGGTCTAATACCTTACATATACCTGGTCTCTGGAATGTAGCCTGTATTTTCCATTGGAAGCAGATAGTTATTTTCTATGTGTATTTTTTTATAGAATAAAACGACAGAGCATGTCCTGACAACACAGTTTCTCCAGCTGCAATGGGGTCATGTCAAGAAGGGAAGAAGGTGGCCTAATGTGACCAGAGCTAAGCTGTGAGAGATTAAAAACTCCAACTCACTTCAGAGAGACGATCAGACACCCTGGAAGTAAAGAAAACTGTAACAGAACATTCAGACTTTGCAGCATGTGGGACAAGGTTAATAGCAAGGTTTAAAGAAGACCTAGCCACTATCAACATAGCCTCACAGACAACATTTATATGATGTATTCAGTAGACTTTATGGAAAATCAAAAGTACTGAAAGAAAAGACCTGGGTAGAAAGACATGCAAAATGCTTAGCTGGGATTTAAAAGAAGAAGGAAAGCAAGATGAGGAAGGGCAACACAACATACAGCTGAAAACTTCAGAGTTACCACCACAAGTCAAGACACTGTCCCATATTTGCAACTGCACTGAACTGTCTCTTTGCCAAAGCCAGCAAGCTGTGCAGGACACAAAGTTGACAAACAGAGCCACTAGCTCTTATGAATTCTTTATATAAGCTAAGTTAAAACATCAACTTAGCCTTTTCTAACATTTCAACTTACAAGCAAACGGGATGCCTGGTAATTTCACACTGAATACAGGAACACAAGCCAATTGCACACCATGGTCTGGAAAAAGCCAGCTGACAGAGAAGCAGAAAGTGGTAAACCTTGGTGCTTGCAGGTACAATCTTATCTTGATGAATTTTATGAGTGATTAGGCTGGAAGAGAAACAATTTGCGATACTGCTGGGGGAAGAGGTGTTAAAACCAAACACGTTAAGCATTCAACAAGGTACACTTGTTAGAGGAAGCTAAAACTAATAAATGGATGCTAGTCAGACTTCTAAGGTGACTTTTTGGAAGACAGAGTAAAAGCAATTAACTATCCTGCAGCTCAGGTTGCTGGGAAGGACAGAGACTAAAAGAAGCGTTGGATGTATTCGCTCTGAGGAATGATAGAGCAAATAGGAAGAAATGAGGAGGTAAATTCTCTGAAGATCACAGTGGTGAAAAAAAATGAAGCCTTTCACATACACATAGGCCCAAAAATAATTATATAAATATGTTTTAAAAAGGGAACATTTTCTACTACCTACAAGGGGAAAAGTTTCTGAACAGTTGTCCAGTACCAAATATTTTCCTATGCTGAAAATGTCAGCAAGGTTCTGGCAGGTGTCTTAGAAAAACAGAGCCCACTTTCATGCACACTCAGCATCCCCTTTGGGAGACTTGATTTCCGCAGGCTGCGCTGGGGTTGTGTTTGGCACCTGAGGTGTTTCACAGGAAACAACAAGTTTTTGATGGTATAGAGGGAACTATAGTCTAAATAAATGTTTTAATATGACGGGGGTAGGGGAGGGAGGAGTGGCTGTGGTAGAAGAGTCTCTACGCAGGTTCAGAATTATTAGGATTAGACCTGCGGGTCTAACCCTAAAGAAAGAAAAAGAAATTCCATTTAAAGAATTGGCAGATGAGGGATAAAAATTGGAATACATATGATGCGCGGAAGTACCCAGCAAGTCTGAAGCCCTCATCAACATGCCTGGCCCAAAGTAAAGTAAATGTATGTAAAAGTAAAGCAACGTCACATAATGGTGAGCCACCTCAGAAAATTTGTGCCTTCTGCAGTTTCACAAACACTTTAAAGATCCCAGCCCTAAGACTGTGCAACAATAAGTGCAAAAGAAAAGGGAGGGGAGATAGGCAACTGTTTAAGGTACCTTACTTACAGGTCAGGCATCCCAGAAAGAATGGAAAGAGAAGCCTTCATTTCTTATTGCTACCTAGACAGGAATTGCTCCATAATCAGTTATGACTCATTTACCTCATCCTAATGCTGAAATATTACCATAGCATGTATATGTAGCCTGTATAAAACTGTAAATTCTGCTGCTATCCACTCAATCAATTTATTCTTGGAGAAGAAATGGACTGGCAAATTACAACCTACCATACTGGCATTTCACAAATGAGCAAGTGTGCACAGGTGCTTTCTGGAACATTTCCAAAAAGGGGAACGCTGCTACAATGCATAAAAAGTGGAGAAATTAGACATGTAAAGAGTACCCTGGTCATTGCCAAGTCTAGGAAAAAGTTTGCCCTTCTTAAAGCAAATATTTTATTTTAAGCATGAGATGGATGTTGAAATGGGGCAAATACACCTGGGCCCCTGAGAAAGCAGGACTGACTGTCTGTCTGAGGCAAGGAGAGGACAACCAGAGACTGAGGAAGGACAGGTGCCTAGCAGCTGGATAGCATCAAAAGTTTCATGATAGTTCTGGTCTTCAAAAAAGTTCTCTTGGGCGAGGGGTCCTCTGGAGTTTGCAGGACTACAAGAACATGTCCGAATACCTTGTCTCAAATATTTGTATCATGGATTAGGAGTCTTGGGTTTAAAAGTTAGATTCGCAATAAAACGTGGGCAACAGTACTTAACATACTCAAAGAAAAGAGATTACATGTAGCAGTCTATGCAACAGTGCAAAAGCACGTGTGATTCAGCTTCTTGGTGCTTCCTGGTCAGACTAGTAAGTATTGGTTTTATACTATGTCTACATAGGAGGTGTTGGATGCAGCCGGGAATATCAAACCCAGTTTGCTATGGCTGCAGTTAGTCAAGGCAAATTTCTTCTATAGATGTTCAGCATCTTCCTGAGGCTGAGATATAACACCTTTCCTTCCTCCTCCTGTGGAGAAATCCCACCTGCACATGTACCTACCAATACTTTAATGTGTGCACCTGTGTGGATTCCCTTACAAATCACTCATTCTGTCAGAAGTATTTAAGATTACTTACTTGTGGTATTGAAGATAAGGTTTCTGGAAGACCTTCATTTTTGTAGTTAGGTAACTTTGACCCTTTGCTATCTTTATTTTGAATTGTGTGTGTGAAATGGGTGGCTTTAAGTGATTTTTCCCTATAGCTAGCTCTCATTCTGTTCTATCAGAAGCTAGTAAGAGTGTTTTCTGTTAACATCAGTGGGTGCAGAATCAAATCCTTTCGCGTACCACTCAGGATAGCATCTGTTCAGCTTCTGCTCCCAAATTTATTTGGATCATGCTTTCTAACCATCAGTAAAGACTGATCCTTAATTGCACACAGCCACCAAACCCTAACATGACAACTCTTGACATTTGCGTCTCTGTAAGGTCAAACCTTGCACCTAGTCTTGTTTTTAAGTTTGTAATTTGTTATCATTACACTATAGGACTACTTGTGTGTTAAGAAGGCAAGTATGCACAGAAGTGTTTGGAGAAGCGATGTAACTTCCGGATGGGACAATGTTCTCTGGCTACATCTGTGTTAGCAAATTTAGCAGTGCCTGGGAACTTTCCCAAGCCCAGGAATGTGATCGTCTCTGTTATTAAACAAAAAAACCCTAAAATTTGGCCCATGCCAGCTGGCACTCCCACAAGACAACTCCTGGCCATAGTCTGGGAGCTAGCATGGACTATGGACCATCCCCAATAGGCATGTTGCATAAAGACATCCTGGTTTTGGAAGCTAAGAGAAGCATAGACAGAGGCCATTATCTGCCAGGTGGTCTCAGCACCTAAATACTAGCAGACAAGTGCAACTTAAAATTAGAGACATAGGTTGTGGTCCTTACAGACCACTTACTTCAACGTGAAGAGATAAATATAAATCTATAACACCGTTCTGAGTTCTAATGATCTAAAATGCATTTCCATACCAGTTTGTTGTAACTTGGAATCATTATAAGCTTATCATTCTACTTTATTCATTTGTTATTTTTAAAAAGGAACCCAAAACTAACCACATCATCTACTTTTATTGGCTTAAGTGAGTAATTTTTCAGCTTCGAGTTAAAATCAAGGGGAGAATCAATATGGGCATCGCTGTAATTGAAAACCAGTGGGTGATAATTCTGTACTGAAAACAAGATAATAAGAATAGAGATGAAACACTGGCAAGGGAAAAGAAGAAAAGATTAAAGATACAATCTCAATTAAATATCAACTATTATTAACATTATATTAAAAACTTCCCCGTGTTCTTTTCATATTCTGTATATTTTTTTCTTTTCCTCTAATGGATGTTAAAGGAAAGAATAAATGAAATTATGTGAAAATATTATAAAACAAATTCAGACAGAATCAATCAAGTGTGTCCTTAGCTGGTAATTTATTCCTAATATCATTGAATAGCCCCCAAAACATGAATATTTAAATCCAAATCTTCTTTCTTACTACTCTCTTTACAGAGCCTTCCCTTCTACCTCCAGCTAACAATTCTAGCAATAAGGAATTATCTTCCCATTGCTCACAATGAAAGAAAAAAAAGACAGGATTCAGCTTTACTCCTTATTTCTAATAGACCTGCTGGTTCCAGCTCTGGATTTTAATACTCAGGAGAAAGGAAGAATTCATTCTCTAAATAAATGGTTAGCAGGCCAAAAAAACTATTTTGTCTCTAGTCTAATCTGTATTTCAAACAACCCAGAGATAACATCTTAAAAGAAAACCCATTTTGCTTTCAGACCTTTCATATTTAAAGCCATATTTAAGGGGGGTTTCTAAAAGCTCACTGAGAAAAGATGAGGATGAGGCCTGAAAATGAGCTTTATTCAAATAAAATAAAAAAATCAAAATCAAAAACCTGTTTCCACAATGAACACTATCATTCAACTTTTCAGAAGTTCCCAAGAAAGAGAAAGTCATATATTTCTCACTACTACTACTATGTGCAACAATGTAAAAGGAAGGCCAAGAAACTAATATTTCCATTAGTTAATGAGGGAGGACAACAAACAGTGGACAACGAAAGGCTGATGCATTCTCATGTCTTGCCTTGCTCCCATTTCACACAAAATGTTAGTTTTTACAAGATACTCCCACAAAATTAGCATTAGTGATAGAATAAGGCTAAAGAACTGACTAGGGAAGAAAGAGTTAAAGAATATTTGGCAAGTTAGAGGTCTTTAAGCCAGTTGACCAGGTGAAGTTTGCTGTGACACACCTAAGGATCTTACTACAACAGTGTCTACCTTAGAGAGCTTGCGGAGGATGGGAAGAAAGAAGGGGGGCCCAGATGGTTGAAAAAGGCCAGTCCCTTACCTCTCCCCATTTTCTGAATCTCAAAAGCTTTAAGGAGAGCTTAATCCTCGGTTCTTCTTATATAACTCACAGGGAAATCAACAGCTTATTAACAGCACTGTTAAATTTACACTGTTGTACAAACGGTCCGTAAATCCTTCTGAAGGGCACAAATTTTGGTTATAAAGTGCCTTTCATCCACAGGCGGCTCCAGGTGTGACAGAGATAGTTCTGTATAATGATACCAGCAGACCCTGCTTCTGCAAGAACAGTTTGTCATTCAGTCCCAAGCAGGAGAACAATTCCCCAAATCCCTGTCTAGCCACACTGCCTACCCAGATATTGTACGGGTTACAGTGGAAAATGCAGATATTGTTCTCTCCTTTTGTGCCTCTGCACATGAATGGAGACTAAGAGGAATTTGCTCACACCATGCTTGCCAGGGGAACCATAGACAGGCAGGGGGAAGTAAACTGCACCTTTTTTATGTGTTCTCTGGATCGAAAGAGGAGAATGGGAGGGTATTGTGGCTGAGACACGTTTCTTTGTCAGCATGCCTCTTGGGACAGTACAATGGCGTATCGTCCCACATGCAGGACTCAGCCTACAGACGCAGAGGCTAGTCTTCAGCAGGAATGGTCATTAAATAAGACAATAGTGGTATCAAAATATCTGAATATGTTCTTAGGTACTACATAAAAAAAAATAATCTCTCAAATAGAGTCGGGAATTTAAAACATACAGTACATATTACTGATTTTAATTATAGATTCTTTGAAGTCTCTTTCAGTCACTTAGGGTAATCTGTGCCTTTAGAATACTGGAGACTTATCACTTTGAATATTACTGACAAGTTTGCTATTAAAAGTGCAATCAGCTTTTTAATTTTTACAAGCTGTGTCAAAATGGTTTAAGAATATTTGAATTTATGAGAGTTACCTTTACTCTTCCTCTTATAACAATGACACAAAGCCAAGTGTCACTTGGGGGGAAAATGACTGAGCCAGCATGAAAAGAGCAATGAGCAGCTACACAAGACTCATGTTAAGGTTTGAGCATGCCCAGGGTAAACAAAATACCTGTAGTATTTTGTATTGATTGAGCACTACACTGAGCCTTTGTAGAATTAAAGTGTTTCCCCATCTCCCTAAACAAGCTGATCTCCAAGTATTAACTGTGATGTAGTTGTAGCCATAATAGTCCAAGCACCCAAGCAGATGCAGTTTGCAGGCTGAGGTAATGTATCTTTTTAGATGAACTAATACCACTGTCAAGTCTACAAGCTTTTGTTCAGCTAAGTGTAGATCACAGTTCAGACTCATCACAAGAATCCTCCTTCGAATTTTTGCACAAAAAAAAGGGCCGTGCAGAGCTGACAAGATGAATATCCCTTCCCATGCAAAGAATCATAGAATCAAGAACCCAAGCAAAGCTCAGAGATGCTACTTGACTTCCATCTCAGCTCTTTGCTACTGGCTAAGAGTACACAGCACTGCAAAGATTCCTGGTTTAGATTATCTCACCAGCAGCGAATAGTCTTTTTAAAAATTGCCACTGGAATTCATGCCACTAAAGGAGCATCCTCGGTGCTTTTGTCCCCACAACACCCACTGAGGTGCAGAAGAATATTTCTTCTCTCAACAAGTGGGAAATGGAGGCCTGAAGCGACGTTGTGGTTTACACCCAACAACCACACCAGTTGCCTGTGGGACAGAATGTAGAGCAATTCATGATTTATCCCCTTTGGGGGAAAGGGCTACAATTTCAGGTGCTCTGCAGGAGTCCCTCAGACAAGACCTACTTGCACTTGGAGGATACAGCACTGTGCACAAGGTGCAGAGCTGGGTGGCCGCAGCCAGCTGGCACCTCCTCCGCCACTGCCCTCTGCGACTACAGCCACAGAGCAGCAGGACACAAGAGATTCCATTAGATGAAACAGACTCACATTATTTTTCTTGTTACATAAGTGAACTACCTGAACACATTTCTACCATTAAAAGCAACACTTCAAGGCTTGGTGAAAATTCTTTTTCAATAGTCTGCATTAAAATATTTATTTATCAATGTAAAGCTCTCCCCTGAACAACTTTTGGTGTAATTTACATGAAAATCATCTTTATAAATAATATAATAATATAATAATATAATATAATTGTTTTTATAACCAAATGCTAGATAATTACTGGTTCCAGCAGGACAATTGGTGTAAAGCATGGGCAAAAGGAGCCAATCTTTAACACCTCGCAAGTAGTTTCTGGCAATACTAATGATGTCTGACTATATTAGCCCTTCTTAACCATTTATAAACATACATAAATATTACATTATAGAATATTTTTTTTTGCTGACAGAGTAGTGTTGAATTAAGGTGCAATGTTTTAGAGTTTTTTCTGGTAGAGAGGTCTCGTTAGCATGGATACAATTATATCTGCATAAAGGCACCTGTGTTGATACAGCTTTCTCCCTCATATTTTCTTTCTGAAAACTGGAGTAAGCAATCCAAGCAATGAGTTCTTTAGCTAATACAAGTTTTCCTCTATGCTACATGACAATCTAGGCACAGCAGCATCTTTTTGAGGTAAAACTAACCTTCATATATACCCACAAAGAGGTAAAGCATATCCACATCTGAAACATTACCCATGGCCCACAGAACCGTGGTGCATTGCAGCGTCCCCAGCAATTAATTTCACTGTGTACTCAGATGCTTTGGAGTCAGACAGATCATTATGGACACATACCCTCAGGAAAATCGAGGAAATGGAAACTTATTTTGATAATTTTACCTTGCACACGCACTTCTCTCTTTTTTTTTCAGTTTTAATTGGAAGGTTTTAAAGTGATATTGGTTGTTTTTAAATGCCTAATTATCTTCATATAATGGAACAATATCATCCTTGAAGTGCTGTGCTTGGTGCCCTGTGCTGTTTATTATTTTGCATTATAATTATCTGCAAAGCATAGAAGGTGACTTTAAGCAGCTCATTTTAAGTGCTCTTTTCTTAAGCACAATATCTTTTTGAGGCTATATACATAGATGTTTATCTCCTGGTTTTAAGAAAAATCAGCCCAATTATAACTACAGAAAAGTTTTTTATTATGGGTTTAATCCTGGAATGTAAATAGGCTACTGTAAAATCCATGCTGAAATTTTAATTTGTGTTTTTATTTGTGTCCGTGGATTAGCAAGCCATCCTGCACTGAAATTAATTGTACAGATACACAAAATATTTAGTGATAGCAAAGCATATGGGGCAAAATAGCCCAGAGGTTTGAAGAACTGAAAGTTCCTTTGACCTGTATATCATGGCTGCTGAAAAGAAATGCACGCCTACTGCCCAAACAAAAACAAAAACCCAAAACAATCTTGTGCAGCCGATACAAATTCTATTTAACGTTGCTTTTGGTTGCCATGGCTATGATAGCCTTAATATTGTAGGCTCACAGCAAGGTTGCAATTAGTATTTGGATTTAGAAGAGGGAAGATAATGATTTCATATCGAAACATCTTGCTTAATACTCTTATGGACATAAAACTGCTTGCGGGTTTCAAACCAGCTATTCCTACGCTAAGAAAACAAAATGAAAGAAAAGTCTGTATGATTTGGCTTTGAACCTGGCACTTCATGGAGTTATTTGGCCTGGTATCTTCAGAACTTATCTACAGTTCTGTTCACTTACACATACGTATACATGTATACACACATGATGAAAGTTCATGAGCCTTGCCATAGTTCTGACATGAAACACTTGACAGTCTGGGAGGTGTCTTTACCTGGCTCTTGCTAATGCCTCCTCTTTTAAGAGTAGTGCAACTCTCATTACTTTGAAGTATTCTGGGTCAAGATGCTAGAGTTTCAAAACTATTCCTCCAAACAAGGCTTCACCTCCCATGCCAAAGTGGATTCAGTTGACTCAGACCAACAAATTTAGTCATCTTGCTGGCAGACTGATGTACAATTGAGAATAAACTCTAATGGAGAAGAAAAGACCTAATCCTTGTAATGGAAGCCTTAACTAGACCCTTTGGATAAAACTGGTTTACTTTACTCTTTAAACATCTACCACTATCTACCCTTCATGGCTAGGAACGTTTGTTTTCTGATGCTTGCATTACAGGCTGCTATTTTCAAGCATTAAGCCATTCTGCTGGGGTTTTAGCTTCATAACAGAGCTTACAGCAGTACTTCTTGTGCTGTCTTTGACAGCAGTCATACTTTAAAGCTTCAGAGGAAAGGGCAAGGAAACCCTTGTGGACAATTACAGAAAGATTCACCCAAAAAAGAAACATCTGCCTGTTTCTGTCAGTTTGTGCTTAGATTTCATCTTTACAATGCTGAGTACAGCTCTCTGTGGTTCTGTTTTATATCTTTTAATCTTTCCATCCTTTTAAATATGCCCACTTTTCTTTTTCAAATCCATTAAAATTCAGGGCTCATAGTTATCCCACAGCAATGACTCCCATTAGTTGGCTACGTTACGTTAAACATAGCCTTCCCTCTTCCCCTTTCTAATATATTTAAAAAGATGTAGCAGATTTGCTCAGAATATTAGGGAGAAAAAGAAAGTAATCTGTTAATCTTCCTGTATCATTTTGAATCTTTGTCATCTTGCAGCTTGCTTATTGTCCTTCCAAACTGAACACTGAGGGAAAGGATTTGTGACCCTTGAGTTGGTCTGGCAACAGAGGTCTTACGCCTAAGCCATTACTGTAGGAGTCGTGCTTGGCTGTGGTTGAGCTAGATTCACATCAAGCTCTCCAAAAGGGTTTACAATAAATGGCACTATGCCAAAAGTGAAATCCAACCATATACACTTCTGGGCAGATTAAAGCATAAAAAATATTTTTTTCAGGGGAAAAAAAAAAAAGTCCCATTTATTTGAATTGTTTTACCAGTTCTCTCCTGGCATACACGGGCCTTAATTTTTTTCTTTGTTGCCTCTCCTTCCCGGGGGAAAAAAAACCCCAAACAAAACAAACAAAACAAAAAAAGACAGTACAAATTTCCAGTGTGAAACAGCAACAACGAGAAGTTCAGATACTACTGCAGCCTCTCCAAAGCCAGGTAACCACAGTCTGCCACTGGTTTCTCTGGTGCTATGGCTGCGCCAGTCATGCATACATAGGCACCATTTGAAGTTGGGTCTAGACTAGTGGGAGGGTATTTGTGTGCTTTAGCACGGATAAATTTGTGAAAGACTATCACGTCCTCAGACACATCAGCAATTCCTTCTCTACAGCTGAGCTCACACTACGAGCTGGAGGAGCTTGCTGAAGCTGTTCAATTCCTTGCGTGCACACATCTGGGATCCCTTCTCAGCTACTCCCAGTGTTTGCTCTCCTCACTTCTTGCAACACTGCAATGTGAGGACGTCTTGCTTTTAAGTGACTAGTTATGTTGCCCCACAAGAAAGGAACAAATACTCTTAATCTTTTTCTCCAGAACATTGCTATGCTTTCTCTTCTCCTTACATGACACTTCGTTCCCCATCTTTTCATGTCACCGTTTTTCCCTTACCCTTCTAAAAAAGATTCCTCAGGCCTCAGATCTAACGCTTAGCTCCATCACATGTCTTTACAGCTGGCTGTAGGAGGCTCTTGCCACTGCCCCTGCATGTGGCTGCAATGTGGAATTGACACTTCTCAGAAGTCATCTTGGAGGGAAAGTCGCAGGCAGGTGAATATCAATTTAAGCAGGAGGGAGAGAGTGGGAGACAGGACAAATCTTGCTGGACTTTGGTAAATATGTTTTGTGGAGCACAGAAACACACTCAGACTTTCTCTGAACTGGCTAAACAGATGTCGCTGGCAGTATGGATGCAGAAGCACAGAGCACATCTGAGGTTGTAAGACCCACTTGAGAATCAGGGTAGACAAGTGGGCTCTCTCTGCTACCTGCCATTCTCGAGGAACAGGATATGAAAGCTGTCTGTCTGAGCACTCCATTATTTGAGCACAGTCTTACAAAGACCTTGTTCCAGGAAAAAAAAAATGTAAAAGCAACTGCTTGTATATTTGTTAGCTGCCATCAGTAGAAGCTTCTGGCAAGTCCTGCAGAAAGCTGTTGATGTCTTCTTTCCCTTGCGAGAGGCTTTGAAACTCTTTCCTAGACATCTGATTTTTCCACTGACTGCACCTCACAGTAAGTGTTACCATTTGCGTTTACTTTTGCTTCCTCCAGCTTGAAACAGCATATAGCTATGCAGCAGCCTTGATCAGATAAACAGCTGGATTTCTTCTGCTGTATGCAGTAGCTGATGAGCAGTGGCCACCTATTTAACTCCTGCAGTCAAAAGTGTACTTGTCCTCCAGACTTGTCATTTTCCAGGGATCACCAAATTTGGATCCTTTGTCCACTGTAACCCTTTATCTGTTGATGGCTCCAGACACATAATAGCATCGGTTTAGGGATAACTGCCTACACTGGGGATACTAATTGTTGCTAATGGTGACCTTACTGCATTAGCAAATTTTAATTCCTCCTATGTGGCCTCCCCCTATTCAGACAATTCCATCTCTAATAGCCTTTGCCTCCACATTTTCTGCAAATGTCATCTGGCCTGTGATTCCTGGGAAACAGTCTCTCTCATCTGACCCATGGGACACCCATGCATAGTCAGAACTTGGGTTGCTTCCAATTTACATTTTTTCCCCCCTAATCCACATCATTAGCAATTGTTTTTTGAAATACTGCATCTGGTATAAAGGAGTCACCCAGGGGCTGGGAACGAACAGCTGATGCTTGTCAAAAAGATGCATAGTCTGATCCACAGGTTATCACTATCTTTGATTCAATCAGCTGTGCCTGTCTCCAAATACGATTCTTCCCATGGCTTGCGCTAGGCACAGGTCCTTATCTGCCTCTACCAGGGCCAAGTTTAGATTTGGCATAGCAGATTCTCCCTCACTTGAGCTATGTCCAAGGTACATGATGGAATGAAAGCCTTCATAAACAGTCTCCTCAAGGCTGTTCCTCCCCCCACTACCATATGATTTACTATCTTTGCCATTATTTTAAGAGGGCAAATCTTCCCTCTGACTCTTTAGAAATGGTTATAAAATGAAACAAAACATACACGTGTGTGTGTGTGCAACACAAAAAGGAATATTTTTTTTTCTTTTTTTTTTAGAAGAAGTACCTGTAAGACCCAAAATCTGCAGAGGGAAATTGCTGGTAAAAACACTTTGGTCTCCAACTAACAGGTACTGCCAGACACCAATATTTTCTTATCAGTTTAGCCATTTACAGAGAAAGAAGTGTTCAGAGTCCATCCACTGCCCCCAGATTCCAGGCCTTTCCTGCACAGCTAGTAAATCTTTCCTTCACCGAATAAGCTTCTGCCATTTTAAATCTACTTCTACCAGCTGAAGTACTTGTCTGTGGCTTTCAAAGAGTGAATGAAACATTGCGAATAACAAATGCCATTTCCTTCTCTAACTTTGTTAGACAAAATGCAAGAGATCCATGACAGGACAAAACAGATAATGGGACTATCTCCTTGGGGAGAAGCTGTCTGCACTGCTCCGTACACATTATTAGATGCATGCCTAATAACCTCACACTCAGACAGATGAGCATCAGAATTTAGGAAGGTAAATATTGAAGATAATGTGTACGAATCTCATTTCTAGTCCTTTTCACTCTAAAGAAGAAATTGAAGTGTAATTAGTACAGGGTCATCTGCCTAAATCTTCAGACACAGTATTAGAGACAAAGCAACCTGGCTCCCTACCTACTTTGAAAGCAGACCTATCCTCTGGTTCTTCAAGTGAGGTGTGGGCAAAAATTATGGAGTGGAGGTCAAAACCCCAACCAAACCAATCTATAACAACTTCCCCCTTCGTTCCTGCCGGCATTGTAGTTGTATTAGATACCTATGTCAAATTTTTGCACAAACAATGCTTTACTTTCAGCACAAAGCAATATTTATTGCAATTACTTGGCAAAATAACTTCGCAAAAACAAATAGCTGGAAGAAAGCTTTGATATACTTGCAGACACTTTATGAAACAAAAGGAAACAAATTCTTTGGTTAAATCATACATAACGAATTATTCATCCAGCCCTCTTCTGCGTTAATTAGTTAACACAAGGTGATAGCATGACTTTAGAAAAAATGAAAACAAAACCTATGGAACTGTAAGGAAGTCAGCAGAACCTGAAAAGTGAGCCAGAACAGAGCATGCATAATGATATAATGAAGACTCCTTTTCAGACCAGGGTAAAGAGGCAAAGCCAGTACACCTTCTGAACAAAGTACAACAAATGCATCTTTCATGACCTTGATCATGTGGATTACAAATGAGAAGGCATTTGCTGAAGACATGCAAGAAACTTAAGCCATCTGAAGCTGTCCTGAGAGTTATCTTACCTGCACTATGCTCACAGCCACTGCAGAAGAGCCTGTTTAGAGTCTGGAAAGCCCGGGCTCAACTCTTTGATCCTGCCCATTGGAAGAAGGATTCAGCCCTGGGAATGAAAATGGGAAAATAAACCACCAGTTTTGTGGTCTAACTAATGGACTCAGAACACAATGTTCTATCTGCTCTGCCTTACTGGAAGGCAGATTTGGACCGAAAAAGTAAGAATCATGCCTTGAGCTAATCATAATTTTTCAGGGCTGTGAACCAACACTACTGGACCAGAGAAGGAGTAAGTCTTGCTTACTCATTGCGGGAGCAGAGCTGACCCAGACCAGAACAGCACTCCCCAGTGCACTAACACGCATGCAGAACTGCGATAAATGGGACTAGCCACTCTCAAAATCCGTTCCACAAATGTGGAAAAAAGTACAGCTAACCACTATTTGTCAGAAGTGTGGAACCTGGTAACATAAGAAAGAAGGAGCAAGAAAAGGAGGTGTAAATTTTTTACATATTGAACAGCTTGGCCCCAGAAGGTATAGAAGTTTTAAATCCGAGTTTTTGCCAAAGTAGGCATACATAGCCATACACACGTACTGGTGGTGTGTGCTCATCACAGAGGTGCTGAGGCTCTAGCACCAGTCAGCGTGGCATAGTCACATGCAACATGGCAAAACCTGTGCACCATTTAGAACAAGGCTGCATGTGCTCCTAGCCAGGGCAAGAATTCATTCTCAGTACTCCGTGGGGTTCCCTTTTGAAAACTTGGAGCAGCGCAGCACAGTGGGAGCCCTCTCCACCACCCTCTGGCATGCTTTTGTGTGACAACCCTTGCTAGTGAGCAATGACTGCTCAGAGACACAACTCCCTACAAGGCTGATTTCACCATATGCAGTTTCCCCACCTCTCATCACATTAGCAATAAGACTCCATGTTAGTGTAATAGCCATCACATCAGCATATATCATTTCCTTCTCAGAAAAACCCATATTTATTAACGTAGAAAAATAGTAATGGATATGTTTAATTGAAGTTTTATGTACTAAGAGTATAAAAAAAATCTTGAGGTAAATGTAAATTTTTCTCATTTTGTCATTGCACGGGGAGTTCTACATATGGATTTAGTATTTCATGTATTCATATTTCTTTAGAAAAAAAACCACCCATGCTTTCATGGAATTTACCATATTGGTGAATATTTATCAAGAATGTTTTGTGATTTTTCCAGACTTCTTTTCCCTTGACCCCTAAATGTCTCAGCTTGAACCTGCATGAGATATATGCATACAAAAATATGAAGAGACTCCAAAGACAGAAAGAGAAGTGGCATTTGGAATTCCAACCTGCTGAGAAATATTTACTTTTACTTCACTTGACTTAAAAGTAGCTGAAGGGAGTTACTCTGAACAGTAATTTTATGCCTTGTAAAAGCTATCAAAGTTGCACACAGATGCATTTTACAGAGACTCAAAGGAATGCTCACACTTCTTGGCAGGTGAGTTAAGCCTGTGGCACTGTCTGGAGACAAGGTTGCAAGGGTGAGTCAAGCGGTCCTGAAGATCCAAATCATTACATGAATTTAAACATTTTCTCAGCGTCTGTATTCCTCAAGCCACAAGTGTGCTTTTGTTGGTTAAACCTTTCAAAATGCTAATGCTTTCCGAATGGCAACAACTCTAAATCCTGTGGTGCCCAAACGAGCTCAAACACAAGCTAGTCCGCATACCTAACTAGTCCTGTTTGTGGACTAAGCAAAGGCAGGTGATTCCTTTCAGTAAGGTATTAGCCCAAGACCTAGACTATTATTTCTGGACACTAGACGGGAAATATGCTAACAAACTGCACTTACTTCTTTAAAAAAACAAACAAATAACAACAAAGCATACAGTCCTTTAAATAAGGTGGTAGCAGTTGCTAAGTTAAATTTCTACAAGCTGCAAATATAAATTGCTATATTGATGCAAACACAGTACATAGCGAGGAAGATGCAAGACTTGCAAAGAAGATCATAGGAGTCATGCTTTTTTTGTAAGTAGACAATTTTAATATGTTTTCACTTTAAAGTCCTAGCTCCTGTTACTGCTAATCCTCCCAATCCAAAAGAAGCAACTGTAAATTGCTAGAAATGAATTTGAATGCACTTACTGTGAGATGCCATGAATATCACCATCAGAAATTATGTACTGTGCCTCCTTTCCCGCCACCTTTGCCCTCAGTTTTGGCTTTTCACCTTAAGTTGCAATAGATTCTTTTATCTGATACAGCATTATTTTGTGCTTTATTTCTCTGCTGAGTTCCAAAGGTCAAAATTAACCTGTAGCAAGAGAAATAAAATAAATACAGGTCAATCTATTAATTGGATGACCTAGTAAGAACTTCACAATAAACTCTAAAGGCCAAGATTTTTCAAAAGCAGATGGAAATGAAATTTTTGCATGGATACTAGTTATTGTAAGGAATCACCACTTTAATGCCTACAGTCAGTTCTAACCTTGAGTTTACTTTATAAATAAATAGATAACAGTAAGCCCAACAATAAGACCTGGGTGAATGTCTTTGTTTAATATAAAATGGTCCATTCTAAGAGGCAGGTGGACAGCGGCAAATTTTCAGGGAGAGAGAATGAAAAAAAAAACAGCTCTTGAAACTTGTGACTTTAACCATCATTGTGTTAAGAGAATGAAATGGGTCACTGAAGACCCTTCATAATTAGATGACTGACTCCCAGTAATATCCACAGGAATTCCAGGACCAACTGGCAGCATGAATTAATAGGAAATGCTTCTCCAAAATCCCCTTTTCATTTTCTAAGATGTCAGCCAGGCACTCCTATGCCCAGCTGTATTGCAGATGGTTTGGCTATTCTTTCCTAATTATCAATTAATCTGAAGGTTATACTTAGTTCTATAACGGCATTATATACAACATCATGTCAGATTCTTCAGGTTTGCAACAAGAACATTCCACCCACAAAAAAAACCCTAAGCGAGCTGCAGACCTTATGGCAGGGGCCACTGTTTGTGCCCAGGGTAGGAAGAGGAGCGCAGCTTGGCTCAGGAGGCTTAGAGCTTCTGGCCTCCATCAACCCTTCCTTTCCTTTGTCTTAATTGGGGTAGGGAGCGGGTGGGACCATTGCCCAAACGTTAACTGGCAGCAAGCTGCGCAGCTTGGGTTTTCCCTGCACGAGGCAGGGGAAGGTCTGATGGGATTCGTCATCAGTCAGGGCTTTGAACTCCATCTTCCCAGAGCTTTTCCTTATAGTGAACTCCCTAAAGATGACCAAACTACAAAAAAAAAAAAAAAAGCCAGATTTAATTAGATTATAAACTAATTAGCTGGTTTTAAATGGCGAAAACTCAAAAGAGGGTAGGTAAAGCAGAACAGAAATAAAAAAGGGTTATACCCAAGTCTTCCCCTGTTAGCTACATTTTTGCAAGTAGGTCATTGATTCCAAGCATGAGTTCAAACAAGTGAATGGCTCTGCTTTGCAACAAACTGCATAGGTACTACAGTCCCCTCTGGTGCCTGGGAACCACTCATTGCCATCACCAAAGTCATGGCTGTGGGTTTTACACCCTACTCCCTACGACAGCCTCTTTGCCTTGTGAGCATCAATCTCAAGCTCCTGCTCCTCACGCTAACCTTACTTCCACCTGATCACTGTGGACTGGAAACTTCCCCCCCACTCAGCTGTTCACCCTAAAAAGAGCAGCCCCACCTGAGCCACTTTCACCTTTAAGGATAAAAACACCCACCGCATGCAAAAAAAAAAAAAAAAAAAAAAAAAGCCAGCTAGTGCCCATTAAGTCTTTATTCTACACACTGTTTAAACATCTTTCTCCACCTGTAACAGCTGGTTTTGTCCCACACCCAACACACACAGCCACTCACATAGACACAAGTACTCACCAGACTTGAGACCATTGCTCTGACATGCTCCTAGTGCAAAGCACTGCAAAGGAATTCTTTTTTGAGTGTTTTTGAGTTAGTGTTTTATTTCTCTGCTGAATGTCTTTGCTTCTATTTGGGGAAGTTGCATTGAGAGAAGAAGGGCCTTGACAAACACTAACGAAAAACAATTTGCCACAGCTTTCTGCTGGGTGCCCAAGAATACAGCTAAGCAATGACCCACAGTTATGAAGAGTAGTTTCCCTCTTTCATTTGGGCATGCCAGAAACTACCACCAAAAATCAGGGAGCTCCCTCTCACCTCACTGACACCGTATTGCTCATCCTGTTCTTGTCCAGTCCTCTGTTTGTAAGAGGTATCTACCATATAAAATGGAAATAAAGACTGGAGATTATCAGCTCACCAAGCACACTGAAGTAGATTCCTTACTAAATCTCACAGTAAAGACACAGACAATACAGATTCTACCTTTTTACCAAGACAAACTTGAAAGTTTTCAACTAATTCCAAATCTTGACTTCCTTCTGAAAACCAGAAATTAACTCAGCTGTAGTGAACAGTCAGTAGCTTCTAAATTTGAGCGGTCAGCTGGGATTTAAAGAGTTCTGGATTTTTTCTCCTTCCTCTGTATGATTAAATCCAGGCTTTTTAATTTGGATCTCTCCCATTCCAGAGGGGTATTTTAAAAAGCTATCTCCTAATAGGCTGCGGTCATGTCTGTTGTGGCATATGGATGCAGAACTACAGATGGGAGCAAAACTGAGGAAAGGGATATTTGGTTTTCCTTTTGAAATTGTTGCAATTTTTCCCATAATTAAAAAGTCAATCAAAACACTGGAGACTTGGTCTTACATGTCCGAAGTACACCTAATTGCTGAAATGTAGTCAGTTACCCTCTGAGACAAGGGGTTATAATTTAATGGATTGAAATGCAGCAGCTCCAAATAGCAGCAGTAGAGAGGGATGCAGAGTCCAAACATTGGAAATACTGGAGAGCTTCCAAATGCTTGGCATTAACAAAAACAAAAAAAAAAAAAAAGCAAAAAAAAAAAAAAAAAGCCACATGGCACAGCAATATAAAGCCTCCTCTCTATAAGTCAGAAATACAATTTTTTTCAAAGTTGCTGGCAACAATAAAGCTAAACCAAATAGGTTGGTCCTAGTAAGATCATGCCTTTTTTGTGGGATGGCTTTGAGAATGACAGCTGCCACAAAAAGATGTGGTTTCAGTGCCCTCTAAGGAGCTCTGTGGATCCACCTCCCCTTGCTGGATTGTCTACATCAGCTTTGTGGAGGAATTAAAATGCTTTGCTGAAAATAAAGCCACTGAATTACTTTTGGTGATGACTCTGAATATTAGACACTAAAAAGAATCAGAACAAGCTGGAAGAGGCCTCCCTTCTAGTATCAGTTTTCCATTTCCTTATCTATATTGTCCATGACAAAGAAGTATTGGGTTATATGTTGTCTTACTATCTGCTACCCAAATAGTTTCCGAGATGTCCTGCAATTCCATCATGATTATGCTATTGTAATGGTGATGATCTTGTAAACCACATTAACAGAGATATCTTATGCTGATGCTTATCGTTTTACTATATGTTTTCTGTCTTTACATAGGCTGAAGCTCATAACCATAGCAACTGAATTATTCTGGAGTACATCAGGTTGAACAGAGGGATTCTTCCTGATCTGAACTATTGTATTTTTTGAAAAAGCAATGAAAGGTAAAACAAAACCTAGTCCGGATTCTGCAATGTAGCACAGATAAATTTGCCTTCAGGTAGTCTGAAAAGCTGAATAATGCTTGCATAAAAAAATTGTTCATCCAAGTAGAGATCCAAGATCTATTAAAAGAATCTTGGTAGTCACAAGAATGAAGCCACCAGATAACTGAAAGGTACAGTGAATTAAAAAGGGTCTGTCTTGTTGTGGGTGGAGGAGGATGTTTTAACTACCCCGGGACACTTAAAACAATTTTCAAAATGACCACTGAAAAACCAAATATGTTTCTGTAACACATATCCTAAGCACATAACTAAAAAGGCAGCTATTTTAACTAGAATCAGAGGGACTGGTTCTAGCCTCTTCACCTGACGGCTGTGGTATATGGCCCCTAATACAAGACAGACTAGAACAAACATAAAGGTCTCCACGTGGCTACTTTTCTGCGAGTACTAGTATAGATGGCATAGTGAAGGGAGACTGGGAATTCTGGACAACCTGTATGTGTGTTTTAACATCACAGTACCTTTCATGACTGCTTTAATTTCTTTTGAGAGAACTCCTGAAGCCCTGTCTTTGGACCACAAGCCGGAAGACAGAACATTACTTAGCTTCTTACGTATTTCTTTCCTATCTTTCTTTTTCCTCTGAATATTACAAAACTGTACTAGAGGCTAGATTGCTGCTTCTATTACTGAATCAGTGTGAAACAATTTTCAACCTCCTCATTTGAACTTACAAAAATAGATAAAGAGTGAAGGTAAAGGTAAAGAAAATATTTTTTTCCTTCTGGTGTGAGAGTTGCTAGATCATGAGGATAACAATTATTTTAAGACTTGCAAATGCAGAATGGGTACCATTTATTATTAGTGCTGTGCTTGTAACAAAAGTTACTGTGCACTTCACAGCACCTTCGTCCTAATACTGAAGAGCCTGAGTCACAGCCCCAGATTGTCAAGTGTCCCCTGCAGAGAAGTGTAGTGACTGGAGTCCTCTTTTAGTCCCAGTTACTGTGATACTATTTGTACTAACAGAAGTGCTTAATCTATTTGCTAAAAAAGAAAATGAATTCTGTACGCTATTTGTCTCATCCCACAACAGCTGGCTTTTGAGTACTTGAACAACTACAGTCCCTGTGCTTCTTTAATGGGAATCTAAGCAGGAGAGAGGGGAGAAAAAAGCGTCTATAAACATTGATACAGAACTGGCAACAGGATAAGGAGGGAAAAGCTAGCATTGGAGAATTAATTATTTTCTGTACTTTTGGTCAGCAACTTCTGTTGTAAAATAATCAGAGGAGATACAGACAAATCAGAAGGTATGAGAACAAGGTTTATCCCATTAGGAAGGAATGTTTTGTCATTCTAATTTGGCAAGATTGGACTTGGACATTTAAAAAGCAGCCTTTATAGCAGCTTTTGTCACTGGATTATACAGTGGAAAGTGTAGAGTATGTAACCTCCTAGTCAAAGCTGCAGCTTGCTAAATGAACATTCCTGTAGTTTTCCAAGGTAACAAAAATAGCGCTACAAAATTAGTTCTAATCCTGCTTCTCTCCTTGCTCAGAGTTATAATAACTGAGCTGTCCAGTTGGCTGCCCCTGGAATATGAACATTCAGAAAAGGGTTCTCAAATAAGAGCAAAGTCTCTGCATACTTAAAGATTATTTAATTTAATTCTATTTGTCAAGTGAGATGCCTTTTTTTTTCTCAAACTAGACAACATTTTTCACCATCATACATGAGTTACACACATTGGTTTAAAGAATCAGCATTAACGTTGAAGAATGTTAAAAGACTAGATACAAAGCCACCATCGTTTCAGCACAAAGTGGTGTGATTTTTAACCACTGAAAGACAAACTGGTTCTAATTTTCTAGGAGAAAATCCCATAGTGAATTGGCTACTGATTAGCCAATAGAAGAGAACTACTCTTATTCTTTAAATATGGTAGTAATCACTTTAAACCCAAGATAATTTTAAAGTGTTTGTCTTTCAGATATCAGAACATGGTCCCATTTCTGATAGATCATGGACTTTACACACCTCTGCCAGCACGCTTGGGTGGGGTTGGAGGGGATGATGTTCCTCTGGTAAACGGTTTTAACGCTATGAGAGTTATTTTTACAGGGGGATCGCTGGCTGGGGTTCGTTTCAGTGCGGTTTGTAACAGAGGGATTTGACCTTGCTGCTGGCTGCATGGGGGTAGGTCGCACTGTGTGTGCAGGGAACTTTGAACTGGTACGGAGCATCTACCCAGTGTCCCTGCAGGGTCACAGCCTTGGCACCTAAGAGCTATGGAGCAGCTTCACAACTTTACCCTGCAGGAATTTAGGTTTGCTTTTCAGTCTTTTCCTATGTGCACTTAAAACAAGAAAGTCTAAAAAACACAGAACAAGACTCATCCAAACTTCCTTGCTTTTCACCTGGAAAATGAAGAAATAGGCCCAAGTGTGTCAGCAGCTCCAGGCTGAGCAAACACTGGCCTGTTGTTAGAAACCAACTTGAACTGGACCCTTTTTGCCTTGAAGCCACACACTGCACAGCTTTACCACTTCCTAGGCATGTTTCATAGTAAGTTATTTAAATTTCTCATTAAAATTTGGAGAAACAAAAGTAAATGTCAAAGTATGCATTTTATCTCATTTGCAATGTTGCACTGAGTTTATTTTTAAAGCTTTGCAACCAAGGAACCAAAAGAATGCCATGTTCTCTTCGAAGCACATGTAAAGTGCACATATTAAAAAAATATATTCTGAGTTGTCTCTAACCAAGAATTACTTACTGAAAAAGTTATCAAAAGACTTTGATATTCCAAGAATTGTTCAGTTTAGAAGGGGCAAGTGACTAAAAGAAATCAAGAAAAAATAACCCATCAAAGGTCACTCCCCATTTTTCACCTCTAGATTGGAGCCTGTCACACTGTATTTTTATTTCTGTGACACCTATATAGTGCAGTAGCCAATAATACATCATTCTACAGGAAACTGGTGCCTCAGAACATATATAGCATTAAAAAACCCCACTGCTGGACATCAGTGCTTAGAATTTATTGGTGTTTTAATACTGATTGAGCTTATCTTTGAAAAATTTACCATTTAATTTAAGGAGTGTCACTGCAAGGCTTAATACTTGCCCGCACAAGACACCTACCTGTATAGCAACATTAACGCAGAGAACATCTGAATAGCCATTTGAGTAACTAAAAATTAAACTTCAGGACCGGAGACATTTCTTTAAAAACTTATAATAATTTTGAGTGTCCATTGCTTTTGTCTTAGGAACAAGGACAGATAATCCATTTTCCAGGGGAGTATACCTCACAGGCATTAGCTGTGTGCTTATGGCAAGACTGGGAGTACAGAGGTATATGAGTGTCTGCTCGAAGTGACTGAGTAGGGAGTGAGGATTCGGCTTCAGTGTTACACAGTCCAGACCTCCAGCGAGCCAAGCAAGCACTCCCTTTGAACCCAAAAGCCATCTGAGCAAAGCTTTGCAGAGGCTAACATTTCAATCAAATGATGTATGTGACAAAGTTTTGCTTCACCAAAGTACTCCAGATGGCTCTCTTGGTAAGCATTAAAGGGATGAAAAGAGGTAACACTCCTAGGAGGTGGAGGATCCACAGGACAGAGAGGAGCCTTTTCCTTTTCCCTCTGCAAAGTGACGTGACTGGTGCCACAGTATCAGAAATGCTGCAGAGCCCCCTAACTCCCACTCCTGTGTTTTAACTGGTGCATACCATTTAAAGATTAGGCTCCCTTCAAGGCCTTCCCTTTTGTAGTGCACAGTTTAGTCATGAGTATCCACTAAATCTAGTGTAAGTGTCAGTTTGAGATAGAACAGCCAGGGTTCTGCAAATTTCTTTTTCAAACAATTTAAGGCTGTGCTCCTAAAGGACTGGCAGACTGTAGTATTTAAAGAAGATGCTCTACCCTAATCAACTTTGTAAAAATCCAGAGAAACATATTCTTGTATAACTTTGACCAAGAGCTTTGAGCTCTGTGTGATGAATAGTTTCCCACCCCCACTGCAGATGTAGGCAAGAAAAAAACAGTTAGAAAGAATAGCTTTATAGACCTGTCATACTAATCTTATCGTTTCCATATAACACAGTCAAATTCAAAATAGATTTCAACACAGACTGTTGGGAACCCGACTATAAAACTTTTTTTTTTTCCACAAGAAATTCCTTAATTGAACTTTTAAGAAGGCGGGGGGGGGGGGGGAATCAGGGCCTTTCTTCTGCCATGCAAATTCCCTCCTTTTAAAGCCCTATTTCTCCATCTCTTTTTGCAAAAACAATAAATACATTCTTTCACACCGGGAGTTAAGAAGCATATTATTTATTGTAGTCAGGAGTTCCTTTCTCGGTATCCTGGATATGAGCTCATGCCATATCAACAACCAACAATAGCTATTGTTCCTGGAGTTTTAAGGAAGTTTCTGTACCCTGTTTCCTGAACACAGTATGTAAACTAATACATACAAAAAAGGTGTTTCATATTATTCCAGGTACATTAGGCACCCTCCACGTCAGCCTACTAACAATCTTTTTCCCAGAGTCGGAAGAGTAAATGTACACTTGTGTTTATCCCTTTGTGTATGGAAACAGGTACTTCCATCACAAACTATATGGAAACAGAACCTAAAGAAACACCACAGTGTGTTAAATTTGGAAAGAGCGCTTTCTAGCTCTTGGCTATTAAAACTGACTGCCCTGATGGCTTAGCGCCTCATATAAATCATCACTTCTACGGTGTACTTGGTTAAGAAGGCTAAAAACCTCCAGCTTCTTACACATCAGAAAGGTTGATGCTTGTTATCACGTAACAGCAATATCTCCTGGCAAAGAAGTAGTTGATTAAACTGAGTGACAGAGCTGTGACCTGTTTCTACACCAGACCCTCAGGCCTAATATTCCTGTACATGTAGATACACATGTAATACATGTATGCCTTGTTCTGCATAAAATTTACAGTTGTGCCAGAAAGGTGAGTGCAAAGAAAACACATGAACCTTCTCAGAATGCAAAACCAGAATATCTCAGCATGACCAAACAGGGAAGAACCTGTCTTGCAATTTTACATCTTGCAATACTACTGCCCTGCAATATTATATATTTCTGCTGGTGAAGGCAAAATCTGTTGGACTTTTCTTCACTGTCACACAGTCTTCATATTCTGGAGAAGGGACAAGGCATCCCACTTGCACCAGCCTATCTGCAGGTGGTAGAAGTTACTACCATTTACTTATCCTCCCAAAATGCTAGCCAGTCCTCAGGGTAAAAAAATTAGGGGTATTTCCATGGGTCACAGTGAATACTTGCAATCTCAAATCAGGTCTGGCAGACTTTACTACTTGCAAAGCTATGCAAATTGCTCTGTGTAGCCCCCGCACAACTGCCCCTTCTAGGTAGTGTCTCACCTGTATATTTAACAGTTAGCCATACCACAGTACCAGACTCACAGAAGGGCTGTGGTGGGAAGGCACCTCTGAAGATCATCTCACCCAACCCCCTTGCTCAAGTAGGGTCATCTACAGCACACTGCCCAGGACCATGTCTACCTGGGGTTTTGATATATCCAGGGATGCAGACTTGACAGCCTCTCTGGGGCCCACCTTCCAGTGTTCATCACCCTCACAGTATGCTTAAGTGGAATTTTCTGTGTTGCATTATGTGCCCAATGCCTGTTGTCCTGTCACTGGGCAGAGCTGGGACTCTCTAAGTTGGTGCAGTTAAGATGATGACTTACTGCTACAATTCTGCTACACACCCACACATTTCCCCACTGCCTGCTGGAGCTCTGCCCCCTCGTGTGGGATGCCACACAGACATGCAGCAGAAAACACTTCACATCCCAAAGACTCCATCACATTGGTCATGGTTATGGTGCTCCTGGAGCACTGCCGTAAGCACAACTTGTGAGAAAGAGAGTAGAGGAATATTGCACAGTGTTAGGCTGAGCAGAATGCCATAGATGCAAGTCCCTCTTGGTGACACTCCTGTCTACTTCAGCAAACTTCATCCAGACCTCTCCTTCCAGGTACCAGTTATCAATCCCTACCTTCAGTCTTCCCAGTTTAATCACTGCTATGGTTACAATGCAATGCTCTAGGAAAGCAAACTGTTTTCTGGTGAGCATTGATGACCGTGATCTGAACCTTGAAATGGGACAAGAAATAAAGACATGATTAAGACATTAACAATGTATGGTTTAATATATGAAGGCTGGGCAAGCCAACTAGGACTGAATAGAAAGTAAGCTAAATCTTTTCCCACAACTCTAATCCTTTCTGTAGGATTTGAAAGAGAATAAAAAGCTGCTACTGCTTTAAAAGTTACTTTCATGGTCATTTTTATGTTTTTATACTACTACTCATGCTCCTGCCAGGAGCACAAATGCAAGTGCTGAAATACCCCACAGCCTTTCCTTGAGATTTACAGACTAATTTTACAGATCTAACAAGTTTGAATTATTGAGATAGGATTCAAATAAGCTTCTAAATTTGGGAGTATTGCTCTGAATCCAATATGAGATCTTTACTATTTGAATTTCCCTAGCCCTATGGGAGCCACAGTATATTGTTGTGCTTTTACTGCATGTCCTGTTTAAGGGTTTAATGCTGGCTCTTAGATCTTTTTTTCCAGGCAATCTGTTCAATCGCTAACAGTGTCCAGTTGACTCCTCTGACTGCTGCTATTCTCCGAGCATGAAACCGTAAGTGAACTTGGAAGAGCAGGGTGAGGACAGGCAGAGCTGTGTACAACCCAGTAAAGTCTGGGATGGTTTGTCTGTATTTCAGCTGCACTTCCATTTAAGATTTCAGAGAACTTTAATAACAGTCCACTGGTGAGGAAAAACGAGGAAGGGAAATGAACAAAGGGAGGATCAAACAGGAAAATGAGACCATGTCTCACCACCAGCAGCCTCTTCAGTCCAGTAACACAGGTTTCCCTCTCAACACTTGCAGCAGAAAGCACTACGGACAGGACTGCAGTCCCTAGAACAATCCAGGAAATTCTTTTTAATGTAAAAATTACTCTCCCCTGTGTCTAAATTATGCCAAGGATCTCCCTATTTTTCCTATAAAATTGGAAGAACAAAAGGCAACTTTAAGTCCCCTCTACCCTTGAAATGAACTTCTTAGTTTTAGCTCATCGGGCTAGTGCTGAATCTTAAATGAAACATTTAATTGTCCATTTTCTCATTCCACCCAAAAATGGAAGGAAAAAATCATCAGTATTAATAATCAAAACCTACATGAAGAGAAAGTTTAATACATATATATGAATTGTGCCCTTGTAGACAAGGTTGCTGCTATCAATTGCTCCCTGGCAATGAATAACGAATTAACCTTCTGATCATCATCAGCTATGATTTTACTCTGCGTATATCATGAATTCTGTTCCCAAAGTCAGTGGGAACCTGATCCTGCAAACATTTTGGAGCCCTTTAAGTTTTGACCCTAAATATATATTACTTAACCTCCATGATTCCATCTTATTTGAGAATAACTTTAATGAAATAACTATAGAGTATCTGCAAATGTGGGTGTTTGTTGTATTAGTGTGTATGTTTCAAAAAAAATCTACGTTAATATAGATATTTCTGAAGTATAAATGTTGAAGTTAGGGAAATATTTTTAAAAAATTCTTAGAAATGCAAAGAAAAAATATTAGTCCACATCTTTCTTAATGCATCCTTTTCACTGTAGCTTTTAAGTAACAAAACTCATAAACTTATTAACTTAAAATCATGTGTCTTTTTTGTCATTTAGCAAAAAAAAAACCCAACCCCAAAACAGAACAAACAAACAAAAAACAATCCAGAATGTCTTTTGGGGGCCTAAACCTAGAAACCGTATTTTTACATAGGCTTTGATAAGCAAAATCTAAAAGCATTCCAAAGGAAAAAGGTTAACGAATAAGTAACTTCTCCATTTTTGCTCTGCTTCTACAAACCTCACCGCCATGCATACGCATGAACACACACACAAGTGTGTGCGCACACACACACAAACACACAGAGTTTAAGGACTGACTGGCAGCTGAAAGCAGCTATTCCATACAAGCAATATTACAATAAAACCTATAGAAAAGAAGACTGCAAGTGAACTAGAGCTTTGGGCTTAGAAAGGCATTTTAGAATATTTTCCATTCAGCTATTAATATTGTATTAAAAAAATAATAGTTTTAGCTCAAATTCCCATGTTTCAAAGCTCACACAGCTCTAACACTGAGGTTATCTTGTTTGGCATGAGAACAGCCCATGTCTACATTAAAGCTGGAAGCTTAGAAGTGACATAAACAGGCCTTTTTCTATAAAGATAAAAGGCTAAGCTTTAAAGTATTTTATATTTATAGATAAACGTTTCCATAGTAATCATTACAGTGAAACTTGCTGGTGTCAGCAATCCTTTGCATACAAAAATGGCTTATATTCAAATTAGCAGGAATCACAGAATCAGATCCCAGCTGCTACCTGAGAGAAGGGCTTACAGCAAAAGCGTGAACGGGGGTCTCTGGGGTGGGCAACTGCCCTTCTTTGCATCACCTCTCTGCTCCTGCCTGCCCTACATGCTGACACATAAAACAGGAGATGCATTGTAGGAGGCAACTTTGCAGTGCACAAAAACAGTTTAGGAGACCCGGGTATCCATTTCCTTCTCAGTTTTTTTTTCAAGTTTCAGGGGTATAAGTGCAGCCAAATTAAAAAGCGTATCACAGGCCACAAGCAGAAAGCTGGGTCAGGCAGCAGTGGTGTGGCTTTTCCTCCACCTGCTCCCTGCAACGGGAGAAGTTCAAACCCTGCTTTGGGAAGATGTCCATTTCTTGTTACACAGGGTGAAATCCCTTTCCCGTACTCATCAGTGAAGCCAGATTTCCCCACTCGTGCTCAGCAAAGGCCTGTATAAGTATTGTCCCACTGATGAGGCTTGCTGGATCAGGACTGCTGCCTTATTACATCCCTTGCCACAGGCAGACCAGCATTTTAAATGATGGAAGTTATTTAAAGCGACGAGGCTATAGTAATCATGTAAGATAAGACTCAAACTGCATGTTTCTGGAGGCTTCTACAATGCCCTGAAGTCAATTAGGTTTTAATTAAAAAAAAAAAAAAAAAAAAAAGAAGTGACGTGAAGGCTTTCAGTCTATGTTTTTTTCAAGCGCCGCTAGTTAATTAAACAAAGGAAGGAAATCACACTCTCTTTTTACAGGTGGCAAGATGAAGGAGAAGAGAGGTGAGGTGACTTACTCAGAGACAACGTGGTAAGTCAGTAGTGCCTGGCACAGAACCAAGCCTCCTCACTCTGAGATTACATCCTACTCACTCCTTGAAGTCCTGAAGAAGGGAAAAGAAAAATAGCTAAGAGAGCTGTTCAGCTTTGAAATGAGAACGCTCTGTGTGTGAGCCCACAGGCGTATGAACATATGCCATGAGAGAGATGCAAGTAATACTCCCTGATCAGCAATAATAAAAAAACTCCCTCCTCCACCTTTTCTCTTTGGGGGAGAGAAAAAAAAAAAAAAAAAAAAGCAAACCAGGGAAGGGGGTAAGTCTGAGCGGTTTGCAATTAATATACAAATGTTTCCATTGTAATCAGTGCACTAATACCTGTCACTGTCAGCACCTCTTTCCAGAGAGGGCTTGCTCGCTGTTTCTTTTGGCACACGGTGCTCTGACAGTCACAAGAGATTACTTTCATAAGGTGCTCCATATGTACACTCAATAGCCATATTACCCCAGTTTTTATATCTTTGGAGACATATACCCAGTTGTTTGGCTCCTGGAAGGCTACTGAAGTCTGAGACTCAGAGCTGGCAGAAAAGTAGCCTCCATTAAATAATGAAACTCTTTTGGATAGGGAGTTGTTTGTGTTAACACCTAGCAGAAGGGAGGGAACGGGGCCGGGAAGAGTGGCCGTGCTTCAAAGAGGTTGCCCCTGGCAGGCGCGGGCGCCCCGCAGCCAGCCGGTGCTGCCGGTGCTTGGCAAGCTCCACCGGCACGGTGCTGCCTTGGCTGCCAACGGCTCCGAGGAGCTCAGCGGAACGGCTCATGGCTGGCCCGTGTTCCCAGGTGCTGTCATGGAGCATTAGAGCCCGTGTTAAGTAGAGAATGAGATGGGAAATGTTAAAAGAAAGTGAAGGGCTGTGCTCCACTGACTGGGGCTTTCGTGGCTTTGATGTAGTGGTAGCTCCCTGCCTCTTTGCTGCAGGAAAATACTCTTCGTTTAACTACTTTAAAAGATATCATGTCCCATGTGTTGTGCTGCACCGGCTACCTCACTTGCAGGACCGTCTTTTTCAAAACAGTTATGTTCAAATCAGTTTTGGTACTCAGGCTCCTTATGATACAGCTTAGATTTTTATCCGAGTCAGAGGCGTCTCAGTGGAGATATGCATAGCAGGCTGCCCCCATCCAAGTACCAGTTTTTCCTACAAGATGTTCATCAGCAAAATGGAAGCATTTCTTCTCCCCTCTGCTTTTTATATCCCTGTGTAACTGAGGATCAAAACATCAAAGAGGCAGGGTAGTATTGCAGCGCAATCATAGTACTTACATATTATTTGACCTGAGCCAAGACCTAGGAAAGTCCATGAGCTTTGGACCAAGCTCTACCACTGGACAGCAATGCTAATTATATTTTTTGCGTTTCTGCAGCACATGCCATTCCAGCATGCAATGTTTTACAGGCATCGGTCAAGACCCACAGGTTTCTGGTGAGGAAGAAAACCAGCCATTTTATAGAGGAGGAACACATGCTAAGGCAGATCTTTGCTGTGTGCTGCTCAGGGGATCATAAAGAGAAATATGGGAAGTCTCAGCCCTTGCTGCATTTCCACTTTCAGTGGCCACCTATTACACAAATCTACAGTGGATGTCAAAGTGGTTTTCTCCAAAGCCATTCCCCCCTAACACACACATTCTGGGAATTACCCACCTTCCTGGCTGTATCTCTGGGTATATTGTCTGTGCATGCCAACAGCTTCCAAATGTATTCCGCAGATGCAGCTGCACATCAGCTCTGTGTGTATGTGCACATACACTCATAATCTGAAAAATCAGATCTCTGTTCACTAGCCATTATTTATCACACGGTATGGTCTGATAGACCAGTGGTCCCTCTCAACTGCTTTGAACAGGAAATAAATGCAATTACTTGCCCTGCCTGTTGGCAAATGGTGGTTCTTGCATTGCTGTAGTAGTTCTGTGTGTGTGTGCACACCTGCGCGTGTATGTCAGAGGGACATAACTTTGGAGAAGAGCAGATGCTTTGGTTAAATACCCCAAGATTCCACTCTAATCTCTTGTTATTGTGAGTTTTATGGAATAAATTCTGCAGTGAAATTTTCCATGTGTGGTCTCAATGGAAGGCAACATATTATAGAAATGTTGAGAGAAAGTCTGCTTAGACATTTTGTGTTGTGAGAGTAGGATGGAAAACACTTTTGCTGTAAGTTTCAAATGTCATTTTTTTAATAAAAAATGGCCAAAATTAGAAACTTCAAATGCCGGTTCCTTCAGGTTTTATAGCCCCTGTTGAAAAAAAACAAGTCTGAGGCAAATTGGCCAAAGGGTTTTTGAATGACCACATTTGCAGATGCCAATTATGAAAAAACTAATCCATTTCCATTCCAGAATATTTCAGGACTCTCAGACAACATTGCAAGGGAGTTAAAAGGACTTGTTTCACCACTGGTTTTTGATGGAGCAATGCATAATTAGGGACAGGATAACAAAACGTTTGACTGCTCTAAAATGCCATCTTAAATTATTTGAATAAGAGGTGAGCCAATATATAACTTCACGCAGAGCTTCATAGTGGCAGAAATGCCAAGAGTATCCCACTCAAATATAGGGAAAGATGCAATTCCCCCTTATGTTCTTTCTATTTCTTGATTTTTCCAGCTCCTTTTTTTTCCTCCCCATGAACTGCCTGTCGCCCCCACCATCCTCCTTCACCTTCCCACACAGATCCTTTTTTGTAAGCAACTGTGGAACGTTGCAGCTACGCTGTGAGTTAATGCAGTGCAATAGAGGGAGAGGCAACATCAGGGAGTCAGGGATTTGAAAAGTTAAGGGGCTGAGTCTCTGGCTTCAGTTCAATCGATAATCGCTGTGCATCTGGCCCCATGTTTCTCCTGCACAATTAACTCAGCCACATTGCGCATACCTTGTCTTTTACATCAATTTGCAGAAAGTAAATTTGCTGTTTGCAACACTGAGTCCGGATCATACAGGATGGTGAAAAAAAAGTCTCACTGATGTCAGTACAGACAAAGAGAGATTCAATACAATGGGCCCAAACAGACCATGGGTTACAAATGTTTATTTTTCAATGCACCTTGAGATCAGCTAACAGTTGCAGTAGGAGCCTGTTTTCCCCCACCTGAAAACTTCAGGCCCTGCTGGGAAGAAAATGTCCATAGCCAGCGGGGTTGAAAATAGACAAATAATATCCAAATGAAAAGTGCAGGATGAGTGGGGCTGGACTGCCTTGTTTGTTGTTGTTTTGAAAACTCAACTTATTAGACAAGGGCCAGGCACTGCCTGCATGCCACAATAGCTACGTCAGTAGTTTGTGTAACTGTCAAGTAATTTCAGCTGCAAAATGAATAGTTTTCTCCCACTTCAGAAATGACCACAACCCTTACAGAAGGCACAAGCGCTTTGGTATATGGAGGTGCTTTATGCTGCTCCAGGTTATGCCTCCATCTACACAGAGCAGGCTAAAGCAGCATAGATAGTGTTGGAAGTGCTCAAGGCACAGGCTTTTCATGCCCACCCTCCACTTTTCTTTAAATCACTAACTTAAATACCAATCACCCAAAAAACCTCACCAGGGCTAAAATTAAAACAGACAACTATTTGCACCCAGAAGAACCTGACCAAGCTTCAAAATACATCAATTTCTCAAAATCTTTCCTTGCTGGCTCAAAGTCCCGCCCCATGCCACAAAACCGAGCCAGCAGAAGTCAGCAAGGCTGAGCAAATTCCTCCCTGCCTGGGGCAGGGTCCCCCTCTCTCACTGTGATGTCAGCCAACCGCAGTGCCAATGCTAGGTTTCCTACACACCCCTGGCAGGACAGTGCCACCAGCCCTCCTGTGAGGCTGAGCAGCCCCCAAGCCTTAGGACCAAGCCTGGCATGTGCTAGTGAAGCCGCCGTTTTCCAGCACAGCTTGCCATCAGCCTCACCCCACCATCCATGAGAGCTCTGCATCCCCAGAGCTGCCAAGGCTTGGGTCACTCACGATGCTGTAGGACAAAAGGTTGGTTAAGGATGTTTAGGCTTGTTTGGTTTCATTATCACTTCACAGCACCAAGAAGTGAGTGGGGGAGCTTCAGTTAGGTGACATTTATCATGTGCTAAATTGCACACCCAGGGTTAACTTCAATGGCTACCATGATTCATGATGGTAACTGTCTTCTCTTCCTCTCTACCAACTCACAGCAGAAATCTATATAAAGCTTTGCAAGTATAATCCAAAAACAGACTGAAGGAGATTTCCCAATTCTAGCCTGAAGTACTAAAAAAAATACAGATCTCATACATGCACACATATATGCAACTCGGTTCTGAATTCCCCTTGTTTTCCCCCTTGCCTTTCCCTACATCAGTTCTACACAAAGCAAAGGTACGGTTCACCTGACTTCCCAGTACCCTAGAGTCAGATGTCATCTGGTATCCATCTCAACATATATTCTAATGGCCTTTTGTCTGAATTTGTTCCTCATTAAATGTTCCTGTACACATTGCAAAATCATGCCGAGAAGGATGGAACAAAGGAAAAGAAGCAGTGAAGTGTATGACTAAAGTGATCTTTGTTGACCAAACCAAACCAAACACAATTTTTCATCTAATTTTACATCCCATTTTTCCTCTAATTTCATTTTACCTGAATAAATCCTTCCTTAATTTTGTTGAGATAATTATTTCTTAAAGTATGAATGTAAGTAAAATTTAAGATAACAAAGCAAAGCACTTTGAATTAAAAAAGTCAAACCCTTTCTTTTTGAAATTCAAAATTTCAAGTTTTTTGACAGATTCGTGGATTTGTTTCTTCTGGAGCTAAATATACAGAGCTGGTAAGAATTTTCACTGCAAAAATTCTGCCTAGCTCTGAAGCGAAATGTTCTTGTGCATGCCTGCATTTTTGCACGGGAAGAGGAGCCATTTAGCAAGCTAGGACAATTCTTAGAGCTGCCAGCACTGCCCCTCTTGATTGCCAGTGTTGGCTACTGTCTGCTGCCTGCCTGGAATCATGTCGCTGTGGATCATATAATCTCCTAGAATCACTGCCAGGGTCCCCCAGGCTTGGGAGTCTAGAGCTCGGTGCAAGCATGAAACATTGTTCACACTTGGTTTGCACCAGTCAGTAGCAGCAACGTTTATGCAGAAAAGGAAAAACGTTTACGGACTTGAATAATAGTCTAGCAAATCCCCCACTGGATTATTTTTCCCCCCTCTCTAGATAAATGAAACCAAACAAAAACTGATGTTGACCACCATGACCCACAGTCACGGGCCACTTTCTCAGGCAGAGCACAGCAGAGCTCTCCTAGCCGTCAGCACAATGATGCTGATTTATACAAGTGAGGCACATGGCCCCCAGTTTGTGTTACACACCCAAAATCCCATACAGACTTATTTTTTCTTTTCAAACCCTACAGAAATCCACAGATCAACACCTTTTAGCGTTATTCACTTCAAGTTTGTCAGTTTTCTGCACTAATCAATAAACAGTAGTTTTCAAGTTAGGGTTTATCTCTTGTTGGCAGGTATACTTATGACGCATAGTTACACCTACAAGAATACATTAAAAGTTTTTTGAGCAACTTGGAACTACAAAGGCAAACCAGTGCCTTGCAGTTGCTATAATCTTTGATGTCATTAGGAGACTGCATTTACCAAAATCAAGCAAGAGATTTCTGCTTTGTGCAATTAAAGCCATTCAGGTTAAACTTTTAAAGAAGCCGAGTCAACGCAAGTAACTTTGATGTACACTTTTGAAATGTTCAGAAATATTAAGAGAGTGCCATGCATAAAACTTTTACCTGTATATCCCCCCCTCGATTAACTTCTTTTTCTGAGAGAGAGAATATATAGCATCCAGTTGAACAAAGGAGAAACAGAGCCTGAACTGTGTGCTCTGGGCACCAGAATCTGATGCAACTCACTTTCATCTCGGTGTAGCTTATCTGATAGGCAGACCCAATGGAGGCATGAATTCCTAAGGATAAGTTATATTATACAGCATGTGGCTGGATTCAGCCAACTCACCAGTGATGAATTTGCCTTCTCTTCCAGAGTTTTACTTGCTTTTAAACAGAAACCTTCACAAATGGAATTAGTCTGTCAGTGTAATCTTTACCATAGTTAGAAATGATGCAAAAGAAGGATACAAATACGCAAGTTACAGACCCATGGTCCAGCCTGCACATCAAATTAGACAAGCGTGATTGCATTCACGCATATATACACATACATAAAACACACATGACCTGAGTGGGTTTATCTTCAATGACACAGGAGTGTGACTCAGGAAAACAGAATCTGATTCCCAGCCTTGCTACTGGATTCTTCCGTGACTTGAGATAACACATGTAATATCTTAGTCTCTCATTCATTTATGGAAACAAAACAGTCCTTTGGAGGGAAGGACTGTCTTCCCTGTATGCTTCTGTATTGCCTAATGAAATAGCTCTTATGTGAGTTGGAATTTTGTCATGTCACAAATAAGTTATTGGTATTTCTTTTATTATTAATGCCAAAAAAAAAAAAAGGATGACAATGAGGGCAGTGTTGGGCAAATACTATAATTAAGGAATAACATGTTTCTAGTTTCATTTTCTGCTGTTGTAATAAATACAGCAAACACTTGTCTTACAGTACTAGTTCAAAGCATTCCAGGTTGCCAGCAAGCTACTTCTCTGTTTGGGGGCTATCAGTATAATATATGCTGGTATTTTATAAGGGCTTTCTTCAGACATGCAGAAATCTGAGACAGAATTCATCAACACCTTTTCTCTAACTGCCAACGCAGAGCCATGGCGGGGGGATGTGAAATATTCTGTAGCAGCTAGGGAACAGAGGACCTAACGGAGGAAAGCAATCAAAACTGCATGACGGTGCACAGACTATAAAGTCCATGCCCAATCCACATCAGCCAGCGTTTGCCTAGGTTGCATTGGAGGCAAATGGTGTTATTTTACTATTTGTTCTGGAAAGGCAGCAACTTCATTAAACGTGACACTGCACATTACCCGCCACCGCTCTCATCATCCTCCAGCATACACCCGTACCCCCATGTACAGAAAGCTGTAGAGCCAAAGACCCTTGTTGCTCATTAACTACTGAGAAGAGACCAAGCACTACTTTCCAAGCTCTGTGTCACGATTATTTACCACGCAGACCTCTGCTTTTAAATATGTGTTTTAATTTCCTATAATCCCAGCTCCTACCATGATTATGTGGAATTCCATTTATTCTATTTGTTCTATTTTAAAAGGGATGAAGTCATCTGCGCTGGAAACTATGACCTGATTGAAACTACTGAAACGCTGCAATGTCTCAGACACAGCTCTGGCACATGAAGAAGTATAAATTAAACTCTTCTGCAGACATTTGATCTCTTGCTATGAAAAGGGATATTGTGCTTCCTCTGTTTAAGAGTATTCTCTGTCCACTGTGAAAAGAACCCTGTTTGCACTTTTTTTTAAGTGTGGCATTTTTTTCCACTCTAAATAGGATTGCAAATTAAGCTTCGGCATATATACATAGAGAGTCTATATATTACTGACTGCTGTGAACTAAGGGATGCCAATGCCAGAACTCACAGACACATTAACTAACTGATTCAATTGTTACCAGTGAATCTAATGCTTCTGAGCTCCAGGACTGTATACAGTGCAAGCACTCCACAATTGCAAACCATTTTTGGTCATGAGTAACAGATCAGCAGAAGGCAAGGCAGCATGTTAATCCAGTCAACAGTCATTGCTTACAGTTATCTACAAAAATTCCAGTAGTTATGCAAACCCTGCCACTCTTAGCATAAGGTCACTGATTACAGATACTATTTCTTTATCAAGGTAATTCTGTCCCTTGCAAACTCTAATATAGTTCTGTGCAGAGGGGTCTTCTTGCTCTAGAATTTTAAGTATATGTATATAAACCTGGGTTGATGCAACATGAGCTATATAATTCAGCATGTTGTGCTGTAAAATAATTCAGTGAAGTTAACCATCTCACTCTATACATTTGCTACAGAATTACCTCAGCCTGCCCGCTCACCTCTAGAGCTAGGGAAGCTTAAGTGAGAATAGCCATGGTGAAAAATAGTACTTGAGTTGCTGCAGGGTTAGCAACAGATGAGGTGTGTGAACTACAGCAAATTCCCCTTTTCCACAACAAGCCAGACAACTCATATTAATAGTTAAGGAGCTTTTGTGTCAATAAGATTCATGTTAGGGGCAATACTCTTGTTAATACTTCAGTGAAAACAGACCCTTAGTGATTTCTGTATCAAATGCTTTCAACTCACAACAATACTGGGCAAGATCTTGAAATGCTGGATACTGACCTGCCTTTGATCCCATGAAAATTGACAGGAAAAAAAATCTGTCACTGCAGGCAGTCAAAGCAGAGTAAAGACAACAGAAATATTTCTTTTTATAAAGCTCAGTAATAGAGTTTTTTAAAAATATAAGCCCTGCACAAAACAGCCTGTATACTACACCTGCACTGTTAGGTGGCTGCAGTAGCATTTTCCAGTGTGGTGTGGACCCACGGCCAAGCAGGGCAGGGCTGTGGGAGCTGGAGAGCAGCCCTGCTGCAGGGTCATTGGGGCAGTAACTGACAGCCCTGGGGGCTGAGATGGGGTCCTCGGCCATAAGCAGAGGGAAGGGAGTCTGGCAGGTCCCCTCAAGACCCTGTCACCAACACAGTGAAAGGGACAAATAAACTGCCTTAACTTTACAAACATTTGCAAGAGGGACAATATCCAGTTGCAGAATCTTCTCTTCTAGCTGGCGGCGCAAGTAACATCTTCAAAGATACCACCTTTTCAATTTTAACACCAAAAACAACTCAGTCTCCTGTCCCTGCTTCAACACAATTTTACATCTTTAGCTAGTCAAAAGATTTCTGTTGATAATTCTGTGTTAGAAGACTGATTTTTTGATAGCCACCATTTTTAATAGCATGTTCTTTCCTTAAAAAGAATCTGAACTTTGTTGAAACAAAAAGGTTTTGAATGTTTAGCCACAAATATTTTGAGGTTACTTCTACTAGTCTCTACTTTTCCGTACGTTTTCTACTGGTAATGGAGTTTTGCTAATGACAAAAAAAAAAAACCAAACCCTTTCACTATAAATTCCTTCCTTCTTCCATTTCACAATAACATGATGTCCCATCATTCCTCTTTGATGTTCCTTTGTGCTGGGATTCTCAAAGGAAATCAGCTTCCAAAATATGGTGACAGCAGCAGAAGCTGAGTGTCTGACTTCAGTGGGTCTCACTGAGCATTCAGGCTCAAGCTCTAATAAAGAAAAGATACCGTTTTTGACCTAGAGACTGACATCTTCTGTGGCGTTTAGTCCTGTCAGAGATACGTGGTAGTGTGAAAGGAATGAATGTTCACTGGAAAACTGGAAAACTACAATATATAACATGTCTCTTAAGTTTTTTTCAATCAGAAGTCCTTATGTCATCTTTGGACGCTTCAATATAAGAGAAAAATCAGCTAACAATCAAAAAAAGCATAATACACGTTGGCTGTGCAACTTCTCTTTCATATTTGCAGACTCACTCTACTAATCTTTGAATTCTGTATATGAGTGCTTTATTCTGAGGTGGCTGGTCTTGTGGCACAGCCTTCAGAAATTGTTGGAGTGCCTTCAGTATGAACGGATTTGTTTTGCTTTCACAGAGAAAAGCATTTTCAGTAAGTTGAAGCTTTGTGACTGGCAGTTCCCTAACAAAGGGAAGAGTTCGGATCTGGTCCCCGCTCAAGGACCATGTTTTACATGTAATAAGCATTCAAGAAAAAGGATATTTTCACTGGCAGTCAGAAGGAAGGGGAAAATAATGTACAAATCAGCAAGCTGCTAAGTAAAAAAAGTGGCTGAGGGTCATCTTTAAAGACAAGTGCAGGCAGACTTTGCAAGCCCAGTCAGAATGAATGGGTGTATGGCAACCACGATCCCCAGAGGACCCAACAAGGCAACTCCAGGGACCAAACCAGGCTTTCCTGGAAACTGATGTCCAGCTGGTCAGCTTGAAGCACTTCTAGCAACACACCTGAGCTGAAGTATTTTACTTGAAATTTAAATGTAAATAGCAGAAGGTATCACCAGAGCAGTTTCCCATGATCTGTATTTCCTTCAAACTAAAATCACAGTCCAGCTTCCCAGGCTGCTTTTCTGTGTATGGCTGGTGCAAGTGGCTTCCCCTGAGCACTGCAGAAAAGGAGGAGAAATAGTTCCCCACTGGCTGAAATATACTCATCTCTTCATTAGGAATATGAACTCTTATGAGCTGTAAATTCCTAATTGAAAAGAAATACAGTTTTGTCCTGTTTTTTTCCCCGGGGCTCTAACATTGTTATTTGTTGAAGGGACTTCCCTTTGCATATACCTTTGCAATTAGCCATTTAGTCCTCAAGACAGTTACAGCAGCTCTGTATCAAATCACATTACTGATTTCAGTGTAAGAGTTTCTCTTTGAATGCCTTGTTTCCTCCACTGCCCAGGACATCTTTGAGAACCCTGTGGGTGTGCTCCAACAAGCAGTTTCCCGAGTCTTACAGCTGCCCCTGGTTATACCATCCTTGTCTCACTCTGGAGATAATGATGCAGCCATTATCCCAGCTATTATCCCTTTACTGCTAATGACTGGGAGGCAGGTTGGGAAATAGTAAGCCCATTTTTGACAGCCATCCATCATAGTTCACCTGGGGTCCTAGACGGGAGACTGCACAGGCATTGCCTGGAGATCTCTAACTCTATAACTCAAATATCTATGGAGAAGCAGCATGTGTCCTCATATCTGGGAACACATTCATCAGATTTTTCCAGTAATCTGGTGCTTTAATACGGTTTTAGCAATACAAAGCACAGTGCCACAAAGGCTTCCCAGAAGTACATTTTTCTTGCTAACCAGGCAGAGCATCATGTATCTCTCCATGAGCATGAGGAAAAAGTAATAGCCAAGTCTTCTCACCAAAGAAGTTTTGGATTTGGTGCTGCTGAAGATTTTATAGCTTCCTGAGCAGGAAAACCTTAACAACCTCTCTGAATTTCACTGGCATTTATCCCGTATGATGTTTGACTGCCTCAAACCAGCAGAAGAAATAATTGTGAAGGCAGATATTTTCTGATATCCCTAAATCCCATGTTGCACATATTGCTTTCCTCCACCTAAACCAATATGAATGACAAAGGGACCACACTTCTCTGGAAAAGATAATCCCAAGAAAATATGAGCAAAAAACCTGCAGTTGGTCAGACCGTCTGGTTCACTACCCTGTTTCCAACTGTGGCCATAAGTGGATGCCTGGGAAAGAGTATAAAAATAGAGCAAGAAAGGGAAATTTCTCAAAAATACTTTCTCGGCTTCCAACAATGTCTTACTCAGAAGCCTCCTGATGTGGTGAAACCATGTCCCCTCTTACAAAAACTCCAATCTCTCTGTCCTCTCTGAACAGCACTGAGCCCAACGGTTTGGTCCTTCCAGCTCTTAAAGCAATCAAGTGGGACTACATGTAAGTGTATCCCTGCCAAAGTCTTTCCATACATAGCTGGCTTTCTTCCAGCTGCACTACTAGCCATTAGCATGAGATGTTGAAAGGCAGTCCCCTCCCACCTCCACTGGTGTTTGTAGCTGCTCCCACCATAAGTCATCCTTCAAAAGGAACGAAAGAAATTGCATTAAGAGAAGGTGAAGAATGTTGTGTCCTCCAATTTCCGTCCCTTCTCAGGAGTGATGTGGCAATCAGGTTGGTTTTGCCCAGAAATACCAAGAAGTTATTAATAGTATTTATTATTCCTCAGTGTTTTTCCACTGTCCCAGCAAAGCTGCTAGCTAGCTGCTCTTGAAAGGTGCATATATAAACTTATCATTAAACTAAGAGAAAAATGTTTAGTATCTAATCTGGCCATGGAAAGGCACTATACAATTTTCATCAAAATATACTGCAAACACTTCACTTGTCTTGATATTTGAAATGTGACAATCAAAGTTCAAGCTGTGCTTATTATGCACTTGACTGGAAAAAGAGAAAAAAGACACATGACATTATTTCCATTCCCCGACTGGTTCCAATGACCAAGTTCCTGGTGCAAAAGGCCCAAAGAAGAAATTAAAATTCACTTTGGTTAAAAATTCACATATCCAAGCCTAGAATTCATTTCTTATTAATTCTTATTAAAATTCAACTCCATGGGTGTTCATGAACAGAGTACAGAGTGGACAAACTTTGGCAGTGTGGATTACAGTTTCAAATGAATATTAGCCATCCTCTTAACAGCATTCTTGAAAGCCTGTTTTACAGTATTAATCATAAAGGCCTCTGAAAGATGTCTTTCAGTTCAATAAAGAAAGAAATTATGATGGAAGGTATTCACCTTCAGATAAAAACATAATATTCCAACCATTATTTCAGTGGCCATTATTATTTCTTTTAAAAATTTGTTGTACCTTTTAGAGGCACTTCAGTAACCATGTTGTTTCAGGATACAAAGGGCTATAGAGAATTGCCCACTCCAAATAGTCCTCTGAATGGGGCCTTTGTTTTGTGTGCTGTTTTGGTAGGAAATGGTTGCTATTTAGGTCTCCAAGAGGGAATATAAAACTATGCTCACCTAATCAAACAGACCAGTAAATACAGCAGTTAATCTGACAACTTCAAATTCCTGAATTGCATTTGGAGAAACAATTTAACACAAACAATCATTTAAAGCCTGCATTAATCATCCACCTTGGGTTACTAAGATGCATAATTTGTTTTAATTATTGCAAACTCGTGGTTCTAAGTGACATTTCTAGCAGCTGGATATTTTATCAAAACCAAAAGAGGGAAGAGGTACTGCTAATCTTTCACATCAACAGAGCTGTAAAAAAAAAAGCAGTGTTATTGTACGTAACAGAAGATACACTTATCATAACTCTATGTCTAAAAAATGTAACTGCCCTAAGTATTCTACATAAGGGGAATACAGTTGCTTGTGAACTAAATCAACTATTGTTCTCCATGGTGGCAAAACGTTCCTTTCTGAGCCACCCTACATGGTGAATGTGAATCTGAAAGCATGGCTTGTTTTCTTGAATTATTAACATATCTACAACAGCTTCATAGTTACCTTGAACAGGTTCAGTGGGCACTTCAGAAACAAAAGGGAGAAAGGGAAAAGCATGTGCAACAAAAATTTCCACCTGGCACTTCAGTGCAGCACAGGAAGGCACTTTAAAACAACAGAAAAAGGCTTTCTTATTTGGATATAGTCAAATATAAAGATATAACTACTATATTTACATCTGATTCCTCTCAGAACAATAGCATTAGCAACCTTTTGCTTGTCTGTCCTTGCAATGTTACAAGGTAGTTTGGCTAAAGCTGGCTGTGTTTTTAAAGCATTACACAAACTCTTTCTTCCCTCTTAAAAAAAAAAAAAAATCCAGGCTTTTAAAAGAACCATTGTCACTTCTGGCTGAATGTTTATTTTACTGTCTCCTGCACAGCAGAGGGCATTCCACCTATAAAGAGCAATTATATAGCACTGGGACAATTTGAATACTCTAATCAATGCTAGTTAAAGTGCAGATAAATAAACTTTTATAGTGCCAGGGCTCCTACCCTCCATGGAAATTATTGTTAATTTATTGAATCAATAATCTTGGAACAATAAATTATAATGCCTTTTGTTTTACCAAACCCATCTTGGAGCATGTTTAAAAAGCACAGCTTTATAAATATTGCAACAGGCTAGGGGGAGATTTCCAACCAAGGCTTTGTGTCTGTCCTATTATGTGAAAGATTAAATGGTAAGGCAAAGAAAAAAAAAAAAACCAACAAAAACTTGAAGGTGCAGAGACACTGAAAAAATAAATCCTTAAGTACAGAAACTGCCTGGGTTGTAGCTCAGCCCTTTTGGGGGCTGTATTTTTTAACTCCTTCATTACTAGCAATACCTTTATCAATTCATTTTGCATAAACTAAAACCCACTAGATTTATAAGAACTCATATGTTTTAAACTACAAGACCAGAGACTGATCTCCACTATGGCATAACTTTGCAATAGGTCTATTAACTTTGGCAGCACAATTCTGGACCTACATCAATGTAACACTGATCACATACTTACCCAACAACTGAAAATGTATTTTCTTTAGAAGTAATTTCACCCCAGAAGGTGCCAGTGGAATTAATTTAACCTTTAGAAAACATCACATCATTCAGCCTGGTAGATATCATGTAGGTAATATTCACTTCTCCATAAGCTTTTCTACTTCATATTTTTGCAATACCTATTAAAAGGAAATCCACATCCTTGGCTGTTAAGGTGCTAGAGTAATAGAGTTAATCTTATTATGGTCTGGACCATGTGAAAATGTTCCACGCAACTGTAGCTCACTGATTCCAGTTTGTATCAGTTCAATAAGACACTCAAACATCTTCTTGTGAGGAACTGGCAGTTTCTATTTACCTTTTCCAGATAAAATTAGCTGGAGCGAGGACTGCTGGCTGTTCTAGTGGGAACAGTTTCAGAACAGGAGCAGAGATACACAGCAGGATCTGTTCTTTACTTTGAATAGCTGGTTGTTCTGGGCTAAGGTAAGGGCTTATCTGGTGGTAATGAGAAAATTCCCCCTGAATTTAATGCATCAAAATGTCATCCTAGTTCTTTTTGACTAGTTACTGTCAAGCCTGCAACACTGGGACACTTACTGATGACAACCAGACCTTCAGCAAGGTGTAAATTAGCTTAGCTGAGTAGGAAATAATGATTCTACACAGATTTGAAACAGCTGAGCATTTAGCCCAAAGACAGTTAATTCTGTATCTGCCTTTAAGAGAAAAACCTACATGAGTTGCTACCCTGCTTCTGATCTCCTATTTTTGATGAAGGTTTTTGAAGCTGGAGCCACAGTCCCTAGCTTATGTAAGCTTTGCTTATTACACAATGTGCTAAACATAAGTAAAAGTAGGCTGAATCATATGGGGATGCAAACCTGGCCAAAACCCCCAGAAATCTCTGAGGTGGGTGTGAGGAAAATCAGCTGCTGTAATTATGATGGTGGTTGTGGGGGATAAGGGAACAGCCAGATTTGGTTGAGTTTGAAGCAGTACTTTTTGATTTACAGACAGGGAGTGTATTTTGACTTGTCTTCAGATTGTTAATTTTTAACTCTTGCTGTTTGCAAGGTTGCCAGTGCCCAGATGGGAAGCATCACTTCAAATTTTGCCTACATCATCAAACAGCATCCATCCACAGATAATTTTAAAACTACTTTTTTAGTCACTGGCAGGCTGTGGCCGTTTTGTCTTGCTAACTCTAATCCAGTTCACCACTGCTTTTTTTTCTGCAGTCTGCTGTAAGCCTCCCATATACCGCAGTTTGAAGGTCCATGGCATCATGCCTTTTTATACCCATACCATGTGCTTCTCGGTCCTTTTGTTTTGACTTACCTAATCAACACAAAGGAAGAATTTCTATGGGAGACTTTTACCGTGCATCTGACACACCCACCTATGTTTTTTGACAAAGTTGTACACCTAGCCTTAAGAATTGTTTACGCTGCTGAACTTGGCTCATGAGGTCTGGGATGTTTCAGGAATCTTTGGATGAAAGAAACCACATAATGAAAGCCATTTTCAGCAGGAGCAGTATCTATTATTTGGGGATTAGAGACTGCACCGTTAAAATCTATGGGAAATTTGTCATTGATTTAATCAAGAAGAGGAAGCCCATAGTTGAAAAGCTACATCCAAAATATAAATATCTATCATTTTTTGATAAAACATGTAGGACAATGCACACTTGCAGTAAGATCTGCAGATAAGAATTCACAAGATAAATGGTGGTCAAAAGCTACTATTCTAAGATTTCCCCAAAATTCAGATTAAGCTCCTCTACTGTCTCTGCAGCAACTGTATACAATTATCTTCTCTCTAACAGCATCCCTAAAGCAGATGTAATTAGGGATCTTTGGAGCCAACATATGCATATCTTAATTACAGAACCAATATGGGATACTGTTTGTTCCAACATTTACCACTAAAAAAAAAAAAAAAAAAGAATCATGGACATCTAACTGAAGAGATAGTTATTTTTATGCTCACTTTGATTAGAATGTACTCAGCTAAACTGGTCACTTTAAATATGATAGTGAATTATTACCATGGGAGAGGAGGATCATGCAGCCATCATCCTAGCAATGTTTGAAGGAGACAGAAGACTAAATTTTTCACTACACCACACAAGGAACAATCATTTATAATAGAACAAAGTCAGCATCTAAATATTACTGGATCAGAGCTGTTCATGTATTCATAGCAGTTGTGAGTTACTAACTAAAATGCAAGGTAAGGGAGAAGCAGACCCTTAACCTGCATATTTCAATTAACTGTTTAACTTCTTGGGTTTAAAACTGTTTTCAAAAATTTAGTTAGCCTTAGTGTATTACATGAGAGAAAAAACAATGAAAAAAAGTTGGTGGGATGCTAAGCTCACAAACTTTTATCATGAGTCAAGAAACTAAACACAGGCATCGCAGTGTATTGAAACATTACATACATGCATGGGATTGGATCAATATTTACGAGCAAAGCAAAATATGGAAGATACTGGATGTGTAACTACTTACTGCTCACAGTATCTGTATACTTTTTTCTTTGAGCTGTCATCAACAGCTTCTCTGGAACTCTTTTTGCATTCTGTATTCTCTGTAGAGGAAAGGACATCATCTCATGGGCTAATGCCTGCAGAAGATGGCACAGGAAGCAGAAATGCTTGGGGTTTAGTCTCTAGTCTGACTAATCTCCTCATTCTCCATTTCTACTTGTGAAATTAAGAAATATTAACACTTAGTTTCCTGAACAGGTTGTGTTTGTAAGCATTATAGCTCCACAGGCTTCACAAATGCCTTGCAAATTAAATAAAACATTTTTACAAATCAAGTGGGCTTCTGCACAATAGCTATTTTTAATAGGAGTGAGTGAACAATAATACCCCTGCTCCAGTTAATTCTTTCTTAGAATCAATGAAGACTTTATAACTTATGTTCCAAATTTCCTTATTTGTTTTCCAGCTCAAACTTATTACCCTGTACTTCTTATCATATTTCATACCTTTCTTAATCTAGATACTTTTATAACAGCTTTGTTTTCTTCATATTTTTAATGTCACTTTTTACAGATGACCTGTGCCTCCCTAGGGAGACTGAATATCACATATTTATCGTTAGCGATAGAAAGATTGATCCTTTTGGATATTTAAGTGTGAAGACCGGAGGACTGCACTAAAATAATGTTTACTAGTTGATATGACATGGGTATTGGTACATTTCTTGCATCCTGCTTTAAGGTACCAGTAGGCTGTGGAAGGCAAAGAGCAAGTCGACATCACCAGTTAAGAGGTGAACCAGTGAGTGCTCTGGGAAGAACTGAACCTATTTTAATTTCTTGGCTCAGGCAAATTATACTGCCAATTTTACCAGTCCTGAAGCGCAGATGACCAACTGATCAAGAACAGTGTTTCAATTTCTGAAGAAGAGCAATTGCCTGATAACATCCCATGAAGAAAAGACCGATACTCAGAGAGATCCTCTCTCACATTCAGGTGGTCAAGGTCTGGCAAGCTGCGTCAAGCTTTTCTTCTTTTAAAATACCTTCTGATATAAAAAATATCTAAAATAAAATAAAATTACATTTTTTACAGAGTGGATTAAGCAAGGTTTTGTCTTGTGGAAATTGCCCACATTCTACCAGGTCACTTTCTAGGTAAACAGTAAGCATCAAGGTTTGGGACATTTCACCTCAGGATCAGTAGCTGAGCCGAACAAGTGGACACGACAGCTATAAAACATAATAAACAAAGGGGACGTCACAAGGACAGTTAACAAAAGCAATGCAGAATCATAGAATCATTTAGGTGAGAAAAGACTTTTAAGATCACCGAGTCCAACGGTTAACCCATGAATGCCAAGTCCACCACTAAAACATGTCCCTAAGCACCACATCCACACTTAAATATGTCCAGGCATGGTGACTCAACCACTACCCTGGGCAGCCTGTTTCAGTGCTTGACAACCCTTTCAGTGGAGAAATTTTTACTAACATCCAATGTAAACATCCCCTGGCCCATCTCAAGGCCATCTCTTTATGTCCTGTTGCTCATTACCTGGGAGAAGAGACTGACACCCACCGCACTACAACCTCCTCTCAGGTAGCTGTAGAGAGCAGTGAGATCCCCCGCCCCGAGCCTCCTTTTCTCCAGGCTAAACAACCCAGTTCCTTCAGCTGCTCCTCATCAGACTTGTGCTCCAGACCCTTCACCAGCTTTGTTGCCCTTCTCTGGACACGCTCCAGCACCTCAATGTCTTTCCTGTAGTGAGGGGCCCAAAACTGAACACTGTATTTGAGGTGCGGCCCCACCAGTGCCCAGTACAGGGAGACAACCACATCCCTAGTCCTGCTGGCCACATGATTGCTGGTACAAGCCAGGATGCTGTTGGCCTTCTTGGCCACCTGGGCACACTGCTGGCTCATGTTCAGCCCGCCGCCAACCGACACCCCCAGGTCCTTTCTGCCAGGCATCTTTCCAGCTGCTCTTCCCCAAGCCTGTAGCAGCATTGCATGGGGTTGTTGTGACCCAAGTGTAGGACCCAGCCCTCAGCCTTGCTGAACCTCCTACAATGACCATCAGTCCAGTCTCTCTAGATCCCTCTGCAGAGCCTTCCTACCCTCAAGCAGATCAACACTCCCATCCAATGTCACGTCATCTGCAAACTTACTGAGGGTGCACTTGATCCCCTTCGTCCAGAACTGGCCCCAGTACTGAGCTCTGGGGAACACCACTTGTGGCTGGCCACCAATTGGGTTTAACTCCATTCACCACCACTCTTTGAGGCTGGCCATCCAGCAGTTTTTTAGCCAGTGAAGAGTACGCCTGTCCAAGCCATGAGCAGGTAGTTTCTCCAAGGAGAATGCTGTTTGAAATGGTGTCAAAGTAAGTCCCAAGATATAACACATACATATCTGTTGTTAATAGTATTTTAGAACAAGAGTAAAATGTAAAGAATATATTTCAGGTTTCAATATTTGTGAAGTTCTAGATAAAGAACAGTATTATTTTCTCCATCTACTTATGCCAACCATAGCAGTCAACATATGATTGAAGAAGCAGATAGGAAAGTGACTTGCAAAGTGTCATCTACCAGGCCTGCCAGAACCACAACTGGGTGTCAGGGACACAAACTTGCATCTGAAGTCAAATGATAACAGCAATAGACCCCACCTCTCAGCATTTTGCATCTCCAAAGCATATGGAAATAAAAATTAAATTCTGTGATTGATACCTAAGAGGAGATGGATAAATGTCCAGCACGCACATCTTAACTGCTCAGAGTGCAAGCTGCCGACGTGCCTGCGTTGCTGACTAGGAAAAGCAGAGGAAGACCTGCAGAAGAATATTTGAAGGAAAGGTGATTTCTCCAGTGACAGGGTACAACTGCAGTAACAGCAAGAGCAGTTTGACTGTACTCTTACTTCATTGCCAGTTCTTAATCAAAGCCTCAGGACATTATTGAAATAGGAGCATTAAAAAATACTAAGCAATAGTGAAGGACAACTACAATCACAAATAGTGTCCTTCCAACTCTGAGGGCAATGCATGTCCCTCAAGTGCTCAGCATCTCACTCTTGACTGACATGGTGAGATTATCTATGTAAATACAGATCATACCCAGCATAGAACTGTGTCTGAGTGCTGCCCGGGAATTTTTAATTGGATAACAACTGCAATTCTCTTCTCTTTTTAGCAGCTGGGTTGGTTGGAGGCATAGCTTGATTGTTTTGGAGACAATTTTTCTATGGCTTACATTTGTCTGTGAATATCCTGCACACTTTATCTGATCTGGAGCGGTATATACATATTTAAAGACTTGTCAGTATCAGCTGAGTCTTAGGTTGCTCCCTCAATAAAATCTCTCTCCCTTGCTTGGCCATTTCATAATTCAGATGAAAAGCAGGTCCTATGGCATGTTGGATTGCACCAAGGAAGACAATCTTCAGGTACTTCATCAGTCATTTACTTGTTAGGACTGAGAACTGAGCAAGGAAGTACCATAATGCCAGATGTCCCCCTTGTGCCTTTTTTCTAAGCAGATTGATCAAGATATTCTTTACTTTATTTACCAGCCAAAGAAGTTTTCCAGGGTCAGCTCAATGCAAAGAGCAGTAAGGATCCCTGGTGCACCGAGATTGTGAAAGCCAGCAAAGGGATAGTGCACTGACACGTTTTTCAGCTTCCCACAAACACTGTTTCAGCCCTGAGCAGATTTCAGCCATTGCTTGCAAAGGGGCCAGGGTTGGGGTGCCAGAGGGAATGACCCACTTCCCACAGGGCTCTCTCCCAAGCTCCGGAAAGCTTTCTCCCCATTGGGATGAAGTGAAGCTGTGGCACACCTGACCATCCTGAGCTGCCCCTCATACCTCCACCTGTTCGCTTCAGGTCTCAGAGCAGGCAAGGAGCAGATGTACACTCCTCCCCAGGCTGCCCAGCTTGCCCCCAGAACACTGCTATGGCTACACACAGTAAGCTCGCTCTGGCCAGGCATGCCAGAAAGCTGGAGGGAGGCAGAGCTTCTGGTGACGCACGAGCACCCAGCACAGCCGAGGGGGCTCTGCTGCCTCCTTCCCAGCTGTGCCCTGGCCAAAGGCAGCCCCAACAGTAGCCCAAATTATCCATCTCACCATGTCAAACATCCCTCTCTAAACCACCAGTCAAACCTGGTTTTTAATACAGCCTTACATAAGGGGAGGAAGGGGAGAGGGCAAAGAAGTAGGAGCTCATGGTGATATTTCTTCCTTAATATTATTGTGTTAATTCCTTGTTTGTCCAGCAGCTGAATCATCTGTGCCTCCCCTGGGACATGGCTCCAGCTGCCAGGAAACCCAGTGGCGAAGGCAGAGCTGATTAACTGTGGGCTCCCCTGCTGCTGAATCCAGCCAGCAAGCCATGTATGGGCCATTTCCCCAGCAAAATTTGTCTGTTTATTGAAAATCATAGATGGATTCCCTCCTGCTTTCCCTTCCTCCTGCCCTGCCACAAGGAAGGCTCAGACAGCCAGGATGCTCCTTGGTACTAGGGTGAGCCACAGCAGGGGCTGGCTTCTGCTCGTGCCGCGCTATAGGCCCCACAAGGCGAGTGATGCAGCTCGCACCTACCGCCCGTGAGGGCTATGTTTGACACTGTCAGGGGAAGAGCCCCAAAGGAGACCTGTTAAAATCTAGATTGCCTGGAGAGTGATAAAGCATGTGGTCTCGAATGCCTGATCAGTAGACAGGCACAGAGGCCGCACTGAGTTCAATTGCCAAGTGCGGATGGCTGACCAGATTGCTCAGCACTGAGAAACAAAACAAAACTTTACAGATTGCTGCTTGATGACTGCTACATTGCCTCTCTTTTCTTGCATAAGGGAAAAAAAAATATCCCTGTGTGATGCAATTGTTTTCCTTTGGCTTCTACAACTGGTGGCATAGCAAGCTTCCTTGCGAGATACAGACTGCATGTAGACAACAGTGACCTGTGCTGGTCGAAGTGGAGATCAGGGATTGCTCTATTACTGGGCTATTCAAGAGGGCCTATTTTATCACTACAGGTAGATCAGAGATCGTTTTGAATCTGACTGATCCATTGACATGCTTGCCCAGAAAAGGCCTTTGAAATACTCAGCCTATTGGTTTTTGAGGATGGACTTGCCTGCCCAGGAGAGGTGAGGGGCAGCCTTAGATCAGAAAGGGTTACTGTCACTTTGTGACAGTCATTATTTTCAGCTGTCTCATCTTAACAGGACCAAACATCAGGTCAAGCATGCAGTCAGCCATGTGAGAGGACTTTGCATTCACCAAAGACAGTTTTATAGTCTATTATGGTAGGTAAGTAATGCAAAGCCAGGTCAAGGGGAACAGCACCAATGTAGATAGCAGTGTAGTAAAGTTGATTGTAATATTTTGTCCTGAAGGTTGTTATGATATTAAAAATATAATCATTTTTTCATTTAAAAACAGTATTTTGCAAATAACTGCTCTGCTTTTCAGAGAGTCTTCAGGTTTTCTTTTTAAAACAATTTTGTTAACAGTTTGAGTTCCTTATTTTTCTTTTTTATTTTTTCTTCACATTTTCTTTTTTTTTTTTCATTTTTGTACTGAAAAATAAGGATGTAGGGAGGGGCTGAGGGACTCATTTCTCAATTAAAATTGAAAAATATCTTTTTCCTTTTTTGTTTTGGTTTGGGTTGGGTTTTAAGTGATGAAAAAATGAAAAAGAAATAAATGTGGGAAAAACAACCAAATTTCAGCTGACTCTACTTCAGAGATACCAACGGAAACAGCATATTAGCAAATGAGTGCACTCTTTTAAAGCTGACAGAAGTCCCTTTCCAAAGTCTGATATCTTGTTTCTAACACGGTATATGACAATCTACCTTCTCTGCTACAACTGGATCCAAAAAAACCCCAGTACTATTCAAAGGGGGAAAGGTGAAGAAATTTTCAATGGTGGAAAAAGTTAACGGCTCACTCCTTTTAGTTACATTGGCTTACGTACAAACGTACACATTACACTAAGCTGTTGGAACTTCATTTAGTGCCCAACAACTGCTCCACAGCTGCAACTGGCAGCATGAAGCGCAGCTCTCGCATTTGAAGGACGAAGTCTGATGGAGATGCTGTTGGCGCTCAGCCATTTCAGACCAGAGCAAGCATGTCATGCGCACAAGGACAAAGTTAAACATTTTAAAATCGATCCACTAAAGGCAATTGTTTCATACATGCACTCGGCCAAAGTACCGTGATGCAATTTGTACATCCAAAACTTAACAAAAAGAAGTATGATAGCACAGTAACAGTAACTGCTGCTTTTCAGGTAGGCTGGAAATGCCACAGTAACCTGTACATGGAGCCACATCTTTTTGAAATACCAGCAACACCGAGGAACTGGTATAGCGTCAGGGCTCAGCAACCAAGCTACCATCACTCAGCTGATGCACAGCAGCTTGTTGATCCAAGATGACCTGGCTGTACACCTGAACCACTGCATTCAAGGCTGAATCAAGATTCAGGTTCTAATTCAAGTGTACTGAAATCCCATAGACAAGCAGCTGAATGTCCAACCCAACAGTAATGCTCATGACGCTCACTGTGTCCCTAGAGGCAACAATTTGTGAGGCCTATAACAAGTAAACAGAAAGATGATGTCCCTGTCTCAAACAGTTGTATCTAATTTCATGGCAAGATAATCGGAGAGCACTGAGAATAAATTACAGGGAAAAAAAACCATGGCTGGAAAAGAGGAATTGGGAACTAATCATTTCTGTTCACATCCTTGGTATGACTGCGATTCCCGGACATCTTAGCTACTCTGACATATTTCTGTGTTTTCCAAAGGGGAACAAAATGTTAAAACATACAGTTATTTGTTAATATTTACAAAGCACTTTCGGCCAGAGGGAGAATCTTGGCTGACATTATGAAAGCACAAAGGGACCATAATAAAGCCTAGCTGACTGCTTAAGGTTCCCCTACTGTGACACAGTCTCTGGTGGGTGTAGGTGGCTCTTGTTCACACCTTCAGCCCCTAGCATTGACAAAATGCCACCTGGGGAGTTTCTGGAGCATTTCTGGAACATCTGAAATGCCACTTCCATTCAAGCAGTTGGAACAGAGGCCTCTGTGACACCTGAGATACAGTGACCAACAGCTCCAGATACCTGGCAAATATAGCAGTGACACAGCGATATCTCGGTCCTTAGACTCAGGCTGAATGCAATCAGACAGGACTGGAGTCAAAAGGCAGTAATTTTTATGTGTTATAGTCATAGAGAGTTCTGTATCGCAGGGACAGAGGAGTCCAAGTTCATCTCTACTGGATCTGTGGTAGAGGTCCTTTGTTTTTTATATTGAAGGATGATAAATGTTTTATTCACAAGACCTTTTAAGGTTGCTGTGGCCACAGGAAATTGAGAAGTTTAAATGGAGGCCAACAGGAAAAGCAAAGTGTGACATGTTGTATTGCTTATTCAAAGCCAATGAAGATTGGGAACAACAGTTCTATACAAAGGACTGTTTATATCAACCAATGTATAATTTTAAATTTCCTGCATGAGTCATTTTTTTGGTATCTTTTTGTCCTGTCTCTTTGTCAGTCATCACTGGACTGAAAAATATAAGGACAACCATGTTAAAAATATTTTTTTCCTTTTTAAGGATATCCTAATGAATCTAGACCCCTATAAAGACCACGGTGGTTCACCACTAGCATGCCAGCCACCAAAAGCTGAAGCTGAATGGTCACACTAAGGAATGGGTTATCAAGTTATCTGGGGCTGTGAAAAATAAGGGACTTGCTAGCTCCAAAGAAAAATTTAACTGAGTACACTGGCCCTATGTTAAAGGTGCTGCCTTTGAGAACATTTCATGGGTTTACACATGAAACTGTTAAGCATCCAAAGACACCAACTCAGCTCTAACATGTATGGAGCAAGTTCTGCCTCTCACAAAACCAGCCTCTGCCCTGCCTCAGTCTCTGTAACCACAGAACACTTGGTTTCTCACTGAATACTGATAGCAAACAAAGCAACACCCAGGGGACTTCTGTGACGCCTGTCTGGTGGGGAAGGGACCTCAAGAGAGTACTTCTGTCAGGCAAGCAATACATAGCAGTCCAGGAAAACCAATCTTTTCCCTTTATCCACAGAGAACAGCTCTACATCAAGGTGCTACATTCACCCTAAAAAAACCCCATAGAGAATTCACGTAGTTAGGCTAATGGCTTTTTTTAAAAAATCAGGGTTCTTGCTACACAATACAATGAAAATGCATGTTTTTCTTCTCAAACACATTTCAGCTTTTGTGAGCTCGTGTGAAAAGAGCCCATTATTAAGCTTAAGTTATTTAAGCAATATTGGAAATGCCCCTGCCCTTTTGTTAATTTGCTTGGCTTGGTGCACACATGGCATTTGTTTTATATCATGTGTGGAACTTGCTTCTTTAAAAAGTCTGCAGGTTTCAAATTCCTCTGCTTTTGATAGATGTACTGTATGTACTGTTAGGTTTTAAAAAAAAAGTTACAGGTGGCTGCTATTTTTCCCAATTCTGTCCACAAAAGCCCCTTTATTAAAAGAAGTTCTTAATGAAAAAGAAAAGTAGAGCTACTGTATGTGAGGTTGCAAAGATCTCTGGTGGAAATATTTGGTGTTTACATTTTCCTGAACTATTTATACTGTGGACACATACTACACTAAAGGCTCTCTTTTCTCTGCATAATAGAAATCCTTGTGACTGGATTCTATATACTTAGTAGGGTTTACATTTTTTCATCCAGCCTTACCACATTTTATTCCGCCCTGCTTTCTACATGACTTTGTGTGTCTTTAACAGAGCTGTATAATAGCAACACCTTCTGGAAGAAGGGAGACAGTGGAGAATCCTTTCTGCCTCTTGCAGCTTCTTGTACTCGCCAGCCAGTGTACATTACTAATAAGGGAGAAGTTCAGAATAATAATTAGGATACATCACTAACTGTATGTGCACTTATTGCTTCATTTAGCAGTAATTGAAAACTGTGGGGTTTTTTTAATAACTGTTTCAGAGTCTTTTTGTTCGGAGTACTTTTAACAGTTAACATTCAGTATTTTAATTACACCAGATTTATGGGTCTAGGTCTCTGTTCTATACACCCTTTGTCTGACAAGATGAAAAAGCAGAGAAGCGCCCCACTTCTCAGTGGCAGCAGTCACCTCTTCTCCCCTCAGAACAGCACGAGCTGCCAGTGCAGCAACCAGCCTTTCCAAACCCTGCTGCCTGCAGCAGAGCTCCTGAAGCCACAGACCAGCAACAAAAGTGCAATGTCCTACTTTTAACATCAGCTGAATATCTGAAAGTTTCACAATGTTAGATAAGCATCACTCTTCTTAGTGTCTTTATAAACAAACCTCTGCCACTAAAGAGCCTTTAAGAGCCTTTGAGGCAAGGAAAGGAGCAGAGGAGGCTCCTAGGCCATGCATTTCAAGCATCAAATCCACTATACGTTGCTTTAATGATGCCAGACTGGTGAACGGTCATATTCTGAACCAGCAGACATTATTCAGGAGGAGGATTGTTAGGTCCTGCAACATTCAGATGGTTTGGAAGATGCAAGACAGAGTCCAGATGAGCCTCAAACTGAATGCCTTTCCTCATGCAAGGCAAGTCACAGTCAGGTTATTCCTGATGGGCAACTGGATCTAGGGTCAGATCTGAAATATTCTGATGATTTTGCAAAGTTAATACAAGATTTCCTTTTTTCCAGATGGTGTGTCTCTGAGCAAAATTTGCCTGTGTTCTTTGCTTTGACACTGTTTCTGTATCTTCCACCCCTGATTCACATCCTTGGTCAGGATTTTGTTTTGTGGGCTATTCATCTTCTTTCTTCACGTGCTTATTTGTGTTGCCTCCAGCAGTGCCAGCTCCTGCTCACCTAAAAAAGAAGGGTGTGGACTGCAAAGCATGCATTCAGTGCAACCATCATCCACAAGACACTTTATCTTTGCTCACTCCATTGTGCAAAACAGCTCCGAGGAGAAGCCTTCCGAGAAATGCCGAAAGAGATTTTTCAATGATGGGAAAAAAAGCCCTGCAAGTTATGCTTAGGTGTGTCTGTGGGGGAAAACTGTTTAGGAAAACAAGTTTGTGAACGGTCTTCATGATGTGTTGCATTTTGGCAAAGCATTCGAGGACTACTGGTACCTACAACTGCCTAGCATCATGCAATACATGGTCCTTCCAACTAACCATAGCAAACACAGCCTCTCCTTTCCACTCCCCACCTCTGTAAGTAACATCATGTCTGTACCTTAAAAAGCAGGGATCTCTGGCGTGATCCTGCATGAGGGCAGGCTGCGCAGCATTAAAAAATCCATGAGAGGGCTGTAGGCAGCTGCTCAGCATGGCCAGGTGAGGATAGCTAACTGAGCAGTATAGAGAAGGCCATATGGCACCAGCTGTGCTCTGGCTCCCAGCAGGACAACCTCTCCTCTTATGAATATAATTTCCACAGCATGCATGAGAGTGAATCGCTGTTGCAATAAGCTGTCCTGTCCTTTTCCTCACCTATGCCTGTCACCTTCAGGATGCTGAGTTACCACACAAAAGAAAAATCCCATGCAATGAAAACCGCAAGCACTGAGCCCCACGCTGTGGAGGCGCTCCCTGCTGCTGCCAGAAAATGAGCACAAAATTCAGTAGGGAAACCTCTTCCTGCTCCCCTCCGCTTCATGTGAGCAACGACTGTGTCTGATCCCCACACCTGTAAGCACCAAGAGACATGGGGTGATGAGCCAGCAGGACTGCGAGAAAGTTGCTGAAGCCCTTCTCGCTGGTCCTGGCAGCACAGACACCCTCCAAGTGACACAGCTCCAATGTGTCCCCTGTGCTGGGGAATGGGTTAATCCCAGGACGAGAGGACTTTGTGACAAACCACCGACTAGACTGAGAATCTCTAGTGGAATTTTAACACATCTTGCCCGGGATCCTCAATCGCTGATAATGACAGGCATTACCTGACCCAGCCAGCAAGAGGATCGCGATAGCTGTTCTCAAGAATTTGCAAATCCTTCTCCAGTTCCTGGCTCCTTCCCTTTGACTATCTTGGCAGCCTGTTCTGGCAGCCAGACTATCTCACCTAAGACTTCTCCAGCTGGTGAAGCATCTTGGCGCTCCTGCCTCGCTATGCCCACACACTTTCATCAACTTCAGCAGTAACCCTTTTAAGTGTTATCTTGCAGGCCTAATTACTTCAAATACATTTTCTGGCTGACGGCGCTGGACAGGTGGAAATTTAGCGCCATCTATTGCTGTCTAATAACACACTGGTTCGGTGAAGTGTGCGAGCCGGGCCTTTCCCGAAAGGCAGCCTTGGCTGTAGGATTCCTGCAACCCAGCAGAAGCATCCCCACGGCTGCCAGAAACGCTTCTACTTTGAACCGATGGGTGAAGCCTTGCAGTTTGCTAGGAAACACAGCCATTAGTCTGGGGTGTGAGCCTGGCAAGCGTCTTCAGCCTGGAAATACTGTGAGAAGCAGCTTTCTGGTAAGATTTGTAAAATTTCTTAGTTAGAGTTTGTCCTGAAATACTAAGGCGTTAATATCTCTCTCTCCTTGCCCCCCTGCTGTTATTTTGGTAAAAAAATCCCCTAAACTGTGTATCTACCACAAGCAAACTATAAAGCTGGTCTCTGTATTCACAGTTTGGCAGCACTGGTTGCACCTCCCTTCCGACTGTGAGCAAACCAAGTGAAAGAAGCGAGTACCCTCGCAGGCAGGCAGCATCCCTCAAAGTTCAGCTGCATCCAAGGAACACTCCAGGAACCTGAGAAGGAGACTGAGTGGTCAGGATTGCTGGCTGGTGGGGAGAGGACTATGTTTCAGAAGAGACACCAATGAAGCTGAAGGTTATATCCTTGTCAAAGGTCTGGGGACTTTTACCTGCATGGGATTAAATAATTTACAAATGCCTATCTCTAATAAAACAAAAACTCTGAAAAATCCTATCAAGAAACAAAGGCTAGAGAGTAGGGTGTGTTGGTTTCCATGATAGGAAAAAAAAAGCTGAGTCTTTTCGCAGCCCCATTTGAATACGCCTGCAGTGAGGTCTGTCAGGTGCACGACATGTTAGCACCAGATTATGATGCTGTTAATCTCTGCTTCTCACTGTAAGAAGCTACTGGTGTGGTGATCTTTTTCACAAAAAGATGAAGTCCGTTTGTGGTGATGGCAATTAAAGTTAGTAGGATAGATGGGTAGACATCTGAAAACACTTATTAAACCAAAGTGCTGCTACATGCGACCTGAAAGACCAGGAGCATGTTGTCTAACTCTGTGATGTCTCCAATAGACATGGCTGCAAACATTCCTGAGAAAAGGGATGACAAAAAAGATGAACACTACTTCAAAGCGTCTGCAGCCATAAAGTTGGGACATCTTAAAACTCTTAGAAAAAATACCTGATACAGTGCAAAGAGCTGTCTGTGTTTCACTGCAAGCTCCATAATACCTAGTACCTTTTTTTAAAGCTCTACATGCTGTATACAGGAAAAATTATTTTTAAACATTATTTTTTAGCACATATGATGGAAAGGAAAGGCAGTTTAAAAACAGGAAAGCCAAGAAAGAGAGATCCAAATGTTTTGTTTATTTTGCAAAATATGCTTAGGATTTTTAAGGTTGTCTTGAAGGGTTGTAAGACCTGACTCATGATTTTGGGTTAGGCTATACTACTGATTCTAAAAAGTCAACATATACTGTGTAGTCAACATGCTAATGACAAGAAGTCACAAAAATTACTTCTTGCTTTTTGTAAAGGAATAGAAACTCTTTCTCCTCACACACAAACTGAAGGGTGAACAAGAGTTAAATGATAATTAAATAATTCAGATGTGTTCTCCTTGAGACTCTGCCATTCTCTCAGTTTAATATACTGTATCTCAGATAATTTCTCACTGCTGCAGAAGTTAGGAGACCACTTTCACTTCCCACTAAGGGTTTAGAGAACGGAGCCTGGTTCACATGGCCCTGCTGCTGCACCAGTCCTGACAGCTTTGACTTTGACTCTCTATTTTATTTTCTCTTTTCCCTGTTTCCCCAGAGACTTACATTAGCAGTGGCAACAATCAGGTTACCCTGCCAGCATTGCACGGAGGAGAGAAGGGGAGAGTAAAACTGTATTATGGACCACATCTGGCCCATCCACTGGCCAGCTCTAATTTAGAGCAATATAAAGGGTAAGGCAAGACAGACACTGCATAGGGGGAAAATTGCTCAAATCTATTAGTAGCTGCTACTTCTACTCAGCAAATAAGCAGTGGTCCTTAGGCAGCACCCACAGTGGGATGAAGAGACACTGAAGCAGAGGCGTGCATGCCTGACACTCAGCTCTGGCACACGATAGGTGCAGCCAGGGCACAAAGCCACTTGGCCTAATCCATCACCTTTCTGGGAGACAAACACAGAGGGCTCAGGAGCAGTAACATTGCCCTGTGTCTGCCGAGGGCATCCTCCCACCCAGAGAATGTAACTGAACAGACCAGCATAAAGACTAAAAAGTGAATGGCAGACTGAAATTCAAACAGCAAAGAATTAAAAATTACTTTGCTATGCATTTGAATACTACTGCTAATGATCTGGGGTGTATTAATGGAAAAGTAGAGAAAGTAATGTAAGAAACTAAACTTAAAAGGTAGAGCTCATGGGATGATGATGATTGTGGTCCATTCTTACATAGACTGTCCAGATGCCCTCCTTTGTACATTATTTCAGCATAAGAGGGGTTTTATTTTAGGTTTAGTTTGATTTGGAAGAAACAGAGTACTAAAACTTCTTACTAAGTACAAAATGAATTGATATTGTTGTGTTTCTTGGCAGGACTGATACAGATTTCACGTTGAAATACACTATCTACTTATGTTCTCCATTTTTGGTTTTGCTTTCTTTTTTTTTTATGATAGAGTGCGGGATGGCAGGGGAAAGGGAGGATGGATTTTTGTTTGGAGGGTTGACCTATTTTTTTCCTGCACCAGATTTCAATCTGGTAAGGTAACTAGAAATATCCAATTTCCCAATCTATTAGCGAAACCTCTCACATGCAGTAAATAAGTGATTATGGGTTAAAGTTAAAATGGTTACGTAATGTCTTCTGGAGAAGACAATACTTAAACCTGCTCCTGTAGTAACGTGGTAAAGTAGTTAGGGGTAAAGGAGGGATATTCTAGATTAAAACAAATCACAGTACATTACAAAAGCTCTGCAAAAGCCTGGTCTAACTCACACAGGCTCCCAGGGCTGTCAAGAAAACACCAAAGACCTCAGTCGCCTGGGATCAGTAAGTTTAAAGGCAATCTGTTCTTCCTGAGCTATGAGAGCCCTTCAAGACTATGACTCCATTCCAAACTTCTGCTAACAGTAATGCCAACTAAGAGCATGGTGAATTGTGATTTCCCCAGCATAGCTGTGCCAACCAAAGCCCCAAACGACTCCATTGTTCTCACAAAAAATGTGCTTTTCCTGTGTGGGGCTGTGGCCAGGTATGGTCTTACTGTATAAACAAAAAAAATGCAGCTTCACTCGTACAGCTGCAGCTGTGTCTGCACCAACAAAATGCACCTAAACACAGACATAAGAGCACAGTATAGCACACTTAGGCTGTGAGCAGGGTTGGAGGTTGATTAATATGCAGCGGGTCTAAAAATTCATTGCTACCTCACAGAGGCTTTACTATTCTCTTTTGCAGTGTTGTATTTACTCAGATGAAGCTATTGTGAACTGAAAATATGAAAGACTTTTTTCCTTTTGTGTGTGAAAAACACCACCACCTCTCACACTCCCTGCAGTGGTCAGGGGAGAGGAGAACTGCATGTATCCCTTGATGGACATCTTTCTTCAGGTAGGAAGAAAGATCCAATCAGGCATCTCAAGATAAAAGAATAATTTGCTTGGAAAGTTAAAATTGTGATAAACAACTTCGAGTTATTCTGCCAGTGGAAATCAGAGGGGTCACAACCTGATTGCTGAAGACAAGGCAGGTTTTAGGCACAAGATAAATGAAGAAAAGTTGGGAGCTCCTGTTTTATCAGGGAATGAATGTTCCTGCAGTTCAGGCATTCAAAAATTGTATTAACCTGGAAAACCCAAAGCAGGGACAAGATACAGACATGAATATAATAAATACTGACTGCAGGGGCTCCAGGGCAGATGTCAGCTCTTACTTCTGCAGTGGAGGTCATGGAAGAATCTTTTTGGTACTTTTTCTTTTAAACCAGCACTACCGAGTGCATTTAAGCAGCAAAAATAGTTCACTTGTGGGCAGGAAGGAGGCGGCCAAACATGGGTCTTACTTTCGATGTCTCAGTCACCTTACCTCATCTTGCACACCCAAAGATTATCTGGTCAGCTAAATAAAGGCAGTGCTACACAAAGGAGCCAAAAGGCAGCTGCAAAATAACCACCTTGTGGAAGGGACTCTCCTGCAGGTACAGCAGGCAGAGCCAGCCTGCCCTGGTCTGGCTGGGCAAGAGTCCACCGTGCTCAATTCTTCACTAACACACACAGGCACCAAAGAGCTCTTGCAGCTATGAACACGCAGCCAGGCAGTTTTAGAGCAGAAAGATCTTTGTTAAGTCACTGAACTGCAACTCAAGCCCATCTTTTCTCTCCTAAGCAATAATCAACGTGCTGTTTTTTCCACAGATGGCTGTGATGTTTCCTGGTTGTGTGGGCTTGGGTCAAGATCACAAAAATAAATACAGTAAATGCTTCAAGTCTCACCTGTGTGGGTTCTTTTACTTTATGCTGGTTAGTACCATAAAACAACTTCATACTTGCAGAACAGCCGGTCCTCAGTTAAAAGAACTGTATATGCAAAACCTATGGCCACTAAATGCATAGGCACAGAAATTTTACCTTCTGGTGCAGTCTCTGAAGCCCTTCCTCACGCAACTTGCCTTCCTCCTCTGAGGCCCAAGTTTTATCTGGTCCCCATGCACAAAGGAGAAGGGTTTCAGATCCAGGTGGCCAGGTACTCTTGCAAAAACTGTGCCTAGATGTCTGTTGCTATAATTCATTTGCTTTTGAACACTCATAATCCCTGAAGATATCACCTGGGATTCAGAGTGGAACATTTAGGCAATGCAAACTCTTCCAAGGTTAGGTGAAAATGAGCTGGGTGTTTATTTGTTTAAACCAGAATCAATACTGTAGACTGACAAGGCCTGGAATTATAGAAGTTTTGGCCACGCATAAGCTTGATTTTCTTGCATTTAAATGTCACTGTCAGCTGTAGGCAATGTTCCAGCTTGTGAAGTTTCACTGAAACTGGAAGCAACACTGAGCTTGGCAGAAATGTGATTGTAAGGTTTAATTGAAAGAATAAGCAGGCTATTACAAATTAATGTGGAGAATGAGGCAGCCATGGTGGAATCTGTCTTCAGGTCCATATGGCCCTCCATTGCTCATTGATCATACAGCCTGTCATGCATTTATCCTCACAGGAGTCTCTCAGTTTGCTGAGAGCTATTAACCCCATTTTACAGCTGGAAAATAGGAGCTAGGAGAGTTACCTGCCTTGCTCAAAGGCACAGAAAGGAATTGATCAAGGGTAACTGCTAATCTTTTCTTCTTTTCCAGATTGCTTATAATTTTTCCCTAATGAAAATCACTTCTTATCTGATAAACTTATATTATGCACTGTAGAGGAAACCAAGAGAAGCAGTATCTTTTAAAAACAAATCATTGCAAACCAACATGGTTTAGCAATTTACTGTAATTTCAGTTTGATTTTCAGTTTTCCTGTGAAAGATCTCAAATTTATCATCTTATGACTGAATGAAACAGTAATTGTTAAAATATAAATGGTTGATTAGTGATGATCTATGGGTCAAATTTTTCTTTTTTCCCTGAAAAATTACTTTTCATTATTTAAAATGAAAACCATACATTTTCTGGTGACTAGCTCTACACAAGTACAAAATTATTTTTCTGACAATAGGTATTTTATCAGAGAAAAAAGAAGGTTAAACAACTCTACAGCAGGTGAATTTTGGCCTGAATTTCCTATACGACTTGATAAGAGCTTCACTGGGTCAGATGTTGTTGGCTTTCTCTCATGCTGCTTAAATTGTAGTAACAGATAGCAAAGCCTTATTGATGTTACTTTCTCTTTCCAGGAGAAAGTTGCCACAAAAAGACCAAGGTTTGGCAGATATAGGTACATATTCAGAAAATAAATTTTGTGTTTAAGTATGATCTTATCCTGTAAAATTTGCGGATTTTCCCTTTTGTCAGCCTGAACTTTGGCCTTAGTGACATTTCTCCTAACTTTTGAGTTGATGTTATCTTAGCACTGAAAAAGCTTGCCAATATTAAACACATGCAGATATGGGGAACTAGTACAGATGTTGGTATCTTTTTGTTGGAATGTGAAATAAGGAGTTCTCCTTTTTGCCACTTGGATGTAGCAGCATGTAGACTAGCAAAGGAAATCCTTCCAAGGGACTCAGAGTTAAACAGCTGTAAAAGGTACAATGAAGCTCTTAAGATTCACCTTAGCAGACATAAAGAGTTGCTAGGTAGGAACTCAATAACACTAATCTTTCAAAAATAGAGTAGCCATCTGACCTAAAAAATCTGCTGATTGGTTATGGTTCATATGTGTAATGACAGTATCAGTTAAAGGCATTCATGCACATATTAAAAAAGCTTCTGCCTAGGCTGACAGACAATAGCCTGGTCTTCTTGAAGTTAAAAAAATAATTAACAAAAATATGCTTTGCATCTTTGCAGGCCATACTGCACGAGGAAGAAAGAGCATCAACATTGGATGTCTCGCTAGATTCTTTCCATGACAGAAAAGTATAGGCAATGATGTTAGGTAGTATTATCTCTTTAGCTTGTTTATTTGTTAAAAAGAAGCCTTATTTCAGGAACATGCTGAGACCAAACATCAAAAGGTAGGCTCCTCAGGAACCCTCAAGTGTGCCATGCAAGTAAAACCTGCATTCCCAAAACTGTTTCTTTGCTCCTTCAGAAAAGCATATGCAACACTACCTTTCTCTGCTCTCCACCTCACACACACAGAGGCTACAAATTCTTCAGTCTGAAAAGTCCTTGGCATAGCCATGGACAAATCTGAAGATTTTTGGGTTAATGACTCACCTGACAGCAACTATTAGCACTTCCTAGCCTAACATTATCACCAATGGTAGATGCAGATAGCAAAACAGAGCAAGAGACAATGTAATTTCTCTTAGTAAGGTAATGTATCATGAGTAACCAGCTCCTGTCTCACCTTCACCATCCTAACCATGACTTTTCAAGCCTATATAACAGTGTGGAGATCACTGCCACCTAAGTAGACATAGGCATTTTGGTTACAGCAAGTACAAGACAGGTGGGATCTCTCCCCACTGGAGAGTTACTGACCCTACCCCCTTCAGGGGGAGAACCCTCTGTAGAAAACTGGCAGCAGAGGTTAGGGAGGCTTTCTAACCTTGAGCTTAGCTCAGACTTAACTGTTTTTCCTCAAGAGCCATAAAAATTTTCCACCTACCAAAGGAGGGAAACAGCAAAGGGAACCTGTGTTCCCTACAAGTTATGCTTAGAGGCGGGTATTTGTGGGAGTGTATTTTCAAGACAGGAATGTAAGCAGCTGACAAACTACTCAGGTTTTCTGTGCCTTGCATGATATAGGTAAGGACAGACCGTGGTAGAGAAATGTTGCAACACAAACACTTAGGCTGCAGCAAGGTTTTTACCATCCCATACCAGATTAACTTCAGTAAGTAGTTCCCATGCCTTGCCCTGGCACAATCACTGATTCCCCACAAGGTTTCAACAGTTCACCTACTACTTGTGCTGCTTCTTCATACTCTTCAGGCCAGTTCCTCCACTACATCCTTCTCCTTGTCTCTCCTACCTCCAGGGCACTCTCTCTCCTCCCTCTGCTTCTTCCCAGTCTCTCTTCACCAGGTGCCCCTCTTCCACACCCCTATGAGCTATTTAACTATTTAGCAGGAACAGCCACGGCTGCACCTTATCCACATCAGCCAACCCACTGCCCCTGAAGCCAGCCCACAGCTGTATATTATCAATGCTAATTAACCTGCCTTCATTCCTCTACAGAGGAAGGAAGCGATGTGAAGTTTATAAGCATTTAGGACCAATGTGAGTCTTAGCTGGTAGGATCCAGAGCAGTGGGATGGTCAGAACTCTATCCCTAGAGGTAAAAGGTACTGGAACATCAGTCTGATCTGTGGCATTTTTCTACAAATTTTTAAGCAGTGGGATTTCCTAAAAACATAAAGAGTATTTTTCACTGTCTTGATTCTAACCAGTTTTCAGCCACACCCTTATGATGAAGATACAAAATCTTCGGAAGTTCCTTTCTTTTCAAACCTGGAACATCAGTAAAGCAAATATTACAGTCTTTGCTCAGGCATGAGACTTGTATGAGCTACAGCTAAGGGAAGGCAAAAAAAATGCGCTCAGAGTTCAGCAATGACTTAAGCAAGGACTGGTGCATAAAAGTTTAAGAGCTGTAATAAAAGTGGGTAGCACCTGGGAGATATTAAAATCCTAACATTTCAATGGGTGTGACTCCTTCACTGACTTCAGCTCCTTAAAGCTCTGCCGTGGCCACAAGAGCAGCCCTGCTCTTCCAGTGCGTGGGGTCTGTGCATCTGCTTCTGCTGCCCTGTGGTCAGCGATCCGGTCACTCTGCAACTGCTTTTGTGCCAGCAGTGCCACAAAGGGAAGGTCAGGGACAGAGCAGCTGGAAATAGGAAGAGTGGAGCCTTTCTCTTCGTGCTCAGAGCATGAAAGCTAGGGGCTGAGCTATCACCAGTTGAATTTGAAGTTTCCACTGAAAGAAGTCTGTCCACTGGCTCTGCTCGGTGATGATTTATGTAAACTTCACCTAAAAGGTGGGTAAATCACAGTCTTTGTTTTCAGCTTAGGTGTAGTACACTAGATGAATCTCATCCCTATCAAAAGAAGTCAGAACAGCCCTAGCGATTTTACAGGTGATAATGTTTCTGGTAGTGGCAGCCTCCCAGCCTGTATTTGTCTGTCTATAAAGGATGGGTATAAAGTCACCGTTGCACATACAACCCTGCAAAGCACACACTTCCATATCACCACACAGCTTCAGCTGCATAGGCCATCTATACCAGAGCCTTACCTCCATCTGCCTGTGGGCAGACCCAGAGGGGCCGTTGAACACGTGCCGTGTACTGAAGATGCCTGGCCTGCTTGCTGAGCATTTACAAAATGCTGACTTCGTAGATATTACCATGTATCAAGTAAGTATTGACTTGATCCGCCTTTTGTTTGAAAGGCGTATGTTTTGTAGACTTTACAAACATGCATATGTGCCTTAGACATGCCATTGGTATTTCACCTAATAAGACAAGTTAAAATATTTAACTATTAAGTCCCTCTGAAAATATGTATTGCCTAAAATCAAAGTGTGGGTGCATTTTACAGTCTGTGGTTAGAACTCACCCATTTTAAACAAGTTTTTCAGTTTATCCTTTAGAGTTAGGTATTTCTCTAGCAAATACTGAGTTTGGTTAGGATATTTTCTTTACATATGAATTTTCTTTACCTCACTCTAAAGAAATGTTAGCCTACACAGCCTTCAAAGTAAAGGATAAATGCCTATATACCACTAAGAGCATAAATTGACCAAAGTTGAACCTTCAAAAATCATTACTCCACGAGCAAAATGGAGAAGAAAAAAAAAAAAAAGGTTACAAACCAGAGATTTTTTTGAAATCATGTCAAAAGAACATAATTTCTTTGAATGACCCACAAGAACTTAAATTAAGATAAACTGTCTTGTATAATCTGGCATCAGCAATGCTTAGAATTTAATATCCTAAATTTGTACAGATATAATATAATACCACCTGCAGATGAAGCAGGACAAACATTTTCTTACCTGGCATTAAAAATCATTCCCATGGGAGAGAGGGAAGTAGACACCTTCCACATTCTTATATTTTCTTTTACAAGTTCTCATTAGAGAAGCATCCAGAACAGCGAAGGTGCTACTACAGAAAATTTTGCTCTTCTTGGCAGCAGGGTAATTCTTTAGAAGCTCTGTTAAAATCACCATGATGCCACAATATCAGAACACTGAGCAAAAGGAAAGGAAGAAGAAAAACTGAAATTCAGCACTTTTGTTGAATACCCTCAAAACTGGCATTTCTAATTCTGCATATATTGGAATGCCCAGCTTTGTTTCCTTGCCCTGGTTGTATGTATAGAAAGCAGTTTTTTCCTTCTGCTTTGTCCTCCCGCTGTGTTATTCTAAAACTGATTTTTATTTTTTTTTTTTTGGGGGGGGGCATATCAACTTTACAAGACTGTATCCCAGATCAGAGTCCTCAGAACTGATCCTCTCCACCCCCAAGAACACACTGCTGGCGGTGGTACTGCAAGTGCTTTGTTGAACAGAACTCTTGCCAGCTATTGTGAGGCTTCAAAAGGGATGAAAATGGGGGTCTTTTTAAGTTTTGTTAAAAGGCACAGTTCTCTCTGTCTCTGAAGCCCACTCAGCACCTTGTAGGATCAGTCCTCAAATTATTACTGCTTGGGATAAGCAAGTTTTGAAGGCTGTCTTACTGAAGCTCAAGCTAGAGTTACAATTAAGAAAAGTTCCCTCAGGATTAAAGGGGAGAAGCCAAACTGCAGGAATAAAGCCTGATTCTGACATGTTAGGCTCGTTCTCCTAGCAGTAATTAACAACTTTCAGTACTTGCCTATCTATAGCTTCTTTAAAGTGTCCTGTATCCATGCCAGCTTTCCCTGAAGTCACTGAGAACCAAATCAGATGGAAAATTTACCCTGATGTGTACTTTACCACAGCACGGATTAGTACTACCTTTAATCACAGTATTCCCTGCACTGAAAAGGGGGAGTATGTCAAGAATTTTGGTAAATATAGCTATTACACATGGCAAATGTCAAGATTTTAACACCACCCACTTTTCAGCACTTTCCATCTTCAAAGGGCTTCCCATCGGTTGACATACCTTAATGACTATTCAAAACCGCCTCATGAAGTAAGTGCTCAAAGTATGAAGTTGTTTTCTGGCTTTCTTCTCTCTCGAGTTCATCGTCCCAAACCCTTTAGAATGGGGGCTGTATTCAATCACTGCTACGTGGTCCTGGCACATTAAAAAGCTGTTTCATGACAACATGGTTAGCAGGTAGGTAGTTTTGCTGCTTGATTTGTCCAGCATTTTACTGTCAGTGGACTAACAGGCTCAGCCTCCAGGCTTGGCAGGGTAGATGCATGTCTGCTGTTGTTAAGACCTCACTCTTCCCTCTGAGTGTCATCCTTAGAATTCAGTGGAAGGCAGAATATAGGCTTTGCATTTTGACTACAGAGTTAGCTTATCTCTTACCACTTGTATCTTGCTTTGCTGTTCTTAGGTGCCACACTTCATTTGGTAATTCTTTTTTCTTTTCACCCAGCCTTCAAGAATTTATTTCATAAAAGCTCCCATCTATGGGATAATTATGCTTAGTTAGCTGTACTCAACAGTGATGATTTCATAACATGCCACAAACAGGTGCCCATTAAATTCCTTTATTGGAGACAGAAACATTGCATAATTACAGATTTGATGAGGAAAACTGCAAATAGTATAGACCGTTTCTACTGCCAGCAAAATACAGTTATTACAGGATTTATAGACATACAAATATAAAGTGTTTCTTTCATGCCAGATGGTCGGTACATAACAATGCCATTAGGAGCGCTTAATTGTGCTTCTACAAAACCTTTAGAGAAGAATGAGGTAGAGTTTCCTTTAGTTTATCCAGTATTTTTTCACACATCTGTCCCTTACTGCTTTTATATGTTCAGATCCTTGTAAAATACCCAGTTAACTTTAACATTTGAGAAAAGAGAGACCCTTCAGAGGTGTTTACTTCTCCCTCTTTTAGTTGCTAACTTCCCACTGCTTATACGCTACAATTCCAGTAACTATTACTGCACCCTTCTAAATGCCTTGAAAGTCAGGTAGACTGGGCCATATGTCTTTTCACATTTATTGTTTTAACAGAAACTGTTTGCAATTAGCTTCAGATAAAACTCTTGTCTCCATCACGGCAAAGAACATTTTACATTCTGTCACTCTCTACTATAGTGGCCAAGCTAGAGTCCAAGCCATCTCCCCAGGAGATGGAGGGAATAGATTCACCTTAACATCCTCAACTATAGAGCAGAGTTAATGATGCATTTGTCTCCTATTTGCGGTTCTAGTCAACTATCAGGCCATTAGAAAATGAATATAAATTATGGGAAGAGAATAGGCCACTGACCTGTAGAAAACAGTTTCTCACTGTTAGATATCTGGAGCTTTACCTGTTTGTTTTGATCTAATATTTTACTGTTTCATGACATGTGTGTGGCAGATTTCAGTCAAGATACTAAGGCCCAAGTTATGAAAACATAAGCATAGATCTATGTATTTAAGTAACTGAATAACAGCAATCTTAAATAGCAATAGCAATCTACTATCCTGCTAGACATTTGGTATACGTGAGTAGTCTCTGTTTTGGACTGAATGAGAACGGTAATGAAGTTGTTCTGACCTCCTGTTTTGACCAACTTGATGAGTAATTTTACTCTCCTTCCTTAGCATGCCTGTTCTGGAAAGAGAAGACTTTTCACTTCACTTTTTGCTCTCACATTTGATGCAAGCACTTAGTACTTACTAAAAATCCGAGAGTGCACTCGTAGGGTACAGTAGAGAAAAAAACTGTTATTTCAGCTGAAGAAGTCACAATTCTTGTGGTGGCCAAATCATAATGAAGAGGGGATTTGCCATACAGGAAGAAGGTGATTACATGATTGAATAAGAATGTTTCCTTTCTTCTCATAACCTACTGAGACATGATAGTTCAATATAATAGTTCAGTGATGCTGTATCAGAATTCTAAAATGAAAAGCAAAATTTTTTATTAAAAGGTGCAAAATTTAAAGATTCCATGTTCATATCTTGATCACTTTGATCATAAAATGAAAGAAAACTTGTTCATGCAAGATAGTACCACGTGAAATAACTTCTGAAATCTTCCATCTCACACTTAAATGACTGCTCTAAGCCTGACAGAATCAAGTTCTATAAAGAATTAGTATTACTAAGAGAACCAGCTCTTAGAAACCTTCCCAACTCTTGCTTAGAAAAAGAAGGGGAAAAAAAAAAAGAGAGAGAGAGAAAAAAGAAGGAAAGAAAAAAGTACACTTTTTTTATGTACTATCCCCTGCATACCTCTTTGGTAAAAAACCCAAGAATTACCAGTGTTGGAAAACCATTTGGAACACTGTAGTTACTTTCTTCCACAAAGTTGTCTTCTCTTTTTCTACCTTAACTTTATCCAGCTGGTTTTTTACAGACTTGAAAATTATATATCAAGGTCTTAAATCTTCCTTAAGATCCTCCTAGGAACATGAAATTTAAGACTCTTTTTAAAAGCATGGCATGAGAATTTAGGACTGTGGTAAAAATCAGACTGAATAAATTAAGTTTTAAGATAAGCAAATGGTATAAATTCATGTTCAGATAGAGGGACAAGGATCTAGCCATTCTGTTATTACTAGCAAATTTAAAATCCATTATTTTTACTAAATTTGGGTGTGATTAACCTTGCCAGTGTGGTTAGTGAGATTTGTTTCTATCTGAGCCACTAATTCCAATGGCTTGACCATTCTAATTCAATGTTGTTCCACACCTGCTAAGTCCTAATGTGCTTGACTGTTCTAGCTCAAGGTAATGGCTAAGTTAGTTTTGTTTATGGAGTTGGGGATATATTTGCCAACTGTGCTGTAGACGGCACTCAGATTTTGCATAGTCAGGGAAAATATCCTGGAATTCCCACCAATAACCATCATACTTAAAGGAAGGCACAGACAGAAGGACTGCTACAACAGTATTTTTCACCAATGCAATATCAGTCCTCTCTTTTGCCATTATGACTAAAAATACACTTACTAAGAAGTTACTTAGCTTAAATGATTTAGGACCTATGAATTATTTTTCCAAATCTTGAGGACAGTGACAAAATACAGTAAAACACAGCTGACACTCCCCAATTGCTAAATACTGCAGTTTAGAAAATTTGTAGTCAAGATTGATAAAGAGGTCTGTCACAAGTGCTACATGACAAAGCGTACCTGTAGAATAGTTGTAATCTAATGACTCTGCATTGAGAGGTACAAGACTTCCTTCAAGCATCACTTCTCAATAAGATAGCATTGTTTGAGAGGTGGTGGTGAATTCTCTTTTCAAGATCTTTCTGTATGGTACTTTATATTCTGAACTACATGTTTTGCTTGTTTATGGGTTCATACAGCAAACCTTAAACATATTTCTCATTCAAATAATGGTTTTCTCCTGTATAATCAAATACTTCTACTCTAAAGCAACCCTTGAAATACTGGACTTTACATGGTATCTTTCTCTGCTGCTTAAAAAGTTTTCTGGAAAGCTTATTTGGTCTGTAGTAAAATAACTTTTTATGCAAAAGTTTGGATTAGAGTTAAAAGTGGTATAAGTGGTAGTACTACTACTCTGCATTTACAAAGAAATTAGGTAACTTTTCCAGGGTCACAAAGTCAGTGGTAGTCTATTCAGGAATTACATATGCAGATGGCAAAGTACAATTCTGATCTTGAACACCTGCAAGATGAACAAAACTTTGTTGTTTTTTTTAAACGGCCACTATGGCTAAAAGCAAAAAAAATGTGCAAAATTTGCTTAAATGGTCACTGTTAGACATGAGACCAAATGGCATCATGATAGGCGGCTGGGGAAAAGGGGCTGCAAGTCTGTGTGGAAGGGAGAGAAAGACAGCAGGGAACAACCCACCTCAGGGCATGCTCAACCATCATTTATGCCTGCCCACCTCTCAGTATACGAGCCTGACACCAGAACATTAAAACTTAGCATCACTAAGGTGAATCCCATGCAGAGAGAGCCAATGTGCCACAGACTGGCACACTGTGCTACCTCCTCTGTATCCTATTTCATTACAAGGCACTATCAATAGACAGCTCACACTAAGCAGTCTGTTGAGATTATGCAGATTGTTTGGGAGAGGTCATTGAATTCAAGAGGGCTCCTCCTCTAATTAGGCAGCTATGAGATGGGTCCCAGCTGTTTTTCTGTCTACCTCCTTGGAAGACCATGTATTAGACAGACCTTTCAAATAACTTGCACTCCAAATGACTCGAGTATCACATTTCTCTAAATTACCACTCTTCAAACCTGAGGAGAAATAAGTATAAAATAAGTATACAGGAGAGGATCAGTGATATCTCTCTGTTGAATTACATAAGCCCTAAACATGAGTTTATCTAGAAAGAGAAGTGGAGGATAACTGCTTTTTGGCTTGAGATAGTTGAACAGGTGTAAACAATGGCTGAGCAGAGAGATCTCTCACTATCTTGATTTTGTTTTATCAGACTTCCCTTCTATATCCCAGAAAAATCATTTGCTTTGCATTGTTACAGACTGAACAGATTATCTACCTGAAGGAGGAACCTTTATTAGCATTCTCACCAGAGACTGTCACTGTAAATTCTCAGTCTATTTGCCCTTATTGCAGTTAAGAATCTTGTTAATGTCAGTTGCTGAGGCCATAACTCTTGGCATCAGAAGAGCTTGTATGAAATGCAGGTCTCATGAAAAGTTCTCTCATTTGAAGGACTTCTTTCCTATGCATGAATCGTGCTCACCAAACTGAAAAGTAAGGACATGCTCAATACTGAAAATAATAATCAAAAGAATGAAGGGGCGAAGAAAGAACATATGAAAATTAGAGTTCATTATTATCATTTTAAAGTAACAGTGTTTGTAAAACATAAGCATGTGAAAGGCTGAATCTCATTTGATCAATCCAATTAAACATTAAATAATTGCAGCCAATTATGCAAATATCACAAAACAATATTAATTTATCTTTTTTGAACAGTCTCAAATTTTCCTAACGTTAGACTTTCTTATGTCTTAAAAGATCAATTACCAGAACCATAACTCAGTGATGAAGAATGAATAATCGCCTAGATATGATGTATTGTACTCTTTCTATGTAAGTCTGTTGCAATTAAACAAATAGGGCACACGGAGAAAAGATGTGCAGATGTTCTTTTACAATCTATTAGCTCAGGGAATACCACAGTTCCCTCCTAAATTGTACAGGCAAAAATAGGAAGAATACAATACCAAATACTGTTATTTACACTTTTTTTTTTCCTTTGGTTAACAGGATAAAAAAGCAGTGGCAGAATGCAGGGTAGGACAGCATGCAACATTAGAAGAATTTCCTGTATTATACTGACCTGTCAGCTCCCTTATTTAGGTTTTAAAGTTTAAAATCGAGAACCTATTCACCTGGTTCCTGTTTGGAAATAAGTACAACTTTGAGTTGACATAGCCAGCGTAAAGCAATTAACCAAGATGTTAAAGACAACTAACATATACACACTACATGTTTTCATTCTTCTATGCCAGAAAAGTCTACACATTTCTGTGGATCATTTCAGTTTCAGCTCTCATCATTTTGAAGTCTCCATCAGCTCAAAATGTGCAGTAAAAGGAAAGGTATCTCTCCGATCAGTGCAGGAAACCGTGCAAACCACAACAAATGAAACTGCCTCGTTTCCTCACATGAAATTACTTGCATCCAATTTAAGAAGAGTTTTACACAACTTTTAGGTTGACACCACAGTAAAATAATTTTTCTAACTGGTCCTTACTCATTCTGACTAGGGAATAGATTACTGCTGGTATACTGATGCCTTTGTGAGGACTTTTGATATATGATACTTGCTAACTCTATCAACATCCTGAGATGTTAAGGTATCGTACAACCTCTTCGCCATGCATCTGAAGTTAGACATTCCCACTTTTCCTTTTGCTGCTAAATCCAAGAGGAACATGAGGGGACTGATTAGATAGTTCAGTAACAGGAAGCCACATGTGGTTGCTCATTACATACTCTTCAGAGAGCTCCATGCCACACTCTAGTTAAAGGCACTCTTTAGTTATGATACTTGTCCCATTGGATAAAACTCTCTACCCCACATCACATCTTGACATATTCCACATGTTAGTTTTACCACCTATCTAATTAAATAAAAGAAAGACTACCAGCAGCTTACGATACATAGTAAGATACTGAACGAAGACCAGCACATGATACAGATTCAAATGGTCAGAAAAGCAGACACACAATACTATTGCTACTGTAAGTGAAACAACATTTTGTGCTTGCAGCTGTATTCTAAAGAGAAAACTATCCAACAATTTTAACAATGGTTACGTTGTCAGAGGGAACCTTCAACTGTTCTTCATTAAAAGATTAAATTGGACTGCAGTGAAAGATAGTAAAAGTCATGATGTGAGGGAGCAAAAGAAAGGATAGCTAAGCAGGGGTTGTCTTTAAAATCTGACAAAAAATGAACAGGAAAGCCATAAGGCTACTTTTTAGCAGTTGCATAAGGCATGGATGGTCTATTAGAAATTATATTTTGCCTTTTTAAGCTATGATAACATATGCCAATAACTACAAAGATTTATAAAGCATGGGAGAGATACTCTTGTGTCTTAAAAAAAAAAATAAAGTGCTAAAAATGTCCCTTCATACTGGTGCATCTCTACTGGAAACTATGGCAATAAATGTTTCACTTTTACTCCTTATAGGACTCCATTAGTGTCAGTAAAGTTTCACCAGTTTTACACTGAAGTAGCACTTTGGAACATTGATACGGTGATCCTTTTTGGCAAGAGGTATCTTAAAGCTGTTCAACAAAGCTGTGTGCAAAAAGAGAAAGCTAATAAATATTACAGTATGATTGTTAGTGAATGTTCCCTAACTGTGGGCTACATGCTTTATATCGCTTCCAATAGTACCAAGACTGCATGTGAGAGAGTAGCGGTGTAGGAAGTATGCGCTTAATCAGAATGAAACCACGGTTTAAATGAAATATCTTTCCTTATTTTGCTAGATATTTTCTGTTGACAACACAGCTTGTTCCTTAATAGGAAGGCTCTTATTAAAGTACATGTGTCAATGGACGCTGAATAGATTTCATACGGAGTGGTGAAAGGGACAAGAAAAACATTTTGCTGTTCTAAATCATGTGACTGAATGATGAAAGAAATTCCTCCACCCAAAGGTTTGGTTGCTGTGAAGAGCGGTTCAACTTTCACAGCCACAGTTGTCTAATCTTATTTTCTAGACATTTGCCTGGAAGGCAACACTGTCCGTGTGCCCGGCTCTGTGCTAGGCCAGACAAAAGGTAATTCTTGTCTCAGCAGGGCTTGACCCAGCCCTGTAAATCACATATGGAAGGATGTATTCAACTGTTAAAGAGGTACGCACTGCCCAAGCAGCCACTGCATATCCCTATGGAGGGAAAGGCAATAGGCCAATAGGGAGTGTATTGCAGACTAGATTGATTCAGAAATTTGGCCTAAAGGACAGAGCTGTTATTTGAGAGGCTATGCACAGGGGAATCTAGAGGGCTATGCAAATGCAGGAATCTCCCATACAAGCAGAATATGAAAAAAAAGAATGTGTGGCTAAACTTGTTTCCTGAACACAGAGCAAAAGGCAGAATAATGTCAATAGAACCCTGCAGCCAGCTAGCAGGCAGCGTCCTTGTGCTATATGATGTGCTCTGCTGGTGATGGCAGTTAAAACAAATCAAACTGAAGAGCAGTTGAAGAGCATTTTACAAGTTTTCAGACCACATAAGATACAAGGAGGCACTAAGAAAACCATTAGGTAAGTTCTATTGCTAATATTTAGCACCTCTACCAAGAAGACAGGCTTCTACCAACAGGATTACAGTAAAAATCAAAATGATTGTGTTCACATTCGCCGGATTGTGGAGACAATCATCCTGGGGAGCAAACTGATATAGAAACTATGCTACACACAGGCAGCTACAGAAGTTGTTGTTATTCATGTCTGTTCTGTCTGGAGGGTCTGAACTCTTCCACTTTCATGACACCAGCACTGCCCAATCGCTGTCTTCTCTTCCATACTGAAATGAAGCAAATAGGGAGTTTAAGAATAAAAGTTAAAAGTAACAGTGTACAATTATTATAACTTCTTTGGTCTATCCTCAGAGATACTCACATCCACCATCCTGATAGTACGATACACTACTTCTTGTGTCATTACTTCTGTCTCTGATTTGAGTGAAGCCTAAAGGCAGCTTGAAGCTTTATCCACCTTCTGACAGGCAGACTAGAAAGGAGCGATACTGAGACTCACTAGAGATGATACAGAATAGTCCTGCTTCACCAGAGCTTTCCATCAGTTTAATAGTTATTCCCTGAGGTCAGTTCAGTAATTCATATATAAGTATGCCCCTGCTCCAGCTCCAATAAACAAACACGTTTGGTTTTCTTTCTTTTTATTTTCAGGGTGGCTTTTTATTACAGCATTCTGGTTGAATGTGAAATAAAACCCATCACAAATACCACAGAGTAAAATTAGAGAGAACTGTAACCCAAATAAAACAAGTTGTCTTTCCATATGCAAACCAACAGGATCACCACACAGAAATGAAGGCAAGCTACCACGTGGAGCTGTATCTCTTCCAGGGGGGGATACAGTCCCAAGGCAGCACTTTTGGTTGTTAAACTGATTCCGTGTTCTAAAGCTTTTTGTCACCATTCCTGTAAACAATGCTCCAGGGAGCCCCGAAAATGCACACAGGGCTCAAGCATATAAGCAAAGCACTGCTGTGGATAGACTACTAGCAGTTGTAAGTTGGGAGCCCTTGCCCTCATAGTACCATGTTCAAGAAGCTTCAAAACACTGTTCATCAAGGAATAAAGACTGGTTTTAGAGGCTTTATGTAGGCTGAAAAGATCACGTGATGATAATTTCTCCAGAGAGGATGAAAGGAAACTCCTCCAATCCAGGTTCTGCATCAGCCGGAAAGGAGATAAAGGGACATTAAAGCAGGGAAAAGACAACAGCTCCAAATCAGGATCAGCCAGAAAAAAACACATTTCTAGATCCACAAAGGAATGATGTTCAGTGTGCTTGTGTTTTACTCTTTACTCCAGTGGGTAAAGCCTCTAAATGACCTCCACATCTACTTTTTCTTTTCATTACTAATTCTGCTGCTCCTGTTCTGCAGCCTGTGATGTGGTTGACTAAAAACTGATATGGTGCTACACAGGACCTTGGATAAATTACTTGTTCAAAGGATTTCCAGCTTACATTCCCAGATGTCAGTGTGGCTGCCTTGGGAACTCTAACCAAGGAAAAGCAAATGTATCATCAGTTTAACCGCAAAGCACTGGATTACCTTCATGTGTGGCAATTTTGTGAAGATGGGGACAAAGGGAGGAGAAAAAAAGATGAAAAAAAAGAGATGTCTTTGACCTTCGTATCACTGCTTCTTAGAGAAAAGGTGGTACCCCCACCTACCCCAAATCGGAAAGCAGGCAAAGGCCAGGGGGTTATTTGAAAGTTTTGCTGGCTTTAGGTAGTAGTATCATCTAATGCACTGCTGCTGACTTCAGAAATTGCAAGGGTCGGTCTGAGTTGCCACTAGACTGCAGATTGAACCTGCTTCCAGAATTAACAGAGCAATGTAGATGTTATACCACAATTAAGATATTTTCATCCCAGAAATAAAAGCAGATTTAGCTTCCTCTTCTGATTTTGTCAAAGACTTTGTGACCTCAGGCTACTCAATCCCATCCCTCTTTCCCACCCTGTCCCAGGTCTTGCTTTGTAAAAATTAACACATGCATTCTCCTTCCCTGGTTGCTTTTCTGCTGGCCTGCCCATTTAGATTGTGCAACTCTGAGAAAGAGAAGGGTTTTGACTAACAGGCTATTTACTGCTGTTTGATTGCAGTGTTTAAATCTATTTTATATCATGTAGTATAAATATATCTTACCTTCTATCTATCCCTTCCAAGCTGCATCCTGATGTATACTTTAAAGGGTATAGCAAAAGCTTTATTTATTCTCAAAGCATGGAATACAAACCCACAAAAACATGAGTGGTATTTCATTGAGTGTATTCCCAGAGAAAAGAATCTCTTTAAATCATCTAATTCAAACAGTTCTAGAAGACATGTGTACTATGACTAACTCATTCATAAGCACACCATTACTGTACACAATGTAAATTACTTAATCCAAAATCTTTATCAGCCTTAAGTAATCATGACTTCCACTTAGTGATAGAAAGGGAAATATGTATCACAGTGCTTCTACTATTTCTCTCAACTAGCATGAGAAATAGAATCAGTTCTGCCCATGAGTTTCTAATTTGTCACTCTAGCTCTAGTTCCACCGAACAGCTGTTCAAATCCAAAGAAATCCTGTTTAACACAGAAGACTTGCAAAAGAACAACGAGCAGCAAGAAAACAGACTTGGAAACACAATAATGAAGATAATCTGAAAATGTTAAAAAAGCATGTGTTGTACACAAGGGAATCAGTATAATGATGTTGGATATGGAGCCCTGCACCTCTTGGTCACAGGTTCAAATGAAGGACAATGTTGGTATTGAGAATTTTTACTTTTTTACAAATGTCCATTGTCCAACATGAAATGGATACATCACCCTAGTTCAGGCAACAGCAGAGCACAGAGACCAAAGTTGTGTTTGGCTGTCATTTCCATTGCATTTTACTCTTCAGAACTTGAACGTTCTTTGGAATAACAGCCTCAAGACTGTCCAAATGATATGACAATAGTCCAATGATACTGTAAAGAGATCTCCCCCCGACACGCCCTCCTGGTAAAATACACAAAAGGTCTTTGTGAAAGATCCTAAAAAATCCCCTGACATTTTAAGAATATTATATATTCCATTTTGTGTGTTGCAGCACTGTTTTCTGTATGACAACCTGGGGTCTGTTTGGATATGAGCTCATCTCTCCACAGAAAAGTGAAGAAACACAATCAGCAACCGCTGACTGACTCTTACATGGGAAGCAGCCATCACCTGCTTCAAAATCATGTTTCTAACAATGAAGTGTTCTAAGTCTCCTGGCTTTTTTAAAGAAGGACGAAAACCCAGAAGTAAACATACACATAATAGTCCAGCACTTTCCAGCAGTGATGGATTTACTCTCGGTATGTAACTAATGAACACAAGTTATGTACATAGTTGAAAGGCAAAAAGGTACATATGCATAGTTGTAAAGCGAAAAGCTCCAAGAAAGATAATTGCTAGAAACAATCTACACTTTTTCAGCCACCTCCTGATCCTTGGTTGGGGATGGAAAAACAGGGTGATTGGGGAGGGCATGGGAGGAAGCCTCAGGGAGCCGGCTGGATGGATTTGTCTTAATAATCCACTCATCATCTACTGGCCAAGGGAGAAAGACACATGTTCCAGTGTTGTCTTCTGAAATAGAATTCTGGATTTCACAAGCCACTTTTCTAGAGAAGGCACGCGCTTGTCTCATGACACAAACTGTTAAAGCAGTACCTACTCCACACATAACACTCAACAAGGTGCTGGAACTGGCTTTAACTCTTTCTGATGCTGAGCGGTTCCATGACTACAATTAGAAGTGATCAGTGAAGACTCAAACTGATCACAAATTGCTGAAGTTCCTAATGTACATGGCAAAAGCATCACCTAGACCTCAGAAGGTAACACAGGAATTACACAAGTGTTTTCAGACATTAAAGATAGATACTTGACATGCTCTTTAATATAGAGCAGAGAGCTATAGGAATAGTGATTCGTATGTACCACAATGAAAAGTGTATAATAAATCTGGACATATGACAACAACAAAAGAAGTGATGGGCACCAGATGTTATTTTAGATAGGTGTATCAGGCACTCGGGATGAGAAAGATGAAATAAAACTGTGGTATGTAGTGGGATTCTGGAGAAAGACTACTTTGTATTCCCATATATTAAGATGACAAAAATGTTGCATGTAACTGAGCTGGGAACACGTAAAACTCAGCTTCAACTTCCCCTCAACAAATCATGAAATCTAGAACCAAAGGCACCTATACATCTTCCTAACTACCAGTCCTACTATTTTAAGAGAAGGCCCTGATCCCAAGCCGTTACAGTTGGCACAGCTGAAACAACAGGAAGATGGAGGAACGTGTCTTTTTGGCTCCAGGAAAGTTGGCTCAGCCATCAACACAAAGGTACCAGAATATTAAGAATTCTTTCCTCTGTGAGTCGCAGCCAGAAATGTCCAATACTATTCTGAAGAACAAGAAATGCTGATCCCATGTCACCCTCCTAGTGAAGAACAGTCAGGTGGTCTTGCTGCATCATTTGAGCTACAACTCCTAGGGAAAAAGTAGTTAATGCTGAAAAGCAGAAGCTGTGAAGGTATGTAGAGAATCAAGAGTACAGAAGAACCACTGAAACAATATGAGATGTCCTGGCTTCCTTGTCTAAGACTGCTTCACCCTACTTGAATTAAGCAATGAGAAAAACCCATAATGAATAGCAAAGGATTTAAACTTGGACTGCAATATAGCACAAAACACTGGAGAAATAACATTACATAAAGAATCTGCTCGTCATGAGATTTTAGGTGGATCAACATACAACAACAGACAGCAGTTCACAAGTAGTTTTTGTTTGGGGTCTCATCAGAAGAACACTGTGTCATATTATTTCTACACACTAGTAAAGGGCCTGTAAAATAGAAAGATAAATCAATTTTAGGGCTCTTTCTTTAAAAGTTCTGATTATTTTATGGGATTCACAGAGTTGCTATGTGGTACAGTGTATCTCTCAATCTTTCAAGAAAATTCTTACTTCAGGGCTTACTGGCAGGAAGATAAAAACTGCAGTAGCATATCTAAGATTATATTGAGCCAAAAGCTAAGAATATAGAACAGTAACCATCAGACTTAATTTGGAAAAAATCATGCCAATACTGTCAAGCAGCTGCTATCAGACCTTAAATAAAGGGGCTTGTAACTTGCCAAGACCTATTCCTATCCCCAAATCCCTCCCACCATAAACTACACTAAACAAGGAAAAGAAAACAGGCAACTAAAATAAGAAGGCTCATCATGTGCTGCTAATTGACTTTAACCGAAATGGTATTGACTCCTGTGCCCAGACGGGGAGGTCAAGCACAGATTCCAAATAGACTTTGATTTTTAGGAAATCACAGAGGAAAGAAAGAACTGTTTTAAGGATAAAAAGTGACTGTGTAATTGGAAAGATGCTGAGAAACAACTGGTGATCAGTTGGCTGTTCCCAGTGAATGCTTACTATTTCACCCATCTGTTTATTGATTAGCCTGTATTCATTTGTGATCAGTGTTATCAAGATGCTCCATAATGTTGTTTTTTCCTCCTTAAAAAGGAACCTACAGCAACAGTACTGGATTTCACTGATAACAGTAATATCTTAACTCTCACCCAGCTTCCAAGATGAACAGGGAAAAATTAAATCACTCTCCATCCATATCATACTTTCTCAAGGGAAAAAAAACCACACAAATTGATAGAATAACCACATCAAACATAAAAGCCTATATAATATATACAAAATATATTAAAAGAAATATATAAAAAGAAATATGTATTACAATACATCTAATGTATATTTGTTCATATAGATTATATATATATAGCACCACTATTAAAAAGATTATTTTCTGGTGTTTTCCAATGTTCACCTTTTATTATTTTATCTGGTTAAAGAAGAGGAAGCACCTTACCTGGATATCACTCAGCTTGTTCAGGAAACGGGTTGTTAACTGAGGTCCATTCTCCATAGTTGGAATGTGCAAATGCTGCCGTGGAATAAAGAAAGGGCAAGGGGTGTGGAGAGAAAGAATAACATGTCATAATAACTTCATGTACATATGAATACCTTAGGGTCATCAACAATTTTAATAAATATTTATCAAGCTTTCTAGCCCTCCTTACAAGTAGGCAAGGGCTGTTGTAGTGTTTTTATAGGAGGGCATGCTGAGCCAGTGAAAAGTTAGATTAGTTGAACTCATGCTGTTTTTAGCAGAGGCTAATCTAAGCCTTCCAAAAGATCTGTCCAAAACAGAAGGTATGCTGTACAGACAAGAGTAGTAACACTATATACAGTAGTATTTCATTTCAAAGTATATTGTGTAGAAACACAACAGGTACATTTACAGTACTTACCATCACTCAGGACCTGGATGTCTCTCATATTATCTTAGTATCTGATAATATTATTACATTTATTACATCCTATTAATTCAAGAAGTATCACTTAACAGACATTCACTGTACTTTCATATTTAATGTGTCCTGGTTTCAGCTGGGATAGAGTTAGTTTTCTTCTTGGTAGCTAGTACAGTGCCGTGTTTGGGCTATGATGTGAGAACAATGTTAATAGGACACTGATGTTTTTAGTTGTTGCTGGGTAATGTTTATACTAAGATCAAGGACTTTTTGGTTTCTTGGGCCCTGCCAGCAAGAGGGCTGGAGGGGGACGTGAAATTGGGAAGGGACACAGCCAGGAAAAGTGACCCGAACTAGCCATAGGGATATTCCATAGCATATGACGTCATGCTGAGTATATAAACTGGGGGAAGAAGAAGGAAGGAGGGGGACATTCGGCATTATGGCATTTGTCTTCCCAAGTCACTGTTATGTGCAATGGAGCCCGGCTTTCCTGGAGATGGCTGGACACCTGCCTGCCGGTGGGAAGTAGTGAATGGATTCCTTGCTTTCCTTTGCTTTGCTTGTGTGTGTGGCTGCTGCTTTACCTATTAAATTGTTCTTATCTCAACCCTTGAGTTTTATATTCCATTCTGATTCTCCTCCCCATTCCTCTGGGTGAGGGGGAGTGAGCAAGCGGCTGCGTGGGGCTTGGTTGCTGGCCAGGGTTGAACCACAGCATAATGGAACGAAGCACATCCATACATGCAGCTGCAATAACCTAACCTTCTCAATTAACTTTGTGCTGGCTGAATAGCATCAAGTCAGCTTAGTCTGAATGCCTGTGGAATTCTACCTGTGCAGGAGAAATCTCTCATATGGTGCCTAGTAGGTGGAAGCAGCTGTACGCCCTCCTGAAACAGCTCTTCCATCACAGCTGAGTTCCCTGCACTGGGGGGTGAAGAAGAGAGGAACCAGAGAAGAAAAGAAGGCAGCGGCTCAAAAATTTGGTTCCCTGCGAAAGTCCTTCCTCTCCTCACCTTTCCCAGTGCCTCGACTTCGGAAAAAATGTTCAGTAAAAGAAATGTGGGAGAACATAGTTTTCTATATTTTCAAACAGGCTGGGAGCTAGTAACTTCTTTTTCTCCTCCTTTTCCCAGGAATTAAGCTTTTATGATTTTAACTATTAAAAAATCCCAGAAGACGAGAAGGAAAGCTCTCTTCTGAAAACATAGCAGTAATTCACTTGGGAAACAACATACTGACACTGTTCATCTTTCCAGGAGCCTCTGGGAACACTCCTTTTCTAGCTCACTTCAGCTGCAGTTAATTATCATAAAATTCTGAAGAAAGAAGGAAGAGGGGAGAGAGACAGACATTTTCTTACCTTGCCCTTATATAAAATGTTAGAGATGGGACATACAACACAAGCTGTTCCAGCACCAAACATCTCCTTTACTCTGCCCTCTTCCAAGGCAGTTGTCAGGTCACTCATGGTGATATATCGCTCAGACACTTTAAATTCTCCCTGCACAAGAAGAATCAACCACAAAAATTGTAAAAAGTTTAAAAATGGTTTGTGTTTTTGTTTTCCATGTTTAACATCTCTAATAGAACTACTAGTCTAATGGCAATCAGTCAAGTTTTGGCTGTAATCATGTGATTTTTTCAAACCCTACAGTATCACACAAGACAGACTCTAATCGAAAGAATTACCATCAAGGAAGCCAGTGGTTTGTCAGATAAAATGCTGATGATTAAGTGGGACTTCCCTCTGATTTGGTACAGAATATCAATATTGCATTAGGGAATAACACAGCAGAATTTGTCATTGGTTATGTGACACAGGATCTAACTACTCATGGTCTCCAGCATGCTAGAATTTGTAAAAAAATTACTCAGTTATGTCAAGAGAGCTTTGCATTCCACTATCAAACAATTCCTAAGTAGAACACATTCTGTTAATTCCACCTGCAATGCCAACTAGATGTGATATATTTCTTTAATCTCTGGTGAAATTTCACACTGTAGCCTGCACACGGTTGTCACATAGAAAAATTAACTGTACTGCAAGTATGACTAAAGCAATTCACATTGGACAGTTTTAACATAGGGAGTGTTTTTCCTTCTACAAGTGTTGAAGAATGCATAGCAACTGATTGAACACATAGCAACTGATTGAGGGGATGTGTTTGAAGAAGAAAAATAAACATCGAACTGAAATTTTCATTCCACAGATTTATGTGGACTTCATTGTCCTATCAGGCCAAACTAAAGCTTAGTCCTTGTTTTACATGCAAGCTTTTTAATATGAAACAGAAGAAAACATGATTAGCTCTGGACAGGAGAGTATTTGGAAAGCGAGGCAGGGATACCATGTAAGTAGGCTTTCAGATAGGTTAGGGAATAGAAGTCAGGAAAAAGAGAACAACCTTTGTAGAGTAGAAGACACCTAATTATTCAAAAAGATCAAGATGAGAGTCTGGTATCTCACAAACAAGCCCCCCTCCCCCCAGGTGGGACTGAGAAGTGTGCATGTGTATCTGCACTAGGGGAATACCAATACGTATAAAGACACACAAGAGCTCAGCACAGGTCAACAAGTGGCACACGTGCACCACGAAGTACATGCCTAGCTCTCTTCATTGCAAGTTAAGACTTCAGTGATATAACTGTGAACTGTATTTCAGGAAGTCTTGGAAGCTGAGAGTTAATACCAGGGGAAAAGCATAATACATGCCTGTGTTATTCCTGTTACTCCTCCCTAAATATAACCTGGCCAAAACCAGGAGACAGGATACTGGGCTTGATGAGCCTTTGACTGTACAGTATTCTTACCCAAGCCACAATAAAACCTTTGAATAAAGTACAGGCAGAGTGAACAGCTTGCTGCATTTGAGATATGAGGTAGTCCCAAGTGTCTGAATAAGTTCTTGGATGGTTACATCACAGAACTGGAATCTGGAAGCAGACAGATGACTTCAAGACTCTGGCTGGATTTTAGGCTGCATGCTAGTTATTAGAAAGAAAGGTGGAGCCATGGGAACTAAGTAGAGAAATAGTGTGCTGATGACTGAAGTATAGCTGTGATCACACATGGTAATTGTTTGTTTCCTTGCTTTAAGTTGCTGGTACCAGTGGATTTAATGAGAATTTCCATGTAAAATTCTACACAGAGCTATTTTAACAAGTTTGATATTGTTCTGTGTGACAGGTGTGGGTATTCTGATGATGTTGCTGAGAATTTATGAATTAACATGCCATTAGTTCCCATTTTAGGTTAAGGGATTTCAGTACTTAAAGGGGGCTTATAAGAAAGACGGGGACAAACTTTTTAGCAAGACCTGTTGCGATAGGACATGGGATAATGGTTTTAAGCTAAAAGAGGGTAGATTTAGACTAGATATAAGGAATACATTTTTATTGGTGAGAGTGGTGAAACACTGAAACAGGATGCCCATAGAGGTGGTAGATGCCTCATTCCTGGGAACATCCAAGGTCAGGTTGGACTGGGCTCTAAGCAACCTATCTAGTGGAAGATGCCCCTGCTCATTGCAGCGGGGGTTGGACTAGATGACCTTTAAAGGTAACTTCCAAGCCAAAAACACAAGTCAAACCGATTCTGTGATTCGATGATCTGACCAGCTCAGTTGAACTTCAAGATACTGAACACCAGGAATGCTTACTTTCATCTATGTTATAACATGATAGTTGAAACCATTACTGCCAAGGTCAAAACACTCACCCAATTACGTGCCAAATCCAAAATGCTTTGTCTTGTCACTCCTGGAAGGATGATGCCATCTAAAGGTGGCGTTGCCAGTTCATTTTCTGTCAAACACAAAAGAAATAGAAAGACTGGTTGAAAAACAAACAAAGAAACAAAAAAATGTTTACTCATATTACACCTAACGTGAAAATTAAAAAGAAGTGGAATGATATCAGTAATGTTTCCTACCCTCTAAGAACACAAGTTACACAGATTCAATTACAATAAGTTGCTGCTGATTGTTTGGAACATTTTGAGTATACTTCAGTGGGTGGGGAAGAAACATGTTTAACACACTAATAAACATATGGCTAAAGCCTAGTAGTAGGTTTTACTTCTCTGTGTATTATGGATTTGCTGTATAACTACTGGGAACCACCAAATAGTTCAGTCTTCAAATTCAGAGTAGACAGGCACAAGGGAAAGCCATGCCTAATAATCCCAGGGCATATCATGACCTTCCCTGAACTGCTTTACTTCACTTAGCAATATGGGGTTCAATATACCTACCTCATAGTGTGAATATGAAACATCTATGAGATATTTTGAGGCCCATTTACTGAAGAAGAAAAGCAGTGGAAACCTTGCCAAATGCATCTTGAGAGGAGACTTCCTTAATCATCCTTTGTCTTCATCTAGACATCCTTCCCACCCCACACCCCCAATTTTCTCTTTACACAGAAAGAGCACTCCTAATAAAATTCCAAAAGCACCAACAATACAAATCATTCAACTAGTCTGGTTTGTTAGCTTGTTTTTCTTGTTTGCTCTTGAAAAAGAGCATTAGATACATGTTCATCTAATGTAACTAATGAAATGGTAGCTAAATGGTAATCCATACTTACTAAATACTCAAATTACAACACAGAAGTTTGTATGTAGTCTTTATTCTTCCATCTGACCTTTGCAGCAAATCAGAGTTAATCTTTTTATTTTAAACCATCACTTTTACTTTAAACCATCTTGTAGCATACTCAGCAGTTCCTATTATCAGAGAATACTGAGCATTTACTCTTTCAGGCAGCCAGGCTCTTTTAACAGTCTCAAATTTCCACTGAGAAGTGAAGACCTCCACAATCTTCCAGTAATACTCTTCATAATTTCTTTTCTAATAATATTCTCTTCCCAGTGAGAGTCCATCATCTTTCTTGATGTTATAAGGATACTACCCTGATCATTAAATCCACAAACCATTAAGACTTTTGATTCATTTTTGCCTAGGTCACATTAAAGAACAAGATATGTATCTTCATGTTTTTATTATGTCCCTTTCTGCCTACCTGCAAAAAATCACTGAATCCAGGGCTCCATTTGAAACAGACTCAAAGGAAACACTGTCTCAAAAATATTTCTGTAGGTCCTGTGAAAACTTGCAGCTGGGTAGAAGACAGAAACACGGTATTCATCCTTGGGCTGTGAGAGCAGGTTGAGCTCAGCTGCTTAATACTCTCTTTTCAGCAGTCAGCTAGATAATTCTGTGCAAAAATACTGCCTGCCAGCCAGTGCATACAGTGCTCCAGACTGGCGACAGCATGGGCTCTCTCCCACTCTGCAAGAGGGGACTTTGGGAGCTGGGGTGGCATAGGGGAAGTGGAGGATAAATAAATGGAATTACTTGTTGAATCTGCTGCTCGCTGTCCATTCTCTCAAGAAATGTCTGTTACTTCTTAATGCAGCCATCTCTGGATTTATTCATTCAGACTAGGAGTTTTTCCTGCCTATGCTTCCATGTTCCGTTTATGAGGATCTATACATACATAAGTAATAGATGTAAACTGCCATGCCAAAATGTATTTTAAAAGCTGCCCTAGAACAGGCTATACATTCTGCTCTCGTCTGACTCACCAATAGTGCTATTCCCTAACCTGGACTCCTAAGTACAGCAGTGATCTCTTCTTTCTCACACAGTCAGGAACAATAGCTTTCCTTTTCTGAGTCTGTCTAGCACCACTCCTAATCATGATGCATGCCTGGTCCTAATTCTGGCACAGCTATCAAAGGAAGAGGACTTAAAAACTTTTCATAAGCCACAGGACTCATCTGAACATCTGAAAACCTGATGTTCTGCATTTGTGACCAAGTTATATACAAGTGCTCCCCTTTCTCTAACAGAAAACCTCAAATAACATGGACCTTAATACCAAAGATTGTGACTACCCACCAGATAATGTCCTCTATTTGGTGATGTTGCAACATATCTTGGCCAGAACCTGTCTAAGGTCAAAAACTGTGGTGGTTTGACCTTAGCTGGATGCCAGTTGCCCATCAAGCTGTTCTAACACTCCCCTCCTCAGCAGGATAGTGGGGGAGAAAATAAGATGGAAAACCAAATTTGTGGGTCAAGACAAAGGCCGTTTAATAAAGCAACAGCAAAGGTCACATACAGAAGCAAAGGAAAACAAAAGATGTTACTCTCCACTTCCCATCAGCAGGTGATGTTTGGCCATAGGGACATAGGGCTTCAGCAGGCTGTTAATGTTGCTCCAGAAGAGAAATGTCATAAATAATGAATGCCTCCCCTTTGTCCTCCTTTCTCTCAGCTTTTACTGCTGAGCAGGCATCACATGGTATGGGATATCCCTTTGGTCAGTTTGGGTCAGCTGTCCTGGCTATGTCCCTTCCCAAGATCTTGCCCACCCCCAGCTTAGTGGTGAGGGAGGGGGGAATGCTGGAGAAACAGCCTTCATGCTGTGTGAGAACTGCTCAGCAGGAGCTAAAACACTGGTGTGGTATCAACACCTTTCTAGCTACCAGTACAATGCACAGCCCTATGAGGGCTGCTGTGGGGAAAATTAACTCCATCTCAGCCAGACCAATACAACAACGTATATTAATTGATTTGAGCTAGTTTGAAAAGTTACCAGGCCAAACCAGCCATCAAACAGCACTGAGCTGACAGGACATGGGAGTCTCGAAGCATTTTGAACAGCCTGCTCTGTAGAATTTTGTCAAGTATACATACGATGCCTACCAGCCTGGGGCCGCCCAAGGAACATCTGCTGCCCTGATATGCGGCACAGACGATAACACTATACAACACAGCATGCCAGAAAGCTCATCTTCTCTGTGAATTGATGCCAAACCAGGCTCCATATGACATCAGTTTGTCCATCTCCAAAAAAACAGACTGTGAGCTCACAGACTCCATTTGCCTCCCGAATAATTTTGATGGGCTAGAAGCCTTAAAATGTATAGTAGCAAAAAGGGGGGGAAAGACATTTGAAGGAAAACGTCAGGGTTTCTCTTCAGTGCTCCATTAAACTAGCCATGGTATAGGCATGCTGTAACAGTGGAACCCCATCAGAGTGTTTAAAGGGATTTTTAAAATGAGGTCTTGCATATTACACAGCTTCAATTTTTACATACCTGTGTTTATGAACAAGTAGCAGATAAGATTCCAAATATGGGATGCGCTCAGCACTAATCACACCATAACAGTGCTCAGAAATTCACTAAAATATATTTTACCAAAATGATAACAAAATGATTCCAAGAGAACTTAAGGTCAAGGAGACCCCAGGAAACCCTGATTTCACCATTATTAACAGCTGACTTCCTCTCCCAGTTGTTGTTTTGAACCTTTCTATTTCTTCCTCCTTATTTCCCCAAGGCTTTTCTTCTCCTCTCCCCTCATGCAATCACTCTGTCTTTGTGTCTCTGTCAATTTACTTTCCTCAGTTTCTTTCCCTTCCTTCTCTTTGTCTGCCTCCTCATTCATTTGCTGCTCTCCCCTCCTTGCTATTGCTATGGCTTTCTATAAGAGCAGAAGGTACAATCCTTATTTTCTTAGTAGTACAAGATACTTCTGCAGCTCAAATAATCCTCCACCTACAGAATGTTAAGCAAACTTGCCTGTTATTTAACCTGACTGTTCCAGAGAATCTTTTACCATAATTATTTTTTTAATTTATGTAAGGTATTTTGAAGTGGGCACTATTAATTCCCATTTAAATAACAGGAAAAAATACTAGGTGATGCCTGAATGCTATTCACAATGCCTCAACATTAAAGCTACAAGTAGAACTGAGATGGCTTCAAATTATTCTGAAGAAACTGAGCTTTCGAAAGTGCACACAGATTTCATAGTTAGCAACCTTCAGGCTGGACATATGTTTAAATTTTAAGGTTTTCCATAAAGTCAAGCCTATATTCTAGGCAGCAGAACAGACATTCTTGAAGGAAACTAGTTTCAATGTTAACAGCTTCTTGGGACTGTTATGTGCTCTGAAGAGGCAAGTGGAATGGACTGGTGACCAAAATTCTCACTTTGTGAACATAAACTGTAAACAGTATTTGATGAATGAAATACAACACTCCTGTATTCATGCAACAGCAGAGATCCAGATTTGGGCATATTCTAAGCCTCAGCCACAGCAGCAGTGGGCATATAAAAGCAGCATAGAGCATGTCATGTTACTTTACCAGAAATTGAGTAGTTTCCTCCCCTACTCCTTCCTCCATGTTACAACCAAAACATTTTTCCAGGCTCCTCCTGCTGCCCAAGGCAATGTGTCATGTTTAGTCACTAATGCTATAACTGAAAATCAGCAGCAAAGGCGTTCAAGAAAAGCCTGCTCTCATGGGAAGCATAGATGTCCTTTAGCTAGGCTTTGCTGGGCTGAGTCTTTGATTTGTTATAAACCAAGGAGAGCAGTTCGGACTACTCCGAAGTGACCTCTGAACACACAAAGGGCTTCTTCTTCTTCATGAAGACCTGCAATTTCTGCCTCGCTGTTTTTATGTTAGCTCCCTCTCTCAGCTGCAGAATTTGCATAACAAAACAAAACCACAGCCTAAGTAAGTATCCTTTGTGAAGCGACAGTAATGGCAAACACTTTTTAAATTACAATGTAAAGCCGTAGGCAGGTATGGGATGACACACTTTGGCAGCAAGAGTGATTCTCAACCAAAGATATCATAAATTAAGCATTAATCAACACACCAGGAGACAGCAAAGTGCTCCGATGATGCTAATGACCATGTCGTGTGAAATGGCAGGTTTGCTAGTACACAGTTAGCTTGGGTAGCATGAATTACAAGTTGTTTGCTACGGCCACCTCACAATAGTACTATTCAGTAATGCACTGGTAACACAGTGACTGGCAGATCTTTGGAACAGTACGGTGCTGCAGCTGGATAATTCCAGCATATTCCTGGTTTAAGTACAATGAGAACATTGAATTCTAATTATGTCCCCCCGCTTCAGTGTCCTTTCCCTGGGCCGAATGAGCCAAAATCTATTTTTGTGTCTCTCCAGTGAAGTTATACAACGCATGAATTTGACCATCTAGCTACACTGGCAAATCTACTGCTGCTATAACAACAAGATTTCCCATATTTATAGTTTCATTCACAAGACTGCACAGACTCATTCAACACTGAGAGAGTGTCACCCCTCTTATAAAAGAGGCAAAGATTTTGCAGAAGAACAGATAACAAAACTGGAGATGGGAGTCAGGATTCCCATTACCCTACGTTATGCAAACAACACTGCTGTCCCCACAGAATATTGCCTCTGTACTGCAGCTAAGCACTGTCAGAAAAATGTCAATTTTCAAGGGTACCCACAGCACTATGATGAAACCAGAGTCTGAAACCTGCATCTGCTGCCATGCAGAAGTTCAATAATGCTACATTTTCATGGAGGGCCAGCCCTCACAGAAGTCAGAAGGTGTCCTTTAATTCCACTTGCCTATACGCTGGCTCAATCCTTTAAGGACTCAGCCATGCAGTCTTCTGAACCAGTTTTCAACTGTAGCTATTACTTCTCAAGCACTGAATACTTGCATGCCCAGTGAACATTTTTGAGATACCTAAGCAGTTGGCTGCTCATTAACTAGACAGTTTTCTCATCAGAATGTACACTGCTCAGAGATGACTGTGGGAATAAAGAGGTAAAAATGGTTTCAAGAACGATGGTATACCTTCAAAGCATCATTTGAGCATTAGTGATGCAGAATGCTGACTGACATGTTTCTCTCTGCCTCCACTGGACAGAACTTCAAATTCTTCAAAGAAAGAGCAGCGTTCTTCATCGGTTGGATGCAGAAATACTTTTGATTATGCTTCAGGAACACTTGACTTGCCAGAAAGTGATGATGGGAACCACACATGCCCAAAGCCACAGAGTTTGAAGAGTTACACAGCCATAAGGTGTTTTCAGTATGTCTGCATTGTTTCTGACCCAACACCTCCTTCAAGACCAAGCATGCTGCTAGAGTTGACGCCAAACCTGTAGTGTGACCTTGTGCATGGCTAGACCATACCCTTATGAGCACGTGGACTGGCCCAGCAGTGTCGTATATTATCAGTAGGCAGTACTGACAACTGCTCCAGAATCTCCTCTTTCACAATGGTATAACTGTCACTTACGAGTTTTCAGAAAAGAACAGGCATTTCCTTTGTTACATAATCTTCATTAAAAAGCTTATGACCTGCACTCTAATAATCATTTTGTGGATTACAGTCCCAGCTGCCTACTCTGTTAAAATTTTCATGTTCTGTGTTACTATACCTCCATCTTCATTTATCCAGTAGAGAAACAGATTCATTGTTCCAACTTCAGTTATTTGGTGATCTTCTCCATAGAGCCACAAAACCTGCTGACAGCCTAACTCCAGGGCTTCTTGCTGGGCATAAATAGAAGAACCATAATTCCTTCAGAAACAAAAAGAAATATCAAACAGTTATGAATATCTGCTTAGGTATTTTCTGATTTCTGTGTGAGGTTTTGTGCACATCTACCTCACAAGCAAGTTCTCTGCACAGTCATTGGTTATCCCTGGAATATTTCATTGGAAGTACTCTACTAGCATTTTACTACATCATTTGTATCTACAATCCAAAAACTTTGAAGGGCTGAACAGCATCAACAGCTCAAATGTATCCATCCAAATTGTCTTCAAATTATCTCTTGTTCTGTTTTCTGGACATTCTAATCATTGCAATTAGACACCTTACGAAAGCTTTTATCTTTATTTAGCAGTTGGCATCCTGGAGAGAGCAGCAATTCCTATCCAGCTCATGCTTTTAAAAAAAGCAAAATAAACCCATCCACCTCATCCCATATATGTCAGATGAACAGATGGGTCATATAAGTCAGATGAACCTCTTGGAACACAAAAATCACCAAAGATGAGTTGTTTCTTTTATAGTGAAAGATATTCACAGAACTAGTAGCTTCAGGAGCTGCAGATGGGCCTTGATGAATTCCACACCCTTGAGGAGCAATTTTTCCCTAAAATGCTGCCTAGAACCTGACTGAATAATATGTTTACTTTGTAGATGCTTTGAGGAGGGAGGGGAAACCCTTTGCTTCCGATGTTAAAACAACCATGAAGACCCAAAGTCAGCAGCTCCAAAGTGCTGGCCACACTGGAGTTGGAGTTCTCACCCCTGGGCACAAACCAAGTCAGTAGTGACTCCGGACTATTCCTTTTTTCACAGATGATGTATGAAGGATGCACAGGAAACAATTAATATATTCCTAAAACTTAGCAAAAACTCCACACACAAAAAAAAAAAAAAAAAAAGAAGAGCAAAGGTCTCAGAACATCAGACTGAACGAAGGAAAGCCATTTTCTTGCCCTTTGATTATTTTACTTGTTCAGTTGAGCACCACTTGACAACTACTAACTTCCTGCCTAGAAAAAACTCCCAGGTAGAGAAATAAGCTTCATTTAAACCAAAGAACAAGGATGTATAATTGAGTCATTTATTTAGCCAGATCCAAGTTGCTTGCTCCAGTCAAGTCCTAAGCAACTTCACCCAAGTCAAGTACTTGGACATTAAGAATTATGTCTCTACCTAACTTGTGCTTGGGCCTAGTTCAGCAGAAAACTGCCAGACTGTGTTGAAGTCGATGCAGATAATTGTCTCATGCTTTCCCTTACACACCCACACCCTCCTAGCTAACTGCAGATGGCTTGTCAAGACAGTCTGCCGAGGAAGGAGGTCAGCAGTCAGTGCTGCCCACTGCCCTGTTGGCAGCAGGCTGCTATACTGAACGATGCATCGAAGAAGTGATATCTTTAGGGTCAACTTCTGCAAGGGGAACAGGCGAAGTATTTCATGGACACCTTTTGGGTTCAGCTCCTCAGCTTGAGATGCGGCAACATTGCATAAATATATTTGCAAAGTACAGTTTAGAAATTGTTATAGTACATTGTTTAACTGCTACATTTAATACCTCTACTGCTAGATTAGATACTTCACTTAAAAACAAATCTCTTTTGTGAGCTATGTAGAAGATGCAGAATTATGTTTTCTTACCCTCCGAGTTTGCAGTCCCCTGTTCCTCCTTTCCAGGCTCTTACATATTTTGGATCTGCCCATAAGGATATTGGATTAAAGCTTCCACTTGAAAAGTAAGGGCCCACAGGGCTCAGTATGACATACAGTAGGGCTTTAGTTGGCTTCTTCACTCCAAGGGATGGCTGAAAATACGGAATGTAAACGAATCAAAAGTTACTGGTATATACTTCACTCCAAACCCCGGATGCTGCACAATTAGCTTTTGAAACACTAGTTTCAGAACTGCAGCATGAGAGTGCTTTTACCAGAAAAATGCAAAGTGCTGCAATGAAAAGAAAATATTTATATAACTTTCCCGCTATTCAAGGAACATAACAACCCATATTGTCACCATTCACTTACAGCTGTTGAATTTACCTATATATTATTGAAATCTTCTCAAACAGTTTCAAGATTTTGAGAATTCAGAAATTAGCTTAACAAGACACTAAGTAAGTACATGAATTAATCACAGCAGAAGCCTGCAAAGCCTTCTGGGAGGAGGAGTGGCAAGGACCACTGCTAGCAGTAACAGCAGTGGAGGAACCACTGTCAGCTGCACTAGTGATGAGAATTAGCCAATGGCACTTAGAACTGGCAGTGGCAGAGTTGAGTTCTGGCTCTGTGAACGGCTGTGTGACAAGCTAAGATGGTTTGCCTGCTGGAAATGGTTCACACCATTGCACAGGAAATAACCTGGGATGTGTCACTTCACACACACACCCCCTCCCTGAGAGATGGCTTCCCACACTTCATGTCATCACCATCAATACTTAAAGGTGGAGGCGAAAAGTCTGGCACCGGGCAAAGTCTGAATCCTGTGGTAGGAGACTCGGTTTAACTATACAATTAAAGCTCAGGACTGACCACAGAACCGCAGAATGATTAAGGTTGGAAGGCACCACTGGAGATCACTTTGCCCAACGCCCCTGCTCAAGCAGGGCTACGTACAGCTGGTTGCCCATGATTCTTGGGATCTTCTACGCAACTGAATGGGTTAATATCTTGTCTCCACTCAGAGAAACCAGACTTGTAAAAAGAACAAGCTCATCTTTGGTGTCTAAGATTAGGTCTCCACTGAAAAAAAGTTATTGAACTTAAATCTTTAGGACCAAAGGTCTAATGAAAAGGCTGCACAAAGCACATGAAGCTAAACTGGGAAGTGGGAGGGAAAGTCATAGCGTCATATGGAACTACTAGAAAATTCAAACAAGCCTTCCTCAGGTCCTGAAAAGTTTCTTTTGATTTCTGTCTACTTTAATCCTTCAGCAAAGCTTCTAACAAGATTAATTAAAAGAGAGCTTGATATTTTTCCTGATTCTTACATGATCAATCAAAAGATTGTGCTGACTGGGTTTCCTAATTGTGCTGATTCATAAAAGATTAGCAGGACATGCAAAGCAAAAACAACATATGACATAGCAGAAAGGCCAGGTATGTCGGCTAACGTGAAACAAAGCTCAAGAGCAAAAGAATTCCCAAAATCAAAAACAACGTGGGAAAATTAAAATTTTAATATTAATACTTTGCAGTCACTGAGTGGAGACCCTTCCCACCTGAAAGAAAATCTGCAACTAGTGTACAAGCATCAAATTCATGGAGTCCTAAAACACATATGAAATGCATAATGCTCATATATAACTACTTAAAGATATGGATATTGCAGAAGAGTAACTTGCCTAGTTGGGAACTATACATTCTTTAGCTTCCTTACCCTATGTTCTACCATCATAGGTTTCCATCTTGCCACTGCTAAAAAAACCCCACGCTTAAAGGTTTAATTAAAATACATTCCCTGTTTCTTAATTCCCTTTATAAATACTATTGGTTTGACTCACACCCACGTGAAACTCAGAGAGTACACACTAATACCTAGATGCTAAGGAGCCACTTATAAACTCAGGTTTATCTGGGTTCAAGGATAAACTGACACAAGAACTTGTTCTTAGTTCCATCAGAAGTGACTCTCAGAAGACCCATCTTAACTGACTGAGTAGAATCTTCCAAAATCTCCTCACTAAGGTCAGGATGGAGGTATGAGATGAAATCAAAAAAATCTACACAGCAAATTTCTGTTCCCTCACATTTTTTCCGGATTATTAGTATTTTAAAGGCATACATTACCATGTCACAAATTATTATCCTTTTAATACGGAACCAAAGATAAAACCTAAACGTTGCCATTACCACTCGGAATAGCTGTGCCAGTTTACTTTCTGTGCTCTGAATCAATGTGTCCACTAGGTGGCGCTGCGGCCAACAGAAATTTTGAAGCGGCGCTACAGGCGACCAACGCAAAAGAAAACGCGTAAAATATTTGCCCCTGACCCGTAATACTGTTATCTAGTGACTGCTGCGTATTTCTCTTTATGGATGGAAGGTTTTGCCTCATGCTTAAATACACAAAAGTTAAAAGGGGAAAAAAACGTTTCACACCTCAGTTCCAATTAGGGTAGGACGGATATACAGGCTGGCAGCTGTCGAGTACGGGACCCACTCCTTTTCCACTTCCACAAGCTTCCGGATGCACTCTAACAGCTCATTCTGGTCAAAAGACTGAGAAGGAAAAGCAAAGGGAGAAAAGAAAATGGAGAAATACAGCCTGAGCCTCTGTGCTGTTTGCAGATCCATACGCTAAGGGGAACATTTCATCACCATATGTAAGAGTGACAGTCCATAGGGGTTCATAGGACTACATCATCATCCTTGAGTTCATTTCTTATGGAATTTAAGATCCCACGGTCTTTGACACTGTGCCTTTTTATACAGTATGGTGAATGCCCTCCTTCTGCTACAAAGTATCCTCCTGCGATAGCAAAAAGGGGCCATCAACCCTTCTTGCCTCCAAAGCACACCGAGAGAACTCTGTGCAGCCACCACCTTCACTTTGGCACGCTGCAAGCTATGGCACCACCTCTTTCACAGAAGAGTGCTGTGGGTTATAACTCCAAGGGGCCCACCAAGTCTCCCACTTTTACAAAGCTGCAAAGTTCTTACAGTAATAAAACTAGTAAGTGCAGGAAGAAATTCACTGGCCAATATACAACTGCTGAAAGCAGTGTTAAGTTGCTAGCGACACCAGAAATGAAGGCGTTCAGAGGCTGAAGGACTTAACTGAAGTAGAAAGAAGGAATAACATTAGCGCCAGAACAATTTCATTAGCTGTCTGCATGCAAATACCTGCAGAACAGCATTCATCCCTCAGAAACAGACTGTGTACATCTGAGGCAGCAGGGAGGCAACCAAGAAAGCAAAACACTGTTGTGATTGAAAAGAAAAACACATTTCAAACAGTTCACTGCAGAAGATCTCTTGAGAACGTTTAACTGAACTATTGAAGAGTTAGGGTGTTTGATAATTGTTATGTTACTGTAAAGTTTCAGAGAATTGCACTCTGAAAATGAAAATTTGCTCTGACTTAAGGAGAATAAGGTGCCTTGGCTACATACTGGCAGAGTTGCTCGTCTTGCTGATCGTGCCATCCTGTCCATGTTGAGGGTTGGCCGGAACAGGCGGATTTTACCATCTACTCCTCGGTAAGCCTTCATTCCTTCAAACAACTACCAAGCCAAAAAGGAGGGAAAAGAAATCAAATAATAATTGAGACATGTTATCCCATGGTGATCAGTGTAAAAGCAGAACACACCCTTTGGAAATAGAACTTCACTTTCCTGCTAACTAGTTAATCCTTGCAACAGGCTCCTGTTGAGGTAGTATCATGAAGTTTATTCTACAAAGACAACCTGCCTATGCTTCAGATACATCTTTCTCTGTCAAGGGACTTAAAGATAACCAATTATTTTCATCATTTGGTTACAGCAATTAAAATTTGTAGCATGTGTTTAACTTAACTATTCCCTCACATCCTGACTTATACCTAAGGCTGTGCCAAAACAGTATTCTCCATTACAGAAAAGTTCTATAGAATTTAATTATATGTTAAGCATTTTTAGGGCTCTGTCCAAAACACATTTCGGTAGGAAGCATGGAATAACATAATCAAAGGAACTCTGTGGCAGTTCTTGCTGTAGCTGTAGCAAAACCTTTGTCACTTATTTCCCCCATGTACCCCTACAAAGTGGAAGGGGGTTTAACTAGCTTGAGAGACAATGCATCAGCCTTATGCTAGAGGAATAATGCATAAAAATATTTTATCTATACTTTACAGGAAACAAATCAGTCATAATTATCCTACAAAACTGCAGAATCCGGATGACTGGTGTTGACAATCAGTTTCCAAGAAACCTTTATCCCATCAGTGCCCTCCCAGTAGAGTGCTCTACAGCATCTCCTAACCACAGCAAAAAACATATGCCCACAAAATGGCCATAGTTATTTTCAGTTACAGATTGATACTTTCCAGTTATAGTTATAAACAAAACCCCACAACTATTATATAAGCTCACATTAATATATACACAGGTATTATTTAGATTAAATATTAAAGGATCACTTATGCCTATAGACAAGAGTTCAGATTTTTAGAATTTATTTCCTGAAGCATTTCCTTGTAAATTAAATTTCAATATTAAGTTCTATGAATATAACTGCATCACTGCTGTTACTCCCCCTAGGCTTCTCCTCTTGACTGTTCCAAAAAAAGTAAATGGCTGGAAATACATTCTATGTGGTTGGAAGTCTACATATGAAGTTTTTTTACTTGGGAAATAGAATCCTGTATTTTAGTAGAATATTCAAGGTTTCATTATTATTAAATTCTACAACATTTTCCCATAAGGATCAGTGAAATACAATGTTTAGAAAACTTTTGTGCAGTCCCATGACAGAGCTAGGTCCTTCCACATGACAAATTTTAATTGAGTTGTAGCTGGGTTGCAGGAATCCCAGCAATTTTCCTTAGGCTACATGCCAACTATGTAGCAGAACCAGAATCAGAACCCAAAACATTTTGCCTTCAGAATTTATTTTACTCCTATAGCAATGCCAACGTTATTAAAAGCTTTGTTTGCAGTTTTGAGAAAGAAACTGTTCCTAGGATAGACATTGTAGCTACAAGAAAAAAATTCTATCTTTATAAAGGATGGCATTGCTGGTGACATGTCTGGTAACTTTGGTATGATTTTTCTTGGGCCAGTTACTAAGACCACACTTCTGTAAAGCTACTTTCTTGTCACAGAACAGTTGTTTCCCCCCACCCTTCTCCCAAACACATTCACAGGACTTTTAATGAGAGGGAAGAGGAAGGGAAGTTACTACTCAGATTTGATCAATGGTTTGAGAAAAGTAAGAATCACATCATTACTGAAACACAAAGCCTTCTCAAGAAGTTAAATCTTTTTTCTCCAAAAAGAAATACTTTTAACCTTCCAGAGCTCAGTAAAACCTTTCACTTATTAAAAAGGGAGACAGTGATGTGTTCCAGAAATGCTCAACTTGAATAAAAGCAACTGCTGTGGTTGCTTGATGGTTGGTTGCTACAGTGGTGTGCAAATGGTATTATCTGACATGTGTACATCACAGGAGCTGGATCTGGAGTTCATCAGATCCAGACTATCACACTGCATCATGGAGGGCAAGGAGAAAGGGGAGGGAATGCCAAATTCATCATTTTTATTATACCCACTGTGTATTCATTGAGCCACAGCATTGGCACCAGATTCTCCTCTGTCTGTCCTCTTGGCTAGAGGAAACGTGATGCAATAAGGGTAAAAGAATGAAAAAAAATGGAAAAAAAAAATAAGAGCATATTCAGATTAGCAATGATTTCACACTGGGCCAGAGGCCGAGCATTAAAGTAATATGCTACTAAGAGTGAAATACAGATTTGGGACTCCAGCGTGGTTTCTTACTTCTTGGGCAGATCAAGAGCTGCAGCCTTGGTCACAGGGGCCTGCTGTTAATTGACATAGGACCTTTGGAGGCTTGATGACTACATGGGGAAAAAACAGCAATAACAAAAAATGGTGAAGGCAGGAGCTCAGGGACTGCAAGAAGGGAAAAACTCGATTCTTCCCTTATACCAGTGGTTTAAAAACCTATAAAGAAAAAAAAATCATTAAAGAAGCACAAGCAACTCCAGCAACTTCAGCGAGCACACTCCCACCTACCCAGAAGTGGGGGGAGAAGCAGGCTTCCATTTCAGCATGTGCCCTACCGTGGCTCTCACACAGATGTGAGTATGGCCAAAGCTGCTCTGGAGACACAAAAGGCATCTTTAGACAGTAAGCAGCTAAGCACAGAAACTGTTAACCACGCTGGTTTCCGACTTAACATTTCCCTTTCCAAAGTTCCTTGCTGATTATTCTCTGCTTAAATACACTTGTATATGCTGAATGCACCAGACCTAGCTGAGAGCTCTCCAGACTTTTTTGGAGTTGCAAACAAGCGTCTGTCTAATCTGTCCTGCAATCCAAGCTATGAACCTTTTAAACGGCTTAAAATAACTTTCACAAAGTGCATGTTCAGTCCCCAGATCAAAGCCACTCTTGGAATCTCATGCGGTCTGATCCAGTGCTTCAGTAAGTTACATCTGAGACAGTAACTGGACCAATCCACCAGCAGCAAACTAGAATGCTTTCTCAAATTCATGTGTCACCACCTTCACTACACTAGAAAGGTAAGTGAGCTGGAATCCACAGGCCAGAGTTGGTTCTGAGTTATACTAACATAAACATGACTCTCTTGTAAATAATGGAATTATTCTGGAAGGACATCAGTTAAGAAAACAAAATGTAACTCAGTACTAATAAACTTAAGACAGTAATAGTCCTTGTATTACAAAGCTATGGCTTCAAGAGCTAATGAAACAAAACAGCACTTTCCAAATCAATTCAGTACTCACTTCGATGGCATAATGCAGAGATGAGGAGGCTGGATGCAATGAAAGGTTCTCAAGCGGCTTAATATAAGGTTTCTCCCATCCTGAAGCCAAGGACCATTCAATTGTCAGCATATTATCAGTGAACACAGTTCCAAATACCAAACCACTGGGATCTGGTTTTTCCTTGAAAGTTGTAGCTGGGGTGATAATCAAGTCTGAAGCCTGAAGGAACATAAAGACAAAATTTAAGTGTATAAAAATAATTGTCAGACTCATGTAAAAATTATTCTGCATCAGTGAACACGGACAAATGCAATATTTTATCTGTAGGGATATTTAATGACAGAATGGTTAAAGGCAGCTAACTTCTAAGTAGCTGGCAAAGTATTTGCACTGGTTATGCATACATATACACAGTGCTGCTGACACCAGAAGTAGTAAGCATATTTTAAAGCACTGTTACGTGGAGGAAGCAGTATAAGGTACAAAACCAGAGAATTAGCAGGCAAAAATTTCTTGGACATTTAGATTAATACATCTGTACAAGTTCCAGAAACACTCAATTGCTGTACCTCAGAACATAAGCTGATCATCCGAAATTAATCCCCCTCACAACTAAGTAGATACATTATGCTCATTTTCCTTTAATACATAAAACCAATGAGAGGGATCAGAGCCAGCAGTCAGCAGATTACTTCGGTCACACTAGTTTGTTCATTCACATTCATATTTTCCTAGAAAGATCCCATTAGCAAAGAAGGCTAAATGTTTCTGTGCATGATGAACTGTAGAGGCTTTCTCTTACAAGCCACGACTAGCTGCAGAAACGCAACATAGTTTTTTGCACTGGTTTTGGCTGGGATAGAGTTAATTTTCATTATAGTAGCTCCTATGGTGTGAATCATCCTAAAGAACAGCAGGAAAAAAAAGGAAAGCAGGATCTCTGGCATGTCATTCCCCTTTTATATACAGATAAGGGCTAAACAGCTGGAGAGGGCTATGAAGTGGGCATCTTTAATCCACCCTCTCCTCTTTCTATGCCATCTGAGCATTTAAACTGTGCTGGTCAGAAGCAAGGAATAGTTCAACAAAAATTGTATTCAAAGCTCCATTTTCCTTCCTAACATGACTCAGAAAGCATTGACTCTTACTACAGACCCCCAGGTGAAATCTTACACCTCTATGTTGAGTAAATATAGAATAGACTGGAGCACAAGTGGTTCAGAATATTTTTCAACTGATACGCATGTGCACTCAAAAGGCAGTTCTGCAAGAGATATCACTGACTGGCTTCTCAGACTCAGCACACATTTTGCAAAATGAGAAAAAATCAGTCCCAAGCTTCTGAAAAAGAACACATGCACCCCTGTCTCTGTAACCTCATTTTCAAAATGTCTTTAATGAACAACGGCCTATTTTTTTATTGATTGGTTGGTTTGGGTCTGGGTTTTGAGGTTTTTTGCTTAATGGCTTAGATATGAAATTAACTTAAGAGCTGGAGCACATGAATAGCTAAAAGCTTGTTTCAAACTATCTCCAATTATAGGGCTTGTCTAGATATTGCATTAGCCTAGCTGAACTAATACATAATCTGATGAAACAATTACTTTTCTTAACTCTTTATAGTACCTTTTATCCTGCTGACAGTGAGTACTCCAGTGAGAAAAGCACTACTTAATGATGACGTAAAAATAAAAATTAATTTTACATGACAAGCTATTATTATGTGCTTTGGAGAAAAAGATATCAAAGACCAGTGTGGATCAAAATAAAAACCACAATGGAGTGTTTACAATTATTCACCATGCAAGACTCTTCTCAGAAAAACACTTTTGCAAGAACAGGATGTTATTAGGGCTTAAGCAAGGATGTAGGATGCAGTTATATCCTTGGCTTTGTCTGTGGACAGAACCACAGCTTCTAAAGAACTACTGCCAGTAATACTAACAGCTCTCCCTCAAGTCAAAGCTTCTGTCTCATCTCAGGTCATTTTCATTAAGGTAATTATTTTTACAATAAACCGGCCTGGGGACCAGAATTATCATACAGAGCCTCACCCCCCAGAACTCCCATCAGTGTGCTGATTTCTGCTTTTATGCCTCAGTTTGCTACTTCCTCTGTTGTGGTAACACAACTAGTTGAAAGGCTGCGTTATAAAACAGTTTGCTAAGCGCACTGGGGTTAACAAACAGCTTTGACTTTAAGGATGGGGAAGGATTTTAACTTGGCTCTTCTCACAGGCCCACAAGCACATGTAAAAGGAGTAGCAAGCTGCAGTCGTAAGTGAAGAAATGTGCTCACATGGGAGCATTTGGGCTTTCTTTGACCCAGTTTTGCCATCAAAGATATTTCTCCAGATTTGGAGACCAGGGGTTCAAGAGAACTTTGCACAGAGTCTATGTCATGTGAGTGGTAATTTAAAACTATGTTGTAATACAAGCGCACTGTTTTGCTCTAATGATTAATATAAAGATCCAGAGTCACTCCTATGCTGGCTCATTAGAGGTAAGAGGTTGGCCAAGCGCTCATTCCTGCAAGCTCAATAAAACAGGTACTCCTGCGTGACAGGCAGTCACACAGCAGTGCCTATGGCTCAGAGCAGTAGCCCACACCGCTTAGCTCTCAGCTCCAAGGACTGGGGACTTTCTGCAGTCACAAACAGAAATCACTAGACTGGATTTCAGGTTGAGTCACTTGAAGGCAGAAAGCCTGGAGAGCAGGTAGCTATGATTCTTATCCCCCAAAGAAGCAAATCGTTTCTGGACCACAGAGCTTTCTGGAGCTGTGCACTCTGAACAAGGAGCCCACCTGCTGCTTCTCACCTCCTTCAGCACTTTGGGAAACCAGCTTTCATTCAGGCATTTTGCAAGCACCTGACAACATATCAGGGATGACACTTGGCCAGCAACACTTCCTTCAAACAACAGTAGGAACACCTTGTAGAAGACCTCAAATACAGGCGAAACTCCACAGACCAGCAGGGCAACAATCATTAAACCAGCAAAAAGAAATTTTTCCTGATCCTTATAACCCTGTTAAGCTCCCAGGAGATGCATTTAAGATCTTTGTTGGCCATTACTTTCTTAAGACCCTTTCTTAAGGCTCTTCTCCCTTACTCATTCTATTGTATTTTTCTCCCTCTTTTTACCAAGCAGCAAGTACTGCAAGTTAACACTGTGCAAAATTACCTGAATCTTTAAAAACATTGGAAGACATTGGAATTTTATGGCAAGACACCATCAAACACTGCAATACATTCAATCTTTTTCTGTGGAGGGGGATGAAGGAGGGGGGCACTGGAGAACCCATCCTTGGAGTACTCTCTCCCACTATGTGGTCTGCAGCACAAAGTATTTCCAGGACCCTCAGTTCCTTCTAGGTCCCTCAGTAACAAGACCCCTACACAATATCTCACCTGGCCCACAGACCCTTTTAGCTTAACTTGCCCCATAGTCCTGTCCAAGCATTTTGTGGTGCTGTTCAAGCAAACCCTCAGAAGAACCCACACAAAGATAGCAGAGCAGGGCCAGGTCACTAATACCAGGAGTACTGATTAAGTATCAATGCATATTATTTTAATAACACTCATTAAAAAACTATGGCAGTGCTACCATGGTATCACTTATAAACAGCAATTTATTTATTTCCTTTATCAACATTCCCCCAGCCCTGAAAACAGCATATTAAGGATGCATTAGACATTGGCATTAACACCCATCCCGATCTCCACTGTTTGCGCTGCCAATACAAAGGGCAATTTTCAACTAGGCTTTGTTTTGCTTGCTTTGTCTATCAACATACTCTCAAGCACCCTCTGATGCTGCTGTCTAATAAAACCATTAAACTGGAAGAAAAACTGGTAAATGCAGGAACAAGAAGGATAAGGGAGATAAAGAAAGAAACAGATGTGGCACAGTCTGTTGAGTGCAGCTATTCTGCTCTTGTTGCCTAAAGTAAAATGACGAAGATGTAGTTCCAGACCTGCAAAGTCTCCATATGTGCCTAAGTCATAGCCCAGAGCACTCCAGTAAGAAACAGGAAGAAACAGACTGCCTTGCCTGTGGTAGGCAAAAAGGAGCGGTGGGGAAGCCAGCTGCATACTGTTGATTTTCAGGGTTTATATAGCAACACTGCACCTACAAACAGCCACTGTCTCGACCCAATGCACTTTTTTAAACATCTCCTCATTTGAAAAGTGCCTGCTGATTCTAACGCAACTTCTTCCAAAGCAAACCTTTTACCAGCCCAAGAAGATACATTGTGACCTCCAGAAACTAAAATTCACCATTTGATCGAAACAGATCTTTTCAATTATTAGCTAGGTCAAATTAAAAGTGACATGCTAGTCAGTGTCTATTTTAACCAAAGCTGTAGCAAGACATTCTGGTGCCCCTAGCCAAGATGTCAGTTTAATGCTTATCCTACCCAGCCTCTGCAACAGCCTTAAGTGGATGTGGAGCTGACAGCAGCCTTTGGCCAGAGCTGTTACTCTGATTACTGCATTCCTACCTTTCTCACTCTAGAGTGCTGTCTTGGGTAGATGCAGATGGCGAGTGCATATTTTGTCGTACTCTTTCCATCAAGTTTTGCCAATGCCTTCCCAAATGATCCTTGGCTGTGGTTTTCACTGTGCTGGAACTACTAGACTACAAGCAGTAGGTTGAGCAGCTGTAACAGGTGTCATTTATTTGATATACCCAAACTTTTCTAAACACTGTGCTGGGCCAAGCATTTCTATCCCTTGACTAAAAACAGAACTGGCAGCCCCAACTTAAAATAGCTTTCAAGTTACCTAACTATAACAGCAAGTTTCAGCGAGATCCTCAAAACATTAACATCCACTCAGTCAGACTGACTGTAATCTATTCTGATGAAATAAGTAACCTCCCCGACTTCCAGTCAAGGTGATTCATTCAAGATCACAAAGCAACTGCAATTATTATTTATTACTTATGCTGAGTTTGTAAGCACATCCTAGGAAAGATCAGGGCCTTCTGATGCAATAACAGACATGGAAGCACAGGCAAAATTGAGTAACTTGTTTTGCCCTTGCGCTTGTGAAGAACAAAATGAGGTTCAGTAGCAGAGCAAATTTTGAGAAGTAAACAGATTACAAAGAGCATCAGGAATTACTGTAAAGGGGAAAGTTAACAATGCATAGCCAGGGGAGTTGGAAAGAACAAAGCTTGGACTAGACAGAATGGCTTTGAGGAGGGCTCCAAGGATGAGGATGTTTTTTTCCCTGCCTTTCAAGTCCTTACGGCTGTGGCACCCTCATAATTGCTTTTGGGCCCTCCCCAGAACACATATCTCTATCCCGGGAAGCCATTCTTTCTGCTGGAGCAGCTACTTTTGCCCCAAAATACCTTCTGCCTGGTCTCCTGAGCCTGAGGCTCCTCCTATGTGACAGACTGAGGAGAAGAGCTTTGCACTGCCAAAGAAAAGCAGAGGTGGGGAACTGGGTTGAGGATACTAACTAGGCTGAAGAAAGTGCTTGTTAATACACCTTTGGAAGCTGAAACCCTCTCTTCTCTTGAACAAGTTTTTTTTGGCCTTGAAGCCAATGAGCAAGCTACCACCTCTCTCCTGTCACTCATTCAAGCTCTCTCGCTTTCCAGATGTTGCTGGTGGCAGAGGATTGCCCCCATTTTCTTGCTGACCTGAGCAGTGATCTTATCTGGCTGGAGAAGCTCATCCATTAGATATTCCAGCCCAGCAGCCTCACACGTGAAGCAGGGTTCAGGCTACTATATGTTGCACGTAATTAATTGCTCCTTGTAGAGCTGCTACTACAAGCAGCTCAAAGGGAATTGCAACCTGATCCAGGAAGAGCCTCCACCACATGGGCCTGCCTTCTGTAGGCAGACATCACGAATCATGCTTAACAACTACTGCTGCACACACACCAAAAAAAAGGCTTCTGCCAAACTATTGCCAAACTCAGAGGAATCTGGGATGACATGCCAACTCCTCCATCGGTGGCATCAGAGCAGACAGCAGCAGTGCTAGGCTATGCAACTAGAAAGTAGGAAAAGACTATGGAGGCTGTATGCGGTGTTAGGGCAATTGGTGCTTTTCTCCTCCACTGAGACAAAATAAGCAATCATCTGCTCTGCCTGTTCCTAAAACCTGTTTTAGAAGTAGAAATGCTGAATACTGCTGCAGGTAGATGAAACCAGCTGCAACCTCTTCTAGCAGGTGTTATTTTTGTCTAGTTTGTCTGACTTACTACCTCTCAACTCTATCCACTAATCACTAGCAGACACCCCAGCAGCATCTACTTGAATAAAACCGAAGGGATTATGTCCTATAGGCCTTGGATAAACCAAGGTCTGCTGTTCTGATTCTTTTCCCATCCCCACCTTCTTTGGAAAAGACTGCTAGTTTTCTGGGGCAGAGACCATCACTTTCTGTATAGAGCTAAGCCCTGTATGGCTCTGTTCACAGTAATAAAATCTATAGTAGAAACAATAAGAGTTCTATCAACTCCAAAAAGAATAAGACAGTTAAATAAATACTTAGAAGTCTACTACTAGCTTGTAAGTATAAAAAGTAATTTTAACGTAAGCTGTCCTATAATCCCTTTAAACATCATTACTATTTTAAATTTACAGCAGAGCCTGAGGCTTGACAATGGAAAGCGTGTCAAGATATATAATATTTGAGCAGGAAGAAAGCCATAATTTTCTACTATATGAAGAGAAACAAAATATAACACAGTATCTTCTGCAACCCCAGGGAGAACACCCAGAAATCTTTCAACATAAAGCTTCCCTGAGACTTTATCTGAGAATATGTTAGCACATGTAATTGGACTGCGGCCTGGAATCATTGCATCAGGTTGACTGTACACTGGGTAATAAACCACAGAACAAATGACAAAGCAAAAGGGGAGTCAAGGCTCTGAATCAGTTTTGTGTCAATCATGGAAACAACAGAAAATATGGCTGGAAGGACTTTATCTAGTCCATCCTCTGCAAGGCATCTATCCTAAACTATTCATAACACATATTTATCAAATATTTGTCAAACCAAAGAACGAGCTTCTGCTACACTCTGCAAGCAACAGGAAGAAAAGAAGGGTACAACATACTGTTGGCTTCTTTAACTTTTTCCCTGACATGATGGATGCTCAACTCTGAAGCAGGAATGTTTGATTTGAAGCAGTAAGCAGGGAAGGAAACCTGCTCTGACAAGACAGCAGAGAAGTGCTTGGAATTGGCATAAACTTCTTGCCTTAGAGAAAGAAAAGGGCACCTAGGGCAGCAGCACAGCTGAAAATGCAGTCTGAAGCTCCTAAAATGCACAAGAAGGGAAATAAAGATGTTGGAAAGCTACAGTCTGGCTAGACTGTCGAGAAAGCATTGAAGAAACCAGTCTTGCCTTATAAACACTCAAGCACATGGATAATGCATAATATCATTGCTTTCAGGTGCACTAACTAAATTTTAAGAGTCTTTCTATATGTTGATGAAATGTTGCCCTGTGCCAACTCCCATTGATTTGATCCAAAGCCCACTGAAGTTAATCAAGACCCCTTCATCCAGCTTTGTAGGAATTCGGATTGTAAAGGAGGCAAACCCCACTGAATCTTTATTGCATCACCCATTTCCACTGCTTTAGGAAAATTAAATGGACTAGCAATGGTTTGAGGGTCTAGTTGTTTTTCTCCGTGTCTGTTCTCCGCTGACACAAGTTTCAGAAGATACATATTTTTAAAGTTAAGAAAGATGAAGGCATGGGGTTCCTACAAATCGTAAGGAAACCTTATACCTGGTATTAAGGAAATCTTAACAAAAGTATCTATTTGATTTTATGGAGTCTGTCTCCTCTACCCCCGATAACGGTATTTTCAGGTCTATGAAAAACAGTCTTCTAGTATCTCAACTATCAAAGAATTATGACTATCATCTATCAAATATGAGTACCTCTTTAAAATACAAACCACCAAATGCAGATAAGACTTAACTGGACATATTACTGCATTTTAGTCCTATAAACTGTTTCTGTTTGCTAACAGCTATTCCAGTTAACTAAGTGGTATGACTAGGGAGTAAGTAAGTATGAGAAGGCTTTAATGCAGTCATCGTACTGGACTGAAAAACACTGCTGTAGCTCACTGTCACAGCTGGTAAAGTTAGCTATACAAAAACCCACTTTGGCCATGCAACTGCACTTCATGTCTGCAATACAGAGATACCTGGGCTTTTCATTCAAAAGAAGCAATTCCATATAGGGAATCACAGACTGCATTTCCATAATAGCCCAATTCCTTGTACAAAAAGTCCTTCCCTAGACTCAAAAATTTCCGCAAATACAAAACTAGGACCATTCTTCACTAATGGAACACATTAATTAATTACCCTATTGATATTATTCACTATTAGTAGATACTGCTTCTTCTCAAAAAATCCGACAGCTTAGTTAACGCAATTCCTGATGCTGTGCTGCTCCTTGCCTTGCAACCACTGTATTTCTGCATTGTAGCATAAACACAATGTTCCATTTTTAGAAAGAGTTTGCCTGGGAGAAGGTTTGAGCCTAACACAAGATGAGGGCTCACACTGGCCTGTGACACAAAACTGGAATAGAGAGATCTGTGGCATTTCACTGATACATTTTTGTACAGTAGCACAGCATTTTAATGTTCAAATAACCCTGTATGAAAACAAAACTTACAAATTTGGTCTGCAAAGATTTAAGACACTACTATCTCATGGTTTGGGAAACATCATTTCTGTCATATGAAGAAAGTGAAACAAAAAATGAGGTAGTTATATCTAAGCTTTTCCTAAAAAAGTAGCCATATTGCAGGATGAAATTAATTACAAGCCTGAATTTCAGGCAAACAAGTTGTAAATACTTTACCTAAGTAGCCTGGCCAGTCACAAACATGTTACGTGGAATAGCTGAGAATAGAACCATAATCTCACATGCCCAAGTCCAGAGCAGTTGCAATTAAATCTTCTTACCCTGATTTTAATAAGCTTGCAGGCATGCAAGAAAGTGGATTCATGGAATGAAGGCATTCAGAATTTAACACTTCATATGGAATTTCAAAAACTTTTAGGAATATAAAATACTTTTGTGGCACAGTCTCTTACACAGAGGTTATGGGAATAATTTCAAACATTCAGTTAACCACACCTGCCTTTTTCTCTTACCCCATCTCTCTCTCACAATGGTAGACAGAAGGTAAACTTACAAATTTTCAGTCTTTGATCTGCTACTGAAACTGCCACATTGTGCCAATTCATTCCATTCAGTACTTTCTTAGAAACAGGGACTAAATAAGAGATTAAGATAAAACCATTCCAGCTCTCTAGGGAGAAGGTTAGGGTATAGAGATAATTTCAAAAGCAACAAGAAATGCCAACAAAATCCTATGGGGGAAAAAAAAAAAAAAAAGACTACATTCTCTTCCTAAGCTATAGTTCCTATTCATGTGTATTCAGCAAAGAAAACATTTAATATCAAACCTGGGGACTTGATATCACAATGACATATACAATTTAAGAATTCTTGGAAATAGGTGTGGACACCATGGATTTTATAAGTTTCGCAGCCAGATAGTTTCATTTGGGAATAACTGGCTGGTGTTAAAGCCCATTTTAAATGCAACTCTTCACCTTGGAAAAAATCAGTCCAGAAAATGATACAATCCAAATGGAATGGAATTTCAAAATTCTAGTGAAACTTCTGTGCTTTTACAGATACCAACCATATCTTAAGCTCCTAGTTAAAAAGAAGATAAGGCATCACTTTCTTTGTGCTATAAATCAACGCAGCCAAACCATCCTGACTGTTTTTCTAGCATCTTCCTTTTATCTTGGCCAAAAGCTCCTGTTATCTGCTGAAGCCAATTAGTTTTATTTGCAAATCCTATGGCGTCAGATAATGGGACAATCAGTTTCTCTACTACAGCTTAGAAAGCCTATTGCAACTATCAGAAGGACGTCATCCACCTGAAGAAAACCACAGAACTACTTGCCACCAAGGCAAAACGGAAGAGTACTGCCACAGATCTCAAATGCCTCATTATAGGTGGGTTCCTGATGGCATGGGAAACCTACTTGCAGGCTGTTGGGAAATCATCCCTTAGCGTGTCATGGAAGAATCATGGCAAAATATTTTCACAGCACTAAGAACTTGTTGCTCAGTAGCATTTCTTGGCTACTACGATCCTGAAGCAGTGACACTGCTGCTGCTGCACTGTAGTAACAAGCTTGATTTAGAAACACTGATGTGCCAAATAGAGCCATCAGCAATACCAAGCTGAACTAGTGCAACCTCCACCTGTGCATGCAACTTGCATGGTTTCCTTCAGGAAGGGCACTTTCTCCTGGCAACCAAAAACCACTGAAACATTGATTAACACATACTAGGCTTTGTTTCCTCTCTCGTTTGTCAAAACAGGACAGGCAGCTCTAAGTGCACTGTGTGTTGATCTTTACTGTGACCTAGACCCATACCTTCCTGATAACTGGAATGAAAGCAGTAGATATGTCAGTCAGTCTTGCCCAGCTATTATTGGTAGTATTCAAAAGCGTTTGTGTAATGCCTGTGTAGATGCAGAATGCTACAGAAACCACCCCCCACTGAATCTTCTTTGTGCTGTAGCTGGTTTCCCTCTTGGTAGGTTGAAGATCAGGGAATGGATTTGATTGTAAATGACCTGAAGTAATTCTGCAGCATATACACAGCCTGCTAGGAGGCATAATCAAGTGATAAGAATGCACTGTGATCTAATATTATTATTACTTGCCAATCTTTTTTGATTCAACACATGACAAAAAGTAAATCATTTTATTGCCATTGGTGAAAAGCTTGAGTGAATAGATTCAGCTGATATTAAGATAAAATCAGAATGACCTTTTCTAACGCAAAGGCCAGTCCAAAAATGCTAAATATTGTTACAACAACAGAATCCTGATCTAACAGTGGTTACAGCTATGTACTTTCATGGAAATGATATGGAGATGACATACTGATGGTAACTGACACAGTTTTAGCATAGGAGGTTCATACAGGACATCGGAAAAAAACGTTTTCTTAAAGAGAGTAGTGCAGCACTGCATTCAACAGACGAAGCCATGGCTGACCTGGTCTGGCGCTCGATGTGAGTCCCACTTTCAGTGGAAGGAGGGACTAGATGGCCTATGGTTCTAAGACACAAAATTTTGGAGATGCTTTGACAGGTAAATAATTTATTTACGTTAGTAAAAAATGACAGATTGAGAACACGCTGGAGAGGAAGAGATGTGAAAATATATACACTGTGTAAACTGTTTTATATTTGTTAGCTATGTATATAATGTGGTAACTATAATGCATATAAAGCATTTCAGCATTTTGCTGACCCATATGCTCTGAGCATGTCAGAAACTTTACCTACTGTTCATACAAAATGAAAACACAAGAGAAGTGCTATGTACTTCCCTAAACTCTTCAAGGAGTGGAACTTTCACCCTCTCAATGTGATACAGTCAATTAATTCAGCTTTTAAAAATATGTTTCAAAAAATTAGACTATTCTGTACTTTATATGTTTTTAATCTTTGCATTGGAGGGGAAGGAGGAAAATTTGAAGAAATAATTCTCTTCTTCAAAAAACAAGGGTTGGAGAACTGCTCATTCTTTATCTCTGTCAGCAACCTTTTCACATATAAAATATTTAGTTTTCTAAAGTAAAGCTTAAAACTGTCTAATATCTCAAAATGGATTGGTCCCTCTCCCAGTTCCCACAGTAAGGAATCTTACATCCCACTATATTTGGCACAGATTATTGACGCACTTGACTTTCATTAGTATAAACATGGTAATGAATCACAGTAATGTAGTTTCATTAATGTAAACATAGAAAAAATCAATAATTAGTCAAGTTTTTCTTTCAAAGACTGTTTTGAAAATAGGCATAATGTTCCCAACAGAAAAAAGGAATATTTCCAACTCTTTCTAATGCACACTACATAACAAAAAATGCCGCATACTTCAGTAACATCTAACCTACACCTTAACTGCATAGATTACTCCTGTAATACTACCTTATTTATAATTTTAGCATTTCCAGGGTAAAATATAGACCTGTTGTTTATCTTAAATGCTATTTCATTATTTGTCAAGAACATGGAACAAAGCAGAGAATCAGAGTCAGCACAGTGTGTTTTACACAGAGGCAACCAAACTCCCTGTCATTTCATGCAAAGGCTACACGTTTTAAAATATGCAACCAAAGGTCCTATTGCAAGGAATAACTGCATTTGTGTGAAGAGACCTCCAAGAACAACATCAATGTCTGTAAAACTTTCACTAGCAATCTCTCAATTTGAACCACAAATGCCTGCATCAGAAATAATTTTTCAGTTTCTTCATACTTCTTCTAGAGGTAAAATACACTACTGCTTTAGATTCTGTAGAAAAACCGTCAAAGGTTTTGATTGTTTATCTGTAGGTTATACCTATAGTGTGGAAATAATCTTTCTGGTCTGATTTGCACGATACCTAGCACAATGTCAGCTACTTCACAGCTTGGGCTCTGAAATGTAATAACTATGCAAGAAACAAACAAAACATACATAATTACAGAAAAATCACTATATCCAGCATATCACACAGCTAGATGTGAGCTAGCTTCAAACTGGAAGCCATGTAAACATATTAGCACAGCACTGTATCCAGTCTAGCAAGTCCAAGATCTCAACAGGGATTATTGGTTCAAGCACAGCACCACTCTAACCTGCCTATGTAGCTTCCAGTCTGCCATGGGCTCACATCCCACTGGCCTGGAGCCTGGAAAGGCTGAGCTGTCTGCAGAAGATTGTACGGGAACACTCACAGTTATTTAGAGTATCATGAGGAGCCATTCAGATACAGAAGCTCCGCCTGAACATTTTGCATTTCATTACCAAAAGTCTTCGTATTACCAAATTAATCCACGTTCACTTGTAAACTACAAATACTTCATTTGGCATAGCAGACTAGCCAGCATTCCCTAGAAGTTCTGCACCATTTTGGTATACTAAAAAGGCCACTAAAAATAATAATAATAAAAAGGCCATTAGATATTTTTTTTTAAAAAAAAGAAAAAACTTAACTTTGCACCATTAAGATACCCAACTAATTCTACACAGCTGCAGATCGTTAAAACACAGAGAAATATAATAGGAGAAGGTAATAATTTCTTAAAAGTCTTCCATGTACCAGTTTCTCAAAGAGAAAATGTATTACATGACAAAAGGTTACAGAAAAACTAAAATTATCTTTCTGGATATAGTTTGATAACATGAAGGAATGAAAAAGCAATCATGGATGCCTTTAGTTTCTTAAGACCAAGCATTATGAATTCAAAGTCAGAGCTTACACATACTTTAAAAAAAAACCACAAAGCAGAGTTACATATGGAAATAGACCACCACATCACCCAAACAACATCTATTCTGTCTTGTGGCAGTACAATAAGCAGAACGAATGCGTTAACAAAATTACCAGATTTTTAACCTTAAACATTAAGTGCCTTAGACGTAACTGCGTGCTATTTCATAGCATTATTGAATGCAAAAATATATATATAAGAGCAAAACCATACATGTGCATTTCTTCATTCAACATTCCAAGATACATTCAGTGGTACAGAGGATAACTGTACTTTCTGTTACTGGTTTCATACTCCCCTCCTAGAGATCCAGTGTTGACAATAGGCAAAAACTGCAGTATCTCTTAGGTTATTGTCGTGAACCACAGCTAGTTATTTAAATAAATAAATACACAAATACATGCATACAACAGTTGGGGGAGGAAGGAAGATTTCACTCTAGTGGACGGAGCTGGGTAGATAAATCCTAGAGATTTGACATTTTCTACAATACAGGAAACTCTAGCATAATCACTATTTCCTTGGATGTTTCTTATCTGTTCCAAGATCACCGGTCATGTGTCAACTCTAAATGCAATACATTGTCTTGTAAATCACAGACCTGTCAAGATGAGATTTTTAACTGCAGAAGTGTGTCACAATAAGGTAGTTTGGTAGCAGTTAAAACACAAAATGCCAATTCTGACCTATTGACTTAAGAGAAACCCATGAGAATTAAAACAGAGAGCAGCTAGCAGAGGTGCTCACTGCTTGCTAGAAGCTGTAGGCAGCATTCCTTCCCTCCCTCCCTGTGTATAGGGACTCTCCAACTCTATCTTTCCAAGTCACACAGAAATTGCAGTGAAATTCAAAGAAGCTTATCACACCTAAAAAGCACAGCACTACATTCTAAAAAGAAATGTCTTCAGAGGGGTAATCTGGCATTCAGATGTTAGGCATCATCCACTTTAAACAATATGTTTTATGTAAGCATAAAACAAAACCATACCCTGTTTTCTACATTCCCACAATCTTGGATTACTTGGGTTACTGGCACAAAATTGCAGCTTTCTTCAGCACAGGCAGCCCCACGGGTCAACTTGATTCCTTTGAAATGTTACTAGCTATACTTTCTGAAATTGTAACCGTAACTGTCTTCCACAGAAATGTTTGTGAAGTTCCCTAGAATGAATCCAGGCTGTTTTATTTGTCATTGTCTGGTGGGTTTTTTCCTTCATTTATAAAGTTTTTCTTTTTAATTTGACAATGAAGTTAAAGAGATGGCAAATAATTATTATAATGTAGGACACTGCAATCATTACCTGTATTCCCATCACAACTTTCATATATCCACGCCCCCCCCAGCCCCCCCAGTACAGTATTTTCTAAAAAGTTGTACCCCTTGCTGGTGACAGCAGCTAATCTTCAGAAACAAAGCCATAAGGCAGGAATGGACTTACATATTAGATTTCAGCCTGAACCAGCTGTTTTTCTTAGTATTATTCCCTTTATGACCATCTGTCCCACCTGCTAAGATATTTTTCCCCTCACACAGACTCTCCACTACAATGATTTGCCATTCTGGCTGACACACAAGTATCAATGGAAAGGAAACTGGATTAAATCCAACTTTGTACAGCCCAGTATTTGGAGATTTGGTAAGGCACCTGCTTGACTGCCAGTATAATTAAATCTGCCCTAAGTCTGCTTTACTTTATGCCCAGTTCACACAAACCCAAACACTATCAGAGTTTGTTCCCACTCTGTCTTCCTTCTGAACTACGTCAATGAGTGGCAGGAAACAGTACAGTGCAATTGCACAAGAGTCTCTTCTCCGCAAAGCCATTTTTGGTTTTAAATACACTGGCATGCTCTACTGAATGAATCTACCGAGATCTATCTTGTCTATTCATTAAAGGTGAATTCACAAAACTCTGCACTCCATATTTGTGAATATTGGGCTTTCAAAACTGACTGCATGCATGTTTTTGACAACACTTTCCAAATCAGACCTTCTGCCTAAAAAGGTCATCCTAAATCTTCCTTCTTTGGCAGAATTGCCAGAGAGACACGATGCAAAGAAATGAGGAAGAGAAGAACTAGGAAGGGCTGAGAATGGAGAAAAAGGGATTAAATGGCATGTGGCTACACGGTGAAATTCTGGATTCTCAAGAATTATCTGCTGTTTTCAATGAGACCAACACCAGAATAAATTTTATCCAGGAGTCCAACACATTTTTTGCAGCATTTATTTTCCATATGTGGTTAAAGCCTGGCAACTAAACTGGAAATAACTACTTAAGCATAATTCAGAAGACTGCACAGCAGTGGCACTGCCCAAAAAATCAGGAAGAACATGACAGTTACAAAGTGTATCATCATAATTTCACCTCTGACTATTGCTGACAATAGTCAGGAGTAACAGGAAGGGAACTGCTGAAAAAGCACAAGTGAGGTCACCTTTTTCTGGTTACCATTTTTAAACATCTGCAAAATATAAATGAGGCTTTTAAAGATTATAAAGCAGTGAAAGAGAGGGGGAGAAATAATTAGAGATGTGTGACATAAGGAATAAAGGCAAAAGAAGTATGAAAGAGAGGCAGGAAAAAAGGGAATGAGGAGAGAAGGTAGAATTCAAAGGAGCACATGCTGATGGGCTTTAAATTTCCAACAGAAAACTAGTAATTGACATCTGTGTCCATACAGTGTTTAAAATAAGCTCTTAGTTACTAGCACTGCATTCAGGAAGGAAGCAAAGAGTGCTATCTTAACTGAGCTCAGTTCTAAGCGTAAGATTAAAATAAAAAAGAGGGATTCAGATTCTTGTCAACTCCTGTCTGCTGCTCAGCACTCCTTACTATAACAGCCCTGTTTGCTCGCGGAGTGCCAATAATGTGCCAGAGCTGTGGTGTGCTTTGGAGTTCTGGTGTGCTTTGGAGTTCTGAGACCCTTAGCTCTGCAACTTTGAGACCAGATGGAAAAACCCACCTTTGAGCACCATTCATAATGCCAAAGTTTAACAAATAATAGACTGTTACACAGGCTTTGTTTGGAAAAAAATGGGGGTAATCAATCTTTATTTCTATTGCTTTTGAAGCAGGTAAGAGTTAAAAATATCATCACCTATGCCATTTTAATTTTTGCTACTAACTTTTTAGTTAGTACCCAAAACCATAATAAAGTTATTGTCATGTTCTTAATTTCTACCTTGAAAACATTTTCAGCAAATGCAACTTACAGAATCATGATGTTCAAGCATGTCAGTAGCTATAATCACCTGCACAACAAGCACTATTGTGTTACAGATGCTGTCTGGCACCATCTACTGAAATGCTTCAGACATCTTTAAACAAATGTACCTTGAAAGACTCAGTCATATACTTTGCTGTTTCTTCTGAGCATCCTCCAGCCGTGCATTCATTCTGACAGCCCTAGAAAAAATAAAACCAGAGGAAATCAAACTCAATGCACATTGCAGAAAAGTTGGTACACATTCAGTTAATTATTTTTAGGAACAGATTGTACTTCGTCATCAGTAAATATATTAGAAAGAATTTTTTAGTGGTTTCTTAGCACAACTTTCTACCTTCTATGTTTTTAGTTTTACTTCAGTCACATTATTTTGCACAACAGTATTTTGGGGCTATATAGGAAAGATGATGTCTTAGATTAGATTATCGCTCGGAAGTGTGGAAGGGTATGGACAACATCACAAGTCTTTAATTCAAAGCTGACTAAATAAATAGTGTTTTTACACAATTCCATCAGATCCCAGTTTCTCTACTAAAACATCTACCCAACAGATTTGCTTTTGCCTTTTCTGGCTAGAAAGAATGGAAGAAAAAGGGAAAGGATTTTTTTTGTTAAATCCTTCATTAAATGAAAACAATGATATGAAAACAATGTCCACCTATATAAATATATAACCAGAATATTTTGAATTATCTACTATGTTGAACTCAAGTGTTCTACCACTGACCATGCTAGACAGGAACTGAAACAAAAGGAGTGATAGTTCTAGGCATTGTTCTCTTCAGCAAGAGGGATAACACAGACAGGTGCAAGCCATCTACCTAAAAGCAAGAACCGCGGTTTCCACAGCATCAGGCTAGCATCTTTGTGGACCCTCCTGCACTAGTTAGACCTCCTTGCCAGTGGCCAGTAAATGCATATTACACCCAACAGCATCGAGCAAAGGAGACAAATACAGCCCTGACAGCATTTCTTGTTTCTGAGCAGAAGAGCTAGAAAGATGAAGTTGGAGCAGAGGTTGGGAAGAGGAAGGTGCCAGGAGTGAGACTGTCTGTGTGATGGTCCATGAAAGCGGTGGCTTAAGGGAAGCACAGCTGACAAGATGGAGGGAATGGCAGAAGGAATGGCTAGCTGCTGAGATGAGGCCAGGGATGGGTGGACGTGGGGAAACAGTCATGCTGGTCAGAGGGGCTGCAAGGGAAAAGCACTAGCAGGAGCCTGCACTGGCTCCTCACCACTTGGTGGTTGTCTCTCACACTGCCACCCCTCAGCCTCACGCATCTCTCATCTCGGATGGAAGTCCCAGCCCAGGTGGGAAAGCCCCAGGTCAAAGGTATAATACCCTGAAGGAAAAGAGGTGCACAGGAGACTTCATGGTCAGGCGGTGAGATCCCTGCCCCAAGCTGTTAACCAGCGAGCAGCCCTTGTCCTACCTGGAGCACTGTGTGCAGGGTGGATGCCAGTGCTGGGGAGACACCAGCCACCCAGTCCTGCGGCAGCCACCCAGCTGTGGGGCCAGGACTGGGGCTGCCTGGCTTACAGGCTGTGAAGCATGACGCACACACAAGGCAAGTGACATGATTTTTTCCCTTTTTGCAGACCTTGGGGATATGGTAGATGGGGGGTGGGGGCGGGCAGGGGCAAGTGCAGTATCTTCAGTGGGCCTTTAACACATAGCAGGCTTGCTACCAACAAAAGAAAAAGCAAACTCCTGTCCACAGCAGATCTCACTTCCTCTCCCCTCCCCCCAGCGCCCCAGGGGGACCATAACGTCCCTCCTGCCTTCTCTCACCATCAGCTTTAACCCTTCTGTTCCTCTTTTTTCCTAACCCTCCAACAGCGAGGCATGCAATCACGGCTGCAGGCTCCTTTCCTGCCAGCTAAAGGAGGATCTGCTGGGAGAAATCAGAAACCCCTTCACAGTGCACCAATACGCTTTACCTTTAAAGCCTTATGAACAGTATGTTTTACTTGCCTTAAATCTTAGAGGTTTTTACTCCAGAAAGACAAGTCTTTTTGGTAGAGTGTTCAATGGCGTTCCATGTCAGACTGTAGCAGGACTAAAGCGTTACCCAAGCTAAGGGACAGTCTCAACTAAACACTGTGTAACAGGTTCTTGCTTTCTCTGTAATTCGTCAAATACTTCCAAATTCCTCTGGCAAAATCCCAGAAGGCCTTCATGACACCATCAGTTTATAACAGTTAAGTATTCTGCAGATGAATCAAGTCAACCAATTTTTCTCTGCACTCTAGTGAATTAGGATGGAAAGTGTGCTGGTTACCAGCTAACAGCCTGGTAAGTGCCAGCTTTGGAGCAAGAATTTCTCCAGCAGCTCCAGCTCATGCCTGACTTTTGTCTAATATCCAGTATGCAAAGCTGGATTTTGAAATAATTACTGGTGACAGCAAATACTGACAAATACTCAGCCATTATGCTTCAGGTTTTTTCCCACCTCTCCTTTATGAAGTTGCCCTAAAGCAAGAGTTGGCATCAACACAGAGAGGACCAAAGTTGGATATAGTTTAATATTCTCTTTCATGATCTTTAAAAAGATACAAAACCTGTATGTGAATTTCAAGTGTGGACCACCTACAGGAACAGCCCCCAGGGGCACGATCATTTTACCCTTCAGTTCAAGGTTCCTACTGAACTCAGTGAAGTCAACAGCCCATTTCTTGGGTGTATGCCATTGAGCCAGTCCTGTTCTCCATGAAGTCATCATGTTTTACAGATTTAACTCATATTTAAAGCAAGTAGCTAACTGCCTTTGTTAACCGCACTGAGATTGAATTGATTTAATCCCTCAGCGCTAGAAAGATATACCGCAATTACTTTCTAAATGATGGAGTCATATTTTAATGGCTCCATGGCTTTTAAACCTGAAACATGTTGTTAAATGCAATAGGGAAAATTACTCCCTGGTTTAGTGCCAACATTACCAAGGGAGATATGCCAAGCATAAATTTGCCCTTTGTGTTTAATAGCATGGTAGATTTAAAACTGCATCCATTAAAAACACTGATGTTATCCTAAAGATACGTTTGAGCCACTGGGTCAATGTCACCTCAAAAGTCACTCAAGTCTGTATCAAGTTCCTATACAATTACGCAAGCATGACAGTGTTTCTTATGTTGCAGTGTAGAGCTAACACCACTGTCTTTATCCTATATGTAACCGTTTTTTCTAAATTGGAAATAGGAGAGCATTTCAGTTTTCCTTAAAAAACATTGAAATGGCATATTTTTATCATTACTGTAAAGCCTGTAAGAGAACAAAAAAGTGTAAAGCGTTACACTAGATTAATTTTTTTAAAAAAACAGGGTTTATGTCATTGTGTCACTACAAAACACTACTAAAATAAAGACTTGGTGATGAGTAATTCTGTCTTGACTTTTATAGAAGATCTCAGTGCTATAATAATCATTGCAAATCCTTCAGCACTTACAAAAGCAATCACACCATACTCAGTTGGATAATATCATTCCATCACATTAGTACTTACTTCCAATCTAACTCTCATATAAAGAGGAGGTAAGCCTTAGCAGGGGGTTAGTCTCCTCCCAGTGTGTGTGAAGGACTACTGTGTGTGAAACGTTTACCAGCACTTTTGGAAATTTTATACCTAATAGTTGTCACCTGCATTACTGCCAGAGCTTTCCCAGAACTGAACATTCAACTCCTGCATTTGGTCATCAGAATGCATTAGACATAGGTATTTTCAACACATTTTAGCATCAGGATGCTCCAACCAATGTCTCTTGGCTTTCCCTGCTGCTTTTGGCACACCTTTTCTGACTGCTATTCTGTTATGGGCATAAGACCTTGTAGCCCAAGTACTGACCTGCAAGAGCACTCAAACAACTTAATTTATTACCATTTTGCCATGCCTCTAGTTATGTTCATCTTTTGGAGTATCCTCCTGGATCTCACAGCTGCTTCAAAACAGAGAGTCTACCTCTTCTACGCAGACCTTCCTACCCTTCAGCTGAAAGGACCTTGTGCTACAAAAATTGGCAGACTTCCCTAGACTTCCTAAACTCCCTACACTTCCTAGACTACATGACTCTGCTTAGTTTTTCTTGTGCCCTCACACTTGGTGGCTTTTGAGACCCAGTGGTAGCACCAATGTCTTTGTTCTCATTTGGGATTATCTGCTGTATAAACTGCAATTCTACTAGATCCTTTGTCAAACTGCTGTTCTTTGGCTTTAGCTACTGCATTATCCCACAGGCTCATCCTCAGTTATGAAATTGGAACTGAAGATTATCAGAAGCTTCATCACTGTAAATTTAAACTGCAAACTTCACTTCTTTAACCTACACCATATGAAATTATTTAATAAAAAGGAATGGTACCAGTTCTCAAAAAAATAATTTGCAGTTACCTCTATATGCCATGTCCTTTGTCACCCATTTTCAAAGAAATCTAATTCTTTAATCAGTTCTGTGCTCACTTAATTTTCCCTGCTGTTTGGTAACTCTTCTCACCAGTCGGGAACAGAAAACTTTCCCTGGTACAAGGTAGGAATAAAGAAATAAACTGCAAATTTTTGCTTTCACCAGCGCATGCTCATCCAAGTCAGCCCACAGACAGCTCAAATCAGAGACATGACCCCACTCTGAGCAAGATTTCCATCAGCAGCACCAGCCCTCTGATCAGAGTACTGCCAGTGGCAGAGAACATCTGAAAATCAAGTTTCACGCCCACAAAAGAACCGTAGACAGTGCTTTGTTGGCAGGCATTGGCTATTCATGAAGGACAAGAACCTAAAGAAGCAAATAAGCCACGGAAACACAGCTATGGCTGCATATAGCTCCTCCTGCTGAGGCAACCTCACCATCTGCTATGCAGAGAAACTCAAAACCAAGAGTATCTTGTAGCAGTCAGGCCCCAGCAAAGATGGAGTGGGAGCTTCCTCTGAGTCAGAAGTCATACGAAAAACAGTTTTCAGTGAAGAAAGTCCTTTCTGAGACGTTTCTCCAAGCTAGAAGTGTCTTGCTGCTTTTTCCTGTGCCTCATTCTGGCGACTAAGTGCCTAAGAAGTATTTCATGCACTGATTTACACTGGAAGGATAATGAAATTAGAATACTTACCAGATTCCAGGAATCCAGCAGATCAATAAATTCAATACATGTCTTATACTATGACACTGCCTACAGGCAAGCCAAATCCAGTGTGTGATGACGGGTACTTTGGCATTCAAAGCCACACAAATCAAGAGTTGCCTTTCTGTTCCAGGTATAAAATAGAGTCCAACATGCACAAGTGCCATATATTCTGTATATTGTTGCAGTCACATAAAACAGTTCCATGACTCCAAAACAGTTTTCATCTGTCCCTAGGAAATGTTAATACAATTTGGCAGCCACACCATTTAAGAGATGAATTTGCAGGAAAAAAAAAGCGGTAATGATGTTCATAGCTTTAAAAAAAAATCCACCTGCTGTCAGACTGAGAGAGAAATTCTGAATATTGCTGTAGGGTTGAGTCATATAATACTATTTTTAGTATCAACTAAAAATATATTTATTTAACAACATTTATGAAAGACTTCCAGAGCTTAGGAAGCTCATTTATGGAGTCTAACAGCCAAGCATATTTCTCTCAGCTGTCATGGAAGCAGCTGCCTGATATAAAAATATCTTAATACTGTCTTTATATTGTATGTTCGTGAATGTGAACATGCACACATGTATACATTACCATGCAAGTGTCATCAAGTACATTCATTGGGCTGGGTCATTTCCATGATAGTATGACATGCCTTATCCACACAACTTCTTTTAAATCTACTCCTTTCAAAATCAAGACAGGAGGAGCAGGAAGACTGATTCTTCAATTGTATTTCTAACCATTTATCAAGCCAAACAGAGAACTTTGAGGTATCTTTTGTATGTTAGGTTGTCACACTCTCCAGGTATTGTCCTGCCCGTCTTCAATAATGAATTCAAAGAACATGTACAGCACAAATCCCAGAGCAGCTCCAATGATACACCTCAATGTATGCACAGATCAGCACGGGGCAAGGGGTGGGGTGGGGGTGCACGGAGGACAATGATGGATACAACACCAACAACAAAACACACAAAGGGAAAACATAAGGACAGTTTGGCATATGCAGTTTCAGTGCTTAGCTTTTTACTCAGTTCACCAAGAATTCTCATTCATGTTGATTTCTGCACATCCAATACATTTCTTCAAGACTCCTCTTACCTAACATATCTGCCCTGATGCCTTGTCAGCTGGGTACTATCACCTTACTGTGGCTGCTTGGTCAACCTTGAGCTGGCACTAATGTTGGTTAAACAGTGAGGCAGTATAATAACAGCATACAATAAAGAAAAATACAAGGCAAAATACAAGGCAACTAGCATAGCAGAAAATAGAAAGCTTCCACATTACTTAATGATACCTTTAATCAGAGTGAAATCATCAGGGTATAGATACCAGAATTTCTCTATTTACAAAAGCTGCATTGCATAAAGTAAGGTTGAATTTAAATAGATTATCATTAAACTAATCCAAAAGACTGTGCAGGCGCTTATCTTCTGGCTTGAGAAGTTTATTTGGTTTAATTTAAAGCAATTTAAGTAATTCAAATAAAACTGAAATATGCTCCTTTTAAAACAAGTATCACTGGTTTTATCACGTTAAAATAAAAGACAATTTGGATTATACGAGCACAATTTATTGGTTAGAAAAAACATTAAAACAGAGAACATAAAGAAATTGAAATATTCAGCTTGTCCAGCCAAGATGCATATTTAGTAACATTTATAGTTACATTACAACTCTAAAAGCAGACTAAGTTGGTTTCACGAGATTAAATAAATGCAGGACAATGTTGGCAAAGTCAAGTCATTTCAGTCAGCACTCAGGTGAGGAACCTCTCTCGGAAATAATGCCAATTTTTTGATTCAGTGCTTAAATTAATGATTGAGTGAGTTCAGTAATGCCTAACCTGTTATACAAGAAAACTTGTATCAGTTCACCTGAAAGGCAGCAAGGCTAGGCAACATGAATGATAACTATGACTGAAATCCAAAAAAAATGTATGCTTAACAAACTGGACTATTAAGAAGGTTAAAGGGAAGAAAAGAGTTCACCAGAAATACAAGATAGATTAATTTGTCATCACAAACTCTTAAGTAGAACCTGACCAGGGACCTATTCAGCTTCAGGCTAAAATTATTTGGCAAGATACTCCATAAAATTTACAACATCAGCTGTAAATTACACTCATACAACATGGAGTCTAAAGCGTGATTCCCAATTGAATAATACTGAAAATCTACTACCGTTCCCATTGAATACAGGACTTAAAGCAGCTCTACGTCTCTGCATGGTGTCCCTTTATTCAATAGTTAGTTCTGTCTTAATACATTTCCTGCACAACCATACAATCCTCCTTCCTATTTTCTTTACAGAATAGGCAAGTACTCTAAAGAAATCCTTTTTGCAAACGACCTCCAAATGCAATGTGCTTTAACCTTGATTTCCAAGCCAAATGCTTATACTGTTCCTTTTTGTTTTCCTTCCTATGACCTTCTTGTTGCTCTGTCACTCCCCAGTGCCATTTCCTCTGTCTTTACCCTCTTGCTCAGTTTAATGACACTTCCCTCCTGGTTGAGGAAAACAGGCTTGTACTATTAGGGGAATAGGCAGATGACCTAATGGAGCTCTTCCATCTCTAACTCCTATGAACAGTGCCTCTAAGTGCCTCTTTTGTTGGTTTGTTTGTCTGCTCTAGCATTAATTAGGTTTTTAACAAGTGCATTGTTCGCTAGAATGGCATAAAGAAAAACATGTTAAAGCAACCAGCTGGATTTAGTTGACCTATAAATTCATCCGTCTGTTTTCTAACTAGATAGTGTCTCATGTCTATATGATATGCTTATTGCTCAAACAAAATAAATGAAAATTCTGAAAGTCACCATGGTTTTTATTGTGTTTAGGCCCAGTTCTCATTGATATGAGCCCTTTTACATCAAACTGGCAACAGGAAAGGGAAAATAGCTATTACATACATTCCCCTACCAGCATAACCCAGCTTTGCTGTTAACCACAAGGAAGCTTGTGTTCATGAGGTCTTCTCTAACATTTCTCTTTGCTTATGTATTCTATAATGCCAGGTACTAAATTAGCATTTTAAGATTTTATAAAGTTAACCAAAGTTTTTAACAGCAGTGTTAATACCAGCAAAGATGAGCCTAAGCACAATGAAAATCTTCCTCAGGGATTCAGTTATACTGGCTGTATTCTTTATCCTGAGACAGCTGTACAGGTAAAGTACAGATCTGCTTTAAAGATGCATAACATATAGCTTACAATTTGTTTATGAAATTCCCTGATGGTGGAAACTACACACAGATCCTGCAGCTGATGACCAAGGCAAGCAGCTTGATGCAATTACCAAATGATAATGTGAATAACATGAATGCATACACAGCAGAAACAAATAAAATCATTGTCTTGAGAGTTACTGAGGGTTTAGAACTGGAAGCAGACAATTTAGTGCAGGAGACCAAAGCTTCTGCAGTTTGCAAATAATCATTGTAGACTCCTAGGGGGAAAAAAAAACCCAAAACACACATTAGACACAGTGATGAATTCCAAAATGAGAACTGACGTACTTAAAGAAAAGAGCCAGCAGACAGAAACCTGTATACAAGGTCATTCTCCTGTTTGCAAGCACCCTTGTAACAGTGGAACCAGAAGAAACACAGGGTCAGGCCTGAATCACTGGCCTGTATAAGGGGCATTTGTAGCTATTCTCAGAGTGCTTAGACCGTGTCCCATTGAAGTCCATTTTGCACTGGAATAAAGGTTTACATAAGACACTGAGCAATGATGAATCACACACTGAAAACAAAGGCTCTGGGGGGAAAAAAAAAAAAAAAAGGCTTTTGAAGGAGAAAGGAGTTACTTTGTCCACCACAAGTCCTGTATACAGTCCCACTAGAGATAATAAAACAGTAACTTACATAGCTGGCCCTCGAATAACACAAAGTACAATAAAACATTACCTAACTTTGCATGTGGTTGCTGGTCTGTAAAGGGCAGACGTGTACTGAGCTTGGTACCACATCCAGCCCTGATAACTTTGAATGTCCTATTTAATTCACCACTGAGAACCTTATGCAAAAGCGTAAGAAGCATGACTTTCTGTATTGCATTAGGTTGTTAGTGCAGTTATTGCCTGTTACCTGCTTGCCAAGCAGTTTATTTAGCCGTTTAGTGTCCAACAGATGAAGCTGATAAAGCATGGCAGCAGCTAACCTGGGGATCTGAATGGGCTCAATACCACAGGGACACTCTGCCTGACCAGTCTGAGTACTCCTCATAAATGCGTTTCTCTGTGTTGGTCTTTTCAAACGGCAGAGCATAGTCCCAGCTTTTTTGCTTGCAGGCAGAACTGTATACACCTAGATAACGTATTCTGCCTGGACATTTGGCCACAATGCTGCAGAAGGACCCAGATCTGAGCTTTCAAGGCTTACAGCCGATTGAGTGATCTAATAAGTCTCTTTAAACAAGTGATGCAAGCCAGGGTAATTAAAAAAAAAAAAAAAAAAAAACAGAAAGACAGCAAGTTTTGTCTAGAGGTGTTGCAAATACTGTGCTTTCTCAAACTGTGATGGTGGACTGGTCTGTATGGTGCTTGCAGTTATTTTACTCTTTGTTCCAAAGAACTGAGACCTTCATTTTTTATAAGCTTTAAGCCAGTTTTTTCACTGTAATACCTGGAAGCCTTAAAACTTAATACTGGCTCTACAGTCACACCACCTAAGTGAAGGAAGGTGGAAACATCTGTCTCTTCTACAGACAGGAAATTTAGGCATAGATTGTCCCATCAGCATACCTCATACTGCTTGGCAGTTCATTCAGAGAATTCACTGGGAGGTAGACAGGTTGTGCACAGCTCCCCAGGAACTAAGTCTACAGCTCCTCTTCCTTATAGAGACATACCCATCAGATCCATTGCAGTCCTTCTCCAGGAAGAAAAAACAAGTGTAAATGATTGATGTGGTTTTGGCCGTGCTCTCAACTGACAGCTATGCCCTATGCAAGCTTCTTCCACAGCAGCACACAGGTGATAGCTGCAGAAGACCTGCCTATACTAGCTCCAGTGCATTTTAAGCCTGGTATAATTGGTTTGAAGTAATGGCAGATCTCTACCAAAGCCTGGGTTATATCCTTGTGATGTGTCTTTTGCTGTGTGTTCAAACACTGCCTTAATTTGATTTAACTGGACACAATTCAACGAAGTAGAAAGGAAGCTGAAGCTTTCCTCTTGATGTAAAGGGCACAAGGAACAGAGCTAAGCCACAAGGAAAATCCTTGGAACCTATTTGAAGACAGCACCTACAAAGTGTTTGTGGTCTTGGTCAAATTAACAGTAGGCATAATCCACCACACCAAGCAAATGTACATAATCCCATAGAAGCTTACTAACAAGCCAAGAAAAGCAGAGCACAACAGTGTCACTGTACAGTGCCACACATCACACTCTTGAATGTGGAAAAGCATCCAGGTAACACCCACAAGAACCGGCTTTTTTTGATGATGTCTGCTCAAAAGTGGTAATCTAGTGACAAAGCCAGATACTCCACCTTCTTAGTATATATTCAACTGTGTAACAGCTCTAAAGCAAGGGGAAAAATCATGTATTACAACACTACAAAATTTTGCAGTTGCATTAAAGTTACCCTTCTAAGTTATCCTTTCTAAAAATGCTGCAAGCAAGCCCTTTAGCTGAAATCCCCCATCATTTGTTGACAATGCCCAGAGGAAACTGGATTCTGCCCAGGGAATTTGAGAGCAAAATAGCACTCAGCACATTAAAAGTGGCCTTGAAAAAGTATGGTCACAGATGAGATATTTGTAGAGGTGTCAGCATGAAACATGCAAAGCAAACAGAGGCCCTTTGTCAAAATTGCAGCACAGTAAAAAGTCATCACAAATCAAGAGTAACACAGTCCCTATTAGAAAAGTGGTAACTTTCAAATACTGAGAAATGGCACTAGTAATGAAGATAATAAACAGGCCTTGGATGAGTAACATAGGCTTGTCCTCCTGCAGTTCAACATCTGTATCGATGATCAGCCGGCCCTGCTCAGATCAATAATCTAAACTGACAAATGATTTATTTATAATACCCTCACGATCCAAGGGTTTTGCCCAGCTCCAACCCACACAAACATCAATGTCCTTGACTAGAATGTCTCTGTCATTTCTGAATTTATGAAGCTAATCTTAAGCATCTTAAAACAGCTTAGAATTGGATCCAATTTGTCCACTGTTGAAATCCAGTTCACTTGGACATGGCAGGACAGAACACTAGTTTTATATGTATGTCACAATAAACATTTTGCCCAATTGACATGATGAAAACATTCCTGGCTACAGCAAGACCACTTAAAAGAAGATCCGAAAGGGAACAACTGTAAATGCAGCATTTTCAGCTCAATGAAGGACCAGAAAGGAATGCTGACATTACTGGAATTCTTGTCTCCAGGTGTCAAGAAAAGAATCAGCCTGTAAATGCCAAAAATCATCTCTGAAAAGGTGTTGAAAGGCAAAGGATAATACTAAAAAATGAAGATATTCTAATGCTACTGACACTTTTCAATATAAAAAAAGCTACAGAACTTGTCTTTGTATTCTGTAAGGCACTGTGCAACTGAGGATGAAGCCTGAGCCAGAGCACAGGATCAGATTTAGAAAAAAGCACAGCTGTGTTAGAAGGATACAAAAAGAAGAAAAACTGAACTGAACCAAATAACAGTCAAACAAGCCAATGGACTTCCTTTATGGTTACAGAAATAAAACACTTCCCAGCATGCGAAGCTCTGTTTCATTTGTCTCCCAAACTGCACTTCTGTTTCTAAAGACATTTAATCCAATTTAAGGCAGAGTCTGCAATTTAGTTCCCATGTATATATAAATAGGTTACAGCATATTTAACCACCATACTTGCTTAAAATACAAATTATATACTCATGATGGAAAAATGCCTCAAATATACAAGCACGTGAATACAATATGATTATTCTTTTTCTGTGTGCAGGCAGGTATCTATGCAGCTGTACAGCTGTGCTAAAAATTGTGGCTGTGTAGCCACTGTATGCTGTAATACCCTATACTACAGCTACTACTTCATGTTGTGTAAGGAACAAACTCGGCTCACATTACAGTTTTACACTAGAGCACAACTACTCATTTTATATAGCTTTCACACCCTATACTTCAGGCAACACTTTCTAGCAATTCAGAAGAAACTTGCTACAAGAGTTTGTAAGCAGGTGGTGCTGCTGTGCAGGGCAGGATTCAGAAGGACCCACAGTTTTACCTTGTTAACACTAGCACTGACTGTGACCTTGGTAATTTGACAATCTTAACAAAACCTAATGTTCTGTTCTCAGGAATGATTAGGGTACTTGTGAATGTTTTACAACTATAGATCCTATTAAAAATTACTTATGCTTTTATTCATCCAGGATCAAAAACTTAACTTCTCTACCTGTTTCCTCAAACTTTAAAATCAAGAAACTAATACCTGCATCATGCATCTGGTAAGAAACTTAGTTAACAGCTAGTCTGCTAAATACGTTGAGGATACTGCAAGTATTACAATTTCCTATACAGTTTTCTTCCCCGTATTGCTTTGACTAAGAATTTCCTTTATTTTACTGGAGGGTGAGACACTCCATGCATCCACAGAAATTATACTATTACTGCTGGTTTTAAGTGCACTTTATGTGATTTTTAATGAACTGCATGATGATATGCAGCTGTCTAAAACCTTGTGAGTTAATAATTTTCTTGTAAGAATAGAATATGCAATTTTGTATGGTATAAGTATATATTATATTTAAGATACAGTAATTTAAAGTTCACAGTCTTTAAAATCAAAGGTCTTTTTTTTTTTCAGTGCTTCATAGTTTTGCCAGTGTTTTATTTTCCACATGTCAAAGGAAGAATTAAACAATTTAGAAAATTCAGCATCAAATATTACAGAACTGAAAACTACTAGACAATCTTTTCAAAAGTAAGAATTCTAACAGTGCATTGAAATTTACTTGCAGTCAGCTGCACTGAAAAGAAGTAGCAAGAAAACCTTGTGAACTCATTTCAAAACCTAAAAGCAGCAGTTATTTTTTTAAAAGCCAGCAGTGTTAAAAAACCCTCAACCTTAAGGAAAACATGTTCCCTGAGACTTAACTCTCCCTTGACTTTACCAGCTTCCCTGGGAGTTTTGACATACCTCTTCCTTTCCCATGGCCAGTGCCTACAGGTACAATGATCCTTGTTTAAGGGAGTTATTCTTTAAAACTTGGTAAGGAAAAAAAAAATATAGCAAAACCAGAATGTATTCTGTTTATCAGAAAAAGTACTAGCTTGGCTCTCTGATGCAGATAGGGAAAGAAAGTACAGTACTTAAAGGGAAGGTGTTGAATGTAGGAAGGAGGTACAGTCCTCTTTCCTGGCTCAGCAGTAGGCACACTGATGGGAGTATTGATTAACTACACCATGGATCCCAGGGTAGGGATCCATCCACCCCAGGGGTGGGGGGGATGACAACAACCAACCAACCCACAAAAATCCCCAACAAACAAACTCCAAAGGGTCCAAATTAAGTAGCATTCTTGTGAAGAGTCTTGCACCAACATTGCTGTTCAGCCTCTTCTGTTAAGCACTTGGCATTTCTCAAGATAGTAGAGAAGAATAAAATATTACTACTATATCAACATGTTACAGAAATTACCTTCTGCGAAGAAATCTGCCTACACTGCTTCACTGGATTAAAAAAAAATAATAAAAATCTTAGTTTGTAAATTTTTTCCAGGATCACAAGAAAATCCAGCTGGAAGGGGCCTCAGAAGGTCTCTAGTCCAACCTGCTGCTCAAAGCAGGGTCAGCTCTGAGTTCAAACCAGTTTTCTCAAGGCTTTATCTAGTTGGGTCTTGAGAGCTCCCAAGGATGGAGACTGCACAGCCCCTCTTGGCAACCTGTTCCACTGCCTGACTATCCTTGTGGGGTGAATTTTTTCCTTATATACAGGCTGAAACTTTTTTATTTGAATTTATGCCATTGTCTCTTGTCCTTCTACCATACATCATTGCAGAGCCTGGCCCTGTCTCCTCAATTTTCATGCAGATTTTGGAAGGCTGCTATTACATCACCCCAAAGCCTCCTCTTCTCCTGACTGAACAAACCCAGTTTCCTCAGCCTCTCAGTGTCAAAGTTTAAAAAAAGTTCATTCTCAGTAAGGGTAATGCAAATTCAAGCATTTATTACAGATGCAATGACCCCTACAGCAACAGTCTAAATAAAACAAAACAAGTGGACATTACTTGCGTGGCACTGTTCTCTCTGAATGCTACTGGAAATTAATACAGTCAGAACATTATGGAAGTAAACCCTATTCATATACCAGGAAATTTTCTGTGCTTACTAAGAGCGTTTTATCAAATATTGTGTGAAATGCTGTAATAGGCAACCTGAATTAGCAATAGCTGTGTACCTACTGAGAAGTCATATGCTGCACTTCATTAATGCATCAGGTATACTCTAAAATAAAACCTGAAACAAACTGCAGACCTCAAGGGAAGAAGGTAAATGAGTAACTCTGTTGGATGGGTATTATAACATTAGTTTGTAATAACAGTAATAAACTATGGGCCAAGATGCACTGAAGACAGGTGGGTAAAACTTCTTAATAATTTTAAAAACAGTTGCAATTATTTAGTTCACATTAACTCTTTTGGATAATTTGATATACACATGACAGGGCAAATTTAGGCCTTTCCATAAGCATAACATTGGATTTTCATCTGCAATAGCATGTGGTAGTATTTGCTAAATCGCTGTTCTACAACAGATGCCCTATTTTATGAGGTAACATTACCTGTCCCTTTAATGTATAAAGCCATAAAGTAATGACATTGTTTCCAAGGCAAATGGGGCCACCCACTCACTTCATCCAATGTAAGAATTGGAGGTACAAGCTGCAAGCATGTAAGTGACTATGAATAACAAATCAGGGTCACATACTACTTTGATTTACGCCTGAGTATCACCAAAGTTCAGACACTGAAGATGAAGGCTGTCCATTTAATCTCTACGTTACAGCCATTGTGGCAGTTGGATAGCCACAATTTATTATCAAAAGCCACAATCAATATTGAATGGCTTGAGCTCATAGAAGCTTATCTAGCACTGTGGAGTACATAATATGTCACTGTAGTGACATGAAGATGCCAGCCCTCACACACACGGTTTAAGAAGTCGAATTGTGAAATTTCTCCAAACAGAACTTACCCCTCAGCTCCTTCATTCTAACACTGAAGGTCTGGCCTCCAAACCTACAAATAATCTGCCATTCCCTATACACTCAGCTACGATTACTCATTTAAGAAAATGGCATAAGGAAGTAATGAAAATAATGTCTGTTCTGATTCTTTAGCATGGTCAGACCAAATAAATTGTTTTAAAATGGCTGGACATCTATCAAGTTAAACCAAGGATATGGCCTATGGACTGGTTTAGCAAGGTATCAACTGTGTTAAAGCTACCTAATGATTTTGCAATCTTCTTTTTTACCTATGACTTTGCAGCAGATTTCAATACTCAGTTTCTAAGGGAAAAATCAGAATATTCACTGGATCACACAATGCTAAGAGTGCACTGCCTGTCAGTAAAAATCAGTACAATAAGTGGACAAGGCAGGAGTGTATAAACCAGAGGTCTAATTCATTTCTTATACATAACACTCCTTCAAAAAAAAAACAGAGGAGGAGAGTTGAGGTTGGGCTAGAAATGGTTCAAGGAGAAAGGGAGGGTTATGACTAAAACCAGGAAACTGTGAAGGCGGAGATGAAGGAATAAAGAACTGTAATAATGCTGTTGCTTACTGATACCTTTATAAGCATATTAGGTTTTGCATAAGTATCGTGATAACCAAATGGTAATTTTCTGCACTTTTGACACATGCTCTACAAATACACAGTGACAGCCATAACCCTGAAGACCTTACAGTCTGAACAGATGAAGCAAATAAAGGGCGAAAGGCTCAGACAGAACTGACATGCTGAAGGCTACACCACTCGCAAATGACAAGAGTGTACTTTTACTGCTGTAGCTATTGCTTCATGCTGTCTTTTCTACAGTAAAACTATAAAGCAAAGTTAGCTTTTGCACAGGTGAGAAGAACCCAGTGAGATGTCAGCCTGCTTTGAGCAAACAGGCAGGTAGGTCTGTGGCTTGCCTGCTACTTGTTTTTTGCATGGACACGCCAGGACATTACTCCTAGGTGCTGCATAACACCCAGGAGACCGGGTATGACCCTCTTTCCTAGACACACAACAGGCAAGACAAAATTGATGTAAAACATGACAGTCTGCCTCACTCCTTGATATACTTGCATTCTGTCCCTAAGCATTCAGGCAGGGGGCAGCTGCTTAGGTATTCTCCCTGAGCAGTTTCAGATCAGTTTTCTGCCAAGGCAGGTCTGCCACTCTCCAGCTGCAGAAAGTACAAATGGGACTAAATCAGAGCCTCCTGAGGGACCTCCAGAGCACTCACCCATTCCAGCGCTGCCACCCATTGCTATACCCACCCAGGAGTGATGAATGCTGAAGGGAGTAACTCTTGTCATTGGTGACAGAGGGAAGCTGGGGAGACACCCGACAGTCACATACCTGTTGTGCCCGTATTCCATCTGCTGTAGTTAACCAAGGAGAGCAAATAACTCAGTCTTGTTTTTCCTCAGCTGTTAACTTTGGCATTAGGCTAGGGCTGTGCAGTTCGCAGTCAGCCCAGCACAGACCTCCTTCAAAACCCAGCAATTGTTCTTAGTGCAGCTGTTTCACAAGGTATAAAGTTGCGGTGATGTTCCCTCAGTCTAAGTGAACAGCACCGTGCTATCCCCATGCCCTTTGTCTTGACAAGGAATACTTCTTTTTAATCCCCAGATTAGCCTCACTAAGCAGAGGAACATAAACACGACATTTATAAAAGGACACAGATGCTCATCTCTCACGTTAGTGTTCACTACCGACAATTCCTCTACTATTACTTAAAGTTATTTCTGAAAATACTCAAAACCTCTATATACACATCACAGGGTTTTAGCCATAGTCTATTTTAGTACAATGGCAGACATAAGACCTATAATAAATTCATAGGCATAAAAAGGCATGATGCCTGCCAGGAGACCATACCCATTGCAGAGATTTTTTTTTTTTTTCTCTTTTTAATCATTAAGAGTTCTATGTGACAAATAAAAGGCAAGAAATCCTCCCCCCCCCCCCCCCCCCCGAGGATTATACACCTTCCCTTCCCCCGCTTCCCCCTCCCGACTCATCGTATCTTCTCCACACACATCATCTGCAATGAAAGACCACGGGAAGAGGTAGCATCACACACATCCTGCTTCTGAATCTCGAACAATACATCTCTCGGGGGCAGATTCTCCCTCGCAAAGCACAATTAACAAGTAAGAGCATTAAAATCCGAGAATACAAATCAGAAAGCCACCGCTTCCCTTGTCTGCCCAGGAAAAGTCCCTCTGCGAGTACCGCATCCCCCGCGGGACGGACGAGGGGCTTCGGGCGGGAGACCCGCCCCGCTTACCTTGCTCATGCTGGCGACGGGCGCTTCCGTGCCGCGGCGGCGCGGGCTCTCGGGGTAGCCGCTGGCTCGGGCTCGGACAGCGCTGCGGAGCCCCCCGGCTCTCCCCCCGGCGCGGCGGCGCTGCGCGGGCTCAGGGCCGACCGATCCGCCTGCGGGCGCCGCCGGGGCCGCTGCTGCCGTCGCTGCTGCCGCTGCCGCTGCTTGCGGGCTCCGATTGCATCAGCGGGCGAGGGCGGCGCGCACGCCGGGCGCCGCCGGGGAGAGCGGCGAGGGGCTGCGGGCCGCCCCGCCTGGCTCCTCCCGCCGGGGGGCACCTCGCGCCGGGCCGCCCCGCCGCCGCCCGCCCCGCTCCGCTCCGCTCCCGCCTCGCCCGGGGACACCGGCAGCGCCCCAGCCCGCCGCTCGCACCTACCGCAGGGGCGGGCGGGCTTGGAGGGCAGCCGTGGCTCGCCCGCAAAATGGCCCCGCGCCAGGCGCTGCGCCCACCGAGCAGAGGCAGTTACGTGCTTTTACTGTAACTTATGCTGATGGCGACATGTTCTTCTTACCCCTCCCTTAGCAAGCGTTCAGAAACTCATCATTTTCAGTCTCTGAGTCATTTCCTCCTGCTTACATCCAAGCTGTCTGACACACCAAACACCTCGCCGTTTATCCCTCCCATCGCTAGCAAGCCCTGCGTCTCTCTTGCTGCAGGGCAGGCTGTCCCCAGGCCGCCCACCGCTACGTGCACAGCTTGTGCTGGCTCCCCCAGCACTGCACTGGCAGCAGGAGAGGCCCACACAACCCGTTTATTTGGCGCTGGCCGGGATTGCCAGATGTTTCACAATGGGGCTCTGGGTCCTCTCCCCACTAACCAGTGCCTAGTCCTGCTGAAGTCCATGTAGCTGCACCTTCACAGCTCTTCAGACCTCAGCTGCCACCCTACAGCCCGCTGGCTGTGCTACTGTCTCTCTGATGTCTGTGGCAGGCAGGTGACCAGCACCCCAGGACAAAAGAATAAACATCAGAGACCGGTCCAGTCTGTTACTGCTACTGGTGCTACTGCTAGTGAAACCGTATAGTAGTTGTACAACAAAAAAGTGAATTTTTAAGAGAAAATCCTGGTGTAACCACAGCGTAATGTTCACAGTGTGCTTACGTTCATCTTTACTGATTTTACGGTTAAGTCATTTCTTCCTATCCTACTATTTTTGTAAATGTTTTTCCCCTTCTGATCTTGCGGGGAGTAAGTAGTTGTAGGAAGCTGTTTCATCTCAATGCTACTGTCGAAAGTGTCAGGTTCTGCTTTGCATGATATATGTGAATTATTCTCTCTTGAATAGTGTCAGAGATTGGTTACAGTAACAAAAGTAGATCTCTGTTCCTGCCACTCTTGAGCCAGATAAGAAAGTGCTATTTAATGGAATTACAAAAATTTGGATTCCAAAGAAATGCTGGTAAATTATGTTACCCAAATTGAAAGTTCACGTTTCAGTGATGTTAGTGGCTATTTAGGAGAGAGGAAAGACGGACCAAAAAAAAGGAGACAGGGAAGGCAGCAAAGAAGCACCAGACAGATACAATTCATCATCAGTGAATTAGTTCATAGTGCTCATGAGAGCAATTCAATCCATTCACAATAAATTGTCTTCATACTACAACCACAACATGGGAACAACCATACTGGGTCAGGCCAAAGGTCCATTTAATTCAATATCCTGTGTCTGAGAGGCATCAATAACGATGTGTACAAAAGAGTTACAAGAACAGAAGAAGCACATAGGAGCACTTTCCTGATCAGTTCTTTTAGCCTCAAGGGATTTGTGCCACAGCAGTTTCCTGAAAGATTGATTCTTTAGGCTTAACAGTTCTTCATGGATTTTTGTTCTATTCATTTAACTGTTTCTTGAGTGCATGTAAAATTTGGCATCTGTAAGATTTTGTGCTAATGAGTTCCACAATTTAGCTGTGCTCTGTGGAAAAATACGTTAATTTTGTTTTATTTTGAACTTACCACTTAGGAATTCCACATCATGCTCCCTTCTTCTGATGCCATCAGACTTGTAAACAAACAGCAATGAAGATCAAAATATTCATCCCCTCTATGTAATTTGTGATTATGCAGGCTACTGTTGAATCTTCTGTCAGCCATCTCTCCTTTTTCCAGATAAGTCCTTATCTTTTTCGCCTTGATATAAAGACAGTTTTCATACCCTTGATCATCTTTGATTTAAGATGGGGACATGAACTACACAAAACTCTCAAAATGCAGGTCACCATATTTAAATTTGCTTTTTCCCTCTCTGTTTCTTTTCCTAATAATGCCTGGTGTTCTGTTTCCTAATTTGACTGTTTCTGAGCGCTAAACTGAACTGATATTTTTTACAAACTATCTGGTTCCAAGATTACTCCTGAAAGGTAACAGGTCATTCAAAACCCATCACTGTTCACATAAATTTAGGAAATTTTTTTTGCAACTCTTTGCAGATAGCTCTAGTCTGGCTGAATTTTTTAACACCATTACCCTGAAGATCCTAATCTCATCAGCAAACTCCATCCTTTCTCTATTTGCCTTCATTTGCCTATCATTTTCTTAACTGCACAGTTTAACTTAACTGTTTCTTATCTTTGAACCTGTTAATGAGAGCAAACATAAAAGCACCCTTCTTATGGGAGCTTGTTTTCTAGGAGCCTTTGGTAAAGCACCTGGTCACCTTCTTTAGAAATCCAAGTAGATTGTCTCAATTGGACCTCTACTGTGTGCACATTCATTGAATCCTTCAGAGAAGTTTCTAGATAGGCAGGTCAGGATTTCCTTTCAGAAAAGTCATGCTCAGTCTGCCCCTCAATGTGATACTTATCCATGTATCTTTTTGCATTCCCTATTACAAGTTCTACAGTTTCTCCAGATTTACTTCAGTATCCTGGATCCCTCTAGAACAAAAGCTGTTTCAATGCAGTTTTACTGTTTCAAGACCTTAATTTCCCAGTCTGAACAGTATTGTGCTGTGAGTCCTTTTTCTTTCTAAGTACTATGCATCATGCTCCACCGCAGAGATCCATTCCAAGTTATCCTCAAACTACTGCCAACTATTAAGGTACAGAGCAGAATCCATGGCCTGGCCATAAGCAAGAAACAGAAGGAAAGGAAAGGGAAAGGAGAGATGTTACCTGAACCACAGGGGATTTGTGCATAGCCAAGTTATCTAGGATATATATTAAACCCAGATCTTTTTATTGATAGCCAAGCTGACCCTGAACTCACAAATAAAAATCAGAAAAAGAAGACCAAAGCTCAGAGAAGCTACAGAACTTACCTCAAAACATGCATCTTGCTGCAACACCCCAAAACCTGAAAATTGTCATTAGTACATGTGCCATACAGACATATTTTTGTGGTGTTGGCTTGCATTACCTCAGTCTAGTTGCACTTCTTTATGTAACGCTCCAGAAGTTATAATGTAAGGGAAGTTGACTTTACCTCTGCTGATTCAATCAGTTGCATTGATCCATCAGTAAGAACATACACTTTCCATATTCTGAATATCTCATTTTCATAAAACTGGCCATTGTTCATTTCTGTGCTAGATTTTCCATTAATGCAAAGTATTCTGTGAACGCTTGACAGCACTGTTAAACTTTAGAAGTTTTAATGAGTGAGTTTTTCACAGATATGAGAGAACTAGGTAATTTATATGCTTCAAGTCCAAAGTGTTTCCAGAAGTTCTAGAGATTCACAGGGTGAACAGGAGTTGTGACACCTGGGGCCCTTGGGGGCTGATTAAGTTTGTAGAGTGGATGCAAAACCTTGTGATTAGTATGTTCCATTCCTTTTGCTGATCTTCACAGAAGCCATGTAAAAGAGCACAGCATTCCTTCTGTTTGCTCAGGGCTCGTGAGTGGAATTTTTGCAGAGGACCAAAGGGGTTTCAGTCATGCATATTACCCAAACCAGAACTGAATAAACTCATATTTTAGCCACAGAAATATGAGGAACTACTGTTGGGAAAATGAAAAAACTCTATGATATAAAGCCAAATGGGGAATTTTGAAAGAGGCAGCTTGTATAATTCCATAATTCTACAAGGAATGAAGGGCAGAAGCCCATAGCTTGGTACACTCTCAAAGGTTTTCTGTTATAAACGCCAATCTGCTTGAAGAAGATAACGTGAATATGGGTAGAAACCAGTTTTTTCGTTTAAGAGAAAGCTGGGATTCTGACATTTTTTCCCTTCTGAAAGGGAATGAAAACTTCCTGTAGTAAAATGTGGGGAAAGCAATTCTGACTCAATCAAAAGATCTTATTTCTACAAAATCTGTGTTTCAGTTTGATTTCGATCTTTACACATTTTCAAAGCTTTTTGTAACATAAGCCCTTTTGAAATGTGTTCCAAAGCTATTAAAAAAAAAATCACAAAAAAAGTATCTCTTCCAAAAATATCAGAATGTTATGTTTTGATCTTTCTGAAATATTCTTTTTCTAGTCAGCTTTTGTACTAAAACTCAGTCTTGCTTATTTTCTACAACTGCATGAAAGTGCATTAGCACAAATATTTAAAATAAGGAAACGTCAGCTTTCATTGAATATATTCTTCAGGGAAAGCCTGTGACTGATTTCAGTCACAAAACTAAAACTTTTCAGAACAAATAAGAAGGTAATTGAAGGATAATGATTTCTATACAGCTGCCTTGCAGAACTGGGAATACAGATGTGAAAAGCTTTTAAAGCGAGGGAAAGAAAAACCTTTGGATGAGAATCAGGTTGGTGGTGTAGAAATTTCCTAACAGAAAGAAAAAAGCAAATATTATACGTGTATATATTTGTGTTCGTATACATACAAAATATTAGGATAAGATAATTTCTAAAATTACTTCAGAGAAGGACAGGTCATTTAAAGTCTTGTCATTTTGGTCTCCAACAGAATGATGTGAGATAATAAGCTTTGTACATAGAGAGCAATGGTTGCAATTGCTAGTTTCCTTTTGGAACAATATACAAATATAATGCAACTTTTCATTTTGGACAAGGAGAAGAAATAGTTAGGATTCTTTGTAGAAACAGAAAGATGAAGGCATAGTGGCCTCTCCTGTAGTCACAGGCACATGTTACCTCACAGAGGGTCTCGAGTGAGACGCAAGGTTTCAGTGGATGTTATTTTCAGAAAGCAAGATCTTTTTGTGGCAGCACCTCCTCCTGGTGCTCATTTGCTCGTTTCCATCCTCATGCCATTTTCCCACCTCCTCGGACGTGCCAACTCTGCTGTGTGCAGGCTCTGCTGTTAAATGGATTAATAGAATGATCTGGGTTTAAAAACCGAGATAAAAAGCATGGGAGTAGAAAGTAATTGCAGATGCTAAAGGGCAGGAAGCATCTAAGCTGGCACCCTCACAAAGAAGTAGTCTGCATAATTACACTCTCAGAAAGAAACATTAAAAAACTAGAGTCCTGAGAAAATATAAAGGGGAAGCAGCCCCACAACACCTGGAAACCATAAAAACCCTAAGAAAAAGGCTTGAAAGGAAAAGGCGCGCATGTGTGAGGGTAATCGGAACCAAATAAACACAAAGTCTTCTGCCCTTTAATTCCCACCTGCTCAGGAAACAGCATTTGATGCATTTTTCCTAAATATGCACTTTGTGAATGTGTCACTTATTTCTGTCCTGAGAGGCAACAGAAACATTACGTTCTGGGAATTAACCAAGAACAGTTTGTTTCCAACATTTTGTCCAGATTTCTGTTTTCCAGCCACTCCCATGCTCCCTCTCCTTTGCCTCCTCAGCAGTGGTGGGGCAGGGCAGGGGTGGCACAGGACCCCTCCCCACCGGCCTCTTCCAGAAGGTTCCCAGGGGCAGCACCTGCTTCGCCTCAGCACTGCCCGCCCCACAGTCCCATCAGAACGGGGCTGGCTTCCTTCACGCCCCAGAAGGTGAGGTGTCAATCGTGCTTCTGAAGCAAACCCTTCAAAAGGTGTTTAAAATGTGTTTAGGTGCACCAGGGGTGGGAATGGGGGCACAGGGAGATGCTGCAGGTGGCAGCAGCACCTCAGAGGCCGAGGCAGAGCCCCTGAGGCAGAGCCCCCCTCAGCTGGCTCCATCTGAGGCTTTAGCACCTGGGCCTGTGAATCCAGAGCTCTACCAAAACCAGCCCACTCCTTCACCTTTTGTGGGAAGTGCCATTGTTCCTCACCAGCCCATTTTCCCCATCCAAGGTAACTCAAGATTTCATAACTGCTAAATTGTTTCTTTCTCCCCCGCTTAGGCCTGCTTAAAAACTGACAGAAAAGTAAGAGAGGGGAAACACTCGATATTTGGTGCTGTTTTTTCTGGGAGGGTAAGAAAGTTGAGGATAATTCTCCACGTAGGTTCACGGAATCATTGAATCGTTCAGGTGAGAAAAGACCTTTAAGATCATCAAGTCCAACCATTAACCCAGCACTGCCAAGTCCATCACTAATTCATGTCCCAACGAATGGCATCTACACATCCTTTAAACACCTCCAGGGATGGTGACTCAGCCACTACCCTGGGCAGCCTGTTCCAGTGCTTAAGCACCCTTTTGATGAGGAAATTTTCCCTAATATCTGATCTAAACAGAGGCCATTTCCTCTTGTCCTGTCGCTAGTTACTTGGGAGAAGAGACTGACAGCCACCGCGCTACAACCTTCTCTCAGGTAGCTGTAGAGAGTGTTAAGGTTTGCCCTGAGCCTCCTTTCCTCCAGGCTAAACCACCCCAGTTCCCTCAGCTGCTCCTCACCAGACTTGTGCTGCAGACCCGTCGCCAGCTCTGTTGCCCTGCTCTGGGTGTGCAGCGTTGGAGGATGGTTAATGCCAGGCCACCTGGAAGATTTGCTGCTGAACCACCTTTCAATATGAAAACTAAATATTGAAAGACTGACCTAATGTGCTGCTTTTTTTTTTTTTTTTTTTTTTTTTTTTTTTTTTTTTTTTTTTGTGGTGTAAAACATTTTGGACCAAAAATGCCCTTTATTTCAAAGCAGTAGAATTAAATTGTGGAACTCTGTGTGCAATCGTGATTTCTCTGACGTGACTGAGAACCTGGAGAAAAGGAGGCAGCTGGGCTGTGGCGAGTGGTAAACCCGCTTTCCCCCCCTCCAGGTTACAGCTCGGCCGCTTCAAACCCTGCCAGGCGGTGAGGGGCCGGCGCGGTGTTCAGTGTTTCAGCATGAGCGGCTCCATGACAAGCTCGACATCCCCTTCGTGTTCCAGAGACGCACCGCGGTTCCCCAGTCTACGTTACATCAAGCTTAAACAGACTCCAGACCTGCACAACAAACCAGCCAGAAAATGTCAAGACATTTTCCAGGTCGCGCTTACCGGCTACAGGACCCCGAACCGCTGGCCCGTCGGGTGGCTGACTCGAAAAGGGGACAACGCGGCCACACAGGGACAGCGCCGCGGGGTGCCCGGTCCCCGGCCTCGCAGGCGGGCAGGGATCGCGGCCGGGCGCCGCCGCCGCCCCGCGCCCTCCGCTCCCTCATGGCTCCCCCTGGCGGCCGCCGGGTGACGGCCGCCCCGCCGGCGGCAGGGCCACCTCGGGCCCCAGCTGAGGGTCCAGGCCAGGCTCCGCGCAGAGGAACACAAAGAGGTTGTGGGTCAGCTGCGTTTTGCCCGTGGTCAGCTACACGGTCAGTTCGTGGTGCAGGCGGACAGATCCCAGTTACAGAATCACACAACGGCTGGGTTGGAAGGGGCCTTAAGGATCATCCAGCTCCAACCCCCTGCCATGGGCAGGGACACCTTCCACTAGACCAGGTTGCTCAGAGCCCCATCCAGCCTGGCCTTGAACACTTCCAGGGATGGGGCAGCCACAACGTCTCTGAGCAACATGTTCCAGTGCCTCACCACCCTTGCAGTAAAGAATTTATTCTTAATATCTAAACTTTATCTACCTTCTTTCAGTTTAAAGCCATTCCCCCTTGTCCTATCGCTACAGGCCCTTGTAAAAAGTCCCACTCCAGCTTCCCTGTTTTAAACATCTTGGTTCCTGGATCTCAATGAGTTCTACACCCCTGTACCAAACAGCAGGTTAAACACTGCTGCCCCTTTCAGTGGAGAAATTCCTGCAAGTCAGCAAGGAACCCAATGCTTTTATGAGTTTTCAGCACTATCTACAATAAGATACTTCAAATCTATATATCTTTATAAGAAATTCATTACATCCCCAAGCAAAGCGGTACCACTACTTTGATCAAAAATGGTATCTGCTAGAAAGTGTACAGGAATGCAGATGCTTTTCAGCAAGTACGCCTCTAGACACACACTACTTCAGCAGGTAAACTAGACACATCAATGACTGCAAAAACCCACATCAATACATTTATATAAATAGATTTTGAGCAGTATCTCAATTATCCATCATAACTTAGTCTGAAAAAATGAATTCCACACCAAGTTACTCCCCATCAGTCCTGTCTTTTTTCTGTAAATGGTTACGTATTTGAGGAGGATGCTTTAGCATATAATAGTTGTGCTGAAATTAGGTTTGGTGAAGGGTTACAGCTGCAGAATCTGTTTGTTGGACTAAGCACAAGATTCAAGCCTTCTGAAAGATGCTTTAACATGCCAAGACCAATACTAGAGGGGTAAAGCTTAGAACAAATGGGCCACAAAGGCCAGATTCTGCTGGGTCAGTCAGTCTGGTAATGGCACGCTATCGCTGTCACAGCTGGTAACAGCAATCTGAAGGGTAGAAGTAACAGCCAAAGCAAGCTAGGACACGGCAGCCAGAGACACAAGACAGGAGTCCGAAGGGTTGGCAGTGACATCTGAAGAGACAGCTGGGAGACATAACACTACATTTGGTTTAGGGACATGGACTCTATTTTCCAGCCTGATAAATCAAGCAAACCAAAAGGCAACAACCAAGCCTGTACCTTGAAATCCGGCAGGGAAACAATGTTAAAGTAACCCAGTAAAACCTTGACTTTCACACCTACCACACAGATGAGATACCTTTCTTTACAATGTGTTTAACACAGACTATAAACTAATGGAGTAGCACACTGTGTGAAATAACAAAGTCAAAGTATTCCTGGTTAATAAAAGGCGACTGCTTACTAAAAGTAACTGGCCACGAGCTGCACACAGATTAACATTATACCTCCCACAGTTTAACAAATGTAACTAGATGTAGCTGGGATTTTTCCCCTTTAAATTAGGAATAATTCATTTGGAACTCTTAGAATAGAACCAGCTTCAGTAAAAGTAACCGAGAGGCTGGAACTAAGGTTTTAGGGCATTAATTAGCACATAGCACCAAAGCACCTCGCCAACCAATTAAAATCCCTGCTTTGCTGTTCCACTCCCTTTGATAAAATCCTCAACAGTGGACTGCAAGCTTGCAGAGCACCACAGAACAGTAAATCTGCTTATCGGGCCACTCTAGGCCAGAGAGAACACACACTCTATCCTTGAACTAAACTGAAAGCACAGGGGCTAGAACCTGCTCTAAGTTCTAGACACGTACCCTTTTTCTCCTAAAGTTTCCCAGCTGCTTCCTCAGAAAGGAAAGGAGGTAGTTTAATAAAGAAACTACTTCCCACATTTTGATGTGATGTTTTTGAAACTGGAACCTGAATAACTAGGGGGATGTTTGTATAAAAGGTTTATTGTAAGAAAAAGAGGAAACCTTTCCATTTAAAATTAATCAAAGACACTATTTACTATGAAAGTCACAACAGTGCAAGATAACCAGGCAGTAACAGCATGCACTCCCCAACCTTTGGAAAGGAAAACTTGTCAAAGCACTTTCTTCAAACGTGCACATAAAGAAACACAAAGACAAGTTATAGAAAAAGGTAACCATTTATTCAAGGTATGACAAGGATATTTACAGTGTTCATTTGCTCAGAATAAGGTCCATCCTTATGATTTTTAAAGCAGCAATTATAAATTACATTTAAAAGGGGAAATGTTCCAAGCATGTTTCTGTTACGAGATATTTTTACAATGACAGAAACACTTTAAGGCTAAGTTATTTTGACTTTTGCTGCCACCCACATGTATCTCTGCAAAACTGTCTCAAAGACAACATTACCTTGAGGGATAAAGACTATGCTAAATTCAACATACAATTTTGTTCCCTCAGACTCTTTTCACAACAGTTCACATCTGACAAAAATTGACTTTTGATTTAAAACAATGGATTAAATACAAGTGAGATGAACTGCCTAATCCCGGCATTTCAAAGGGCTAAAAGATCATAGACAGCAACACATTCATCACCTCTGAAAGACATCACCAGCTTTTTTGTCGATGAAGATACTTCAACTTACCCAGCAATTTTTCTTTCAGTCAGAGCTCCACAGTCGTGTGGTGCAATCCACCTTGCCCATCACAGTACTTTTCAAAAGACAAGAACAAAATTCTTCAGGTAGCTGACTTCGAATGTAAATGATGAACACTGTCTACTTTAAACAGTACTTGATTCCCACAGTACAGACCAGTGCTCTACCAAAGCAAACGAGTTTGCTAAACTGCTGTAGTGTTATTCTCTAGTCATTTTAACACACAACAGTTCTACAGGAGCAGTTAAAATTGGCTTATTTCTTGAGGTAGAAGCCACAAGTCATATTTAGTCCTGTCTGTAAACTATAATACACATGCCAACAGGCAAACACAGCTGTTTTTTGTCATTTATAAAATAAAACCGCTGATTTTTCAGATGCTATTCATTGAAAATATAATGACATTTTTTCTCTGAATCATTTTGTGCCTGTTTAAGAAGGAAGCAAATTAAACCTTGGGAATAGTAGATTGTGGCTATTTACACAGTTGTAATGAAAATAAACCATGGTATACATGGATTCTTCTTAACTTAGAAGTTATTTTGGAGAATACCAATGTTAACTGCATAATAAAGGGGAAAAACCCCAACCAAAACCCACCAGTCACTAAACCTTTAAGACCACCTAGCTACTTGAAATACTAACATTGCATTTTGATAACCTTTTTAGGATTAAATTTAAGGGAAAAGAAAGTTAAATACAAGAGAACCCCCCCAAAGCCTGCACAAATACAATTTACTTATCATGTTTTGTTAGGCAAGGACACTACATACTAAACCTACTGAAAGTGCATGATGTTTACCATTCCAATAGATGCAGAAACACAACCCTTGCATTAGTAGGGGACATTTATTCCAGGTTAGCTGAGAAACTAACTAACAGCAAAGTTGTTGCTGTGACTGATTGAAGTTTTAAGTTATATGAAGATAACCCAAGCAACAAGTTACATAAGGAGATTGGCACTTGATATTTAGTTAGCCCCATTAGCTCAAATTTCTCCCCAGAGACTCACACACAGAACTTTAAGTTTTCCTTTTATTACTGTAAAAAATAAGTCAATTTGTGGTTCCAGAGTAAATAAAGAAACCTTGGTTTCAAACTGTTTAAAAACAAAGGTTCAGATTCTGATAAGATACATTTCACAGGCTTCACACATCAGCACCTTAACCAAATGCATTTTTTTGTGAACTAAGCATATTTGAAAGTTTTCACGTTAGTGACAGGGGGCTACATTCTCATCTGGATGCACGTAACATGACTCCAGGAGAACAAACTGGAAGGAGTGCAAGTCAGTTTCCAGTTTCCTGTGGAGTCCTACATGTTCAGAACCAACATTTAAGACTGAAGTTAAAGATTGACCTTTTGCATATTCCAAAATGGAAGGCAAATACAATCAACTTACATTTGGCTTTGAAACATTAAGATAACAATGTTTTATTTCAGCCACATATTTACAAAAATGTTTACAACAGAACCGTGTAGGGTTTCCTTATTTTTTTTTTGTCATAATAGACTTGAAGATGAATAGTCATCTTAACCTTCATGCAAAGACGTATCTCTTGTTACACAAGAAGTTTTCTGTTTGTGGTGGTTTGGTTTTTTTTGCACTCTCAGAATAGCAAGCAGAGGGTTGGATAAGTTTGGGTCACCCTTGAAAATGTAAGCCTGTTTGCTCTACTGCACCTTCAAAATAAGGAGGTAAAGTACAGGCACCGTTAATTCCACAAGGGTTCATTGCCTCTAGAATATTTTCCGAAACCAACAATAGTCTTCAACAGTTGTAACATGGGTTATTCTGCGACTGTCACCTCTTCAGTTTACTTCCTGAACTCTGGAGTTACTTTCTAGAAGCATACTTGCTGAGCTTCTTTTCTAATGTATAATGTTGACTATACATTTTAAATTAAACTGTTATGTAAAGAATGTAACAAGCTTTTCCTTTGTACACAACTTAATCTTTGTGCTGAGTATTCTTCAAAAGGATTTTATAAATAATACAGTAAGTTTAGAATCAGTCTTCTGCCCTCTTGGCATTATACCATGTTGTTGCTTTCTCCAACTTTATCTACAAGCTGTAGAAAAGGAGACAAAAAGGTTTTAAGTAGCATGACATTTATGTACAGTGAAGTTACTGTCATATTACTTGCTATTTGCACAGTTAGTATGCGACTGAAAATGAGAGTCAAATAGTACTCACCAAAGTCTCATGACTTAAGTTTGTGAAAATTAAAAATCTTAACACTGCAATTGTGTTTCTGCATGACATGTTTTTCTCTTATAGACATTAACAGTGCAACATGAAGATGCAACCGAATGAAAAAGGAAATAGAAGAATGCAGATAACACTGCTAGCTTAATGATTAAAACAAAACAATACAGTATCAGCCACACATGCATTAGTAGACCAAGTAAGATATTTCAACTGACCATTACTGTGGATTCTCTTCTGAGCCTACGTAGGCTTTGAATAAAACATTAACAATTATCTTTTTAAAATGAGATTTAACCCCATTATGATCAAATTAAATATGACTAAGATCGATCAATTGACAAATGACACATTCAATTGATCATAAATTATGAGCCAAAACTCGGCCGAACTGTAAGGTTGGAACAGATTATCTTGAACACTAATTTTTAAAAAACAGGCTCTATACATCTAAGTTATACCCTCTATTTATTTTTTAGCAGTAGCTATTAAAACTGTTGCTTTAAAGACTAAGTTTGAAAAATGCTTGTGTTAAACTACATACAGAAATTAGCACAGTAAAAGTAGTTGACTGAAACACCCTAGATTACCACCTTTCTAGCACCTCTTAATTGTCTTCAAATCCCTGGCTCTTTGGTTAACAAAATGGAAAACCGCTCTTGAAAAAATACAAATCCTAGTAAATAGTGAGGCATAGTCTGGTGCAGTGGACCTTAATAAATATATCTGATGAATGATTACGCATCATGAGGTTTTTTGGCTTCATCAGACAAGCTGCAATTTAACATTGAACTACACAGTTTGCTTTTACAGGCCACTTTTCATAAATATATCCAAATACTACACAGCACAGCATCCTCCTCGTCATACAGACAGGAGAAGCACCACATAACAGTGGCATGTTCTTCCTATCTGGTCACCTAGGACCAACAGTGAATCAGGAAGCAGAACCCCAAGTCTATGAGTCACAATCCAGGGCTCTTTCTACTTCACAACTTGCACGCAGGGGCAGCTTCTGCAAAGGTGTCCTTTTGTTCCTTTTACAAATAGAAGTCTCTCACTGGGAATTAATGGGATCTGTATGGTGCAAGAACTACACAGGAATACTCTCGAAGTCACTGCTCTAAAGTTATGTTTGCTTTGTTTCTGATCCATTTCTACTATTGCTATAGCAAAGGAATAAAAAACAGCACAAGCTTCAAATTTTGCATGAAGTACTGAACACTTACCGAGCTTATACCGGGTAAATTCAAGAGATATCCAAGAACTGGAACTCTTCTAATAAAGCCGACCACCACAGGAAAGAACCCCCTTTAGGTAAGATATCAGAAGACTGTATCAACTTTTTTAAAATTAAACTATTCTCATATCGCTACAAAATGAAGCAATAGGAGGTAGCTTGTTAGCAGCACAATAATTATACCAATACAGTAAGTTTACCATACATTTAGCAGAGAAAGGAGAAAACCAGGAAAGAAACTATACTTTTAAATGAACTTAGTTTTCCTCATAGGTAGCAACCCTCAGTCAGCTCTTTAAAAGATAAGTAAAGAAAGAATACCCAACTTAGTCAACAGAACTGATGCTCCCAACTGATTTCTCAAAACCATCATACAAATTTTGAGATAATTTCTTTTTACATTATAGGAAATACATTCTTGCAATACCCAGTGTAAAAAAACCTGAAATGAATTCTGACTAATCCTCTTTGCAGCCACATATGTTACTCTTTACATTAAGTAAATTAAGCATGACAGAGTCGTATATTCACTTACTTCAAAATTTTACATAAAGTCAAGATATTTTAATCATGAGTCAGGGGGTGTTGCTTAACATAGCTGTTATGGTATAGCCCCCTGCACTCTTCACTTTGTCTCTGCAGCAGGAAAATAAATTTTCTATGGCTGTTTCTCAGCTGTTTGCAGTCAACTGCAGCAAGTCAGTTGGTGGTAGCATTGTGAGTTCTCTTTTGTTGAGCTATACATTCCTGCTTAGAATAAAGATTAACATGTAATGAGACCTCAGCCACAATGAAACAGTGAATTTTCACAAGTCATCACCCTCTTTCACTACACTAGTAAGAACTACTTGCTGGGTAATATCCATACCAGCAAGTTTTTCCCAGAGATTTTCTTTTTTTAAGGAAGGGATCATTTCAGTGGTCCAGTAAATTGTGATGCAGGGCACACAAATCACTTGTAATGGTGTAGCCAAGAATTAGGGATAGTCAGTACAGGAAGGATAGCATTGTTAGCCATAACTCTGGATGTTTGTAATGTGAATAAGGCTCCAAAGGCAGCTTAAAGAGTACATGAAGAGATACTGTCCCATAATAGCCTTCTCCAGGTAAATGCAATCTAAGCATGTGAAGGTATGGCAAAAGACTAAACCTCTGATGGGAAACTTGTGGCAACATGTTAGATAGAGACAAGAAGGAAAAGACATTCTAGATTTAAATGAGAATAAAAGAATAAGTGTGTGTCTCACTTGGGCCAGATGCAGCTTGAAAGAAGTCAACCCTTCACATTCCTGTAATTTGTTAAAGTGTTCTTGGTTACCAGTACCTAATCCTTGCTTTGTGGACAACAGAGGCTCTGCGATTACTGCTACGGAGTGTATGAAAGGTGGCTGTGTAAAAGTAGTCTAGGTATGCAACACAATAACCTAGAAGTAAAGATTCTAGAGGGATCTGAACACCTGGCAGAACTGGTTTAGTGGTCTAAAAATCAAGAGAGACTGAAAAAACTAAAATAGAGTGGCTTACATTTGTACTTAGTGTGAGCTGAAGTAGTTACTAGAACTGTTATATTGCTCAGTAAAGGTTTTCTGTATAAAAGTTATGGTAATCCACATGACCGGAACCATTAGGATACACAGAAATGCCCATCCTCACACCACACCGCCCTAACATATCCAAAGGGGTGTAAATTGATCTGGTATTCCTTGGGCTGAAGAAAATCATGTACTTCAGAGACCAATGATAACCAGAGAAGCTTTCTGTTATGCAATCAAACAAAGGATTGTGAGGAACTGTATAAACTGATGCTTGAGGAAAGGCTCCATTTTTAACTTCTTCAGAAAGAAGCAAGTTGCTGAAAACAGCATAATAGCTGAAATGATCAGGATTGAAGCAAAACAAAAAGCTTTGTTTGAAATAGTAACTAGCTAACATTGTAGCAAGGGATTTAGATTCCAAGAACCATTAAGCACTAGAGAAGATTGTCTAGAGATAAAACATTCACACCTGGAATTATCTACCCCTTGTTAATACTCATCTGGCTAAGGGATAGTCCTAGGAACCTAGGGATAACCACTGACCTTCTATAATCCCTTCAGTATTATTTTACCCTGCTAGCCCCTGGCTAGCACCAACAGATAATCCATAACCATACCAGCTTAGCTATAGTGATTTATAATTATTTTGAGCTGTTTCAAAAGGAGGAGTGTTTGGTTGGAAACACACTCTACTTGCTTTTTACTAGTTGATTAAACCCAAGTGCTACACATAAGAAGTGACAATGTATTCAGTGAAATACTGTGATTTTCAAAAGTTGAAGTAACAGAGTTCAGAATAATACAGAGTAGAACAATAAGAAGCATTGTTACAATTACAAAATTAATTTTCAGGAATCTCACTGTCTTCAGTAGGAGGCAAGATTTTTTAAAAAATATTTAAACATTTTATCTAAACTAGGTAAAATTGTATGTTAATCTTCTATTGAGTGGAAAAAATGAGCGCCATCAGAACACTGCTTTAATTTTGATTAGCAGGAACTGTTATTATTTAGCTAGTAGCTGAACATTTCAAAATTATTTTAGGGGTCTGTTATTAGATTAATAAACATTAATGAAACAGTCTTCATCTGAACAGAAGTCCAAGAAGAACTAAAGGTCTCCCTTCTTGCTTATTATCATATGCTGTACTTTGTTCTATAGCGAAGTATGGAACTTCAACCATGGAAATAAAGCTAAATATATACAAGTTTCAACAAGTCAAATTCTTTCACCATCACAATTGCATTTATGAAGAAGTTAAATGACACACTGTGAAAGCTATAACATGTATCAAGATTGCTGTTCAAAAAATAAGAATTTTCATTTTTCCTTAAATCAGTTGAGATAATGCAAACCAAACCCAGTAGTACTAACTACACTAGGGCACAAATGTAATGAAATGTGGTAGAAAACATCTTTTCACTGGGTTACCATCGTAATGAAATGGTAAGGTTACAAACCTAGGTTGTTTGTAGCCAAGTATTTTGTGCATTTGTTAAAGAAAAGAACAAGCTCTGCCCCGCCCCCAAGTTTCTAATTTGCATTTTTTTTAATGAGGAAATATTTAGACTTTGCACTGCTAACAATTTGGGCTCCCAGATATTTTATAGCTTTACAATTCTTTAGTTAGACATAAACAATGTTACCAAAGTCAGTTTGGTATATGCCTCACAAACATTAGCCGGTTTGAGTCTTGGGAAAGTACTTACCAACTTTTTACCACCTGCAAACATAAACCAATAATTTCACATAACATCTATCAAAAGTGAACATTTAAAGGATGCCACTTTGTCAGCTATGCTAAATGAATACATTTAGGCCTAGATACACCAGTTTAGAAAGGTATTTTGAAAAAAAGGTCTTACCTGAATAATAGGAAGAACCCATAAATTTCAAGGATCATTCCTATTAAAGGCCAACCAATGAGAACTATGAGCACACCACCCAGGAAAAAGCCTGTTGCTTTCATTTTGTGTTTTTGAAAGAAGAATCTAAATGTTCTTTCTAAACCGATAACAAAAGACAAGCCAGCCACAAATAAAACCTAGAAAAGAAAGAAGATAGCTAAGTTTAGGATGTAAACAGATATATATTCTACAAAATAAGACTGCATTTCTTGCACAACTTCTTTAAATACCAAAAGATAGATGGTGAGAAGGAATTTACTAGTGATTTTCTTTTGTAAAAGCCACCTTAACACATTTGCAGGTAACGTTCCAAATTCTTCTCTCAGCTGCTTAAAATTAAAGTGACTACCTTTGTCGTCTCTGAAAAACACAATACCAGCAAAAGACCTGGTGACATCAGTTACACCTGTCCTGTAACGTAAGTACAATCATTATACACACGCAATGCTGAAGCTTAGTGCCACTGGCAGCAAAGGTTGCTAAAAACTGAGAACTGACATGTTACAAAAGCATCTCTGTACTGTACCATGGACACCTTCAACAGCTTGTACTGATAGTGCAAAGCCAAAACAGGAAAACAGCTCAAAAGTCTTAGTAGTTGTCTTGTTTGTTTGTTTGCTGGCTTTTTATTTGTTGGTTTTGTTTGTTTTTTTCTGTCTATAGTTTTTCTACTGTTTACTAGTTTCAGTATAGACTGAACACTATCACACTAGTCCCAACTAGTCAGAAGTACTTTTAGAGTCCTTTAGCAACAGGAATTGTAATTATTTCAGCTTATAAGCATACAACTGGGCAACACTTTTGCTAAGGGGACAGTGTCTCAGATTTTACGCAAGGTTATAGATGAAATTTAAGTTTTGTATGTTATTGAATAAACCACTTTCTTACCACCTCTCCCACTTCTTCTGATATTGCCTTTTTTTTTTTTTTTAACTTTCTGTAAGGACACAGTACTTTTTCTTGCATTATCTTTGGTTACCACATAGCCTGCCATTGTCTCTTCCTATCTAGATTTTCACCATTTTCCCTATCTCATATTGTGACCTTATATTAGAAAAAAGTAAGTACTATTTTATTTTTTACTCTTCCACTATACACTCTATGGATGGTTCAGAACAATGCTTCAATTAATGCACCCAAATTCAAATATACATTTTCATATTGTTCTTCTGTCAATCTCAGTATTTGACTCTGCTGCCACAGGATGAAACCGATCAGTTTTGATCACAGGCTATCAGGCATCAGGAAGAGAGGATGTGAACATCTACCAGGCTGTGCTCTTGGCTGGCTGGCAAAGCTAAGAACAGCAGAGACACAGAGATTATCACACTCAGAAAACACCCTGTCATTTTGTATTTGCTTTGGATTTGGAATTTTGTGTACCAGAACTAGGATCTCTTTTCTGTGCTGCTTTAAGTGAAAACTTTGATTTCATAAAATCTGAAGATATTATATCTCTCTAATATGAAAGATGATTGGTTCTTCTAAACCCAGACTACCAGCAATTCATACTTCTTTCTTTGTTCATAAAGCACAGCAAAGCTACATTTGCTAGCATTTACAGAACACTTCGCTATTCTTATCCAAGTATATACTTAGGCTTGGCAGTTATCTTACAAGATCACAAAAAAAGAAATCATTAGTAAATGACAACCAATCTAAAAATCATATTTGCAGAAGCATAACAACTGTGGAACAAGCTGCTTCTTGTCTGACAAACATACTGCAGGCCTGACCTGTAGGCATGATATTTAGATTCACGTGAGCTGTTTAATCAGGAAAAAAAGATTCATTCATATCACTGATCAGAACTCTTTCTTTATACAAACTGCCACAGTATTTTTCATGATCCGGTTTCACATTGATAACAGATATTAAACTAAAATTAGAACAACATAATTAAATTCTAAACAGTGCAAAACCTAAGACTAAACAGAAGGCACTTACATTTCCAATAGCCAAAAGAGCTTTGTCAAAGAAGAGTATCATTCCAAAGAAAAGGAAAAACACTCCAAAGCCTGTTAGTCCCATTCCAATCTCTGAAAAACAAATTTAGGCAAGTAATAAACGAAAACCACAGTACCAGGAACAACTCACGCATAACAGTCGTAAAGAACTCAGAACGTCCGATCTACAGACATTTAAAACACAGAAAAACTCAGCCTATTTTATGACCACCTAAAAAACTTCCTAGAGTGTACAAATATAGCAGCCTCAGACACCAATTACTTCAGTACCAGAGAGATATATCTTTGGAAGCTGCTATTATCAAAAAAGTACATATTTAGAACTATATTCTGAAACTGAATGCAACAAAAAAATCATGCGTGCATATATACATATCACAAAGACATCCCTTTTGATTTACTGCTAGTATGGAGAAAAGGATTATTTTGTGAGCAGATAAAGCTTTGTTTTCCATTTGCAACTCTTACCCCATTATGTTTAATGCAGTAACGTAAGTAATCTGGTCCTTGCCATCCTCCTGAGACCTCCCATTCCACCTCCCATAATCTTGCATGGCTGTCTGCCTTCCCCCAACTTCTGGATCGAACACAACTCAGACTAATGCTGTAGGCTCTTTCCAAGTTACACATGCACTAATGGCTATTAAACACTAGCTTGGGTCTCTAGCCAGTTACCAATTTTCACATAACTAGTAGATATTGAGTATCTTTTGAGTTCTGTTTGTCTTTAAAGATTGCTCAAGAAATCCTGGGAAGGCAAGAGTAGGATGGAAGGCTTTTCTGAGAAACCGCACTAGGAATGTCAAGCTACCATTTGATGATAGCCTTTAAGGTATCTTAGAGACCATACTTAGAAATACATCCTACTTTTAAAATTAAACCTCTAAGACCTTCCTTTGACCCTCATGTAGATTGAATGGGAGAGAAGTAACAGGAACAGCAACACAGCTGCAAAAATCTTTGTACTTATCCACGTACTCACATACTGCTATCTCTGTCAGCAGAGAGTTTAGAAACCTACAGGATACATAAAACCAGCTAGCAAAACCAGCCATAACACTACAGGCAGGCTGGCAGCCCAGTTTCTGTCTGTGTGCGCACATACATAAATTTTGAAGATGCCAGTAGTTTTGTACAGCCAAACCTGAAACAAACGAAAACCCCAACCCACACTATCATAGCCTTCACTGCTGCTAGCCCGGTCTACCTATATGTATTTAGTTGCACTTATGACTGCAGCGTAGATCTAGCCGATTATTTACTTTGCTCGAAGAGCTCAAATTAAAGGAGTGTCGTTCCGCCTATTTCAGAACCTCCATTTACTTATTGCAAAAAATTTTCAAAAGACCTCAGGGTAAAGAGATTTGTTACATTCAGCTTCCCTAACTTGTGTAAGAGCTCATCTTTCAGCAAGGTTGCAGACCACATGGTGTTAAATCTGTAGTTCTACAGTACTGCCTGCCACTTTAAACTTCTGCTATAAGCATTCTAACCAACCTGAATTAAAACTAAGTAACTACAATTGATTTACTGCAGACATTCTCAGTACTTGTTTACAATGAAAAATGGAATTGCAAACTGTATTTTCAATGAATCTGCTGACTGAAGACAATATAACAATTGCAATCTGCCCTTTTCTCTAGTACTCTTTCCTTTAGAAGAGCAGAAGCAATCTGTATTCTGGAAGAAAAACACTTAGAGGCAAGACTCCAGAGGAATTACCAGCTGCCAATAAGATAAATATGCAGTCATGGAAAGCAAGTATTCATTCCTCCCACAGACACAAGCAAAGTAGGGATCTAGCAAGAAGGCAGAGGCCAACTCCCAACAGCTGCTGTAATTACTACTTCGACACTTCTTCTGTGTTCACTTGAAACACGTTTGTAATCACCTACCGCTACAACAAATTCAGATTCACTTTAGAAGTCAACCATATTCTCTGGTTAGTGAAAAGAAAAAAAAAAAAAAAAAAAGCACCATTCTCATAAAATTACTGCTGAAAAGATGAGCAGTGCAGGACTATTCTTCTCTGTTGCCAGTATATCAGTAGAAGGTATTACTGATTTAATTCATATCAGAATTGGGAAATATATTTGACTAGCATTCTTACAGGAAGGAAAAAAAAAAAAAAAGCACTGACATTTTGTACATAATCTTTGCAACAAACAACTAGGAATTTTTACAGAGAGTGTGAACTATTTTTAAACACTTTCTCCTGCACCAGAAGAGCCTTCCCATATCACTCAAATACAATATTTCAATGCCTATAAATGCAGAATCACATACTAGCCATGTGACAATTACTCTGAATTTTCTTTAAATTGTTATGATTTGCTGAGAGGAGGATGCAACGCTTTCTCAATGTTTCTGCAGAAATCTCGTAAACTGTGCAAGAGTACTGCAGCCCTGTATCAAACCAGCTTAGTAAATATTAAAAACTCAAAATCAAGATCTATTGCTTGTGAAAGTTCAGGGAAGACAATGCACAGCATCTAAAACAGAACGGAACTGTGCACTATGGGCTCTCTGAAGGCAAAAATTAATGCAATTTATGTTATGAAAACTTGCAAATTTTAATTATTTTGCTAGCTATACTTTTTAGTATTGAAAAATGGATTTATTTGGGAAAAACTAAGTGCATTCTTTTGCAGTTACCGGTGATTTATAACACCATTCAATGAATCACTTCAAAAATGTTCTAGAGTACAGCTACAAATTTAACTTTCCAAACATCAACCAATGCAGTCGTCCTCTCCAGGTATTTATCACACGATCAGTGACTCTATAGCTAACTCCATATGTTTTCCAGGCAGCAGTGAGTTTAAAATTATCTGATAAAAAATCTTCTGAATTTCACAAAAACGCAGGGGGGGGAATGACAATGGACAACAACGGACAACACGGCACACACAGACGGACACACAATGACACCCACCCTGAATGCCACAGTATTTTACTTGCTGGCTCTGATAGTTAGAACCAACAGAGTCAGCACTGGAGTTAGCTGAAGGTCCCAAATGAGGAACTAAAAAAAGTGAATACATGTCCTTTTTTGGCAGAGATTTTTTTTTTTTCCCCCCAACGAACACTCTGGACAGGAGACTAGGGGAATGGGCAAAAGGAAAGCCCACAAGGGTTTAATCAGTCAGAAATCCAAACATCAAACCCAAGGGTCAGTACCCATCCCAGTAACAGAGCATGGCACCTGAATTCCTCCAGAAATCATTAACTTTGAAGTCAGCTTGTTTGCTTTTCTGCCTGTCATCATCCTTGGCCTTGACTGGCTCTCCAACACCTCCATTTCTAGTATCCTGCTATCAAGTTAAACGCAATTCTTTTAATTTTCTTTTCTACATCTTTCACACTTACCCTCCTTCCTAACTGACACTACAGCGCTTATCATTCAGACTTGTTTCCTTTCATGGCAACCATGCCAGAAAAACATCATACATGAGACGTTAATTTAAATCAGAGACCTAACATTCTCAGTTACCTTGCAGTTTAAACTCTTATGAGCCTCTTTATTTTGATTTCTTTTTATTTTCCTTTCAGCATCTTTATTTCCAAGTATGCCTATTCCGTAAAAACAAAACTATGGTCACATACAGTACTTTTTTTTTCACTTCAGATTGAGTGTCAGGTCATCACCTCAAACCCCCTCTCTCAGTGTCACTTACAAACGCTGATAACGGCAAGCTACCAGAAACACTGTAGAGCCACCGGCACAAAACCAAACGGTTCCACACCACTCACGTCCACAGGGAGGCACACGAGAAGACTTTAGCTAATTGTTACTTTTGTTTACCGTTCAGCTTTCATTCATTCTCGCCATCCCCACACCACAGCACCCCAGCCGACACCAAAGAGCTCACAACCCGAGACAAACGCTAGCGGCGGCGGCGCTGGGGACAGTGCCCTCCGAAGGACGGGGGTGCCAGCCCTGCCAAAGTGGTCCTCTGCAGCCCGGCATCCCAGCCCGCCTCCCGGCAGCTCCCGGCACGGCTCGTCCCGCGGCCGGGCCCAGCGCAGTGTAACAGCCCTCCCGGAACGGCGAGGCCGGCAGGTGCGGCCAGGTGAGCTCCGCCTGCGCCCGCCCGCTCCCAGCCCGCGGCCGCTCGCCAGCCGGTGCCCGTCGGGGACCGCCGCGGGGTGGCAAACGGGCGTGCCGGCGGCCCACCCTCGCAAGCCGGACCCTCCTCGGCGACCCCCGCCACAGCGCCGACAGCCGCCCCTCCGTGCGGCGCTCAGCCGGAGCGCCCGGCCCCCAGCGGACGTGGGCCGCGACCGGAGAGCGGCTCTCCGCAGGGGCGCTCCGCCACAGCGGCCCGGGTCAGGGCCCTGAGTCCCGACCACCGCGACGGCGGCAACCGAGGTGCCGCGGGAGCGCGAACAAAGGGCGAGGGCCCGGGCGGACCAGGACCGGCGGGCCAGGCCCGCCCCACGCTGCTCGGCCGCCACCGGGATCCCTCCCCAGTCCCCGCCTCCCCGCTCCGCGGCTCGGCCGCCCCCAGCCCCACAGCTGGGCGACCCGGTCCCCACCTACCACCACCGACCACCGGAGGGAAGGGAGCAGCGCTTACTCTGGGTGTCGGAGAGGGAGATCATGGTGGCGGCGGGGACGGGAGCGGGGGGCGGCGGGCGCAGGGCGGAGAAGCAGCAGCTGCAACGGCCACGTCTTCCGGAAACACGCAGCCCCCTTCGCGTCGCCGCCGGGTGAAAGGGGACCGCCGATTGGAGGAATCAGCGCCAATCAGCAGCCGCGTTGTTCGCGCGGCTACGCCCCCTCCCGCCTTGGTGCCCGCCTCTCCGCTTTCATTACCGCGGACGGGAGTCTCGCGAAGCCGCTGCTGATTGGGGGAGAAGGGGTGAGCGCGAGGCTGACTGCGTACAGCCCTCGCTTGGCGATTGGCTGAGGGAAGCCGGCTGCGGAAGGGGCGGAGCGGGGAGGGGGTGGGGCCCGGGAGCCTCAGTCCAGGTGGGAGTGGGCAGCAGCCGCGGCGCCCCGGTACTAACCCGCCGTTCGGGGGCGGGGGGAGGGAACGAGGAGCGGGGGGGCCGGGGCCGCGCGGGTCTGCCCGGATCTGCCCAGGTCTGCTGGGCGCGGCGCCCTCCGCCCGTGCGTCCCCCGTCCCACTGCTCCTCCGCGGCGCGGCCCGCACCGCAGCCCGCCGCGGGGGGCTTCCTGCTCGGGCCTTCCACCCGGGGGCGGGGGGTGCCCCCGGTGTTCCGCGTTCGGCTTGCGCTTGGCGGACGCTGAGGCGGCCGGTGTGACCGGTTCTCTCTGCTTTCGGTCTGGCTTGGGTTCTCCTTTAGTACTGAGAGGTGGGGCTTTTTAAGGTGGCTTCTCGGGGCTTTACGGCCGGCTGGGGGAGTTGTTACCCGGTTAAACTACCGCTGAGGTGACACCTCTGGGTAATTATTGTCGCTTTTATTCTTTGATTTAAGGGCTCTTGGTTTGATAACGCTCTCTAACATCGCTTCTGAGAGCTGGGAGTGAGGAGTTTGAGTGGGGAGCCTGATAGAAGACGGGGTGAGGAAGCGTGTTAAGTTTCTTAGGAGAAGTGGGTTTTAAGGAATCAAATAGTAACTGAGGGTCTTTATTGGCAGTGGTGGTATAGAATTAATTATAAGGTATGCGGAGCTACTGCTTTTAGAGGCTGGAGTTAAAGACGTCTGGAGCATAAGCAGCATTTAGGGAAACTTTCATAGGTAATTTCCATTCTCTTTCCATTCCTTGGATAAGAAAATATCGTGTTTCCTGAGCGATTAGCCTAGTAATATTTGTGAGGTTTGTGGTTGCTGCGGGGTGTAGAAGTAGTGTATTACACTTACAGTGTGTTTTATCCATGCCTACTGATTTTTTGGGATATCCCTGTTTGCTCTGTACTTTGGAGAGACTAATATTTTCAAATGTATTTCTGCAGGTGGTATAAAGACAGGACTGCTTAACTGGGATTATGTGCATAACCTGGATGCTGCTGAGTTATACAGTAATCAACTTCTTTGTAAAGTATGGGCCTTTAATTTATTTTTAACTATAACCTCTTCTGGCAGAGTCAGTGTTTTATGCGCACATTCTTTTTAATGTGTACACCACCACCCCTTTTTTTAATGTGTGCCCCCCTGCCCCTCCCTTATAGGAACACAAGGAAATATATGTTATGATAGAATCAGCTTACAGTGAGGGTCCACTGAATTTGTTCCCTTTCACTTTCCCTCACATTTGGCTCCTATGTATATAATAAATAGCTCAGAATTCAAGAAGAGTGAGAGAATATTAAGTTTCTTGAGTCTTGTATTGTTAGCATGTAATACAACAAAGAATGCTGTTCAAAAAGTTAGCCAATAAATACAATTCCAAGTTCATCTCACTGATGATCACATGAAAACCGATCCCCTTCTCTGAACCAAACTACTTCCTCCTGGAAGTGTTCCTCTAGGTGTTATGATGGCTGCTTTTCTAAAGGGTACAATATAATTTGTTCAGACTTTTCTGTAAAATAGTCTTTGAAGAAACAAAAAAAAAAAAGATAGATTAAAGGTAGGTGAATGACTGGTCTATATTAGACCATGTCTCTTGCAGGAAATTTATGACTTAGTCAAAATTAACTTGGTTTCATCTAGAAAGCTGGTGAGCTGAAGCCTTAGGAATTGGTTGTGTCTCCTTTGTAGAAGGAAACAAAGTGTGTCATTTACTTGAGCGTATTTATATAGGCCGATTAAATGAACCAGTACTTAATCTGTTACATTAACACCTCCTATACTGATGAAAAATCTCTTGCAGTAAATTTTTTTCTAAGTTTTAGAAGGATTACTCATTAAATCATTTTTAATACTTTTTTTATTTTATTCATAGTGATAGTTGCTTGGTCAAATAAGATCTCCTAAGGATAACATCCCCTAATCTCCAAAGATGACAGCTGTTGCAGGTAATAAAAAATTAGTATGTAATATGTTCATTTTGCTATCTTTTAGCTAACAGACACAGTCACCTGATGTTATTGATTGATATTTATATGAATTTAATGTATACAAAAAAAGAGTTTGTGGGGTCTGTGCTATTGTACTTCAGATTTGAAGCAAAAGTTCTTTTACTGGATAACTTTTTGTTCCTTGGATAAGAACTAAAAAGCAGGTTTGTCAAGGAAATTACTTGGGTTTTAATATTCTGAAAATATGCTTCATATTTTAAGATACTTTCAACCCTTCCCTGCTGAGTAGCAGTGGGCTACTGTTGTCCCCATTTTGTGCCACGTGTAATGGAGATATCTTTTTCCATATCATACAATTTTGCTCCCTTCAGTACGTTATCATATATACTATGCTTTGAACAAAATCTCTTATTTTCCGGGGCGGAGGTGATACACACTTGACATGCTGTGGTATGTATTATTCTTTTAAACTCTGGGGACTGGATTCTAGAACACAACCTGTAAGTCACACAGATGGATGTGAGAATGTAAACAGGCAAATACCTGCCAAAGGTTCACTTATGTAACTCAAGCTTTTGTTTGCTTTTGTGTTACTTCATTTTTTTCAGATGTGAAGAATGGCTTATGTTCGCAGAAGTGTTCATCTCTGTGTTAAAACTGTGATGTTCAGCAGATCCTCTGGTTCTGCATAGGAGGGAGATCTGGGTGGATCCTATTTCCATCTTCAAAAGACCTTTATTTTCTGAATTTAGTGTTGCAGCTTACATGTAAATGCTTTCTATTAAAGATGTTCTAACGTTGTGCCCATCCTGGAATTGGCTGGAGTACTTGTCTTTGTTGTAACACTTGCAGATTTGATCTCAGGCCAGGGGCACAATGCTTTTTGCTGCTTAACATGCATCTGCAGAAAAGAAAATAATTTCAAGTGTTTCTCTGGAGAGGCACTGCTTTTGAGAAGCTGGAATGTGCTATATTTTTTTCCTTATTAATCAACACAGGCAAAGATAGTTTTGCATATCTCTCATACGTGATATTGGAGATGATAACTTACAGTATACCTGTGTATGTATGACCTGCTAATATAACAAATACATTGTTAAGCCTTGCTAAGTGTTTTTACATGGCATATACAGTATTAAATGCTATAATCTTATCAGTGAACCTGTTAGGCTCCGTTTCTCTAGATGCTTTTGTTTTCTGATTAATTTTGATTGTTTTCAATCAATAAATTAAAATACCACTGAAAACTGAATTAGCCTGTTAACTGTAGTCTCTATTCTGCCATCACCTTGCTTTTCCTTTCAGTACTAGAGGAGGTACTGGCTTCCATCGAAAATGAGCTGCAAGCAGTGGAGATGCAGATTCAGGAGCTTGTGGATAAACAACAGGAACTCATTCAAAAGAAGATGAGAGTGAAGAGTCTGATAAAGCAGTCCTCAGAAGACTTGGAGGCAGGCGGAAGTAAAGACACTGAAACCTCAGCTGAGGCATGGAACAAAAAAGGTTTACAGAGTCAAATTCAAATATTCTAATATAGAAGTAAACTAATTCAGTAAGGGGAAAATGTGTTCATACAGAGTTATGTTTGGATAGTGATATTTTCCTATTGCATTTTGTTCAGCTGGGTGGTCTGCCATCTTAATTACACAGGGTACTCTTTGCACTTAACTCCCCAGACGTTCCTAAATACTAACCTGAGTTATTCTAGGCAGAATTATCACAAGAATAGCATGTTATAGATACTTTTATTCTTTGCTTGTTGCAAAGTCACAACTGTATTTGATTTGCTCTAAGAATCCCAGAGTAAATCTGGATATATCACAATACTTATATTCTCTGGTTATATTCTAAAAATAATTACTCTGGATTTTTTCAGGATTTAATAATAACATTTTTTCATTCTTGAAGTTACTACTTGCTGTCTTTGTGTTTCTTCTTGCTTGAGTGGGTAGGACACTGGTTGTGTTTGCCATGCCATGGGTGATGCAGCCTCACTGTCTTACCAAATTAATGCAAATTAGATGGATGTGGGCTGCCGAAAGTAACATAGAATACATAAGTATGGTAGAGTTAGTCGAAGTGGCAAGTGCCTCATGGTGGTATGAGGGCTGCTGTTCTTTTGGAGATGCTGTCTTTCAAGTTAAACATTAACTGAAGTCCTGGATAGTTGGTGGGTCTTGACCATGTTATGGCTAGCCAAATTAAATTCAGATATTTTTATTATTTTTCCACCATCTCTTTTACTTTGCTTGCAATTTGGAAATGCACTGTTAATTTCTGCCTGTATCTGTTGTATGATTTGGGTAGCTTTGTGCCTAGTTCTTTCCTCCTGTGCTTTGAAAACTAACATCTTTGCAATCAGATGTTGCATACATATTGAATAAGAGCAGTAGCTAAATTTGGTTCCAGTATAAAGCTCTACTGAAGTCAGTGGGAGGTTTTTCTTGGTTTCAGAGAGCCCTGGATCTTTGCTGTGTTCTTTGTAAATCAGGCAGCAATGTCACCTCAAGTCCCAAAGTTAATTCTTCATTGCATGAGGTGTAGTCCGGTGTTCCCACAGTTTTTCTGCATTTGAGTTTTAATAATATGAAAAAGGTTAATATGCCTCCTGATGCATCTAGAATTTAATTTTTTACAGTATTATCTCTTTAAATTATGCCATCTTTAGCTCTTTATTGAAGAAAAGAAAAAACTATTATAAACATGTTGGGGTGATTGTTTTGGGGAGGATTAAACTTCCTCTCCCCTCCCTTTTTTTAATAAATGCTTATTATCACTGGAATATATGGAAAAAAATTGTATCCCTGCCTTCATTATTATATTTGTAATCACTGCATTTGTATGAGGGAAGCATTTGGGTAAATCTTATAGAGCTCAGTGTCTGGGGGTTTTTATTTTCAGGGTGGGCTTCTCATTTCCATTTAATTTTGGACCACTCAGTTAACTTGATCATTAGCACTTTGAAGTTCTTAATCTGTTTGTGAGTTTTTTGCGTTAGTTAACATTTATGTGCAATGACAGCCTTTAGTCTGGAGGTGGATTGTGTTTACACTTCATAGGGTTTTCAAAGGTCCACCTTAAAAACTGGTTTATACAGACTCAGGTTGTCTATAGCTTTTTGTGTGCTGTTATTGAATCTTTGAACACTTTCCCTGATTTAAAATTGTGTCGCTTCCAGACTTAGTTATTTTATACATAAAATGCCCCTCCTTCTTTTATTTTAATGTTGTTATGAAATGTTTGGGATGGTTTTTTTTCCCTTAACAGATTTTCCATGGTATGACAAGATAAAAACTGCACTGCAGAGCAAATTTAAACTTCAGAAGTTTAGGAACTTGCAACTTGAAACAGTAAATGCTGCAATGGCGGGAAAGGATATATTTCTTGTCATGCCTACAGGTGGTGGGAAGAGCCTTTGCTATCAGTTACCAGCTGTCTGTTCTGATGGTATGTATGAAAGGGAAGAAAAGGTGATATATAGACAATTGGATTTATCTTCTCCTTTTTATAGTGAGTTGGAAAATTAACTGTATTGGTGTCTAATATCACAGTGAGGGGCAGGGAAAAGCAGAAGTATGAGAAAAAGATTTACTAGAAAAATTTGCTTTGCTCACTTTATTTTTTTCGTAAGGAGCAATAACAGCTTTAAAATAACGTGCCTTTTAGACGTGATTTAGATTTAAATAATTTATCTAGGTTCCTCTTGATACATTGTATTATTAATCACTGAAAGAACTTTTTAAAAGTTTGTTACTGTTTTTTTTTCTTCCTTTCTTTCCTTTTTAATTCAATATACAGACTGTACATTTTTTATTAAAGTATGGACATCTGTTATTTGTCTCTTCCACTCTAAAGTTTTAGCTTCGGATTATTTAGGAGTGACTTTGCATATTCATTTTCTAAAATAAGTGTATAGTTCTAGTTTTTAAGCTTGTTTTTGAAAAATAACCCATCCAATTGCATGGAAGTTCACTTAGTTACAAAGACTGAATTTACCAATACCTAGCATTGCTTTGTTTTATGGTAAGTTAGCACCTTGTGACATATACCCGAATCCAGCTTACTTTTTGTATATTAGTTCTGATACTCGTTGCAGCTCATTAGTTTGTGATCTAGATTGTAAGAGAAGGTGGGTGTCATGGGCAGTTGATAAGAAGTATCCTTATGTGACCAAGCACTTGCTTGTCAGCCTTCTAGGAGGGGGATCTGCCACTGTGTATGAAGCATAAGCTCACGTTTGGCAGTTCCTTCAAAACAGGGCTAGGGCTGATGCATTAGTAAAAAATATCAGAGGAGACATTTGTGACACCTGGACTGCTCAGTTTGTACAACAGTTGATTGTTCCAGGTTTTACACTCGTGATATGTCCTTTGATATCACTTATGGAGGATCAGCTCATGGTTTTGGAACAGCTTGGTGTTTCTGCAACTTTGTTAAATGCCTCCAGCAGTAAGGTATGTTTAACTGCCAAGTCTTCATGGTTTTTGTGGTGTGTGTGCCAGTATCTTGCTTCTGTGTATATTCTTTATGAAAACTGAGCGAATGGCATAGTTTTAATCAGTTAGTGCTGTTTTATTAACAGTATCTTGCCAGCTAGATGCTGTGATACTGGTAACGTGAATAAGCATCTCGCATTCTTGTTTTAATGACAAGAACACATGTAAACCAATACATGGAATAAATAGATGTAATGGGGCTGTTAAGAGGATGTGAAGTACCTTTGGCTGGTGTTCTGCAGATCTTTAGTCAGTTTCTAGATTTAAAAGAAGATTGGAGTAGGTGATTATTTTTTTTCCACTAGTAACGTGTTGAGCAGTGCAGGCTTTTAGATATAATTATTTATCTTACTTTAGGATGGTAGGCTGTCTGATCCAGAGGCCAGGAAGCAACTTATTTCCCAGTCTGTTATGAGTCAATTGCTTTTTACAGTGAAATTTATTTTCATGACATGGTGGTCATGGTCGTTAACTTGCTTGCAACACTGGATTTGATAGGTTAGTGGCTTAATGCAATGTGCCAAACTCGGAGCTTGCTTTGATGTAGAACACTTCAAAAATTCAGTAGCAAAGGCTACAGTTGTGTGCAAGAAACTATTTTACACTTGTAGTACCACAGGCATGTTTGGTACATCATGACTTACTGGGAAAATACTGATACCACGTGATGAAGCAAAGACAAATATTCAATAGTTTGCTTTTTCAAAGCCCTGTGGCAGGTATTTAGTATTAAAACAAACTGTTACACAGTATTTACCACTACTCTAGAAGATCACTATATATAAAATGTTAATCAGTTTCTGTTAATTACCCTTATGAATTGTTAATAACCTCTTAAGAATCCTAACGCTAAGCAACTTCAGTGTGTTGTCCTAGTTTGTTAGCCCCTGATTTCTCCTTTTGTTTTGAACAGGAACATGTGAAGTGGGTTCATACTGAAATGCTAAACAGAAATTCACAACTGAAGCTCATTTATGTGACCCCGGAGAAGATTGCAAAAAGCAAAATGTTCATGTCAAAGCTAGAGAAAGCTTATCAAGCAGGGTGTCTTGCTCGCATTGCTGTAGATGAGGTCCATTGCTGTAGTCAATGGGGCCATGACTTCAGGCCTGGTACGCTCATTAGAAATGCTGTTTGCAGGGTTATTTGGGCATCAATAAATAATGAGTTAGGCCTGAAATAAAGCCAGGTGCTTTCTTCGTGTGTTAAGTAGATACTTAGAGTGTGGCAAGCAGCTGTGTTAGCTCAAGGACTTCAAATTTAATTCACAAATTACTATATCCTTGTCCAGAAGCTAAGTTCATACACATGGAGGTGATTTCAGTGTTTCTATGAGTAATCTGAAGAACTCCTAATTCAGTTTACTTTAATTGGAGCTTAAAAAGCAAAGGTTTTGGCTGCCATCTTTAATATGGACTATAGTCATCTTTAATCTACTGCTGTGTGAAAAAGTGTCATTCTGTACACTACTCACTAACACTATGGTTGACAGAGGTAGAGCATTTTGTAAATTTGTGAAATACATTTTAATTGCTTCTAAAGCAAATTGAAACAAACGCCCTTGACTTGCAGGGAAAGAAAGTGCCTTAGTCTGTTTCCTATCAGTCTCTTTCCCGTCCGTTGCAGAAGAGGGTTACTTACTGGTTACTGTTTCTTTGCCTTTGAAAGAAAACCTGATTCGAAGCCATAGTAACTGTAAAGTCAACCTTTGTAGTTTTGTTAAATGGTTCCTGAGCAAAGAGTCATGCCAGTTAAACTGGCAATGTGGAATTTGGATACTTACCTCTGGCTGCGTTTCTGTTCTAAGGCAGCAAGTGACTGTCAGCACTGAGCCTTTAAACTCTTTCTGTAGTACAGTCTGGTCTGTGTATCCAAATTCACATTGCTTGTTTATTACCAAAGCTGTGTTTGTAAAAACAGACCTGCAAAATAACCTGAATGTTTGTTATTGTGATGCCACTTACATTTTTCTAACTTTTTAAGAACTTCTATTTCAGTATGTTTTGCGTTCTGAATTGTGGCTGCTTCTGTAAAATTCAGCTAGAAGAGAAAGCTTCTATTTTGATAAGTGCAACCTTCCTATTACTTCATTTGGATATATAAAATAGTTCTGTAGTAAATTGATCAGTAGTAACGCTTATTTCAGTATTAGCCCATTTAGTACTATCTACACGAATACCTTTTTTAACTTTGAATCTGTGATATGAGAAATCTTCCCCCCCCGCCCTTTTTTTTTTTGCTTAGATTACAAGTCTCTTGGTATCTTGAAAAGACAGTTTCCCAATGCTCCCTTGATTGGATTGACAGCAACTGCTACAAATCATGTTTTAAAGGATGCTCAGAAAATTTTGCATGTTCAGAAGTGCATTACCTTCACTGCTTCTTTCAACCGGCCCAATCTTTACTATGAGGTATGTCTTATTACCTGTTCGACTGCATCACAGTCATGTTGTCTTATGTAAGGTATAGCTGATGAATTTTATAATAGATTGAGTTACACATTTTAATAATAAATAGCTTTTCAACTGGATGATGGTGTTCTTTCATTACCTCATCTTGCTGAACTTGCTGCCTCTGCAAAGAAACTTGGGGTCCTCTGTCTTTGTGAGCAAGGCTTAGCAGATAGGACTGTGTACAGGGGAGAGATAGGTAGCAGGGTCAGGCTGCTGTAACCTGTTGGAATATTTCATATGATTGCAAAAAATTGTGAATTATTGTGCTGTGTTGTATTTTCAGATTAGCCACTGGTTCTTCTATTGTTCTTCATAGCAAAACTTGTGGTTTTGTTATTGTTTTTCTGTTGACTTTTGAGATGTAATCTGGCTGTACACAAAAAGAATATAGTAATTTTTGTTAAATGGCAGAATAGTTATTGTGTTTGTTGTACTGGTAGAAGTAGAATAATAGGATTGTTTGACAGACTGTGCCTGCTTGAAGAACTCTCTGGCATATGCATGTTATTTTTTGAGGTTCGGCATAAGCCTTCAAATAGCGAAGATTTCATTGAGGACATTGTTAAGATCATTAATGGAAGATACAAAGGACTCTCAGGTAAAAAGTGTCAAAAAAAAAAAAAAAGCACTTTTTATAATCTTCAGCATTAAAGGTATGTTTTCAAATGATACTGAAACATGTAGAGAAATTCAGCCTTAAAGATTCAGCATTAGAAGAAATGAAGTTTAGTAAGATCTGTACCTTGAATAATTACTCTGTTCATTCATTAGTGCTTAAATGTTTACAGTTTACTTAGATATTCTGAAGTATTGAAATATAATGTTGATGTATATAGAACAATATTTACATAGGTAAGTATAACAAATTCTTAAGATTGTGCAAACAGGGCTCAAAAATGTTTATCTATATGTTCTTAAATCATGCATATGTCATTTAGTATCTGTGTCAGGATAGTTACTATCTTTAACACTTCTTTTTCACATTGGAACATAAGATTCATGTATTATTCAGTGCCCAGAATGGGTCTGTGGTGGGGTGAATTGCACTTTTGTGATGGAAGCAGAACTGTAAAAGTTGGACTTTATGTAACAACAAATTATGTAGTGCAAATAAGGAAGAAGTTGGACTTTATGTAACCAACAAATTATGTAGTGCAAATAAGGAAGAAGTTGGACTTTACGTAACCAACAAATTATGTAGTGCAAATAAAGAGGAGAGCCGTATTACAAAGGCAGCAGAACCAATTTTCCAGAGCAGCAGTCTGACCCTGTCTCTACTGTGGAACTCTGTGGCTGTGGTGACCAGCTCCTGGAGTACAAACTGTGCAAAGATGATCTCAGATCGCATGGCTTTGTGTGTAATCCTTGATTTACCCAGACTGACTAATGACAAAAAGCATTTGAAACATCAAGTGAGATGTCATAAGGAACAGCACTCCTTTACATAAGTATTAATAACCATTGTCTTCCTTGAAGATTAATAGAACACTTCCATGATTATGTGGATTGGCAGCCGTATTTTCTCTTTAGCCTACGAGTCAAAGCTCATAATTGAAGTTCCCTTCATGGCTACCAATACTGCAGACTGAGTAGGCGCTAAGATTGTTTAATGTTTATTTATTTATTTATTTCTAAGTTAATAAAACTTTCAAAGTTGTTTTTAAGTATTGGAGATTTTTGGGGTTTTTTAAAAAGACATTACAATAAGGCATCTCTCTTTTGTGCAGGAATTGTTTACTGTTTTTCTCAGAAGGATTCTGAGCAAGTAACTGTGAGTTTGCAGAAACTGGGAATCAAGGCGGGGACTTACCACGCAAACATGGATGCTAAATATAAGACAAAAGTTCATAAAGGATGGGCAGCAAATCAAATCCAGGTTAAGTAAATACTTTTCATAGACTTATATCTTACGTAAACAAATTGTGTTTTGGTACCTTGATGGTTTCTTAATCTTTTTTCAGGTTGTAGTGGCAACTGTTGCTTTTGGCATGGGAATTGATAAACCTGACGTGAGGTTTGTAATTCATCATTCTATGAGCAAATCCATGGAGAACTACTACCAAGAGAGTGGACGTGCAGGTATTGTAGGAAATGTCTTTTGCAAAGTCACCATTTACATCCTTTAAACAAATAAAATTGTACTTTGATTTCAGCCATTTGTGTAAAGTGTCTTGTCTTTGAGACACGTTCCAAAGTGTATAATTCCACTCTGCCTCTGTAAAGAGGCTTTAAAGCAAATATAAACTACATGCATGATCTCAGGCCTCTGTACTGCAGTATAGCAAAGACTAGCTGGGTACATAGCCCTTTACTCGGCAATTTTTTAATTATTTGATTTTCTTTTTACATCTGTGGCTTACCAGAATAATTTCATAACATGTCATTGACTGATCAGATGTTACAGAAAGGAATTTATTTATTTATTTATTTTGCACATTGCTACTGGGATGTGTGATTTACTCAGATTGTCTCAAGGTTATGTCTAATCACTGTATGAATTTCGGTGGCCACAGAAATACAGGTAGGATAGGGAGTCTGGAGCAGGGAATTTAAAGGATTGATCAATGTATAGCAGCACTAAATAGCTGTTATGGCTGGAAAAGAAAAGGTTTTGTGGTGTTTTATTCTGGGCTTTTTGACCTTGTGCATTATTACTTTTTCAAAGACCAATTTGAATCTATGTGGAGGAAAGGTTTTTAAGGACATTGAGGGGCAACTGGCTGAGATCTTAACTATGCCTGTGTGATAGGAATTGGCCTTAATGCTGGCCTAAGAAATATATCAGTCATCAAAGTTTGTGGGAGTTTGCATCTGTTTACACTAGAACCTGGTTACTTTGGATAGTGCTAGAGGTAACAGGAATTATAAATACTGAAGTGGTGAGACAAGGACCATATAGGTGCTGCAACAGTTGATTCACAGTGTTTATCAGCTTTGGATTATTAAAGCGAGAATTTGTGTTTCTTTTTCATGACTTAATTTAAATGAGATTCTTCTGGGGAGGTATTACTTAAGCACTGCTACTAGTTTGCCTGAACATACTACTTAGCTTATGAAACCTTCCTTTTTCCCTTTGACTGCCCATCCAAGTGAAGTAATTCCTTTCTGTTAAATGTTTAACTTTTTTAAAAGTTTAGGGGGTTTAGACCTTTTCTACTCTCTGGATCTTGTAAACAGCAGGGGAGCACTCATCAGCACGTCCTTGGGAGGAATGGGCAGTGGGAAGGAAGAGGTGATCTAGGTTATCTATAGAAGGCACAGTTGGTTTTAAACAGAATATTTGGTTTGTTAATCATACCTAGTTCTTTATTTATTATCATTAATACCTAATAAGTTATTTGAAGGTCACAATGTCGTTTAATCAAATAAGAATTAGGCTTTAAGATGTATTTCACTAGGATTTTCCAAGAGGTGTTAGGGTGAAAAAATAGTGATTTCATTGACTTTCTGTAGGATGGTAGTATTTTATTTTGGTTGTTAGAGTAAAAATCTTCATTGTGTAGTATTTTCAGTTTGCTTGATTCTGTATTTGTTAGAATACTGTTCTAAATCTATTTTATTTCTAGTCTGTATCATGCTGTGTTCCATTGGCTAATAGGTTATGCTTGATGCTCTGTTACAGTTGTGTGTTCTCTACATACGGGCTGCAGAAGCCCATGCAGATAAAAGTGGAATTTGTACCGGAAAATGCTGTGCTTAAAATAAATCTTTTCTAAATTTTTTTGGTTTAATGCATTGCAGGTAGAGATGACCAAAAAGCTGACTGCATTTTGTATTATGGTTTTGGAGATATATTCAGAATCAGCTCAATGGTAGTGATGGAAAATGTAGGGCAAGAGAAGCTGTATGATATGGTGTCTTACTGCCAGAATATGAAGAAGTAAGTTATTATGGTGGCTTGGTTGCTCAGTTTTTAAATAGGCTAATATTCTTGGGTATTTTAGAGGGCATTTAGAAAAAAAAACCCAACAAAACAACCAAACAAAACCACCCACAAAATCAACAACAAAACAAAACCCCCTATCACACTATAGTGTCACACTACTAGTGTAACAGAGTCTGCGGTTTGGAGTTTGTGGTTTGGCTGCTCAGTATGTGTACTCTTGCACGTAACTCAATGTTGCTGAGTTGCTTGCCAGCTTCAGGATAAAGTTCTGGAAGCAGTTACATTGAGGTGAAATATCTGTCAACAAACACTGAATTTCAAATTCCATTCAGAGGAAAAACTGGAATGCTTTGTTTTCACTCTGTGGTACCAGTGTTTAATGGCCATACAGGAATCCACATGCTTAATGCTATTATTACAGCTATTTGGAATACTTGATGGAAAACACTTGTATCTATGTTGTGGACAACCTGTGCATTCAATATAGCCTATGTGGTCATCGGTCTTAAGAACTAGTTCATATTCTTATGACTTTTCATTCTCTTGAGATTGCAGATTATACTTACTTTTCTGCTTTAACCAAATTGTTCCTACTGTGGTGTTTACTATTACTGAAAGCTACTAGTTGTTCCTGTTAGCATAACTGACAGAGTATACTGTGTTGCAGTATTTATTTTCTGATTTTTCCAGAAATAATTCTTCATGCGTGTTTTCAGATATGAGCTGACCCAAGGGCCCTTCTTTTTGATACTTTTGTGATTTGTAACACAGGTGTACACACATTCTGTAGTCCCTCTTTGCTCTCTGTTCTCTCAGATGTCGCCGGGTCCTCATAGCCCATCATTTTGATGAAGTATGGGATTCTGCAAACTGCAACAGAATGTGTGATAACTGCTGTAGAGAGAACTGTAAGTAAGTTGTTTTTATAACCAATGACAGAGAAGATAGAGAAGGTTGGCTTTCAGACATGTGTAGGTTAGACAATCTGTGAGCAACTCTTTTAAGTGTACTCATAATACTGCCTGTTTCCAAGGTACAGATTTTGTTATGAACATCAGGTTTTGGTAGCTTAGTGTTGCCAAGTTCAAGGTGTTCAGCAGGCTTCTTTCTGCTTTAGCTTTTTACATTCATCTGTTCCCAAAAGTGAAGCTGGGGCAAGGGGGAGATTGGCTTACCCGTTTTAAAAAGTTCCTAGTATGTGTCAGATTTTGTTCCAGAATTTTGGGTGTGAAAGCTTTATTTTGAGAAGGAACCTCTTGCTCTTTGTGTGCCAAACTGTTCACACTTAGGCTCTGAGAAGGCACAGTTTGTACCTGTCCGCTTACAGCTTGCCTGGTAAAATCTCTGAGGATTTCAGTGCTGCACACTCATGAGACGTACCTGTGGCAGGACTGTGCATGACAGTTGTGCAGAACAACTGAGCACACTAATTCAGGATTTTGCTGTGTGTTAGCTCTAACAATGCCTGTCTAGTGTGTGCCTTCGCTTTGGAAGACAGTTGGGATCCTAAGAGGGAAGGCAAACGGGCCAGACGCAGAGGGAATTTGGGAGACGAGCTGAAACAAGACATGCTGCATCACAAAGGAGGATGGTTTCAGTAGAACATGGTTTTGGGGCATAAATTCTTTTGCTGCTTTGCCCGCAGACATCCTGGGCAGCATTGGGTAGCTAGCTTAAACTACACTTTCATGGGTGATCATTGACTGCTTTAACTGTCATTTTAGTACCCATCCAGAAAGCCCTAAGTCTCTGAAAATGCACGAAGTGTACCTGTTGCTGCACTTACTAAGTGAGAGCTGTGGTTTAGACAAAGGAAATGCCATATAAAGCCAGAAAGCTCTGAGAGGAGTACTGAAAAATGTTGGTCTCGGGCATCTCTAACTGGACACACAAACCCCCCTTAAATTTCTTTTAGGACGAGGTGAATTCTTCTAATATCTGGAAAATAACATCTCCACATGCCACATACCTGTTGCAAAGCATTTGGATGATGTTGTGATCAACACTTGAAAACCTTAGGAACAACTCTATTCAAAGCTGTTCTCATAACTAGGCTTTGTTGCCCTGTATGTTTTTTGGGGGTGAAGTAGACTAAAAGATACTTCACTTCTTTATACAGTTAATATCTATATAATAAAAATGTTTTGCAAAATCATGTGAGTGATAATGTCTTGCTGTCTTCTAGTTGGAAATGGGGCTTAGCTGAAATTTATACTGGAATCAGAGGCTGAGAAGAGTATGGAGCTGGCTTGTACCTAAGACTCACAGGAGTCATGTGATGAAATATAGTTGAAATATATCCTGTTTGCTGCTGGTTTACCCTCAGGGCCTTTTGATATATAAGCAAGGTCTGAGGAAACCTAGCAGTAGTAATAGTTTTTCAGTACTTAATTCTTAGTATTGGAAGAGGCAGTTGTGGTAATTATCTGCAGTACAAGTGTCATCGTGATGGACTAAATGGATATGTTAGTGCTCAGAATAATTATTCACAATGAAGCTAATCTGTATAATGAAATTAATACTTTTTTTTTTGACTAATTTTGTCTGTGTCTTGCTTATATTCTTCAAGTCTTCTTTGTTCTCTAATCTTTCCATAATAAATATTATGGGTGAGGAAAAGGAATCTAGCTGCAGAGTGACATAGTAGCTACCTTACAAATGTTATACTATATATATATAAATAAATACATAGAAGTGAATATATATGTGTACACCTAACATATATATGGATGCTATTTAAACAACTATAAATAACTTGCTATCTATATTATTACTTCACTTTTATTTGTAGCATGTGAGAAAATGGATATAACAGGGTACTGCAGGGATCTAATCAAGATACTTGAGCAAGCTGAAAACATGAGTGAGAAACTCACCCCACTGAAATTAATCGATGCGTGGTCCGGGAAAGGTGTATCAAAATTCAGGGTAGCTGAAGTTACTCCACCAAAGCACCCTCGAGAGGAACTGGAGAGAATTATTGTCCATTTACTGCTGCAGCAGTATCTGAAGTATGTAAGATGATTACTTCTTTTTTTAACGTTTAGTAGTAATTTTTCTTTACTATCATGTTACTTTTGTATAATATTAACAGATGTGTTTTATAGTCTCATTTTTAGCCTTTATTTCAGATGTATTTAATGTATTTTAAAAAAATCAAAATGTATTTTGGAAAAATATCAAAAGACTACTATATTTCTACTTCAAAATGTTAAAACAGAAGTTGGAGGAACATTTGAAATGCTGCATCCCTTGCACTTTTAGAAAGCTGGGGTCTCCTGTGTTTGGGTTGAATCTTTAAATCTGCAGCAGGCTTCATTTTGGAGAAGTCTTCTGTTTACGTGCAGTCTCATTTACATTCCATGGATAAGCAAAGCAAATGGGGTTGCCCAGATGAAGTCTAAGTCGGGACAGGCTGACTGACGTGGAAAGTGGTACTCAGAAATTTTAAGAAAGCATAGTGAAAATAACAGTGTTCCTTTTGTAATGTGGCTGTCTGTGGGGTACGTGTTTTGTGTTTTCATATAGTTTTAGAAGTTTCAAGAATATGTACAAATCAAATATTTCATTCTTTTATTTTTGTCTTAAGTTTTTTTGGCATCTGTTTGTACAGCTGATTTTTTAATACTCTTAAGAGGGTGAACAGATGACTTATTACATTTGGTTTTCCTTATTTTCCTCCATGTATTCCAACACACTGACGTGTGTCTGTGTGTCCACAATTAAGCGTTGACCAGACTCACTCTAAATTAACTATCCACTTGAATAGGTAAAGCAGAATGAAGCTGTTATTTGGAACATCCATCAGAAGGGTTAATGTGTCACATTTTCCAGCTGCATGGTCTAGGCTATCTCATTCTCCAACCTTTCCTTGTAACACTTGATTTAATTTATGCAGGGAAGACTTCAGCTTCACAGCATTCGCTACAATATCCTACCTGAAGACAGGACCAAAAGCAGGTCTGCTGAAAAATGAGGCACACATCATAACTATAGAAGGGATAACAAACAAGAAAAGTGTTTACAAGGTATTTATATCTGTACTGACTTGCTATATAGATATCTTTTCCATTATAGTTCATTTTAATAGTTTGGTATCTGCTCAATATATTTTTCATAGTAATGCAATCAACAGGATTTAAAATGGACCTCATAAGTATCCTCTCTTGTGCAGGAACACTAAAAAGAAGAAAAACAATGTTAGAATTTTAATAGAATTGTTTATAACTTACAGGACAAACCATCTCAATCTTCGAATTCAAAAGGAAGCAGCGAAGACGGTCAGACTATTTCAAAGACTGTTCAAGATTCAGTGGTGAAGAAGTCTCAGCAGCATAAACGACCTAACTGTGGTTCTAACTTAAAAGCAAAGAAGCTTAAGATTCAGGCAGGTGGAGATGACCAACCAGTAGTTGTTGACTGACTTTTACAGACTACGTTTGGGATCTAATCATGTTTGCTTCTCCATGTGCAACGCAATGTGTAAGTTCAGTTGTGTTTTAGTAACAGTATTTTTTGTGCCTTTTTTTTTTTTTTAAGAAAAACAAATGGAAACAAGTATCTTTAAAACCCTCAAATATAGAAAAAGTCAATAGTCAAGGGAAAAATGCTTCATATCAAAATAACCGGTGCGTACAGCACGATACAGCAATGACTACAAAATGAAGTAATTACTGTGTTGCGTTTTAAACTCTTTTGGAAGTGTAGCATATAGTGACACTATTCCAGAATCATGCAGCCTGGAAGGGACTTCAGAGATCATCTAATACATCCTCCTGCTCAAAGCAGGTCCAGCTGAAACAGGGTGCTCAGGGTTGTGTCTGGTTTTGTCCATCCCCAAGAATGGAGATTGCACACCCCTCTCCGCACCTGTTCCAGTGTTTGACCACCTTCATGACTAAAAAATAAATTAAAAAAAAAGTACATTTCCTAGAGCTAATTGTTATTTCCTGGGTTGCAACTTGTGTGTTGTCTCTTGTCCTACCACTGTGCTCATCTGAGAAATATCTGGCCCTATTGCTGCTATGCTCTTCCGTTAGGTGGTTGAAGACAACAATCACTCCTCCTCACCTCCAGCTTTTTTCTTTTTAATCTGGAAGTATTCCAGTTCTCTGTTTCTCCTCTCTGCACACCTATGCAGCTTGGTAGTCCTCTGCTAGACTCAATCCAGTGTATCAGTATGTTTCTTTTACTGGGATGTACAGAACTTAACCCAGCACTGCAGCTGTAATCTCATGAGTGCTGAATACCCGGGAAGAGTCTTTCCTCCAAACTGCTGGTTATGTTCTTGCTAATATGGTCTACTATGCGGTTGGCTGTGCTGGAGAGGCACACTGCTGGCTTGTGTTCAGCTTGTTATCTACTGGGAACCTGGGTCCTTTCCTGCAAAGGTATTTGCTAATCAGTCTGGCCCCAGCCTGTACTGTTGTGTGATGTTACTCCATCCCAGGTGCAGGACTGTGCTTTTACCTTTAACTTAGAGGTCCCTGTCAGGCCATGTGTCCAGCCTGAATAGCAGCCCTGTCCTCCAGTGTATCAACAGCTCTCCCAGCTTCGGTATCACCTGCAGACTGGCTGGAGCACACTCCATCCTTGTACCTAGATTGTTAGTGAAGACCCTAAATTGTAATGGCCCCAGTATTGAACTGAGTGTTGCCAGTAGTAAATGGCCACCAGTTGGACCTCGTACCACAGATCACAACTCTTTGAACCAGGTGGTCCAGACAACTTTCTGCTTACCTTATTGTACATTTATCCAGCTTCTATCTCACTGATATTTTTAGCTGTAAGGAAATTACAGGCAATCATGTGAAAAGCCTTGCTAGAGTCAAGGTATACAACATTCATTGCTACCCTCTTATTCACACAGGCAGTTGCCTCAGCCCACCTGGTTGATCAGGTTTGCTTTGCTTCTGATAGATCTGTCTGGCTGTTCCCAATCACCTTCATGTGTCTGAAGATGTCTTCTGGGAGTATTTGCTCTGTAAGTCTTCTGAGGGCTGAGATGAAGCTGACCGCATGTTAAGGCCTTAGGCCCTTCTTTTTGAAGATGGGTGAGATATCTGCCTCTTCCCAGTTGTCAGGATCCTCCCCTACCCTCCAAGTCCTTTCAGAAATGATAGCAGCCTTGCACCGACCTCTACTAGCTTCCTCAGCATCCCTCAGTGCGGCCCATCCAGTCGTGTGGAATTGTGTGTGACCAATTGGCTGAAGTGATCTGTACCACTGTCCTCTACTGCTTTACTCCCAGACTATTAGTAGGCTTGGGGACCTGGGAGGTCGGAGGGAAAATGTTACCAGTGAAAACGAGGCAAAAAATGCATGTTTATTCTATGTCCCATGTTGTTCTGGATATCTTTTACCTTGTGCCTCATTTTGTGTTTCACCTAGCTGAGGAGTTCTCTGTTCACCTGTGCTGGTCTTCTGCCATGCTTGCTCAACCTTTTGCACTTTGGAATGGGCTATTTGTGTTTTGAGAAGGCTTGGAAATCCAGCAGCTCTCCTGAGCCCCTTTGCCTTCCAGGGCAGTCTCCCTGGGATCCTGACAAGCAGATCCCACAACAAGCTGAAGTCTGCTCTCCTGAGGGCCAAGGCAGTGGTTCTACTTAGTCTTCCTCACTTCTACCTATTTTAAAATTCTGAATCATACAGTCACTGAGCAACACCTGCGATCTGGGCGCCCAGTAAGAAACAAACTTGTCAGTGTCTCCGAGTCAGGTTGGCAGTGAGGGCTTCTGTCCCCCACAGGAGCAATTCTCTGGTAACTCTCATCTTTTTCTTCACTGTGTGAACACATGGCTCACGTTCAGCCAGCATCGGTGCAGCCCTTGGCGGGGATGAATAACTCCGCCTTTCTCAGGGCACTGTCCCCACTCTGAAAGGGCAGAGCTGCAGGTAGAAAAGAGCCCTTTTGTGTTACTGGAAGCAAGAGGTTTACAGCCTTCCCTCCTCTGGGAGTGTTGTGGTTTAACCCCAGCTGGCAACTAAGTACCACACAGCTCCTCATCACTGCCCCTCGTAGGAGGGGGAGGAGAATTGGGGGGAAAAAGGTAAAACCCATGGGTTGAGATAAGAACAGTTTAATAATTAAAATAAAATAATAATAATAGAAGGGAGACAAGAGAGAAAGAAATGCCAAGAGATACACGTGATGCACAGTACAATTGCTCACCACCCCCAGCCAGTCCCTGAGCGGCAATGGGCAGGCCCTGCCCCACTCCCCTCAGTTTATATACTCAGCATGACATTCGGTGGGATGGAGTATCCCTGGGGCTCGTTCGGGTCAGCTCTCCTGGCTCTGCTCCCTCCTGCCTTCTTGTGCGCCTCCTCGCTGGCAGAGCATGGGCAACTGAAAAGTCCTTGAGTTAGAGTAAGTGTTGATTAGCACTAACTAAAACATCCCTGTGTGGTTAACGTTACCCTTATCTTAAATTCAAAACACTTAATCATACCAACTACTAGGAAGAAAGTTAAGTCTATCCCAGCTGAAACGAGGACACCGTAGGATCAGGAGTAAGATCAGCCCTTCCCTGTCTGGGAAACTGGCCCCTGGAGACAGGAGCAGCAGTTTTCCTGGAAGAACACCCATTTGTAACTGGTTTTCCTCACAGCTCATGCACCTGCGCCTCTGGGGTTGAGGTGGATCTTCTGTCCCCCTCCCTCATGTCCTCTCCATGGTGCTGCAGGTGAAGCCACAGGGTACCCTGTGGTGTGTAGCTTCTATATCCCTGATGGATAAAAGCCCTCTCTTCAGCAAAAGAACGCTGACTGCTAGTAGCGGAGATACTGGTCCATACAGGCAGGGAGTAGGAGCTATCCTCTTGTGCCTTTTCCTCCCGTTCCTGTGATGGCCCTGCTTTGTCTTCTACTGAATGAGCTAGCTTTTGTGTCAATTTCTTCTGGTGTATAGGGGTGACTAAAACCAGCATGGGTTGGTTCTCTGGTTCATACTTTTTCCAAGTATTTTACAAGTTTTTCCCAGATTCTGCACTTGTTCAGAGGTGAAGTTCCAAAACATTGGAGGTGCCCACTGTCCTAGGTACTTGCCCACACTATCCCACACACCCTGCCACTTGTAACTATCCAGCATTGGGGCAGCTCTCTGGGTGGTATTCTTCAAGAGTTGTTTAACCTTAAGTAAGACCTGGAACATATTCAGCAACATGCTGATTTTAACATTGCAAGGATTTTTAAAATTCTCAAATGCTACTGTCATCAGCCTGGTGGGGAAGGGGAGGATATGGGAAGACATCTCCTCTATAGGTTTGCTCTCCAAGAAAAGGGTAAAGGTGGAATTATTAATCTTTTCCGGTAGATGGCTCCCCAAGTACGGGGATGACAAACAGCAGGTTAGTCTCAGGACCAGCAATTTTACTCTTACCAGAAAGTAGTGTTACAAGGTACAACAAAATTATAACCTTAGCCCAGGCCCCAGAGGTGATTAAACAGCACAACAGGGAGCACGTAGTGCAAGTAAGGTACTACATGATGCAACTTTAAGAACAAACGCAACAGCTCTGAGAGCAAACAAATCAACATTGTGAACCAGCAACTATTAAACTATAACATAATGAATGCTTAGAACAGATTTGTTCTAACACATTGCAGTCAGATTTTTCATTATCTCAACCTGGTGTGCCCCCCACTGGGCACCAAAAAGGACTGTCGTGGTTTGACCCCAGCCAGCAACTAAGTACCGCTGAGCTGCTCGCTCACTCCCCCCACCCCTGTGGGATGGCGAGCAGAATCAGGAAAAGGTAAAAACCTGTGGGTTGAGGCAAGAACAGTTAACAAGTGAAATAAAGTAACATACAACAACAACAATTAACATGGAGCTACAAGAGACAGGAATGAACCCCAAGAAATTCAAGTGACACACAACACAACTGCTCGCCACCTGCTGATGGATAGCCAGCCAATCCCTGAGCAGTGATTGCAGGTCCCAGCCAACCTCACCCCTGCTCTCCCCACCCCACCCCCATTTATATACCCAGCATTATGTTTGGTGTTACAGAATACCCCTTTGGCTTGTTCGGGTCAGCTCTCCTGGCTCTGCTCCCTCCCACCTTCTTGTGCACCTCCGCACTGGCAGAGCATGGGCAACTGAAAGTCCTTGATTTAGAGTAAGCACTAATTAGCACCAACTAAAACATCCCTTGTTGTCAGCATCATCCTTACCTTAAATCCCAAACATGTCGTTGTACTAACTACTAGGAAGAAAATTAACTCCATCCCAGCCGAAACCAGGACAGGGAACCTCTATCCACTGCTCCTGTGAGGGTCATCCAAGTCTGCCCTCCTTCTGCAATACAGCACCTGCGTGGTCCGTAGCTCCGTACATCTCTGAAGACCCTTTCACCTCCTGTTTCTCCTCACAGGCCACTCGCCGCCTCCGGCAGCTCCTTCACTCTGCACTGCACCCGGAGCGCAGCTCCCACTGGTGAGGCTGCTGCCACCGGCCCAGGGTGAGGCACCAGGCATCAGGAGACCTGGGCTGCTGCAGCATCCTGCTGCTGGGGCTGGGCCTGGGCCAAAGCCTCCGTCACACGGGGGTGGTTGTGCCCTCCCACGCGGATATCACCGTCACTACAGCTTGGAGCAGAGGTGGCCCGTTTCTGCAATACTTACACCTACTACAGCCTATTGGAGTACCTGAATGTACTTTAGAGAAGAATTTCAACAGGGCATTGGTACATTGCATTACTTCTTAATCACAGAGATTTTTGTGAAATACTATACGTAGTTATCCCTTTAAAATACATCTGTTGCTCTTAGAACTGGATTTCTCTGGCTTGTTACTCAAATAGAAAATTGCCACTCCTGTGCCTTTCAGAAGTACCTAAATCTAGTACTTTTATCGATCTCAGCTCTTCCCTTTGTAAGAGTCATACTTTATTTGGGTAATGCAGAAAAAAACACCACTCAAGAAATACTTTTTTCCTCTCCTTCTCTTGTGGAATTGGCTTATAGTCCAACTACAGATCTGTAGTCTAATTAGAAGTGAATCTGGTTTAAGATGTTTTAACATTTTAAAGATATTTCACAAGTAGTGGGAATTTGGTAATTCAGAAATTACAGTAGAATCTTAATCTTGAGGTTTGGAATTAGATTGAAACTGATACTTTTTGTTGTTGTTGTTGTTGGAAAGGCAAAAAAAAATATATTCAAAGTTGAACGCTGTCAGGACCTGAAATTGAACATGGGTGTGACCTGAGTGTACTAGGTACAAAGGGACAGATGATAAAAAGAATGCTTAAGCTATTACCTTGGTAAGTTTGAAAAACCTGAGCCGCTACTGCAACCCTGGCGTTTGGTAACCAGCGAGGCCTTTTGCTGCTACCAGGAACTTGGCGCTTTCAGTCCTACCCGTGACTGCCAGAGCTGGAGCAGGAAGGGCAGGGCTGAGGAGGAAGGCCTGCAGAGCAGCCCTGCCCACCCTTCCAGTTCCCACGGAACCTTTAAGTGGTGCTCACCCTCAGAAATGCAGATGTCATTGTTACGCTATTTATAAAAAAGAATTGGTGAACCAGGTGAAAGTTACCAGGGTGGTCCTTTCCTTGCCCTTTAGGGTTCTGGATTTCCCCTCTAATGTCTTCTGAACGAGAAGGTGATGTATATCGAGCCACTAATTTCAGGACTGTAAAATGCTGTTGGGATAAATTCAGTTACCCGGGAATTCCCCTTATTAACTCCTTTGAGACTGATCTCAGCCTAGAACCACGTGACCTCCCTTCTCTCACATTTACAAGCTGCTAGGTCACTATTGCCATCTTAGTATTTATATTTGACTAATGACACATAAAAGAAAAAGCTTCATAGTAATGGCAGGCACAGTTCCCTGCAGGAAGAACCGAGGAAAGTGATACCCTTTCCAAACAAGGAGCAAACCACATGGTTGAGCACTCTTCCACATGCAGACAGAACAGCCCAGATGGGAAGGGACCTTGAAAGACCTGGTCCAACCTCTTGTGGGAAAGGGAGACTAGATGAGATGATCAGCAGCCTGTCCAGCTACTTGTGTCTTGAAAACCTCCTGTGATGAGGACCCTGCCACTGCCCGGCAGAGGTTGTTCCACTGACTGACTGTTTTCACTGTAAAAACTTTTTCTTACTTTGAAATAAACCTGAAGGAGCACTTGGAGTTCACAGCAGCTGATGTTTTTCAGTACAGGCAAGTGTCAGGGTATGTTAAAAACTTCAGCAGCAGCTTTCTCCTATTCCTGCTTTTCCCGGTCAAGAAGTACTTGCTGTCATGTAATCAATACCCTCTGAAACTGGTTATTTAAAATGCATCGATGCTGGTTTCTTTGCTCAGTCCTACCTTCTGCAGTGTAATTTAGCACCACGAATCTCTTTCATTCCACACCTAACTCAACCTGTAACATAGGACACTACATCTTGCTAGCTGAACCGCAGCCATTCTACACTGTCACAATCTCTTTCCTCAGCAATCTCTATGGATTGAAGAAAATTTCAGCTACAAAGGATTTCTGCCTCATTTCAGCAGGGAAAATATTAACTGTATGTCAGTTACATATGTCAGTAGACATACGTGTTGACTTCCTATGATGACCATCGGTGTTCCCAGAAACAAGTAACTGTGCTTGTTACTTGTGAAGACCCAACAGCTACTGCTGTACATGTATTGCTTAGGCACACATGAGACTGAATGATAGATTTCCTTAATATTTTTTTTTTAAGATCTTAGCAGCCAATGATCAGTAAGGCAAGTTCAGACTCATTATAAACATAATTTCTGGTAGGTTTCATTTTGGATTTTCCCCCCCAGACATTCGAACATGCTCTTCATCTTTGTTTTTCTGGTAGAATCTTGTTAGCAACTAAAACTTAGTATTTCACTCACCATGCAACTGAAACCTTTGCCAAAAGTGGAATTAATTCATTTAATTAAACAGTCATTCTCTGAAAAAATAATTAGAATGATTTTCTGGGAGAAGTCTTAATATATATTGTCAACTCTGCATCTAGCAGAGTAAAACAAATTGTCCCTGGTTTGACCGTAAATAAACAGCAACTCCCAAGTATCAATTACAGCAAACCAAAAGCCAGTATGAAACAACCTATGTTCATGAATGGCACTATGGAATACAGAGAGGACATTAAAGAATACCTTAAATTGTTGTGCTTTATCACCTCATTACCAAATTACACTTAGCAACTAAAAAAGAAGAAATCTGACTGAAGCAACCCTGTGCGTACACTTCACTTAAAGGACATCTTGGTTAACTAAACATACAGCCAGGGAGCTAGTTACGATTGAAAACTAACAGCTTAAACCCCTATTTGCAACTTAGTAGTAGGTACTTTGTCACTAGTTACCACAAATCAGATTGGAGTTTAGTACCTGCACAAATTCCTTCCTGGAACCAATATGCCTGACAGTGAAAGAGAGGAGCGGGCAGAAAGCAGCCAGGACACAGGGTCCCCATGAATGGTTTTATGGTGACTGTAACAGTTGTCTAGTAAGAACACCATCGGGATACGGGACTCTCACTCAAGGTGGCATCCCATCCCACCTACCACATAAGCTGGATACAGCCGCCTGCTCCACAGGCTCTTGACAGGGAAGACTGCTGCAGGCAACATCCTCCAGCGCTGTTAACCTTTCCGTGGAGTGCACTGCACACTGATCCTGCTGGAGATCCATCAGAACGCACCACTCAACTGACAGCTCATCCTGGCTTTCATTGTTCAACGTTTGCGTGCTGCACTTGACTGAGCAGAAAATACATTTATTTCAGAAATAAACTTATGGGGAGGGGAAAAAAAAAAAAAAAGCATTCACCTTGCCATATATTCGCAGACCACATTCTAGGCAGTAAGAGCTCCAAGTGCCCTGTGCCCAGAAGATGTCCTCTCCACGTGGGCCAGCTCAACAGAGATGGTACCATGAGCTGCAACAGGAGCCTTGAGACCTGGCTGCTCGTCAGATGCCAACACAGCCCGCCTGCCTTGTGAACATTCACCTGAGCAAGCAGTTTTAGGAAGCAGGAGCTTTCCCACCTTTGCCAATGCTCACACTGCCCAAGCCTGGAGGTAGCTTTAGGCAGGGAAGGCACCACCATCCCATCGAGACATCCCAGCTCACAAGGGTGGCTCACAGGCTGAGAGGAGGAACCTACACAGCAGTCAGCCAAGGGAAACCAGGCTCTGGTAACTATAGCAGGCAATTTACGCACGGTTTGAGGAAGAAGGGAGCTACGAGACAGGCACGGGATTTAACACATTTTATTTATGTTTTAAAAGTGAAGGCTACCTCGCATTCAAGCGAATGTAGTGCTATCTCAACAGCACAGTGACTCACTTTTTAACTGTCATAGCCCTGTTCTCGTATGTGAATTAGTCTAGACAAAACTTCCTTGCCAACACTAATCCAGTCGGCTTTTGTTGCTGCATTTCTGCACAGATTAATTTAATGTGCCGGTCAGTATTTTGACAAGATGAACACAAAATCTTAATAAGGAATCGCACTTATCCCTCATTTCTGGTAATCCTGAAGAAACAGTTTGTAAGACATATTACTCTGTGTCCAAAATTTATACAAAATGGAAATGGGGTTTTGTTCAATCAAAATAATCTTCTATATCGATATCTGGATTCAGGAGATCTTCACCATAGGCTGAAAGATCCATTTGATTTAAAATTAAGTTTTCAAAGGTTTCTTCCAAGTCCGTTTCACCAATCAGCACAGCTCCCATCATTCGGCCATTCTGCATCACTACTTTAACATACTCTTGTCCCTTGGTACATCTCAGCATCAGTTCATGGTCTACACCCAAGCCTTGAGCATTGTATTTTCCCAAAACCACCACCTAACAGAAGGAAAAAGAAGCAGTACTCATAAGAACATTGCAGTGGCTTTTAGCATTTCTGCTGGTAACAGTTCTAAGCTTCAGAAGACTGATGTAAACTGGGAAATACTTGTCCCTAGGGAACCTCCCCCATTTCGCTGGCTTGGAAACCCACATCAGAAATAAAAATCTTCACCCTGAAAATACCATCCACAATCCCCAACAATGAACACCAGTTACCGTGCTGAACTGTGTCAAATTTATCCATGAACAGAAACTTAATGAAACGGAATATGTATGAAGATGCAAAGTAGATCGGTTGTCACTCACCAATTACAATTTGTAATGTAACTGTAAAGATCTTTGCGCTTCTCAGTTTCAGGATTCAAAGTTACCGTGAACAGAGAAAATCTAAACTAAGATTAATTATTATATAGAGAAAAACTGAACTACCTGCTCAGAGTTAGCAAGTGAATATAAACAAGCAGTATGGGTTCCTCAGTGGTTTAAGAATATTAAGACTGTATTTGCTTTACCTTGTAATTGAAAAATTTTGTAACATGAGCAAATAGTTCAAAGCTGAAATCCATATCAACAGATTCCCCTAAAACATCTGCTGCCATGCATTTTGCTGCATACCATCCCATCTGCCTAGCTTGAGTCCACAGTCTCATCTGAAAAAAAAATATATTACAAGGATTTAAAAACACAAATACATGTCACTGTGCAATGACCGGGACTCACTGTTCTCATCAATGCATACTATGTATTTTCATTATACAAGAAAGGCTGAACAGCTTGGCTTTCAGCCACGCAGATAAAATTATCTGTCATCAACACACCCAGGACGATCTACTCATTCACTGGTTTCTGCTTCAATTGAACTTTCTTTTCTCCCATCTGTGTAATAGCGTGCAATTTCCTTTGTAGATTAGATGGCTGCTAAGTGCACAATCTTAAGATATGATTTACCTGATGCCACACTGGACTAGGTTCCCACGAAGCTGTGCAGATATCTCCAGCTGCATATATATCGGGCAGGGATGTGTGCATGTGCTTATCTACTTTAAGACCTCCATCTTCACCTACAGCAAACTAAAGTATTTGCACAGATCAGCAATAAGAAAAATAGTAACTGAAAGTAATTCAACTTCCCCATGTTAAGCAGTCATCTCATTTGTTACTCCTAAAAAAATTTCAGTAAATTCACTATTCTGCTTATCAAAACATTTGAAGACCTAAAAATCATATGAACAAATAGGACAGGAGCCCAGCAGGATGCTCTTCTGGATGCCATGTAGCAACAGAGAAAAGGTCATTCACTATGAACAATCTGCGGCTATTCATTCTCCCATCTAATCTGACTCAATTAGGAAAGACTGACAACCAGAGAAACACATTGTTCAAACCTCAGTCTCAAGACCCCCATCTTCAAGGGAAGAAAACAGATCCCCTGAAGAGTACCATAATGAAGTATTTTTCACAACTGTCTACATACCAAGTATTACTTCTCCATATTATAATGCAATCCTGCTCTTGCGGAGTTTTTCCTCAATCTTTTCAAACCTGTAACCTTTCAAATAAGCAAATACAAACTTAGCCTACAAAAGCAGAACTTCCTAACAACCTCTGCATTCCTTTCTCACCAAGTTTAAGAGCATACCAGTATTGCATTTTACAAATAACATTCACATAGCCTTCAAAATATCTCAAACTCTGTATTAAAAAAAGCTTAAACACCATTACACACCGAAAAAAATCATTTAACATGAGACTGTCCAGTCTCATGTTAAATACAAAGCATTAAGCATTATTTCTAGAACACAGCATAGGCTTATGAAACATTATTACTGATACCTAGGCAGGGACGTAACACAGCTTGCCAAATTCCAGTCACACTACATGTGTTACAGGGACACCTAGTCTCATTTTGTATTTTTGCCAAGGCCAAAAAATACCACTGCAAATACCTAAATACCTAATCAAACTTTCTAATGTAGGCCTTGAGTATTTCATGGCTAAACATCCAATGTGTGTTTCCATAATTTTCTTCTGCTTTATTCAGAGGATAGTGTTTTACTTCCTAATTAGAGGGTACCACAAAACACCAAATACCCTAATGTACTGATTTTGCCTGGGGTAGAGTTAACCGTCTTCACAGGAGCTACTATGAGGCTATGTTTTGGATTAGTGCTGAAAACAGTGTTGATAACGCAGGGCTGGTTTAGTCGTTGTTCAGCAGTGCTCACACAGATTCAGGAACTTTCCTGTTTCTCATGCTGCCCTGCCAGCAAGAGGCTGCTGTGCACAAGAAGTTGGGAGGGGACCCAGCTTGGGCAGCTGACCCCCACTAACTAACGGGATACCCCAAGGCATACAATGTTGTGCCCAGCAAAAAAAGCTTGGGGGAAGGAGGAGGAAAGGGAGACGTTCATAATTACACCGCTTGCCTTCCCAAGTAACTGTCATGCCTGTAAGCCCTGCTTTTCTGGAAATGGCTGAACATCTCTCTGCCGATGGGAAACAGCGAATGAATTCCTTATTTTGCTTTGCTTGTGTGCACAGCTTTTGCTTTGCCTAAATTTGCCTAAATTATCTCAAATCATGAGTTTTGCCACTTTAAACTCTTCCAACCCTCCTCCCCCATTCTACTGTAAGCGTAAGCAAGCTGCTGCATGGGGCTCAGCTGCCAGGCAGTGTTAAACAAGACACCTGACACGGAGACAAAACCATCTCAAGGCCTAAAAATCCACATGGCAGCTATGAACTCTAATCATCATCCACGTTTGGATGCAGATCCAAAGCGTGACTTCCCTCAGTGAACATGAGCACCTTCACAGCTCAGTTTCCCAGATCAAGAATACTGGAAATGACTGCTGCCTTCCCAGGAGAAAACTTTAAAATTTGTAAAATAAGATTTTTGCCGCGTGAACTAATCATACAAATGTTTTTCTCTCTTTGTATAGGCTTAATCTTTACAGTGTAAATTGTATATATATACTGTACATATGAGTAGCAACATAATAAGCCAAATTATTTTTTATTATGTTGGATATTATATACCAACACAATATATACCCGCCGTATTTTGAAACACTGTACAACATTCAAAACCTTTAGCAATCAATACTTCCTGTCAGAATACAAGCATAAACCAGCTGAAAAAGCTTATTTCACCTTAAAAAACAACTTAAACTTCAAAAGAAATCAGTATACTTACATTATTGCCATCAAGAAATGGTTTAACATTTGGCACAACTCCAGTTGCACTGACAATGAAATTGCAACCATAAATTTTTCCATTAGTTAATTCCACATATACAGGCCATAGCACTGAAAAAGGGGAAAATTTTGCCCTGAGAAAGTAACCAACAGAAATTACCTTATTAATTATGTCTTAAGCCATGAATTAAGAAGAAAAAAATATAATCTTTTGAGATATTGAATGGATTAGGTAGGGAAAAATAAAAATCAAAAACAAACAAAAAAATTATCAGAGGTGACCTATAACATTTCTTACCTTCACTCAGGACTAGAAAAAAATGAGATTTTGGAGCTTAGCTTCAAGTCCTACTATTTACATTTTCTGAACTTTTTCTAAATCAAAGCCCTCATTTGTTGGGGGAAAACACTATGTCCTGCCACTGCTTCAGACCCATGGGATGTTCTCTTAAGTACACAACTTCGAAATAGTCTTTTACATACAAATTTACAGATGCACAGGAAAGGCCTCAAAGCAAAAAGAACATCAGAGAATTGACTTCCTAGAATTTTATACTGGGAGTAACTGGCTATTAAGATATTATTTTAAATACTAATTTTCTTTGAGATGAATTTATTAATAGAATTACTCATGGCAAGTAATATTTTCTTCTACTTTCTTTGAAAGATTACTTCATTTTGACACTATTTTTTTTTCTTCTGTTTTAACACCACTGTTAATATATGTTTTTATTGGACCATCACAAGCAAGGGATATTCTGCATAAAGGATTTAGGTGACACTATGGAAAAAGGGTTTGACCCATAACATTTTTTAATGTAATTGTAGCCCATAAATCAAATGCTCAACTACTATTTGTTACTCAAGCTCCATTTAATTTACAGAAATAAAGGATTTATTTTCCAAATCTGTATTTGCTCTAGAACAGCAAACAAGATCAAACATGCTCCAGCGCTGCTTTTATCTTCAACACATTATTTCTCATCAGCACTGACACCTACCCTCGTCTGGTTCTATGTTCTTCTCTTCTTTAGGAAAAGTGAAAGATGTCTGTTGCAGTCGTATAAATCCTTCCTGTAAGTGTATTTTCTTCACTTCACATAGTACTTCAATATGTACTTTATGAGAAAACTAAAGAAAGATTGACAAAATTGTACACATAATGATTAGAAATAACAACATGTTTAATAGCAAGTATACCTTCACGTAAATTGACGTTACTAAACTGGAAAAAACCCAGAACCATGTATCCTGTCCTAAAGCATGACGCATTAGCTTAGTTCCCACAATTTTTCCTTTTTTAGTACAGATCTAACCATAGCAAATGGCAATTCACGCGCTTTTTCAGCAGGTATCTGATGTTCCTTGAAATTTCATTACAATTTAGCTTTTCCAGGCATGCCAGAAAACATATTCAAGTTGCCCTGAGCTTACAGGAAGAGAATTCAGAACTTACCAGAAAAAAGTAAACTCATCTTTTCTATCTTTCAGGATTTCAAATCCCTTACTTTCCTATCATGAATTAAATTATGATAACAATAATAAGTGTATGTTCTACATGCTGTAGAAAGAAAAAGAAAACATATCCTGTTTCATCAACCCATATTTCAACCACTTCTATTCTAAGCTCAAGACAGAAGTAGGAAGGTTGCCCATTTCTCTAAACTGTTTTGTGGATTCAGGCCTCGAAAGGTTTTACTCTCCACTACACAAACATATTTCCACAGCCTTCAACAGCCCAAACACCGCCAACTAATGTGCTGAATACCCTAAGCGTCCTTTAGTTGTTATTTCTGTAGAATCTATGACTGATCACCTTTTGAAAGGTCTTTCTTTTAAATGTGTTACAGATGCAAACAACTAACAGCTAAGAAATTAATAAAGACCTGATGAAAACCTATGAAAAGTGAGGATTTTTATTTAATTTCAAGCATGAAACTCTTCACAGTGCTCATGAGTCCACTACTCATTTTTCATTTCATTATCTACTGTGACAGGGGACTGATGTTCCCTGCACCTCTGTACAAATCCTACTGTCTTATTTTTCACATAAGATAATGTACATTTGGCAGCTGAAATCAGGACAATAGAGGCACCACTGCTTCTGGTTAAAGCTAGGATTGACATCAGTCCTACAGAAATATGCAAACCCACATTTACATTTCAATTTGAAGAGCAAACTGCTAAAATCATGCCAGTGGATCCGATTAGCCACTTTTCTTCTGAGGCAGAAAATTCCTTTGTGTTAACATATTTTCCTGTTCAGTTCTGACGGAACAGGAGGATCTGCTCAAGCACATTTCATTTCTATTTTTCTAATAATCCTCAATGTGGTATTTCACATTCTGTCACCCTTACTCACTTAAAGCAATATTTCAGCAAATGTGTAAGCAGGATTTTGACCATACCTCTTTCGTCCCTTTAAGAGCTAAGCCCTCATGCCAATCAGGGCCTAAGGCACTGCCCAGTTTGTCAGCTGCTGCTATAGGTCTTTCTTTTTCCTCATTTCCTGAAGGAAAGAGATGAAGAAGATCAGATTTAGCATGCATACTACATTGCCCGCAGAATTCAGAACGAGGGTCCTCAATTAAGAGAAATATGATCTGGTTGCCAAAAGGGAAGACAAAATGTAATGCCCCCAAACCCATTAACCTGCAGACAAGTCAGACTCCAAGCCACCATTCAGTTTTACGCCTTTCATTACTTCACTCATCTCAGCAACAACCATGCCACCGTGAGGTGTCTGCATGGACCCTTGAGAGCCAGACAGACCCCAACAGCACCAGGCTTCTGGAGACGCGCTATAGACTTGGTTGCTTAGCACCAGTGCTAACATTTAAACTGATGTCCATCTGCCAGCAAATGTGCACTGTCCCCTCCCCACTGCACAGAAGTGCGAATTCCAACATAACACGATACATGTGAAGAACACTGGGTGGTGCCATTTAGTGATGTTTAGGCTGACAATCTCACAATTTATTCTTCCGACCTGAAGTCTAAAACCATGCTCTTCTTTTTGTTAGTATTTTGGTCAAATACATGTTTCTGTCACATCTGTTCATGCAGTTCTGATTAACTGTTCTTAATTAACACTACAGTTTCACTGCACCTGTAATCATGGTCTGTGATGTTTTATCTGGTCCTCCAGTAGCTTATTATGGGACAGGTCTTTACATAATGCTGATGTAATTCAGAAAAAACATTAAAACATTACAGAAAATAAAGAAAAGTTCTTCAGCAGATGGAATACTTGGCACAGATATAAAGATAAGCACATTTTTTGCAGTTTACAGGTAACTATTACATGCTGTTGTGTGTCTACATAAATTCTGGAGGGTATTTTATATTGCTTTTTTGAAGAAGGAAATGCCACTGATAATAAGACTAAACCTTATTTACAGCCTGCTAAATTAATTAAATGCTGCTGCTGCCGTGTTAGGAGACCAAAGCACCATACCTTCCATTGTGTACTTGGTTCTTTTACATTCAATTGGAGTCTCTCGTTTTTCAGCAGTTAGCTTTGGAATGAGAAATTCAGCTGCTCCCGCATCAAAAAAAGTGTTCCCAATGGCTTTGTCTTTGATAGCCCAGATCACTTCACAGCCTTCAATTTCATACCTGTGGACATTTAAACAATGAATAAAGTGGCAGACAGATTCTGAAAAGGATCTGACTTAGCAAAACAAGTGTGCCTGGTTTCATTCCAGAAGCTTGAAATAAGGGACCTAAGACTTTTAAACCTATCAAATCCACTGCAATGCCAGACTGTCCACTGCTAGGAACAGGCATTTATATCTTGTTTGTACTACCTGAAACATGAACTGCTGGAGACATGCAGAGGACAGTCTATTGAAAGTGAAAAAGTGACTCCCTACAACACCACACAAGACCATATAATTGTCTAATACAGGTGGGTCTGTAACCTAGCAGACTGCAGGACCACACGGTTCAGTATGGTCACATCAAACATTTCAGAAGTTCTATTGACTTAAATTAAGCTGGGTGCAAGATAAGCCACCTCTTTATTCCTGTTACATCTTCTGTCTCCAGAAGTCAGACAAGTTTTCTAACTGAAACACTGCCCTTACCATTGTTAACAGAAATCTCTGTTGGTGCCAAACCAGAAAAACACTGTATATTCTTGATAGCTGTGTCAAAGCTTCTTCTGAAGCCTGCTGAATTTTACATGACAGTAAGCACCACTACACTGTGAAAAAGTTATTTTGATCAAATGCTTCAAGAACTACAATTTTGTAAGTCAACCTTCTCCCAAACTCTTGCACAATACGTTTAACATTTTATTGTCATTTTATTTGCATATGCATCTTCAAGATTTAGTCATTTACTTACACTAATTCAAGTGCAATCCCACCATTTCCCACCACTACTATTCTCTCAGCTTGAGCCAAATTCTTCTGAAAAGCCTGCATTAAGAAAGGAAAATTGTCAATTACAACTTAGATTATATGTTCCTTCATGCTGATCAATTATATCCTCTTCAGTATTTTCTTGCTTTCTTAGTCATCTTATTTTAATTTTCTCAGACTAATGATATGCATTTACTTATGCTAAGACCTGTTACAGAAGCTAATGAAACCTGTAAAGTTCTACCACATTAAGGGACGAAGTTACTGTTACCGTCTTACAAGTCTCAAATTGAGACAGGAGAGATAAAATAATAACATGTAAACCAATTCAACAGAGCCTTTAACAGAATCTAGGAGACTGTTCTCTGTCCTACAGACTATTAACACTGGGATATCACAACTTGCATAACTTTCACAGTAATCTGTATAACATTAAAAAGGCAAAGATACAGAAACTTGGTAATTTAAAAACTCCTTATCAGGAATCAGTAATCTAAGAAATAATTTGTAGCAAGTCTGAGAACCAATTTTATTTGTGCAAAAGCTTTCAGAAACAAACAAGTCTCCAAATCACACCTTAGTGGTGACAGAACATCCTACTTTTCGCTGGGATAGAGTTCTTTTGCTTCCTAGTAGCTAGTGGCTGTGTTTTGGCTTTAGGATGAGAGTAATGTTGATAACATACTGACATTTTAGTTGTTCTAAGCAGTGTTTACATTAAGTCAAGGACTTTTCAGTTTCTCACCCCACCCTACCAGCAAGAGAGCTGGTGGGACACACAAGAAGCTGGGGGAAGTCACAGCTGGGACAGCTGACCCAAACTGGCCAAAGGGACATTCCAATACTATCAGCTATGGGGAAAGCTGGCCAGCAGCTTCTGCTTGGGCACTGGCTGGGCATCGGTCAGCAAGTGGTAACTGCACTGTGCATCGCTTGTTCTATATACTCTACTTCTTTTATGAAAAGGAATAAGGCCTAAAAACCTAAAGACCCCTGAGAAGAGACTCAGCTCTGTAAATGCCCCATTCTGTCTTGCAAAATTGCTCAACTCTCTTGTACCAAGGAAACAGAGCATGGTGTGCTGAATCACCCTGTTCTTGCTCATTGTACCCAAGCCTAAGCCATTGATAGAGACTGCTGTACCAGGTACTAGAAATCATACATCTGATAAAGTTAGACATATCAATAGAAGAAAATGGTAGCAAGCCAAGATTTTTTGTACAAGAGTCTGGCAGAGCCACTTATGAAAGAAGGTTGAAAAAAGTTCAGCTCTGAGGAAAACCACCCGAGCAGGGCCAAAAGGCCTGAACGACCCTCCCAAAACTGATGCCAAGAGAAGACTCCACCTGAACTCTGCCCAGGCTCCACCTATCACTAATATGCAATGAGATTTTGTAATCACATGAATAATGTATGTAAAGACATTGCAATCACGTATGACAAATGTATAAATTAGCCTGTTTTGCACGTGTGCTTCAGAGTGAACTACCTCCTCCCCCACGCAGGTAATTTATACCTTGCTACTAAAAGTACAAAAAGTCTCCTAGCAGTTTTCTTCATTCTGAGTTTTTTTCGGCTTAATTTGTCATGATTATTATCTCTTCCTTTCCTGTCCTAATAAACTGTCTTTATCACAACGCACACATTTTTGTTTTTTTCCCCACTAGTTCTCTCCACCATCCCACAGCAGGGATGGGCAAGCATCTGTGTGGTATTTATGTGCCTGCTGGGTTAAACTACGACAGAGAAATAAAATAAACACAGGCCAGACAGTATTTTTTAGATCATAGTATAACCACTTCAAGTATTTTCTTTCAAACAAATCAAGAATCATGACTATTAGATTGATTTTTGCAATTACACAAAAATCTGTTCTTATGTGCTTCCAGTTTGCCTGACTAACTGTGTCAAGAGAGCCTGAACTGTAAAAGATCAGGAAAACTGCAGTCCTTTAATCCCTTCAGAGAAAGACACTGAAGTTGTATCAGAGGGGACTAGTGGACACAACCAATCATCATTAAAATAAAAAGCAAACAAAACCTTAGAAACAAGCATTTTCAGCCTCATTCAACATCAGTTTTGACAAATGATAGTCCAGTCTACTGTTTCCCCACAGTGGACGCACAGGGAAGACCATCAGAAGACAACAAGCACATGTCGATATATCCTGGAACATGTATTTTTTCTTCCCTCTTTATTTCTCTTGTGTTTTTTTTTAACTCAGGTAAACGTTTAATATCCAAAACAAACAACAATTTCATAGTTTCACTTCACTTTGCTTGAAAAAGTAACATCTTTCTTATTCTCAGCATCAAACTTAATTTGATGAACTCCAGTTTTTATGCTATGAAGAAGCAGTGTTCACTTTTGTTAAAGAAAATGTAGTTTGAATTAAGAAATCTGAAGTGCTTAAGCTGATAAGTGGCATAACCAGGCCTCTGCCTTTGTATAGCCCTACTCCAAGGCTGTTTTAAAATGTAGTCAAGTTAATCAGCAGGAGAATAGAAAAACAATAGATGAGAAATTTGTGTACACAGGTGCTTTCTGAAACACAGATGTCTTTAGAAAAATGAATATAGATGAGTAGGAATTGCTTGTTCAAAGATTAAGTGTGCTTGCAGGATTGTGTGAGTTAAAACAGATGGAAAAAAGATCATGATCCGAGGAGGACCCTGAAACCAAGTCAGAGACTGGAACCAAATAGATGAATCAACTGGGACAGGACTGGGTGATGGATTCCAGACCTGGTAAGACCAAAGGAAACTCCCAGAACTTCTGACTTTGACTAGTGATCCAATTAGTGTATATAAGCCGTGCTGCACCCCTTTGTTCTCTGCCCATCACTGAGGTGGTGGCCCAACTCCGAGTTGCGATTAAAGCAAGCCTAACGGTACCCACATCTGTGTGATATTCTCCTTCTAACAACTTTCACCCTGTCTCCTCTAATTCTAAAGACCTATAGCAGTGAAACCTCTTTCTACTTCCAAGCTGAAGTTTTAGTCCAAGTCATTTTTCATTTGAAAACTTTTTCACATCTTTGACTACAACTCTTTTCTGTACAATGGGGACAAACTAGAGTAGAATTTAAAAAAAAAATGCCCTACAGTAGCTTTTCACTGAGCAGCCCTTCATACAGTGTAGCAGATACACCTTCTCAGGGAAGTTTCTACTGACGCCTACTTCCTGCTTGTATTTTCAGATTGGCTTCCACATGGAGGGTAGAACACCATTTATTCTAGATTATCATGTTAGAAATACTGTCTATGAGCTATTTATAAACTTAATAAATTTAGTGACTAATTAATTTAATGGTATTTTAAGGCTATTTCTCTACTACTGAAAGTGTTTTTATTTAAGGATATACAATAACAAACATCATCTGTTTCTCCATTTCACTCTATAATCATTTTTAGTATTTTGCATCAGAAGCAGGAATATATTATACACTTCTAAGTCCAAAACAAATTTACCTGTGCGCTGTCAGTGTCCCGGATTCCTAATACATATGGGTTTCCTTCAAAAATTAGTTTTGGTTTTGCTCCAGCACACAGGCAGAGTTTTTCATACATATATTCCTTCCCATCTTCAGTGACAATCCTCTGTTAAAAATGAAGAGAAAAAGCAACTGCAGACCTCTAGGAGAGCATCAGCATTTTCTTCCTTAGCATCATAGTATTTTGCAGGTATTAAAAGCTGTAACTCACTTCTTAAAGAGCAAGCCTTCCTACTCTCATTGACTCTGTGTCGTTTATTTGCATTACACTCACCACAAACTTACAGGCATATGACATTATATGACAGACGGTGCACTCAAAGAAAGATGACATATAAGAATTACCACTTGGTGTCACTGTATTTACTAGCTGTACTAGAAGAATAGGTTTTCTGTGTGACAAATATCCCACCCCATCAACATTAACATTATGCACTAGTGTATGTTAGCAATTAAGAACCTCATTCAAAACATTTCAACAACAGTAAACCTGTACATAACTTAACCTGGCACAGGCTAGAATACAGTTTAGAAAACCGGCAAATTCTGTTCTTTGCTAAAGAAAAAGGGTAGGCACTAAACAAGCTACATCATTCTGCAACAAGCAGTACTTAACATTTTATGACCTTATTTGTTTTCCAAACTAGAAGCTAAATAGTTTACACTAGTTTTGCACAAAGAGAGTTTTTAAAGGTTATGGGCAAAAGATCCTCCAAATCTATACACATGAAATCTTTGTGTCCACAGACACATACCTAAACTAAAACACCATTATAGAAGTGATACAAGAATATCATTAAATTCAAAATATTAGCAGAATCTAACTGGAATCATATCTCTAACTTAAAATGAGCAAAACCAGTTTTGGATCTTAATGTGAATTTCTGGTAATGTTGAAGTGAAAAATAATGTTGAGCTGACACAGGCACTAACACAGATCTGTACATGCTGTACATTGCTCATACTTGCAATGTATTTCCTGCTAAAAATAAAGAAGAAAAGATGGAAATGTTGCTTAAGAACTCTTCTTCCCCCCCCCCCGTATCACAAAGTCCTTAAGATTTTGGTCTCTGTAGCAACAAGCAGTAATTCAAGAATCAGAGATCTCTCCAATCAAGGGTTACAGCAATTTTCAGACACCTATACTGACATACAGTATTGGTTTCATCAACTGGTTTCCCTGCTGTTCCAATCAGGTATTCAACAAAGTATGTCTAAGGTGTCAAAGAATTAAACCTAAAAGATACGGTCTCTTAATCAACAAGCAATTTTTGATCTACAATTTTGTCCCTTGTATGTATTTCTACTTGAACAACAGTGTAAGTCGTAAGTGAAATTAAAAGTTAGGAAGTATTTTCTTGTGATTTTGGTAACTTAACACTTTAATAACCAGAATGTTCTTGAACAGAATTTCACACCCAGAACGTTGAACTGCTTAAGATATTTCTTAAATAAGTAAATTGAAAAAACATATAAAAGACAAAACACCAGCTTACATGTTCATCACTTTTCAACTGTTTTACTCCAGACTGTATAACTTTGATATTGTGATATCGTTTTTCTAATAGAGAACTTGGTTGCTCTTCCACATCAAATTCTTCAAGTGTTTTGGAGACCTGTAGGAAGAAGAGAGGTATTTAAAAATATGCATCATTTATCCATCCCTTTTTCTAAAGCTTGTAACAAAATGTGTTATGTTCATTTCCAGTAAAGAAGTCACAACATAAAGCCAGTATTGTCACAACACATGTTATCACGTTACTGCTAAGTTCCTTTTTCTATATAGAATCCTTTCATGCCTATTCTTTGTAAAGAGTCAAAGTAGCACAGAGAATTCTAATTCTAAAGCTACACATTAAGCAAAAACTGGAGAACCCTGATGGCTGCTCTAACTGCTATGAAGTTTTATTCCATAAATAGAATACATTATTACAGTTTTTAACACTGCTTTTTAACTTACTTGATGCAGTGTAAAGACCCTGTTTTTCTGTTTGTTGTAACTTTGATGAAATTACTCAGTAATATTCTCCCATATGAGCATTTTCCTCTCCTTGGCATTTTAGGAAAAAGATTTTGGTCAAAATACCTTACAGTATTTTGTAATATTTATATTACAAAATATTATTTATAACATTTTGTAGTAAAATACCTTTTTTCTGGAATAAATATTTTTATTCCATTTAAAAAAAACCCAAACCCACAACACAAAACCCCGCCACTGACATTTTCTGCAAAACCCTAATGATTCAAAAACCTTTTGTTGCAGGTAGCCAGCTGGCCCTTAGGGCAGGAAAAGAGCTTACCATTGTTCAACTTGCGAACAGGACATATAAGGCAAGTGTTCAGGCAAAACAGATTCAAGATCACCTCAGAGCATTTACTCGGCATCTCATCCATAGTCACTATGTGATACTACAGAGACTCCGGGCAGGGGGTGGGCGTGCAGGGGCAGGCACAAACCAGGACTTGGAAAACATTCAAGTTATGTCGATCTGGGGTTTCTTCCAGAAGGGAGCACCTGCATGGGAACCTCCACGCTTTCTACTTTACAGAATACTCAAAAGAGTCTGGAACAAAACTAGGAACCAGAAGCCACACAATGTTTGCAATTCAGAGAGAAATTAAGATGCTCATGTCCAAAACTTCAATGCTGCTGCCTTCAGATAGTGTTTGGCTATTCCCTTATTCTTCAGATATTGAAACTTCTGCCAATGTGAATTACAGACTCTACACCTCTGCAACGTGTAAATGTCTTTTCCTGGATACTCATGACCCTACTGTCAGCACTCAAGCTCAGAAGATATTCTTTAGCTGGGTGTTATTCTTCCAGTCTCACATATAGCTCTTGGTCTCTCAGCCATGTTCTGAGCATCCCATTAGCCCTGGACAACAACCACAGCGCAAAAAGGAAGAGATGCTGACAGCCAATTACGGCCACTACATGCAAAGAACTGCTGTTCAAATCTCTCTATGCTTTATTTCCACACACACACACAGCCGCCCCAGTTATTTGAATTAGGCATTCATATACCAGGAAGAATTATGTTAAAACCGGACTGTCAGATAAATTAGAGTGGCTTTTCTTTCTTATCACATACTCATCATGAGACGTGCCTCACCTGTTAGATACCATGTTTCAGAAAGACAGTCATGAATCTAAAGGCCAAGTGGAAGCCCAGCTCTCCATGTCTTAACTTTCCCTGACAGGTAAAACCTAACTTTTTACTGGCTGGCAGCTTTGTGTCCTGAGTTCAGTGCAATCCAGTCTCCAACTCTTTCCGTGCCCTATGGTAGAGTTTGAAGTTCCCTCAGAGTGGGGAAAAAAAGCAGTGCTTTCCAAGATCTGAGCACCTCAGCAAAACTAGCTTAGTGAACCTGCTAAGGCCAGAAATCTGAATTCATGTACAGATTTTATTTTCTTTCTCAAACCAGCAGGAGAGAGGTCATTGAATCACCAGCTGCTGGAGATAAAGATGAAGGCAATTTCACAGAAGACTATCCCTTTTTTATTACTTGTTAGAAGTCTGTTTCTGCCTGAAACTCAAACACAATGCTGTATAGGAGAACCGCTAGCCAGACTAAGTTTCTGAAGTAATGTATTTCAAAGATACCATTACAGTGCTTAAAATGGAGCCCCCATTAATAATGCAGTGGAATAAAACTTTAGTAACTTCAAAAATACTTCAACCATGTAAGCATCCAATTTAACCTTTGCTCAAATGGCATGAATATATTCACTAATTACTAATGATTATGCATCACTAGAAAATATCTCTTCAGTCCTGCTAGCACTTACTGTTACAGCCACACTAACATGAAAATAAGTTCAAAGTCATATGCATTTTCAGGATTATGTTCTAAATTATTTGTACCTATGCAAACTTCTGAAGAGGTCTTCCCATAACAAAAATTAAGTCTCTCTTACCTGTTTGAAATTTGTTACAGCTTTTATAACTGGAGAAGCTGTCACTAAAAGAACATCTTCTGATGGGAATTCCATGGCCAGCTTGTAAAGGAACAGAAATCACGATGAGTGAATACAGTCATCAATAGATTTTGACTTTAAGATAATAAACTTATTGGTGAAAGGTAGCATGTATTATTACATTACTTTAGTCTTGTAGAACCCTACTGGATAAACACTACTTCAAGACTATGAAAGAATAACAACTAAAATGAACAGAATTTGGAGACCCGAGACTGATTCATTTACACACAAATACATCTTCAGGAACTGCAACCATGGTATAAATGATTACTCTAAAGCCTATTCTCACAGTATTCTAAAGGGCAGCCTATGGAACAGCCTATGATCATGTGATTTCTGGAGATACCCAGTTACTGGACATACTTATTTTTATTGCACAGTAGTGAGTAATTGTTCACAGATTTCATTTTAACAGAGGAAATGCTAACTCCTATTGGCTATTTTAAATGTCATTTAGTAAACTGATAAATGGATTATTCTCTTCAGAGTACTACTAAGCAATAGAAGACTTTTACAAGCCCCAAGCCAAAGTGAAAAGTTCCTATTTTAAACATGCATTGTTCTGCCACAGAAAATAAATCGGCTGTCAAGAACAAATCATCTGTCTCTGAGGTACAGGCAAAACGCAGGGTTCCTTGTCACCACATTCTGTAGATGAACAGAACAGTTGTATAAGCCATGAAGAAGGATGTTTCATGTCATACACAACCAGCTGCGCTATAAAGGGACTAGCATGTATTCCTGTACCTGTGTGATCTGAAGGTTTATGTGGTGAAGCCTTGTTGGTTTAAGGGAGATTCACGTTGGCAAATACAAATTAATTTAACAAGGCTATGTAATCCACACTTTATAGCATGAATCCCTAACATATTTCACACGTATCACAGCTGAACACTTTGTATTGACAGATAACAGGAAGAAAGGTTAAGTAACACACTGTGCTGCAGCAGGTGCTCCCAGCTGTATCTAATAAGCCTCAGAAAAACAACAGAACACTACGGAGATCATGTTCAGTAGCTTTATTAATGACAGATAGTGGGATTGAGCGCACCCTCAGCAAGTTCACAGATGACACCAAGCTGAGCAGTACAGTCAATTGGTTAGAGGGATGTCATCCAGAGGGATCCTGACAGGTTTGAGGAATAGGCCCACATGAACCTCATGAAGTTCAACAAGGTCAAGAGCACAGTCCTGCACCCAGGTTGGGGCAATCAACAGTATTAGTCCAGACTGGGGGATGAATGTATTGATAGCAGCTCTGCAGAGAAAGACTTGGGGATATTGGTTGGTTAAGAATTAGATAAGGATTGTCAACATGTGCTTACAGTCCACAAAGTCAATCGTATCTGGGCTGCCTAAGAAGAGTGGCCAGCAGGTCAATGGGCCCCACCTGGAGTAGTGCATCCAGCTTTGGGGCGCCCAGCACAAGACAGACACAGACCTGTTACAGCAGGCCCAGAATACAGCTGGTCAATGGTCAGAGGGCTGGAGCACCTCTCTTATGAGGACAGGCTAAGAGATAGGTTGTTCAGCCTGAAAAAGACAAGGCTTCCAGGGAGACCGTACTGTGGTCTTTCAATACGTAAACTGGGCTCACAAGAAAGACAGAGACATTTTACCAGGCCCTGTAGCGACAAGAGAAGGGGTAACGGTTTTAAACAGAGATTTAGATTAGGTATAAGTAAGAAATTCTTTACTATGATGATGGTGAGACACTGAAACAGGTTGCTCGGAGAAACTATGGATGCCCCATCATTGGAATTATTCAAGGTCAGGTTGGATAGGGCTCTGAACAACCTGATCCACTGGAAGGCGTCCCTGCCCGTGACAGGGGAGCTAGAACTAGATGATCTTTAAGGTCCCCTCCAACCTAAACCATTCTGTGAGTCTATGTAATTTTAAGACAGCCATCATGTATTTTGCATCAGTTATACTCAAATGCTTACCTCTGCCCTCTTATTAAGATTTAATGGTTGTTTGAAACTTTCATTTAGTATTATTAAGGTTATTTCATTTCTTTACTTTTAAAAATACTAAAACTAAAAATCTGCCAGATAGAGTATTAGGTTTATCCATGCATACAGAAATGTGCAAGTCATCACAATCTAGAAAGAAATGCTGCCATATAAGCATGAAAGGCAGAAATTACGTAAGACATGAAAAATCTTGTGGCAATAAAAAAAAAATTCCAACTCAAACTTTTAAGACATTTTTGTCAGAATATTTCAAAACATACTCAAAAAGTAACTATATGTGAAAATACTTGAGACAGACCTGATGCAACGATTGCTCTCAGCTGCCTGAGAAGTCTGAACTACAAGACATCACATACCTAAAATGCAGTATGATGGACAAGTTGTTTATTGCTACTATGTTCCACAGAATTGTACTTGCTCAACACCAGAGCTGAGAAAAATTGTGTTCAATATCCCTCTTTCATTTAAAGCATGCGCTCAACTATACATGTACAACACATAAATTCTTCTAGAACACAGTGCCACTTTTAATGGATTTAGTGAATTAAAACATATACTAAAAGACCACTAATACTCACTGCTGTGCTTCCTGCAGTACTAAGAGATGAGCCAAAAAGAGGCAAGTCTCTGCCATCATGTAACAATCTGATTGGGTTTTCCAAGGAAAAGAAAAAAAAGGTGAGGGAAAGAGCCCAGGGGGGTAAGTGGTACTCTCTATGAACTGACAAAAAAAACAAAGCTTTAACTCTTTGGCACTAACACAGCAGAAAAAAAAAAAAAAAAAAAAAAAAAAAAATCAAGAAAACAATAAATGCTAGTCCCTTTTACAGCAATCTTAAAGATTACAGACATCCACTATAAATTGGAAATAACTGTATTGTGAAACAGGATCATAGCAACTAGATACAATTCTAAATTACTTCCAGGAAAACAAAGTCTTTGGGAATATGAAATGTATGATCCAAAACTTATTCTTGCAAGCACATAGGGATAACACAAGAGCCTTAATTATGTGAATAGTTTAATCAACTTTTAAGGGATTACTCATATTAATATAGTATTTAAGGGTCTGTAGTACCAGTGCCCACATATTGCATTAACCATGAATAAAAGGAAAAAACCCCCAAACTAGTAGAAACAAACTAATACCATGAAGATGGAGAACAGTATCAGTATTTTTTTAAATTAGCCTGCATGTAGTTTATACAATGTCAGAAATTAAATAGTATCACTTCATCACCAGAGAACAGATATATCTGAAACACAGTCTTTATACTGCTTTTTAGTTTTAGTATATAAAATATTCACTGAACTAATATCCACACCATTTCATTCCACACTATAGGCACAAAGTTACCTCCAGTTACTGTTACTTTAAAAACACTAAAAACCTTTAAAAAAGAAACAAATAAATTTATTTTTAGAGCTTGAGCTCATGGAAAGCTGGAGACTGGACAAGGTCCACAGGTGTACAGCCCTGAACATGGACACAGGAAAAACAGAGCAGTGCTTTTATAAAAAGCAGGACATCGCAGCAGCCTTCACTTGAGCGGCAGTACAAACTTTATGGCTGCGAGGAATGATGCATGCAGGGCTCCTTCAAGTTCCTGGCCTCTTGGCCAGCACACGGAATGGCAGCTTTCCCAAGTTACAAAGTTTTACTCCCCTTTTTATGAAGCAGTCGTAAACTCGTACCGGGTTATTTGCAGGACTATTTTAACCTCTTCAATATTTCTAGACCGACAAATACTTTTATATTACAACGCTGCTTCCCTGGGGCTGGTTTTGTTTCATTTTGTTGGTTTGTTTTTTTTTTTTTCAAAAGAGGGACAAATTATTTGTAAACAAGGGGGGCGCGTAATTATGTAATTAATGTATAGATAAAAATATCTATGAAATGACTAATAAATCTAATGAACTGTTTTACGTAATTTCGTAAGTCGACCCTATAAAACACGTACGCCTCCATGCGAACCGCGCCGCCCGAGCGCCCCCCCCCGGCCCGGCGGTCTCCCGCCGCGCACGGCCGGCCGCGCTCCCGCCGGGGCCGCGGGGGAGGGCCGAGGCTGGCGTGCGGGATCAATATGACACCCCGCTCGGCACCAGGCCCCCGCGCCCGGAGTTCTCTGCCGGCTGGGGGGGGGCGGGTGGGGGTGTGTGTGCCGCGCGGGCCGCGCATGCGCGAGGCGGGCAGAGGAGGGCCCTTACCTTCTCCGCACAGGTAACCCCTGCGATTCCTCCGCCCACCACCACGAACCGACTCCGCGCAGCGCCGGCGGAGGCCGCCATTTCCCTGCCTGCTCCCCTGCGCGCCGCCGCCGAAGGAAAAAAATAATCGCCGGTTACCCACGGGAGCGGCTTCTCAGCGCCGCCTCCCCGCCAGGCCGTGGAGGGCGGCGGCGGCAGCGGCCCAGCTACGGCGGGCGGTGGCGCCTAAACTTCCTCTGCTGGCGGCGCGCCCTCCCGCGGGGGCGGGGCGGGGCGGGGCGGCGCGGCGGAGCCACCCCTCCCTCAGCTCGCCCGCCCGTCACACCTTTTTCCCGCTGATTTTTATTTAATTTGGAAGTTACATTCTTCCTTGGCGGAGCGAGGACTTCGCGGGCCTGAACGCTGGAGGATTCTGATGGACTTTGCCAAGGGGCCAAAGAGAGCAGATAGCAAATAGCTATGATAAAAAACAAAGAAAAAAAATTACGTTCAGGTCTTTCTTCACCCCTTAACGGGATATCAGGAAAAAGAAACACGGGAATGCGAGACACTGCCTTCTCCCCAGCCGCCCCCTATGCTGGGTACAACAGAAGCAGCACGGCGGCAGCGTGTGGCGGTGCACACGGGGCGGGTGTTCCCGAGCTGCCCCCCCGCACCCCCCCGGGCCCCCCCAACACCTCCCCGGGATCCCTCACCCCCACCCCGGGATCCCCCGCCCCCCGCCCGGGATCCCCCCCGCCCCCCCACCCGCACAAGGTGCCACCGGGCGCAGGGACCGTGTGCAGGCACCGGGCGGCCCCCGCGGCGCGGCCCCGCCGGTCAGCGGCCCCTCCTCTTTCAGTCGCCGCAGCCGATGGCTTTGCTGCTTCTTTCTTTGGTTTTGAGACTAGGACAAGTGTGGTACGAGATGTATGTGTCACAGTCAGGACACAGACTGACGCCTATAAAGGGGCCAGCCATGCCTATAGCTGGAGATGAGCTGCTTAAAATGAGTTCCAAGCTTTTGCGCTCTGGTTTACCTTAGAGTTTTCAGCATATCAGTAAGTACGATTTTCATTCTAACACTGACCTTCAATGCTTTTTATCCTCTTGGAGGAAGGGATGAGCTATACAGGATAAAACTACTAACCGCATGCACCACAGAAAATTACTTTTATTTTATGGCCGATGCCTGTTCAGACATTCCTGTAGCCATCAGGACATCAATCACACCCTCCAAAACAGTTACTTCCTGATGGCAGTTAGTTATAAATACTTTCATTTTGTCTTTTTTTTAAGAAGTAACTTTTTTCCCAGCATTGAAGGTAATTTTACAGTCCAGACAATTGCTGGCCATTTTGGTCATAAACTAAATTCTGCTCTCTGAACACAGCGCATGCCACTGTAAATTACCTGAGTAAATGACCTGACCTAAACGGTGCAAGATATTGGATAGACTTGCGTCATCAGGTACAAGAATACCTTCCAAGGATTTTATTCTGCAGTATATGATAAACGACTGGAGAAATTCTCATTTTACTTGCAGCATTTGCTTGTGCAAACTAAGAAAAGTTGTTACTGCCTCCATTCACAAAAAATGTAAAAAACCAACACAACCAGGCAAATTAAGACTGTGAAAAGAGTTGCTCACAATTACAGTATACCTTCTTAGTTTCTAACTGACAGCAAGGAGGTGATAAGTGCAGACCTGTAAAAACTTTTTCAGATTCATAACGTTTAATTGTATAGGGGATGTAATGAACTTGGCTTTAGTAACAGTAGCCCACTGCAAATTCATTCCTGACACTTCTTACCAATCTCAGTGCATATGCATTGAAAAGGAGTAGCAGAGGATATGGGACCGTGAAAGTAGATGGCAGTCATTAAGTAGGTTTTATCCTTTATTAAGCAAGAACTCTTAATGTTCTCTGAGGAACTCTGAAAATCACTGTGCAACCATCATGGTGCCTATGTCACTTGTATCCACGTGCGTGTAACCTTCCATGCATGACTTTGCTTATCTGACGCTCACAATCTAAATATAACTGTGACTGTCGTAACCACCCCAAACTCCAGTAGCCAAATCCTTGGTGCAGTCCATAGATGGAGTGGGTATTGACTTGGGGGAGTCCTTACAAAAATTCTGGAAGAAATCCACTTGTCTCGAAAGCACAATCATTTTTCTATGAAGGAAAATATTACATTTACAGTTATGGGTTGACTGGATCTCATCCACCGTGCATCCTCTGCTAAATGGCCACTGTGCAAGAGCAAGGCCTGCGAGATCATGGCTTTGTTGTGGAAAGCCAAGCATGCTGCATGTGGGTAGTGATGCACTTTGTATTTCTATCATCCTTCCTTTCCTGCAAGTATGTTTGGGCATCTCAGATGTCTGTAGGGCTTTGCTGATTTGGGCCAAGATGGTAGGTTTTGTCTGGGAATGTGGGTAATCTATCACTCATGAATAATGAATTAATGTACAGAACATGACAATAAAGCTTTTATAGCCATATGTACTATAAGGGTTTTTTTTTCTTTCACTGTCTTCCATTCCTCAAGCAGATGGAGAAGTTATTCAGACAGTGAGAGAGAGGGAGGCAAGAGGTGTCTGATCCACTGATTAAATGATAAAGATGAACTGATAATTACATACTATTTGATTGGCCTTTGGAAGAGGATCAGGGAAGTGATAAAGCCTAAAGAAGTGATACGAGCACAAAACACTTTACAGGCTGAATGACATTAAAGATTCCAAGATTTTTTGTCAGTTAGTACTTGGCTCACATAAAGGCAGAAGATACAATGTTGTCATTGTGACAATCTGAAGGATTTTTAAAACTGCAGACCTCTGGAAAATCACCTGAATATTTCGGTAGCAAGAGGTGCTGGTCCAATATGATTCCAGTAAGAAAAGCACTCAGACTCTGTCAAGTATCACTTAAAATTACGTTTATTGGAGCTAACACTGTAACAGAAAAGAGGATAATATAGATAATCTCACATCCCTCCAGATGCTGGGAGCCCACAGTAGTGCAGCTTTGGATGGGTCTTCAACAATGCACACTGTACAAATCCTGTCGGTGGAAAGGTTACCCAGCAATGTGGTCTTTTGAGCTCTTACAGGATTTTCTTACAAGAAAACATTTCTATTCATCATTTCTACTGCCAAACAAAAAGGATGTCCATATGCAACTCATCGCTGCACTCTTAGATAAAGGCAAGGCCATGCAGGTGGTGTAATTGCCAGCAGCCAATGGGAGCCGATGAGAAGCTCCTTGATTGCAATTAGTGGGCTAAGTGCATGCTGTGGCCAAGGGATGTGTGCGGCACAGCACGAGCCACAGCAAGGCCAGGCTGTATGTGCGGTGCTGTGCAGCACAGCACAGGCTTGGGCCAACCCAGGTCAGCTGCTCTGTGGATCACTAACTCCTCGATGTACAATGATCTTCCGGTCAGGATGACTAACTTCCACCCCTTGATCCACATACAGTTGATCTTTCCTACAGATACCATAAACTGCAGATTATACCAGTAAGGTTTTTTGGCTACTAGAAAGATTATTTTACCAAAAAAAACCCCAATTACTAAAATCAGTAATACAAGAGTAATAAAACAAATATTGATTGTGAGAATAAGTACAGGATAGCAATAACCTAGGAGCCAGGACCATCAGAGATGCCCTGCCATCAGATTCCATCCCCAGTCCCATGTACCCTAAGACACATGATGCAAATTTCACAAAAACAGTCCAGTTATGTGATGTAGTAGGTGAAGAGGAAGAAGCTTTGGTGCTGCTGGAGGGCAGAGATGTCCGGCACTTCACGTTCACTGATAAACAGCATGCAGAGATCAAAAGCGATACCGTGAGGCTCCACATAGCAGTTCTGTGAGAGATAAAACAAAGACTGTTTTTTTTACATACAACGTAAGTTCAGATACGTAATGAGGGATGTCTGCTTGCACCTTTAGGATTAAGTATGTGGCTCCTAGTCCATGTGTTCCATCTACAGGGATGAGTTTCCCTTGAAAAGCCTGGTGTTTGCACTTGCCCCTGACTCAAGGGCTCATTGGGCTCTGTCAACATCCTGGACTATACCTCTTAGTGCTGGTGTCCCAGCAGAAGATGCTATCATAGGAGGTATAGTCTTGGAAGCACGCTTTACTGTTCAAACTCTTTACAATCTTTAATAGCACTGTTGGCCAGTTATGGAGAGTGTGAGAGGGAGCTGTGCATGCATCTGCTCTTTTGATGAGACATTGGTCCATTCCATTAGATCAGCTCCTCTGAGGTGATAGGTATATGATATACCCTGTATCCTTCACGCTCAACCACCCACTGACAGACCATTGGGCCTCTAAAAAGAGACCCATTGCCCAACTGGATGCAGGCAGGTGGGCCTACCCACTGGCTAAGTAACCACTGGCCTTTCAGTATTCCTCTCTGGTTGGCATGTGCAACTGGTGACACAGCAACGTAGCTGGTATGTGTGTCTATGGCCACCAGTATGTTCTGTAATCCCCAAGGTCCAATATAATCTGTTTGCCCAGTACGACCAATAACAGGGCCTCGCTGAGTCTGCTTATAAGGCTACTGAGGTAACTTTTTAGCTTTCGATATTGCACAAACTGCACACTGCCACATTTATATGTGCATCAACACCAAGGTGTCTAGGCTTTTCACATGCCTGCTAAGCAAGGGTTTCCTTATGAGGAAATGAGTGCCCGCAGGCAGAGCATCAGGAGATAAAATAACACTCCTAATCTGAGCGGACACATCTGCGGCAGCACTGTGCTCCCTCTCATCCCCAACACCTTGAGTGATGTAAGCATCAACCTGTGAAACCCACAGGTCTGAATTCCTGTATATTTTTTGCCTTCTTCTTCCACAAGTCCTGACTCCACAATGGTTCCCCATGTGCTATCCAGCTGTCCACTTGTCACTTACTAAACCCCATGGTTCATCCCTTACACCCTTCCCATCACTCTGCACTTGTATTGCCTCCCCTTCTCTCTCTGACACAGGCTCCAAGGTGCTGTATCATCACCTGATACTAGGACTTACAAAGGTTTATGGGGTCGACTGGAACCTAACACAACAACATGGGAAACGGCATGTTTAGCCTGTTCAAAAGCAGCTTTTTTATCATCTCCCCATACAAACTGGTTCTTCTGTTTTGTTAAATTAATCAGAGTGTTTTGCCCTGGGAGAATGCTGATTCCTTTTGGATCCCAACAAGAAAGGCACTAACATTTTCAAGAAGAATTAATAACCTAGAAAAGGTAATAGCAAGCTATATACTCTTACGTTCATATATATATACAAAGAGAAAGAAAAATATATATAAAGGTGTGTAAAAAGATATCTGAATTTATACCTAGATACACTTTACATCTGTATATTCATATAAGTATGTATATATACATATATAAAGATATATAACATACATTAAGTATATATCCATAGAGGTGTTGGTATAAAACATACTTTGATAAAAGTTAATGAAATTAATAGTTGACATTTAAATGCTAATAGAAATGAAATAAATAAAAGTAAAAAGTGAGATTCTGGGCTCCCACTTCCCAAAGCTGCTGACCAGGCTTTAGCATAGCTGGGCAGGCGGGAGGATCAAAAGGGCAGGGGGTGTAATAAGGGCAGGGGACATGGACAAGTTAGAACATGCCTGAAGGCTACAGAGCCATCCTATGTGACCCTGTGTAGAGGAATTGTATAGGAATGAAGGTGGGTTAATTAGCATTGATAATATACAGCTGTGGGCTGGCTTCAGGGGCGGTGGGCTGGCTGATGTGGATAAGGTGCAGCCGTGGCTGTTCCTGCTAAGTAGTTAAATAGCTCATAGGGGTGTGGAAGAGGGGCACCTGGTGAAGAGAGACTGGGAAGAAGCAGGAGGAGAGAGAGTGCCCTGGATGTCAGAGAGATAAGGAGAAAGGTGCAGCAGAGGCAAGAAGCAGGGTGAACTGGCCTGAAGAGGATGAAGACACAGCACAGACAGTAGATGAACCTTTGAAACCTTGTGGGGAATCAGTGACTGTGCTGGGGCAAGGCATGGGAGCTACTTACTGAAGTTAACCTGGTATGGGATGGTAAAAGCCTTGTTGCAGCCTACTGGTTTTGATAGTGCTGTGACAACCCTGTACGAAGGAAAGCACAGTCCTGGGAGCTGGACTGAGGCCCCCTGACCTGGTCCCAGCCCAACAGCATGGCTGTGCAGTGTAACTGGGGCAAGCTCTGGGGTTTGAGTGGTGCTGCAAGGCAGAGGCAATGCTGTCAGCACGTCCTGCTTTCAGCTGGGATAGTCAATTTTCTTCTTAGTAGCTACTGCAGTGCTGTGTTTTGGATTTGGTGTGGGAACAGCATTGATAACATGCTGATGTTTTTGGCTGCTCTGAGTAGCATTTGTACTGGGTCAGGGACTTCTTGGTTTCTCAGCTCTTGCCAGCAAGAGGGCTGGAGGGGCACAGGAAACTGGGAGAGCCCACAGCCAGGAGAGCTGACCCAAAGTAGCCAAAGAGGCATTCCCTACCATGGGATGTCATGCCCATGTATAAACTGGGGGTGGGGAGTGGTTGGCTGGGGCTACTGGTCACTGCTCTGGAACTGGCTGGGCATCAGTCAGCAGGTGCTGAGAAGTTGTGTTGTGCATCACTTGGTTTCTCTTATCCCTTCCCTTTGGATTTCACTCCTCTCCCCTTCTACCTCCTTTTCATTATAACTGCTATTATTATTATTTTGGTTTTATTTTATCTCAATTATTAAACTGTTCTTATCTCAATCCTTGAGTTTTACCTTCCTTTCTGATTCCTCTCCCCACAGATACAAGAAAATGTAGTATGAAACCTAAAACTCTGCTGCAGGCAGGAGTTGTGTAGGTAACCAGAAGCATCAATATGCAACCAGGAGCCTTGCTGTCTGGAAAAGAAGGTTTTGAGCTCAAGCGACTCAGCATTCCAAGAAAGGAACAGTTAGTACAGATGTAGATGAGCTCAACAAGAATGTAAATAAGGAGCCTTCTGACAAGGGCATACAAACTGCTGAAAAGACTCAAGGATGCTAGGGTAAAATAATTGTGGTAATAGGAGATTGCAACCTCCTACTCAAGTGCCCGCCCCCTCCCCCCCCCCCCCCCGAAGAGGGTGGATCCCCTGCTTGGGGAGCAAGTTTAAAATGAAATGTACCTTTACATTAAATCTTTAGTTTCTTTCTTGCTTCATTAGTTAGGAGGTGTAGACTTTGGAACTAACCAACTTCACTGCATGAATGTGTATTATGAGTAAAACTAAGTGTGCAAGTTAAGAGGAGTGATCCCCTGTGGGAGAAGAGGATGGAGAATGTCTGATCACTATTGATAGGAGATAAGACAGAGGAGGGTGGAGAATATCTGACCTGGCAGGAGATAAGAGAGCAACTGGGTATTGTGAAGGAGTAAGCAAGAAAAACATGGTTATCCAGCAGCAAATAGGTGTCTGTATGCTTGTAGTGATATATAGCTATGTAACGGCATGAATGGTTTCTGCCCTGAGCCTGGTTGTACATCCAGCTGGAATTTGTATCTGGGCTCAGATAAAATATGAGCTTCTCTGTACAATAAAGTGTCTCTGGTCGCACCACAAACAGAGTCTGTGCCTTCATATACCACAATCCCCCCTTGTACCTGGTGCCACAATAAACATACCTGCTTTATAATTCTTGAGTTGTGGAGCTTGATTCCACATGTCACCATCCTCCTGACAGAGGGGGGAATGAGCTTGCATGGTGCTTAATAACCAGCTAGGGTTAAACCATGACACCTGCCAAGCCCTTGCTTAAGCATGTGGGCTAATTAACATCAAAATCGACAGAAGTGTTTAGCAAATAGAGAACTAGATACTGAGTTATGTAACTTGTAACCAATGAAGGCCGCTGTCTTTGTGTGTTGAAGTGTAAAATTTTTAGCAATTGAGGAGCTAGGCATTTGTGGGTGACCACCTAGCTTCCCTGCTTTGCACAAACTAGAATAAAGGAATAGAAATACCTGAACTCAGTGAAAGGGTTAAGGCCTCCAAGAGTAAGAAAGATGTTGTAAGCACCTTAGATGCTTAGCTGAACAAAAGAGGCTGCAGATTGAGAGACATGGAGGCACCTGGGTAGCAGATACACAGGACCATAAAGATGAGAAAGTGACAAGAGAATGGCAACAACAGCCTCCAAGGCCATGGTCTACTGATCCCAGAACTGAGTTTGCGCAGAAGTCAGTCAGTGTGTGCAGTGAAGAAGACCACAAGTCTTCATCTGAAGACTCGGACTACCACCCAAAGACCAGCAGGGAAGATGACTGCGCATACAGATCAGACATTTAAGTCTCGTGTATATGTAAATGAGCTCTCCGAAATCTTGTGAATATGTATAACTTTATGGTATATAGTCTTTGAAAGTTTGCCAGATTGGGGGAGCACTCATGGTGGAAAATCCCCAGTTGGACCCCAGCGCTGCTAATAAAGAATACCTGCTTAACAGTACAGTCAAAGTGCTGTTGAGTCACATTTCTTTGTATCATCAACACCCTTCCAGCTACGAAGCACAGCGCTCTGTGGGCTGCTGTTCTCCTGTGGGCAGGTTTGTTACCCAGTGCACAGCACCAATTCACACACTGATAATACAAAGATCGGCAGCATCCAAACCCCGCAGCTTTCTAACTGCCCTCGCAGCAGTGAGAAGCTAGGTGCGGCTGGGTAAGGAGTCCGATGCAATACAACTCAGTGACAGCGGACTGTTATTAAGGAAGGTGCTCTTTAATGCAGCACTGGGGATAGCTCCACCGTGTTTCCCCCAATTTGGCAAGCTTTCTGAGACTATATACCATAAAGTTATACATAGTCACAAGATTTCTGAGAACTCATTTACATACACATGATATTCCCTGGACCTCATTAACATATGCAAATATATGATCTGCATGTGTATTCATCTTCACTCCTGGTCTCTGAGTGGTTTTCGGGTTCTTCAGATGAAGACTTGTAGTCATCTTCACTGCACCCTCTGATTTACCTTTACTTCTGCGCAAACTCAGTTCTGGGATTAGTAGACCATGTCCTTCAAGGCTATTGTTCACATTCTCTTGTCCTGTGTATCTCTTTTCAAGATTGCATTGTCTACCATGAGATTGTCCAGGTGCTCCCTTATTTTACAACTATCCAAGCCTCTTTTATTCAACTACGTATCTAAGGTATTTACAACATCTTCCTTGGTTTTGGGGCCTTAACCCTTTTTGAGAACACACAAATGTTTTGGCAGTGCTCACATAGCATCAAGGCTACCTCTCCAATCTGATATAGTGAAAAACCTAGAACTCTGCTGCAGGCAGAAACTGCATATATAACAGAAACATTAACACCTGAGAAAGAGCAAAGGGGGGGTACTTAGCACTTCGAGAAGGGACAATTAGTACCAATGTAGATGAGCTCAACAAGAATGTAAATAATGAGCCTTCTGACAAGGACCTGTGTAGAGAAGTGAAGGCAGTGGGCTGATTAGCATTGATAATATGCAGCTGTGGCCTTGCCTCGAAGGCAGTGGGTTGATTGACATGGATGATGTGCAGCTGTAGCTCCTTCCTGCTAATTAAATAGCCCTAAGGACTGTGGGACAGGTGGTCAGATGGAGGAGCAGTGTGGGCTGGCTTCTGGAGGAAGGAGAAACAGCATGGACAGTAGAATCTGACTGATGGTAAAAGCCTTGCTGCAGCAATTGGTGCCCTGTGTGAGGCCGAGTTGGACTCCAACTACAGCAACTGGCACCCGATGTAGCTGAGACAAGCAGGAGAACCTGCAACCCATAACAGGTGTTGTGAGAGGTAAGCTGTTGACAAATAATCAATATAGGTGTATTGCAACTTTTTTTGTCCTTCTTAACTCAAATGGCAACTTTTGGTGCCCAACATAGATGGGGAGTAATTGATATGGGTGCAGAAGAAGAAAATTCTACATTAACAATGCTTATAGATCTATTTGAAAAAAAGAAGCATAAAGTATAACAAGAAGGCAATAAGAACTTTGCTAGGACGGTGCAAAGTAAATGATGTGCCAGTTATGCTGGAAAGTCTCCAGCATTCAGATATGGCAATATGCTGGAAAATTTCTTTTTGAGGCTGCCTTGAGGGGGGGAAAAAATTGCAGCAACATTGCTAACAACGTGGAGATTGTCTCCCTATCCACTTTTAATTGTTCTAGTAAGTCTAAGACTAAACTCTATATTTGCAATGCTTATGGATATATTTGAAAAAAAGAGGTGGAAAATATGATAAAATGGCAATAAGAATTCTGCTACTGTGGTGTAAAAATTATGATTTGCCAGTTATGGTGAAAAAGGTTTTCAGCATTCAGACATGGCAAAGCATTGGAAGGATACATTTTGAGGCTGCCTTGAGAGGAGACAAAATTGCCGCAGCTTCATTAACAACATGGAGATTGATCATAGATTTGCTAGAATGATCAGAAGTGGACAGAGAAACAAATCCTATATTAACAATTCTAATAGACATTTGAAAATAGAGGCACAAAGTATGATGAGACAGCAATAAGATCTCTGCTAGAGGGTGGTGTAAAAGGAATAATTTGCACATTATGGTAAAAAAATGTCTCCAGCATTCAGATATGGCAAAGCGCTGGATTGTTACTTTTGGGGGCTGCCACGAGAGGGGACAATGTAGGGCAAGGCCTCAAGGACAAGAGTCTGAGCACTGTTAGCCTGATGAATGGAGATGTGTTAGAACTTGTAGGGCATAAGCCCTGGGAACAAAGGAACAAGTTAACAGCAGACTCTTGAGCCATAGCGGTTGAGATGACAAAGAGGGACATATAGCAGGTCAAAGAGGGACAAACAGCAAGATAAGGGAAGGGATAGTGCTGGTAAGGAACTTTGTTATTCATGAAAGTCAAGTAGGAAAAAAACCCCTAATCTTAGAATAGAGATTGCTGCTAAGATAGACTAATCAGTACCTATTGCTTAAATGATGTGTCTTAGAAGATAACTAATCAGTGTAGTTCACGCTTAAGATTTAACCAATCAGTGTGTAACATGTAGAAAGTAGAAACGTATATAAATGTAAAAGAATCACTAATAATTCTTGCTTGCATCAAGCTACGTCCGTCTCTTCATTTGCCGCAAATTGGTGACCCTGACGTGATCCGGTTAAGGATCCGATGTGAAGGGCTCTCGAATCTCCTAACTGAGCGACTTGCAGTGAATCTCACAGAACTTTGAATGGACTGCTGAAAGGGAGCGGGAGCTGGCCGGCTTGAAATCCCTGCAGAGTTGAGAGGTGAGCTGTGGGAAACCCGTAATGGGGAATCGGGCTTCGTCCCCAGAAAGAGACGTATATGGACTCATAAAGGGTCTTCTAGTCAGATTCAGGGGTCCCGTGCCTCAATCTCCTCAAATGGTGACCCCTATGGTGGTGTTCCGAAGCCTTGGAAGAATAAGGACAGAACTGGTCGATAAAAAAGACAGCTCATGGAAGAGGGCTGTGTTCCAGAGGAGACGTCTGCCTGGTCCAGCCAGCAAGACGATCGTTGAGCCAAGACAACCTAAACCCTGAGGATAACACCTGTATGTATCTAGACAGGTAAGCAGCCATGAAACTTTAGAGATTTTAAATATTTGAAGAAATTTTAAGAAGCTTTAGAAACCTGTACTCATTGAGACAGGCGAGCAGTCAAGAACCTTTAGAGACTTTGAAAGAAATGAAAGTGGTCAGCAGACAATTGTATGATGCTACCGTGGAGGGGAACTCTGTGTCGGGAACACATTTAGCTCCTCGGTGGCAAATTCTGACTACTCTTTGCCAAGTGTGGACTAATTCTACTAACAGTGCTAAACCAGAGGAAGCTGTAAATTCCACCAACAGTGTAAATACTGAACTAGAGGAGGCTGTAAATTCCACGGACAGTGTGACTCTTCTCAACACACTGTCAACGATAGCGATCCACACCTCCTCTGCCCCCAAAGCTTCTGTCACTGATTGCAGCGACCCTCACAACACAGGACCAAGCACGGGAACAGGACAACTCGGACAATGATTCCATTGACACTGATAAACCTTTTGATCCAGGTCCTTTAGGTCTGGAAAAGGAGCTAGACCCTCCCTTCCTTTCCCCTCCCCCCCCCGCCCCCCGGCCTCTCTCGATGCATTGACTGTATTTTCGGGGAGGGTGAAAGGGGGTCTGCGGGATTGGTGGCAGGAATGCAAGTGGGAAGTGCTTAAGTGAGGGGTTTTGGGAGTCACTATGGCATGTTCGGTATTTTGTCAGACAAGTCAACCTCGAGAGTGGCAGCCTGTGCAATACGGGGCTGTTAAAAAGTTAAGCAAAGCAGTGCGGGAAGGGAGGATTCATAATACATTGGCTATGTCCCTTCTTGAAGTGATGGCAGAGCCTTATACGCTCACACTGCATGATTGGAAGTTATTGCTTTGTATGGTACTAGCTCTGATACAGTATATGATGTGGTTATCTGATTTTTGTGAGCTATGTGTAGTGGCCTTGATTGAAAACCTTAATCGGGGAATTGCTGTTAACTATGAGCAGTTAGCGGCAGAAAATAATTGTGCCGATTCTGTGACTCAGGCAAGGTATCCCAGGGACAACTGTTTGCAAATGAAGATGGCTATTAAGGCAGTCCGGATGTGGGAGTCTTGCCACAGTCTTGCAGGGTCCTAGAGAGTCACTAACTTTAATACTAACTTTATTGATTGGCTTCAGAATATTTTGCAACAAGTCGAACATGAGGAAGTTCAAGGGTTGCTTTTAAAACAACTAGCTGTGATAATGCCAATGAAAATTGTAAACGGGCAACTTTTACAATTGCAACCCCAACATGTCTCAAATGATTATAATGCAGAACTCACAGCAGACTCTCAGGCTGAGTTCTGGAATGCAGCTTAACACACTTTTGCTTCTCTAATCTCTTCTGTAGAATAGTACACACTCCTAACTTGCTTAGTAAATTAGGCTGCTAACTTGCTAAAGAATGTAATACTACCAATAGTATTCTTTTTTTTTTTTTCTTTCCTGCCTTATTAACAGATGTTGATTATGTCAGTCATGTGTTGCTACAGAACCTAGTAGCTATTGATTATTATTAGCACAGGGACGCAAGTGTGAAGACTTTGATAGGATATGTTATGTGAATCTGAGTGACCACCCTGAATTAATTCACAAAAATATACAGAACTTTAAAAGCCTTAAACAAAGATTTGCAGCAGAGCCAGGGGCAGGATGCCTTTGGTCTCTTCTCACTGCTGGGAAATTTTGGGCCATGACTCAAAAGTATTACAGGATTTATTATAATTATCTTTAACCACCTTATTGATGTTTGCCTTATGTCTCCCATGCCTTTTTTCCTGTATTCAGTGTTTAGTTGTAACATAAATCAAGTCATGGTCACCCAGCTACACACAACCTTTGCCTTGTCACAATTAACAGGCAAAAAAAGAGGAGGATAGAGAACGTCTGAAGAGAGAGATAGGAGAGGAAGCTGGAGAATATTTGACCTAACAAGAGATAAGAGAACAGCTAGGTATTGTGAAGGAGAATAGGAAAGATAAACATGGTTATCTAGTGTTTAATAGGTGTCTGCATGCTTGTAGTGTTATATAGCTATGTAACTGCATGAATGATTTCTGCCCTGAGTCTGGTGGCGCATACAGCTGCGGTTTGTGTCCGGGTTCAGAAATGTAAATATGGGCTTCTCTGTTATGGTAAAGTGTCTCTGGTTGCATATATATATTAAAAAAAAAAAAGGAGGGAATGAAGGGAATGACCCCAGAGGCATGTTCAGAGAAAGCATGCTACGTTTTGAACTTTTTGACTGAACCAGTTGTTGTTTGGTGTGCCCTTCCTTGAAACTGACTTGCAGACATTGTTGCAAAAAAGTGAATGTATGTGAGGAATGAAGAATCTTACTGAAAGCCTTGATATTTGGGATAATTGAATACATCTGTATAATGTTAATCCAAAGAAAGTTGATATTGTTTACAGTTTGAATGTCGATAATAGCCCTAAGGATTGTGGGAGAGGCGGTTGGACAGAGGAGCAGCAGCATGGTCTGGCCTCTGGAGGAAGGAGAAACAGCATGGACAGTAGAATCTGACTGAAGGTAAAAGCCTTGTTGCAACCTACTCGTTTGCTTGTGCTGCAACAGAAGTGCTAACTCCTAAAGAAAATAAACCAAGGTAAAATAATGGTGGTAGCAGGAGATCAGCGACCTCCTGCTCAAATGGCCCCCACCCCAAAGAAGGTGGATCCCCGCAGCCTGGGGATCATGCTGATACAGATTAAAACCAGCCTAGTGGGCATGTATTAGCTTGACATGCTTAATGGACAATAAGGAAGGACTAATTGTTTGCTAGCAGATGTTTTAAGGTAACAGAAACTAAATAACAAAGACTGCTGATAGATATGCAAAGATAAACAAGAATTTCAGGTAACTGCCCAAGAAGATGAAAAGTATATCTTGAAGAGGCACCAGAGGGAGGAGATTCTGATGTTTGGAAACCTTAAGTATATGCATGACTTTGTATAATAAATATCGGACTGCTTGTTGAACTGGCGTGCAAGTCAGGAGGAGCGATCCCCCTTGCACCCGGTGCTGCAGTAAGCATATCTGCTCTATAACTCTCCTCAAGTTGTAAGGTTCAATTCTGTATGTCAAATCCCATTCTCCCAAAGGCCATTAGGCTGGGGATGAGCAAGAGGTTGGGAGGGGACACAGCCAGGACAGCTGACTCAAACTAACCACAGGGATAGTCACAAAATCACAGAATAGTTGAGGTTGGAAGGGACCTCCAGAGGTCATCTGGTCCATGCCCCCCCTCCTCAAGGAGGGCCACCTACAGCTGGTTGCCCAGGACACACAGCTTATATATATCTCCAAAGATGGAGACTCCACAACCTCCCTGGGCAACCTGTGCTAGTGCTTGGTTACCCTTGTGAGGGAAGCGGTTAAAGAAATTTTAGTAGATCTAATTGCTTAACAATTACCTAGATTGTTGTTGATAAATAATGCTTTGTTTTACTAACTATTGTGTAAATTACCTGAAGCAAGGTGTCTACAGTTCCTCCTGAAGGACAGTTTGTGATGAGAACTAGCCAAAACCAACTCTTTGCGCAGACTCAGTTGTTCCTTGGTCTTTGTCCAAACCATAGAGAAGGTAAAAAGTTCAGCGAGGGAGACTACTGAGCCTTCATCCCCACAACCCCCACCAAGAGGCACTACGCAAGCGCAGTTGGGAGGGACTTAAGAAAATGACTTCTTGGAACTAATTTTATATATGAAGTGGGGCTAGGTTATGAATATGTATATGTGTATTTGGAAATCTTATTGTAATAAGTAACTAAGGGTAACTTGCTGATCTAACGGATTTTTAACAAAAGGAATGATCTTGCTGTAACAGATCTGAGAACGTCCTGTCTGGCAAGAAAAGACTTAATCTCGAGGTTGTAAGATGTACTATTTCAAGGCAAATGTTAAACCACAATCTTATGTTACTATGACAACTTTTTTCTTTTGTCTTTGTTTAGACCTTAGTGTAAAAAGAGGTAAGTTTTGTAATATACATCTTCTTGTTAACAAATGTGCAAACCACATTGCTATGTGACTGAAAACATAACTGTATGCTTAAACCGGCCCTGGAGCTAGCCAGCCTTAAAGAAGTTATGATAACAAAAGAAGCTAAGGGGGTGTGCCGAAGATGTTGAAACCGACCTCTGTGAGGATAAAAGGGCTGTGTTACTTGTGGAATTTGCGAGCCTTGGATGGAGCTGCAACTCCCTGGCCATGCAGTGCGCTGTTTTTGCTTTCCTACTTTAATAAATATTTAGTGAATTTATTTTGGACTCTAGTTATTTCAGCTCAACTATAACATTATGTATATGCAGCATTTGATTATATAAACAGAGGCAAATTGCTGCTGGCGTGCATGACTTTGGTCATGCTCAAGAAGATGAATACTACATTGGTATTCAGGAGTATTATTCCTGGATTTCAGTGACAAGCCTTTATAGAACTACTCCAGACTGGTTTCTCTTGTACTGAGGAGCTGTGACCATTCACTCAACTTCAACTTCAGGAGTGAAGTAAATTTGATATTAAACATTACACTGTCCATGCATGGAATTTCTAAAAGAACCTGGTCAGAGAATGTTGGACTCTGACACCCTTGAACCTGCTTTTTACTTTTATTTAATTACTTTCTATTGATGTTTAAATGTCAACTATTAATTTCATCATCTCTTCTTAAAAGATGCTTTATACATTCTATATCTACACTCTTATGGAGATTATATATAAATATATACCTTTGCATATATATACTGTATGCACAGATATATAGCTATATATACACATATGAAGTGCATCTAGGTATAAATTATATATACATATTTGTACACTCCTGTATATATACTTTCTCTGCATATATAAAATGGTCAATATATATCCATGTCTAGATCTACATATTTTATCTATATACATAAAAGTCTAATTTTTGTCTATGGACCAAATGAAACGAGCAGCCAGTCTAGCTGAGATCACATGGGCATGACAGCGTCAAGAAACGACAATCAGCAAATCATGAAACAGTATGAAAACACAAAATGATGTTGTCAAAGAAGGCAGCCTCCATCTGTGTACATAGTGAGAGGGGGGCTTCCTTTTCTGACATACTTCTGAGCAAGCTCTTCAGGGCAGCTGGTCCTGCCAGATAATTACAGGGCAGTATGAAAACACATGGGCTATGACATTATCAAAAGTGCATATGGATTAACTAAGCATTAATTATTTCACATTGATTAAATGGACATTGATGAAATAGACATTGATGAAAAGGACATCTGTTAGGGGTAAGCAGCAGCTCGCAGCCCAGAGGCATAGCCCTGCATTAGCCCTCAGATGGAGGGCTGCACACTCCTCTGCACCAGGTGCTGCCCATCTGCAGCCTGGGTACAGCATGGCAGGGTGCCTGCTGGGGGATGCCCAAAAGCTTTACTTCAACTGCCAGCCCTCATACTGTCTGCAGGTTCACTCTCAGGCTTCACGTTCTCCCATACCATGATTCACCCCATTTTTCAAAGGCCCAGTGGGGCTGTGCCAAGGGGAAGGTTCCCCACTGGTAGCCCTGCTCTACACCTTGTGCAATGGTCCAGGAGAGGCCTAGTGCCCCATCAGCTGTACACACTGAGCCATGCAGTGGGGTTACCAGACTGCAGCACCCGCAGGTCTCCAGCTACCAGTGTTACATATCTGCTATTAGTTAGAATTAGCAACCATATTTAATTATATTGAAACACATTTGATCTTATAGAGTTATTTTAATAGGAATATAGAATGATAAGAAATATTTTAGTGGAGTTTGTGTTTGCACAACAACTGACAGCTACTATGAAATCCTTTGTACAGCCCTGTACCGAGGCTGAAAGAATAGGTCAGAATCACCTAGTAGGAATGATTAGAACTTAGATAACAGACTTAAGATTAAAGATGATTGGATACAGTATTTACGTAGGAGAATGCATTGAGATGTCAAAATGTAGAATTAATGGTAACTGGGGAAAGTAGACTGGAACAACCCGTAGATACCTGCCAAGAAACGGTTACCTTAAGTAAAAAGTAATTCCAGCAGGCGGAGATCGTGACCACCGACTCATGTACCACCTACCCAAATAGTACCCCAGACCCATTTCTAGATTTTTCTAATCTTTACTGCGCAGAATTGGATATGGGAGGAGAGTATGTTGATGATTTTTGGGAAATGTTATGTTTATGCATGAATACTTAATGAATATGTATGTATAAGTTCTATATATGGTGTATGATTTTGAAGCTTGGTGTGCGTTGATCGTGAGAGGACTCACGCACGCACCCGGCCATCAATAAAATGTCTGCTTATCTGCATCACATTGGTGTCGATAAGTTCTTCATTCCGAGATTTCGGTAACACCAGCACCTGAGCTCAGATGGTCCAGGCCCTGAAGGAGTGTTTTCCCCATTAGGCATTAAATCAGGCATTTCTCACCAGGGGTATTAAAGGCCTTTCCCACCTGATCATCACCCAAGTGACAGGTACTCCCATATTCCACATCATACTGCACATCCCTCTGGCTGTTAGAAACTTCTTGATCCACTTTGTTCTGCCTCCCCTGCTTCCCGCCCCGCGCCCCCCCCCTCCCCGCACCCGCACGTTAATATTCATCACATTCATGGTGCAACGGGTCGCACTTCCACCAATTAGTGTGTGGATACCCTAAGAGCTGAGCTGTAGAAGACCCCAAACCCATCGCTCATATGCCAGCCCCTTGCCAACCGTCCCGGTGAGGGGCTGCCCATCACTTCCCCCTGTTGCCACTGCGGCCCAGTGCTGGGGGAAACTGGGCGGCCGCTGAAGGGGACCCCCCAAAGGAGAGCCGCCTGCGCGCCCTGCCGTGCGTGCCGCCGGCGGCTGCTCTGCACCAGCCCCGGGGGGTGCGGGGGGCGCCCGCCTCGGCCCGCGTCCGCAGCGCCTCCCCGCAGGCGGCCTTTGGCCTGGGCCGAAGCGTGGGGACCGCGTCCCGCACCGCTCCTCCCCGGGCAGCCCCCTCGGAAAAGCCGCCGCTGTGCCGGGGAGAGCGGGGACTCCCGCCGAAAGGCCGGCTCCCAGGAGCAGGGACGCGGCTCCCGTCCGGGGTAGGCGAAGCGCTGGCAATGCCGCCCCGCGGCCGGGCCAGCTCCCTTCGGTCCCGGCCGGGGTGGCCCCTCACCGCCCCGGCCCCAGGGCGCTGCAGCCGTGCCCGCGGGGAGCGGGCGGCCCGGCCCTGCGTCCAGCCCCAGAACTCCGGCCCCGTGCGAGGGCGGCTGCCCCCCCGCCCGCCGCCCCCCGCCCGCTGCGGAGCGGCGCTTCCAGCGCGACCCCGCCCGGAGCGCTGGGGCTGCCGCTGCGCTGTGGCCCCGGTAAGAGGGTAAGAGCGGCGTCCGGGCTAAGCGAAGCGCCGCGTCAAGCGGCATCGGGAGAGCCCAGGCCGCAGGGCAGAAGGGGACAAGCGCGGATAATCTTACGTCCCTCCCGAGCCCGGGCGGTGCAGCATCGGGCGGGCCTTCTCCGGGGCGCAGCGCGCTAGGCTGGTCCAGACGGTAGAAGATTATGCAGCGCTGTGGTCCTTCGAGCTTTTATAGGGTTTTCCTACCAGAAAACATTTATATTCATAATTTCTACTCCCAAACAAAAAAGATGTTCACGTGTGAATTCGTTGCTGCACTCTTAGATAAAGGCAAGGCCACACAGGTGGTGTAATCACCAGCAGTGAGTGGGAGCCTACAAGAGACTCCTTGATTGCAATTAGCAGGCCAAGCGGGTCCTGTGGCCAAGGGGGGTGTGTGGCACAGCACGGGCTGCAGCAAGGCCAGGCTGTGCCTGCGTCTGCCCTGCCAGGGCAGCTGCTCTGCACATTGCTAACTCCTCTGCGTGCAATGGTCTTCAGGTCAGCTTCGCTAGGCTGCTTGGAATTGCTTTTTGTAATATGCTTATGCATTTCCTTGTCATTTCGGTGCATTGAAGCACAGCAGTTTACCTGATTTTAATGTGTTCTGTAACGATTTCCAGAGACCTTTAGTTCTGAAATGGTTACTACAAGGATTTTCTCTCAAGAAATGCTTGTGTGCCAAACATCCTAACATTGCCCTTGAAAATAACAGATAGTTAAATACCAAGTTAATTATTGTTTTGTGTTGTCCTAATCTTTTTAAGCTGAAAGTACAGCAGTTAGTAAAAAGATTCAGGAATTTGCCTGTTGACTGGGTTCTGCTTTCATTTCTGTGAGTATGAGTAAACATCATTACCAGGGATGTCTGAGAGGTTTATTTTGGTATGGCTGCTGCTGGAACACTGATCTTTATGTTTTCCTTTGTTAGAGGAAAGCAGAAAAGATGTGGGCCTCTTCAAAGGGCTTAATTAGTGAATACTGGCTAATATTCCCTTCCAGGAGCAGGCCCAGTCTCTATAATAGTGTGGAAACGGCACTGCTCCTGGCGTGTGTGATTACAGCCTGCTGTGCTCTGCGCAGTGCAGGGTAAAGGCATCCCCGTTTGGGTGGGATTCTTCTGTCCGTCTGCAGACTGGGGACAGATGCCAGTCAAGCAGTAAATGCATAGCTGAGCATTAATGCAAGTGGCAGAGGCACTCCTCTGCTCTAAATTATGTCTTATGGGAGAAGTTCTGGCTACAGCACTAGTTCATTGACTCTGCTTGGCTCGGAGCATAACTAGACCTAGCTGATTAGTTGGAGGTCTGTTGATCAGCTGTGCTACACTCACAAGTGCCCGTGGGACAAAAATACCCGTGGAAAATACAGTGATGACAAAATGTTGACACTGCAGTGAGGGGCATAAGATGGGAGAACAGCAGCCTAAGTTGTTCACTTTTCCTGAGCCTTGACGTGGCAGAGGGGACCTGTGATTCTGATGGTCCCTTTCGTTGATTCAGTCAGTAAATGCTTCAATTAGCCATAACAACCCAGTGTTCAGAGAGAAGGGAAATTAGTAATGCCCTGTATACTCTGCATGCTGTATGAAGTCCTTTTAATGAATTTGTAAGGCAATTGTGAGTAGCTAATTTGGAGAAACCATGCAGGTTGTTGTACCATTTTGCAACACTTTTTCTTGCAAGGGGACAACGTACTTATTTTTAACCTCCTGCTGTTAAGGAGCTGCTAATCTGCATGGGGAATATTTTACCTCATTAACAGTATGATTTATTCTGGGGTTGATTTATCACCAAATAAGATATTAATGTAACATCCTATGTGTGACTGCGTTATTATTTCATTGGTTTGTGTAAGTGCTAGCTTTTAAAAATGAAATCTTGGCAGATCCCCATTTCTTTAAGATTGACTGGACAACAGCAAATACCTAAGCAAACTCAGAATTTATAAACATTTGAGAAAAGACATACAAACAGTATAATTGGACCTACTGTCTGCTGAAGGAAGGCAATATAGTTTCTTATAGTCCATCAAGCATTCTGGACATTTCTAAACTGTATAATGAAAATATTCTAGCCTTGCTGCTGTATTGTTTGTTGTCTTTTCCCCTTATTGTCTTTTCTTGTACTTGTGGCATGACACAGTGGTTAAATGTTTGTCCCTACAGTTTCTGCGTTGCCTGATTCAAGGGAATTCATGAGCTCTTAGACAGCATGTGAATTCTGACAATGGAAGCTGCAATTCCCAGTTTTCTGTCATTGCTTAATGAGGATGAAGAAGAATTGCAAGAGGTGTGTGAACCTGTTTCTGCCCCTATGTAGGCACCTTCACCAGTGCTTGGTTTAGTCTATGCTGGCTTGGATCCTTTCCCCAGGGAGCAATTGTAACTCTAACAGGACACAAGCCCTGCTAGACCTGTAACTTACCTCTTAATTTTGGGGCCTAACACACACCTTTTAGTCTGGAGGTCTAGAGGCTTTGCTGGCAGTCTGATCTGTTAAATTATGAAATGGATATATAAATTGTCATCCTTGACTGGAGAATAGAAAGCAGACAGGGAAGTGTGTGTTTGAGAGTTGTAAAACCCCAAAATGGGGCATCCCATGAATAACATTAAGGACATTTAAGTCTTGTAGCTTATAGTCACTCTGTAACCAGTCCATTGTGAATTAATCATGTAGAAAGCAAAATAATAGTTGGGATGGATACGTACTTAGATACTGAGCAAGGCCTGTGGGATTGGCCAGGATCCACCCAGGGAAAAGAGCAGATAAATTTTCAGTATGCTCAGTGAGGTGGTATATAGCAGGAATGCAAGCCTAAACATGTGCAATATTACGGTAACTTTTTTTTTTGTTTTGTTATTATTGGTATAATACCTTTTCATTCTCCTCCTGTAATTTGTGTGGTTAAAGCTTGCTTTCCACCTGAAACATCCTGAAATAGAGATGACATCATTTATCATTGCCCCGGGAAGCACTCTGACAGTTCTATTCTGTTACCTCATTATCAGATCACAGTTGTGTCACTTCCCATTAATTGTGCCTGCCTATGCCAGCCTGGATTAGTTTTGCTGGGGAAATTTACAGTATCAGGGGCCATGACACTGCTCCCTTGCCAGCCAGCCACTTCCCATTGTCACCTGCGCTGCCCCTGGACACAGTGCCATCAATGAGAAGCCTGGCTCTGGCTAGGTCAAGCTCAAACCCACTTCAGCAAATTGTCTTGCTTGCAATTCAGCTTTGGGAAGTGATTTGCTTTCAGGATAGAAAATTTCGTTTTCGCCATAGCTTTATTTTTATATATGTGTCCTTCCCTCTCTCCCCTCATCTCTAGCATCATCTAGATGGCAAGCGTCACTTTAGTTGTTTCCTGGTGTCCTGAACACTTAGAAATGAGGTTCCCAGAATGATACTTTCTCTAAACTATAAAAAAAAATAATCTAGTTCTTTCAAAGCTGATAGAAATACTTTTTTTGGCAGAGCAGGAGTGAAGCACTGAATTAGACCTTGTGAGGAGAGCAGTCTTGCTCGCGGGGCAGCGGAGGACACATGGTGCTTGGCAGGACTCAGCCCTATGGCAGCCCGTGCTGCGAAGATACTCAAACCAAATTACTGACTGAAGGATTTTTTTGTCCTCCAAACATTTCAAAATTTATATATAATGTTTAAGAGGTGGTTTACCGAATGTTTTATATATCAGGGTTGCTTTCCACAAAACTAACAGCAGGAAAAGCTGCAGCTCGTTTTTTCCTAAGTAAACTTTCCCTTGCATCAGACCCTGGGTTTGGGCTGAGCTCACATATCGAAAGACTTTAAGGGTCAGATGAGTCAAAACCAGTTGGTCATGCAAGAAGCTTTGGTATTTCAGTGCACATTTTCACAGGCCAGAGGAGGACGCCTTACCCCACAGCCATGGCCAAGGGGTCAGGGCGAGCCTTGGCTGCCTGGAGCATGGCGGGCAGGGAGCCGCCCCAGCAGGCCCATGGGGCAGCCCTGAGCAGGGGACAGGCCTATCCAGGGAGGCTGCTAGGGAGCAGTAGGAGACAAAATGGTGGCATAGGTCTGCAATGTGTCCAGGAGGCAGGACAGTGATTAGGCTGGGCACAGGCATGCCTACAGCACAGGCAAGGCTGGAGGCCCCAGCCTGTGGTGAAATAACAGGGCTTCAGGACCCATGGGCTGTTAAGGCCTCCTGGTGTCCCAGGTGAGGCCACTTGGGGGAATTAAGCCCTGTTAGTGCCTGACAGAAATGCACGTCTTCTTCATTTCCTGCTCCTCTGGTCATCTTGATTGTGTAGAAGTTGGTTTGCTTCTGGGCTGCCTCCTTGGAGTTAGGCAACAAGTTGCTGCTGAGATCAAGCCCAGGTGCAATGCTGGGGGTAGTTTATTGCAGGGACTGCTGCCAAAAGATTTTAGGAGCCATCCTCCAAATGGTTTTGCTGCCTTCTCTCTGCAGAGTTTACTGCTATCAACACTGGAGGCAACTGGTAGGTTAGGTGCAGTCAGAGATGCCCCTCATCTGCCTGCCTGTGCACCAAGAATTTTACCCTCTGCAGTCATCTGGAAGAAATGGTAAATAATGTGTAAGTTCATTTTGTGGTTGATGCTGAACCAGGTGTTTCAAAGGTCTTACGTCTGCAGGTCAGTTTTAGCTGTCCATCCCAGCATTATCTTCCCCCCCTGGTCCTAGCAATGGCTCTGTGTTGGCATGGCCAGGCAGCTCAGCATATCCACAGAGATGTACACATAAGATGTTCACTGATGATGTAGTGATGTACGTATAATTCTCCCCAGGGTGATTTTAATCTACAATAAAGAATTAAGCTTTAATTTTTTGAGGTTTTATTCCATTTCCTGGCTTGTCATTGTAGCACAAGGCAAGGGAAAAAGCTTCTATTCATGCTTTGTGTTAACTGTGTTTTTAAAGGAGTAGTTTAAAACAACCAGGTTTTGAGTTTCTCTTTCCAAGCCTGTGATGTTGGCAGTGGTTCTGACAATAATAAGTTTTGATAGGTAAAACAAATAATATTTGGTCACATTTAGCTTAATAGTTCTCTTAATGTAGTCTTGTCATGGAGCTGAACTTGTTTGTTGATAAATGAAACCGTCAGAACCGAGACAGAAACTTCTTTTGTGAACTGCTTTATATTTCTGTCATTTCTCCAGGGGCTTATGATGAATAACTGTAGTGAATATTATACATTAGATTTATTTCCTGCTTTGCTGTCAGAGATGCCTTGCCATTAAGAATTTCATTCAGTGCGTGATTTCTATGCAGGATTTTAAAACTCTAAAATCTTATATTACGTGGCTTTTTATTGTGACATAGAACGCCATGCTCTATGATGGTATCTGTAATATGGCAAAGTAGGATATATACAGGTAATTCTATATATGGATACTTACAAAACTCTGAGTGTAGTTTTTCTGTAAATTTGGGAAAAAAAAATAGTGCAACATAAATGAAATACAGTATACGTCTTCCATGTGTGCATAAGAACAGTCACACAGGGCTGGATCAAAGGCTTTTCCGGAATGTCATCTAGTCTGTGATGGTTACATCAACCCAGAGAAAGGACATGGAGTGACCTTCCACTGGAATATTCTTCTAGGCTCTTATAGTTTTTGATTAAGAAACTTCCAGAGTAAGAAGTTGCCATATAAACCAGGGTATTTCATTGCATCATGACTATAAAATAGATTTACCTTAAATACATTTACTTAACCCATTTGTTCTCTTTTTTACAGTGTTCTGTGTCATCTATTTCTATGGTGAATTGAGGCCACTTTCATCTCTGGATCTCAAAATGCTTTGCAAGTTTCACAGGTAGGCAAGTGATAGAGAGAAATAATACTATGATTTGTAGTTCTGGAAATGGAGCTTGATCATCCTTGATCATTCAGACTAAGGAATGGAATAAAGACAATATCCTGTTATTTTTGTGTGTGACTTTCTTTTCACCCGTACAGAAGTGGTAAGCCTCTTAACTTACTGTAACTGAGGGCCTAATGAAACTGGTACCACAGGGTTCTGGCTCTTGGCAGAGATGATAGAAATATTCTGTAGTGACTGTAGTTTTCTCATAGGATCATTATAGGGCACATTCATATTTATGGGGTCACCTCTTGAACTCCTCAAAACAAAATTATTACTGGAATATTATCAAGTTTGGCACAGTCTGATAGCCTTGCATGTCTTTATCAAACGTATCTGCTTGCCAACACATATGTCTGGATAAATACAAAGCTTGCACCTGAAAAAGCAGCATTTGTTGATGTGGAATTTGAGACAGAATGAATGTTGCTAAGAGCAGGAAAGTGCTCTTATATTCCTAAATAGACACACAGGATTCTATTTTAATGTCTAAAATTTCAATGACATTTATTCTTGCTACCTGAAGGTTGATCTTTCTCCTCTGACTGTGATTTCCTACATCAACGACAGTCTAAATACTGAGCAATGGAGAAATATTTTAATATAGGATATGAGCGTTCTGCAGATGTCATGTGTAGCTCAAATCTCAATCTTTCAGGAGAATAGAATCACCCCAGAAGTAACCCTTCATGGAAACAAATTGAATAAGATGATAACTACTGGGGTTTTTTTATGTGTGCAGACTCAGTAGACATACTGATTAAGAGAGCTTTGCAACTAGAGATAAATTCTGGTATAGCCATTACTTCTTTGGGCTTAGAAAATCTAGTGGGTTTACTAACTATTATAGGAAATATATTGTGGTGCCTTTATTTGCATGGTTTTGGTTGGCCTTTAAATTACTTGTGGCATCTTTGTCTTTAGCATAGAGATCCAAATAGACAAATTGTATACTTTCATACACAAAGTGGAAAACCAACCAAATAAACAAAAAACCTTACAAATTTTAAAGCTATTATTTTAAAAAATGTTTTAGTAAGTCTGGGAAATCATAATTCCATCAGCGCAAGACTGAAGCCAAAAGGAAAATTACACTTGGCAACTTCATAAAAATCTTTAGAAATAACACGTTTAATTTATTTACTAAAATGAGGCAGTTTCAGAATTTTGTACTCTAGAATTGTCTGAGACTAGTGTGTGTTTCACTCAGCAAGTCAAATATGTCCTCTTTCTAGTAGTTTGCAAGTTCTGCTTTAAACTCTGAGATTTTAAACTCGGATTCTGCTTTCCTTGCTCTTGCTAGTTATTGTAGGAATGGTGTGTGAATTCTGATATGAATAAGGGCAGAAGAATGATGATCGTAATTCTGATTTGATTAGGACTGAATAATGCCTGTCTTAAGTCTCTGGCCAGTCTGATGTAAAGGAAAATGGCAGGTATTTCTTTGATGTGTGTCTGTAGGAAGACTTTAGAGGTCTGGCATCTTAATGAGTTCTGCTTAGACTAATCTGTGAGTAGTACTGAAGTGGAAGAAAAGTTGGTGCATGTTAAATGAATTTATCGTAAAACTCTGCAATAATCACCATAGCAAGCAATATTTCATTTTCTGAGCAGGTATAGCCACTGTACAACTACCCATCAAAAAGTTAACAGTGGTACCCAAAGAAAATCATACTTCTTGACTTCTGACCTCTTACTTTCCAAGTGCGCAACTTTCTACCTTTATTCTTTTTTTTCTTTTTTTCTTTCTTTCTTTTCTTTCTTTTTTTACTCTCTAAGGTTAGATTTATGAATCATTTGCAGAGGGAGAAACTCTTCTGCAATGTTTTTTTCATTAGTCCTTTTTGATGATTCATTTTAACACAGATGCTGTCATTTAACTTTGCTGGTGCATCAGAGGCTCAACTTGATCACAAGTTTTTGGAACATGAATTTTTTTCTAATAGCAGGAAGCTATCAGAGTTGGTTTCTCCTTTGTCATATAATTTCTCTGAAAAGGTCAGCATGGCCCTATCTTCTGGGCAGAATTCATAAAATTATAAATATGTTGGTCAAGGTTTAAAAATCAAAACCTTGTTTGGCAGAGTAACCATGACCTTAACAGTCACTGTATTGGGATCAGAAAATGTGGCTTTATGTAAAAATGAATAACAAGGACATTAGCTTTGCACATCCACATTCGGAAAACATCTTTCAAGTTACAGCCATTTTTTGCATTTGTTTTTAACAGTTTTGGAAAATATTCTTAAGTAAATACAGAATCCCTGTGAATGTACTGGTGACAAAAACAAGGACTGAGCCAGGAGTATAAATCAGTACAATCATCTTAGTTTACAAAGTCAAGGAGCAGATTTCTTGTTTAAAATGATCTGTAATATTCCTTTATTTTTTTAATAGACCATTTAAAATATGCAAGGACAGTAAATAACATCTTTTGCAACCTGATTCTGACAGTGTTTACCTCATGTGGGTACAGTACCCTTTAAGGTTACGACAAATAAAGCAGTGAGAAACTGGAAGCTGTCACTTGATCTTTTCTCTTCTCATCCATAAACAAATGTTTTTCCTTAAAGGTATTTTTACAAATCAGAACACTATCTCTCATACTCCAGTGTTTCCTGTTGGATGTTTGCTATGTTGACACAGCAAGCAGTGTCCTTTTTAGTGTGAAGAATGGTAAGAGTACTGTGTGCTTTAAATCAAGGGAAAGACTCTTGTTGACTTTGTTGGGCACCCTAAGGCCCTTGCTAGTAAATGCATTTTTCTGAGGAGGAATTAATCACATTTTGTAAAAGATACATCACATTATACAGCTATCTTAAATCTAGGACAATTTAGAAATGTGATTTACCACAGCATACATTCATAGAAATAGTGTTTCAATAGTTTGCCTTAGAAAATAAACCATATAGCTAGGTAACACTGCTCATAAATGAATAAATGAAAGATATTAGCATTAGTTCTGAACATCTGAAGAGTATTGGAAAAATCATATAAATCCACCAATGATTGCTTATTGCTTTCCATATGGACTTGAGGGTTCCAATTCCAGGTGTATGTCTGGTGAGGAGAGGCTAGTCAAAGATAACTGATGATCAAACAAACAGTATAGTAAATTCAGTGATGAAAACTTGTTTCTCGCTGTCCTGCAGCCTGTTTGGCTGCATGAGTCCTGCTCAAAATCTCAGGCAGGAAAGGGTATTTCTAGCTGTAAGTGACACTATGCTGTCAGAACGACAGTTGGCAGGAGTGCTGATGCATTATATAGCTTTTTCATTTTTGAGGGGAGAAAAAGAGGAGGGAACACCTACTAAAGCAAAATTTACTGTGATTGGTAGGAAGGGTTAAAGCAAAATGTCCTTTTTTTGTTGCTTTTAAATTTTCTTTACGTTCTTTTCCTGTGGACCAAAAAAGACCTCAGCCCTGATTTTTAAAGAAGCCCTGCAAAGTTCATACTGCTAACAATCATGTAGAGAGAAATCCATAGCGGAGGTAAATTCAGCTGGATCTGTGGTTAATAAGAGGGCAGGTATGTATTTATGTGAATGTTATAATGTTGGTTATTCAACTTATAATTGGAGAAAACTGGAGAAATGTGAGTATAGACCTGACTGGTGAAAGGATTCCACAGGAATGATAGTCATAGAATTACTTAGTTAAGATCATAGATTCTGACAGTTAACCCAGCACTGCCAAGTCCACCACTAAACTATGTCCCTAAGCACCACATCTACAGGCCTCTTAAATACCTCCAGGGATGGTGACTCAACCACTTCCCTGGGCAGCCTGTTCCAATGCTTGAGCACCCTTCTGGTGAAGAAATTTTTCCTAATATCTGATCTAAACCTCCCCTGGTGCAACTTGAGGCCATTTCCTCTTGTCCTATTGCTTGCTGCTTGAGAGAAGAGACCAACACCCACATGGATAGGAAGAAAGCTCAGAGATTAAGCTTACCCCCTGAACTAATATAAGTACAACCAGAGAGGAATGAGTCTTTCCCTACAGTGAATCTGAACTCAGTTTTTGCTAGTTGATGTGGTTTTAGAAGCGGCTCATGCTGATGGTATTATTGGTGGATTTGTTTGGAGGTTGTATTAACATTCACTGCATGGCTGTTCAGTTCCAGAATTTTGTTCTGACTAGTATTTTCTTGTCTTCTCCAGCAAATTCAGTCATTTAACGAGCTATAGAAATAACTTTAGAAGTGTTCTCAATCTTTGTGTGCCTATATGTGTCTGTATGCACATGTGAGTATGGGGAAAGCATATTCATATTTAGATGAGTCAGCAAAAGGTTTCAAATGTTAATTTAAAGGTATTTTGTATGTATAAAAAAAAAAGTCATAAATATATATTCAAAATTACACTGCCACCTATCACGTATCTTACCTGACATACAACAGTTTCAACTGTTCAGTGGAAATTTTTGGTTCCAATAGTACTTAATGAGATTCTTGATGGGATGAGTAGTTCTTGCCTTCTTTTTTGCACCAGGTGACACAAGAAGTTTTTCAAGGTTGGAGCTAACTTGTGAGCGTGGAGGAAATTCCTGCTAAATAATAAATTCTAGATTGGTCTGAAGGAAATGCTTCACTGTTTGTAAACTGCCTCACTTTCTTCTCTCTTGGAGTAGAGAGAAGCCTAGAGGATTTCAATACGATGCTGAAGGATTCTGCCATTATTCCTGACTCCCCCTAAAGAGACTTCAGTATAGAAAGGGTGTGGTAGGTAAAAATCAGCAGTTTGGTACATCTTATTTCTTACCTGGTGAAAAGGAAAAGACCAAATCACATGCAGAATTCAAGAAGTGTGAGAAAAGTGTGTACAACATGGAGCAACATTTAGGGTTGAGGAACATAAGAAGCATCAATGAGAGTATGGTTGTAGCTGAGGTAGAATTGAATCCAGAATGAATAGGGGAGAAATACAGACTTCTCATCAGCAAAGTATGTAAGCCCATGTTGATTTGGGTATGTGTGTGATAGCATTTTGTTCAGCAGAGCTCTCTATGATTGCTTTGAATTTAATGATTTTTTTAAAAAAAATTATTTAGGCGGGCATTAAAGATAAACTAGTTCTTGTATCATGTTTTGAAGGAGGTTTAGAAATCATTATTTCTGAACTGATATGCAAACTTTAACAAATTACCCATTTTTGGGAGGTGCTAAGCATCCACAGGTTCTGTGAATTTCAGTCCTGACTTCAGTGGTATCCAGAGTTTTTCAGCTCAGTTTGTCCCTCTAGCAGGAAGCAAAGCCAATTAGTCTTTGTCATTGCTCACTTTTTCATTGAGTGCCCCAATAAAGCTGTTGTGAGCACTGACACTTCAAATGTGGGTAGCTATTACTGCCAGCTATTTAAAAGTACAGTCTCAGTGTCTATATTTTGGGGCAGGGGAAATTTCATTTTAAATTATGGGTCACAGTGACCATGGTCTGTTATTGTGTTTTGTGGCAAGATTTAGAAAATTTTCCACTTATACAGAATAGAAGTTCAACATGTACTATGAATGTGTGAAGTTCATATGGAACTGGGAAGCCTAAGATGTGTTAAGCATTGAAATAATCAGCTTTGACTAAATTTATTACTTGGCCATGGTTTAAATGATCTCAAAAGTCAATTCACAGATTATGTGTCCAGTGCAATTAGTTCTATTTTCAGAGGCCTTTGCTTTTGAAAGAGCTAGTGGTAGTAATATCAATAAATACCAGTTGTTCAGAGTGAAATGTAAAGAGAATGGTATTACAATGTCTTAATCACTAACTATTAACTTTTACAATTTATTTTTATTTGTGATGAAAATGGCCACTTGTTGCTTCCATCTGCATCCTAAGTCCACAGCATTATTGTGGAAGTGTTATTTCCAAGCTAAAAAGATGCAATGACAGCAGCTTACTCTCCTATATTCTTGAATTTTACTATTAAGATTCTATTTTTAAGTAAACTCATTCCCAAGTAAAAGGTAACTATAGCCTTTTAATGAAAATTCATGGCATTAATTACAGCTACACAAACAGGGACAAGATTGATAGATTTTTTTCCCTAAAGGACTTGCTGAGCGAACTTAAGTCCTGCAAAAGTCCACAGAGTAAAACAGATGCTAATTTTTATCTGAGCTGAAGCACTAGTGGTTGGGAGGAAACTCTGAAGATTTTATCAGCTTCTAAATGCCTCAATTGGAAAAAGAGATTTATTGCCCTAAGATGTTGAATTTAACAGATATCATCATGAACTAGGAAAGAGATTGCACAGTGTTAATTTTTTATTTCCTCTAGAAGTTGGTGTTGCTCATTAAATTTCTGTAGTGAACCAAATCAGTCTCTGAAACAAAGTATGAAGGTATTTCTATCAAGAATAGTTGACTAAATTTTCACTCAAATGACCTGAGTCATAAGATAAAACTTTGCTGGCATTCTCATAAAATAAATACCTTTTTTAGAAGTATATACCTCAATATATGGGATGTGAGCATTTTAGATTTAAGGAACAGGTATATTCCACTCCAATTGCTTTGGGCACTTTTGCAGAGGAACTTCTTGCCTTTACCTGTGCTTTTGGCTGGTTTCTTTTGTTATTTGCTCCAATACAGGATCCATCATGTTCAGAACTATATTCCTGATAGCATAGACCTCTTTAGCTCCCATCATTACTATTTATGTTTGCAAAGGAATATGTATTCTGTGGCGTTGTAGATATTATTTCAGAACCCTGGCTGGCTGGGATGCTACTTGTCCTATTCTTTTCTGGTTTCCAGAGCTTAGTGTGGCCCACATGAGTGCATTTCTTTGCCTTAGTTAATTGTTCATGAGATTAACAATTAGCACTTTCTATATCCTCTGAGTGTCTCTTCCAGTCTAACTTTTCTTGCCTTTTCCCTTGGTATTCAGGGTATAAACAGCCTCTGGGGTATCTTTCTGTTCTCCAGACTGTGTGCTGAAGAATTATATTATAATTCTGAATTTCAGCTTATTCTTCCCCCCTCCCCCCTTAATTTCTCCTTTGTCTAGCTCATCTACTTCTCATATGATTGTTTTATTTTTATTAAAAGCTATATATATTATTTATATTAACATTTTGTTGCCTAGCACTTTTCATTTTTTTCTTCCTTTGTCTAATGTAAGCTATGGATGTAATAATTTTAACAGTTATTTTCATTCCTCCTATCCCCTGTAAATGATACACACCACCGTACTGACATACAGGACTCTGCAATCCTTTCCACTGTTTATCATTCACTTAGGCTTTTATTTTTGTTTTGGTAGTTTTGCTACTTTTATGTATTTTCCAAAACTAAGGAGTGTCACAGCAGTGATTAGTTATGCAGTGGCTAAAGGCACTTTTAAGCGGTAGCAACATTATTTCCTACCTGCTCTCCCCCATCTCAGCCTTTCTACTACTTGTACTGGTTCATATACTTCTGAAAGCTGTAGCCATCAGATACAAACATTCGTAGAATTATCGTTTGCCCTGTATTTAATACAGCTTGACTCTTATTAATTAGTTATGTTATTCTTGTTGCTGATATTTCATCTAAGAATCTACTTTGTTAATCTGTAGCAAGTCTGTTATTAACTATATTCTTAGTTCAGTGAGAAAACCTTACTCAGTGACTCAGTTCAATTGAAAAAAAATGGAAGGCTTGGAAGAGTACCTCTTTAAAGTTCAAACGCACAGAGGTAATAAAAGAAGAACTCCACATTCACAACCATCTGAGCAGCTCTGTAGTATAGGGTAGCATAGCTTTCTTGATTGTCTGAGCAGGGTTGGCTGGTTGTTGAGATAGCGGATAATGAAGAAAACAGAGGTTCAGTGCAGGATCAGGGACCTATATAAAAAAGGGATAGGCTTGTGTGTATTTATGAATTCATTAAATGCCTTCCATATGTCTGTATTTGTTTGATCTTGTCAGCCTCAATGGCAGTAGCAGTGAAGATATGGACTTCAGGATGTGCTGGCAGCCAGAGCATTGGTCCAGGATCCTCGAGCTTGTCTTTCCCTTTTCATTACAAAGGGGCTGAGCATGATACATGGCAACCATGTGCTGAAACTGGTGAGCCTGTGTGGAGTGGTTCATCACTCAGAGTGAGAGAATCTCATTCTGCGGAAGCAGTGAGGATAGATCCAGAGTGCTCTCCCAGTGGAAGGAAGGAGGCAAAGGAGAGCAGGGATCCTTGTACCATGGCAGATGAACTGCATGCATGCTGTGAATTGACGTGTGCTTTACAGTCTGCTTTGTCACCTACCTGGAAGCTTTTTCTGGCCAGAGCGTTCACGGTGTGAAGGTATCCTTATCTTTCATGCCCTTTGTAGCCTACAATAATACTGTCAGCTAAAATTTTCAAGTGAAGGTGGTGGGTAACTAGGCTTTTTTGGCTCCATTTTCCCCACTTTAGGGTTGACCTCAGGGAGAACACATTTTCCTCCTTTCCGAGTATTTTGACCTTGTCTTCTCCATTTTCCAAAGGTTTCATTCTGTGGAAATACTCTTCTGGGACTTGCAGGAGTCACTTACGAGTGTTAATTGCAATTGGGCCAAATGTATACATGTATGTATATATGTATTAACTTATTCATGATCTCAGTATCTGTCTCTGAAACATATTTTAAGCACAGATGTTTGCTTTCTTTGCTGACCCTGTTGCTTATAGAAGTTCCCACTATATTAACTCTAGGGGCATTTCTAGTACTAAGTAAAGGAGCTACTTGAATTATGTTAGTGAGAGGGAACTTCAACTCATCAATAAGGTGTTTCATCCCTGGCAATGCGTACGCCCTTATGTTAGGGTTTCCTTTATTTGTGTTGAAAAAGCACAAAAATTTTACCTTGGGATTGCAAAAGTGGTATCTTGCTGCCCAACTTGTGGAGCTGTTGATTAATGGTTAGGGAAGATAGTAGGGTGAATATATTTCTTTAGAATTTCTCTACTCATTTTGTTTTTCATGGTGTGTGACCAACTCCTTTCAAGGGCAATCAGACTTGGCTGTCTTCCTGGCTCACAGCTGCTTTTATCTCTTAAGTTTTCTTTGAAAGAGAGAAGAGCAGCTTGAACACTGAACTTGGACATTGCTGCTGTGCTGGAGAGGGTGGACTTGGGTGTGGGAGGAGTGCAGTACACTCTGGGCAGTGCTGGGGCTGTCAGTAATCAGTGCAGGGCTACGGCTCTTGGACGGGCAGCTCTAGCTCATCTGTCAGGTGCAGCCTGGAGCAAGGGTGAGTGTGGATGGTAATCAATACCCATGGCTTGCCAATGAGTGGCTGTGTGCTGATGACGTGGAGGTAGACAGGGAGGGAGGGATCAGTTGTGGTAGTGGGGATGGGATGAGGGCACTGGGTCCCTTCCGCCTTGCCATCAGAAATGACTTTCACATTCTTGTCATGGCATAGACTCAGAGCAATCATTCCCTCTTCAATTATGACTAAGTCTCATTTGTGAAAATTGATGCTGTTCTGTGCTTCACTAGAAAACTGGTAATTTTTTTTTTCCTTTGGGGTGTAACGGTTTTATTTGTGTATGGCTTCAGTTGTGTAATTGTATTCAAAGGTCCAGCCAGTTTGGCCACTTCTGTTTTCTTTTGATTCATTGGGTGGCAGCAACTAATTGCAGCAGAATCCAGTTCCAGGTGGCACTGGTTCATATTTTTCAAGCACCATATTTGTGCTGAGCTAGAGCATAGCAGAATGGCTGCCATCAGCCTCTAGAATGGCGTGGCGGCCGAGAGGTTGGAAGGACAGGAAAGCAGGGGCCATATCAGTACTGGGGAACCAAAGGATTGGAAAGGTTGGGTGCTGTGTAGGTCTGGGCAGGCTGAGCAATGGCCATGTTAAGAGACGGGAGGTGAGACGGGCCAAGAACATGGGGAAGAGGCCTTCATAATAGAGCTGAAGGAGGAATCTCGTACCTGGAGAAAAGGTCCTGTGCCCAAGCGGGATTTCATTTGCCACTGCCTCTTCCCCTCCCTCACTGAGTTCCTCTTCTGTGCTGTGAATTACCACACTGACACCACTGGCTGGCATCCTCTTGATAGGAAGCCTCCACTGCACGAGGATTTCTTCTGCTTTTGGCTCCTGCCCCTTTCATTGCCTTACAACTTAGAGCCATGACCTTTTTGGTTGCCCTCAGGTCTGGAGACAATGTCAGTGGAGCCTGACTGGCCCTACTGTTGACTGAGAACTACCTTCCTCTGGCCTGTGACACTTGGGACAAAAAGGGGAGTTCAGAGGGAGCAGAGTTGACCTACCCAAGTGTCTCAAGTGTGTCAGTGTCCCACTCACAAGCTGGACTTCCCTGTTCTCAACTTTCTCCTTGTGTTTCTGTTGAGAATGACACTGCTAAAAAAAACCCCCAAAAACGGGAGAGAACTTGCTGTTATTCCTTCTACCCTCATAGAAGTCCTTCTCCTATTCCTTTTAGTCCTTCGGTACTAGGATGTGTCAGGTTATATAGTATAAGATGTCCTGTCTATGTGGAGGGATGTTGCTGAGACTAAACTCTTTCTAGGCTGTCCTTTCTAAGAAGAGAAAGGAATGAGAGCACTGGTTAAAAGCAGTTGAGCAGAGGAAGAAAGATTGCAGCAAACTCAGGATGTGGAAATCAAATCTCCTAGAAAGCAACGTTCAGATGAAGAGTTGTGTGTAGGTGGGCGGGAGAAGGCTGTCTTAATACTTTGTTGCATATTGAGGAAAGGTAAGTATAGTAGGAGTGTTCTGGGGCTGCAACAATACACTTTAATGCATTAAAAGTAAAAGCATTACATAAGAACAGTAAAAGCATTAACTAGAAAGTGGGGAAAAAGCACACAGGGTTAAAGAGTGTCTATGTAAGTGACACACGCAGATGCAATAAAAGGTTGAACAGATTATGGTACGGGGTGGTAATGAGAGATATTAGAAAAATATTCATGCTTTATCTTGTGCTTGCGCACTTGGGCTTTATTGGACTTGCTTTGTATTTAACTTCACCCGGTATGTGGTGCACGTGGCTTTGTTAATCGGTTTTGCTTTGAAAAGTTGATCGGGCCAAATGGCGTCTCTGAGGACTCACATGGATTTGAGTATCAGTTGAAGCTGCTAGTGATAGAAAAAACCATGTTGCCTAAAGGAAATAGCTTTATCAACAGATTAAAAGATCACCACTGTAATTTTTATGTCTATGTCCTTGCCTGCTTAACAGCCACAGTTAGTTAAGTAGTTAACAGTATTCATTTATAAGCAGTGCTTATTAGGTTTGAGAGTGATACACAGTGGAAAACAATGAGACAGGTACACAATTTCTTCAGCTCTTGTCTCCAGCTTATCTTTGTCAGTTCAAAACATCAGACGTTTTTGAAGAGATATTTCAGAGAAAGATTCTGAGGCATAGAATGGTACCCAGCATGTAAAATAACTTTGCAATCTGTGCCAGCTCATTTGATGATATTTTGATTTCAGTTATAAGATGTTATGCAAACTTTGAGGGGGGAAAAAAAAAAGATTCTATAGGAAATGGAAAACACAAGAAAAGCTACTGTCACAGTGATTTGTGCTAGTTCTCTAGTTCTTTAATTCTCTACCCCACAAACTCAATAATCTTATTTTTGTCAATGAATATGCATTGGATGCAGATATCTGGATTTAAAAAAAAGTTCAGACTGGTTTTGATTAGAACTGCACTTCATATTATTAGAATGTGATGGATGTGTTTGGATGAGGAGGAAGTTCACAGTTATGTTTAGATTTCTTCTCTGAGCAATTTATAACCTTAGCATTACCCACATACCCAATCTCCAGTCCCTTTCAGGATATATGAATAAATAAATAAATACAGTGTAATACATGAGCAGTAAAATTTATGACCATTGATTGATCTTGCTGAAATCTCTTGCTTGTGTTTCTGAATGGAAGGCACAGAAAAGAATTTCTTAAAACAGGCGTGGTTTTGAGTCTTTCCACAGACACATGGTAGCAGTAGGCTAAATTCTGCAGTCATTACTCAGTCAAGCTTATTACTTAATGATGATGATTAAATGAAGAAACTGAGATTTCCACCTCTATAATGAAACTAGTACTGTGTAGAAGACCTGTCCAAAGCTTATCATCTTCTTTGAGTCCTGAGATTCAGACAAATAGTGTTAAATTCTTGTGCTGGTGTGCATTTTGGTATCAAAAGATGCACACCTGTGGTGTCCCCTTTACCTTAGCTGCTCAATATTTTCACTTATGTCTCTGAGATTTTTTTCCAGGCTGCTGATTAGGTGCCTCTGGAGTTTCATCATGCTATCCTTAATTTTTTACTACTTTACCTCTAAGGCCAACAAACAGAATATTACTAAATTATGCTTCTTAACTTATTCTTTCCCTTTTCCCAGACCATGTAATAACATGTATGCTGATTTCAAACTCTTGATGTTCTTGCCTTTCAGCATTCATCAAAAAGAATTTTGACAAAAAGAATTTGTCAAAAAGATAAAAATTAATATTGATATTAGTTCTGGAAATACTATTATAAGTAATAAACAGTTGGATTAATCAGTTGAAGCTAAGCAGAAACTAGGAATGCAGACATGCATACAGACTGACAATGAGATCGTCTGTATGCCAAGGCTTGTTGCTGCTGTCTTGCTGCAGAACTTTCATAAAGTATCAGTTTTGCTCCTATTGGTAATCTATGTGATCTGAAACACCACTGTTTTGGTGTTTTGAAGTTGACTCAGAAATTATTTCCTGGTTTACTAGTGTTTCTTAATTCAGGCAGATTTTTTACTGCCTGACTCGATAGTGATCGTAACATAAATGTTACTTTTCAGAAAAATCACATCAGAAATGAGACGTGCCCTCTAGTTTGCTAAATATGTTATGAAATAGCTGCCTGACTATGTGGTGGAATATTTTTGAAGGAGAATACAGATTTGATACAGTTCTCTGAAAGTCTGTGACTTTTGGGCAGTTTTTTTTTTAACACAGTTTTGTCTTAAGGTTTTGTTTTTTACTAGTGTTGGAAAATTCTTCTTCTGTCCCATGCTGCCTTGTGTGGTCGACAGCTCCGTGTTGTTTCTGCATAGCTGCTTGGGTTGTACCTTCAAGTCAGCCTCTCCTTGTGACTGAGAGTCTGTTTATTGTTTGGAGCTATGTCTGTCTAGGGCCTTGAAAAACATTCAGGTATCTTTTCCTCTGGTTAGTTATGCTGACTGCTGTACTGTTTTCAAAACAACGGTTAGTTATTCACTGTTTTTTTTTTTTCTCATTATCTTTTCCTTCTCTTCCTTCAAACTTTCCCAAGACAAGAAGGGGGGGGGGGGGGGGGGAGGGAATGAATAAAAGCCAGACTGAAAAGTAGCAATGCCTAAAAAAGAAGGAGGCTTGCCTGTGATAGGACTGCCAGTCTAAGCAGCAATTCCTAGAGTTCCAGCCTGTAACCTCCAGCAGGATGGAGGAAGGCATTTGCAGCCCAGGTTCTCTTGAGTTGTACTCTGGAATGAAAGGAAACATCCCTTCTGATGAGAGTGATCTTGCTGGAAAAACTGTTAGGAAATAGTGTAGCACAAACTGCAGTTACTGTGATCTGTGAGGCAGTATCTTTGCTGAAGATTCTAGAGTGCAAAAATGTGAAATTAGGGAAGTACCAGATCATGACAGCTGGGCCCCTGCATTTAGTTCAGCATCCCATAAGGGACAGGAAAAATTAGTAAAATTATTGTGTCTGCTGTAATGAGACCTGAACATATGTATACCCTTCCAGGGACAGTGATTTCTCTCTTGATTTTATGGAGTCAGTTTTGTAGCACACTGTTCTGGAAAGAACTGCCTTAACTATCCTCCAGATTACTCTTGAACTGGGCAATGGCTAGTTGTGTGGGTAGTTTCCTTTCATATATTAAAGCTGATCCAGGTGATGGTGATGGAAATCATTCTGCAGAGTCATTCATCTCCAGTGCCAATTGTTTAATGTCAAAAACTGTAGCAAGAGTTGGGTTTTTAATTACTTTTGTTCACAGCTGTGAGTGGTGATTCACAGAAGTTATATTGCTAAGGTGTGGAATGAAGAGAACGAATATTAGGATGAAGCAGACTTCTCCTGCAATCATTCAATTCCATATATCATGGTCTAGTAGCTTTATGCTACATTAGGCTCAATCAGTGTGTTCATGCTTACAGAGCTTGTATTGATGAGTCAGTGCTGTGCTTCATTCGCTTGGATTTGAACTGGGAAAACACTGAGTAATGAGAAAAACACAAGCATTTTCTCTTCCAGAAATAAATTGTAGCACTATGCTAGGTTTCTTTACTGTTTACATTCTGTGGGTTCATATAACAATGCTTTTATTAGGTCTTTTTCAAACATGCTGATACCTGGTCTGGCTTTGTCCTCAGTGTGTAAGCTGCAGGTTAGCAGGTGTGGAGTGCATGCACAGGGTCTTGGGGAAGCCCGACTGTAATATAAGGAAAAAAACTGTAAGAAAAATTAGTGGTAACATTTGCTTTTTCATTTGGGAGAAAATTTCCTAAAAAAATTTAAAAAATTAAAAAAATAACAGCAAGTAACTATGGTCTCAAGAATAATCTCATAGAAAGTGCCTTGCTCAGTAAGTCTTCCTCAAGAAGGAAGGATATGCAGGGATAACCTTAGAAAACGAAAGGAGAAGCTGGGAAAGTACCGATGACTTGTGCTGTGGCTCTCCCCGACCACAGGCTCTGCTAACTCTATTGTGCACAGTTAATGCCGCCTCCTGCGGTTGGGAGCAGCACCGATGCCGCCTCCTGGAAATCTGCAAGATGTTCATTTAACAAAAACAAAGGGGAAGTCCTGCATGCAGAATGGGGAGCCAGCCCGGTTGTTTAAGTGCTGGTCCTACTGAGTTGCGCTGGGTCTGAAAATCTTTGTTACAGTGGAAGTAGCAACTTCTTATCTCCAGTCCTTTTTAATATCTTTATCAGTGCACCCTCAGCAGTTTGCAGATGACACCGAGTTGGAAGTTGAGGGGCAGGCAGGCTCTGCAGAGGGGTCTGGACAGGCTGGATCCATGGGCTGAGGCCAGCTGTATGAGGCTCAGCAAGGAGAAGTGCCGGGTCCTGCACGGGGGTCACAACAACCCCACACTGCTACAGGCTTGGGGAAGAGCAGCTGGAAAGTTGCCTGGCAGAACGGGACTTGGGGGTGCTGGTCAACAGCCGGCTGAGCATGAGCCAGCAGTGTGCCCAGGTGGCCAGGAAGGCCACCAGCATCCTGGCTTGTATCTGAAGTCATGTGGCCAGCAGGACTGGTGAGGCAGCACCTCACTTACTATGTTCAGTTTGGGGCCTCTCACTTCAAGAAAGACATTGAGGTGCTGGAGCGTGTGTCTTTGAGCCTTTCCAAAGGGACTGCTTAATGAATAAGGACTGATTCTGTTTGAATAAGGTGATCTGTTTCTGTTGACAGTGTAAATAATCAGCAGGTTCTGGTTTTAATCATATTTTAATCATATTGAGTAGCATTTAATTCCGAAATGACTCCAACTATTTCAATTCACACATGTAATGATCTTTTTAATACAATTCTAAATATTTTAATACATTCCAATATTTTAATTCCTTTTGAAAAACAAACCAACCCCCCCACTACATAGATGGTGCACTAATCAAAACTTGGGACTAAAGAAATTAAATTCAATCAGTTTCTATCACCCTTGGTGTCACCAGTTGTTCTGCAGCAGATCTTGGGCTACCTGTGCGGTAATCATTTATACTAAGGATGTTGTAAAATTGCCTGTAAGAAGCAGTTTCAGTGTCTCTAATGCAGGATCAAAAAGAGTCTTTTAAGGTGGAGATAAAATGTTATTAAAGTAGAGGCAGGCCTAAGTTTCTTAATTTGAATAATTAAACTTATTTTGTATTTATAAAAGCATTTCTAGCAAATAATGGCATGATTGTTCCTCAAATCAGTCCTATTGTTAGGATTAAAATGCATATGAATGTGTTCTTTTTGTTCAGATGTTTTAGCAGTCAAGGGGAAGATCTGTTGCATAATGAACAGCAGTTTTAACTAATGTCTTATCACCATTGTCTCATTCTTTAGCGATCTTCTGATGTCATGACTTTCAACTTTTGATGGCATATGAGTCCTAGCTTGAGAATTTTTTTAACATTTTGATATGAAGATAGGTTTTAGAGAAACACTTCTTTAACAGAATCTGATTAAGGATATATAGTTTACATAGCAATTGAAGCTGGAAACCAATTTGTCTAAAGTTTTCAGAAAAACTGATCAATAAAGAATCCAGATTTTTGGCAACTTTGTTCCTAAATTGAAGCTTAGATTAAGTGGTGGCTTTCAGGTCTGAGTCTGTTTATTGAATCCCACACAAAACACAGCTCCAGAAAAATATATTTTTCAGTGTAGGATTTTTTTCTGAGTGTGGAAAAATAGAGATAACAATAAGATGACTGAAATAGAAGTTGCCACATCACATAGAAAGATTCTATTTCATGTTACTTCAACCATTATTTTTATATTCTGTATAGAGTGAGGAGAAGTGTTACACCTAACCACAGCTTTCTGCTAGTTGCATTGCAAAGGCAATGTAGAGCAGTCCTTTTTCTATATTATAATGAAGCTAGACAACAAAATTACTTAACCTTGTAACTCTGAACAAGAAGAGTCTGCCATACCTGTCAAACTATATTTGTAAGTGAGCTAATTGACTCAAACCCAGACTAGTTCTAGAAAGTGAAGATGGCAGCTACTGAAGATATTCAGTAATGTGTTACAGGAAATGGATTTTGTTCATAGTATCAATGTATTAACTTTCAAATGGTTTTAGAAAGCCATTCAGTAAATTCCAGATTTGCTAATAACTGTTGGAAGTGAATGGAAGCTTTGCCAACCTAGTGTTTAAAGCTCTCACCAAGAATCTTATTTATTAGAAAAATATTTACATTTTCTTAATAGAAATTGAAACTATTAATTCAAAATTTAATGTTCAATAAAGTACACTTTATATTCCATGAATATTGTGTGCTTTCTTAGTTTTAGCCCAAGCTTTTAAAAGTGAAATCAATTTCTAACCTCAGCTCTATTCATCATGAAAAAAAATGATTTCTGTCTTTTATAAAGCTGTCATAGTTCCTAAGAAATATTAGACCCTAGGGCCCACTACAACATTTAAAACATTCTTCATGTTCATACCACTTTTTTTTTTTTTTTTAAAACATTCATTTTGCTTGTTTGATGACTTTTATTCTTTCCCTTCTGATTTAGGGAAATTCAGTATTATGTCCCTATTCTACTCCTTTTAAGGAAAACTCTAAAAAGCAGCGATATAGTATTTTTATTCTTAAAGGGAATATAGCCATGTTTATCACATTGTCTACATTCTTGTTTTCTTGCATATTCTCTGAAAGATGAATTGAAAAACAACCAAAGCTATGTAGGACTAGATTCTCCAAAAATCTTTATGATCCTAAAGATGCAGGTAAATACATATTGGGATTTTAAAAAAATGGATAGAGGCATTGATTTTGTTATTTAACTAGGCTTCACCTAGTAGTCTTTGTACACTGAAATGTCTGAAGTTATGCTGTTTGGAGTTCTGATAAATTAATGTTTAAATGTTCTCTTCCCCCCTCTTCTCCCCCTCTCTCCTTTTTTTTTTTTTCTTTTTTTCTTTTTTTTTTTTTTTTTAAATCCACTCCTTTACAAGCTCAGTCTCTCAGGATTGTGCTTGTATCCAGACTTACCATGAATAGATCCTTCTGCTCTAAGAGGTCTAAGTGCAGCCAGTGGTAACCACACAGCAGGAGGCAGGGTAGCAGAGTTGTGGTCTCAAGGGTATGTATGGGGAAACAAGTCTCAGTGTAGGCAGTTTCTCAGGATGCTCTGACTGATGAATTAACTAATGTAGTTTAGAACATGAGAGTTGATCACTCTGATGATTTTGAGCCTGAGATGTGGGTTGGTTTATTTGTTTTTTTGTAACTTTTTTTTTTTTTTTTTTTTAGGTTGAACAGTTCATACCAACTGCAGGTGGGATTTGTGTCACCTGACTCTAGTTATGGTAAAGTTAAGGGCCCATTTGCAGCTAATTGTTGAGACGCTGTCTACCGTCAATGAAGAAATAGAGGCAGTTCAAGAGTGTGATTCATTCCATCTTAAAATAGAAGTCTAAGCCGGGATGAATTGGAAGTAGCTGCCTTTCTCCACCAAACAGCAGGAGAGTGCTGACAACTGGTTAGACAAAAAGCATCTAAAGATAGGTGAGATGGTCCCACTATGAGCTATAGATATATCTTATCCTTCTCTGTTGTTTCACTGATTTAAGAGATGAGTAACGTTTTTCATGGTTTGCCAGACAGGGCGACTGTGTTAAATAGATATCGGTATCAAATACACCAGATTCAGGAATACATAATGCAGAAAATAAGGTATGCATGGGTTCAGGGGAACTGTATATGTCTGTGCTTTGTTTGGAGTAGTTAAACTGTAACTTAAAGAGCAGAAGCTGATCCATAAAGCATTGTACATATTTCAGTTTGGGATCAGGAAAGCATTTCAAGCTGGCAGAAATATTAGAAAGATTTAATACCATATGAATTGTTTTCTCAATAAAATTTAGAATAAATACCCATTAGAACATCAAAGTAGGGTGAAACTTTTCTCAACAAAGTAATCAGTTATACTTTTACAGCAGAAATTCTGTGCAGTAGTTTTTATTCCCATGTATTATTTGTGAAATGAAGGGAATATGCCATTTAACATTAAAATCAGCAAAAATGTTTATATTTTGAGGCATACTTTATAACAGAAACAAATCAACTGAAAGCAAGTATTAAGTTTTCATTCGCTCCTCCAGAACTAAGCTTCTACTGGGTGTTTTTCATAATTGGTCAATAATGTTTTTCAGATGATAGTGAAGTCTTCACTGAGAAAATGATGGATAAAGCAACTATTGCTGTGATATAGGATGCCAACTCTATGAAAGTTTGCTTAACAGTTTAAAGGAAAAAACATGATACCTGCATTGATACTGGGCTGAGGTAGGGAAAAATAACACTGTTAAATTTCCATTGTCTGCCTATCTCTAAAATAGTGTTGTTGGATTTTTGGTAGCGATGTAAGTATGCCAGTGGGCAAATTTACCTTGTTTCTATGAAACATTTGGATGCATGATCTGTTTATTGGTTTTCTCCTCCCTTTTTTACTCTGGTTCAAGGAAAGGAATACCCAAGCACAGGTGTTTCTGCTAGCTTGTTAACGAAGTATTCTTTTATTCATATTTAAAAGCATTTATGCTCATTATGCTTGCATTTTACTGATGCTGTCTTAAAGAAAGAACTGTGAATTCTTAAAATTCCATGCTCAGTATATATGGAAATCTGTGCTGCAAGGCCACTTCTACTTGCTTAATGCACGTTGAGATGGAAAAAGACCAGTCTGTAAACTGGTATAATCACATGCACAGTGCAGTCATCTTGTCTCATCTAGTTGTTCAAAACAAGATACTGTAGAAGTTTCAAAACCAGGAGATTCTTCTGGTTTACTTTCATTAGGACATCACTTCTGTTAGCATTCTGATTTCTGTTGGTCTTAATTAAGATGATTTTTTTCCTCTTACCAAACTGACTATAAAGACATACACATCATGGTTATCTTTTTCATCCTTTTAATAATAATAATAATAGTAATAATACAAAACCCCCTGTTGCAATTACTTTTCCATTTATTATTATGATATATATATATTTATGTATTTTTTTACAAAGGAATTTGACAAGCAGATTTCTGGAGTTCTTAATGGTGTTGAAACAATAGCCTATGCATGTCATTGTACATGCATAGCGAAATGATGAACATAAATCACATACGCACACACAGAAAACAAGGCACTGTAAGGACTGTACAAGTAATAAATGACCAAGAGGTTATTGATACATTAAAAACTGGTCTCCTAATGAAAACTGTATCAGTAGTATTTTGAACACCCTAAAGCTGTGCATTGTTTTGGGGTTCTTTGCTTAAAAGCCCGACTGTGTCCCTCTTTCCATATGTATTGGACCCCACGTTTGTAGGTGAATAAATTGCTCCAATGTTGTTACTGGAACGAACTAAAAAGTCAGCCAAGCGTTGTGTCACACATGTAGCAGTGTTGCATTTCCGTTTCTCCAGATGGTGACTACTAAGGTGAAAAAAAAAGAGCCAAGATTAAATCAAATGATGAGCAATCAAGTGTGCCACTTCTAATAGGCATTTGAGCTGTGCTAATGTGGGAGTTCTTTTAATATGTGCACAAATACAGGAACATTACAATCTTCCTACCACCTACTTTGTGCCTGGAAAAAAATCTTGTGCTGTATGCTATTACCAGTTTTAATGATGGGGGTTATTTAAATGCAAAGGCCTTAACAGTCATATGTCATTTTTATTGATATTCTGCATAGCAGTTTATGACATCTAGAAAACCTGTAATGATACTATAGTTAAGACAGTAAGTGAAAACAGTGACTAAATGTTTGGCTTTAAGTTGAACTTCTAAACCTGTTTAGAGCTCTTGCTGATTTCATGAGGATTACTAACATAATGACAATCACTAACATTTATTTAGTTCTTTTGTTCCTACAGAATCATATCCTGCTCTCACTGAAGTGCACAGTAATCTTCCAGCCCACATCAAGTGGATTGAGCCCAAAGACTTTTTCTCCCAACTGCACCACATATCATGAGAGATGGCAGGCGCTGCCAACTTCTGCCAACTTCAGTACTAGCAAAAATTTAGCTCTGTCTAAACAGAGATTTCTTCACTACAAAAAAGCTGCCATATCTTTATTGAAACAGCAGCAACTTGAAAGTGCTGTTGTGGTAGGAGATAATAATTTGTTGGATGAGACTTTGAAGGGTGTCCATGGAAGAATCCATATCTAAAAATAACATTTTATGGTCTGAATCAACAGACCATTTACAGAACTCCATGTAGAACTTACATAGCATGAGATTTTTTCATTTTTCAATTGTAATAAAAGTGTTACCTTGAGAGAGCTTGGATTTTCAAATTTTTTTCTTAGACTACTATGTTATTCCTTCAGACAGAAATATTTTCTTGCTGAGATTACTTATTAAGTTATTGTTAATTTTCTTGGGCTTCTTCATGTTGATGTGGCATGAGGTAGGTAAGAGTTTGCAACAAAAAATGTACAGTGAAGAGTGACAATTTCCCAGTTTGAATCTCTGAGCAATTACCAATTAGTTCCTTTTCCTATTGATTGATTAAATCTGTTATCTAAAAGGTCATCTATACTTTTAGAATTATTTGTATTGATCTAAGAATGGAATATGAATTGTGAGAGAAATGTCTATTATACTGGTTCTTCGTTGGCAAAGAGGCAGCAATTTCTAAGCAATTAATATTTTAAATATGTAATTGTATTTAAAAGAAATGTTTGAATAGGGTTTGCTATAGCTTCTCTTAGATTTCCATGGGTATTTCTGCCCTTAACAATCAAGTTTAATCAAGCCCTTAACATATAAGGTTCAAACAGCAACGGGTTCTCATGGAAATCTTGATTTGTTTGTGGAGGCAGAATTCTCTTTTTCATTAAGGGTACAAAATTAAGGCCTGACACTCCAAGTTTAAAACTCTGGTCCTTACAGGAAGCTACTAGATTGTAACTGCTGTTTGGTCTGACTTAACCCATTATACCTGATAGCTCTCTGATCTGCAGCTTTTAGTTGAATATGTGCTTCAATGAGACAGTTCACCTAACCCTAACCCTAACCAAGGGCCCAGCAAAGCAGATAAGGCATACCACACTCACAAAGGTGATGCCCTGTGTTTGAGTATTACAGTTGGTTCTTTGAAGTAATAGCTGTAAAAAGTGGGAACTTAGTCTCCATTATCAAAATACTTTGTAAGATAACCAAATTGTCATGATTTTTTTTAATATTTTTTTATAAAAATGGTATTTTTTTATAAATTTGAAAAGAAAGGAACAGGCAGCTATAGAGACATGTATTTACTGAATCTATCCATGGTAGTATTGTCACTGAAGGAATTTCACTCAAAAGCCTGATGAACATAGAACAGTTCGGTGCTATTTATCTTTTAGTACAAATCACAAATACTTTCTGAAATGCTATTTTGTTCATTGAAAAGTTACCTGAAAATTGATTTCAAAATGGATTTATAAACATGAATGCATTTCAGACATGTTAAATTCTATTAGAACCAATTGCTTCTTTTCCTCCTTCCCGTGATTAAATTGATATATAACTCTGTAATGAAATATTACTTACAGGAAACAGCTATATTATAAAATAATTCCATTCTACCAAAGACTTAGTGTTATTAAGAAGGGTATTTATATATTTTTTTCCCCTTCAAGCTTGAAAATGTGACAAATTTTAAAAAAAGGCCCTTTCAAAATACACCTTTCTTCTCAAGGTAATGTAGTATTTATAGCCTTTTTAATTCATGAAAGCATTATAATTGTAAAGCGATTACAAGATCTGCAACTTTTGTCTCTGGATTTCACTTTCTACCCTGAATACTTTGATCTTTATGCTTACAGAATGGCTCTGTTTACAAGAAGAAGGATATTCTCAGTTCTTTTTGAGAATAAGCAACAGACATAAAGAGTCTCAAGTAACAGAATATCACTGGCACAAAGTTTACTTCATAATTTGATCCTAGCTGATATGACTAGAAAAAACAGGGAAAATCAATACCTTTTTGTCTTTGCTGCTGATTGTTCTGGCATTTCCTCGCTAAGTCCTAAGAGTGTATTCCGTGACATTACTGGCAATATCCATCCTTGTCTCTTGGAAGTACCATCAGATAGATCATCAGCCACAGATAGCAATCTTTAAACAACAAATAAATACCCTGTGAAATTGAATGGCTGTATTTTTGCTCATATTATTTGAGACATGAAAACAAAAGCAATTAATGCAATAATCCAAACACATTTTCCCCTAAAAAGAAATAAATACAATTATTTATTACTCACTTCTCAATAGGTGTAGCTTCCAAACAGCTCAGAGTGACAGAAAGTGCAATGAAGAAAACTGACAGCTTTAGGTTGCACATCTTTGCTTCCAAACTTTCTGAAAAGAATAATGATTCAAAACTGAAAGCAAACCCAAATACTCTTCAGCATACTCTATTACTGATACCCATTCTGTCCTAAATCAACAGCAGCTAGTCTTTTTCACAGTCTACAATAAAAATGATCCCCCTAAGTTTAGTGACACAATGCAGTTTCAGACAGATAGCTCTCAACAATAAATGTTCATTTTCCACCTAGTAGTTTCAATCCTTTCCCTTATCTCCGGTTTACATTTCCCAGCATGTTGCAGTCTCAAATTCTGGTCTCAGGTGCAATTTACCTTGAAGTTAACTTAGCGTTTTCCTGAAAAATGCTGTTGATTAATAATGAGAAACATTGTGCTTTCCTGAAAGCACATCTGTTGCACTGCATTGTAAGTAAGAGAAAAAGGGAAATTGTTTACCTTTTACTGGTCAGGGAGCTAACTGAAGAAGCACGCCTGTGTTAGCAAGAAGGGTGCACACAACAATTCCACGCTTGCATCTAGCTCTGGAGTATCCCTTTTCCCCTTCCTTGCTGACAAGCAATACGGCTCTTATATACCCTTCGCACCTTTCTCAGCTCTGACATCAGGCAGCACAGAGAGACTGTCGTTAATTCCCATCCCTATAGACGAAAATTACCCCAGAGAGAAGCAGAGGCAGGTAGGTCATTATTACATTAGCACATCAGTAAATATTAACCTGGTATAAGCAGGATGCCCTTGTGAAGATACTGTAATAGCATATTGCACATCAGAACCGCAGCCTCAATTTTACGGTTCTGATAAGATGCTGAGGTAATATTCCCTGTGGGGGTTTTCAAGCGCTAAATAAGGTAACAAAAGTTATAAAGAAAGCCAGAGTAAATGAAACACTAGATCACCAATAATTGAAATATAAGAAAACAGATATCTTAGGAACGATAGAATAGTTAAAGTTGGGGAGTTTTCTTGTAGAAGTATGTAATGATCAAAACAGAAAAAATGTTTGAAGGGATAAAAGCTGTATGAAGAATAAGAAGACTGAAAATTATTTAAATTGACAGATAGAGTGATTATTCAGGGTAACAAGGTAGCAATCAATTTTTCAGCTAAGTATAATTATAAATGAAAATTTTGGCATTATTAATGTCAAATGTTTTACTAACACTGTAGATTCTCTATGTTATGCATAAAAATTGTGTTAATAATCTTAAGAAGGCAAAGACTAGGATGAAAAAGCTAGGAAATGCCAGAATAAAAGCTGCCTGTGTACATTTATTTCTCTAGTGTGCACAGGATATGGTTCAGGGAAAAATAGACAGTCTTTAATTGACTAAATCCAGTGTTAATAAATTACCTGATTGCAGATTTCTAAGAATACAGATTAGAACTGTTTTTTCCCTGATTTCAGGAAAATTACCTTTTTTTTTAAATGTCTTATTAGTTGCCTTTAGGAGCCCAAATGCCTTTGGAAAACAGGTCTTTCACTTATTTATGGAGGTTAAGATGCTGGCACAAAAGCTCAGGCAAAGTTTTCTGCAACAAGAAGTTATTGTATACATATTCCATAATCCCAGAGAACATGAATTAATTAATAACTGCTTCAATGCCAAGTACATTGTCTTAACTAGAAGCCCCTTTCTTTGTCAGTTTAGTCTGCAACACCAGATTTTCACTGAAATGGCTAAAGTTCCAGTGTTGGCTCTTTTCAGGCATACTTGAGTTGAATGCAGAAGGAATATTTAGCTGTGATAGTAGCCTCTTAATCTGATACAACAGCTAGTCTGCAAATAAGATTCTAACAAGTGACAAAATGTTTGGTTTGTTTGGTTTTTTAGTTGGTTGGGGTTTTTTTGTTGTTTTGTTTAAGGGATGCTGCTTACAGATATTTTGCTCTCTCTTTTTAATGATGTGATTATACGCTTTTTTTTTCCTAGGTTCCTGTCATCCTTTTCTGAATGGACAGTCTCAGTGTAAAAGAAGTAAGCGTAGTGTTGTTTTATCTTCACCATGACAATATGCAACGTCTGAAACAAGTTTATCTCTCTAAAGAGTCTTCTGTTGTTATTTTCACTAACATTTGACAATGAAATAACATTCTGGTGTTATTTGCACTGTAGCAATTTCACTCCTCTGAAATGAAGGCTTGATTAGACCCATTTTACAGAGATAGAATGGTGCTAAAAAAACAATTATGCAAAATAGTCTGGCTGGTGATTGACACCAGCCACTATTCATTGCTTGAGTATTGAACTTGAAAATATCTTGGTGTGCTTCTGGGGTGGGAAGAGATCTGGGTCCCACTGACACTCAGTAGCGGTGTGTATGCTCTCAGCTCTTGTGAAAAGGCAAGCTCATGTTATTTCAATTCCTGAAAAGCAATGGATAGATCAGATGCAGTTTGCATCTAAGATTTTAAAATCTTCTGCTTTAAGGCATCTAAGTGAATGGTTGTTGTATCAAGCTTGAATCAATCTATGTGTTGACATAAGAAGTGAAACAGGCTTTTCAAAGAAATATTGGTCCCAAATCCTAATTCTAGCTGTCCTGCAAGTGGTCTTGAGGAGCCTCTAATGATCTGAGGGAAGAAGAGAAAGGCTGATTCCTCAGGGCATTGTAGAAAAGAAACTGGGCTCATGGTGCCCCAGGAGCATTGCCTTCCTCCTGGGCGACATAGCATTTTGGCAGAGTCAACAATAACTCTATCCAGCTATTAGTCAGATGTAATATTAACAAAATTAAGGTATTACGGCATCTGTTACAAGTCCTCTTAAGCAGGAGTAGTGTTTTTCCACACAAACAAGTGTGGAATATGAAATTGTGGAATCTCTTTGACAGCAGAACTGTTCGTAACTCAGATTTCAAGAACCTGGCACTAAGTACTGTGCAGTTAGTGGCATTCAGTGAATTGGTTAGAAACCTATTTTTGTTCTTTTATCCTTAACCTTGATCTTAGAAAAAAGCCTTTATTACTGTGCATAACAAATGTTATCAGTCTAAGGAAAAGATCAATTATTCTCAGTAAAGAAACCCATGACCAATTCTACCCTGAATAGTTACATGGTTTATATATTTACACTGGTGTTTAATTCTGTATGAAAAAATTTGTCAAAAGTAGTGTGCCTATATGAGGGTTAGAGAACACCAGAGCTGAGGTTTACAAAGAATCCAGAAGATACAGTATGCCAATACCCTGGTTCTTTCTAGAAACTACCTACATAAATTTCTTGAGTTGCAAGATGATGAACATGCTGCACTGTGATGTACTTACAGCAGAGGAATAGGGAACCAGCCTCATCTCAAGTGTCTGCAGCTTTTATATACTGGGGAATGGGATTTGTCTGACTAAACGCAAGATGAATAGAGACACCGTTCTAGTCCCTGTTTCTAATGCAAAGCTCAGATGATTTGTGCCTGTTTCTCCTTCTTGGCTATAAAAACAGCCTTCAGTGACTTGCTCAGATACAGATGTTTACACTGCAGGTATCTAAATGTATGTGAAATGAATTCCATCAGGGATGCTTTAACTCTTTTATGTGCTCAGTTCCTAGCGTTTAAGGTTATCTCCCTCCCTTTCTCGTATTTACCTTTTTCTTAGGCTATTCGTGACACCTGCTAGACAGCTGGTTCCCACTTTTAATGACTGATTTTCAATTTCTGAGTTCCACATTTACTTAATAACATTAATAACACACATTAAGATCTTTGGTAATGGATGTCTTTTTCCCATTTGCGAGAGTGACAAGAAACCATATTAGAAACCATATTACCTGTTGCATGCACTTTACTAGATGCTGTTCTGCTGTGTAAGCTAGATGTCTCCAGTAAATTACATTGTTGCTCAGTTACCAGTAACTAGAATCGTGTGAATAACTCAGTTTAGTTTTCCTGTTGTACCAAAACAGAAAAGGAAAAGCTTTAGGCATTAACCTGAAATGGGCTTATTTAATTTTTTTTTAATAAAGCAGAAATTATAACAGCAGCATTAATATGCGTCAGTGTAAATACAACCAGTAATGAAACAGAATGGTGCATGTGTCACTGCTTGTAGCTGTTATACGAGTTCAGCACAGTATTTCATGTGATCTGACCAAGTTGTTTCTTTTTTATAACAGTTTACTAGCATTTGATTACTTTTAAATAAGTCTTAATCAAGCCTCTAAACAAAAGTATAAAAAAAAGGTTTCATTGATAGTGCCAGCACCTCTGAAAATGTCTAAGTGCCTTGTGTTCAAATGGCCAAATCTGAAATTAGAGGAGTATATCAGGTGTCTAAACGTAGTTTTATGCCATCATTTTATACGTCCTAGAATATCCGGGACTGTGATTCATGAACCTGGCTGATAGGACACTGTCATAGCAACTGCAGACTACTAGACACCTATGATTAGGAACCTTGACTATTCCCTAAATTTTTACATTTGGATGCCAAAGGATTAAAATTTTGGCTATAATACTCTCTTTCCAGTGTTTTTTGCTTGGTGCTATGTTGATGAATACTACAAGGTCTGTACTTTCCAGTGTGTAGAGTTGTAATTTTGCACAGCTTAGGTACTAACAGTAGATGTGCTTCATTCAAATATTGTTTTATCAAATAAGCTTTTGCTAGCACAACTTTCTTTGTTACTCCTATTAGGTGTGGGCCATTTCAGTACTGATAAAATCTCAAAAAGCTCTTCTTGTTGATCCCAAAACTGATGTTAAACCTATGGAAGAAATGTGGAAGAAGCAGTGGAAGAGGTAATACGAGCAAAGTTAATGATTTCTGCCCCAGTGGAAAAAACGGGTGATTCAGAAATGAAGGGTAGCCATCCATGGAATTGACTAGCAAATGGAAAGAAGTCATTTGGATAGGTAACAATACTTTAAACCCAGCTTTTATGATGTGTCATGCTATTCAGCTCACACCATTGACAGAACTGTGATGCAGACTCAAAGGGCTATTGCTAATGATTGCTCTGAGAATGAGGTCAGCAGAGTTTGTGCTGAATCGGTTCCTATAGCTGGGAATCTCCCATGTTTAGATCAGAAAAGTCAGAATTGACAGCACAGTGATTGATGAGTTATAGTTTCTAATACCATTCCCACTTGCAGATTATTGAGTATTAATTGCATGGCTTCTACTGGCTTGTATCCAACAATTTACCTTTGAATACAACAAAAGGTTTAAATTCTTGTTTTTCTTCTCTCCTGTCTCTTCTGCAGCTTGCTTCCAGAAGTATAAGCAAAAGCAGAACTCTCTTTCGGTTATCAGTGTTACTCTAGACAGTGCTAACAGTAAATAAGTAATACAAAATAGTACTAATGTTCTTCCTTTCTGGTAACTTAAGCCATCCATTGCTTCCTGCTATGATAATTCTCTAAAGTCATTGTCTATAAGAAGTTATCTATAAAAAGGTATTCAGCTTTCAAATATATTGCTGTAATGTATACATACCACTACTACAATAGGAGTCCTATAACATGTGGACTCATATGTGTACTTCAGATCAAATAATTTTGCTAAAAGGAAGGCTACGGTGTACTAAGGTACTTACTTGGAGTACCTCCTTGCAGAGTCAGTGCATTGTAAATTTGCATCCTGGGTCTCCTTACAGAAGAGTCTGGAGTGACTATTATTGTTACTGAATATGCAGAATGAGGTCTCCCTGAATGCTCCTGTAAGCGAAAAAAGAGATTAAGGAATTAGTTATGTGTCAAAGTGCTGTTTCTGATTTACTAAGTGTAACCACGAGAACTCTCCACCCCCCCTTCCCCACCCCAGTATCTTCTAAAGAGCACAGACATCTGTAGAAGACACAGTGAGACCAGGAACCACCCTCCATGCTCCCCAGACTTATTTCAGAGGAGGTGAATTGCTAGCAAGTATAGAGCAAATGGAACCATTCACCAATAAGAGAAATTACTGGTTTTCAAAATAAATCTACGCAGAATCATGTCAGCCCTTCCTACCTGATCTAGTGCATAAGTTTTAACTAAGTTTTCTTTTAAACTGTCTCACTTTAAAAACCAGATTTTTTTTTCCCTTTCTGCAAACTGCAGCAAGAGAATGACAATTTGGCTTTGTCTTGAAACGCTCTGAGTCTTTTAGATGATCCTGTCTTGACAGCTCTGCTATTAATAGTGGCATTTTCTCTGCTGTTTAAAAAGGAGAGTTGTGCTGAACTGAGAATCAGTCATGTTAATAATAATTTTTCACTAAGGGCAAATGCAGTATAGTAGCTTATGTAGGAGGATTCATGTTGAAAAAACTTATTTATGGTATGTCAGCACATGTGGCTGCAAAATAAGGTAGCCCTTCTTCTAAGAGAGTTGCAGTAGGGCTGCATTTACTGTATGCTTGGATTATTTTATGTGTGAGTGTTAAGACCTGACCTTTTCATTCTACTTGGAGATGAGAAAAGATTTTGATAAGCACAGGGAATGTGAATCAGTACATGAAATTGTCTCTCTACTGTAAGAAGTCATTAAAAATTCATTAGGATTTCAGCATATGTATCTAGAAAAAAATAGTGGATTTTTTCTCTGTTATGGTAGTGTCTTTTACACCAGATATTGCTGTTTCCATCCATTTAGCAACCACTCCACTTTTGGCTGAGATTGTCTCTGATTACAGAAAATATGAGTAGTATGAAAAAGTCAGTATTTAAATGTAAGCTCTCACAAAGAGGGAGGAGATACAAGTGACATGGCTGATTCAAAAGGTGATGTTTTTTTCCATAACCTGTTATTGAACCAGATACCCAGCAGAAAACTGAAAGCATTGTATTTATTATTGCAAGGCAAAAAATCCTGAGGCTCTAGAAAGTTTCAATTATTAACATATTGAAATAATTTCATATTAACACATATTGTGTCAGTGAATGCTACAGTTTCAATGGGTCAAAGCTGAAAAATCATATTACAGTGTTTGATTCAGAGAGGAACTTTGTGCAGAGCAGCAGAGAAGCATATACTTCAGGACAAGGTGTCTTTAAAATTTGTACTCTTTATTTAAAATGGTATCTTAAGCTCTGCTTTTGGGTTCAGAGTATTTTCTATTGCATGAATTATTGTCTAGATTGGTGGTCTTCTTTTATTTTTGTTTCTCTCCTTGATTTACAGGATTCCTACAGAATTCCAGGTGGAGGGGTAGACCTCTGGCTAGTGACTATGCTTCTAGTGACTGTAGGCTTGATTTTATTACTTTTTGCAGAAGCTCTGTACGCTTTCCTGGTGCAAGAGGCTGCAAATGGCTAGTTTCACATCAGAGAACTATCACATTGCCATGTTGTTCATACTTACTGGTATTGCGTTAAAAAATGGAATAATGTTGGCAATGTCATACATAACTTCACATCAACATAACATTTCATATTATTTCATGTCGATAAAGAGTTAACACATTCTTAAATTATTTTGTGAACTGTTGTCATAAACAGTCATAATCTTCTCCATCGTGTTATGGATCATTACAAGCCACTGCTCTAGGTCATATATCATCCTATTGCCTTTTATAATACTCATAACAGTCTGTAGCAGTCGAGTAAACAACTGTCAAAAGAACCATAGAAATTGCCACCATAGAGGTAAGTAATTTTTATTAGAATGTCTTAAATGTACACTGTTATTCGAAGTCAGTTCTTTAATTTCTGTTGTCAGAAGAGGATGCATATTTCATGCAACTTAAACCTTTCTGAGCAAGAATACCTGTTTTGGGGGATCCTATGAAAATTTCCTGTGTTTTAAAAATGAGGTGTTTGTAGCTAGAAAGCCATGCTCGAGGGTAGATGAATAGGTACATGCCTGATTTCCAAAAGTTCACCTGTGTTCCTGGAGCTTCCACTGGATGTTTCACACCTTTTAGGATTAAGCTGTCTTAGAAGTGGCCCCTGTGTAAAATGTACTTAGAAAGGCCAGGTGTATCACCTTTAAGCGTTTTGTAGTAACCAGTGTCTAGCCTGACGATATCTCTGCACACAAAGTGCATTATCACACACCAAAAAACTTGGGAACTTGATGGATAGCAAAAGTGAAATGCTATCAGGTTACATAAACTGTTGATTGATGAATCATAGTTAATGTCATTTTTTAAGAGGAAAAGACTCCAGAGAGACTTTGAAGCCTTTGAACTGCCAGTCAACCTACAGTACATTTGTTCCTTTAACTTTTCTTAAAGTATGTTTACGAGACAGTACACCTCATTAGTGGAAAGCTGACGACCTGAGCACACAAGAAATCCCTTTGTAATTTAAAAAAAAGAGGTACTGCCCAAAAGTATATCATTAGGTTTTCAGTATTTTTTTTTTACATAGATAATTTATTCTGAAACGCTGTTTTGACAATTGGAATATTTCTGTTTTCTAACATTTAAAAATGGAAGTTTGTGTAAGAGAATGTCTTTGAGCCTTGTGGCAAATTTTACAAAGAACAGAGATTTTTATGTCTTCATAAAGTTTGCTACAAGGCTGGAAGACATAAACCTGCTTTGCTAAAACAAAAGCAAAACCCCCAAATCCATACAAGTGGAAATCGATGTGCTAAACTGCTTTATTGAGAAAGAAACTGTTATGACAGTGTCACTAGTTTAAATAAATAGTTGAAAACTGAGAATAGACAACAATTAATGTTTTGTCCATAGACAATATTATTTCCAATGTATGGATCTGAATGCTTGCTGTACACGACTATTTATTGTTCTTGTGTTACAGGCGAAAAGATTGAGATGATGATGGTTTAAGGGGGAGGTACAGAGTCAATGGCAGAGTTGAGAATCGAAGACAGATCAGAATCTTTATCTAGTCTGAAGCTGACATGCATTCTGTTGAGGTGAGAGAAAAGGAAATCTTACTAGATAGTCAAACTAAATCTGTGTGATGACATTCTTATCTGGGCTGCCATGCTATATCCTATGGGATGTGCAACCCATGATTGCTGTAGTGCTCAGTTCTGTGGAGACATAGCTCATATTTCCAGCTTTTCCTGAATTAGTTGCGTTTGCAGTTGTTTACAACTGCAGTGCCGTGAAAGAGCTACTTAGTCCTTGTTTCCAAAATCATGTATTTACAGTGAGCCCAGAAGTGACTTCTGTGTTTTTAGTAGGTAACTCATCATTACATATACATTTAGACTAGGATCGGTAATTGTACATCACCTCTGCATTTTGTACTGAGAACTTCTACTGATTTCCATAAGACCACCTGAATTTCCTGCGAGCTTGCATAAGCAATTGTAAGGGGATCTTATGCTGGGAGCTGCTGGCTGACAGGCTTTTTTGTTCCTTGGCCAAGATAAGTAGATCTAGAATGACATAAGGAGAGATAACCATTACAGGTGTCACCTGACCTGATTTTTATCTGTCTAAAAGTTAGTTATCTAGACTAAGGTAGCTTTCTAGACTTTCAAATCAAAGGGAAGAAAGAAGGACCTCCAGAGACTGTTTCCTCCCACTTATTTTAGACAGCTGTCTTAAGATGGGATAAATTAAATCCCTGGAAATATCTGATTCTAATGCCTATTGTGAGACTCTAGATGAGGATCTTCAACAAAACTACTTGCTAAGAATAGGGTATACCTGATTCTATACAAATACTTGACTCTCTCAAGTTATTTTCCTTATATTGAAGCACCAGAATGACTAGAGTGGCCCCTCAAAGAAAATCTATCCAGACAGAAAAAAATATTTGGAGTTTTAGGTTTTCAAGCGGTGTGCTGATAATGCAAGAAGTGGACTTGGTGCAAATATGGCCTTTAGGAGAAATCCCATGAAGAAGATGGGAATTTAGTATGCTAAGTTGTCGGAGCTGTATTATCCGTGAATTAATCACAACAGAAAAAAATATTGAATTCCAAATGCATTGGATTTTACATAAATTTACTGAAAATTAAACTGCATTTGTGAACATATGTTGATTTCATATCTCCACTCCTGGTTTTTTTTGGGTTTTTTTGAGAGGTATTTAATTTGTACATGTTGCTGATCACCAGCAAATGGCTGGGAGTGACTCCTTCTCTTCATTCACCCCAATGCCACTGCTGAAGGCTGTGTGCTGAAACAAAAGCAGATTATAAAGGTCAAGATTTGTACAGCAGGTGTTTCCTTCCCAGTGTCACCTAAGCACATCCAAACACTGAAAATTCACAGAAGTCACTGAAGTGCCCATGTAGGGGCCTTAGGGTGTATTCCTTCAGGCACTTTTTATGCACACAGATCACCCAAGTAGGCTACAATTAGCTACTTGAGGATTGAGAACATGCACTTACCCTAAAAGTTTTCCCCCAGCATCCTTCAGCTTCCAAAAAGCCTGAAGAAATGAAAAAGCTCTCCAGCACTTTCAGGCTGCAAAAAATTAAAATAAATATATTTTCAGTATAATGTATTTTTATTGGAAAACACTGTTTTCATTGGAAGGATTCTTTCATTATCAGCGTAAAAGGCCTTTTTCCTTCCTCCAGGACTGTGGAGCCAAATGTATGGATACTAGCCTTCATTTGTTTGCAGGCAAAAGTCTCTAACACACTTTCTCCATGAAGCAAAGACTGATGTAATTCCAATAGTACTTCCTTTCTCATAGTGCTACAGAAAAATAGAACACAAGCGAGAAGGTCTGAATGTAAACGGTCCTTGGGAAAACTCTTATGTCTATATGTGTGTTTATCTAGTTCTCTAAATTTGAGCTAGAAAATAATGTAACAGTTGGCACAAACTATACATCATGTAAACTGGTACCTGGGTTATTTTTTTCTGATGCGGAGATAAGTATTTAAAGCAAATTGTTAAGTGCCATCTATAAGGAAGTGTTTATTTTAAATGAATTTTTGCTTTCTATTTTTTGTAATTCTTTTGCTGGGTCTGAATCTTCAGTCTTGCTCACGTTGAACAAAATAATCTGACTGAGACTGTAGAATTACACAGTTGTGCATATGATGTTACTATGATTTTTTATCTCATCAAAGTTTATTTAATGGTTATTTATTTAATAATTAATTACACTCCCAGACAATGGCTTTTGTTTCACTGGTTTGCTCATTTCCTGTAGACACTGAGAATACTTGCATGCATCTCAGAAGCTCACTTTTAAATAATTATGATGGATAGGGAGGCTTGAAAATAAGGATCTCTGTAGACAAAATCATGGTGTCTCCTCCCCCAGATAGGCACAGATTAAAATATAAAATATATGTAGAATGTATTCTACAAATAGTTATGAGGTGAAATATTAGAAAAATGGATGGGGCAAGACAGAAAGAGGAAAGGACTGGCAAATCCTTGTAGTAGCTAAACGCAGGGTAAAAAACCAACTAGACAGATCTACAGTTCTAGTTTCTAATCAATTAAGATAAATATATATCTGATTCCCTGTGCATTCTCCTAGCCAAATCTCTTGATTCAGTGCTTGCAGTCACATTTCCATAGCTAACTATTACAACTGGAATACTGAAGTTATTTTTAATGCGAAAGCAAGGGTAATACTTTTAATGACACCGAGACACCTCTCCTACATAGAACAAGGCTTAGTAATACACAGAGGGCTGTTAAGCATGGTATGGGTACAGCAAAGAAGTCACTTTACACCTGAATGAGTACTATATTGTTGACATATGCTGTTGAACAGGTGCCTTTTTGGTGGGTTCTATCCTCTTCCCTCATCACTGTTAGCTGTTTTTTTAAAGAAAGCAGGGACGGCCATGTGGAGTTAAGGCAGCTTTATACTCAGCCATTTTCTGCCTCTGTTCGCTATTGCTTTTTCATTGTACAGTCTTTGGTGAACACAAAGCAGTACGTGGCAGAACTTGGACCACAGTTTTTATGTTTTCTTCTTACTTCGCCAGAGGATTGTTTAATTTTCCAAATTGACAATGGGTAAGTGAAGAAAATATAAAATGCAAGAAATCCTTCAATATATCTTAGTGGGAAATAAGACTTTACCTCAGATTTTAGTTAAAGGAAATCAAAGGTGGAAAGAGAACTTCTTTTTCTAGTTGAAGTGTATATGCAAAATCCCAGCACAGGCAGCCATCAGGTGTGATTTGGAAACCATCCTGAGGTGCGAACAAAAAGCAGCACTATACCTCATATGAAATGCATATTTTCTGAGGTAGAATGAAACTTTTCACATATTAGAATCACATTAATAGATGTTTACTTGAGAAATTTTCTAGTGTGCAAAACCTGAAAAGGTATGTTCTTAGAAATTTACAATTGGGAACTTTTATTATAAGAAATCCCAGGGGAAAATGCCTCACCTCATGCTCTGGTGCAGCACAGAGCAGGCCAGGATCCTCAGCTGCCTGCAGGGCTACCTGTCTGTAAGGCGTCAGCAGAGGGGCCACAGAATGTTCTTCAGCAGTAGAGTTGTAAGTTTGTGAGACAAAAACATACAGTGTGACAAAAATGCCAACACTCTGGTGTGTTATTTCCCCCTCCCAGACAGGTTACGCGGTAGTCCAGGGAAGTTTTTCAGGAAGTTTTTCAGGAAGGCTGGGTGCTTCTTCAGGAAGCTGAGAAACACTGCCCTGGAAGCTGCGCTCAGAGCTAGGCTTTCATTAACCCCAATCCCACCCTCACCACACTTTTTAGACCTTGCATTTAGGCTTTTCATGTGCATTAACAGTTATTTCTGTAAGGGAGACAAACATGAGTGTCAACAATAGACTTAAGGTCACAGATGAAACCTACTTCAGCACCAGTACTTAAAGGTGGATCTACTGATTCTTAGATGCGATGTCTACTTGATCTGATAAAAGTCACGTAACGTTTTCTTGTCACATAGCTAGAACTATTCACACTTGGTCAATCTACTCTCTGATTTTGTAACGTCTGGTAATCAGTAACTAGCAACACCCACCCTGTAGGACAACTACAACGGCTATGTGGCTATGGGTGGCTTTTTTTTTATCTTTCACTTTGGCGTGGTGAATTGTCTTCATTCAACAAAGGTTCCAAAGGAAAGGGTGCTTCTAGTGAAAGTTGCAGTGCCTAATTACTAGGTTCTTTGCCCCCTTCTAGAATTAACAATACCCCACTTATATAGTAGCTAGTAACTTGGAGACTTCAAAAACAGATCCAGAAAGGCTGTTTACACTGAGAAGAAACACTGAAGACCAGCAGCTGGGGATGCTGAGAAGAGTGATTTTACTCCTCTATGCTTCAGGGACTGAGGTTGTTTTCTCCACTTTTGGTTCAGACCCAGTTCTGCCCTGCAGCTGAGCCTCCAAGTGCTTCATACCAACTGGGAAGGGCTACACTTTCTTCCAGATCATTCCAAGACGGCAAGAAAAGGCCAATGATTATGCCTGCACTGCTCTTCATACAATTAACTCAAGGCTTAAACACCCCCTTAAAACAAACACAAACTCATTCTCCTCTTCCAATCTGACCTTGTATCCTTTGCTAGGACACCGCCTGGCCTGTAGATCTCTGCAGTGATGTGCACTCCTGACGTTCCTTTCTTGCTTGTGAGCGCTCTCTGCATGTCTTCAGTGGGCAGGAGTGTCAATAATTCATGCTCAGGGATCTGACACAGCTGTAGCTCTTGGCCTTTTTTGGCAGGGAAGAGAAAGAGATGGGCTTAATTTTTTTCTAATGAAGAACTCAGCCTGCCATGTCTTTCACAATCTGAGTGCGTGCTCTAAAATGCACAGCTGAAATAATCTGGCAAAACCACAAATTCTGCAGTAACTATACCTGGGTTAATTTTCAACAGTTTAGAATAGAAGTCAAAGTTTAAGCACACAATATCAGTTTCTTCTGAAAACCTTTTCAAAACGGTAAGTATCTAATTGTTTTGCCGTGAGAATATTTTCCTTTGTCTCAGTCTAACAGTGTATGCATTTGAGTAACAGTTTGAGCTGTGCCTAGTAAAACAAGATTTCAGAATGCTTTTTGCAACTGGAAAAATAAATTAGTTAAAAATTCTGATGCTGTAATTGCCCGCTGCTTGGTTATGTCATGTGATTTTTAATCCTTTTTGTAAACAGAACACGGACTTATCAGTTTATCTATATGACTAAGATAAGCAAAATGGAAGATGCATTTTTCATTGAAAATAGGATGTCCCCTTGGGATTTGGGCAAGGCAATTTGCAGAATATTGCTTCATAGACATTGAAATCCAGATGTTCGTGTGCTGCTGTTCTCTTTTGTATTGGTTAGCTAAGGTGAAATACAGTTTAAAACTATAAAATGTATTTACAAGTTCATGTGGGACAGATGGGTCCAAACTCCTGTCTCTCAGTGCTAGCCTGCTGCTGTCAGCTACTCTGAATAAGCCTGCTTTGATCCACACGGGATGTACCTGCTTTGTTTTTAAGCCAACCTTGTTCAGCCCCAGTTACATCAGATGCTGTACTTTATAGATCTGCTTTGTAGCTATAGCCTGTTCTAAAACAGTCCACACAACACACTTCAGTCCACATGACACACTTTAGTTCTTTGTGCGCTATGTAAAGTGGGTATCTTCTAGAGATGAGTTGTCTGGTTACTTGTCTGTCTGTCTGATTGCTTGTGGAAATTTAGTCCAGTAGCGGAGATGGCTGGAAGAGGCAGTTACCGCTAGCCTTTTAGTCTGCCATAAATAAGTTTCCAAGTCAGTGAAGAAGTTGAAGAAGCAAGATCCTGTAAGGAGGGATTTTATTGACCTCTTCCCTGAAATTTCAGTGAACAATACAGGGTTATGAGTTGGATTCAAGTGTAGGTGTTTACATGGTAGCTGGTAGGTCAATCAGAACCCAAGGGCAAACTTTTGCACAAATAGTCTCACCTGTCCAGTGCAAATTCCTCAAGTGGTTTGTTGCAGAACTTCGTCACAATGTGACTATCCTAGTAGCATAAGCTGCCTCTTCTCTTGCTGTTGACTAAATAGATACTGACTGATGTTCACTGATGGAGATAATCTCCTTACAGCTGTGCTGATCCTAGTTGGCCAGCTGTGTTCAGGGCTGCCCTGGGCAGCTTAGGATAGGGCTTGAGACCATAGTTCCATGAATATTTGAGGTGACAGAACACGTTGCTGGTGCTCAGATGGACAGGTTTCACGCTCCATCTTTTCCTACTCTGCTTCACCCCCACTTTCCCCTCTCTTCTCATGTCCTTGGTTCCACTTTCCTGCTCTTTTGCTTATGTGATTCTGACACTTGTTGAACCATTCTGCAGGCCAGATCAGCTCACTGCCTGGAAAGCAATCTTTTTCCTGCATCAAATTTTTGCCTGTTTAATGAGTTAAAAAAGTTTGCAGAAGAGTCTGGAGAGCCCAAGAGTGGAAGCAGGGTGAGCAAAAGGAATGTACAACGGAGAGCAGGGAGATGGGAGAAGGGAGTGGGAAAACTACTGATTCATCTTTAGGCAGAGAAGTGGTAGTTTGAGTTTTAACCTAGATTTAAAGTGTGGTGTAAATGCACCTGAGCTGAGTGAGTTACGGACCTATATCTCTGATAATCTAGGCTGTTAGTCTGTGTTGGCTTCTGCTCCATTGGATCAACTGTGACCACAAAAATATTTTAAATCTGGGGAAAGCAACCTCAGGAACATAGCTAGAAACAGTATTTCTGTCTATTTAGTTATTAAATCAATAATCTTAATAATCTTCCCAGAAAAAAATGGATTGAAATGCATTTTTTTGTACCATAATTTTTGGTCTGAGAGAAGGTAATAAAAAAGATAAGCAAACGTTGCCATTTTGTCATCTGAAATTATATGAGGGGCAGTGTGACGTTTCTGATGCCCCTGAGAGAAACTTGGGCAGAGGTTGCTGGCTTGTTTCTGTTAGCACCAGAAGAGAAAACCTGTAATTAGCCAGATGATGCTCCCTGCGTATGGTAGTGAAATGCAGGGACTAGTACAGCAAGGGACCGAATCCCATTGCCAGCTCCTAGAAGCAGAAGGGGACAGACAAAGTCCTCTGCAGTCTTTGTTCTGTTGCTCACCTTTTGGCATCGCTGGTGAACTACAGTCTGCATAAAGTAGTATTAAGATAAGGCATAAACAATTCCCTGGGATAGAAACTTTTATGCCAAATTGCACAGAAAGTGCAAAGCTGTATAAACACAGTTTAGTACTGTGATTGAACACAGTTTGTGTAAGCATCTTTAAGCAAAGCAGAAACACAGATTATTTATATGTCATAGTTAATGTCTGAGTTGCTGATCACCTACACTTAATTGTAAAGTAAGTATTTCCAGGAATGCTGTAATAATGCATTATACTTTAGAGACTAAAAAGAGGAGGTAGATATAGAAGGAGTTAATATCCATCAATTTGCTAGGAATCAAGTTAGTTAAGAAACAGATTTGAGAGGATTAACATTGTTGTAGAAATTAGTGTTTGAAGAGGTTGACTGAGAGGGTGTTGGGTTGAAGAATGTGAAAGGCAATTCAGTCCCATTGGTGGGCTTGTCAAGGACAGCTTGCTCCCCAGCCATGATTCTGTGAAGTGGAAAACATAGAGAAGAGCAGGTGCTGCAAGATTGCACTTTGAAAGCATATTCAAGCTGAAAAAGAGAAAATTAACCTATATCCATCCCGACTACAAGGTAGGGCTCTGACTTGCCCTGGTTTTCCCCAGCTTACTCCATCAGGCAGCAGGGCGCTACACTGGATAACTTGATTTAATGAAGCCTTTGTGGCAGTCATTACAGATAAATCTTTAAACTGGTGTTCTCTCTGTTTAACTCATTGTGCTGACCCTCAGATGTGAAGGCTTTTACAGGTGAGTATATTCCTGGAATATATTGCTCCTTCTTTGAACACATTTTTTGGAAATATGTAAGATGTGTAAGAAAACAGGTAGCTTAACACTACCAGAAGGTCTAACCATTAAGTTGAGATGGAGACGACTAAAACTAGGCAGACAAATAAAGAGGGATGTTTTTGCAAATCTTGGGAGGGGAACCAGAACACAGTCTGGTTTGTTTCCATTTAGAACTTAATTTGGCCTGGTGGGTTTTGTTTTATTTTTTCTCCTCCTAATTTTAATTCCAAGACCCTAGTCTGCAATATGGTTTCTATTAAAATTAACACATTTATTTTGATGCCACTGGAACAGGGGAGAGCTCAACAGATCATGCAGAGCAGAACTAAATGTTCTTTTTATGGCTAGCAAGGACAGGGCATAGTAAATAAAGACCATGGAGGCAGGTGCATACATCAACTCAAACATATAGGTCTCCATAATGCGGTCTCCTACAATGGTCAGTACCAAATGCTTGTGAAGGGGCTGAAAAGCTGTATTACAGACAAACTAGCTTGCCCTCAGAACATCTCTTTTTTCTGTTCTTTGTTTACTGGTTGTATCTGCTGACAGAATTTAGTATCTGACGAGAAATAGAGTGCTGTTACTTTGATGTTCACATGTCAAGTTTTCTTGATTAGAATAAAGTGTATAGGCTTGTAGGTTTTGTTGGAATCCAGTTTTGTTGGAATCCAGCTTGAAATTATTTAAGATGCTCAAATGTCAAACACCTTAGAAGGAATCTGATTTTTATCAAACATGGGACAAGAACGTTTCTTTTTTTTTTTTTCATCATTTTAGTTCTGTAACGGGATCATTGGACAGACTTAGAAATAGAAGTTGGGATCAATTAAAAAAGGCAACATGAAAGAAGCTGAGAAGCCTCGTACAGGGAACAAATTCTGCTGCATTTCTAAGCTTAAGGTACAGAAATATTTTAGCAATTTTGTATGAACACACAACTGTAATTGCTTGCACTTAGAGTGGTTTGGTAGAAGTTGCAGTGCAGACTAAATGAATGAATAAGCTCTGTTTCTTTCCTTATCCTTAATGCCTTAACCGAGGTCAAGCAAGTATGTAAGCAATCACGTGTTGCTTTTTATGTCCCTGAACTTTACACTCTGTGATGTGTTGGAAGTATGGTTAATTGCTCCTTGGAAGCTCCACCTTTGAATGTGTGTAATCCCCTTAGTGTGACGTGTTTACCATTCCTTCTTAAACCTGTGAAATAAGCCTTACCGATTGTGACATGGCAGTAAAAATTGGCTGTAGGTGTACCCTAGACTATTCAAGTTGTAAAGAAGCGGTATAAAATACTGTAAAATTTAGCTTGGTTTTAACAGTAGTTCAAAGCTCAGATACATTATTTATGCTTTTTAGCATTTATGGCAAATATATTTAAAAATACTGTTGATTTCATTTCATAAATACTGTTTATTGAGCCCTAAAGTCAGAAGGATTTGAATACTACTGCTTATATTCGTATTTATTTTTTTACTGTCAGTTGCTACTAGATTTTTGTAAGAAGGATACATCATTTACTCCTGTTTGAAATGACTTGTTCTGGGCTCATGACCTCTACCGAGATGGGAGAGCAGATACTTGATCAAGTAATTCGATTAAAGGAAACAATCTTAGTTCTGCAAGTAATTTGTCATTCAGATTAGCAAAGGGTGCAAAGGTCTTTGCATCCTGGTCTGGCTGCAGATGTTACTCAGTCCTGCAGATGGCAATGCTGCAGCAGATGCGTGGTGGGAGAGGCTGTGCTTTCCCTGTCTTGCCTGGGGAAATGGAGTTCAAGGTATCTGAAGATCTTCTTGGTCAATGGGAGCAGGTGAAGAACAAAATACATTTATTTTTTTTTTAGAGAAGCCATATTTCTGTGCACAAAGATAGGTGATAGGATTTACACACATATCAGTGGAACAGAACTGTTCACTTGTTTCACTTGGGAGCACATCTTTGATGGGGAAAATAACCATGGAATATTCCTAAATGTATAATTTGAATTCTTTATGCGTTGTCCTCTTTCCTTCCTAGGTGTTTCTGCTGTCACTATCACTTGCATATGTTGGTAAAACGATGTCTGGTGCTTACATGAACAGCATGTACACACAGATAGAGAAACAGTTTAATATTCCGGCTTCTTTAGTGGGGATCATTAATGGAAGCTTTGAAATCGGTAATCAATCATTTTACTATTTCTTATTCTTTGAAAATATAATACATGGGCTGAGCATGTACCAGTGACCCTCGTGTCCATAGCAATCTGTGGATTACTGCATGTGACCAACTCTCTCCTACTGTGTCAGCTGGTACTTACACATTTAGTGCCTTGGAAACTAACAGGACAACTTAAATGAGGGAGTTTAGGCTTAAAAGCTGGTTCAGCTAATTTCTGCACTATTGTAAGATATGACAGAGCAACTAACAAAATAGAAATACTTTTATGAGCTTTATGTTGAATTTTTCTGAACAAACCAGAAAGATTTTATAAACTTTGTTTGAATTTAAGGTCATATGTAGCATTTTACAGTTCTTTCAATCAGTCCCAAAGTTGGTTGGAGTGGGTTGTCTCCTTACTCAGAATAAACAGTATTTCAAGATTTCATACCTGTACAAGTGTAAAGAAAGTTTCCAGTTCTACTTTTAGTGAAACTTGCCTTGCCTATCAGTGAGTTTTATTGCCCAGTGACAAGCTTCTGTCTTATCATTGCCAAAAATGTCAAACAAAAGGCCTGATAGCTCAAACCCATCTAAATAAAGATCTTTAGAGGATGTGTTTTATACCATTTATAAATGGTACAATGTGGATCGTTATTATCCCTGGCTAAGCTGAGGAAATGATCTGAAAAGGGTCATATACACTGATGGGGAGGGGAGACAAGGCTTTTTCACCCCTGTCTCCTATATCTGCATGTGCAAGAAGAAAAAACTGCTGGCAACACCATGCTGCTTCCTGCAAAGCAGTCTGATGGGGCAGCTCAAAGTTATGCTACAGGAGGAATACCCAGAATATATTCTTGCTTTGATAAGGAGGAGACTTTAAGCAATATGAAATGGCCAAGACTGGTGGAGTGGTTATGTAAAAGGCTTATTATTTGAAATAAATTATCCTCTCATATGGACTCTATAACTCTATAACAAGTTGTGGCATTCTTATCTCCAAGGATGTAAAATAACTATGAATAATCAAAATAATACTTGAAATGATGAAGAGTCAGCATATGTGGCAGACATAATTTATGAGGACCATGTAAGTCCTAATGATGTAAGTATACATCTTTAAGTGTCATTCAAACCACAGGTTCAATACAGTCTTTCTAGCAATCATACACAAAAACCCAGATGTTATGTTCTTTCAGAGCATGCTGCTCATCACTAAGAGGCATGGTTTTGTTCTTTTGATGCAAAAGATCAAAAAATTAGTAGGTGTACAATTTCTAAACTGATGTTATTATAGGGCCTGATTCATGACATGAAGCCTGGCTCTTTTCTTATTTGCATAGTAATAAATGAAGATTAGAGAAAATCAGCTGATTCTGAACTGGAAGTTGAGGACAATGGAGATTTTTAGCTCATTTATGTTTTTAAATGGTCCTAGGTACTAAACTCTGTATTTTTTCTCTCCTTTGAAACTATTACTGAAATTAATAATATGTTATTATTCCTTTTCTCTCTGTATGTCATCTTTAGTTAATTATTTTCAGTATAAAACCACTTGGATATATATTTCTCTGCTTTCCTACATGTTGCAAACTAGAGTATCCTAGGAGAATAACTTCCTAAACCAGCTATTATTCTGCAGCCTCTAGGCCTGGTCTCTGTGTAAAGTAGTTTCTTTTTCTTCTCTAGATAGGTGCAGTCAAAAATCTCTCTCACTGCAATCTCTTTTCCATTCTGCCTTCTATTCTCATGCTCTTTCCATGTTGTGTAACTCTTCTGGAAAAAGCTGACAGCAAGGAATTACCATATCGTTTAGGCAGTTCCCTGTCTAGTTACAGTTTGTACAAGACAAGAGAAGCAACAGATGTTGAGCTAGCAAGGTATACTAAAATTTGTGTTGTACTTGAAAAGGTATAAGGATGCCTTGGTTTGTAAATATGAACCAGGTTCTTTTTGCAGGCAACTTGCTGCTGATAGCATTTGTGAGCTACTTCGGAGCAAAGCTTCACAGACCCAGAATAATTGCGTTGGGCTGCACAGTTCTGTCATTTGGGTGTCTTTTGATATCACTTCCTCATTTCCTCTTTGGAAGGTGAGTATTTTGTTTAGCTCAAGCAGCTTCTGTGTTCCTTACTTGCCTTAATCCACAGCTTCCCCCACTGAAATAATATTGTTTATTGAGAGAGACGTTGCTGAGCGTGGGTAGGGTATGGTAATTGTAGAGCAGCTTGTTTCATTTTGCTCCTGAGATGGCTTCAAAAGTCAGTCATTGCTTCCTGAGGAGAGTCACCCCTCTGCTGGGCACCTTCCCTTGACCTTGCCTTCATCCTTGTGCTACCTCTGGTGTGAACTCTCTGAAGAAACAGTGGCCTGTGATACTGTCACATTACGCTGCTAGCTCTTATCTACCTGGATGGGCAAAACAAGGTTATTTTTAAAGATGTCTTTGGTCTGGAGCCTGCATGACAGATCATACCTGCCTGCTGTGTTGCAAGGCCTTTACAGGTCATAATGGTTCTTTAATAACTTTTTCAGTATCTTTTCTTGGTTTAAAAAAATAATAATCTTTTGAGAAAGGAAGATCCTCTAAACTTATGCCCAATGTGGTATGGCTCTGACAGCCTTGGTGGCACCCTCTGCTTAGGGTGTAAATTATATTAGAATATAAGAAGAGTAGGAGAGAAGATGATACGAGGAATTTCATTAGAATTTTTCATCAGCTCCTCCTGAAGCATGTTACAAGTTTATGTTAGAGGCTGGATAACAGACTGGATAAAACACTGGACTGATCCCCTGCTAGAGTTCCTTTGTCCCTAGCCTGATTTGTTACTAAGGTTCAGTTAACTTTTGGTGCAGGTTTCCTTCTTCCTATAGCTACACACTCTTCTTATAGGTAGCTTCATTACTGAAGTACAGATTTATGAGGCGGTTCTGATGTATTTCTTCTTAACATACACATGCTTTCCTTTGATTCAAACAGGTATCGTATTGAGAGCAGTATTTCACAATGGGAGAATTTTTCAGTTGTGCCTCTGTGCCTTGTTAATCAAAGCTTGATCTCTTTACCTACAGAGGAACCATCAACAGGTACGACTCTTCCTATGTCTATTAATACTTCTTCCTCAGTTTTTATAGTGTTTAAGTAAATAGGTTTTTATTTTTATTTTAGGATCCTGCTTTTTATCAGTACCTTTTGCAGGCATAAAAACTAGAAATCAGGAAAAAAAACCCTAGAAGTCAGGAAATTTCCTAGCCTTCTTGCTTCTTTAGTCTGTGACTCCAGAGCTGTAACTTTTTTTTCATGTAGTTTTCACAGATCCCAACACCTTGGTTAACAACACTGCCAGTCCACTCTGGGGAAATAAAACACCAGGTGGTTCTCACAAATGTTCCTCTTTTTGACTTGAAATACTGTGATACTGCGAGGAGGTAGGAAACATAGTTGGACAACGAGTAAATGGGATCAGGATGCTTTTTCATTGTACCACATAAGAAACAGAGGTAAAGCAAAAACATAGATCCCATTTTCATTTAGAGAAAAGAGAAAATAGTTTAAACTAGGCTAAAACTTACCTGGCAGACTGAAAGATCTATATGTGCACTGGCAGCAGGCTTATAAAGTAACTATTATGGAGTCAAAAGGCTCAGAAGCAACTGTTAAATGATCACATACAAAATCCTCATGCTGTGGATGGGATTAATGTCCTGAGTCTTTAGCTACCTTAAAGGGAAGAATTTAGTCTGAATTATCTCTTTAGGTTCCCTTGATAGTTGTCAAAAGAGACTACTGAGCTCTTGCAGAGTGTGTCACTTGCTGTAAGGACATTCAGGGTCTTTACTTTAGGGTGGGTCAGATTACCTCCTGGATGTGCCTACTGACTGTTGGAACCTTAGATGATTGGTAGATGGCAAAAGTTAGGTGAGATGAACCCCACAGTTAGTTGTATTTTGTGATGGCTGTTCCATCGTTGTGTGCTAGATAAAGGTGAATCATACTGCTGTAATACTGTATGAACATGTGATGTTGTGCTGTAGTTTTCTGTCTCCATTTAGTAATGGATGTGTCTTCCGAGCTTTCCAAGACTGCATGTCACTTAAGGCATTAATTTTTCCATCCTCACAAAGAAAAGTTGAGAAAAGTTTATATTTGATAGCACTTGGTCTTAATCTTTCATTTGAAGATTTCAGATAGTGTTTTTCTTTATTTTATAAATGCACAAACTAAGGTATAGATAGGTAGAGCATTTTCTTGTAAATTGTACAGCCATTCAATATACACATTAGAACCCATAGGTCCTCAAGCCTATGGCAATACTTGGGTAAGGTGATAATTTCCCTATTAGTTTATGGACAAGCAAAACTGTGATGTTCATACATATGAGTCCAACTCCTGTATGATGCAAAAACTGGTTTAAATTTGACCACATCTGCATGTGGATTGCTTTGCCCATGTTTGCTGACAGCAGTCTGACATTGATATAGGAAACCCAGGCTTGATCTCTGGACAGTAATACTTTCATTCAGAAAGTCATCAGGTCCTGCTAACAAAGCCAGTTTTCACTTGTTAACAAATTGGCACTGAGAAGTCTCAACATGACAAAGTGGACCCCGGAGAACAGTGGAATCTGAAGCAGACTGTATGAGACGAAGAAATTCAAGTTCAGGGAGGGAAAGAAAGTACTAAAGGTCATATAGTTCCTGATACACCTGTCCTGATGTGGGACCAACATGATTGTGCTGCAGCACAGTATTCTGCTGAGTTACGTAGGAGGACAGATGTGAATAAATGAGAGCGGGATCCCCAGGTAGATTCTGCAGACTGGCCATATATATCGTTCTGGATCTTGATTTTGATCAAGATTTGTATAAAGCTCAGTGAGTCAGATACTTCCTCCGAGCCCTGCCCAGACAGGCAAATTGCAGGCTATGTGCCAGTGGGTGCCTTCTCAGGGAAGCACTGACCTTCTGAGTTGAAGAGGTGTGATGGAGGTACAAAACCTTTCTGTAACATTTGGTGACATGCACCAAATATGGTAGAATTTGTATGTTACTTTCCAAATCAGAATTTGCATGTTACTTTCCAAATCAGAATTTGCATTGTACTCAAGCTGTTCCAAATCTGAAATTGAATACCTGAACAGGTAGCATCAGGACAGATGAAATCTCTGGATAGGGAGGTCATTGACATGCAAGGCAAAAATCTGTAGTGCTAGAACAGAGCTCTGAGGTAAGGGTCTAAGCTGGGGTTTCCAGGTGGTGAGGACTGTTGTGTAGAGTGCCAGTTGAAGTTACTGGCATACAGCCAGTGATTTAGACACAGATGAATTTACTCTCCATGTGCTTTTCTGGGGGCTTATGAACAATAGTAAATCAAAAGTTAGCAGTCTGAATCAAGGCAAAGAAGCTGAAAAGCTCAGAAATCTCATTCCATGCAAAGGTAGAACACCACCACATCTTCCGCACTGGCATGGCTTTCTTTTAAGCAAATGGTGGCACCTGTGAAATCAGGGAGTTGTCTGGTTTGTTTCAGACAATGCTCTTATAATCAAATGACAATGTATGGGCTTTATGCAACAACTACCCAAAACATTGCAAAAGACTCCTGAATTTCACAAAGATGGTCATGCTGTTCTTGCTAGCCTGCCCAGGTCTCTCTGTAGGATGGCTCTCCCTCCTAATGTGTCCAGCTCACTGTCCAGTTTGGTGTCACCAGCAAACTTGGTGAGAGTGCTTTCCATTGCATTATCCAGATAATTTATGAAGATGTTTAATAGTGTGGGGACCAGTATCGGTCCCTGGGGTACCTCACTTGTGACAGGCTGCCAGCCTGACTGAAAGTCACTGATCACCACCCTCTGAGTGTGGCCTGTGAGCCAGTTCCCCAGCCACCTCTCAGACTGTCCATCCAGTCTTGCCAATTTGTCTAGGAGGAGGCTATGGGAAACAGTGGCAAATGCTTTGCTGAAGTCCATGTGAAAAACACCCACTGCCCTCCCTATGTCAACAGAAAGTATTACTTTGTTGTAGAAGGTGATCGGGTTAGTCAGGCATGGTTTTTCATCACTTCATCACTGTTTTTCAGGGACCGTCTTCTCTTCACTGACATGAAAATGGCAGTTTTGGTGGGGAGATGAGTAAAGGGAAGGGCCTAGCTTGTGCAGTGGTTGGACTGCCAGGTGGTTAGATAAGGTATGGCATGGAGAGGGGAGGGATTTAAACTTAGTCCAGCAAGTGCAACAGCTTCTGGTTCTGGAGCCTTTCAAGTATCACAGCTACTTATTTCCCTGTTTTACAGGACAGACATATCCACTAAAGTTTAAGCTTTTGGTCAATTCTTTGTCTCCAGAATTTAATTAATAGTTAGAATTAAAAAAATTAATTATGGATTCTTATTTTATTCACAGAATGTGAAAAAGAGCCTGGGTCCTTGCTGTGGATATTTGTGATGGTTGGAAACATAGTACGAGGAATGGGTGAAACCCCCATCATGCCTTTAGGCATTTCATATTTGGAGGATTTTGCCAAAGCAGAGAATTCACCTTTCTACTTGGGTAAATCTACCCTGGTGTGATAACTCCTCTCCCCTGGAGACAAGTACACACAAACAAAAGCAAAAGAGAGGACTATTATGACTCCCTTCAGTCCAGTAAAGGAAGAGAGAAGACAGAAATTATTGCCTTATCAAAATAATAATACCGTAGAACTTGTAATCTAACTAGAGATTAACTTGTTGAAATGAAGCCATTTTTAGGAGCAAATGTCTGTTCAGTAGAGCTGTCCTAAGCATATATAACAATTCCAAGAACATTATTATGTCCAGGCTCTAATTTAGTATATTTTCTCCTTTTCGTACTCTAGGATGTCTACATACAGCAACTGTAATTGGCCCCTTCCTTGGTTTCTTGTTGGCATCATTCTGTGCAGAACTGTTTGTTGATCTGGAATCAGTAGATGCAGGTAATGAATAAATATATAAAACCTTACCTATAAATTGGTAGGTATGATGGTGTATTTATCAGCACTAAAAGATGTTTCTTTGCTAATATGAGATGTCTTAATTCTAGGAGTTTGCTGTTTTTTTCTTTTAGAATGGCAAATCTGTGTACAATATCCGATAATATTGAATGCATACATACACAAATGAATCTGCATCAAAATTATTTGATGAACAATTGTGTCACCTGGCTTAACAAAGGAAAGGACTAGAATGAATTTAATATAAACCACTTCAATTTGTCAGAAAATTAGCAACATTAGAATAGAAGACTGGAGACTATTCTCTTTCGTCAGTCTCATTTTAAGAATCTTTAAAATGCTTTTAATATATCACGTCAGAGATGACTAGGAAAACACAAAATGACAACAAAGAATGTGTTGTTTCTTGTGGGTTTTTTTTTCTTTATTTTTTTTTCTTTTTTCTAATAGAGGACATAACTATAACAGCTACTGATGCCCGGTGGGTTGGAGCATGGTGGCTGGGCATTTTGGTTTGTGCATCAGTGAATCTTCTTGCGGGAATACCTTTTTGGTTTTTGCCCAAGTCACTTGTGAAGGAAGGAGAAAGCAATGAATCTGAGGAGAAGAGTAAAAAAAGTGTAGTACCATTGCAAGAAAATGATAAAGATGAAGCCAAACAGACCATGTATGAAATTGCTAAAGGCAAGTTACGTTGTATTTTATTTCCTTCTTATTTTAGTCCTTAAGATGTGAACCATGTCTGTGTATTTTTGTAAGTAAAGATGGGTCCAAGGTATGAAATGCATACTCTGTTTTTCGTCTCTCTGAAGTATAGAGGATTTGCATAGTGACTTAGAATGGCTTCTTAGAAATTAGGAAGAAAGCTAGTTTCATAGATCCAGGATCTGAATTCACTTCTTCCTCACTCCTGCATTTTAGGTGTATGTAGATCTGGATCTTTTCTTCCACATAGGGGATTAATACACTGAAATCTGGTTAAGAATATTACAATCAGTGTGCTGTTGTTATTGCAGATATTAGTTGCTTGTAGTCCACATTCATTGTGAAGAAAACAGAAAACCAGCATAAGTGTTGTGCATTTCTGAAGTCCAACTTAAAGCCATGAATGGGAATTGACAGGCGCTTAAGTGTCTCATAAACATTTCATGGCTGTTGAACAAGGATCTATTTGACCTACATTTATTCATGTTACCATTGGCAACTTTCACATCTGTGGTCTTTCAGATCTATATATCTTTAGGAAGCTATTTTTTCCCCCCATTTTTTTTTGCTAGTTGGAAAAGTAAGTGAATAAAATATGTCAAAGGCTATGATCTTCAGAGTAGTCTCATGATTCTGTATACCCAGTTCAGGGCCCCCTGACAGGACCTTCATTTTCAGAAAATGCCAAGTGCCAGCTAGCTTTCCGTGGTGTTTCAAGATGAGTCCTGCAAATTCACTATACTGAGAGCGAGTACTCAGATCCCGGCTGATATTGCAACATTGATAAACATGGCATCTTTCTTTGCTGTCATGTAGCCTTAAATGAATCCATGAATAAAGTACTGGTCTGGTGAGGAAAGGTTTCTAGCTCAGGCTGTGGGTCCTAGTACTCCAGAGGCTCTTCAGAGCTTACGTTTTCTTCATCATCCCCTCCTTGTGTTGGTGTGAATGTCCACTGTCCCTGAATATCCTGAACTAACAGTCTTCTCATTTCACAGAATGGTTGAAGTTGGAATGGACCTCTGAAGGTCACCTGGTCCAACCCCTTGCTCAAGCAGGGACACTTACAGCCTATTGACCAGGACGTGTTCAGACAGCTTTTTAATTGCCAAGGATTTCAAGTTAAAAATTGAAGTATTTATAGTCAAAAGAAATCTCTTCCTCAGAAAGCTCTGATTATAAACGGACATATATATAAATATATATGATATAATTAAAATAATACAGCCTATTTATAGTGTTTCAGATATTTGACTCAGTTTTGCAAGACTTGCATACAGATCCTTTTCTAGTAAGATACTTGCCTACCTCTGAGAGATATGTAACTGTCCTAAGTGGTGACCACTTTAGGGAAGTATGGTCATTGTTTTACAGATGCTTATGTTTTTCTGCAGAGTTTCTTGACAATAGCTCAGCACATTAATTAATAGTGAATGTTAGACAAAGAGGAACTGTGGGGTTGTTTATGGTTCAGATCCTGACTTAATGGGCATGACACAAAGACCTGTGTCAATTACTGAGACATTTAATTGGCTGAAGACTGGTGAATCCAGACTTTGAGATTACAGTAGGAATAACTGTGGTCACATCCATCTTCAGGCCTCTTCTGCCCCATCACTGATAGTAGCAATAACTAAAATCCATGATCAAGTTTCTGTGAGCAGGTTGTCACAGCCATCTGGTGTGTTTACACCCCTGCCCCCTTGTACATGCCAGGTGCAGGAAAGGGGTTTTGGTGAATGCTCTGCTGACATGGGATGAGAGAAAAAGGAGTAGGAAAGATACAGGAATAGCTGCTGCTGCAAATCTGTAGGTGTAAAGTTCAGTAATTGTACACCTAAAAAGTTTCAGGAAACTTTTCCAATAAGGTTATTACTGTGATTTTTGTTTTATAAGCAGCAGCATGCATTGGTGTGTGTGTGTGTGTGTGTGTGAGGTTATCTTTGTGTAGAAGAGACACGGTGGGGTAGCCTGGGCTAAGCAAGTCACTGGCCTTTCGTGTCCGGCAAAGCACAAGAATCAGCCTGGTGCAGTTAAGGACCATTTGTGTTACCCTCTTCCCCCTTCAGCCACACTGAGTAACGGGTGATTCTTTTGATAAAGCACCACACTAACTCATTACATTATTTCATTCCAGATTTCATCCCCTTCCTCAAGGCTCTGTTTTGCAACCCAGTTTATATGTTGTTTATATGCATAACTGTGTTACAGTTCAGTGCCTTCAATGGCATGATATCTTTCATGCCCAAATATCTGGAACAGCAGTTTGGAAAATCTGCATCAGATGCCATCTTTTTAATTGGTATGTTTGCATTTTACTTTGCTCTGTTCTACCAACTAGTGACATCTATGCAAATTCCCTCTCTTTTTTTTTATAATATATATATATATGTTCATGTGTATATGTATACATATACATACTACGGTCAAATGCTCTTATCAATGAGAGATTCCACACTACAGAGCATTTCTAGATAATCATGCATTTCCTGCTAAGCGTCTCCTAATTTTCTGTGCAGTATTTTATAATCTAATTCTTATGTTTTGAATTGGCCCAGAAAGTTCGGCCAGTATGAAATTTGCACCACTGACCTCAAATAGGTTGTGCTAATTTACATCAAGAGAGTGTGGGCCCAGTGTTTATATTATCTTGATTAAAATGTATACTATAAAGCAGAATGTAGATTTCATGTTCATGAAAATGACGTCACTAGCAATCTGAAGACATAGTTGAGTTGAACTATGCACAGCTAAAACTGCCAGTGATTTTCAACAGTTTCCATCATCTCCACTACTCAGGTATTGGTCTTGGGCTTTCTGAAAGCCTCAGATCCTCTTCCATATGCAGAACTCCATGGGAGGAAAGCACTGACCAAAGAGCTGTCTTTTTTTGTCTCTTCTTTATTAGCTTGTGTTTTTTTAAGAGTGAGGACAAGGTGTTCATGCATTGGGAAATGGTAACAGAGAGTAGTAGTAGCACAAAGCAAATATCCTGAAACTGTATGAGCTTTTCTATGATTCTGTTTTAACATGTCTTAAATTCTCAGCGTTCCCTTGTTTAACTGCAGTGACTTAATTAGACTAGAATTTATTTAATCATTATAGAAGAATCCTTTTCAAATATACCTAGCCATAGTTCTCTTCCTTAACTCAGTGCTCATCTTTCACAGTACTATACAATTTTCTTTAAAACCTGCCACACAGAATGTGCCAGACCTGATGAGTATTAGTATTGCCTTCTATTTCCAGCATTTTGAAGCTGTGTATCCAAAGACTCATAAATATCATACATCTTATCTGGGTTGTGTTGACATTGTCTGAAAAACAGCCTAGCAGTGCAGTTTTCTATACTGAAATACGTGCTACATTGAGAGGATCCAAATTCAGGTTTGATAGCCTTCCTTTTCCCCACATTATCCATGTCCACCCATGACCCCAAGTCAAGTATTGTTAGAGAACCAACATTGCTGTAAGCAAAGCCAACCACGCCATGTGATGGTTGTATAAAACACACATCTTCCTAAATGTCTTTCAGTCAATCTTTGCTTCATTAAAGTACCAAACAGCAAAAGCATGAGACATGAGAACATGTTCAGTAATCCTATATCAAAACTGAAAGTCTGTTCCTCCTTTCTGTGATGGCCAGGGTGCACCAAGATGTGTTCCACCTAGCCTATCTTCCTGTTGAGTTCCTCTCAGCTAGGGAGGCTGTATTGAAAACCTGCCTATTTTTTTTTTTTTTTGTCTTGGAACTAGACTGCAGCTCCAGATTGCAATTTTCCAATCAGTCATTTCAGTATTTCAGTCCTACCCTCTAGCTCACTCTCCAAGCAGTTCCCAACTGCTGTTGACTTTGGCAGATGTTTTGGGTATGCAAGGGAACCAGTAGAGACCTATTTCTGACTGTATTTTAATTATTCAGTATACACAGACAGTCTATGTCTTCACCAAACACAGTCTTCCTTTATAAGTAGCTTTGATGGTCTCCTTTATTTTAACATGGAAGTTTCACTTGTTTAAATAGGTGTTTACAACTTACCAGTTATATGCGTCGGGTATTTTTTTGGAGGCTTATTCATGAAGAAATTCAAGATAAATATCTATCAGGCTGCGAACATAGCATTTTGGGTATCTTTACTGGAATACCTTCTCTACTTTGCTGCCTATTGGACTGTCTGTGATACTTCACCAGTTGCTGGCCTAACAGTTTCCTATGAAGGGTACGTTCTTTAAAACACAAGAGAACTTATGTCTTAGGGCACTGGAATGATTTTTCTTGTCAAGAATCAGCCAGGGACTCCACAGCTTTGCAACATTTTAGATTCATTGTCTAAATTCTCAAGGCCTTTCACTTGCATGAGACAGTAGGTCTATCTTCTGTTATTCCTGTTTTAAACAATAAAGTGCATTTAAAAAGATATCCACATTAAGACTAGTGCAATTGCATGTCCATATTAATTATTTTTCTAATATAATTATACATTCAAGTCATGTAACTGCAGGTGAAAATAAAAAGTTGTCAATTGAATTAGGCATACATGAATGCAGTTTCAGAATAAAAATGGACAATCCCCTACCTTTATCTTATGTTGATTTACTGGAATCTGATTGCTATTGAGTTATCAGAGGATATTTTATCTGCAGTTTCTTGATTTGAAGCCTACTATTAATCATCGGGAAGGGTTGTGTGTCTGTAAAAGGCACATGTAGGTACGTATGTAACACTTATAAACAAGCAAGAACATACATGCCATGAATGAGAAAAATGCTGTAGGGTATGCATACCTATCTATGAATTGATGATATTTATATAGAAAGATATAGAAAGGCATGACTCCAGGACAGGAACATGTAGGATTGTATCCTGGATCAACACTTGAGCTAGAATAGAATCTTAAGAATTGCAAAAGGTTACTGTAGGTATTTCATTACTGAAATATTTATTCATCTTCTAAATGTATTTCAGAATAGAACAAGTTTCATATGCAGAAAATACTCTGCTTGCTGGCTGCAACAGGGATTGTGATTGCCCACTTAAAGTATGGGACCCTGTTTGTGGGAACAATGGAATCACTTATGTATCACCTTGTCTTGCTGGGTGTAAAGCCTCAGGAGGAACTGGAAAAAGTGTGGTAAAGCATACTTTTTATTGTGCTGTAACTATGAAATATAGTAGGTGAGAAACATCCATATCAATATAGGGTGGGAAATATCCATACATGTACATTTGATTGGATATATAGGGTGATTATTGTGTTGGACAAATCCATTGAGCGGCAACAGAAATTCCAAACTGAATATGAACATCAGTGTAAATTAAAGAATATAATGAAGGAATCTCCTTTTCTTCTAATAATTGAAAGAATCTTAAATGCTCAAAATGGAGTGAGAAATTATTGTCAGGGTATTGCCTGCTGGAAACCTGAGTGCCCAAGAATATTTCAGCCAAGGTAAAATTCCATAGCATGGAGTTAATAATCTTTTATCCTGTAGATGTAAGCAAGTAACCAGGTATTATAGAACGTTTATTATCTTAATTAATAATGTATTTTCCATAAAAAACTATAAATTCTAATCAGATTGAAAACAATTGAAAAATGAGCTCAATAAAAACCAAAATCATACAGCTTTTAGAAAGCCTCTGCACTTCACAAATATTTTAGAAAAGTATTAGATGATAGTAAGGGCCAGACACTGATGCCCTTGCTCACCTTGGCTGACATTTGAGAACCCTCATTCTGGCAATAATCTCAGTGTTTTCAGTAGAAGCAAGAATAGCGCAACACAGCCTCAATCAAACATCTCTGGCTTCTCTTTTGGCATATGAAAGACCACACACTAGGTTATGAAAAAGAGGGTCAGATCTGTTGGCACTGGATGGACTACATAACCAGACTCTGCTGGGAAATATAAGGGCTCTCTTGATCACGGCCTCCTTGAGGAAGCATAGTCGCCACTGCATAGGAGGACCATAGCTCCCTCCTGCTCTCTAACCACATACACCACATACAGATGATGGTTGGATCTATGCCTGGCAGACAGGGAGAGAGGCCACCATGCAATGCTGCACATGTGTAACATACTCAAGTGCAGGAGAGAGTGGGCTAGGTGCCAACCATGCGAGTTTTACAGTAAGTGCGTGAATTTTGACAATCTGTGTGATTAAAATACTCTTTTGACAGGTATTTGAAAACTGCACCTGTGTTGCAGCCACAGGGTTTTCATCTCAAAATGTCTCTGCAATTCTGGGCCAGTGTGATGGAGAAGAAAACTGTGACAAGATGCTTCATTATTTTTTAGTATTGTCATTAGTCTGCAGCTTCATTTTTTCCTTAGCAGCCATGCCTGGGTACATGGTCTTAATAAGGTACAGTAAAATGTCCTTATCTTAAGAAACCTACTGTATTTTTTTATGCTGAGGTTAAACACCCCCAGGAATTAAAAATGTGTTAGTTTGCCTGTGAAGGGAGGAAGCACAGAAAGCTGTTATGTCATTTCTGCTCTGTGTTAAGGTTAAGTATCGTGTCAGCTTTATAGCCTGTTGTTGCTTCTGGCTATCAGCTGTATCCTGAGTTAATGTAGGCCCACTGAGTCAGTGCGCTGAGATAGCGAGAGGTGTGTGATACCCATGTGTGTATTGATCACATCAATGTGATGTTGATTATGACACAACTACCTTGCACTTTGCGCTGGCCTCAGTCCAAGTGGATGATACCAGGCCAACAGCTTTTCCTTTTGTGATTTGGCAGTTCTAGTTCAGGAACTTCAATAAACGTCACCTAATGAGGATAATGAACTCTTTCAACCAATGCTCTAATTAGAATGGTTTGGGCTTAATGTGGTGAAGAGTTTGATTAAAAAACCCAGAGGTAAACATTTCTTATTAATGTCACCACCACTAATTGGTGTACAATTTAATTATCATACAGATCTCTAAAGCCTGAAGAAAAGTCATTTGGAGTGGGTATCCATGGACTAGCTTCAAGAGTATTTGGTAAGAAAAGCTCTAACGCACTTCAGAAGCATAGGTCTGATCTAGAGCTAGATAAGGATCATATCAGAGCTATGGGCATGGCACAAGAGTCTACTTCTCTGGAGCGCCTTTGATCAGGAAGAATTTGGGTTTTTGTACAGATCTAGATGGCATGGAAAATTGGAACAGCTTTCAGTTTGCATTTATTTATACTGGGTAGTAGGCTGACTACATCTGCTGCTCATCTGAAAGCCACTTTACATTCCTTCGCTCTTGTTATATGTTTATTGAACACATAAATCACTCTGATGAGAGAAAACGTTGACTTTTGAATAGGAATCACAGTCCATATTGTAGCAAGTATATACTGTTAAACAGGAAAGAAAGTATTTGATTGAGGGTAGCTGGATAAGGAAGAAGAGAGAAACATAAGAAACAGAATATGGTTCATGCGGAAAGAGGACAGGACAGATGGAGTAGGTGAGAAACAACATTGGTTCTACAGTGTATCTGCTAATTAGAAGAAATATGCTATTCAAAAAAATGTTGCTAATATTATTTTTAGCTGGAATTCCATCTCCCATTTATTTTGGAGCTTTGATAGATACCACTTGCTTGAAATGGGGTAGTATGACTTGTGGTGGAGAAGGAGCATGTCGGATGTATGACATTGTCACATACAGGTATATTTTCTACTTTATTTTCATTTTTCCTTCTTACTGTATTATTACATGCATAGAGATAGAATTTTACACTCTTTATCTTTTCCTAATAGACTAGCTGCTCCTGTGTTAGATGTTTGACACAACAGTGTTCTTTGGCATTGGCTTTAATTGTCAAATACAACCTTTGTCGCAGACATTGGAACACCCTTTGAACAGAAATGTTCTGGTGCCCTAATTACATTCACTAATGGCCTTTCATAAGAACAGACCCTAAAGCACTGAATTCTGATAAAAAAATTAAAGCAGTAAGCCCTTGTGGGAAAAATATTTAATGGCTGACTATGCAATGTCTTTGAACAGAAAATGATTGAAATAGTACTTGAACTAAAATAGAGGAGACATTTATAGAGAGGATATAGTTACCCAAGTTGGAAACTGGCCCAGGATTCTACACTTCATGCCTTTGTAGTCCTTCAAGGAACGCTTGTGGGAATTTTGATGAGAGTCTTGTTGAACTAATGGCCTCAGGCTGATTCCTTTTAATACTGTGTTAAGGTTGATTTGGAAGAAGGCTAGCTCAGGTACACCTGGAAGTGTTACTCAGGTGGCCTGAGCTGCCCTTTTCAGGGCTCTCTCTTTTCTCCTTGGAGAAAGCCATAAGGGTACCAGCTGGCTGACTTTGCTAGCTAAATGAGTTACCAAAAATTGGGTGATGTAAATAGCCATTTCGCTGACACTGACATCTTCTCTGTTCTCATATTGATTCATCTTCTGTGAGATCCAAAAGGATCAGGGCACAAGCTTTAGAGTGGCCGGGCAATTGTTGCAAAACAACGTATGCTGAATAGTTTTGCTATTTTTTTCAAAAATGCATATGTTTAATGAAGCTCATTCTTTATTTCAGGTGGCTCTATCTTGGCCTGCCAGCAGTATTACGTGGAGTGTCCTATATCCCAAGTGCACTAATTCTCCTTATTTTAAAGAAGAAACTTAAGTCTGAAAGCCAAATCTTATTAAATGCACCAGTAGAAATGCAGGATAAAGAACAAGAAGCATTGAAATAACATTTCAAAGCAGGACATATTATGAAAAAGCCTTGCAGTATAAATTCTGGATATATCCTTGTGAAAGATTTCATACTTTAACTAGTGAACACCTGGACAGAGATTAATAAAATTATGCATAGTTGTATCCTAATTATATTATAAAAGTATCCGTTCATGAACAGAAGGTACAGGACAAACGTGTTTGGTGCAGAAGAAAAAGGAGTAGAAATAAGAAAACTTATGAAATACCAGGTTTGAGTTGTCTGAGCAAAGGGCTATAAAGCAGAAATGTATGTTTTCAGCCCTGGTTTCACTGAAGGTAGTGACAGTTTTGCAGCTGACTCCAGTGATTCCAGCTTTGATCCTGGAATTCTCCAACAGCTTCTGCCAGAGCCTTTCTCATTGACTGTAGACAGGATTTGTAGCTTCTTTGGGCCTGAGTTTTCCATACATTTATTTAATTACAATGTTAGTCATTTCAGGTGGGAGCTGTTTGTTCTGCGTAGTGTAGGTGGTCAATATATTGAGAACCTGGTTTATGACATAGTCTGGGTGCTGTGGTAACAATAAGAAATAAAAAAAAAAAAAAGAGAAAAATTAAAAATACTGTGTTATGGTGATATTTTAAGGTTTGCATAGAGAATCGACAAGGAAAAATTCTCAGGACTTGTTACTTCAGTTGCATTCACTCTACAGGGGAATAACTTACTCATTAAGCATGGTAGATTGATACTTGTTAGTTTTGCCCATCATATTGCTGTCTGCTAAATTCTATACCTTCTCATGTCTTGTCAAATTATTCTTTGAATGGTACATGATAGTAGTCATCCATGTGCTCTTCCTGTTGTCCAATTTTTATTTCCCTCAGATGTGATGCTATAACAAATATAGTATCCATTTAGGGTTCACTGACAGTGAGCCCTTGTCCTGGGATGCCTTAAACATCTCAGGAAAAGACCCTGAATATCTCAGGGAAAAAAATCATACACAAAACCCTGCTGAGATGTATGTCACATGGGGTATATCTTTGCTTCGGTGCATCCATGTTTAGCATCTAATTTGAAACTGCCTCATATTTGGTCCCAGTGCAGAGGACCCTTAGGTCTGTCTGCCGGTGACCGTGCAATAACTTACTAAGCCCTTTTGTTACAGCTGTTGAAAAGAAAAAACCCCCAAATCCTGCCCTTCTGATTATTACATCCTTCTGCATAAGGCATGGAGGAAGCTTCTAGAACTTTACGATAGACCATATGCTCCACTACTTGCAACTGTTTCCTACCCGTGGAATCTATATGACACAGACTTACTTTCATTTTATGCACCTGAGACCTTCTACAGCCATCAAAAAATGGGAAGGATATTGCTCCAAAGTACTTATATTAGTTAAATTATATTCTGTTCTACTTTAAGGTGTCTTATGGTGTTAATAAGCTCAACATATACCATATGAGTATGTGCTTTGAATTGCTTCCTGTCCTCCTGGAATCAATGACAGAAGATCCATTTCTTCTCACAGAGCAGGAAATCAGCTCCAGAATTTAAAGTTTCTTCAAATACAGAAACCTTACAATTAATTGTTTTGAAAAGATTTGTCACAGCCCCTTTGTGTCTTTGCATTGGATGACAGAGCTAAACAGGTATAATGTGAGGAAGGGGAAGAGAAGAAAATACAAACGTGACGCAGCCTGTAACAGAGCAGAGCAGAGAGCGCAGCTCTTTAATAAGCCACAGGGTCTTCCAGAAGCTTCGTGAACATTTGAAGCACTGCTGATTTTCAGCATTGTTCTTGCTACCATGGACACTCACTGAAAGCCATCATTCTTCCTTGTGGATATTATATTCCTCCAATGCTAGAGTTAAAAATCTTTTGCAGGCATTTAGTCACAGTTTGGTGCCAAGGTAACCTGGGAAACATGAAAAGTTACTGTGCACTGAAGTTTCACAGCTGTAGGAAACAAAAGGGCTTTGTTAGGTAGGCAAATATGTACCATTTAAATGAAACACTGATAGAAAGTCAGGCCTAGTTAACTCACCATGGTTTGAAATAAAGGAAGCAGATGGGAAAGTTTCCAAGTTTTAAATTTAGTGTTTTATTAGATACATTAAATTTCTTTTTAATTGTTTCAGTTCATCTGCTTGAGAATGTAGCAGTGAAACAGGCCACCTTCACCGAACACTTTGAAGCCATTAGCCTGCTACTCAGACTGTTCATCAACTGAGATGCTGCTGCCGGGAGAGCTGGCTGGGTGTTGGCATGTGGAGAGGCTTCTTGGCATAAGCCTGTGGTGGGAACATTACTTCCCCGGAGTGAAACCAGGGAACAGAGTGTGCAAGTCATTCCAAAGTAATCATCATAAAGCCTTTATGATATGCCATGTCTGGTACAACAGACATTCCTAGGATTAGGTTGGGAGGTTAGAAAAATACTCTTGGAGCTATTCCTTCAAATGTAAACCCAAACTTTAGACTTGGTCCTTCCAAGTTTTGAGCACGCTGACCTTGATTCCACAAAGCGTTTAAGCATGTGCTTAACTTAAAAATGAGTGGCTTTATTGACATTTACTGTTTAAGTAGGTGGTGTTGGACATTTCAAGACTGAGCTCCAAACTGACTGCTGTGACACTCATTTGAACAGAGGCAGCTTGCTGTGGGTTACAGATGATATTCACTGTGCATGAAGGTTTGGGCTGAACCCAGTCTTGACATTTCAAGCAGTGAGACTCGCATCAGCACTGTGGGTAGCCCAAACCACAGAAGGGAATAATGACAATTGAAGTAACAGTAGGTGTAAAGTTTTTTATAAAGCAGTAGCATATGAATATTTGCATTGATTGAGTCCAATATCAAGTTAATAAAAATGGGTGGTAGGTTTGTTTTCTGAGTACCTGAGCACCAAGCAGATGGCTTTCACTGTACAATCAACAACGTTTATTTGTCACTGAAGTTTTAACATAACATAAAATATGAAATTTAAAGGGTGCTCATGAGTTGAATTTTGATCCTTAAACCTACCAAGTGTAAGGCTAGCCGCTGGTGCCTGGATATGGATGCTGCCAGATGCTAAGAAACAAACACTTGATGTTTTTCTGGGAATGGGAACAGTGCAACCATCTTGGAGATATTTTTAAAGGCAATGGTACACAAACTATGCACACATGTATTTATCTAGCTTTTTGTACTTAATACTTAATTTCATCAGCTACTTTATTGCCAAATCTCTCAGTATTTTACAAGTCATTATTAACAGTTCTATATGTAACCTAAAAAATTTGATGTCTGCTATGAATTTCATTGCCTCCCTGCTACTTCTAACTTATAAGAATTGAAACCTACTCTTGACACACAATTGAAAATTTCTGATTATGCATATTGTTCAATTTATGATTTCTTTTTTGGAGAGGAAATCTCTCACTTGGGAGTAAAAATTGTTAGCTGGCAATTAGTGGACGTAAAGGAGGTGTGGTGACCAAAGCTGCATCATTACACAATAATTTGGCTGCTGGCATGACTGATTTATGATATGAATGCTGGCTTGGTGTTTGTGATACAAACATATGTTAACATGTATAACTTCTGAGTACATGAGCATTGTAATTCTGGACAAGTATTCTTGGCAGTTCAAGTTTACTTTCTTTTCCAGTAACTTCATCTAAAGTGAACAGTAGCCTGTTTCTGTTTCTATCTCAAGCTGAGTTAGCAGGTAACTCTTCCCTGCAGACTCTTCTCATTCAAGCAGGCCTCATAGGAGTAGGAGCTAATTCAGCCTGTGGATGTGGAAAGAGGAACACCCTGAGCATACCTGGGATGGGATTTGGCATGCAAAAAAGCCAAATCACCTTTTAGCTTATGTAAGTGTGGTCATGTGATAAAAACTGGATATATCCAGCACCAAGCTCTTGGCTACTGCTGCTTGTTAGTTAGAATTGTTGTAAGTCCTTTCCTTTCTTAATAAGGCATAAAGTGTTCCCAGTTATGCTGGTTGGGATTTTGAACATTCATTGTTTAGGACTTGCACTGAGAATGTGGAAAATTACGAGGTAATTGCCCCTCTTTTGCTTTGTTCACGGAGTCAAGGGCATAGATTTCTAGTCTCAGGAGACTTAAATCACAGGAAAAAAAGTAGCATATCCCTTTAGAAGGTGAAATCTTAAGTACCGCAATGCCTAACGTCTCTTCCAGGAAAGACCGTTCTGTAACTCCATGACAACAGTGTGATATACGCCTGTTAATTTCCAGCAGAGGTGCTTAAGGGATACAAACACTGTTTGTTCAGGGCAGACATGCACATGACCATAGGTGGCAGTTTGCCGAATCCTTGTAGCCTGGGCTGTGTAAGAGGAAGGTCCTCACTTGGGGTGTAGAAAGCCCATTACAGGTGGGAAACGCTGTTGTAAAAGAAAAAGTGCATTACAAAGGTTATGCATTTTAAAATTTAAGGCCTTGACCCCCTTGTGTTTGTGTAAAGGCTGCCTGGCTTCATAATGTTATCGTGTAAATGGTTCCAAAACTGGCTTTGAAAAACCACAAACTTCTCATTTCAGATTAATGAAACACAGAGTGGTCCAGTTCATGGTGTACCTTTGCTGTTACTATTGTTTCACGGCAGGCCTCTGGAAGGCCAGAGTGCAGCAGCTACAGGCTGTCTGGCATGCAGTGATTTTTCTTTCTTCTGTAGGTAGTAAACCAATGTAAAGAAAACTGTGGTATAATGACAGGGTCATATATAAAACAAGTCCTAAGTTTCTGCAGAAAACTTCCAAGAGGGCATGAGCCTTTTTTTTTTTTTTTCCTGTAGTTTTCTACTTCATACTGCATTTTAACTCTGAACGTTCCTGCTGGTGAATCTAAGTAACAGGATAGCAGCATTTGCAACATTGCTGCCACTGCTGCTTCTTGAATTACTTCCACTTGTGACCAGGAGTTTGCAGGAGTATTCCTATCAAAGGTGTATATATGCAAGCATGCAGACACATAGACAACTTGTTCGTACACTCATTCATTTTTCAGGCATTACAATTTAACAATCTACTAAGGGACTTCCCTTTTCATTTTAATTCTTTTTATGTAGAAGCCTGGCTTCTGAAATCCTATCCGGGGTGCTAGAGAAGTTATTTTTAATTTCAAATAGACCAAACAAAGCTATTCATTGTTTCCAACTTTCTCTGTTAATTTATCTTGCTATGTTTTCAGGTCAGCTAAGGCCTGAGCAGCAGAGGCTGGATACAGTTATGAGCTTTCCTCACAACCAAAGACCTTAAGGTCCACTTCTGTTTTTTCCTGTATTAATTATCAAAGGCAGTGGTACTTAAAGAAGAACTTAGATTTCTTCAAATCTTATTTCTGTATGACCATTGTGAACTTGATACTATATTCCTCCATGGCAGCAGACACTGGTATTGTTGAAGAAAGAATTACAGCTTCAGTAAATACCTGGAAAGCTGAAGAGTCTGGTAGGTGTGGGAGAGATGTTTTGCTTCAGTACTATGGGCTGATAAATCCCCCCAAAACCCATATCACACACAAACCCGTCTGCCTTATATTTAGGTGGCTTTAATACTGAGGTGAACCACTGCAATCATCCAGCACAACTGGTATAATTGGTGCCTTCTCCCCCCACCCCCTTTTTTTGATGTGTGTTTTCACAGTGTGTATAATAAAGAGGAGTCTATACAGGGCTGCCGTCCAGTTAGCCTTCGTGATGCAAAGATGACTAATATGGAATTACACTGTGAAATTTAAAGGCCTGAATCCCCAAAAGTGACAGCCGAGCAGCCAATGTTCATTTGCATGTTTATTATCACAAACTCACTAAACTATATCATCTTTAAATAAAGTGACAGTAAAAAAGTGCACCAAGATTAAGGTTAGTCTGGATATTCCTTTACTTTAAAACTTAAGCAGGCAGAAGAGGTGTCAAGAAGGTCTGTTTAGCTTGTGTTTGCATGGGAAAGGGTCCAGATAACTCCAGGATGCACAGTAATCCTTACTCAGTGTTTATGTGCAATAGGTGAAAGGCAGAAGATACAAGTTGCTCCGGGAATCAGGCTTTAGGTGCTTAGGCAGCAGCCAAGGATTAATATCTGGGCATAATAATTAGCAAGTGCAATGTGTGCTGGAATAATCCCATAATTCAGACAACTCTATGGAAATAAATGGTACATCAGCCTAGACAATCATGTAAATTATAATAATGTGCTTGGCAAACTTTTTCTTTTTGCTTTTGATTTTATAACTAAGTATCTACCTCTGTCCTGCGCTAGAGGTTCCACCAGCTGGTGTGTCCTTCAGTGAGATGAGTTGGCCTCAGTCCTCTCAGATTTGCAGCACCAGTGGGATCCTCCATAGCCCAGTGTGACCTAAGCTTTGCTTGAGAAATAAAAGTACTTCCCAAGAGTTTCGGTAACTAGAAAGAGAGGGCAGCAAGCAGAGGGTGCTGCGGCTGATGTCCCTGGCATCGCTACCACAGCAGCAGGAGGAGTGGCTGGTGCATCTGGCTGGGGTGTAATGGTTGCACAAGCTGCATATGGGAACCCCCGGGCTGCCAAAGGGGATTTAAACTGCTGCCTGTTTATATAAAGGGCTCATGCTGGAGGATGTAGGCAGTGATGGCAATGAACAGATGGGAACAATATAGTGTCCTAGGCCTCTAATTTGAGTTCTAATTGAGCTGGTTTAGCACTTCCGAGTTTATAAATTGAGTACAGTAAATAAATTATATTCTCTACCAATAAAAAATATTTCTTGCCACGTATTTATTAATGTTTGTCAAGCCTAATTTTAAAATATAGATGGCATGGCTTCCATTACTTCTCTGGAGATTGTTTTATACTCTGTTAATTTTACTATCTTGGAACTTTTCCCAGTGTGTCACAGACACCCTGTTGTGTTAATGTTTTTACATTCTTCAGATATTTACTTGTGGCAAGCTCCCTAAACTAAGCCTGTACTTTCCATATGTACTGAGCACCTTATGATTTATCCCAAGATCACAGGAAATTTGTGTGATGCTCGTCTAATGACATCCTTTTGTTCTGAAAACTGGTTCACGACTGGAATAGTGCTTTACTGCCTTTAGAAAGGTATTCCAGTATTGCTTTAATCAAGGCCTTCCTATGTTTTGATACTGTGTGAATTTCTTTTACCTTTGAGATTTTTCTGTAATTTGTGCCATTTACAAAACAAAAAAGCAAAGAACCGTTTTTTGTAAACAGTGTTGTCATCAGCCCTGTGTAGCTGAATGTCAGAAACTTGTTTCAGGACTCCTATTTTTACTTTTTAGAACCTCTAAAGCCAAATACAAAAAAAACCACCCCAAAACCAAAAACCCCCACCATGGGTCACCATGCTGCTGCCTGGAGTGGAACACCAAAACAGTGAGTATAGCCTTTATAATGTTTCCAGCTGTATCACTTACGCTAACTACAGATTGTAGAGGAAGATATCTTTACATTCCCTAGTAGAAAAAAGAAATTCCCATTGGGTGTTTGCCTGAGATTATGCTGCACAATAGTTTTAGTGATAGTTCACAGTATGTTTGCTTTAGCTGCTCCTCATGTAAAAAAACAGTTCCCTCAAAACCGATTACTGCAACTAATGCTTAAAAAATCCTTAATGCATCATTTCATTAAAACCCAAAACTCTACATACAATATAATTTGAAAAAGTAGCTGTGAGAAAAGAAGCCTTCCTTGGAACTGCAAGGATAAGTATTTATCTGGGTAGAAATTAGGAAATGTTTACCTTGAAGCTTCCTTCACCTAACACTTTTTAAATGAAAGCACAAAGTTTTAAAGTTTTCTTCAATGACTTCAAAAACATCATTTAATAGTAAAAAACCCTGTAAGTTGCAAAATAATAATAGACTTGCATACAAAAGTACTTTAAATTTTCTTCATATTTAAGAAAAGCGAAGGTAGGTTTATAGCATCCCAATGTACAAACTGGTATTGAGATGTTCTTCCTACATTTCCCACCAAGGACAGAGTGAAAACTATTTGAGAATTACTTAGCCATACTGTAAGTTATTTTCATACTTTTGAATGTATGAGCTACCTATACCTGAACACTACCCACTTTGATAGGCAAAAGCAGTGCAAGATGCTCACAAGAGTTCTCCCTATGACTTTGGTCAAATTTACTGGAATCCAGGGGTTTGCACTGGTTTTGCCAGCAGAGATTTACTCCTGTGCTTTTTACCTAAAAGCATCAGCCAAGGGGAGATGAGATTGAAAATGCACTCCTTGTGCAGGGCATGTTACTGGAAGTGCCTAGGGTTAACTATTTACAAGTGGAGGGTTTCTCTCCACTGGTGCTCATGAAGGCACGACGACACTTTGTGATCCTGCTCCCTGGAGCGTGGAGCCTTGCTCCTCCTTGCCCTCTGGCTCAGGTGCATTTTGCACTCCCACAGAGCTGGCACAGGCAGTGGGTAGCGCCCACTCTGAGCTGGAGCTGAGAGGTCAGCAGAGATCTTGGCCTGAGAAATACATCAACACTAACATATTTGAAAAGGACTTCTTTTTGGTTGCATTCCACTGTGGAGTTGCTTGTTTACTTTCTTTTAATGCAAACTTTCTGTGGCAGAAAAGGACTGTGATTTTTAGAAGCCAAATTTCCCCATCAGTTTATTAGGTTCATGTTTAATACAACTTGCACACAAGAGACTGATAAAAGGTGACTTCCAATGGCATACATTGCAGGCTGGCACCCCTCTTCTGAAGGTTGTCAATGGTAGTTAGAGTTCTCCTTTACAGCTTTGAAAGCATCCCCAGTACATTTGTTTGGACTATCCAAATCCCATGTTTTATTTGTAAGTGTAGAGCGCATCTAAACCACAATTCCTCTATTCAGGTTAAAGCATTGATACAGCATGTGTTAGAGATTCAGGCTGGAAGTCATGCATTAACACTGACAAAACCTGATTTTTTTGAGATACTCTTTGCTTTTTCAGAAGACTAATTAATTCCAGCACAAATTATGTCTGAATTCAAAGGCACATGGCAGCCTATCTTACCAAGAAATGGTATGACTTGAAATAAGTTTTTATGTCTATTCCTCTAAGGTTAGTAGTATTGGTTCCCATATGAGCACACATGTAATATCTGTCTTACAGTTTGAAGAGATCAGTAACACTCCTCCTCTACTACTATTATTATTTGAGGTTTTACATATGAGTACTCAGTGGCGTCCCATCCTCGGGGAGAAAATTCCCTCACTGCAGAGTTAGATTTCACCAATTTTGCAGGAGGCCTGTGAACAGTTGCCACATTAAATTTTACAGGAGAAAATTCTCATAGAAGAGCACTCTGAAATGATTTTACCACTTGTATCTTTGTCACTTATTAATTCTCTTTGGGACCTAAAGAAGCTGGAATTACTAAAATAAGATCGCGTGATAGCTTAGCATAGCAACCCTGAATCTTCTATGCACTTTTCCAGAGGTGAAAAATTGGTGTCGAGAAATAAGACTGAACACCTTATGTACAAATCATGCTTCTAAAAGCTTTTTTCTTTTTGAAACAGAGGATTGTTTCCCTCCCTTCTTTCACATCCTGTCCTTCCATGTTTCAGCACTAGTAGGGAACAATTGATCAGAATTTGCATTCCTCCTCTCCCTGCTGATACTTACTCCTGAGGAAACCCACGACTTGTGGACTGAGCTCCCCGAGCCTTAGTCTTGCAACCACATCAGCCCTGACACGACATCACCATGTGATCTTTTGGCTGCTGGCTTGGCATTTGGGATTGCGCCGCTTCGGGCTGAGGCTCTGTTTGGCAGTGAAGCTCAATCAGTGCAACCAAGCGCAACGGAAGCGATGACAAGTGGGTTCCCCTTGCACAACGTTTCCTCTGCTGATGAACAAGATGCAGCTCCGAACGGACAGTCTCCTGAGCAGGAGCTGCCACCTGGTTTACTCTGCATGGCAGGAGGCCAAGCCTAAAACTTCTGCAGTTTCTGAAATGACTGCCACACAAAATAAACTCCTGGAGAAACGAGCTGGCTGAGCATGGGAATGCACGCCCGCTCACGCTGAATGGCCTTACTTGTTATGAGCCACAGAGTATCTTGCACCCGTTCGATGCGGTTCATAACACACCAAGGGCGTTGATGTGCAGCCAATAGGCGCATCATGTCAGGGACACCATGTCCTGCTTTGGGACAGTGGCTGGTGGTGTTACTCAGTGGAGCACCCAGTCAGGCTTGGAAGGCAGCTCCCTCCCCTGGAGCTGTTTGTGGAGCCGTTTGCAGGGCACTTTTGCACCCACGTCTGAGTGCCTACTGCTACCAGCCTGCCGTGGACAGGCAGCGCTGGGTTACACGGGAAGCCCCAACACTTCAGTAACAACAAACATTTCCTTGTTGGTGACCTGCTCTCCTGTTTTCGAGCTTCCCTGTTACCACAGGCATTGCAGAACAGGTTCCCAGTGGGCAAGGATGATGTACAGCCAGTTGTCAGGCTGGTTGCTGACACAACATCCCACGCCATGGCTTGCGGAGAGGCACTGATGTGTGCTGCTGCTGCTGCTCGCTGCCAGCGCGTGCTGGTGGGCTGGCCAGGATCCAGCTCCTGCGGCTTGCCTCCCTAGGACTGCCCTTCTGCAGCAAGGGCCCTTTTTCTCATCTGTTAGCAGCTGCCTTATCACAACTGAGTTGCACGTTCAGGTGTGATAGCAAATGCTTTCACAGGCACCGGTGCTTATTTTGCAAAAGCTATGGAAGACTGTTTTTATGGGAGCGCTGAAGCTGTTTATGGTGGGATTCATCTCTCCTGACTTCCTATTGTCAAAAGCAGACATTGCTGTCTAGCCTTCTTTCTCAGCCATATCTGGATTCATTGCATCTTATACCTAAAGTAAGTATCAAAAATCGACCAGACAGCTTACACCTTTGGAAATGTTTATTTTTCCTCCTCTGACTATAAAAAGAAACTGATTGAGTGGCTCATCTGGAAGTGTCTGCACCGAATCCATGCAGTACTGCCTTGTAAGTGGATCCTACCACCTGTGTGTGACAATTGCAAGAATCTATGCCCTCTATAGATAAACTTCCTTGTGTTCGACTTTAAAATAGCACTTCAATAAATCTATTTTGAGTGTCTTATTTTGAGAACTGTGCCTCCTCTCCTGGTAGACAAAAGGCTTGCAGTTACCTTTCCAACAGACTTCTGTTCTTCCACCTCGTTGACAGCTGAGAGCAATGATAAATAGGGGACCCATTGCTAATGCTCATATATGTTTTTCCTCAAGCTTTGCAATATCATCATACTTAAAAGCACTCCAAATGCAGGCTGTAGTATATGTAAATCTGAAATTATCAGATGAAGCAAATTATGAGTTATTCTGATAATATTCTGGTGAATTAATCTAAGCATTTTAAAGATTTTAAAAATAATTATGGTATTAAGAACTAGGCAAAGATAGATCTTCTTCACCTAAATAAAAGTATGAGAATGGATCATTTTATCTGAAGAATAGGTTTGATTGCATTTCCTGTATTCTGAATTCTTTTAAGAGAAAGTGAATTTCAATTATGTACATTCTTCTCTTCTGTTAAAACTAAATCAATTAATCAAGAAGTTAGATTTAAAGATTAATGTAGGAACATTGCATTTAAAATAATTACAGCAAATGACATTTTTCTGTATTGCATATATTCTTACTGAATAGTAGAAATGAGCTGAGTTTTGACTTGCTCACTGAGTATCTGGTGACAGCAGAGAGTCCTGCTGGCAAAATAGAAAAATTGAAACTTTAAATAAAGTAATAATAATCAAATAATAATAAACCTTAATAAATAAATATATCTCAATTAATCAATAAATTGAAACCATAATAAATCAGTGAATATATAATCATCAGTAAAATTTGAAAAAATCTATTAAGCAACATGCCAATATCTGTGAATATGGCAGATAAAATGACTGTCTCCAGTTAACTATCAAGCTTCAGGGGAAAGTGAGAACTTGCATATTTATGGACTCAGCAAGCTTATTGTTTCTTTTAGCTTCCATGACTAAGTAATACATTTCCATGTAGTTCATTGAGTTAATTTAATCTTTAGCAAATCTATTAATTTTTATATATTTATTTATATATGTATTTTTATACAGAAAAAGCTATCAAGGCTTTTCATACAGACTTTGTCAAAGTTGGCGTTTCAGGAGTTTATCTTCCACTGGAAAGTAAGGGGATGGTGGGACAATGCTTTTTCCTTCCAAGGCTCCTGAAGTTATTGGAGTGATAAAACTTTTTTTTTCTATAATTAGAAATCACTAGAATGTTCCTTTAATTAGGAATGAATCTGATTTTGTAATTCAATTTTCTGCAAAAGCGCATGCAGTTACATGCAACCAGATGACCAAAACCCATTACTTGAGATTCTGTTGATAATACCTGGAATGACTTCTGGGCCAGAATTGTTGCTTGTACTGGAGTGTTCTCCTCTAGAAAAGACACAGATTAGGCAGATTTGTACTCTGTATTTGCCTTGTTACATGTGGGAGCTGATACTCGTGGTTTGTTAGGATGCTAGAGCTGGGCTAGCTGTGGGTAGTACGCTCACTCTTTTTTTTTTGGCCAGTGTGTAGCTGGCTTGGAGGGACAGCTGTGTCATCTCACATCTCCTGCTGGCACCTGCAGGAACTGTTTGTGGTGTTAAATAATCCTGATTTATAATAGACAGGGGGTCTGAAGGGAGGCTGTGATTTCCTGGGGCCATCCGCTTCTCTTTTAGGTCTCCACAAGGGTGTAGCCCACTTGCACTTCTGTGTTGGGATTGTGACACAGAAGTCCCAAAGAAGTACCAAAAACTGACAGATGTCAATATGCAATTCATGCCCTCTGAGGAGCTAATCATTCCTTAGTATCTCTGCTGACCCTTGTCAAAGGCACCAAGAAGTGCAAGTTACTGAGGCTGCAGGTAAGATGCTTAGGAAAACTGAGTCTGCTCTCTCAGGGCTGTTGCACGTGAAGTGAGCCATTCCATGGCTGTTAGGTGGATTGTAGGAAGTCCCCTTTGGAGAGGTGCTTAAAGCAACTTTAGTGTTTAGACTTCAGGAAACAAACAAAAAAAAGAATAAAGAAATTAAGTTGTTCTTGCTGGCAGAGACTGGCACCACTAGTGTGCTGGCAGGTAGGCTGCCAAAGTAATGACAACACAAGAAACCTGCTGTCTTTTGCAAAGCTTTTGTATCGGTGATTGTGGGAAAGTTTTGCAGTCACTACAAGAAGGAAATCCAAGGTTTGAAAAAAATGCAGTGGAGTGCTCCACTTGTTGGAGTAGGCAGCGCTTTTGCTGTGACGTTGCACTGGCTTCAAGCCTGAAAGCCCTAGGGCAGGGAAAGAAACAGTCTGACACCGCAGTGACACAAAGTAAGTTTTCTCTCTCTGCCTCTTGCTGTCTCTTCCCACTTCTACTAACTTCCTGCTTCTTTCCATTTTGTTTGTTTGTTTGTTTGTTTCATTGTTAGGTGCTAGCGCAGGATAGACTAGCCTTTTTGTACATCTCAGTGTCACTAAACTTGAAAGAGATTATGTAAAGTGCAAAGGTAAAAATCTGCAAATTAGATATTTTTTTAAAGGATAAGCACTGTGATAAAACATCCCACTGTACAAAACCTATTCTTTACTATTAATTAATTTTAAAAGTTGTCAGAAATTGTCTTTTCTTATTTTTCTTGCTTAATTTAATTTTAAATACCACTGATGTCAATGATTCATTGGTTTGCCAAAGTTCAGATTTTTATAGAGTTGTTATGGAAAATGTTGTTTCATTATGCATAAGAGAAGTATTTATACAATTTAACACTTTTTTTAAGTTTAACGTAGGTTATTGGGGTGGCAGCATAACATTAAATATTGTGAAAAGAAAACCATGTCACTCATTTAAATACTGTTTATTTAACAGTCAGATGTTTCACAAAGTTAATCATCAGCAAAATACAAATCAATAAAGAATGTATTTGTTTTAGAGAACTCTGTATTTCAACTCCCGTCCTGAAAATATTGGGCTACCATAATTTAATTATCTATAACTTCTTTTTTCAGTGTTTTTTGATTTGAGAGCTGCTGAAGATGGTCTAAGGAAGGTTAGGTCCCTTTAGAAATGTCATATGTGGATCACTGAAATATACATGTGTTTGCTTTTTATAGTCACTTTTGGTGGATCCCACTGGAGTAGGATTTGGAACTAAAACCTAAAAAATTAAGGTAGAGAGCTTATGAGGCTTTATATCTCTTTATTCACCATTAGAGCTTGTTTGCAATCATTAGGAGTAACTTTTGGGGGGCTGCTGGATTGCTGAGAGTGTTGTCCTTTCTGGGCATGGGTAGACATTTCTTAGGAGTCCAGGTTGCTCCTGGACATCTTGCTTAGGAGAACTGAGCTCTCCAGAGGAACAGAGTGACCATTGTGGGTTAGCCCAGGACCCTGCCACAGCACTACCACCCCTGGTGTCGAAATCCTTTGTAACACTTCAATGGCCTCTGCTCATGGGTCAGCTGGCCCCTGGGGCCTGCAGGAGGGGAGCTTCCAGAAGTTCCCAGAGGGATGTCTAAGATCCCACTGTCTTGCAGGGAGAAATGTTACAGGCCAATTTCTTGACTTATGTTCCTCTATATTCCTCTAATACATGTGCCAGTGTATATTGAAGCTAACTAATTGATTTCGGTACTACTGCACTGGTTTTCCAACAGAGGAACTTGGCAATAGCTCTTTTTGACTTGTTATCATTCCAGATCTCTCTGTACTAGCTGGTTTCCCCAATCAGCTCAGTCTACATCAACCAACATAACTAAGATGACTTGTTATATCAGAGCCAATTTTTAAATGGAAAACTTTGGCAGTCTCATTGAAGTAGCTATATTTATCATCTATCTTGCAGGAACTTGTGGAGACTTGTGGACTTAAAGACAGTAATTATTGGTTTCTTTTAATCAGTGCCCTCTTTTTCCCTAATAACATCTTCACCTGCCATATCTCTTCTCTACCCTATTTCTCCTCAGTTGTTATTTGTGGTCTGATTCTACAAACATTTATCCGATAAATAATGTTTTTAGGAATGTTGACAGGATGGTACAGAGTACTTACTGTTCAGTATTACTGCAAATTCATAGATTATGCAGTTAGAGAAAATCCTTATAAATATAATAGAATAGCAGAAGCCTACTGGATCATACCAAAGGTCTATTTAGCCTGGAACAGTGATTGAAAGTGGATATTGAGAATATAAGAATTGGTTCAAGCATGGTGATTCTCTGACATAACCTCTTAACCTCCAGCTTCCTAGGGACTTTCCTTCTCTGCAGATTTCTAAAAACTGTCAGCCATTTACATCTAAATTTTCTATTTATCCAAGAAGTTCCTGAAGTATTTTAAACAGCAGACTCCACAAAGCAGGTGCATCAATCTTCAGCATATTACAAAGACACTTTGAGCACTGTTTGACAACCTTCCTGAGAAAAGGTGTCAATGTGTAGGCATCTCAAATAATGTCTCACAGTCTAGTATGCTGAAAAACATTGGAACCTTTATTCTTATGCAAATAATAGTTAATCATAGTGATATTTTCCAAACAGGAATACCTATATTTCAGATCTGGGGGAGGAAAACCATGGACAGGCCAAACACTGCTGGTGAAGTTAAAGGCAAGTCACTCTTCCAGGACAGCGATGGCAGCACAGTTCCTGTCAAAAGCGTGTGCCATAATTGTTCAAAGTTAAAGGTATGGAAGGAGCCCTCATAACATATTTTCTCTGGAATACTGAAAATGATAATTTGAAGTTCTATCAAAATTTAGTTAGTTCTCTATGACACTGTTTGACACTACATGTGTTAGAAACGATGCTCTAGGTTGTGATTCCAAGCACATAGCAGTTAGTAAATGTGTTGAGAAGTTAAAAAGTGAGGCCATATTTTACTAATGAATCATTTAGAGGTGTGCTGTAGTCATAGTGATAGCTGCAGCTTTATCTTTTTATCCATGTTTTTTAGAACAGGACAAGTAGGAGGAACAAGACATGCCATAATAATAGTACCAGTAATGAACAACATTATGCTGAAAGTTTTCCCTAAGGGGGGAAACAGCTAAAACAGTACAGGGTAGAAAGGTAGAAGGTGCACACAATCAGTGTCAACTTTCTTTTTCTTTGCAGTAGAAGAGGCTTTGGAGGCCACCCTGAAAGAGAAAGTAAAATCTTCTGGTTTAATGAAAACAATAGGAAGAATCTCTGCACAGAGAATTAGAAAGCAGAACTTTGATTTTTGTGTTTCTTGAGTACGTTGCTCAGGCGTTCCAGCCATGAAGAAAAAATTGTTTCTTTGCAAACTCAATTCTTTTCTCTCTTCAGATATTTCTTGGAGCTCTAGCTTTTTCCTTTTTTGCCAAAGGATTTTCTGGAAGCTATATGAAGAGCATGTCTAGTCAAATTGAAAGGAGATTTGAAATCTCATCATCAATTGTTGGCATTATTGATGGCAGCTTTGAGATAGGTAAGTGTACTTTCTTTGACAGTGGATAAATACTGCTTCTTAATATATTTTCCCCCTTAAAAAAATATCTCTTTTTGTAATCTTACTGGTTCTCTCTCTTGTTGATACAGGTAACTTAATGGTAATGGTGTTGGTGAGCTACCTTGGACCAAGAGTTCATCGACCAAAAGTAATTGCTGTTGGATGTCTCATCATGTCTTTAGGAGCATTTTTGTCAGTGTTGCCTCAGTTCCTAATGGGACGGTAAATACAGAGTTTTCACATTGTGCACTAATTAAATTTGACCATATGAAGTGTTATTTAATCTTACACCTGAGTTAAAAGCTTGACAATAGTAGTTTCTTCCAGATAACAGGAAGGTTTTAATAGGTGAATTTTTTAGTATTGGCTTTCTGATTTCCTCTCTGAAAGCTTATCTCTTTCTATAGTTAAGTAAGACAGAAACCTCAGGTTTCTACAGGACTTATACATAATTAGGGATAAAGCAGGTTGAAGTTTTCACCTGCGGTGTACATATATGTAGACACACGGGTTTTTTTTCAACTGTTCTCCTTTTTTTTATATATACTTAAATGGACTGTACTGAGATATTGATGGAACAGGTTGCTTTCTGCATGGTGGCTATTCATGCTAAGCTCTTCAAAATTATGTAGATTTGTATGTATTTCCGCTGAATTCAGGGATAGTTAAGTATCTACATACACCTTTACATCTAAGCTTTAGTGCTTACATTGTTGTTAGAAGCAGTTCATACCTCTACAATCCTTTGGCATCCTTACTGAATAGTAGTTGAAAATAAAACCCCTTTTTCCCCTCAAAAATTAGAATTTATTTGTGCATCTTCTTTAGTTCCAAGACCAATACCTGTGAAAAGGAGGGCATGAAAGGAATTGTATGTGAGGACCATGATATGGGAAGTGGCCACAGTCATTTGCTCTGCTTGGGAACCTGCACTGTGGGAGACAGCACAGGCCAGACACAGAGCTATGGAAATATCTGATTTAATCCAAGCTCACGGCCGAGTTCTGAAGATTACCCATTCTCCACAACACTGAAAAAAACATAGTGGCAGTGGGGACCTCACTGTCATCCATCACAATATTAAAGGTTACCTTTTGACTGCACAGTCAGAGGGAATATCTGCTCTCCATTTATACCAATGTAGCGTAAATGTACTCAAGCTGGTTTTAATTTGCTTAGCAGAGTTGCTGTAGTAGCTGGCTGCCTAAATACAGACAAACACGTGTGTTCTGCAGCCTGTGTTAATCTCTTTATAGACACAGATAGGCTAAAACTAGCGCAGAAATCTCTATGTTACATGTCTGTCACATAGGTAAGAAACTGGTGCCAGTATAGAAAAACATCAACACTGTTGTATGTAGACAGATGTGGATGGACTCTGCCTCTGTCCTTCACTCTAAAGAATGATCTCTTAAGCCCTGGAAACAGCTTTTTTACTCTTAAGCTAAAGAAAATATTTGGGTTAGAATGATCAGAGCGTTTTGAAAAAAGGTATGAAGATACCTATCTTTTTTTTAAGCAAAAGCACTGGAAATGGGTTGCCTCTCCGCTTTGCCTGCATCTAACAAGAATGAATATATATGAACACAAGGCTCATACACGCTTCCTGCAAAGCAGTCTTTCATGTGTCAGTTGTAGTTCATATAGGGTTTTTTTCCAGTTATAATTATGAAAGGATAACTGTTACTGTGGACAACTCCTCTACAAGTGTATCAGCTTGTTCCCCAGCACCGTCTCAGGGCCATCCAGTCACAGATGCTACAGAAACTCTCAGCACAATGAAAAATTTTGGTAAGCAAAAGCTCTGATGCTGGGTTCCCTTCTTCTGTTTGTCCCCGTTTTATACGCTCTCTTTTACTGGAAAGCAGTAAACCCCCTGTTAGAAACCATGGTATATACAAACCCATGCTATAATGATTGCAAATCCCCATATTTTATGTTATTTTTCTGTTGCAATAAAGCATTGTCAGAATTATGTTCACAGAAATGTAAATGTTTATGGCCTGCAGGATGTGAGAAAACAACAAATTCCTATCTGTGGCTCTTTGTGTTGATGGGGAACCTTTTGCGTGGAATTGGGGAAGCACCAGTTATGCCACTGGGTGTTTCATACATTGATGATTTTTCTAAAGAAGAAAACTCAGCATTTTACATAGGTAATATGCAAATGAGTGGGTTTTATGCTAAACATTCTTTTCTTTGACATTCCTGTAGCCAAGAAAATCTATCATCTGCTCTATTCTGGATAATTTTGAGTTATACAGAGACAAAAAAAACAATGCAAAAGAGATCTTACGGGGTTTTTTTTGTAAGATATTTCCCAGGTGCTCCTTTTGCTTTCCCCAGGTGGCTGCTGCTACATGTGCCAGTTTTCTCTGTGATTAAGAGAAGCATAACAAAATACTCATTTCTCCAAAGTGAGAAGTCATATCTGTCTTGTCTGTAATATCATCTTCGGTACTGCAGCTTCAGAGGATAAAATTATTTCTAATCACTAGCACAGATAAGAGAAAGATCCTTAATGTAAGGATCAGTAAAGTAATCACGGTAATGTAAACGTGTTTCAGAAGCTTCTACTTGACTTTTTAAATTTCACATGCAGCACACTTCCTAACGAAAGTTTTTTAAATTCACTAGTTACCAAATGAACAAACAAACTTTGCCAGGGTGTTGTAACAAATTCTTTCTAACTGAAATTTTATTGTTGTTTTGATGGAAGATAGGTTGTTGCCCAAACACCAAGACTTACACCCAAACAAATTAATTTCTTGCCAAACTGATTTAATAACATGGAGTATTTGCATGGCTGAGGGAGGTCAGAACTGCTGCCTGAAGTAAACTTGATGAAATTGAATTGGTCATAAAGACAGTAAGACACACAGTTTCAGGAAGAGCTCAGTATGTAATGCCACAGGGTAAGGTCATTTCAAATGCCTTCATTAGGGGATGAGGAAACCTGCAGGCTGAAGAGAACAGAAGTATTGTGAAGGGACCTGACAAAAACAAAAGTTCCACTCAGCAGTTATTCAAAGAATTTGAAATCACCTCTGAGCTTCTAATTGAAGGTATTCAAAAAAGTCCAGCTGAAATATTTTCTTGTCAGAATCTGGTCTGGGAGAGATCGTGACAGGTTGGAGGCTATTGGGGAAGTGAGATTAAAAATATAAAATAGACACAGAGAATAGTATGGATTCAACCAAAATGAAAATTTGTTTTGGTCATGCAAGTGAAAGGAAGTATTTTGTTTACAAGTATCAAAATGTTGCATTTTAACAGTCTGAAAAGCCATTTTCAGTCTCTTACACCATTTTGATGGACAGACCCAATTTGCAAAAAAAGTAAATATTGAAATAGTCTTTTCCACAGAGCTGAAACTCCTTTTCTTGACCAGTTTTAGTTGTTTTCTATATCTGATTTTTTTAACAATTGACTGAATCAGTTTAAGATTAGTGTTTTTGTAAAACACATTAAAAAAAGTCCTATAATGAAAAAGTCAAGCCTTGCTGATGAATTTTGACCATTGATCTCATTATTTGAGTCTGAGCAAGAAGTGCCACCTTCTTGTCTCTCCTTTTTCTCCTGCCCTTAGATGTTTTGTTGAGCAAGAACGTAAATTATTTTGAGGCAGACACAGCTTTTTATGGAGTGTTAATATAATCCTTTTAACTATTTTTGGCAGAGTTATAGTGCAAATGACAATTTACAGCAATAAAACCAGAGTGGCCATAGGAAGGAACAGAAAAGTAAAATTAGTGGTTTTGTTAAGATGCTTTACGGAATTTAGTAGAGGACTGTAGCTTTTCTGTAGAACTCTGTAAGACAGGAAATTGATTTGTTTTCAGGAAATTCTATAGATTTCAGACTGAGTTTTAAAGAACCTTTTTAATTTACTTAGTTCTACCAGGCCATCAACACAGTCCTGAGGTGGTACAATGCACTGTACGCCATATACAGTCCTGAGAAGTAATTCTGTGTAGGGTCTCTACTCAGTATGACTGTAAGTTATAATGATCTCAGTCTGTGTCTAAATCCAATTGGCATTTGGCAAGGGTCAGGAATCTCAGGATCTCAGTGGTTGCTTTGTTCCGAGAGGACCTTGGTGGAGTGACCTTTGAGGCCAACTGCTCTGACTGAGAGGTTATTCCATAAATGCTGCACCATGCTAAGCGCCTAGTTTATTTAGCTATTTTATGGTCTTCAGATGTTTAGCTTCTGTTTACGTGCCTATAGAAGTGTTGCCAACAAACATAAGAGGGTTGCACCTATACTAATATAATTTCAGCAGCCAATTTTTAAGAATTTCTGGTTTGCTTTGAAACTGAATGTTGACATGGCTGATTAATGGCAGTAGTCATCAGACTTACCATGTAAGAGGTATAATAAACAATTAAATATATTTAATGAGTATTTAACTTCCATGGGTTTCTCAGTAAAGAAGAGGTTTTGAATGAATAAAATTTCATCGAGTTGAGCACTAGCATATAATCTTGTATCTATTGAACCCATGGCTTCAGCAGAAACATATCTGAAGCCAATGTATGTTGGAAATTTTAATACCTGTTATGGTATGCCGAATTACTCATCAATACAAGGGCTTGGCTGAGCTATGTTCAATATGCAGCAGCTGATTAACTGACAAGCGTGTATGATTTTTGCTTTGTGGTTTAGTCTGTTCATTAATTACAACGAAGAAATATTATGAAGGAAAAATATGTTGAGAAAATATCACAGTGAACTTATTTGGTTTTGTTTTATCACAATACAAGCATATTATCTTAGTGAAGTCATTCTTGAATTTGAAGGGTATGCAAGTGTGAAATTTAATTTAAAAACTATACATATGCAAAGTTATTGCCTTATGGTTCTTAGCTTATCGAATAGCTTATCTAATAGCTTAAAGAAATATACTGCATAGACTACACAAGGCCATTGGTATGGGTGTGCTGTTTTTTATGTGTTTATTTTTGAAATTTGCCACTGAGTATTTGAACTTTGGAGATGAGCTTGTCTAGTTTTGAGTAGTAAGTTCTACTTTAGACTCACTGATAAATAAACATAAAGAGCTAATTCCTGTCTTCTAGTGTCAAATCCTGACTCTGTAGAAGTCAGTCATTTTGGAAGCATCAGAATTTAGTCTAAAAGACTAATGAAATAAAATGAGAAAACTAAGTGAAAGCAATATGCAATTGGAGCAATGAAGCAAAACCAAAAAATTGTATGATTAGATTTTGCTGTAGGAGTTTGTTACAGTAGTGCTTGATCATAAGCGGAGCAAGCACTATATTCAGAAGACACTTTGCAAAACCAACAGGAGAAAAATCTCTGCAGTAGAAAAACACAGTAGTATTTACAGAGCATAGTGCCGAATGTAGGCAAGAACAGACAAGCACTTGGTCAAGAATTCAATTTTTTCAAAAAGAATTAAGCCTTCTGCAGTTTTGAACAGGTCCTAGGTGTCAGTTCCATGCTGGAATTCAGAATTCCAAATCACTGACCTTTTTTTGAAACTGTTACCCCCTTACAACTAAACTTCAACGGATCAACGCAAGTGACAAGGGAATGTGAGGACCTGTGTTTGAATTATTTTGAGGGTATTTTATTTTACGTTGATTGCCAACAGCAGTCACCAAAATCAAAATTCACTGTATCTACATACCCTGTCAGCAAAATGCAGTCCCAGTTTCCTAGGTTTCTACTAACCTTCACACCTTATTATTTGCCTCTAGGGCCATCCCACTTTCTTGTGATCCTGTGTTATCTCCTTTATAAGTAAAGACAGAGCAGGAAATGGAAGCCTCAGTGAGGCCAGCAGCAAAACTGAAAGCTGGTTTCAAAGAGGTCATTACCTGGTCACTAGATTTCTTGATTCTTTTTACAGCTGCATAAATACGTATTAACACAACAGTTAGCTGATTTGTTCATTCTGAATCCAAAAAGATTCTTTCTAATGAACTTTGATTACACACAGGGATGCTTATATCTCCTTGTTGCCTACTGAAAATATTCTCAGGGTCCTGTACCTAATTCCATGTCCGCTCACTTTTATTGTCCCTGTCGTCCTAATGTGACTCCAAAACGCAAAGATGCCTTCTTATACGCACATCGTCAGATCAACTATTGCTACTGAAAATTAAACTAGGGACCTGAATGCATACTACAGGAAAATTTCCTGACTTCTACAATCACAGAACATCATGCAAGCTGTAAAAAGAGCTGCAGGTAGGCCTATGATAGATCCAACGGGTCTAGAGTTGTATGTTCGTTTGTTAATCACCACAAGCTGAACAACGCAACTACAAACATCTGAGGCGGGAAGTAGGTAGGAGGAGGGATAAAAATCATTGCAATGTTATTGTCTTTCTTCCTATTTCTTCCAAGACACCAATCTTGCAATGAAATTCTTGTGGGGGTCCACATGAGACCATGCATCAACAAAGCCCTGTGCAGGTGAAGGAGCCCGCTTCCACAACGCAGCTAGCGTGTTGGCAGTTTATGGATTATCTTCTTGCTGTTCAGAAACTTGCCAGTAGACATCTCCTAATGGCCTGTGCCCCTCTTCTGTCTTGTCCTTCCTCTTTCCTTTCCTTGCCCTCAGAGAAGAAGATGTGTTTCTCTGTGCAGCATTGTTCTCACTCTCCTGTGCTGCCTCCCTTCTCTTACAGGCCTGGTGAGGTCCTCCGGCATGTTTGGGCCGACCCTGGGCTTCCTGCTTGGGTCCTTCTGTGCCAGCCTCTGGGTTGACATTGGTGTTGTGGACATTGGTAAGAGACCGTGGGGTGGTGCACTAACTGCGAAGATGGCTGGATACGGGCACCCGTGTGCCAAGAAGCACCTTCCCAGTATACTACATCAAAAAGGGGAGCTCTCTAGAAAACTTTTCCTACTCAAAAGCTGGTGTTATTTACATTTTAATATATGCAGCATTGTAGTGTGATTGCCCTTGATACAAGATGCCTGTCCCCACTGAAGAAAAATTTTGCACCTCTTTATGCTTGTGCACATGCTTGTTACACCCTTGCTGCACAGCTGAGAACAAACGAGCGAATGAGAGGCCGTCCCGACGCTGAGGGAACAGCGAAAGGCCTTTGCTCATGGACACTCTCAACACTTGGCAAAAATTATGTTCTCTTAAAAATCATGCAGCAAAGTCTCTAATCCCAGGGAAAATTTGAGGAACTTCAAGGAAAAACTGTTGAGTTTGGGAATGAAAGGAAGAGGGGACAGTGAGGAAATTGAGAAAGGGAAATTATTTTTGGATGGTGAAGGGCTCTCTTGCTGTCACTGATTCCCATAGAAAGTGCTGGAAGATTGTGGCAAGGAAATCTCCATGGCTCTAAATGGAGAGATCTATTTTTGACTGCATGGGACTGATCTGATACTAGCTACATTTCAATTCCTCATATGAAACATAAATCACCTCTGTTCTGGTCTTTAAACAACGCATATAAGGATAGCTAGAGTAGATTTAAGTGCTTTGCATGATATTTAATCTATTTTCCTGTCTTTCTGTATTTTATAGATACCATCAGCATAAATCCTAAGGATACCCGTTGGGTTGGTGCCTGGTGGCTTGGGTTGCTTCTCTGTGGAGCAGTCAACTTTGTTGCTTCATTGCCTTTCTGGTTTTTGCCTTACTCCTTACCAAAAGAAGGAGAGAAAGAAAACCTGAAGATAAATCATATATCTATTCAAGGAGATCACTGTAAAACAGACCCCCCAGCTCAGCCGCAGTTAAAGTTCTCGGAGGCAGTAAAAGGTGAAAGATTGTTGCCCAAATGTTTGCATGTGAACTCTCTGTCATGGATTCATTCTGAGCTGAGCACGGATTTGCACAACCCTCAGAAAAATGCACATTTTTGCAGAGCAAATGATGAACAAAAATCCTCTTTTTAATTTTTAGTATTAGAATTACATGCTAAGGGTGTGTTTCAGTCCTCTCATGTCAGGCAGCTGGAAAAAGCTCATGCTGTTGCTTTGAGCAGCAGAGATTCTTAGTTCAACACAGTAGCTGTCATATGATGTGTTACAGCTACAATCCTATGATTATGAAGGAAGAAGGGGGAAAGCATCCCATCCCTCATTAATGACCAGTCCACAGGTAACAGGTTACTGCTTCACTGAGGTCAACATGTGGGAGGGAAACTGCTTCCAAGTACTGGATCAGCTGGGGGAGGGATTTTAATGGATTCGTAGCTCCTGTATATGAGTTCAGTGATGCTAAATTAACCTCATACAGGAAATATCAGACCCAACTACCCATTGCTGGACTCCCTCAAGGGCTTTATTCATATGTATGCATGCATGTACACCCCTTAGTGGCTATGGCAGATGTGTTTTGAACCGTCATCTTTTAGGCACGTGTGCCAACAGCCAGCCTGCAAGCTAAATGCAGGTTTTGTCTTCACTTTAATTTCATGGACTTAGATACTCTAATCAAGGGTGTCAGGAAAGGTTCCAGCCTTTTTTTTAAGGTCAGGTGCTTCCTTTCTCTGAATATCAGCTTCATGTGGGACTCCTGTGTGGTTTGTGGAGGCTCCTGCTTTAGACACCAAACTTTTCACTTGGTACATTATAGAAAGTCAGTGATCCTCTGGGGACACTGCCCTATACAGACACTGAAAATCAGTGTTGCAAGCCTTAGTGCCTTTGATTAATAGTCCTGTGTCACACATGAGCTAATCTAGCATTTCTGATTCCCAGTTCAGCATCCACAGTGCCATTCAACCTTGCTGCTCCTGTAAGTCATGTGTTGGCAATGAAGAAAACTCCCCCTTGAGCAAGCATGTGTTTTCATAGGCAAAGAACTATAACCTGCAATATCAGCCAGTAATTAAATCAAAGTTAGTTTTGTTATCCAAAGGATGTCAAAACAACTCTTCTCTGTGTTTAGCAGGGTGTACAGCATATACCTCTCCATTGCAGATTTCTTCCCAGCTCTAAAGAAGCTGTTTGGAAATCCAGTTTTCCTGGTGTACATCTTCCTCACTATTCTGCAGTACAATTCTCTTGTTGGGTTGATAACCTATGAAACAAAGTTTATGGAGCAGCAATTTAATGTATCAGTGGCAAGAGCCATCTTTCTAATTGGTAGGTACCTGTCTTTTTAAATCCCAGTGTCAAAAAGGAAGCTTTTCTTTGTTATTTTGATTCCTTTTAGAATCACAGAAGGTGATTCTGTGAACTTTTTTGGTTAAAGAAAAGTATGTAGTGGTTTACTAGTTTTCCTACCATATTTTGAAAATGGATGTTGATTTTAGTGTTAATTTTCCCAGTGTTCCTAATTAGTGAGCTAGAGGATTATTAGAACCGGATGGATATTTTTTGGCTGAAGTTTTTCTCAGTGAGATTTGGGTTATGAATGTGTCTGTTTTCTTGAACAAAACCCACACATAAACTGCAATACGTAACAACTAAAAGAAAAAAACATTTAATTTAGAACATGTCTAATGAAACGTGTGATTTTTCCTTGTCAGAATAACATTATGGTATAAATGTTCCATTTTGTTTACAAATACAAATTTTATAAGCAATAAGAAACCAAAATATAAAATTCTGAGTAATTTCATTGAGCTCAAAGCTCTTTTTCTATTTACCAGTTCTCTCAAAATAAGTTCTTTGTAATGTTCTACAAAAAAAAAGAATGTTGAAACTATATTAATCTTACTGTGATTAATATGGTCTCATAACCTGGCAAGAAAAGCAGCATGTTTGAGGTCATTGTAGAATTGTTATTCCAGTACTTTAATCTGAAGGCATGCTGCTTTGCTTCGGATCAGGTACAAATGGGGGAATAACTTACTTTTTCCTCTTTTTTTGGAGGCAGGAAAAAAACCCCAAACAAACAAACACACAGAGAAAGGCAAACTGCTCCCAATAATACCTTGTAAAAGGTCTCAATTTAGCATGTAAATATTAGGGCTGGAGTCTGTGAAATGCTGAAGAGATTAAATCTAAATGCAAATCTTTCTGTTATTCACTCTCAGAGCAAAGTGGAATCCAATGCAAAACCAGACATTGCTTCCTTTCATGTTCTGTTTTGGAGAATTATTTTTTTTGTAACTTTCAGAAAGTTTAATATTTGATTTTAGATCAAGAAATGCCCATGAGCTAAGACATCTATCTCATTTACTCCAGTTTCTAACAGGCACTTGTATAGATTTGATTATATCTGTATACATACAAAAAACAGTACAGTAAAAAGGCAGGGAATATTGAGGCATTAAGCTTTTTAAAGCCATAACATGACTTGAAAGATAATGAAGAAGTAAGTAAAATTACTTAATAGTAATAGAAAGTCAGAACCTTCAAGGATAAGTCTGAAAATAGGTCAGTATTTGATATTTTGGAAACTACTAAAACCAGATATTTATTCTAAAAAGTGTCAATGCAAGTGACAGAGGTTAACATTTCATTACCTTCTATTTGCAGGTGTGATACTTTTACCCATCACAATCCTGGGGATGTTTTTAGGAGGCTTTCTGATCAAGAAATTCAAACTCCACATAACTAAAATGGCAAAGTTTGCATGCATCACTTTTGTAGCAGCCTATTTGTTAAACCTTTTCTACTTTATATGCAGTTGTGAGGTGCTCCAGGTGGCTGGTTTGACAGTGCCCTACTCTGGGTTTGTATCCCCTTGGTTGTGTCATGTTTTATGGTTGCTTCCTGCCCCATGCAGAACATGGTGCACGCACCTGTATTCCCCTCCTCACACAAACAATCGGGGTTTTTAATCTCTTTTGGGCTACAAACCTTCTATTCTAGAAAACTTCTTGGTTTGAGTTTGGATGAGTTCTGAAACATATCTTCTCTGTTGATTTGCTGTAGCATAATTCTAAATCCTTTTGCATAAAAAATTAATATATGTGTCTGTTTAAAGACAACAATTTTTTTGTAGAAATTGACCTGTATTAGGTCATCTGCTAGTGTGAATCAGTGTGGTTTCATCTAGAGTGGAGCTACTGAGATTATATCATTTTACAACTCCCTTGTCAGTGATACACACAAGAAAATACAAGGTTTTGAGATAGACTTGTCAGGCTGAAATGATACCTGGTGTTGGGGAAGGGCAGAATATGCCAGTTTTGTTCTTCAAATTTTGTTTTAAGTGGACGTTTCTTTTTCTAAATTGTTTATTGCTGGCAATTGGCATATTGATGACAATATACCTCTACATTCTTGCAAATTACTAATTAAGATGAAATTAATCACAGGCAAATTAAATTCTTATATTCTATTTCAAAGCTTCAACTTAAAGCCTGTCTCCTCCTACCGTGTAGGGAGTGGGATATAAAAAAAAATGTTGGAAGTGTCTTCCCCGTAGTCCCTCAATGGCTTTGACTCTAGAAGGGACCATCCTCTAGATCAGTAGTTATCAGCCTGCGTGGGGCATTACCAGCCTCCCTGGGTATCTGGAGCTGCTGACCTGCCTGTGTCCATTTTCTCAGCTGGGAGGTAGAAATTGTTCATGTCAGGAGTGTGTGCTGCCCAGCCAGGCGTTCCTCCTCCCTTACCAGGACCATGGTCGTGCTTTCCTGAGAACATTTTTCTGACTCTAGCAGCCTGCCACAATTGCCTACTGTTTAAATTTAGCTCAGTCTGATCCAACAAATTTCAAGGGATTTTAAAGGATTAAACTGAATCCAGCAGGGCTTGCTAGATTTTCAATTCAGACAGAAACGCACTCCTGTGTTTTTTGAAACTGAGCCTATGTCCAGGGAAATATCTAAGTTGTCTTGGAAAACCTGACACCCAGTTCAGTTTCTGGTTAGTTACATAAAAGATGTCAGAGGACTTCACAGCAGAGAGAACTCTGGCTGAGTGCAACAGTATCATGCTGTAAAGCGAATTAAAAATAAGCAGAAACATCAGAACAGCAAATACTGAAAGGGCAATTACAGTTTCTCCAGGAGAACGGAGACTGGAGAATTTAGCGTGTGCTAGGATTGCTCCGGTTAAGCCACTGACATACTGTTTTACCTATTCAGCAATTTGTAGTCTGAAGATGAGCAACAGCCTAACGAAGGCTAACCCCAGTTATTTTCCCCTCTAAAAGACTTAGGGGAAATCTAACCCCCTTGAGGTGTGTTTTGGATTGAGGGGTAAAGAGGAAGAAAAGGCAAATCCTGAACAATTTTTCCTTTATCATGTGAGTGACTTCAGAGCCGGGGTGATTTGTCGATGGTGGACTCCTAACACTTTCTGAAAACTGAGCCCTGCTACCATGCCCTCAGCATTGCTGTCCACTTTGTAAATTCTCAGTTCTAGTTGTCATCCACTTAGATTAACTCCTTGGGGCCTGATTTTGATGTTTCTTACAGAAATGTTGGTAAAAGTGGAAGCTATGAATGTCCTTGATAATATACAACAAGGAATGAGATCTGATAAGAAATGGGGAACAAGCCCATCCCAGGTGCAGGGCTGCTGCTGCTGCTGAGTGTGGTCTGAGCTCAGACAGAAGCAGCACTTCTCACTCAGACTCATGCAACTTTAGTTTCCACTAAGCGGCTCTGATCCAGTGAAAAAAATGTCAAGACTAATTGCTACTGTAGTTTTATGTAGTTTTACATCACCACTTCTGGCACCCAGATATGGTATGACAGCTAATACTAAGCAAAAGCATGGCCAGTCTGCAGGTGATAAGAGATTCTAGATATGAATTTCTTTTTCTTGGGCTGAGTTTTCAAGTGAAAAAGTGATACCAAATATTCCCTCTCAGCCAAGAATACCTAGTTTGTGAGTGCCTTTTCAGCAACAATTGATCAAAATGGTCATGCTTTATGAAAAATCTCAGGAGAGCTTTGGTTTAGCTGAAATTAGCTTAGTCTCCCTTTGACAACTTCACAGTCCGTTGGTTAGTAGCAGATACCCGTTCATGTTTATTGCTTCACTTTTTCCATGTTTTTCCTGCCTACTCACTGATATTTTGCTTAACTATATAATTTGACTAAATAATTTGTTCATTTCTTTCTGTTTTCCTCCAGATTAAAGCATCTTTCCTTCCCCAAAAACAGCTTCAAGGCCAGTTGCAATGCTGACTGCAGCTGCAAGCTGGATCAGTGGGACCCTGTATGTGGGGCTGATGGGATCACTTACATGACAGCCTGCTTTGCGGGATGTAAATCATCAACTGGGATGGGAAAGAATATGGTAAATATATAGGTGGATAGATGATTATTTAGTAAGGCCTGTTGTGGTAGAAGAAGGGATAATGGTTTTAAACTAAAAGAGGGTAGATTTAGACTAGTATAAGGAGGACTTTTTTACGGTGAGGATGGTGAAACACTCGAACATGTTGCCTGAAGAGGTGGTAGATGCCCCATCCCAGGAAACATTCACGGTCAGGTTGGACTGGGCTCCGAGCAACCTGATCTAGTTGAAGATGTCTCTGCTATTGCAGGGGGGGTTGGACTAGGTGACCTTTAAAGGTCCCTTCCAACTCAAACTATTCTATGATTTTATGATTATAGATGTAGCAGCTAGATTTCTCCATCTATTAATTTTTTGGCTTTGTGATTAAGAAATGCTGTAGACACAATCATCCCTTCTGTATGTTTTAACCTCGTAGAAACTGAGTACAAGGTTGCAGGGAGGGTTTTTAAAAGAGCTGGCATGAGGTAAATGAGCTATTCAGGAAAGACATTAAAACCTCAGACTCTGAACTTACATTTCTTGAATGCTTTTGTTTTAAAATTTAATTTAGATTTTCTTAAAGTTTATTTGCTTCTTAGCAAGATGACCATAAATTCAGCTTTAAGTTTCTCAGTAGATCTTTTACTGTGTAGGTACAACACAGCCAAGAGGGGTTTGCTTTAGAAGACCTTTACTAGTCCTGTTATACTAGCAAAGTCCTGTGGTGTTAAGTCACGTGCAGCAGACCTGTATAAAATTGTGAGTGCTGGTTTTGCAAACTGTTGCAGATCATACTGGAATTGCCCGCTTTCCTGAGCTGCCTTAGCTCAGGAAAGCAAGTCATAGCACTAAATTGTACAGCCAATAGGTTCTGTAAATATGCATCTGGCCATTTTGTTCAGTGTATCATCAGCAAAGCCATTTCTAGGACTTCAAGCGCTCCTACCTGGGCAAGACCATTAAAAACAGTAGGTTTCAAAAAGTGTGTACAGATGATTGTGTCTTCTGGCAGAAGCAGAATTGTGTTCATGCAACAATAGTGAAAAAGACAAACAACACTTCCAGGCTTCTATCCATATATCCCATCAACATTCTCGTGCTTCACTTCAGGGAAATTGGTTTTCAAACCCATGTCTCCTGCTAAATTCAAAGGCTATGAAACAGCCTGCTCTCAATCCAGCACCAAATGCTGTTTTAGATATATAATGGTAGATACACATGTTTGCATTTCTGGATCCACATATATATTTTTTATTGTTACTCATCTACTTCAGAGGACTCCTGAACAGAATGGCTGAATTTTATAGCTTTGACCCATTTTAAGCATACGCAGAGCACCTTTTGTCCTAGCAATGGCATGGCTGAAACTAGAATCACAGTTGCTTTGTGACTCTGGAGCAGCTCAGAGTGGCTGGAGCATACCAATGAACTTGGCCATCAGTCTGTGGAGATGATTAGGGAGGTTCTTTCAGTGTAAACAAGAGCCCGCCTGTTACAGGGAGCGAGAAATCTAGCTACTAAAATAGTTTTGTGAGCTGAATTCTGATTAAATGAATTCTGATTAAATAAATTATTCTTCTCATCTCCTTTCAGGTGTTTCACAATTGCAGCTGTGTGGAAGTACAAGAGCATGGGCTTGGCAATTCCTCTGCAGTTCTGGGACAATGCCAAAGAGAAAGCTGTACCAAAACATTTCCCTATTTTTTAGCATTACAGACTGCATGTGCATTTATTTTAGGCTTAGGAGGCACTCCTACATACATGATTATGTTTAGGTGAAATACTTTACCTTACCTTGACCATAAAGCTTGGGGAAAGAGAAATAGAATATGGTATCTACCATTTAATTCCTATTGTTAAGCATGGCATGCTGGTCAAACTGGGGCCCTGAGTCTTTGCCTGTACTCTGCAATCCAGCTCTGTTCAGAGGCACAGAAAGCAAAATGCCTGCCCACCAATTTAACTCCAATTTGAGGCTGAGTAGATACTTTGGTAATGAAGTAAATGGGCCTTATGCTGATCCTGAACATTAGTTTTCACTTCCATTGACGGGGGTGTTTTTAAAAGAGCGATGAACTCGAAATAAGATGTGGTGCTAACCCATATCGAAGGTGACTATGTTGTTCACATTACTCAGGAGAAAAACTTTCACCTTTGTTGCCTTGTTGCCTCACAATGTTTTCTGTGTTGTGAGAAGTCTGATATCCCAATTTTTTGTCAAGCTGGTATAAACAGAACTATGTCAGCAATATTTTTGTTTTAATTCCTTTGGTTGTAAAGCAGCGCTGCTGTTTTACACTTGGAAGAAAAGGCAATGTTCTGTGCCTTTCGTGTGGAAGTTTCTTTCCACTCGTGCTCGCAGATGAATTGCAATCTTCAGTAGGCAGTGCACATGACTAGATAACTCTCTTGGATAAGCTGCTGGTTCTTCTGAAGTATTTTCTAAGTGCAGCTGTTCTTACGGCATGCCTGGATTATGGGCAAGGCTAACTTTGCTGGGCAGTTTTCAGAACAGTGATGTGTATAATGACAAGCCTTTCATGTTAATGCTGAAAAGACAATATACCGATGCACAAACAGTTCAGGAAATGGGCTGGCCATAGCAAGTCTCCCCCCTGCTCCTGTGCCAGCTCAGCACTCCCCTCTGCTTTTTATCAGCTCTTCCAATTCATCTGATGGGCACAGACCGTTTCTCCACTAGTAGGAATGAGGTGATTTTGTAGCCAGGTAACTCACATTCACTGTGCCTCTGCAGAACACTAAAGGCAGAGGTGGGTTTTACCTGCATGTAGCTAGTAAAGATTGCACACCCTTGTTCCCTCTGTTCACCACGGCACAATACAGCCCCTTCTAAAGCAAGGTTGATTCTTGGAGCTTAACTTATGGACATGAGCTGCCTACTTCTAGTTGGCTCACTCTAATTTGCCTGTGCATCTTCTCCCAAAAGAGTTTACAATCAGTTCTTTTTGGTTCAAGATCAGTTTCTGTAGATTATCCCATGTATTTCAATGAGACCTCATCTGTTGTTAATGGAAGGAGGCTCCACATCTGAACTTTAACTGTGGTGAATTTTTTTTAGTTAGGGTTTAACTGAGCTATGCTAGGTAAGCCACAGTGCTCTTGAATTGGGGCATGTGCAGATTTTCACAGCATGGATATAGCTACGTTGTTCTATTGTTCTATTGTACTATTTTTGTTTCCTTTTTAGATCTGTTTCACCAGACCTGAAATCCTTTGCTGTTGGGATTGAAACTTTAGGTGGTAGAGTACTAGGTAAAACTTCCTTTCTTTGTGGGATTCAAGTATGTAGTCAAAGAGATAGTCCAAAGCATGCCAGTGCAATGTCCTTGCTCCAGATGAGAATAAAAGAAATTTTCTTCTTCTTTGTAATCAGACTATGCATTTCAAAATGTTTGGAGGAGGTTACTACATGTTTCCTGGTATGTAATTATATAGTATGATTATCTCTTCAGAATTTTTCCTATGCAGCAAAGGAATCAGGGAGAGGAAGGAAATTTCATCATAATTTTTGGGATTTGATTCACGGACACAACTACCTGAGCTTGATCAATCTGGGTATCTTTAACAACTGTGTTCCCTTTTGCTGACCATTTTTCACTTAGAGCTACCATGTACTCTGCCTATTATTTTCTTTCTTGTGTTTATCTGCAATAAATAATCATTCAAGTCTTCAGACATGTAGTCTGTTCTGCCTCGAGCAAACTTGCCTTATCTTCACTTGTTTGCTGATTTTTTTATATCTTCCCCATGCAGACAAGCCCAAGTAATCATTTGGATGTCTCTCCTAATCTCCATATTTCAGCTGAATGCTGTGGAGAATCTATATTGTGCTTTTATGAAATAGTTTTCTTCACAAAACTGCACATTACCCCTGAAACAGCTTGCTAATTATATTAAAGCATTATGACTGTCTAAAAGGAATTCTTCCTGTACTACAGAAGTAAAATACACTTATTACCTAGTTGGTTTTGAGCAAGTACTTAATTTCAGCCCTTTGTACTCAGCTAACCATTTTTAATGGCAAACTGTTGTGTAATACTTGAATAGATACATTAGTATACATAAATATTAATATGTCATGGCACATAATTCCACACAGGGGACTGAAAAAGAAATGTTGGTTATATTATTTCTTTAAACAACAAAAGTTATAAATCTAAAAAAAAATGCTATTAAAGTAGAATTACTAACATTTTCTTCACTGAATATAATAATGCTATAATCTTCCATCCTTTCAGCTACCTTTAGGTACTTATTTAAATATTTTAACAAATCTTGGAATCTCAAATCTGGAGCTGGATGCTCAGTCCCATTTTATGCAACTGCAATTCAGAAACCCTGAGATCCATTTCCTCATTTCTTTGCCGTGGCATTAAATGCTGAGATCTTCATGTCTGAGATGATGTAATAAGAATTTTTTTTTGCAGGAGGACTCCCAGCCCCTATTTATTTTGGTGCCTTGATAGATGAGACCTGCTTGAAATGGGGGACAAAGAACTGTGGGGGATCTGGATCTTGCCGGGTATATGATACGAAAACATTCAGGTAAGCCAAAACCTCTGGTAAGGGGTTGGGAATTTGACTTCTGAGTCACCAAGGACCAAGGTATACTTTACCCAAGTCAATTGTCAATACTCTGATTAGGATACTAAAATCACCAAAACTCCTTATTTTTACTAGCCCTTAATAGATCAAATAAGCCAAATAATTTTATTCAATTTGAAATATGACATTGCAGTACAGTCTTACATTGCCAGAATGAGTTCCTTTACTGAAGTCTTAGTGCACTGAATAACTCCGTGATGCTTTGGTTTTGTGGGAAACTGGAAAAAACATGGAGTAAGTGTAGCACTGAAGATGCTTTTCCTCATCTGTCATTTCTATGCTTCCTAATGTATAAGGCATGTCACAAAATCCACTTGAGGAGGGGATCCAAGTGACTGGTGGTGCATGGAGAGCTGCAGCCAGGACCACTGAGTGCTGCCAGTGGGGGGCTGGGGAAAGGCTGAGACAACAGTCAAAAAACCCTGGCTGGTACAGCTCCTCCTGTCCCAGCCCTACGATACAGCCTGCTGAACAGGAGAACTCTTCAGACAGGAAGCTTTTCTGCTAGGAGTACAGGACCAGATTAGAACCTGCCTGGGGCTAAATACCATGAGATTGTTTGCTTTCTGTCTGTTATCCCTTAAAACGTAGAGCAATACCTGGCTTAGAACAGATGGTTTTGCCAAAGTGTATTTGATATCTTACTTGGTTCCACTCAGAATTGGCAGGTTTTGTTGACATAAACATATTTTTTCACCTTTTTGTTTTCTAGAAATGTCTATCTTGGCCTCATTGCAGGACTACGGGCAGGATGCTGTCTTTTATACATAGTACTCTGTGTTTTAATAACAAAACGCTTCAAACCAGATGGCAAAGAGATGACAGATACTAAGAATATAGAAAGACCAACCAGCAAAGAATCAGCTACTGACAACAAAAAAGAAATTCTTCCTGGTGCAAGAATCTCAGAGGAGAGTGAGGAAACTTGTATGTGAGAAAGAAACAAGGTCTTTTCATAACTTTGCCAATGCTTCAGTTTTTCTAAACACAACAGGTGTCTAATTACTGGCTTCAACTGCTAGTTTACATTTTGGGGGTTCAAAAAATATTTTTGAAACATTGACTTTTAATTGGCTTTACCCTATCCTTTTCCTTTCCTCATCTGAAACAGTAAAGAGGAAAGGTTTTCAAAATTTTGGGGAACTCTCCCATTCTCTTGCTCTCAGTCCTTTTCTAGACCAACAGTAGGACTAGCCAAAATTTTTCAAGTGTCATGTTTGATTATGATTGAAAAATTAAAAAGAAGATATCCACAGTAAGCTGCTTTTCCATTTTTCACTATTTCAGGTACTCCTGCTTTGTATATAATCCTACAGCTCTAAATAGCAAATCGAGTTACACTTGCCCAGTTGCTCTGACAGCCTTTGCTGTGTGGTTCATGGCCAGAGCTCCTTGTTCCAGGCTAGGTCCCATGGCCCATGCTCAGGTGAGAGCCCCGGGGCCGTTGGTGAGCACCCTCTGATCAAGAACTGCACGATGTCTCTGGGATTTGGCTTGAACAAATTAAACAATTGAAATGTAATGCAAACAAAAGAAAGTGGTATATTAATTTTGCAGCACATCTCAGTATTGGGTTTGAGTAAAATTACTCTGAGCTGATGCAATAAAGTGTTAGGTGTTAAAGTTTCTTTAATTTTTTTGTGTTAGTGTGTTTGTAGGGGCATTTTAATCCTAATGACCATGCATTTATACCACATGTATATAGATTTTCTTCCTGTTTAAGGAACCTCCAGTAAGCCTTGAAATACAGTACTGAAAACTTGCAAATTCGCAGCTTTCCACAGATATCTTACTTCAGAAAGAACCTTAAATAAGGATGCTTCTAACAGTCATTACTAGGAAAAAGAGTCTCTAAAAATACTTCAGGTGTGGTATTTCATTGACAGCCCTCATGATGTACCTTCACAATGGGAGAAAACATGTCTGGTAAGATCACTGTAGGTTTTGTTTCCATCTCACAGCCATTTTGCTTTTTTTTTTTTTTTTTTCTGAAGGGTGTCTCTACTCCCTGCAATTCTGTGCACAAGCCTAAAACTAGGAAACAAACCTTCTTTCCTTATCTTAAACTTCCTTGGGACATGGAAGAGGGCACTACACTAAAGAAAATCTATCACACTTTTCCTGAGAAAGTAGCAGATTGGAGAGCTAGAGAGAGAGAGACTCTCCATATTAATGATTTTCTGACCTTTCTTCTACCATCTGCACCGTGTAAGTGCAAGAACAGGAATGGGAAAAGGGTTGATGTGGTACTCACTGAAAGTAAGTTCTTCGTATCCTGGCCTGGGGATGGAGTTGTTTGCATTTTGTTGCTTAAAAACAATGACTAGCTTAGACCAGTTTAGACGTCTTTCACAATCACAGTTCTGGTTATAAACTGCCAGCAGTTATGGGGAAGCAGTGTATGTTATAAGGAAACAGGAATAAAAGCTTCTCTAATGCAGATGATATCCATGCTGTATCTAGGCCTGAAAAGACTTAAATAAATATCCAAGTTCCAGAAACCCCACAAATTTTACTCAGAGAAAAACATGGTGTGTTTTTCTCCTGCAAACAGTGTTTTAACATTGAATAAATATATTGTAAATTCTAGAAACACTCCTGATCTGTGCTAGACATATAGACTCAGTCAGGTGACTCATAGTAACATCATTTCCCTTTTACTTCTGTTGTTTGTCTATTTATTTCTGTACATTATTTTTCATATTGCAGTTTTTTTTTATGAGAACATCTTTTGCACCTATTGCTTGATTTTCCCGGAAGGTAATGTTTTATCAAAGGTGCGTCGATAATTGATGTCAGACTAGAAATGAGATTCTGGTCAGATCTGATGATTCATGTCCAGATATTTACCACAGATGCAACTTGGTAAAGCGAGCTTTTTCCAAACAAATAAGACTTAACATCATTCTTCATAGCAGTTCCAAATAGATAGTGTAAGTGCTGCCACAGGTGGTATTAAATGAGCCTCTGTCTTAGTACAGTCCCCACTCCAAGGCTATATTTTTTGCCTACATTTTCAACACACATTGATTCTTGTCTGCAAGAAGCAGTAGAAATAGAAGTTTTTTCAAGGGAATAATTTGTTCTTCAACATGCAGCTGGCACAGAATATACAAAAGATGAAATAGGTGGTCAACTGAGTGGCATTTTCCAAAAGCTTTTTGTTCCCTGGCCTCTCACAGGAGAGAAGAAATAAGGACTTTCTCCCTTTCAATTCCTCCTGCTCCAAAGGCAAGGTTTCACCAGAGAGGCAGAGAGGCCCCTGGGACTCTGGTTCGATTGTAAAGCCACATTACTTTTTCTAGGATCAACACTGGTATCTTTGTCCTGTGTGATAACTGTGACAGCATGCTCAGAGCTAGCTCTGATATCTCTCTGCTATATCACTGGGAAGATCCTCCAAGAAGGAAGAGAAACTTATTGTATTCTCAGGTAGTAAGAGAAATTGTCCAGGAAAGCTATTTTGGAGGCAAATTTACAACTACACCAAGTCAGGCATGCTTTTGAATAAAGACAACAAAGCAAGTAGTTTAGAGATCATTACAGACTACTTGGTGGGTCATAAACCATCATAATTCCACTGAAAACAATGAAGAAATAACCAAACCAGTGAATTTTTATGACTGTGGGAGGTTTAAGGGCATGAGCCTCATGTTTACACAAGTCTTGTTTGAGGCTATCAAAAAGCCCTTTAATGGCATTATCAAAGTCCTTCTGTCAGAATAACTATGGAAGACAGAGCCTTATCCCAGAAGACAATGCAATTATTTGACATTTGTTTACTTTTAGATATATAATCGAGCAGACATAGTGACCTATGACTACCTGGTTTTATGTTTTCTAGTTGTTTATCAGAGAGAAAAAAAAAACCAGCAGCCCTAAACCCACAGTTTTCTGTATGCATTAGGATCATGTACCCTATATGACCAAGCCCTCCTACGGGTTTTGTGTCCCCATTATCAACAAGTCCTGTCTATCCTGGCACAAAAATAAATTTGGAATGGAGTACTAGCTGTTGCAGAATAAACAGAAAATAATTCAGGCTGTCAAATAAATTCCAAGAGTTTCAAATATGTTAACAATATAGTAGAAAGTTAACATTAGGTTTGGTCTACCAATTTTTCACTGTGGATTATATTGTCATTTTGCCTATCTCTAGTTTGGAATATGGTCAAAGTTCTTTCTAGCTGAGACTGTCAATACACATCTGAATCACACATTATTTTTCCAGCATTACTTATATATCTTACTTTCTAATTAATTCATACTTCTATTCTGAGCTACAAGTACATAACTAAATCACAAGTTGGCCAAGAATTAAAAATAAAAAAAAATATTGCTACAGGTGCACCTGAATTTTGAGGCCAAGCTGCTTCCTTTATGAGACCCCTCTGTGCTAATATGAAAGCAGTCTGTGAGGGCAGAGACTGCTTTTTAGAGAATGTAAATTATTTGTTTGTGTATAGCTATGGATGCAAAAAGGGGAGAGTGGCCATGGGAAACATGCATGCATGTGACGTGTCCTAAGGTGTTTGTCCATCTCTTTGGCCAGATCTACATCATGAACAGGGTGGACATTTGAGCTTCAGCCCTGCCTAATGCCACAGCAATGCCCTGCAGGAGATGGCAGCCCATGGCATAGGTCTGAAAACCCTGTGTTACAGTCCGGGTTAAGAAAGCTGGGGGACAGTATCTCCCTTGTGCAGTCAGGACTCTTTTAAGCATCAAACAAAACCAAACATGGCACCCATGGCATGACCAAGTTCACCACAGTGGAATTATCATGTGGGTTTGGACAGGCTAAGTGTTGCATGTGCAGTAAATTTGGTCTCTTCTGAGACTGACCATGGTGTCACTGCATTTATGGTCATGCTTCAGTTCCTGGACTTGTCCCTCCTCTATGGGAAGAGCCACTTGAGGCAGGGTGTTGTCTTCCACCAGTGTAGGTGGAGATAAGGAGCCGGCCAGAAAGACTGGAAAGCCTGAGAAGTTGAAGCTGATGGTTAAGCAAGAGCTTCCTACACAGCCACCCACCCATGTCCCATGCTGGGAAAGCTCCTGCCTGGCCCACCTGTTGGACGCAAACTGCTTTTTGGGTGTCTGGTAAATAGCCTGGTGGTTGTGATGTGGGACTGGGAGCAGAAACCCTGGGACTGATTTCCGACGGGACCTAGGTACTGGTTTGTTTGTTTGTTTTAATTAGGTCTTCTAAAGATGCTAGAATGTGATCTCATTTAGCAAAAACCTAAGTAATAAGTCCTGAGTGATCAAGACCACCAGGAAGCATCAGGCCAGCCAATTTCAGTAGATCAGTGGAATAAACTTAAAGGAGAGGCTGTACAGAAATTGTTATAAGAGAAATACAGGTGGAGACAAAGTATTAACATGGAATCCTCAAGATTTGGTCAGAATAAGATTTACATGTTGGAGGGGAAAAATCTGAGTATTTCTAAAATTGTTAAAACAGGTCTGCATCTTAAGCCAGAGACATTCTGAGTCTGTGACTGTCAAACTGAAATAATTCATGACCTCAGCTGTGTTACACTATAAGGCATTTATATAAAAATGCAGCATTTTCTTCTCTAAAATCACCAGGTAAGAAATGATCACAAGAGTTTCATGCTTCTCAATAGGACATATTGCTGCGTAAACGAACTAGCGCTCTTGCTGTTATCTGCAGCGAGAAAATATTTGAATATATATTTATTTTATTATGTGATTGATGGAACACTGATGTTATGTATTAGCTCATACCTTTAAAATTACTGTTATTCTAGATCTCAGACTGATTGCTTATACATCTGCTGAGTGCTGCCACTCCCATAGTTTAGTTGGCATTTTTCACACGAGAGGTATTTATGCAGTTTCAGATGAGGTCAGAAGGCATCCTCCAAAACCATCCTTCTTTAATGTGGCTCAAGATACCTTCAGCCATGGCTGTTGAGTTTCGCTACAGAGGGTCCATATGCCCTGTGGGAGAGAGCCGTGGCTTGTCCCCTGCAGCTGCTGGTGGCCCTACTCACTCAGGATGTGTCTCCCTGATAACAAAAGCGGGTTGCTAGCCTGGCTTACTTACACAGGGATGTAAGCCTGGTGTCTGGCTGTGAGGTGGACTGACATGGAGTGCTGATTCATAATGAACAGTGGAAGACCACAGCTCTGCGCAGACATGCTGGCCCTCTTCCCTGCATCCCATGGGCTGCTCCTACCAGCACAGCAGCCTCCCTGTCACAGCTGTGAATCACAGCTTGAGTTGCTTGTATCTGCATGGCCTTTTAAAGCATAGTTTCTGGGCGAGCTGGCTCCGTCTCTGCTGGACTTTCCTCTCCCAGAAAGCCAGACACACTTGGTGTCTCCTTAGGCTACAACAAGGGTAAATATATGTTATCAATGTATATAATCACAGAGCCTGTGCTCAAGTCCTGACTTAACCTGACAAGACCAAGGAAACCTGAAATATTACTCTGGTATTAATAACAGGTTGTAGTAATAATAATGACGATGTGACCTGAAATATCTAAATGGTCCTGCCGGGTTTTATGTATTGATTGCTTCAGACTTTCTTTGAAGCCACAGATGCACGGGTGGGAAAATAATCTCTTAAACATAACAGACAGATAGATTTCCATATAGAGCTTTACTCTTCACAGCTGGCAGAAGGTATGAATCATACAAGATTATCATGGCCAATTATAATATTACATCAGTTGAAGAATGGCTCATTGGTATACCTGGTTTGCAAGGAGAAACACGTCAGCACATGAATGCAATTTTAAGTGAAGAACTGATTGAATATGGCTTTAGGAGACTCTGAAGAAGTTTTCTATCAATGCTTAAAAGTATTGATCTGCATATTCAAAAGATGATAATGAGTTCAGAGAGAGAGTGTTCCTTTTTTGGGTAATTTAGATAACAATTTTGAGTTTAAAAGCATTAGTATTCAGTATTCTCCAAAAATCTAATACTAAGCTTGTTGAATAATGCATTTCTTAAAAAAAAATAATCAGGATGTCTCAAAAACATTCGAACTTAGAATTCTTAGGATTTTTTAAAGTGTTATTTCAGAGCCAGCATACAAACAGGTTCAACCCTCTGAAGATGATGGATGCTTACGAATCCCTGATTGGTTTTAGCCTGCAAATACATGACCTTCTTTTGTTTAGTATAATGGCTAGATCATAAAGTTATAAACCAGCAATATATGAAAAAAAAAAATTTACAGTGCAGTCAAAGGTATGACCACAGTTGAGTGAACTTAACCTGCTGAATCCAGCTGCCACCTCTTAGTGTGGTGAAGAAGACATTTTTCATGGGCTCTACAAACCCACTACAGTTTTTGGGGAAGTTTTGGACTGAAAGCCCAAACCCTGTGCTGAAAGCTGGAAGGTAAAGATGTCTTCAAAACTACTGTCATTCAAAGCTAAATGAATTAAAGCTATGCTTCCAGTGGCAGAGCCGTTTGCTGTCTCCAAGCAAAAATTACTCTTAGGTCAAGAAATGAAAGGGTGGGGACTTCAGATAGAATTGTGTTTTCAAAACGCTTATAAGCTACAGTGTCTTTTCCAGACATGGAAAGCTCATCCAGAAAGAGGGACCAACTGAATAACTGTTAATGAAGAACCTAATGTTCTAGATTTTGGGGCTGTGTCTTAGAACAGGAAATACCTCTTGAAGCACTTCCTTTCTGGTATTTTTCCTGTGATCCAAGTCATACAAATGGAAGCTTTCAAAGCACTTGCATGGTCCTGTTTCATTAGCGAACATGAGTTAAGCTTTTTGGAGCTTGCATCCATTGGGAAGCCATTATAAAGTAATCTGAAAGACAAAATTTTGACCTAGTAGTTTGGCTTAAAAATTTCATTTATAAGTGTTTTGGAAAATGTTATTTTATCTATGATTCCCAAGCTTGCATTTCTTGACCATTTCTGAATGAAATGACTGTCGCAGAGCAAGAAAGTGAATGCAGATATCCCAAATGCCAAGATAATCTGCTCAACTTTGGTATGTCAGAAAATGGTTACTTTGAGTTCATGTGTGAGGGTGAGAGAACCTCTAGAGGAATTTTGTAAGATAAAATGCTCCTTGTCATGTCAGACACTTCAAATGTCTATGTGTGATATGATAGTTATTTCCAGCTCAGCTTTCCTCCATTCTCCTCTGACTACGTAGTGTTGATGGAAACTGATATAAGTTCTGAAGATACTAATGGATACTGTAGTGGAAATACCATGATTTCCATTTGTTTCTGTAGATCCCAGAAGACACTGTCTGAGACAAAAACTGAAGAACCAGAAAGGAACAAAAAGAGCTAATCCTATTGAGCTCTCACTGTAGAAGGTAAGTTGTAGCAACTTGGAAAGAGATGATTGCAAATAGAAGAGTAACTCCCTGCACAGCGCAGGGATTCACTCCTACATCAGCACAAACAATCCCAGCCTTGTATGCAGCCACTGCCCAGAGATTGCCTTTTTGGATCAATTGGGCTGGATTATTTGCTGATTTTCTTTCTTAATGCCAGAAGTTGGACCAGACAATTTAGTCTCGTTAGTGTAATCAATCCTGTTCTCTGTATTCCCATGCCTTTTTTCTTTTCCCTCTTAACTTTCAAAATAACGTTTAAGAGCTGTTGTCTGGCAAAGACTTCCCGTATTTACTCTCTGCACTATATTATGATAACTGTTTTTAACAATTCATCTGTTTTAGGAGGTATAATAATTCAAGTAGTATATGTGACACTTTTGACACATTTTTATTCTGGTTTTGAATGTTTGTCTATCCATCCATCCATCCATAAGTACCTGCTTCTAAGGCAGTTTTGTTCGGCAGTTTTACATTTGTTCAAACCTTCAGTCCTCTTGAAGCTTTTCAGGAACAACAGGAATCTACTTGTTCCACGCATTGTCTGCTGTTGCTTTTCAATGAAAGCCAATATTGGCATCTATTGCAAGTTAAAACTGACTGCAAGCTAACAAAGTGCATCCCTTCTTAAGCAGCATCATCAATATAGGCATAATGAAAACTTGCCCAATGGCAGGTCTTCTAGACCTGCTAACATTTGGGTGATCTTAAGAACTAGCTGTTGAATTTCTTATAGCCCTGGAGAATTTGTCAAACAGGGCTGGAGTGAGGGCAGTAATGAGACCTGGATGGCAAAAGCATTTCTTAACCTCCATAATACTTCTTTTCAACCAACTCCATGCATTCCTGAACTCAATGAAAACAACAAACAACTTTAAATCCCATGTATTAAAATGAGGTTTAAAAAAAGACTAGTGGGCTGAAATTAATGATGATTCAGAAATGAGTCAGCTATTGAACTCTCCTGTTTTCAAGAAGAAGAAAAAAAAAGAATAGTATGAATAATTGGAAACTAAGGAGCTTTTGCAAGTAAATACTTGCAGGTACTTAGTCTGTGTGGAAGTAAGGAATTCCAGAAATCATGCATGAGAAGGTGCACTAAGAAAACTAACTGGTGCTATTACTAACCTATTACTGACCACTAGCAAGTATCTTTTAAAAATAATGAGTAACTGCTAAGATCCCAGATGAAAGCAGCAAGTGATTTGACATTCACTTTTTGGAAGACTCGAGATCTGGCTGCAAAGAGACATTTACCCTTAAAGTGAGTAGAACATATCAGTGATCCATCCCTGGCCAGGTCTGTGTCCCTAATCCAACAGGGCACTCAGAGTGGGCTTGCACAGTACTGTAGAGTGTCTGTTGTGTTTTAACATTACTAAGGAATATTTCACACTTGTACTTTAAATCTTTTAAATGGTACTTTTTAAAAGCCAAGAATTTTATTAGAAAAGAAAATTCATATATTTAAAACTAAAGTTACCGTCTGATGTTTTGCTGCATTAGATAAAATGCACGACAGATGGCCATTTTGCCAAGAAATCTATTTTATCAATTTTAAAATAAAAAAAAAAGAGCTAACCTTTAACACTGTTTCAGATGAGCACTGATGAGCCCATTTGCCAGCTTGGATTGGTAAGTGTTCACAGTGAATGAATTTGCACCAGTAGATAACCTGTCACCAAGGTAAAATTAACAGATCATTTTTTTTGTCTGTTTTGTGTCATATGTCTGTAATGTATTTGATTGCCTGTAGATCCTGCCCCAGGATAAAACTACATTAACACCCATGGGGTAGTATATACCACAGAAAAGCTGAATGAGCCTCTCTAACACTTCGAGATTCAGATGAAAAGTTCATGGCAGTATACACAGCCTTGGAAAACCACTTCTTTTATGTGTTTGAGCTTTGTCTTGAAGTGGAGACAATCACCTGAATGCACCTTATGCAAAGCATGCTTAGCTTAGAAGTATTTATATTGATTTTGGTCATTGGGTACTTTCTAATAAGCAGGAGGATTCAGTACAGCTACTTTCGTGTGCACTAACAGAAAAGACAATAATAATTCTCTGGCAGGCTTAAGGCACAGAAGGTAGGAAGATAGGAAAAGGGGTTTCATCTTTTTGTACTTTTTTTCTCTCACCCATGGTGCATAGCACTGAACACAGTAAATTTATTTTGCAGTTCACAGCATGTCACCTTTGCTGTGTTTCTTTTATGGGGGGGAGGATAGTTTCTTAAAGTTTTCATCAAATTTTTGATTCATTCCTGCTCTCCCAGAGCTCATCATGCAAATGCTTTTAGCTTTTCTTTTTCTTTGTTTTCATCCATTTTGCTCTGAAAGAACGTTACTTATGGTTTTCCTCCTTTTTTTGTGCTCTTTCATGAAGCTCAGAGCTTAATGTTTGTAAGAAACGTATGTTGGTGATACGCTTTCATTTTGGAAACACAGGAAGGGAGGTGTCTGTTCAACAGTTACCTGTGCTGCTGCTGAGGCCGTGTCCGCAGGGCTTTCACCTGGCCTGGCTTGGGCTGAATCAGCAAAATGAAAAGGGGCCAGGCTGAGGCATTTGGAGCGTGAAACATAAAACCTTTTTTCTTACACTGTTTGCCAAGAAACCCCACATATCCAGGAATTAAAAAAAACCAACTGCTAAAAGTAAACCAAGTCCTCCCCCCAAAAAAAAACCCCAACCCACAAAACTTGCTGCAACCACTTCCAGTTTTGTGAATTGTAAATTCTGCCTCTCTGGCTTTAAAGGTATTGCTCGTAATGTTCAAAACTTCAGTACATAAAGGGAATTGGCCTGCCTTTCCAAAGAGTTAAGCAAAGGGAGCTATGGGTATATTTACAGCAGTGAGTAGAAGAGTAGCTATAGGCATTTTATTTTAGTTAATGTGTAAAAATTGTGGCTGCAGTGACAGATTATTGCTGAAACACACTCATGCACATCTTTTTACGGCTTAATTGTTCTCCCCTCAAAAGCAACAATGAAGAAAGCATCTATGCTTTCCTCCCAGAATTGTAAAGAAGCTCAGAATTATCTCTCTAGTTTTCAGATCTCTCCTGATCATGCTCAGCAGCAGTCATCATTATTTCTTGCAGAATTTCTGCTTGGCAATACATATCTTGCCTTACCTCAAACGCATGCATCTTGCAGCAGCGATTGCCATCTTGTGCTTGTATGTGCATGTGTATGCACAGTGCTTCTTGTGCAGCAGGGGCTCTCGGGACACAACAGTAGCATGAATATTAATTGCAGAATTGCACTGTGAGATAAAATAATTTGCCCTGTTTGCTCTGTTTCCACCATAGATCCATGACCTACAGTTGCAGCTTTTTAATGACAGAGGGAAGACCACAATCGTTTTCAAGGCTGGCAACAAATCAAAATGTGCTTTCTCTCTCTACCCTCCATCCCTCCCACTCCCCAACCCCCCTTGTAGGTGACGAGCTGCTGTGGCACCCAAAGGCAGCTGTGCTTTGCACCCTGGCTCTGGCTGAAAACATTTTTTCCACAAGAAAGAGAAAAAAGCCTTGATAAGCAGGTTATGACCTTGTGCCAGCCTTTCTCTCTGCAACCAAAGAGGTCAGTATACTGACACCTCCTTGACCTCATAAGCCTGGATTAATAGTTTCCTAAACCTGCTTCAGGACATAACAGCTTTTTCTGGCATTGTTGATTCCTTGTGCACCATTCTCATAACCTGTCACCTGGAATTAGGTCTTGTTTTCAGTTAAAAATAGCATATTTTGTCACATAAATTGTGTTTTCAAATGTTGCAAATTTTGGATTAAAAATATCTCACCCAAACCCCTGGCTTTAAAGACATCATAGGAAATTGTATATGCACCAAGATGTGTTAATAAAATATTATCTGGACAAAGCAGCTGGAAGACAAACAGAACTAGACAGTTGCAATTACTTTCCCTGCCAAAACTCACTCTCAAGTTCAGTAGTCAGGTAAGATCATTCCTTTAGGTCCCACAGGTCATTCCTATGGCTGTATCTGGATATGTCAAAGCGTTTGCAAATGCAATTGTAAGACAAGACCATATCAGTTTTGCTAGATAGAGAATTTTCGTCTCCAGTAAATATCACTTCATTTGGAAAAAAGCCCACTCTTTTCTCTTCAGTGCTGCTGTCACTACTAGGTGATTGTCATGATGGACAACACTTATTTCAGAACAACTCAGCATTTTGCTCAATGTACTTTTTTTATCTAGCGTGTCTATTAACCATATCCCACTAAGCCCTGAGCATATATTTTAAAGTATCAACAAGAGAATTCAATCACTGTCGTGAAATGGTCTGCAAGTAGATGTCTTTTTATTTAAAGTAGTAACAGTTGTTCAGCTCCAAGTGTCGCGAATATGATGAACACAAACCAACAAATACACAAACCCAACTTTGAACCTATGAGCTAGAGGCTTGAGCTGAGAAAGTTTTCAGGTGCATGAAAACACAGATGAGTGCTTTGACTGCCTGATGATTGAACTTTTCCCAGAACAATAAAGATAAGTGTACAGAGTATTTGCAGAGGTCATAGGGATAATGTTATTGTTGAGTGTCCTCTGCTGGATAGTATATGACATAGCAATAAAGCCACGAGAATATGTTGGATAGATTTTGCTTAGAAAACATCACTATAAAATTCAGATTTTTTCTTATGTTTCATAATCAATTAACTAAAAAAATCAGTTTTAAAAAAATGCTACAACAGATTTTTAAGAACAACTATTTCCTTTATTGCAACCTATTTGTAGCTTTAAGTAGGCATAACGTTTTTAGCTGAGCTAAGATAATATGCATTTTGGAAAAATACTGCTTTTGTCAATTTTGTGATGGGAAATTGTTGCAATGATTCATTTAGATAAGGTGGAAATGTTTTTCTTAAAGGCTTTGGGTTTATGAATCTGATGAAATCAAAAAGCTGCTGTTAGCCTTGAGCTTGTCATTCCCGTGGCAGCCTACCGCATAGATCTGCATACACAGGATCAGTATCACGTTTTGTGGGCCTTTGGCATGGGGCTGTTCTCCCAGTGGTCGTCTTTGACCCCACTAAAAAATGTAGCCTGGCTCTGTCAGAAATGCCAAGGAAGGCTTTTCTTTATCTGTGGAAAATTTGGTTTGGTTCATGTCACTTCTCCTGTCTGTTATTGGTAACCAGGTACATGTAAGGCACTTTCACACTTGTATGTTAGTTTTTATTGTTGTTGATTGTAGGTTTGCTATCCTGCTATTTGCAGTTTTACTTTCTGAAGGTTGTTACTATTTATTACGTAGTTATTCATAACATTGTGAAAGTTGTTTCTAACAGAAGCTCTCCTGATTCATGTGCCACTGGTCTAAATGACTTTCTAAATACACGATTCATTCTCTGCATCAGAAGAACCTGGCAAACGGGCTTTGACCTTGCAATAATCTTCTTTATTCATAAGACATTCTTCTCTTCCTCCATTCTCTATAGGCGTGGAGTTCTTATTTTGAAAGTGTTTCTTTATCAATATAAAAAAAATGATTGCAATCAAGTAAGAAGGACCTCTTAACACTGCTGATAAACCAAGGTAGACATACCTGTGGGATAAAGCATAGAAGACAGTGCCAGGCATTGAATTTTTCAAAGATATTGAAGAAAATAACATCTTTTAAGGATCACATATATACTAAAAAAAGCTCAGGGGAAAACATTAAAACTAATCGTTCGTGAAAGGTACTACAAACTGGAAAATTTTGCTAGCAAAAACTTTGATTAAGGAATTGATAATACTCTTTTTGCTTATGAAGGTAGTTGCAAAGTGAAGCTTCCATCATCTTCCCTTTGTTTCTGAATATATACTTTAAGTTATTAGACTTTTTAGGGCTAGAAATATATTGAGATCACTAAAGTGGGCTATTGTATGTTAAAATAAAAAAACACACCAGAAGTGCCCAAGGTTAGGGTGAAACTGAGAAAAATCTCTGGAATATTCCTCCTGGAGGAATGTGCAAAGTTAACATTCTTGCCAGCATGAACAAGTGGCCAGCAAACAAGCTTTCCTCTTGATGGTAAATCGTACAATCCTAAGTCTTTTAAATTGACTCACAGGATATTAAAAACATAATTAATTCCAGAAATCTCTTTCATTGATATTAAATTATTTTTGCACAACATAAAAACTGACTAAACCCCTAAAAGTTTAAGATTTGATCTTAAGATTTCTCAATTTCAGGAATTTGAGACCCAAATCTGAGTCCAGTGTTAGTATCTGACCATAATTTTTGATCAGTGGCCTCATACACTGCAGTATAACACAACAAAGCATGTCTATCATCTGTAGAGAGGAAATGCATAAGACTTTGTGCCCTAATTTGCCTTACCTGTATGCATTGGAGTCATACAGCCTGCAGGCCCCTCGCTGCCCACAGCTTGTGCTTCCCCATTTCAAACATGTCTTATCAATCAGTGCACCAAAATAAACCGGCGCTGGAATCCCACCTGCAAGGAAACAAGCACAAATGTCACAGGATATCACAGGAAAACCCGTATTTTTAGAAATCAGCTTTGTATTTTCTTAGTGGTAAGTTACATGCTGCAGTAGTGGCAATAGGTGGATTGGACTGTGGGGAGCTTTTCCTTTCGTTTATCAGAGTAACTGTAGGTTACTGTAGGACACCCTCTACCACCCACCACAACACCCTGCGTTGTGGGGATCATCAGTCCCCAGGAGATGTGGTCCGATGGGTTTGGCCAAGCTCCTAGTCATGCACATTGGCTTTTCAAACAAGGCTCTGAGAGTCACCGCTGGCTCCCAGTGCATGCTGAGCTCCTGCACGGGAGAGCTGGGCTGGTTGTGTGTTTGGAGCACTGCACTGATGCATAGTTCCCTCCTATGCATAGCTTAAATTATCCGCATTGCCTGATAGTCCCTTCTGTCTGGATGATAAAGCAACAAAAATCCTTGGTGTGACTTGCCCAGACATGAGCTTATGCTTTACTGCAAAACGTGGCAGACATGGGACAAAAATCATAGCCTTGCTGAAGTAAAGGCAAATATTAATTTCAGAGGAATCTAGGTTTCAGTGTGTACAGGAGACCATGTCTCACATTAGCTTTGTTCCTACAGGAGTATTCTGCATTCTTATATAGGAAATCATTTTGTAAAGACAGGTACACTCTCAGCCTGCTCTGCCCTAGGGCTCCTGTGAGTCTGAACTCAGCAATCTATCTATAAAGGCCTGTGTATTATTATCAGCAGTGCTGTAGTCAGGGTACGATGGGACAAATGCTCGTTTTGGTGGTTCCTTAGAGAAGGAAAGCAGGAGCACATCAGACTTGATCTCCAAGTCACTGAAGAGAAATGCCAGCTTTTTTTGAATCAGAAACAGTGTCTCTATCCCCTTCTGCAATGGAGGGAACATGCTGGCTCAGTGTGCTGAAGCAGAAGCCTATAGAAAGGGGACAGTTTTCATAATGCTTTTTTTGTTTTGTTTTGTTTTCTTTTCTTTTCTTTTCCTATGGCCAAAATGGCTCCAAGAATCCAATTGGCATTGCTTGTCCTGAGAGCTGGGGGAAAAAATTCTGCCCTTCCACTGTGTCATGAAAAGAGTAGAAGACAACAAAGTGTGGATACACCTTCCTATCTCAAAATGTCCCATTGCAATCCAGAGCAGAGAGTACAGCCCTAACCTCGCTCTGACTGTAGACATTTGAAAGGAGCTGTTCATTTCTTAGGCTTCTTAGCAAACCCACAGGGCTTGTCTCCACACACATTTCTCTACATTTCTGAAATGCAGGTATTCCTATTCCATTGACAAAGACAACAAAAGGAAACAGAGAGTTTTCTTGCCTGCCTAGGCATCTTCATCATCCATCTCATTAGCAACTCTCAAATGAAAAAGGAAAAAAAAAACACCATTGCAGCATGTTTAAAGGGAATTGTAATCTAAGCTGTCTTCTACCAGCAAAGCGAAGTTTCTACATGGAGAAAACATTCTGCTATGAGCAGAGTTGTATCAGTGTTGAATGAAGTCCTACTAGAGTATGGCTTCTCAATCTGGCAGCATTGCGTCTCAGTGAGCCACTGGTTGAATCGTATTTGAAATCTTGTTGTGTTGTTTAGAAATTCAAGGTAATACTTTAGTTTTTCTTAGAAATTCTTCCCATTTTAGAATACCAGGCTCCCAGACTGCAACACCTGCACCAATCAGCAGGTCAAAGATTTTCAGAATTGTGTTAGCTGGTCTCCCAATGAACTCCTGACTGAATATTGGACCTTCAGGGAAAAACCAGGATCTTCAGGAACAGCCCAGGATCTAGAAGCTGTTTCAAGGATACATCTGGTTTACAAATGGTGGTTGCGTTGGTGTCATTTAAAGCCATACGAGCAAGCATCTCAGTCAGAATGATTTCTCTTACCTAGAATTCTCATAATGAGTGTGTATAGACCAACTGCAAGAGATTTCAACTCTGGCTGAACACATCTGAAAGAAAGTGAGAAGTATGAAGTATTTTTCTATGTAGTGGTTAGACATGTTTATTAAACTACTGTTAGTTACCCTGAATTTAATACTCTTAATGACATAAAGCTAAGCTTTGGAAGGAGACTTCTTCCTACATCTCCTGAAAATACATTAAGTGGTATAAAAAAGGTGAATTAATCTATTGTTTTCCATCACATAGCTCCTGGGAAGTCCACTCACTAAGCATAATGAAAGAAGTGAAATTTTAAAGTCATAATCACAGCCTATCCTAGTCTTATTGAAATGGGCTGTCCAACTGTCTCAACCCCTGGCATACATGTTCCTCACTTGGTGGGATATACCTTACTCACTTGATGGGAAATATCATGTTGACCTATAATAAAAATATTGCAAGGACCTACGTTAGTACAGCATCTTTCTACTCTCAAATGACATCCCTCTGTACAAATGCACATCTTGAAATACACAACGCCAGCTGGCAATATGCCCATGTTTCGTGGGGAACCACATCCCATCGGCATCAGAAATGAGCACTGATCTTGGATCCATTATACATCCAGGCTCTGCCGCCTCCTTACAAATATTAATGTCTTCAGCACTCAGAAAGGTGTCTTACAGACACGAGGAAGGAAGAAGAGTTCATATACCATTTTCTATGCTCAGTGAAGATGACATAATGCTCTTACGACTACCATTAAATTTGCCACTAATGTATTTTTCTACTGAGTGAGTTTTCTCTTCAGGTTATTGAAAGGTGTAGAGGAATGAAGCTGGGTTAATTAGCATTGATAATGTACAGCTGTGGGCTGGCTTCAGGGGAGTGGGTTGGCTGATGTGGATAAAGTTCAGCTGTGGATGGTTCTGTGAAGAGGTTGAGAGCCAGTGAAGAGGGAGCAGCCGAGGAAGAGAGAAGAAGAAGCAGAGAGAGAACATGTGCCTTGGATGAGGTGAGACTAGAAGGCAGCAGAGGGACTGGCATGAAGAGTGTGTTGGTATGAGATGGTAAAAGAATTTGTTGCAGCTTGATAGTTTGGAGAGTGCTGTGACAATTGGTGCCCTGTGTAAGGACCTTCAGATTATGAGACTGAGTGTAATGAGTGGTGACAGCAGTGATGGCTGTGCCGGGGTATGTTTGGAAGAGCAATGGCAGTGACCCAACGTAGTGAAGACAGGAGGGGATCGCCTGTGATCCAGATTGCGTTGAGATAGGCAGGAAGAGCCTGGGGATCTGGATCAGACACTGGTAAAGTTGAGCCATTGGGATCAAAGGGAAGGAATCCTGACTGCTGTGGAGTTAAGAGACTGAGGGTAATGGGTGATAGCAGCAGAGTACATGGCCAGATGTGGCAGCAGCCCGCAGTGGCAGCGGGTCCGGCTAGACAGCAGTGATGGCTGTGCCGGGGGAAGGCGCGGGAGCAGTGCGGTGCTGCGGGTGGCTCCTGCTGCTGCTTGGCCTGGTGGTATTCTTGCCAGTGTTTATGTGCTCATTGAAGGTGTCCCCAGTTGTAGAAGAAATGGGTGACCACAAGGATGTTGAGAAGTTTTTCAGAAAACAGAATGATGTGTTAGTGCTGTATTCTAGATTTGCTGCTGCTGCAAGCTCACTCAGGTTACTGTCCAGTGTGATCCAAGAGGTGAAAGGACAAGGTACTATAAGTTCATCAGAACCCCCCTCTGAAGAAATCAAAATCCTAGATGCTAAGAAAGCAGATAAGAAGAAAGGTGATCAACCTGCAGAAGATGAAAAGCCCAAGATAAAAGTGAAGAAGGAATATAAGTATGAGTTCAGGGACAAGTTGTCCAAACTGTATGAAAAGTTTATTTGTAAAAAGGTATTTAACAATCATCATAGCCTAAGGTATGAAATGTTAAAAAGGAAAAGAAAGGGTGTGTGTGTGTGGGGGGGAATTGTAGAGGAATTATAGAGTACTGTATGAAAAATGTATGTAAAAAGGTTGTAATGATTGTTAAAAACATAAGGTATGAAAATGTTTAAAAAAAAAAGAAAAAAGGGGGAATTGTAGAAGAATGAAGCTGGGCTAATTAGCATTGATAATATACAGCTGTGGGCTGGCTTCAGAGGCAGTGGGTTGGCTGATGTAGATAAGGTGCAGCTGTGGATGGCTCTGTGAAGGTTGAGAGCCAGTGAAGAGGGAGCAGCCGAGGAAGAGAGAAGAAGCAGAGAGAAGAGAGAGAACACATGCTCTGGATGAGGTGAGACTAGAAGAAGGCAGCAGAGGGACTGGCATGAAGAGTATGCTGGTATGAGATGGTAAAAGACCTTGTTGCAGCTTGATAGTTTGGAGAGTGCTGTGATATAAAGGTATTTGCTAATTTGTATTTGTGGTTCCAAATCACATCCTGGTATGCCTGCACTCTCTGTACCTTGATACATATGATCATAGGAGCCTCAGGCTGAGCCTTCATATGTCCTGGTTTTCCAGACATCTGATAAGCACAATCTGTTAGGGCAACCCCAGATTCAGAAATCCTGACAATTGCATGGCAATTTTCAAAATCCATACAGCCAGAATATCCAAGCAGAGAAAGGATGTGTTCTGGAAAATCTGGGTGTATGGCAAGTGTAAGAGAAACCATTTCACAATAGCTGGAAGCAACACACTAGAACTGACTTACAGACAGCAGCAAAGTGAGGTTTGATGCTAACAGCTACAGAAAAATGTGAAATGACAATTCATTAAAAAAAGCATATTATACTGCAAGAGGTTTTTTTTTTCCCGAAGGGAAAAAGAGAAATCTAAACATAATTTTGATCCTCTCATTGGAAAGCCTCAATCTTTGGTACACAATTAGTTTTACTTACCTAAACATAATCATGTATGCTGGGGTGCCTCCCAATGCATAACAAAAGCCACTTATAACTTGTATTACTGTATAATAAATGAACTTCATTGAACAATCTTTACTTTTCAGACATTGCCCCAAGGTGGCAGAGTTATTTCCTGTCCATGAACTGCTGGCTTCAAGACAGCTGCAGTTATGGAAGACCTGGAAGACACAAAGCAGATTTGGTAGGACACTGCTCATGCAATGGGGAATCCTGCCTTTGGTCACAGGCAGAGCCTGAAGCCTTCCTAAGCATCCCTTTCCTATCTTATTTTGCCTTTCTTGAGCCAATGGACAGCAGCAGCTTTTCTTTCCTACAGGCAGCGCTCAGTGTTGGAAGGGACATTCTGTGCCAGCCTGTTTTCACCAGTGGTCATACAAGCCCTTTTTGGAAGATGTTTGGAATAGCCACGGGACCTTTGAGGCTGGCCTCAGCCTTTGTGTCGCTGGAGGGCAGTGGAAGTAGCAAAGCGAGGCTCAAGGAGCTATGCCTTTTGCTGTTAGGTGACACTACTTGTTAGCTGGCTTGTCTCTGAGAAAGCACCTGGGTCACAGGTCCCTCTCTGCTAGTACTGATACACAAGAGGTACCTCACAGCTGTAAGTAGCAGCTGCCTGTCAAGACACAGCTCATGCAGAGCCCTGAGATAAGAAGTAGGTGTGCTGATAGCTTAGGAGGAATAGCTTTTAAGCAGAGATTCAAGGCCTTGAGGGCATGCTGAGGGAAGGGGAACTGTGAGCCACAAACTATAACCTCTACAGAAGCAGACTGGTGTGGGAGGTAGCAGTCCCACTGCCACAGATGTGTTTGGCCTTTCTCCCCTGCCTCCCCCCTTAGGGTTTTAAGCAAAGAATGTGTTTTGGAGATGACTGTAGACAACAGATAGAAACCAGTTGCAAAGAAAAATCTGTTGGAGGGAAAACTGAGTGCAAAAGACAGCTCCAGACCATGTATCTTCTGGAGTGATCATCTTGCATCAGAAAACATGGGAATTACTCAGTCCAATGAAGGTACATATCTGTGGGCCTGTCTGGGACTCTGTGCGCTAGCCCCAGCTCTTGGTGCCGAGCAGAAATCAACCAGCTATAGAAATAAGCGGTATCCTGCCATTCCAGAGCCTCACATGGAGGAAACAAGCTGCTTCCCCTCAAATCAGTCTTCATACTTACACATTAATGATCAGTATCAGGGAAGAATATACACTGTCTTAGGGACTGCTGGCTAAAACCTCAGGGCAGCCAAACTGAGGTTTACAAAAGGCAAGCTGTGGACAACCTTCAGGCAACATGTAACAACTTTGTTTTGTTTGTTTCCCCCTCCTGTATTTAATCTACAAAAGACGAAAATTAATAGCTACAACGAGGAGCTAGGGCTTTTTGCTTAATGCTCGGTAACTCCGAGAAATTTCTATGTCTTCTGTGCTGTTCATAGCCAGAAATCATAAATACTTTTCTGACTGGTCCCCACTAACTTTGGTTTTCCTTAAATGCATTATACTACAAAATTCCTGACATTACGGGGGAAATAAGCTGTTAGAAAACCTCAGAAACTGAAGCATGGTCTTACTGTGTTCTTTCCATGTCCCACCGAAGTCGTGCACCCAGCTAGACAGGCCGAAACGTATGTGAGTCCATTGTCTCCACACACAGGATCCCATGCTTTGGAGGCACATTTGCAGTCAGAGTTGCACTCAGAAAATATGGCATTTTCATTGTATGGAATGGGTTTGCTTGGAAATTAAGTTCAGACAGGTGTAAAAGTGTAAGAAATTTTTAATTCAGGGTTGAGGTCAGTGTAGTCCCTTCTGTGTGACAGTGTTGCTGTCCTGAAACCCCCCTCATACATTTTCATAGCTGAGTCTCTACAGTATTATCTGTTTGTTTGAGATTCCATCCTACTTGCGCTGATATGAAAGTGATTACTAGATTGGAAAGAATTTTAAAACACAATGTTGCTATTGATTATAGCTGGCAGTTGTATACAAAAAAAAAAAAAAAAAGGAAAAGTTGAAAGGCTTTGAGAGGTCAGCTAGAGTACTCCCTAATTGGATGCAGGGCTAACATCAGTTAACACAGTCTTATCAGGTACATCTTTAGATGCTGGTAAATATGCATCAGGGGTAGAAACTAGATTTCCTGGTCTCCATAGTAAAAAAATACTCCTCTCTTAAAGTCTAGCCTAAGTCTTCCTAGAGGATATGGAGAATGTAGTATTCCCTTTTACTTTCAGATGTTCTTTGGGTATTGATCTGTAACAAAGAGGGATGTCTTCCTTCATCTTCTCCTTTCTGGGTTAAATAAGCTTATGTGCTTGCCATTTCTTTCATCTCTGTGCTTACTCAGCATATTCCACTAAGTCCACCATTTGCATTCTTAGTGAAAGCATTGCAGAGTAAAGGACAAGCAAAAATTAACCCTCAGGTTCCAACAAATATAAACCTCCTTGGCATCCTGCCTGTCCAGTTCCACATTTTCAGCTGTGAACCAGTATGATTTGATACATGAACTAGAGTGACAAATTATTGAACTGTGGGTGAACTTCAGGGGGAGGCAGACAGGTTCAGACTAGCCACGAGGTACTCTGAGCAGGCTGGACATGAGGCAGTGACATCCCATATGCTACTGTGGTGCTGGGCTGCTTGAACAGCCAGATCCTAGCATGCATCCCCTGTACTGGTATCTTCACTCACTCCACGGAAAAAAATAACAGCCTGTAACTTTTATACCCTGTCTCTCTCCTGAGAGGAGAGAGCATCTTCAGTAGGCATAAAAGCATAATTTTGGTTTACAGTAGACTGAGAGTCTAGTACGTTGCAGCCTTTTCATCTCTGTGCAGCATATGCTACCAATGCTCTGTTACATACGCTTCGCTGTTTTACTGAATACACTTCGCTAGAAAATTGCTTCTTTTGTAGAGATAGCACTATGTGAAACAGCAATACCAGCCCACATACAGCTAAACAACCTACACCAGGAATGATGTAATTTTATTTCTAATTAATCTTTAACCAGTGTTGTGCTTTGGCAGCCTGACACTCTGCTGACCAACAAAACTATCACAATGACACGGGGTAGCATTCACTTTCTCTTAAGCATTGCAAAAGAATGTTCCTCTTTTAGCATTGATGTCATAGTACATTTTTTGAATTATTGCTGCCATGGAGAAAAAAATACTCTTCTTCCTTTTATACTCACCCTTCATAGGACACTGTCATTCCCGCTACCACATGGTTCTCACAGCCAACAAAAAAGTGCAAGAGACTGGTAACATAGGCCAAAAATGACATGGTAAATGCAAACTTTGTTGCTCCAATGATGCTCATTTTGTACTTTTTCATTATGAGTCCTCCTAGGAAAATTCCAATACCTACAGGAGGTAAGGATGTCAATCCTGAAAGAGATTATAGAAAGGGGAATGTTAAAATAAGAGTCACAATGGGCTTAAGAGCCAAAGTCTGTCCTCAGGTTGATGTCCCTGGCTGCTTCTGTTATGACGACTCTAGGTGACTTTGTGCTCAGCCTAATCCCTGTGTTGTATATGCAATTTCTGACCCCCTAAAATCCACTTCCATAGCAAGGCATTGGTCAGATGTTGAAGCAATTAAAAATCCCACACCACATTTATTGCATATTTGGGATGCCCTTGTGATAATACAATAAATACGACATGATACAATATAATAATTTATTCTGGTCCCATAGACACCAAAATTGTACTTCGTATGCTGCTATTATATAACTCAAGTTCAGGAGAGACTGGCATTTACATCAGTCTGTTTGGCAAGAAATTCTGTCCCAGAAAAAGCATGCCAGAACTTATCCCCATGCACTTCTTATAGCATAAACAGCCATTGCTCATGTCAGGTGTAACTCACCTATTAGAAAGTTAGATTTAGATGTAGATTGTCCATACTGCTGTTCCATGTACTTTGGTTTGTAAGTCAAGAAACCAATAAAGCTACTGAACTGTAACACTGAGCAACACAAAAATGTAAAGTACATTCGATTACTCAATACTTTTTTCAGGGATGTGCAGAAATCTGAAAGAAAGGGATATATGAGTTGGCTTTGAAAGATGCATGGCATAATTACTGGTGAGTAATCTACAAAATTTAGGGCAAAATCCTTCTCTCAGCTGTGCAAGTGCGACTCATACTGTTCTTCATTTGTATGTGAGTATCTTAAAGCAAAATCATGTTCTTGAAAAACACCAGAGGTTGGGATACAGGAAGAAAATCCTAAAAGAACACAGAAGTATGGCTTAAGGCCTGGGTGCTCCAGTGAGATCTGCACATCAAAACTAAAGGGCTCCGCATAGCAAAGACTCCTTTCAGCTTACATGAATATTATCACATGTTCAAGATTAAGTGACAGCTGCCTTTGTGGAGATGCCCAATGTCTTCTTCTAGGATCTGAACAAAGGCAAGAGATTTTGACTAATGATGCAAAGTCATCTCTTCCCACCACCTTTCCACCCCTTTCTTAGCCTAAGGACTGCACAACCAGGGCTGAGATTCAAGCCTGCTGTAGCTTCCTCAGGCAGCAATGTGCTTCAGAGTCTCCGTGAGCTGTACGATGATCAGATGAGTAATTTGTCTTTCATTATTGCAAAAGGAACCCCCTAATATTTTCTTCAAGTTTTGATAAGTTTTCCACTGTTCAAATTTCTTCTAGCACAAAATTTTAGAGGTAGGTGCCACCCAGGTGATGATGCATTGCAAGAGATGCATGCAGAACCTCACAGTCTTGAACAAGCTCTTTGACTTCTGATAAACTTTAGCAGATCCCTCCTTTCCTGTTGTGAGTGAACTGGTTTAGACTGAAATGCAGGGTTTTAATAAAATAAAAAAAAAATAAAATTGCAGAACTATTACATTCCTGCTGTAGATTACGCCTATTGCTTGTCACATTTATACAACATGTGAAACACTTGCCTTTCAGTATTACTGACCACTTCTTTGGCTTAGGTTTTGCAGGAGCAAGTTTATTCCTTGTGCTGCCCATGTTTCCCAAAAGACTGTATGAAGTTCTGTCATTATTGGCTTCCTCTGGCTTTTTCAGACTCTTTGGCAGGAAGCAAAATGGAATAGCAGCTATAAAACTGGCTACTCCACCTATTAAAAATCCAAGCCACCATGCACCCACCCAGCGGGAATCTTGTGGGGTGATAGTGATGCTTCCTGGAATTGAGAAAAACAGATGCAAGTTACCTAAATGAAGAAGCTGAACCTTCTCTTTGTCTGCATTTTTCAATGTCTGATTTTCTGTGGTAATGCTAATCATCTATGAGACACCGTTCATGCTGTGAAGGCATCAGGAATCATACCCTGGATGGTGTTATGTTTGATCTGCCTTTTTACATCTTATGATGACTGCCGTTTTGTGACATACATGGCAACACAGAGGTCCTTATCCAACACACAGGAAACCAAAATAGGTGCAGACAGGCCCCAACCAGGTGGTCCTTTTAGGGCTGATACATTTCTGCTGAGACCATCCTCTGCTAACCTGAATTGTGTTATTAAGCATATGGGCATCCTCTGTGGCATCGGCAAGATTAGCCATGACTATAAACTTTGTATTTATTGCAAGGAGGATGCGACTGGCTGGTTGCGTTTTTAGGACTGTCACATGCTAGCATATTTGGTGGTGGACCAACACTGTAAGGCTTTTCAGCGTGACCAGGATTGGCTCACTGTTATGCATATGTAAAGTCAAACATTGGCTTAACAAAGGACAAAGACAAAATAGTTCGCCTCTCTAACTATAGGCGATCTCCTGAAGATCTGAAAACTTCTCTGTCCTGCTAATCCTAAAAACAGGATCACCCACTGTTGCTGCTACAGAGGGCCTTTTCCTGAAAAAGCCATCACCGGTCTGTACAGCCTGACACCCCATCAGTTTGGTCTGGCAGGTGGGGAGGTGGGCTGGCCAGGAAACACCACCTTGGAGATGGTTCCTGCCTCTTCTGGTGAAAGGAAATAGGATGAAAGGCCACAGCCACCACTTAGGGGATTGCTATTCCCCACTGGCATTTTGCAGATATGAATACATGTATGTGTTTTCTTTTCATCTAAATAAGCAAAGGCTGACAAAAAGTGTACAATGTACTTCAAACATTACATGAGTAGTAAGTAATGTAAAATGCTCAACCGAAAGGGTGGGAAATCCACCAAAGCTGTAAAATTGCTATGCTAGCAGAATCCTTTCACTAAAGTCCCCGTTTAGTAAAACATCTCTGTTCTGTGAATGTTCTTGGTACTAACTTTAAAAGTTAAACACGTATTTTAGTCCTTTAATCCTAAAACACAGTTCTAAAATATGTTCCCTGTCTAATTCTGCCTTTACCCTAAAAGCTTCCAGTAATTTAACAAAAATGTAATAAAACATATAATAAAATTAACAAAATAAAAATAAATCAGATATAAATTATATTAATGTAGTTAATTTAATAAAACCTTATACAACTGTGTAGAAGAATCTGTTAGGAACATGTATTAACTTACTTTCACTTTTCGTCTATTTTTCTTACCTAAATCCACAAATCCAATATCCACATACAGTTTTGCACATAAAGATCCCAACAGGAAACCGAACATTGGGCCCAACATGGCTATTGTGTGCAAACATCCTGAAAATATAATGAGGCAGATGCTAGTACATTTTAATGGTTGAATGTTTTCTTCTGCAGAGGGTGATTGGCCTCTTATACTAGGAATCCCTTCGTTTACTTCATGTTGAGATTACCTACATATACAGGAACATTCTCTTCTTTAGCAAAATCATCAAGGTAAGAGATGCCCAGTGGCGTTATTGGTGTCTCACCAATTCCACGTAACATGTTTCCCAGTAAGATATATACCCACATATATGACGATGGTTCCTTCTCACAGCCTGCAGATGAGATATTACATCTTTGTAACAGAATAGTTTAATGGGAAACAGTGACAAAACACAGGAAATTCAGCACATGAAATTATTACAGTTTAGTATTTAGGTATTAACAACATTTCCTTATGGAAGATTAATGAAAGGCCATCAACCTCATTATACTTTTTAATATTTTTTTAATAACCCTTTCCTCCTCCTCCATTGTATTTGGTTTCTAAAAACACAGATAAGTATCACGCATTAGAAAAAATGCATGTGTAAAATAAAATGACAGATTGATATTGTCATAAATATATTACCTGGCATATAACATGTCTTTAACTTAGGAAGTCTCAGATGGTTTCTGGGGCACAGCTTGGCTCTTTCTCTACCTATGTCCCATGCAAAGCAACATTGAAAACAGCTATATTCCATATTGTAAGCAAGATCATAGAAATCTCCATTTATTTCCAGTTAACTCAGTGCAGTTTCGTGTTCCGTCATGCTATCTTTTCCACCTTCCCTACTCCAGCTCCTGGGTAACTGAATCCCTTCAAACACAGCCTTACCATCCCCTTCAGCGTTAGGCTGATTTTACTGTAATTTGAAAGTGTGAACACAGGAAATTAAGCATCTGGATCCTTATAATTTGTGTTTGCTGGATGTTTATTCTCCAAATGAGATGCACAAGGTGAATTTAAGTGTTGGTAATGTTCCCAGACAGACAATGAAGTTAGAAACCTAACTAAGCATCTTGCATGGGGCAATGATTTACTCCACTTGCAACCAGGGATAAAACTAGCTCCTGTATTTGTACTTCCACTTACAGGTCCTTACCTGATTGGGAGATTTCCAACATCTTCGTTTTGTTCACATCTTGATGTAGGGAACAAGGATTTATGCTTGAAGTTAAGTTGGCTGAAGAAGCTGTATGTGGTGCTGTCTCATACTTATAACTGAAAACACAAAGTAGTAAGTTCAGAAGCAGTGCTCACTAGGGAAATACTAGAATAGTAGGGGAGGAACCACTTGACTGCGGTTTACCTAAAAAGAAAGGTAACTTTGTTTAAAGTTCTACTGAAGAAGCAAAATAGAAGATTATTCAAGCATATTTTGGAAAGTCAAAACACTAAAAAAAAACAACCAAAAAACCCCCTAGAATAATCTGTCTAAAAGACATAACCTTTTAAACTGTAAAATTCAAAAGGGCTTTTGAAAGTAATTCATATAGGATCGAACTTCCAGTGTCAAAATTTAGGCTCAGGTCCAAGACTGGTCCCTGTCTAATTGTTTAGAAGATCAATTCTTCTGAAAAAGAGGAAACTGTTGTGTGTGAGTGTAAGCCCTCCTTTTCATCCTACATATGTATTTTGGGCTGAGGGGGGAGGAGAGGGATGAGGAGAAATAATCCTCAAGCAGTACCCATTTGTCTGATAATTGGCATTGGCTTTAGAAAGAACTGTTGTATAGCATCAGGTGAACAAAATTAGTGGCTAAAAGGCACTCTTTAGCTGTGTTTACAGGGAGCAGGGCACTGCTGTGGGGAGGCAGCTGAGCAGTTCAGGTGCTGGAAGCTGCTCAGCTGCTTTAGCATAATCCTTTTCCCAGATATGAGCCCTGCTGAGGTGCAAAGTGCAATTAGCTTAAGCAGAACAGTATAGCAAAGCACACATTTTGTTTCTAGGAACTGGGCAGCTCTGTTAGACCAGGCAGGCTTATTTTTCAGGTTGAAACAAAAAGCATTCATCAGGAGAGACAGTGCAGAACAGTTTCCTTATAAAAATACAGGCCCAGGTTCATCACAAACTGTATGAGCTTCCAGTGGAGATAAGCAAGATACATAGCTGTCTTAAGCAGTGGAAAATAGAAGGCTGCTGCTAATACAAAATCCGCTGTCATGATAAAAAGCATTCCTCCATTTTCTTTTGACAGTAGTATACCTAAAATCACTCTAATATATTTAAGAGAGCAAGAGAAATATGTCTTACTCTATGTGTTGCCACAGTATCAAAGCTATGGCTAGAAATGTTACATGCATATAAGCAATGTGCAATAATTCTCTGAGCCTGGAGGAAATGAATAAAAATTAGCTTAACCAGACACGGAAAATAAGTTTAACCAGTCGTATGCCTTTGGAACAGGAAAAAACGTGGTACCAGTTCTACCAGCACTGATCTACCTGCAGACTCTGAAGCTGAGAGGCTGCTTTGTGTGAGGGGTAGCTGTTTGCCACAGAGACCAAAACACGTCATCTCACACAAGGCTCTGGTTTCTTCTTTCAAGGAGCAGGAATTCTTCTAATGAGCATTGTTGCAGGTTGGCTTCTTTAGCGAGTAAGCTCTGAATCCCTGATTTTACCTCAGTTTCCTGTTACTGTAAATAGAGCCATATTTCAGGTAGGGATGTCACTCAATGTGAAGTTACCTGCTCAGTGCTTGGAGATCCTGTTCAAAACAGCACAGACTTATCCTGGAAATTATATAAGTGGATTTTATATTCCTCATAACTTTACCGTGGTTCATAATGGTTTGACTTTCCTGCCGACATGATCCTGACATCTCTGTTAGCAGCCAGTAAATACCACATTCTTAGGTTAAGACTGATTTTCCCAATAACCTGTTATTACAGTTTGCCATTCAGGAAGAGTATATAATTCATTCAAGCAATGACATGAGCCTAGCAGCATGGTGGAAGACTTTCAAAGAATGATATATTTTGTTTGAAACTTGAGTTTTTGTAACATTTTCATAGGTGTTTCCTCCTGAAAAAATAAAAATTCTGAAGATTTTGTAAAATCATTTCCCTCTTCATCTCTTTTCTGAACAAGTTTGACTGAAAACTAAAGCATTGTGATTTTCCTGCTTTTGCAAGAAGTTGAACTTTTACTTCAGAGGAGCCATATTTTTCCAACCAGATATAACAAACAGTGATGTGTGTGTTAAATGTGATTCATTGCACATCAAGGTGAGGTTCTATAGACCTTTGGTAATCTAAGACTCAGTGTACATCAAATTTTATTCAAAAACTAGAAAGCAGTACCCAATTCCAATGTTAGGCTATCCAAAATGATTCTTGATCAGTACTTACTATCCCATGAAGAAATGAGGCATTGCTGTTAAAAGACTTCCCAAAGCCATGGTAAAGCATCCAACAGCTATTACTTTGGGCCTATGAAGTTTAGCTCCAAAGTAGCTTACAAATGCAATTACCAGCAAGTTACCTGGAAGGTAATAAACCAAAATTAGTGCCAGATGTTGTGCCTCATATTTGTCTGAACAATGTTCTGCACGTTACAGAATATAAATTACCCATCTCAAAGCTTCCATCAATGAAACCAACAGTAGATGATGTCAGGTCAAACCTTCGTTCAATCTGGGTGATGGAACTTTTCATAATTGTACCAGACAATGCTTTACTGAAGTAGCTGAACGATAAAGCAGCAAGAAATGCCTGAGGAAAGATTAAGAAAGAAAATGGGAGGTAGAGGCAGAGAAACTGGTCACAGAGGGATCAAATATGTTTAAAACTGTGTGGAGCAATCATCATCATGTTCTATGTTTGTTACTCAAATTGCCATAACAACGTTGTATGGGAATTTTCACATATCCCAATGCTACAGAGGGCCAAGGTGGTCTCTCAGCACTGTCTGTTCCCTGCTCTGGTTTTTGCTTCTGGAGAGGCTGGTGCTGGGTGCTGCACTGAGAGCAGCTGCTTGCTTTGGGGTTCAGGTTTGTCATAGCCATCTTAACGGCCAGGAAGCCTCATTTTCCCTGCATTGCTGGCCAGAGGTTTTCCGAAGCAGAAATCCTATGGACTATGGAAGTTAAATCTGGCAGACTCACTAGGGACTACTTACCTGACTGACATCCTGTGGTTAAATTTATCAGAGCGACGAGGCCCAGTGTTGGGCAGCCAAAATGGCGAGATTTCTAGATGTTGCAGAAAAGTAAAATTTGCCAGAGGTGAGATAACTGATCATGGTAGATTTACTGATCATAGTCCAACCTAAAATTAATCTTGGTCCCAATTATCTTCTGCTTGGGCCACAGGTCACTTATTTTAGGCCAGGTCATAACGGGTTCTAACTCATACATACAGCTAGCCATGGCATCAAAATTAGGGCTTTATTCAAATTTTTATGGTATCCCACTATGTGGAAAGTGGTACAGAATGATTAAATTAATCTCTGTGTCAGATGATATATTTTGAAAGGTGTTGATTATGGCTATGTTGCCTGTATACCATATACTTCATAAGGGAAAGTTTACTATCCTTTATAATTTCATAGCTGTTTCCACCAACACACATTGTGGCTTTTGTGAATAAAGATGTATTTGATAAAAAGTTAAAGTAGGTTGTTTAAATATTATCCAACTATTTCAACACAGTCTAAAAGACAAATAGACTTATTGCTCACTGGGTAAAAGTTCTAATACAGCACAGTGTTGGGTAAGTAAACAAAAGCAAATATAGATTAGACTTTGCAATACTATCTACTGTAAGAAAGGCAGTGAATTCTGGAAGTAAAACCTTGAAAATAGGTACATTTACTCTCTTTTTGTCAGGAATAAGGACAAACATCTCACATGTGTGGGCTTTGTCCTGACAAGTTTTACATTTCCTGAGCTAGACTGGCAAAAAGTCTGCAAGAACCAACTTTCTTGCCTTTTGCCAGCTGTGCTTTCAGGGGTTTTGGCTGAAATCACCAACTGCTGATAAGCATGAAAACACAAACAAAAATGGCTTGGGTATTTTGGGTTTGAAAATGCAATCCCCAGGTAAACCACAATACATTTGATGGGAAGATGAGGGAGGATAATAGTTTGTCTTTTATTACCTCCAAGGTATTGTGTCTATTACACTTTAGTTGCCATAAAGTTAGGCATGGACCCACATCCTTGCAGCATTACCCACATATATGATGGTATAGTTAGACCTGTGAGTCTCCCAGGGAGATCAGATTCTATTTTTGCAGGTCTATATGGGTGGCAAATGTGAGTCAGATAAAATAAGAAACATAACAACTTTTGCCTGATATTTGAACTGAACTATTCTGGAAGTCTGAGAAGTTTGCAATTACCTATTTTCTTCCACTACTCTTTCATTTTACAGAGCTTTTTATAGAAAGAAATAAGTCCCTGATTGCAACTCCATTGACCCTATGGAATTTAACCTGAGATGCAGCTGGCTGAAGTATTATACTCAAAGCATAAACCCAAACACATCGGTGTCAAAAGAAATCTTGCCTTTGTAGTATTTGCATCTCAGCCAGAAGCAATAAATACTAAGGCTTTAATACAAAAGCAAAATTCTTATTAGTTTACTTGCTTTGTTCCGTCAGTTCTTCTGGTGTGCTCCTGAAAGCTTGTGTACTTGTGGGAATCAATGGACTGTTTGACCTACACCCTGTACTACATAAAAGTCCTGGAATACAATTCACCTCACCCTATTTTGGCCCTACAAGAATGGGTGGTGATAGCAACCTCCAGACAACACTGTATCATAGCCAAATATTTTAGGCTGCAAGTTTTCTAGACTCTCTAGCAAGAGGTTGCTACCTCTCTGTAATTACAAAAAAGGGGATCCACCTATGAGTAACTTGAGAGTAAATATGGTAGATCAGGAATTTTTATTTTCTTTAAGACAAAGATAGGATCCAACCATCCCCTGTACTTTCAGTGTATATTCAGTTCCAGAAAAGACAGGGGGAACAGGAATGAAGTAATCTGGCTTGTCGTATCCTGAACAACATTTCTTAACATATAACAGCAGTAATTGGTGGTGATATTATTAAGGAACCAAACCTTCAAGCCAGTACAACAGGAAGTCTTCTTTTTGACTGGTAGATTTTTTTTTGCTTCATCGTCCAAAAACTGGGAAGGTTCTGCTTCTTGATTTGAGTCATCGTCATTGCTGGGTTTGGTTTCCACTGTCATGGTTGATTTCTTTATTGAGTTTTCTGAACCCAAGAGAAAAGAGTAGTAAATAAAAAAGCACATAGGCTGAAACAGAGTTGCTTAAGGACCTTTCTGCTGAAGCAGTAGTTAAAGGAAAATGCTGCAATGGAACTGAATCTTTTCATTGGAAAGAATTTGATTCAATGACTTGGGTATTTTGAAGTATATATTTGTAATTGTAATTTGAATGTATTGTAATTTAAATTATGAAGTATCTTGTTTTAACATCTTTTCCAGGTGAAATGGTTCTTCACTCTCCCCCTTCTCCCCCCCCCCCCCCCCCCCCTTTTTTTTTTGGTGGTGGGGTCTATAGACTTTTCATACTAAAAAGACAATCTGCACAGAAGAGTAAGAGACAAAGTCTCTGTTTAAAACTAACTGCAAGGGTCAACAAGCATCAGTGCTGAAGCACAGCGAGTGTTAGAGAAACTGAATTTGCAGGCCATGCAGCTTAAGACTCAGTTGTTTTGGTAAGATCTCTGTAGTAACATCATCCCATCTGACCAACTCCTTCACACTGCCCTGTTGGAAACAATTCATAATGACAAAAGAGTTTATTATTTTAGCTGACTGACCTCCTATAAGGATATCACATGTTTTTTCTTCTTGCAGTAGTATACAGGGTATCTCTAGTCCCCTTCTGCTTGCAGAGGGCTGCCTACATCCCCTAATGCATGAAATCATCTGCAACTCGGCAGTTCAGCAGAACTGCTCCAGTTCCCCTGGGAAGAGCACACCCTGGAGCCATAGATGACAAACCTTTATCCTCCTTTGATATAACATATTTTTTTATTGTTGAAAGCCTTGTTTCATTATTAAGTTGAATTTGATTCTATTGTAATGAATAGTATAATACTTCACATTTTTCTCAGTTTTTTTAAGCTATATCTGAGAGATGAGTAAGCAATTAAAAATAACAGTTCAGCGAAGAGCTGTAATGGAAATCTATGCATCTATTAAAAAAGTTTATTTAAAGAATGAAAACACTTGCCCGTTTGTGCAACTCCAACTACAAACAGAACAGATTTCTGAAGGAAGATCCTGATGCCACTGTAGGAGCCCCTTGGAAAAAAATGGGTCACTTGAAACAAACCCTCTTCAGATCTGCAGATCTTGACACACAGGGTGGATAGCAGTATTGGAACTAATGTCCTCAACTCAGAACTCAGAAATCATAGCTCACAGGAACTAATTTATTTCACCTTTCACAGTAGTCTCCTCATTTTAAAAAAGAGTGAAGAAGAGAGAGAGGGGTGCAGAAAATCACACAAAGAGGTTTTCCATGCTTGAATGGAGCTGAAAAAAGTTGGATGAACTTTTCCAATGCTGGAAAAAGTCCATCTGCAGTTGCAAATTGCTCTGCTGCAGGCCATGTGACAGAGTAACACTTGTCAGAGCATTTGAAGGGTAGGCATGATGGTGAGGAACGTTTTTCTTCAGTCATAAGAGGGTTAATACCTAAGTATGATTAAAACAAATATACAGAGTTTTAAGCAACTTAGTTCTTAAAACTTAAGTTTTAAGCAACTTAAACTCCTGGTCTTAAGTTCATAAGCATGTCCCTAGGTACTACCACTGGCATGAAAAACTTCTTTCTCTTCCCACTGATCATATCTGCTTTCCAAATTCTTTACTCATGTGAGTACCACTGCTTCTGTGGCTGTGCTGTAAGTCTGGGTCAGAACACATATTTAAACAAAAAAAAATAGCTGTTCCTTCCCCTTGGCTCCTCAGACAGATAGGAACAAGAAGTAGATGAAAGAATTTATGTTTATGAAATTATATTTTTAGTGCTCAGGAAAAGTTAGTACACAAGTACTTTTGAGCATCTAGTCCTCTGAAATTTATTTGTCCCTATGTAATCTGAAGGTAGTAGCTTATCCTGTTATCATGATGCATTAATGACTACAATAAGATGCTGGGGTAGCATGTCATTGCAGGTCAAGGAACTAAACTGGCTATTTTGAGAGTTTGAAAGTACAGTATGAATTGGAATCTCAGTATGAGAAGGAGTGAAGGCAGAGAAACAAGAAGAGGCAAATCAGAGAAAAGAGAAAGACAGTCAGGTATCCGTACATGTAACTGAAGAAGTTTAGACATTGGGAGGCTATCCAAGTAAGTGCTTCAGAGAAAGACTGTAAAGGCACAAGAAGGGAGGACAGTAAGATTGAAAATTGCGAGCAATAATTATCAAAGAGTAGGTTAAGCAGTTAGAGGTGAATAGTGAAAAAGGCATCTAGAAGCAGAGATTAGGGTACCAGGAAAGAGAAAAGATTAAAAAAGAGAACAAAAATAAAGTGAAATACAGCTTTGTGGGGCAAAAGGCTGCTTGATACATACAGAAAAGTGTGAAGCCAGCTAGAAGTTAGTTGGCTTAGTACTGTCAGTTGTCAGCTCCTCCAGTGATCCAGGGGAAGAACTATTGAACAAGAACAGGGGTGACCAGCTTCTGTCAGTAGTGAATGACACATATCTTATTGTTGCTTTGCAGAGATGCTACTGGAGATGGTGCTGTTTTTTCCTGGGGAATGCTAGGATGGGAGGAAGGAAGCAAGAAGGTGATGCAACTGTGCTAGAGAAATGTTAGAGCAAGTTATACGCAAGAACCAACTGTTGGAACTCCTGGCAGCATCTCCTCCTATCCTCAGTTGACCCTGACCTACACAGAAATCTGTTGGAGATAGAAGAGATCAGGGCTGGAGAAATGCCATTCCACAAGAAGATTAGAAAAAAAGATAAAAGGTCAAATCATGATTGATGTCAACGTAGCTGTTGAGCCTGACAATTTCAAGTATTGATAAAGTGGCTATTTTAGATTTATTTCACTAGTAGTCTTTTCCATGCTTAATAAACCAAGGATCTGGTTACAAGCCAAGGAAAGGCTTGTTACCAGCCAAAGTATGAAACTTTCTGTACCAGATGTGTCCTCTCACTAACATGACTTCTCTATTAAACTTTGCCTGCACAAGCTGTTCTACTGTAGTAATGACCTGAAATAGTTGCATTTGCAGAAAGATGAGATCAGTCAAATAACATACTGGTGTTAAGTAGTCAATCAACCTAAACAAAAATCACCCTGAATTGCTTCTTGAGGGAAGAAAACAATCCTCTCTCCAAAAGCAAGCATAAGGAAAAAACCTCAATAAAACATGAAAAAACCCTAAGCCGTACTGTGAGAACGAAAGTTAACGCTCTTCTAATTCACTTTTACATCACACCCAGGGAACATATGACAAACTGGTTTGATCTTGTGCTCAGGACAGTCTCTTCTCAGAAACACTTTGGGTGGGGGAAAATCAAGGGTCTTAACTAATAATCAGTGTGGATCATTTGTGTTGTGGGAGCTGAGAGCTTTCATAGCACCATGGGAAACACACAGCACCTTGCAAGATCACTCCAGAGTACAGCAGCCAGCCTTGCTCAGGACAGCTGCAGACTTCTTCAGTGCTTCAGGGTATATGAATGTATAGGGGCCTAACTCTCTGCCTGTTAGGTAGATTTACTCCCTAGTGAACATTAAAAAACCCGTAAGCTTGGTTTTCCACCCCCTAATTATATGTAAATTACAATGAATTAAAACACCCATTTAAACACCTTAGCATGAATAACAGGTAATTAGTTCCTACAGGTTTTGTAGATTCTTACGAAAGAAAAATATAGAGACATTTAAGGAACTTTCAGAATCCAGCAAAGACACTGTAAGTCCTTGGGCAGTTGCACTCTCAGGGGGTATATTGCCATCCAGTAGATTAACAAATCAAAAATCAAGAGCTACATTTCATTTGGTAGGTTATGGAACTGTATTTATTTTCCCTAACTGCAGTGCTAATCCAATTGCCTTATTAATTTTTAAATACATTAAGGGATTGTAGTAAGACCTTTTAAGTTAACCTAATAGGAAAAATGAGTATCACAGTGCTGTGCAGGCCTCAGTGCCACTTGCATTGTTCAAGATATATGTTACTTACTGTTCAGAGACACTCATACAAATTTATGTTGCGCTCATTAAAGCATTGACACTTACAACAGGAATGTTACTGGCCACAGCAAATGCAACTGATACTACACAGGTAACGTTCATTAGCTGCAAACACTAAATGGCAACATTTTAAGGTTAAGACAAACAAAAAGAATATTAAAGTGGTTCCTACCTAGGTCCAGTATCCACAACAACAGCAGTTATACTACCACACAAATGCTCAAAAGTCAGACTATTCTCTTGTTAAGCAAAGCTGTGCTGGTACTTAGTAGAAGAATCATTAACTTCTAACACAAACTATGGTTTAGGCAGTTTTAATCTTGTCTCCTCCCAGTTCTGCCCTCTGTTAAAGGTCCCAAAATACATGTTTATCCACAGTGGTCAAAAATTAATTAAATAGAAAATGTGCAAGTGTGTTCCTTTGGTATACTCTTGTGAAACACCATTTTTCCTGGGCTTGTCAAGATCATAATAGTTCATACCATCTTGGCATTTAAAAATGGGGCGTCCATACCTTAGAAATGTTCATGGTTATTGATAGCTGAAATGTATTTTGGTATGAAGTGTTATTTTCATAGTCTATGGCTAAAGTCCATTCAGCTAAGACAGCCAAGGACTTGCAGGAAGAGAAAATCTAATGCCTTGGGTATATTGAACAAACTGGATGTCTGAAAAACACTCGTGCTTAGAAGACTGTTCAGATTTATAGTTCAGTGTTATCAACAGCACAGGCAAACCCAATGTGAAATTATATTGCTGCTATGTGTACTTTGGAGCAGCCCTTTACCTACTTACAGCTGCAGTTCAAGGAAACCTGAACTTTCCTGAGAAGTATTTTATTTGACTGTGCCCTTGTTGTGCATTATGAATGATTCCTGAGAGGACTTTTAGTTAAGAGAGAAGTAATTCTTAAAGCATGTGAACTATGACTACTGTCTGCCTGGATGTTACACCAAAATGTGCCATTCCTTGTAGTTTGCACCCTTCCCTGCTACCGCTGTCATCACGCCCAGTGTTTTACTTGCTATGAACAATTATAGCCTACTTTATAATGTCGACCTCTAGCTAATCTTAGTCAAATTTTGCCTTCAATATTGTTATTGGCAATACCTTGCACTGCTCATAGTTTTTCAGATTCTCAACCATACAGTTCCCTTTAGCTTCCTAGGATAAAAGTAATCATCATCAAGGAAATGGTATATGTCAATATACCATTATATATACACATATATATACATATATACATATACATATACATATACATATACATATATATATATATACACACACCAAATATATATACAAAGCTATATGTCAGGGCAATTCAATGCAAGCATCAGTAAAATTAGAAAATAAGAATGAAGAAGGAAGCTGGATCACAAATCCAGTCTGCAAACTCAAAAGCACCTTTTGTAAAAAGGCCAAGCCCTGCCTTAACAGTGAGAATTGCGTTCCCTCCCACTCCATCTACTTCTAAGGCTAGCGCAAAAGATTAGTCCTCTGATGTATGGAAACCTCCTTTTAAATTCCAGTTATGATCAAATTACAATCTGGTTTTGAACTGACAGGGTCCTTTAACTTTAAAAGTTCTTCTTCTCAATCTGATACTTAGGACTCAACCTTGATCATAAATGAAGATAACACACTCGACCTCTTTTACTAGATTAAAAAAGCTAATCATACTGAATACTTCATTGAAAAATAGGCTTTTCTGATTCTGCAGCACAGCCTTGGAGCCCTTGGCTACAGTGCTTTCTATCTGGATCCTTATTTCACCAATTCACATGGCTAAAAATGTACACAATATTCCAGGTGTAACCTCACCAGTGCCACATCTTGAAACACTAACTATTCCTTATCTCCTGCCTTGTCTGATATGTTATAAGATTACATACAACATTTTAAGAAAAGCATCTTTTTATGGGTGGTTCCTAGTTATCTACAATTAACAGGTACACTCAGGGTCAAAAATTTTCAGCTAAGGAGCTCCTACCCTGGAGAAGAAATTCCCGTTATTGTCCATCAGCTGTGCAACTTTTTATTTAACTTTATATTCCACTCCTATTTTGACATTCTCAGGTTCATTCTTCTTTTTTCTCTATATGATATCCAGATTCTCCTCTGTTTAACCATTCCATCCAACTTTGTGACTTTACTGTTATTTCAAAAAGTGGAGCTGGAATGTCACGCATAATATATTTAAGAAATCTAATAACAGTAATGAAAACTAAGGAGACAGACTGGTGCCTAGCTGAGAAACCTAAAATAAATGGGTCTTAACTGTTGGCTTCATCAAAGTTTGGGATGCCTTCCAAAAGAAAGTAATCTTAGAGAAAATATTAGAAAAAGTTTTAGAATCACAGCATATTTTAGACTGGAAGGAAACTCTGGAGCTCATCTTGTCCAATCTTCTGCACTAAAAAAAAAACCTAACTTCAAAAGTTGTTGCTGTTCCTTAGGTCTCATCAAGTTGAGTTTTGGATGGAAATGTCCAAGGGAGGAGATTCCACAGCCTCCCCTGGCATGTGGTTCAGTGTCTGACCACTCTCACAGTAAATAACTTGCACATGTAGATGTATATGTATGTATAACTGGAATCTCCTTTGCTGTAACTTGTGTCTGTTGCCTCTCATCTTTTTGCTGAGCATCACCTGTACACAGGGAGAGAGTGTGGTGCTGTCTTCTGTATAAGCACCCATTAGATAGCTGAAGAAAGCAATAAGATCCATCATTTGCTCAACTTGATTCAGTTGATCAATGTCTGTCTTCTTCTGGAGACCCTCAAACCAGACACAATCTTCCAAGTACAGCCTGACAAATACTGAACAGATCTGTTTTCCAGATCTGGTCTTTAATAACTGTACCCTAATATACAGCTTGCCTTGTAGGCTCAAAGGTACACTACCATCTCAGGTTTAACTCACCATCTACCAGGATCCAAAGGTCCTTTTGTGCAAAGCTGTTTTCTGTCTAGCTGACTCCCTTGACATATTCTGTGGTGCAGGGCTTGGCAGTTTCCTTTGATGAACTTTATGAGTTCCTGTCAGTCCGTTTCTCTATCCTCAACAAACCTCCACCATTCTGCCCTCCAGCACATGAACTGCTCCTTTCCTCAGTTTGGTGTCGTGCATGAAATTGCTGAGAGCACTTTCAGTCCTATTCTCCAAACAATTAATGACGTTATTGACCATTATCAGCCCCAGCGCTGACTGCTGATGAACATCCCTAGCAACTGGCCACCAGCTGCTGGGCTTTGAACTGCAGATTGCAATTTCAGATCTAGTTTTCTACCCAACTTATAGTGGGTAGACTATACCTTACCTGTTTGGCTACCAGTATAATAAAGGAGACTGTACCAAAGGTCTTGCTAAAATTCAGTGAACAACATGTACTGCTCTTCCCTTGTCCGCCACACCAGTCATCCCACTGTAGAAGGCAGCCAGCTTAGTCAGGCCTTGATTTGCCCTTGATAAATCTGTGCTGACTGTTCCCAATCACCAGTCCACTGTGTGCCTGATAATGGCTTCAAGGGTAACTGGTTCCGTAATCTTCCATAAACCTCCTTTGGTATTTTATTGATTCTTTTTATTTGTAACTTTTTGTGCAGAACTATTTTTAGTTTTCTATGACTAAGTGATCAATAACATGGTCAAAAGCAGCTTCATTATTGTTGCAGAGAAAAACCATGGTGTTACATTACAATTGCATCCATCAGATTTGGGTCTGAATTAAAATAAAAACCAACACCACTGCCCCTGCAATTTCTCTAAAAGTGAGGCATATCCCCACAGTTAGATTATCATGTATTTAACATTAACTACATGCAAGAGGTTTAAATTCATGGTCCTATAACAGTTGTGGACCTTTTCTTGGAGGTGGGGATTCTTCATGTTCTGTTATGGCATAAAGCATCAACCATCCAGTTCCAGCACATTTTTTATGTCATGATTGACATTCTCTAGTCACAAGACAGGCGTCTTGGCTCTTGTTTATTGCTTTTTATTACAGGATGGCATACTGTACCTCTGCTAATCTGGGTGATTACTGATGTTCCACCAAGGGCACATACATGCAAAGCCCGTGTCCTCATCCTTCAAAGGTGTGTCACAGGCTCTGCTATTATGCTCTATGTCAAGGTAAGTATTCCCTCTCCCTCTTCTTTTACAGTGTTTTTCAATGGCAGCTTTTGTTCCCAAGGTTTTATTTTCAGATTGTCTGCAGAAGTATTAGCAGGTCTACGCAAGGGTTTTTCTGCCTTTTGATCGTAAAAATATGAAAAGGTATGGAGCTCACTGTACTCGGTAATTTGGAAGTAGTAGAACCTGTAGAAAAAATGCCACTTTCTTATTCATATAGTAAAATGGGAAACAATATTCTTTTGGCTTTCTCATCCTAACATATGAATACACAGCAATTTCTCCCCATCTTTTTCTTGTCCTCTATATACCATTAATTTATAAGTTTTCAAGAATTAAAATACCTTTTATACTTTTGTGATGGTGTGCTTCCCCGTCTCCCCATCCCAGCCTTTATTTCCCTGACAATGCTCCAGTGCTAACCATCAGTGGCAGTAACAGATACCTCTGGTCACGATGGCTGTATCTGACTGAAAGTGGGTCTGGGGAGACAGAGAACAACACGATAGCCAAGATAGCCAATGGCTACTGTGAACAATGTGCCCACCTAACAGTGCTGGTCAAGGTCCAACTCAAGCCAAGTTTGAAAGAAACTAACTTCTGTAGTTGGTGTGCAAATATGACTATGCATCAATTATCTTACTGCATATAACAGTATGGTATATGCCCAGGGCCCATTGAGCCCTCCTGCATGGCAGTGGGCTGCACACCAGGATCTCCCCTGGAGTAGGGACACCTCTCAAGGTTACTCCTTGAGGTTGAGAGATTCCTTGCCGCCACAGATTCTTGGTAAGAGATTAATAGCACGCTAAACTTTGAAATCTTAGATAAGTGCTGTAAGGGATTATACACATATAATCCTTTAGATATAAAACATTGACCAAGTCTGAGACTAAGTCTGGATCTAGCCACACCTAAATTCCCCTCTGAGAAGGAGTTTAGAACACAGGGCATTCCTTTCTGAACCTTGTAACTCAATGGGAAGGTCTCCCTGGTGGTTTTGTCTGACCCTGTCCTCTGTGCAGTAAATAATCTAGCTTACCTTGCCATCGCATCTTGTTAAACCATTTTTGCATTTACTATCAAACTTTGTTAAATTACTGTTTTATACTAATACACATATTACTGATTCTCTCTTAAGAGTGAAGTGCATCACTCCATCCATGATGAATTTGCTTTCTGTATGGCTGAGAAGAATTTTTCTATATCCAGACTGCTGTTGTTCAAGCTGTCCGTGGAAGCATTCACATTCAATGTTGACTTCTTGAACCAAGAACTGTTGACCAGATGTAGCAGAGTGGGAAATGGGAAACTGCTGAAGTCAAATCAAAACTGTGACCTCACACCTGAAAAAAGATATACCTCATCCTTTTTTTCATCCAAGCCCTCCCATATGACTGTAACTTACACTTATGGAATAAAATTTGGATTATGATAGTAAAAATCCCCTTAAGAGGAACACTGAGATATCAGTAATTGCTGATTATGCCTGAGTATAAAAACAGTCCTTGAAAAAGCCACACTAAGAATCCTATTTACTGCAGGAGCCAGTTGCACACTCCCCCAGGCAGAGGATGGCAGCAGGCTTCCAACAGAAGCGGCTGCCAAGGCACCAGTTGGCAAGAGGTGAGCCAGGAGTAGCAGGGAGCAGTCGGCCAGGCAGAGGACAACCGCAGTGGGCAGCTTTGATTAGGGGCCTTTTTATTCTTGGGACACTAATCCCTAAATAATGAAAATCAATGTACTTTAAAATTTAGCTCTTAGTTAATGAACCAAGTAAAAGGGATGGTGTACAGCTAAGCAAATGTTAAGCTACTACGGGAATCCTGAGGACATGGAAAACCTTTACAATAACGGAAAAGGTTTCTTGGTGCTCCTGTGTCAGTGCATCTAGTTTCAGCTTGCTGCTGTAGAGCTAACAGGAAAGAAAAGCATGCTGACAAGCTGACTTGGTGTTGGCATCTTAGCTACCATCTGGCACTTATTCCTTCTACTGCTCAGTGGAGCTTTTGTCTTTCATAAGGACTCACTGATAATTTTGTCATTGATTTGCATCATGTATCTATCTGGGGAAAAGTAGACCAGAACATGCTGTTTTACTGATATTTCTTATTTTTCTACATAAAATGCAAAGGGAAGTCTTTAATGCTAATTGTACAGCTTCTCTTTGCATTCAGTCCTAATCAGCAGGTTGGTTTGGAGTTTTTATAGACACAGAAGGTGCAAGTCATTGGTAGGTGGAAGTACTTATGCCTTTGTAGGAGCTGGTCCAATTGTGTGCTGCATCACAGCACAGCAGCAATGAAAAACAGGCAGGCATCAGGTGAAATCCCCAGGGCAAAGTCCCCATCACCTTGGCAGTAGCCAAGGGAGGATGCTTAGCAAAAGTGAGAGTCAGCAGTACCTAGATGTCTACTACTCTCCGAATAGCCAATTAGTTCCAAAATACTAGAGAAGTCTTGAGCAGAACCTGGAGGCAAAGGCAGGTAACTAATGGCACACATGGCATTTCTTTTTCTAGAACTACCCTGTCTTCCTCTGAACCTATGTATACAAAATTTCTTTGTGAAGATTTCTCATCTGCTGCGTGAAAAGCCAGCTCCTTTGCTTTGAACATCCCCCTACTGTCTTGGTTTGGTGCTCCCCAGTACTTGTAATGGAAGAGAAGGTGAACAGCTGATCCCTAGCAACACTTCCCATGCCACTTACTGTTCTCCTTTTTGTTATCTTTTTTCCACACTAACTAGCTCTAATCTCTCTTATTATTGGTCATTGTTGCCATCTTATATGTAGACATACTTTCTCTTATGCCTCCAGGGTTCCAGCCCCGGCCCCCGCTTTGTTTTGGCCTGGGACTTTCTGAGGTGGTCTTTACACTTCAAAGAGCCTTAAATACTTTTTTTTTTTTTTTTTTTTTTTTTGGTCTTTACCATGTCACTATTTAAATCTGTAAACTTCTACTCCCACAATACTACTATTGGTGAGATGAAATATTACCTCTGTTCCTTTATGCTGTACTCGCTAGTTTTCAATAACCTGCTATGCTCTTCTGTGTGCTCACTTTATTCATGTTTCTTATGATTATCAATAATGGTACTGTATTTGCAAATACTTTTAAAACATCCCTGTGACTTAGTGACTTGCGAGTCTACGTACTATGAACTTTATAGCTTCTAGAGAGAAGTAACTTTTTTCTTTCAATGTTACGTAGAACTAAGTTGCACATTTCAAACAGTGAAACTGTCATCAGCAGTCAAACCAGCCAAAGTGGTAATGTCAGTGTTTTCTCTCAGATGGTAATAATCACACTGCTATTTACAAATATTACAATAGTTGTTTCATACATCAATCTTACTCATTATTTTGAGCACATCAAAGAAGAACTATCCAGCCTATGTATGTTTTGGATACATTCACACCATTTGCTCTCTGACTTTTGGCAGTTCCCTTAGATTACAAGATCACATGTAGCAATTCAATTGTGGCACAAGGATAGGGTAGATGGTCTACTGTCTGAAACCTGGAGATACTTCATCCTATACTGATGCTTCTCTCCTCTCAAATAGTGGGAGGGCATGAGCTACAGACCAAATGCACAAGAAAGCTGGAGAGGGACTTTTTACAAGGGCATGCAGCCATAGGACAAGGGGTAATGGTTTTAAACTAAAAGAGGGTAGATTTAGATTAGATATTGGGAAGAAATTCTTTTCTGTGAGGGTGGTGAGGCACTGGAACAGGTTGCCCAGAGAAGCTGTGGCTGCCCCATCCCTGGAAGTGTTCAAGGCCAGGTTGAATGGAGCTTTGAGCAACCTGGTCTAGTGGAAGGTGTCCCTGCCCATGGCAGGGAATTGGAACTAGATATTTTCAAGGTCCCTTCCAACGCATGATTCTATGATTGTTCCCACACTCTACTGACTTCATCTTTTTGCCTCCTTCATTTGTTAGAATTCCTTGATGTTTCCTTCCTGATATGATTAGAAATAATTTGCCTATCAGTAAGACATGTCATTTGAGAGTTGCATTTTTTGTTGGGAGATAGAAGAGAAAATGTGCACTGGCTCATGTGCCCTAGGCCAGATTGCACATCCTATCATGTGACATGGCCTGGTACACTTGCCTTCTCCCCTGTGTGCCAGTAAGGGTCCTTGCTATAAGATGAAAATGTATGTATGTCATTTTTACATGGCACACAGCCCACAGGTAGTTCTTAACAAGATTATGAGTCCCACTTTGGCCTCTAAGGCTGACATCGATGGTTGGGATATCTCCTCAGCCAATTCTTTTTAACAGTCTCACCTTTGAAAATGAAAGGCATTTGCTCCTTCACAATGTCTCAATTGTGGTTTAATATATCTAATTCTAAAAAGGAAAGAAAAAAATCCAAATTATTTTAACTTTGTGAGTTCAGTTGCAGATTTAGTTTAAGACGAAAAAATCTGGAATTCTAAGAACAGGTCCAAATTCCTTAGTGCTGAGGCCATTTGTTCATTTATTATTAACAAATCTATAATATGTATCTCTAGTCATACACTCATCCATGCATCCACATTACTAATTGAAGTATTAAAATTAAGTGGCAGACATGAAAATATTTTAAAGTGAGAGTGGAGTATAACTGCTTGGTAACTCACAGTATTATCAGTGCTGAAGGGTGAGAGGAAAAGAATGCTCATTTTTAAACCACCATGAAAATAAGACTTACTGAAACAAATTCTTTTATAGTATTCCTCTTCCTTTTGTCTGTAAAGAAAATGGAGTATGGAATGAAAGCCCACACTAAAATATTCACTAAGTAGAGGTATACATACGTAAGCTTAGGTCATAACCCAAGAAGTTGACTTTTTTTCCCCTCTTTTTTTCTGAATTAGGATAGGATATGTTTATTTCTCTTAATTTCTTTCTTTGTCCTGTAAGCCAGTGAATTTTCCTGTCCATCTTGCTGCTGGGTATGTACAGAATTGCCTCCGTGACAGCTTCCGTATCGTTGAGGAGCAGTGTCCCTGCCAGAAACCCTGCTGGGACTGATCTGCAAATTAGGAATCATCCCTGTTTATTGGACACACATATAACATCAAGCACTGAGTAAAATGCAGATATTACTCCTTTTTTTCCTAGTCTGTACTTAAGTTGGGTTGCCCCTTTCTCTCACGGGATCTGACAGCTCATTGCTATGAAAAGTGCCCTCCCAAGGAGTCCAAGGAAGACTCCAAGCACCTCTCTTACTCTTGGATGCTGATGTGGTTTGGCATTTTTTCTGTTTTTATGATGATGTAGTATGACTGAGTCCTGAGACTGGAATGCCAATCTTTGTGATTCACCCGAATAATAATGCTCCAGTTATTCCCATATTCACAAACTTCCTGATTATTTTAATTTGTTTAGTTCAGTATCCAGTTGTACAAGGCAACGCTGACAGCCACAGCTCTCCAACACCCCATTGCCTGTAGCCTCTGACACACCTGGGAGGACAAAGAGCTGGGACAGGGGACCAGGTAGCCCAGGATGCTGTCTAAACACTCACCCACATGGCAAATGGTGGGTGACATTAGTCCTTCATCTGACAGCTGCATTTTCTGAAGTGATGGCTTTAAATCCTTACCTTCTGCAGATATTTGGTGCTTAAGCAACATCCTTCTTCTTGATGTTCTTATTGAATGGATTAGGTAGTTCTTTAATGACACACTCTAAACATTTACCATTGAAAGCTCAGTAAACCCAATTCTTATACATCTGCCCCTCCTCATGCTTCCCACAGGAGAGGCTTCACATCTGCCTCTGGCCTGCAAGCCCAGCTTGGCAGCAGGGTACCCACAGTCACTGCTGAGATACAAGTGATATGATACAATTTTTTTTTTGCCAAAATTATTATGAAGGGTGAAGCCTACCTTTCATCATGTGTTCTAAATTTCTAGTTGCTTTAAAGGACATAATTTGTAGTCGTGCTGTCACTATCTTTTTCAGTTCAAGCATTCTTGAGATTTTGCTCCATGTTAAACAGCTCTCCACTGTACTCCCCACCCCCCACCCCAAATTTATTTCATACCAAATATTGTCAAACTGAAAAAAATATATAAAGGGATATTATGACACACATCTTAGTTTCAGCTAGCAAATAAAATAAATTAAAAGGAAAAGCCTCATATCACCTAATCTTTGAATTAATTTTATTGTTCCCAAGCTGTCTTGTCATAGCTTTTTAAAAAATAAATCATATATATCATGTATCATGGTGTTATTACATTGCATAAAATGGAATGTATGGAATTATTCAGTACACTGAGTACTAGCAAGTAGCAAGAAAATGTTGGAAACCTAAAAAAGCTCTATTTGTATTTCAGTTTCCTTTGGATGATACTCTTGTGATCTCTTTGACTGCAATGACAACTTTTATTGCTGTTATTGTTGTGCTGTAACAGAGCTACTTGAAAAAGAATCCCTAACCACAACATTCAATGTCCTAAGCATTATGGGGTTTAATTCACGAGATGCCCAGAGCCCGCAGCTGATTTCTCCCGCCAGCAAACCACCTTCCTCTTGCCCTGCACCGCACTGCCTGCCAGGGCGAGCTATGTGCAGCACCTGCCCCTTCCAGGCTGCCAAGGCTGGTTTGGTGCACCAGTTCCTCTTGAGCTCGTGCCGTGGCAGAGCAAGCTGCTTTGCAGCCTCCCCACTACCCCTCACATGCAGAAGGAAGCAGAGGGGCAGCAGTGGCTGCTGCAGCTTCTCGAGGACTGGTGGAGCTGAGGGGCAGCCATAAAACCAGCTTCTCAGTGAGGGAGGACACTGCTCTTCCCCAGCCGTAACAAACCCCCTCACTTGAGAGTTACTGGCTGGGCAGGACAAATGGTGAGCAGTGTTTTCAGAGCTGTACATGTACTAAAATTGTTGTCTTTGCTTTTGGTGTTTATAGTGAAAATTACATGAAGGTGAATATTTTCAGGGTGGATACTAATATACCGCTTCACTGATGATGAATTTTTGCCTGGAACACCACTCACTGGGTGAAGTCACAGTGGAGATCTCAGTCTTCCTAAAGTCTAGTCTCCTTTTCTGGCCAGTAAGTTGTCTGAATTAAACAGTCACTATTAACAAAATTATCTTTCCTGCTCTTTGTCCCATAGGTGCCTCTCTCCCCGTTGGCTGAGAGGGTTTCATCTTGTGGAGAAGACCTTTTCCGGAGAACCCAAAGGACAGCAACACTGAAGAAAATGGACACCGTGCCCAACACCAAAGTCAGCCCCAGGTACACATACCTGAGAGAGAAATTTTTGATGAGAGCCTATTTCAAAGGCAATGTACAACTAGAAGGCATCAAGGACACATTCATATTTTTATGAACTAAGGCTGAGTAAGAAAGCTTTTCAAGCAAGATGATAACCCTGGAGATGAGAGTCTGCTAGCTCACCCAGGTCAGCTATTGTGTGGTCTGTGGCCAAGAAAGCATCTCAGGCATTGACTATCCTTCTCCACCCCAATGTGCTTCAGTGAGAATAACACTAATATTTCTAGGGCAATTAATTTATTTTTTGGTTGCCTCATAAACAGTACAGTGATACCAAGACCATTTGATTGTATTTTTGCTTTACAGGCATAATGGCAGTAACAACAGTAGCAACAATATCATTGTTATGTTTTATTACTAAGAAGCTTTTGTTGTTTTCTTTAAATTTTCAAAACAAGATATATCTTCCCCTCGTGTTTTTCCCTGGGGGTGGGGGAAAGGGCAACCTGTTCTCTCATTTTCCTTTTACCATTGTTATTCCATTCTCCATTTCTGGTAATGCCTTTCATGAATGCAGTTCAGGCAGTTATTCTCCTTTAGCAAGAGACTGATAAAAACAACACTGTGCTTAAGCCTCTAGATAAGCCAAGTGTGCTTGTGCTTTTTGGCACCCTTCCTTTTTGTGGTCTAGCTCCAACGTGGAGCAATGATGAGCTTAAACACCTCTTTTACTTATTTATTTACTTACAGACACACACTCTCACAGCAGAGTTGCTAAAAATTGATGGAAGCTTTAGTACAAAATCAAGGTTTTAACTGAACATTTTTGGGGGCAGAAAATAAAGTGATTTAAATATTTCAAGCTGATACTGAAATAAGATGACCTAAAAAAAAGAAAATAAACCAAAAGAGAATGCCAAAACCTGAGCTATATTGTTAATATTGCTAGTCAGACTCTTTCATTTTTAGATTTTTCACTAAAATGTTCTGACAGAAGTTTTTCTGCCAGTGCCAGCTTAGACGTACTTAAAGAACACAAGTTAAACAATGAATGGAGAAAAGCAGTTACCTGAGTGCACTGGAGTTGTAGAGTCTGCATGCTCCTCTTCCCCCGCATCTTTTGTTTCCCCATTTCAGGCAAGTGGTGTCTATAGCCACTCCAAAATACACTGGGGCTGGAATTCCCGCTTGTTGTATGTAACAAATAAATAGAGGCAAGAAGGTTACTTTCCCGGGTGATCAGTTCTGATCTAGAGACACGTTCATGTAGAACATTAAATAATACATTCGAACAGCAATGACACTTCCACACTGTTTGCTGGTTTGAGAAGTTGTGTCTTGTGTTGCCCAGGCACACACCGCCCTTTCCTCCCTGTGGGGAATCGGGGTGGGGAAGAAACACAGCTAAACATCAAAAAGCCTGTGGAAGTCAGCAGGAGTGCTGGCCATGGCTTGGTTTCCTTGCCCTGCAGGACTCCTCTGGGAAAGAAAAAAAGAAAAGGAGATACTTCTTCTTTCTTGAGAGTGAGTGATGGAGCCTGTTCAGCTTGGGGGTGATGAGTGTTCTGTGTGGTGTTCTGAGAGAGGCATGAGAAGGGAGAGAGACGGCAGGGCTGGGAACCTGCAGTGGGTCTACAAGTAGCCTGCAAGTATCCTGAGATCTTCCTGTGGCAGGGACAAACCTACTGCAGTGCTTGTGGATGGTGGAGAGGAAAAGGCTTTCCTCAGGTGATAATGGGGACATTGTGGACTGTGCAACCTAGGGAGCCACCTATGGTTTCTGGAGAATTAAGTAAGCCTGGAGGGAAAATCCTGGCTTGCCGAAATGTGAGAAAGCAGCCAACACTTTGCCCTGATGTCATTACATCTGCCTCATCCAGCTCATCTAAGTCCGCTTTATTTAAAAAGTGACTTGCTTCTTGCTAATTATTACCTTTGTTGATGAAGACCTGGAGGATTTTAGTTTCCAGTTCATTGGCATTTCATGGTACCCTTGATTTTAGAGAAAATTTACAGGTGGCTCTACCTCAAGGCTGCAGCGAACCCTACCCACAGGCACACCTGTACTTAGAATCCATTAGTTTCTAGGGAATTAAAGATGCCTGAAAAATTATCACAAATTCTAAGCCATAGCTGTTCTATTATGCTTGTTGTTGAATAAGGAGAGACAAGTAATTTTTATGTTAGCTTCATAGTCCAAAGGATCACTTGTTACCTCTATGGATGTTGGCTTATACCCAAGACAGTTATATAAGTTACGAAATACAAAGCTGCTTCGTTTCTCCAACCTTTTCCTAGGTGTTTCTTGGTTTTTGTTTGGTTTTTTTTTTAAATCCATTAACATTAATTTGTCAGTTAGACATTGTTTTTTCCAGCAATCAAAGTTTAATTCTAGGATAAACGATTAGTGAGTAGTACATTAAAATGGACCAAAGAGTACAAATGGACTTACCAAGTACTCTTATTGCCAGGGTATAGATACCAAGTGCAAATGATTTCAAGTGTGGTTTAATGCATCTAAAAAAAAAAAAAAAAAAAAGAAAAAAGGTATTAAATACAAATAAAGAATTGACTATGGATAATTTGAACACAAATAGAAAGCAAGAAGATGGAAAGAAATGTGGTTTTCCTCTTTACTGACACTGACTTTAACATAATTATAGAAATATGAAAATAATGCAATAAAATCAGAACAGTATCTACAAATTCTGAAAATCTATATTCAATATCACATTTTAAAAAGATGGTACATTTTCAGGTAATACCAGCACTTAGGAGTTACTAACACAGACAAGAAAATTGGTTGTGAAATCATGCATCATTGGATAGTCTTATTCAGTTAAACACTCTGAAATTGTAGATCATGACCTAGACTAGTACAAAGCATTAGGCACTCAATCTTCATTGCACTGTATCTAGGATCAGGATCACACCTCCTGTAAAGGTAAACCCTCTGAGTCATTCTCTTACAGAACGGAAGGACCATTTGCATTTGTACTTTTCTGAGCTTGCATCATAGACATCAGTCCTTCTGGCTCTAGATTAGCCCTGCTTCAACCTTGGGTCATTGTCCTGGCTCTTCTAGGATGGTTGGAAGTGGTGGGCAGGAGAACAGCTGCCTTTCACATGCATGCTAGCAGCAGTGTGTATATGGAGCCACTAAAATTAGTAGGACTCACCTGTTGCTAACCTCACCAGCAGCTCAAGTGTGCTGTTTCACCCAGCATGTATCAGACTGCCTATTACAATACCTAATCCAGCAAGATCCTGAGTGCATGCTTTACTTTTAGCATGTGAGTAGCCCTAGTCACATGACTAAACTGGGGCATGCTTAATATGTGAGGCGAGTAACACATGTGTATCGTTATGGTAATTGATAAAACTCCCTGCTGTTGCAGTCATTCTATTTAATATAAAAAGACAAAAGAAAGGGCTGAAACTCGGTTGTTGCTATGGATAAGCACAGCACTTCAGAGGTCCAGTCTATATACTCTGAACAAGGATGGACTCAGCTACTGAAGAAATTAAAGTAATCAGGAATACCTTTTCAAAAATAATAAAAACATTGCAGAACAAGTTCTTTTGTTCTGCACAAGTGATATTTTATTATTTCCCAATGCAGCTGCCAGAACAGCATTAAGAACCCATGTTGTAAATTATGTTCAGATCATCTTCCTATAATTTAGTGAAAATGGAAAAGGACCAGAAGGACATGTGTAGAAAACAACACCAAAGTACCATGGTCAAAAAATGGTTCTGTGCATCTCATTTAGCAGTCTGAGCACTTCACTCTCTAATGCCCCGATCATGGATTATCATCATATTGATATGTTATATTGTGGCTTATACAGCCGCTGCCATCTAGGCAAGGCATGAATGCAGTATGATTTTGAGCTGGAAGAACAGAGTTTTGTCCTCCTATCAGATACATGCTACACAAGCAAGCCTCGGCCTAGAAGTCCTTTTAACCGAATGTGGGGACATAGAAAGCAGGAAGTGGAAAATAGAACCAATAACTGAACATTTATTGTGTGTTCCATAGGATTTGTGTCCTGCAAAAAAATTAATCTTCTCTTTCAGACAGAACCCCCCGCCCCGTGTTTGAACATTTGTATTGTCTTTGCACGGAAACACGAGTTTGAGATGCTGAGTGGGAGCCAAACCTCTCAGGGAGATCTGAGACTTCCTTTTCCCTGCCTAATCACCTGCTATTAATAACTTGTGCTTGAACAACAGTTATCTGAATTGCAGGATTTTTTTCTCCAAAACTTCAAGGCTTTCCCAAGTTTCTTGGCAATTGTAATTAGTCTAATACCACTAAAAAGACATTTCAGCAAATGACATGGTCGGTAGCTGTTGTGTAAACACTTGAAGTAAATGTCACTTTTACATTTTTATACTTTTACATTTTTACAAATGAAGTAAATCTTACAGGCTTTTAGGGATTTAACTGTATTTGTGCTCCACGGCAGGTGCAACAATATCTGCTCATCTGAAAACATCAGCTTGTTTAAGTGCTGGAATCTCATCAGACCTGACTGAATAGTGAATAATTTTAAAAACAAGTAATTGGAAAAAATACTTAATGAAGTCTGCAATTTGACCTTGGGATTATTCATTTTCAAAAAGCATGTAATTTCTTTCTGGGAACAGAAGCACACTTTCGTTTCACAGAGGTGTTCAAGGAAAGTCAGTCAGTGATGGATTTCAGAAAAGCAAGCGTGAGCTCAAAATGGAATTGTGCCCACAGGTAATTTGCAGAGGAAAAAAAAAAGAAAAAAAAGATTGATATGGTTTTAATTTTGCCGCACATCAGATTCAGCTTTCTTCAATCCAGCAGAAAAACACATAACTTCTCAGTTTCAGTTAAATGGCTCTCAGAGTAAAATGATTTTCCACAGAAATAAAAGCTCTGGAGCAGAACCAATAAAGCTGTTTTGCTGATTTCATGTAACAAAATGTTTTAGTATCGTTATTGAAAACCTCTCTAAGCTTTTCAAAATAAATCCACTAAGCATTAAGTCCCCTGAGAGCAAGTTCTTGGGGCTGAGGAGTGCAGGCAGCTCAGTGTGATTTAAGCTCACAGTGTTCAGTGATGAACGTCTCCTCCCAGATTCTTCTGCAGCGGAGACAAGCCAGGGAGCAGGAGGTTGAGTATGGCAGTGGTGGTTTCGAGGCCCTGTGTGGTACCATAGCTGAACATTTTCTACTCTATGTTTTATGGATAGAAGGGGGACATCATGTGGAGGGAAAGGGGAAGGAAACTGCATCCCTACATAGCCCTATGCCCATATTTATACAACAAAAAATCTCCCTGGGTCAGAAGTGACCACAGAAGGCAATCTGCTGGAAACCCTGAAGGCTTCGCTGCAGGCTCTCAGCTTGCGAATCATCCTCCTCTTGGTGCGTGGGCAGTTTCAGTAATGCATAAGCTTCAGCAAAAATTGTTTGGAATGGATTTTAATATGAGTTTTCTTGAAGTGACTCCTTTTGAGGGGAGCGGGGAGAGACACCATGTGGTTTTGCAGTACTCAGTGGTAACCCTATAAGGTGGGTAGGGAAAGCTATGCAGCTTATATGATTTAAGGCATATACCTCACTGGCAGTGTTTGTGGAGGACAGTGGAGAAGGATCCTCACCTCAACCATTTCTAAATTATCTTTGTGAATACTAATTCTGGTTCAAGGACTGTGCTGGAACCGTAGCTGAAGTTACATTTCTTTGTTTGGGTTTTTTCCATATAGTCTATATTCAGCCAGTTCTAGCACTGGCTTTTTCCACGTGATATAAAGACACTGGCGATGAGACAGGGCCTGCTCCAGAAAATTTGATTCAAAACCAAAGAGAATTTGGGGGTAAGAAAACACCACAATAATAAAGATTAGTTAAACTGTATTTACCATTGTTTTGTTTGAGAAGTAGAATGTACCCATCTGGAAATAATTTGGAAAGAGGAACTGAGGAAGAAAGCTTTCCAAAACAGAGCAGAGCAGCACTTAGAATCCAAAAATTGCAAGAAGCTGACAAACATCCAGATTAATCACTGGAAGTATTATATTCCTTTTGCGCTTTACAAAATTAGCTTAAAAACTTACACTTGGTGATGGACAAATAGTTCCAGCAGTTAAATACGTATTGGAGCGATCCCTTGGGACAAGCATTTAATAAAGCCATGGTTATTATGACAGAACCCCCACACATATCTCATGCTAAATCTACCTTTGTTTTCAGGAGAGAAATCTGGGACAGAACAATTATATGAAATCATAAAATGGACCAGAGAAGAGTTACGCGCGTGTATATAGAGGGTTTGGGTTAGATTATCTCTGCACAGCTGTGTGTTGGAATCCTAGCAAGTGAAGAAAACTGTCTACCTATAAGCATTCACACGCACACATTGGCACATGCAGAACAAATTTCCATTTGTATGGAGGCCATTTAACACCATTCCGGTAATGTAAAAGACATTAAGGAAAGTGGAATTTGGTATAAATGCCAACCAGGCCTCCTGTATCATGTTTAAAACTAGAAAGGTACCGCTGGTAGAGATAATCATAAGTGCATTGCTGCTTCGATGGTAGAAAACTCATTGTCAGATTATGAGGATGCCATTCAATAGTAAAAAATAATACTTCAAAAGCCACCTTGCACAGATGAAAATATTTCAAAATACCGGGTGGGGGAGGGGGGGAAGACCCAGTTACACATGTCAAAACACCTTGAAAATATTTGTCAATGCTAGCAGAAATGATTTCTTACCTTAGAAGCAGTATGTATCCGGGTGTGCCACCTATAGACAAAGTATATGAAGTGATTACCGATATTACTAGAAAATACAGAAACATTTTTGGACAGTCATTTCCTTTTTGACATGGTCCCACCACAGCTGAGGAGCTTTGTGAAGGAGATTCCAAGGTTCCCACACAACTGCAGTTAAAAAATACCTGGAAGACAGCAGACAAAAGTATATGATAACCTAAACATCAGAGAAGTGGATGTTCAGGCATTGCACATCATGGTTTTCTAGGTAGCTGAAAGTTTAAATCCAAACTGGAAAATATTTTTAAAAAGGAAAAGGCTTGTTTATTGAAGGAGAAATTTATAAAGAAAGTATCTATGGTTGATGATATTTAGTGGGTTTTTTTAAACAGCTTTTGTAACTAACAGCGAAAAAAAACCCCTCCTACATCTTCTGCTTGGGATTTCTGCTGGAAACAGCAATTGAGAAATTTTAAATGTGGGTGGCAGATTGCTAAAAAATCCTTAGGAGTTTAGGGCTGAAGAAGATGTGCCTTACTCAATTTTAATCCACTTAGTCTGACACAACTGGTTGTATAAAAAACCCCCTACAACATCACACATGGAAACAAAAGATTGTCTTACAGTGTTTTTCCCACTGCCGTTGGATGCCTGGCAGCCAGCGAGACAAGCAGAAATGTAGGTAACTCCATTTTCCCCGCAGATGGGGTCCCAGTCATTCTTGGAACATGTGCAGCCCGAGTTGCACTCTGAAAAGAGGGCTTGCTCATGATCAGTCATCTGCTTAGTTCTGGAAAAAAGAGAAATTGCAATATATTTTCTAACAAATGTGGAAGAAATCATTATCAAATCATGGGTTATGAGCTCTGTCAGAAGCACCTGGCCAGACCTTCTGTCTGTAGTCTATTAGGATGCTGCCCCTTCACATTCATGCAGCACTGTAAATTTTTATTTCTCTGTTATCAAAAGGTTTTCACAATATCACACTACCTACTGTGAGCTACTTTATTAAGAGAAACAGCTAACAATTTCTATTCATGCATTTTCTCATATTTTCTAAGATTTTAGTTATCTGATGCTTGGTGCAGTTTTAACAAAAGTAGGAAAAAAAGTTTCATTACTCCAGTGGCAAAGAGGAGAGTGAGTTACTCATGGGAAAGGGTCGCTGAAGAAGTTAGTGAAGAAATGATAAGGATGGGGCTCATCCAGACTGAAGTCTGACACATTGTACCATGGCTATCTGCCAACTTCAGCTAGCTGCTGCTGAAGTCACCATCGGAGCAGGTCCTGGAACTGCTGTGGAGTTGGTGCTGGAAACTCCTCCCCAAAAGTGAGATTTACAGAGTAGTATCATCTAGTCTCAGGTGTACCTCACAGTTAACATCATGGCTATCTCATGGTTAATCCATGAACACTGAAGTTTTGGGTTCAGAGGCTATTAAATGCCATGGATCGTTCAGCAGCACACAGAGGCAAGGAACAATTAATTGAATCTCACCCCTGCTACTGAGCTCCCCACATATCCAGAAATCTCTAGGCTCAAAGGATGGGTCCCATGGCAATAATAATTAAAAAGTAATCAGAAAAAATAATCTGCACTTGTGGCATAAACCCCTCTGGGCTGAAGGCAACAATCATGAAAAGGTTCTGACATAATGCCTGCTGGAATAGACGGAGCGGTTTCCACCTCTTTGAATCAAATTTCTGGGAAGCATATTTAGGTCAGTCATTCTCTTTTCAACAATACATACTTTGTGGAATGAAATGAGGAACGAGTTTGATTTGCCACAGCACTTTATGCTGAGGTGTGCCCTTCCCAGCATACCCGTGGTACGACACGGTCAGTCCAGCCACATCCGAGTTCTCACAGCCCATCGCAAATAATGAGAGGAGCAAAAGGTAACCAAAGAAAGATGATGCCAGGGAGAGTTTTGCGGCCCCTAAAACATTGATTCGGAATTTTTTCATCATCAGTCCTCCCGAGAATATGCCAAAGGCCACAGCAGGAATGTTGATAAGACCTGAAATCAAACAGAAAAATCTGTACTAACGAAAACTCCAATTCAATGGACTATCCTCCTCAGTCCCCAAACCAGCAGCAACAATAAGACAAAGCAACAAAATAGGAAAGATCTTCAGTCAGGGCATTTTAATTGTCTAGAATTGGATTGTTCCTACAAAGGTGCTGGGACTGCTTTAAAAACTTGCCTCCACGGAAATGTTCCCTTACTCGTTCTTTGACAGAGAGATTATGTATAAGGTTTAGATAATGATTTTCCAGTTTCTTAAGCTAGGTGGTTTTCTCCACTGTTAGTTTGTTAGTGGAGGGATCATTGTAATGTTAATTCAAATACTTTTAGTGTTCTTTCTCACAAGAGCTGCTCTGGGCAGTGAGAAGTTACCTGGGGCATCGTGTTGCTCAGGGCAGCCAAGACAGCCACAGTCCCACTGCCCTGTTTGGGGCTTTGCTATGGACCTTCCCGGTGCCCTTCACACATACTGCCACAGTGGGAGCAACAGGGGCCACTCCCTGGGGCTGCCTCACTCCGGCTTTCAGGGCAGGTCCTCTCCTTCCCTTTTCCATTGATGGGAGGAGGCTGAACCGCTCACTCCTAGAGGACAGTTCAGTTTTACCTATAGTGTTATGAAATTTGGACCAAGACCTGCTTTTTCTATTGTGATTCAGCCATGAAACCGATAATGTCCTGGAAAAGTCTCCGAGAGGGAGAAAGCCAGTAGTATGTCATTGCCTCCGTGCCCAGGACAGTTAGGGAATTTCTCTGGTTTTGGTTGTTGAAATACTCCCTTAAATGAGTGTTGCAACAGCAGAAAGACAAGTATACTCAATGGGCTCTCTTGTGTCAGGCTTCAGGCCGTCAAGAGGAAGAGCACTGAAGGAAACGTAAAATTGGGTGACCATTGATCCTTTCCTGGACAGCTTTGCTCAGAGCAGTGCCCATAGTGACAGACATGGACAAGACAACCAAAAATGATCTTGTTCAGTACACACAAAGAAGATGTAGATAGAGACCACCGTAAATGATACCACACAGTCAAGCAAGGTGCACTTTGCAGGATTTCATTGTTACTGAAAATGATTTTCCAGCTTTACCAGCCACTTCCAGCGCACTAAATTCTCCCCTCACACAGGGCTGTGTATGCAATTTGCAGCTTTTAATTCATGCTGACACCGAGTGATGCTGAGCAGAGCAAGCATACCAAACACAAGCAAGTGCCAAAACATACATGCATTCATATAGCAGATGAAGTTCAGAGGTTTGTTCAGAGGACTGGAGGTATTATAGCATGATTTCAAATGACCTGGTATAGAACACCGGTTGAAAACATTATAGTCTAATCTGCCTGCACTCTGATCCCTTAAATTTCTGGCTCAAGTCAGTGTTTGATCCACCTGTACACATGGAAAAAAAATCAGTGCTTAGAAGAGATGCTAGTAGGCACGTCTGATGTTAGGAAAAGCCTTATTCTATCTAGCAAACGCAGGAGTCAGTATCCCAGCTGAGTAACGAGCCCAGTTCCATTACTAACAACATTCAGGAAGCTTCACTGGGGCAGCATTTTTCACTCTGCCCATAAATGAAAGTTGTACTTCAGGGAATTTAGAAGCAGCATCCAAAATGTAGCATATGTAAGTTAAGAGTCGCTATGTAACAGGTTTTCCTGTTCTCTTTTGCTTGAAGAGGGGGCTAGCGTTTGAACCAGGAGCGGTGGGATGCATCAGGGAGTACTCACACTCTGCCTGCCCAGTCCTGTGCACCCTGCTGCTCATGCCTTTGTCTCATGGCCTTACAGGTAACTCCACTGCTTGACACTGGCATCATGGGGGGGAGGCAGGCAAAGTGTGTATATATATCAGGAAAATCATACAGACACAGTAGGAGCCATTATACTTTCTCACGCATTCCTTGGCTTGTGACTACTGAAAAATACCTTCTTACAGCTTCCAGCTGATCTTTTTATAAAGTTCTTTAAATTGCTCTGACAATTCTACTATTTATCAGGGAGATTGTGATATTTTTTTGTTTGTTTTTTGTTTGTTTTGTTTTGGGTTTTTTTTTTTTTTGTTTTTGTTTGTTTTTAAAGTAGGAATAGGAAAAGAGGTAGGGAAAGGGAAATAGACAGAGTTAGTTCTAGTCAGCCCTCAGCTTTCCTAGCAAGGGTGTATTTAGAGAAGAAGGAAAAGGAGGAAGGAAAACCACCTTATTGCAGGGATAGCCACTCAGCCAGGATCCTTCCCTAGCCAAGCCATTGCACGTTTTCTGTTGTATATAGTCCCTATGCCTTGTGAAATCAGATGGATCTTAATCCTCACTCAGTTTCCACATACCTGAAAGCTTAGCTCCAGAAAATCTGTAAATACAATGAGAAGTACTGTACTGAATGTAGGGATTGTTTTCTGGACTTTCTCTGGCCATTGACCATGCTTGAAGATTTCTCCTTGCTTTGAGGAGGTTTGTGCCAGGAAATTCCAGCTTCTATCTTTAAGGAATTAACATAGCACAATGGATCAATACAGCTTTTCTGCATATATATACCTCTGTTGCTGTGCAACTAATGCTGCTCTGAAACAAGGCAGTTCCCTCTATATTGGATAGATGTAAACCTCTTTGCTGTGTAATGCTATTGAATCCTGGGATCTCAGGGACTGAACCCAAGCCTGCATGTAGGTTCAGCAACTGGGCAGCAGCATTCACAACCTTGAAGACATCTCCAGAAATGGCCACCTTGGTACCCAAAGGCAGAAGCAGCATCTCTCTCTACCTCATGCTATATGGAAGGGCTTGGGAGACTAACTTCACAACAGAAAAAGGTTCTTAGGTAAAGTTAGGACAGAAATACCTATTTGTCCTTCACCAACATCACACTGAGATAATGTTAGGTTTTTAATGCATGTATTGTGTGATCACTGATATGACTTCGACTTCCTTTTATTTAACACCAACCTCTTCAGAAAGTAAGAAATCACTGGCAATATCACAGCTACTTTATGGTCAGTCCTTTAGCACTCACTGAGTTGATCTTCATTTCGTTGAAATAAATGGGAAGCCAGCAAGGGAACAGATCTGTCTGATGACAAATTTATGTAAAGTATTTTAAAATTAATTCTCTTTTCAATTATACTTTTGTGCTGTACATACATTATTTTTCAAATTTCCAGTAAAATGGGAAATAAGTTATCAAATCATGTAATCTTTCACAGTATGCCTTTGCATAGATAAACTCAGAGCTAACTAGTTCTAAAGCAGAAATGAAATAACTTACCTTCTATAAGCTACTACTTAAAGCCAGACAAGGAAGGAGAAGAAATAAATGTATCCTAAAAATTCCAGTTTTCCCTATATATATGTATACGTCACTCCCTAAATGTCAATTTTTAAGATATCAAGAAGCAGATATAACATTACCTATAACAAAATTAGTTTTTGAAGATGTTTGCCCATACTGTTGTTCAATATACTTTGGCTTATATGTCACCATGCCAATTAAAGAATTGAACTGAATAATACTTGCACACAAATACAGAATGTAAACCGGATTCCCAAAGAGGTTCTTCAGTGATGGCAAGAAGTCTGAAAGACAAAACAACAGAAATGACAACCAGGTCAGAGAGAGAATAACTGCTGTGAATAATGCTTTGCAACATGTTTGCACCTTCCAAAAAGAACTGCAGGACATTTCAGAAGGAATCCTTGAAGTTCCATGATGTCTCTAAGAGCTCTCCTAGTTTGGAAAGGGGGAACAGTGGAGCAAAATGCTAAGCATCAATTTCCCAGAAGAGATATCTTGCTTTATATATCTTCTTTTGATCATAAACCAGGACTGATTTGCTTTTTATGTGTCCTCAACAGCCACAGCATCTTTTAGCTTTACTTGGGGGCAGAGAGTGCTCACCACAGCTGAGAGTGAGCACGGACATACTAAGTTACAGATTTAAATTCTGAGGGAAAATGCGCAGTCATTATTTGTGAATGAAAAATTTTGACAGTTTCATGATACTTGCTGGGCCACTAGCATAATTTTACAAATCTTACCTGGAGAAATTCTGCATGCAAGAACAGGTCCAAAGAACAATGAAAGAACCTTTTTGTGCATGCCAGTTAGGTGGAGAGTAATGCATGAGGGAAAATAGTAATTCTGCAGCCATTAAAATATGGCTTCGAAAACTATAAAGTTTTAAAGTATAAAAAGGTAGTGATAGAAAGACTCAACACTCAGGAAAGAAATTCTAGTGACTTGCCTTTTGCCATCTCAGCAATCTTCACTTGTTGCTGATAGGATTTGTGTTGGTCCTTGTTATCCTCAGTGATGAACTTTGACTGCTCGGAAGAGGCACTGGAGTCTTTTCTCTTCTCTGGTTTCGGAAGATGCTTTGGCAGGAACCAGAAAGGGATGCTGGCCAGAATGCTAATCACACCTGCTATTAAGTAACCCAGCCACCATGCTCCCACCCACTGCACGTCCTTGTGAGTTATTGTTACACTGTCTGGAGAAAGTCAAAAAAAGGAGAAACAAATAAATGCTTTTCAAGAATATTTGCTGATAACAAGGAAGGTGATTTTGCAGGGCCTTTCTCCAGAAGAGTCCACCCCCACCTCATCTCATCAGGTTTACCTGTGCTGTGTGTCTCTATGGGTGTTACAGGAGCAATTGTGGGGAGGCAATAAGGACCTGCTGATTGATGTGACCCAGAAGCAGCCTTCTCCTGACACCACAGGGTCCCCAACCGTGCCACTCACACATCTCCAGAGAAGCTGCAAGGCCCAGGACATGGGGTAATCCAGGTGACCATGCGCTTGCTCCCAGTCAAGCTGTTCTGCATGAAAGTGCCAGGGAAAAATGGGGTGGAAAGTGTTTCCTCAGGAGGAAGGGAATCAGGAGCCCTGGTACCCATTGCAAGACTGCTTTTCCAGGCAATGATCGTGTACTACAAAACACACACACGTAGCTCTTGGCAGGTCCTGCCTCCTCCTGCTGCCTGCTGTCTCCCTAGAGCCTCCTCACCAGGGCATCTCCTGGGGGGCACCAGCCACAGATCTTCTGGGACTTCCTACTTCCTCCATACCCATTCTTCTTGCTAGCCTTTTCTGCGTGGGGCATTGCATTACTGTCATCCCTTCCAGTTCATAAAATACCCGCTCTACCCCGCTAGCCCTTTATGCCTAGAAGATAACTAGATCGTTCTTCGCCTAAAATAGACGTTTTGCAGCCTGACTGAATTTTTAAAACCTGAGCTTTCTGACTTACCCAGATCTACAAAGCCAATGTCAACATAAAGTTTGGCACACAGGGATCCTAGAAGAAAGCCAAATATTGGCCCTATAATTGCAACTGTCTGTACGCAGCCTGCAATAGAAAACAGGGGACTGTTATGCTTTTGAGTTAAAAAGAGCACTGGTTCTTGCTGCACCTAACAGCAAAGTATGACATGTGATGGATAACAAGTGATATAGTCTTATATTTCAAGTGAATGTACAGAAGTCTTCAGACAATGAACACAGCAAAAAAACAGTGATACCAACGTTTTAAAGCCTCAGCACTATTGTTTATAATTCTATCTGATTCTGAAGGGAACGCTTTGAGCCCCTGCTAAAATTCTAAGTGCTTAAAAGAGTACATGTTTTTTATCACTTTCCAGAGGACTGAATGTGCACAGAGGCTCAGCAGTCCACATCCAGAAGAATTAGAAAGATTAGGGTAACAGCAGGAACCTAAGGTCAAATTCTTTCTTCAAATTAAGATAATGAAACTGTGCTGGTATAATTAAAGAGGAACTTGGTCCCTTGAGTTTACATGACTGTTAAATAAACTTTAATATTGGAAATTATGCAAACAAAACAATCAGGGCAAGTTAATTCAGTAATGCTCATTCCATTATTCAGAGTGACTCAGTTTTCTCGGGAAAAATCCATTAGGAAAAAAATATTATTTTACCAATGTATAAAGCAGCATTCTCTTCCATGGCATAATCATCAATGTATGTAATTCCCAGAGGCTGGATAGGAGTTTCACCTATTCCACGCAAAAGATTTCCCAGTAAAACATAGATCCACATGGAAGAGCCTGCTTCTTTTTCACATCCTGGGTACATCACAGAAGAGACAAGAATGATGTTGTTTTCATAACCATTTGACACTGAATGCACAGGACTTATAAAACACTTCTGATGTGGGAAAAATGTCACAGTATGAAAACCGTGAAAAATGTTTCTTTTGGGATGGCAATTTTAATCCAATCAGCTTGAGGTGCACACAGGTTTAGCATGAACTGATTCAGTCAACCATACTAGGAGTTGGCCAGTTTTATAAATTTGTCATCACTTTCCCTTTTAGAAATGTTTTTCAATTCCTTGTAACCAAATCTGCGATCTCCTAACAGAAAGATTTGGGACACATTCATGATGGTGAGCACTACCAGCCCCATCTAATCTACAGGTATGAGATTGCAACTATACACATTTTGTGACATATAGGTGGCTTGATTTGCTCATCCACAGCTTATTCATGGCTGGGCATCAGGGAAGAAGGTACTTTGCCCACAAGGAGCTCAATGCACCCAGAGAAGACACAGCTTTGTGGTGTGCAAAACAGGGTCAGTGGGCAGGCAGAGAAAAAAGAAGCGGGGTCTGCAGGCTGGGAGACACAATTGGTTCTTTCCAGTGGAGTGAGGACCTAAAGGCACGTTTCCCGCCAGAGGGAAGACCATGACTTTTCAAGGTCCTCATGGGAGGTTGGGGTTTTTGCAAGCCATAAACCTGCAGAAAGCTGCTGGAGGAGACAGCAAGGCTGGAGGAAAGGCTGCAGCCTGAAAAAAACTCTTGGCAGTGGGCAGTGGCAGTTATGTATTTATTTTTAATAGATTTCCCTCAACCAGTAGATCTGGCTATTCCGTGTGAAAGATTAATCTGTTTCCCATTTATTTTTTTTTCATTCTAATAAACTATTGCATGAGAATTTGGGAGCGTTTGATGTATTTCTTTGTCCTTAGCACAATATTTAACATATAACATTCTCACCTGCGTTTATTTTTGCTTGAGATTTTTCCAAGGCTGAGAGTGGAGTTTGGCTTTTATCCTGCAGACATGGAGAGATGCTAGCAGTCGAATTGATGGTAGAAGGGAATCTTTCATACCTATATCTGTTTATAAACCAAAGTTGTCTTTTACTGTCCCAACTTACAAGAAATAGCAATCTAATCTGTTATGACCATGGGATATAGGCCCATAGCACTTCAAGACAAATTTCATCTGCATCCAGTGTTGCCAATGATGGTTTACAAGGGATAAATGGAAATGTTTTTTACTGCAGTTTATACTCCCTGCTTATACACAGTGCTGCATTTCAGTTTAACAGGCACTTGGCTCTGCTATGACACATGAATCTGTACTAAAAGATTATCAGATAGTGAGTGTATCCTCCAGCTTGTGTTTGATACTCAGATTGTCTTCCTAAGTTTATCCTAAGATGAATCTTCATCACTGAAGCTTCAGCAATTCTTAAATTGTGTCAAAATGTGGTTGTTCAGAATCACAGACTAATAGAACAATAAGTTGATCACCACTGAGAATAGCATATATGTTAATTTATTTGCTGTACAGTAATAAGCCTTTTCACAAAAAATACTGAATTGAGTAACCACATCCACATATGCCTATTTCTGTGGGTATCTTCACAATCGATACCTAAATATTTTAGTGAGGTAACATTCAGCGTGCATAGCCTAGCTGGAAAATACCAATCACTTTACACTTACCGTCCCATGAAGAACTGGGGCATTGCAATTAGGAATGTTCCAACTGACATAATTAAGCAGCCTGCTCCAATTATTCTTGGCCTGTGAAGCTTCGCTCCAAAGTAGCTTACAACAATTATGATTAGGAGGTTCCCTTTGAGAGTACAAAAGGAAAACTGAGTTTTATGGCTTGCTGATAAGAGATCCCCTAAAACAACAATTCCTGGTGTGTGATATAGGCAGCAATTTCAGGGGTAGATGGTTGATTATGTGGGATTGGTGTTTCTCCCTGTTTTGAGGCATTCTTAGAGGAGCCCAATGCCTTCCATGATAGGAAAACCATAAACTTTTGGATAAGCAGCTGGAGAAGAGGAGGAGGACTGTGCCAGCTGAAGAGAACAAATATCCAGGAAAATAAGAAAAGAGGGAATAAACCAGAGCTTTATACGTTTAGGCTAAGATTTCATTCCCATGAATACCACAGTTTACTGAGCAGCCACGAGGTAAATTCAGTGATCTGAAATCATAAGAGACAGTTTCATGCTGGAAACCTTAGTGCAAGAGGGAAGGGGATGGACTGAACAATGAATGTAGGATACAGTTAGAGGTTTGTACTCTTGCTGCCTAATAAATCACAAAGGGCAAACACTTATGGGGGAGATGGGTTGCTGATAAAAGGAGAGAGAAAGTGGAAATCTGTGTAGAATAAATTCTCATTCAACAATCAAAATTTCTATTATTATTAATTAGCCAGACACTAAACTTATGACGTATTTAGGATTCTGTTTAATCTCTTGTATTAGCAACCCTATCCTATCCAATGTAATCATACTGACCATCATGCTGATTTTTGCGAGGTGAATCTTGCTCAGTTTTAATGGTTCAAGGAGATTCATACAATCATTTTTTACAACAAATTGTATCACTTTTTTTCTGAAAACAAAAGTGGGTTTCCACAGCACATACCAATTTCAAAACTGCCATCAATAACGCCAACCAAAGAGGAAGGGATATCAAATCTTCTTTCTATTTGTGTGATAGTACTTTTTAGATAACTTCCTGACAGTGCTTTAGCAAAATAAACAAAAGACAATGCACCGAGAAATATCTGTGAAAGAAATTGACAGTGATTAAAATCAGGCAGTACAGAAGGCTTTACTTTATGGATTATTGTTAAAAATATATATATATTCCCACCTTTTCTTTTCCCAAATAACCAAACCACATCAATATCTCTCCTACTTTTTATGAAATGCTAGATTGCAGATTTGTCCAATTTTTATGAGCAATACTCATATAAACTGAGCTTGCTAGCAGCCATTGCTAATTTTATGTAGATGCCAAAGTTACTGATGCTTTGAAGGACAGACACATATATCACCTTCCTAATCTCTCTAAGGAGTGGGTATCTTACAAAATAAGAAAAAGAGTAAATGTTAAGTGTGGCTTGGTGGAGAGGTGGGTTATCTGGGCATTTTTTAACATAGACTTTTGGAATTCGCTGGGTTTTAGAGTCCTGTACTGGTAAGCTGTTCCCACTGAAGCCCAGGTTGGCCAGGAGAGAGGTCTCTGCCGCCTGTTACATGGCTTCATGAGTTGAAACAGTGACCTGCCAGGCAATTCTCTTCTAGGCTTGTCCTTTCCCCCCCCTGCCCCAGACCTCTTGCAAGCTCTAATACATACGTATTCTTTTGAGTGCACACTGCATTTTTCTGTGGGACAACCTTCTCTTATCCTTCTGTTTCGCAGAGATCGTTGTTTTCTCTTAGTTACCACTGTATCTGATTTAGTATGTTAGCCTGTATTAGGAGCAGACCTTGGAAATTAAACTCTCACCTCCTTCATTGTGCTTTGGTACATGCTGCAAATGTGCAGACCGAATCCCTTTTAAACTGGAAGATGTGTTCCAGAAGGGCATTACATTCACTTCAACAACCAGTGGCTCTTCAGTCTCTGAGACAAGACTAGAGCGGGTCTGAAGTAACTCCCCACCTTGAAATATGTACAATGGGAGAGCAGGGTCCTTAGCACCAGCTGTTTTGCTCTTGCAGAGCTCTCACCTGATTTTGCCTTCATGCAATGCAGCCTTACTAAGTTTACAAGCTCCAGGGATACTCACACCCCATGTATTTGGCCATGGAAACCACAACATTGCTTTCTACTTTCAGATATAGGTTGTGTTGACTGAAAATACAGGCATGATCTTTGTAAAATGTGTTAAACACCCCCTCCCACACACACACACTTTCCTGACCCCCAGACTAGAAATTAAAAGACACACTAATGTTTCATGTAGCGAAAGGTTTAGACCCTTGTCCTACTCCTCAGGCCTGCTCTGTGAGAAATTATGCTTCCAGTAAGCAAGTGCTCTGAAGTGATCTACTCACCTCCAATGCAATACTCTTTACATCATCTCATTTGACAAGGCACATTGGTAATAACACTGCCATCACTGTTGAACGCAAATTCTTGTGTTATGCTTAAAATGTATGTCTGTGCCACATTCAACACACTTTAGCCAGCTGGTTATTCCTCCTTCAGAAACACTTGTGGGTAAATAAGCAGTATCTGGCTGTTCTTTCCTGCAGTGAGGGCTCTCAAAGAGCTCTCTAGTAAAAATATTTCCATTATATTTTACATTTTTCTCTGTGTTTATGCCCTTGGATTTTAAATAGCAATGTGAAAGCAAACATGGCTTTTCATAGGAAAATCATATAGGTCAAATTAGAACTTCAAAACGATTCTGTCTCTTCTTGGCACAAGTTTTTCTACTGGGTTTTCAGCTCTCCCAGAAGGGAGGTGGAGATTGCGTGCAACGGTGGAAAAATGCTCCCAATTTAGAGCTGGGACAGGAAGGTGCACATGATTCTGCATTCTTCTGTGGTTTGTCAGTGACTGTAAGTAAATATTTCACCACATCTTTCTGGTTAATACAAGAAATTTTAACATATGGAAAGGCTGATAATTGGCAAAAACAACCTTTGAAATCTGCATATAGTTTTGGTAACACATTAGGCAAATCCAGATCTGAAGCAGACTTTTTGTGACTTAGAAATGTCTTTTATAATTTCATACGGACTCAGCAAGACATAGTCAGAACTGAAAAATGGATAGTTCACCACAAAAAGGAGTTTTATAAGTTCCTACTGGAATAGGATAATCATATCAGTTTGGGTTCCCAGAAGACAAATTTTATGAACAGAAGGAAACTGAGCTGAAATATTGCTTTTCTATTTTTGGAGCTAATAAGCTGATTCCTGACTGGCTAATCTGTGACTGAAGGTTTATTCAATGAGTGAATCGGATTATTGTTGCGGCAAATGGAGGAACAATGATAGAATTACTATTATGATACTAATTAAACTAATATCACTCATGTTCTATTTTCTATTTCAAAACAGGACCCAATTCCGAGCCTTTACAGGCTCAGGAAAAAATCAAGGAGAATATTTAGGAATCAAAGTATTTTTATAGCAGTCATCAGACTCAATTAATCTTAAAATATCTTAACTGCTTTGCTTCAGATCGACTATAGCTGAGGTCGTTGACTGTATTGGGGGCTGGATTAGTACCTGAAAATAGATGAGAGAGAGAGAGCACACACGTACCACAGAAATAAAGTCTGTGCAAGACAAAAAGAACTGGGCAAGGCCAAAGACTGATTTTCCATATAACTCGAATCATCTCACCATTGTGATCTATTGAGATCTCACACAGGAGAGTGTCAGCATTTTACAGCCTGGCCTTGGAAAGCAGAGGGAGACAGCAGGCAAAGCATCACGCTGCCTCCTGTACCCCAGTTTCCCATACAGGGAGGAATGGTCCCCCGAGGTGCAGCGGTCCTAACTGTCAGGTGGGTCGTTACATTACAGGGCTTAAAGCAGGAAGCAGGGAGCTTCCATTGCCTCAAGGAAGTACTTCTCATGGGTGAGACAAATGCAGATACAGTGATGATATTTCAGCAGTTTCGTTTCAAAGTCATCTCATGCAGAACTCTCCCAAATCAGGAATATTACAATAATACCTTATATAACACTCAAAACATGAGGACCACAATACAAATATTATTTTTCAGAGCCCAGAAGACTACCATGGCTACAGTCTTAAAAAAGCAGTCTGTACTGACAGCTGCCTGTGGTATCATGTGCCGATACCCTGTTCATAACCTTAGGAAGTTGCAGTAAAGAGGATACAGCAACCTTTCAGGATGACCCTTGAAGATCTCGTAATGTGCAAGCCTCAGCCAACATGTTCTATTTAAACATTGTCAAATGTCAGGCAAATACAGATCTAAAGCAGACTTTTTTTGTGACTTAGAAATATTTTTAGTGCTTTCATAATGACTCAGCAAGACACAATCAGAACTGAAAAAGGGATAGCTCACCGAAAAAAGCTGTTTTCTAAGTCCCTACTGGAATATTCAAATCCTCATACTCTACCTTTATACCTCCAAAACATGACTGTTTTTCCTTGGATGCAGAAGATTCAGATTTGAATGAAGATCGGTCAACAGGCAGGACTGTGTTGTTAGAGAAAAACTGAGCATTTTCTTTTGAAGAAACCTCCATGACGGTGTATCCCCTGTCTCTAAACCAGAAAACATGGAGAACATTTTAAAAGGCCATCCTATTAGCTCAGCCTCAAAAGCTCGTCATGTGACAGCAACACCCCACTGTACTGTTTCCCCTACAACAGCAATTATCAAACTTTACAACAGAATCTGACCAGTGCACTGGATGTTTAATTACAGAATTTTGCAATCCACTTGCCTATACTAATGAAGATTAAATCATACTGAGCAAACAGTCATCATCTTCATTCTCTAGCTGTCATCAAAATGTGATTTCACTGAACATTTCAGCAAGCATTACTGGCAGCCTAAATGAGGCTTGTTAACATTTTAAACAACATTGCTGGAGCCTATATGTAAGCTCATGTTTCTAGTAGTGACCATGTCTGCAGAGATTTCTCAGAGCTGATCTCTGAATTTCCCATGTATCTGGGACATTAAGTAATTAGATCAAAGGAGATCTAGCCTCGTTAATGAGGGACTTGAATTGTTTCAGATTGAAACATTAGCTCTAATCGCCTGATGTTAGCTAATGAGTTACACAAGAATAAAGAGGTTTAGTTCCCTTTACCATTTTACATAGAGCCTTAGGGCTCAGTGGTCAATTGTTACAAGAAAAATGTGAATTTGTTTCTTTGCAGGTAAATACAAAGAAGTAAAGAAAACCTAAATACTGCACTTCGAGAACAAAAGATATCAGTAATTCTTAAGTCTCTACTTACATACTGCAGTACTTTGTTCTTAATTTCAATCTCTAAATCAGATCTGAAAATATTTATAAAATCAGCTTCTAAGTTCACTTTTAAGCAGCACTATGTTTTATAGAACTGCTGACTGAAAATACAAATAAAAGTTCCTATTCGTTTATGCTTGTCTAAAGACACAGATCTTACATAAGTAAAAAATATGTATGGTTTTATGTATATGTATATATACATGTACATGTATGTGTTTCCATGGCTTCTCAAGGGTCTGTGCACTAGGTACTTGTGTTTCCAAAAACATAGGTGAAAATAACAAAAATATACCTAGATGTTAAGATTTGCTCATACAAATAATTGTCTATGCTCTGTTCATATGTGGACAAGGCAAAAAGACCGTGGCTGTGGTACCAACATTTTCACCGAGATCTTGTCATCCCATCAGATGAAATAAGAGCTACTGACTACATATAAGAGAAATGTTTGCATTTGATACTGCCCTGACAGAGACTCAGTCAACACTAATGTGTATACAGATACTTTTTTTAAACAACAATACAAAAGTAAGAATGGTTTGTATTTGCTGCAGAAAACTTCTAACCTATTCCTGCTCTGCTTCTGACTTTCTTGCAATCTTGGGAAAAGTCACACTGTCTCTCTGTGCCCCAGTTATGAACTTGTACAATGGGGAATGACAGCATGTACTTCACAGCACTCATGTGAGCATAAATTATTTCGAACTTTTGAGCATGAGCATGACACTTACATAAGGTACGTTGCCACATGAGCACATCAAATAGCATTTAGCTTAAGGTTTGAAATGCTCTGCATATTACTACTACAACAATCTTGGAATGAAAAATAAATATTGGAAAAGGAAAACATCTGAAACACAGCTAAGTAAATTGTCCTTATCTCTGAGCAAAGAAACACCCAACTAGAGAAGGCCCAGCAGAGGAGCAGGAGACCTGTGCAGTCTCCTCCACTGCACCCCATATGTAGGGTTGATCAAAAACCAAAATCAAAACCAAAATAATAAAAAAAAAAAAAGACAAAAAATACCATGGAGGTGCAGGGGTGGAATATGACACAATGATGCTTGACAGCAGCATACAAATTTATGCCACACTGAATTCATGCAATTCTCAAATGGACAGCAGATCTTAAACACAACTTACGCTCAGCAGTATAAAACATTATTACAGTATAAAAATTATTAATATCTATTATCTGACTCTGGACGTCAAGTGGAAGAGTGCTAGAAAGGACTGTTAGCCATACAGGTTTTACAGGCTTTAATTGTTGTCTTGACCTATGTCATGACTTTAAGGAGGTCAGTAATTTTCAGGCCCAAAGCAACCTGCAACCATAGATCTCAGAGCATCAGTGTGGTTGCCCTGACAATGCCTCTGAGGGAAACTCAAGACAGCAGAGCAGTGTGCCCAGTGGTACCATAGCCCACTGCAATATTAGCTTTAATCTTTCCTGTTTTGTGCAAAAGGCATAAATATGAGTGTTTCACTCTGATCACAAACTTGCCCTATGCTACCCCAAACTTTTTGCTGCCATTGGAGTGTTTGTGATACACTGCCAACTGCACTGGAAGGTCAGAGACAGCTCTGGTTTTATCCAAGCAGATACCTGGCTGGCGAGGATAATTCCTGACTTTGGTGTAGTGGCAGCCTTCAGTTTTTGCTATATCTTGGATACAATATTTCTCCAGTGCCATGAAACACGAGGACAAGACAGCTTGTGTCAGCAATTCTTTCCCAGATGTGGCAGGAATGCCAGCAAAATGTAGTCATAAAAATCATAGAATCATTTATGTTGGAAAAGGCCTTTAAGATCATTGAGTCCAACCATTAACCCAGGACAGCTAAGGCCACCACTATGTCCCTAAGCACCACATCCACATGTTTTTTAAATACCTCCAGGGATGGTGACTTAACCACTACCCTGGGCAGCCTGTTCCAATGTTTGAGCACCCTTTTGATGAGGAATTTTTCCCTAATATCTGATCTAAACATCCCCTGGCCCAACTCGAGGCCATTTCCTCTTGTCCTGTCGCTAGTTACTTGGGAGAAGAGACTGACAGCCACCGCGCTACAACCTTCTCTCAGGTAGCTGTAGAGAGTTATAAAGTCTCCCCTGAGCCTCCTCCTCTCCAGGCTAAACACCCTCAGTCCCCTCCGCCGCCTATCCTAAGACTTGTGCTCCAGATCCTTCACCAGCTTTGTTGCCCTTCTGTGGACACACTCCAGACACAATGTCTTTCTTGCAGTCAGTGGCCCAAAACTGGTATTTGAGGTGCAGCCTCACCAGTGCCAAGTACAGGGAGACAATAATTTCCCTGCTCCTTCTGGCCACAGTTTCTGGTACAAGCCAGGATGCTGTTGGCTTTTTGGCCACCTGAGCACACTACTGGCTCATATTCAGCTGGCTGTTGACCAAAACCCCTTGTCCTTTTCTGCTTGGCAGCTTTCCAGATGCTTTTCCCCAAGCCTGTAGTGTTGCCTGGGGTTGCTGTGACCCAAATTCAGGGTGCAGGACCTGGCAATAAGCTTTGTTGATCCTCATACAGTTGGCCTCATCCTATCAGTCCAGGCTGTCCAGATACACCTCTGTAGAGCCTTCCTACACTCAAACAGATCAACACTTCCCCCTACCCCCAAACCCCCAAATAGTGTAATTTGCAAACTTACTGAGACTGTACTTGATCCCTTCATCCAGATCATTGATAAAGATTTTAATAAAGATATTAAACAGAACTGGCCCCAGTACTGAGCCCTGGGGAATGCCACTTGTAACCAGCTGCCAACTGGATTTATCTCCTTTCACCACAACTCTTTGGGCTCAGCCATATAGCCAGTTTTTTACCCAGTGTAGAGTACACCCATCCCAGCCATGAGCAGCTAGTTTCTCCAGAAGAATGTTGTGGGAGGTGACGTCCAAGGTTTTACTAAAGTCTAGGTAGACATCATCCACAGCCTTTCCCTGAGCCTGCTTAGGCAGGTCACCTTGTCATAGAAGGAGATCAGGTTTCTCAAGCAGGACCTGCCTTCCATAAACCCATGCTGGCTGGGTCTGATTCCCCAGTTGTCCTGCCAGTGCTGCATGATGGCACTCAGGGTGATCTGCTCCGTAACCTTCCCTGGCACCGAGGTCAGGTTGACATGCGTGTGGTTCCCCAGATCCTCCTTCCGGCCCTTCTTGTAGGTGGGCACTGCACTGGGTAACCTCCAGTCCTCTGGATCTCTCCAGTTAGCCAGTTAGCTCCCTCAGTGCCCTTGGGTGGTTCCTATCTGGCCCCATAGGCTTGTGTGTACCTAAGGGTATAGCAGGTGGCTAACCATTTCCCCTTGGATTATGGGGGCATCAGTCTGCTCCCCATTTCTGCCTTCCAGCTCTGGGGGCTGGGTATTTGGAGAACAACTGGTCTTACCATTAAAGTCTGAGGCAAGGCATGAAGTAACTCAGCCTTTGTCACTGTGTTTCTCCCCGCATTCAATAAAGGATGGAGGTTCTCCTTAGCCCTCCTTTTGCTGATAATGTATATATAGAAACATCTTTTATTGCCTTTTATGGCAGTAGGCAGACTGAATTCTAGTGGGGCTTTGGCCCTTCTAATCTTCTCCCTGCATGACCCCATGACATCCTTGTAGTCCTGAGTTGCCTGCTCCTCCTTCCATAGGCCATAAACTCTCCTTTTTGCCCTGAGCCGCAGCCCCGCTCAGCCAGGCCGGCCGCCTGCCCCGCTGGCTCACCCTTCGGCACATGTTTGTAAACAGCATGTTTGTAAACAGCAGGTCCAGTGAGGCATCTTCCTGAGCTGGCTCACTGGCCAGCTGTGTCGGGAAGTTATCCTACACCCATGCCAGGAACCTCCCAGACTGTTTCCTCTCTGCTGTATTGTATTTCCAGCAGACACGTGATAAGCTGAAGTCCCCCATGAGAACAAGGGCTAGCGACTGGGAAGCTTCTCCCAGCTGTTTATAGCATATGTTTTCTCCCTCTTCATCCTGTCTGGGTGGGCTGTAACAGACTCCCACCATGATACCTGCCTTGTTGGCCTTCCCCCGATCCTTCCCCATAAACACGTAACTGTATTGTCACCATCATCAAGCTCTGGACAATCAGAACATTTCCCTAACATGCAGGACTACCCCACTGCCTCTCCTTCCTTGCCTAACCCTCCTGAAGAGTTCATAGCCATCCACTGCAGCATTTCATTTGCGCATCATCACACCTGTGACAACTGAGTAAGTCAAGGTGGGTGACACTCTGCTGGAAGGACAGCTGCTGGCCGTGCTCACATCTTCTCCCTGCCTCTTACTGGGGCTCACAGCTGGGGCTCCAACCCCTCCTTGTGTTCCTGGCTCCAGCTGGCCATGGTGCAGCAGCCCTCTCTGGTGGCTCTATTTTCTATCCCGCAAAAAGCATGCCTGATAACTCACCTGTGAGACAGCTTGGGCAGCAGCAGTGCTCACCCTCCCAATGACTGGCATGTGGGGCTATGCCTGCTGGTCAGGTCTAAGGATGAGTCAGTCCCTGAGCATGCATATGGTAGGCTGAAACACCACCAGGCAGCTCCCGAAGCACCCCTCCACCCATTCAAACTTCAGGCAATGAAAAAAAATTCCTTCCTCCCACTGGAAACTCCTCTGCTTTGCAGTAAGCCTCCTTAGGCATGCCTTGTGTGTTAGCCTGCAGGCGTAGGAGCTGCACTTGCTAGAATAGCTGGACGCAGTAGACCAGTACAGAGACTGTTAAGCCATGAACCCAGGTAAAAGGATGTCTCCTCTGAAAGGTGACTCAACAAAGAGAAGAAGAAAAGCCAAATCTTACCTGGCAGCAGGAATCCACAGAGATGGTGCCTACCAGTTTTTGTAGGTAAGCTGCCTCTATCGCTTGTGCATATCCATACATGCATGTACAGGCACTCGTCCCAGCTTAGAAGTGGGAAAAATTGGAGGGGAAAATCACGTCTCAGGAATTGTCCTCTCTAGGGATGGTACATGTTATACTGGAGGGAGAGAAAGGGAGAAGGGTGGGGGAACTTGTTTTGTCTCTTGTTTTGCCTGAGCACTTGGTATTTGTCTCCCCCCCATCCTCCTCCCACACCTCCTCACTTTTTTCTTCTTTTCTCCCCTCCTATCAACTCCAGGACATTGGGTGCATGGGCAAAGCAAAGACACTGGGTGCCCTAGCTTGAAATCCTGAAGAGCATGTAAACCCTTCTGGGGGTATTTTTCTTTGTAAGTTGCTGTAAGTTTAATGGGGCATGTGACAAAGCTTTGTGGAGAGGAAAAACCCCCAAATCCTGACCTTCTTAATTGCTCATTCCCAGAAAGCAAAAGACTTCAAGGGGGAATGAATGGGGGGTGGGGGGCGTGGGGGGGTGGGGGGGTGGCGGGGGGGGTAGGTAGGATGTAGAGTTAACAGGTGATCCACAGATCTTTCCCATCCAGAGCTTGGTCCTTCCTGCTATGCCCAGTAGTCCTGCTCCCCAAAAGCCTCAGGGCAAAGTCCCCATCAACATGGTGTAAAACCATAATGCAAACACTGACTAAAGGAGAGGACAGAATTGAACAGGAGAGTCAGTCAGGTCCTTTGCCACAATGAAAGGAAAATTTTGCAAACTTCATTCCCACTCTGTGTTTTTCCTGTCACAAGATCCTGGTTACTGAAACAGCAATTATTTACAGATTTGTGTAAAGGTGAAGAACATGACTAGTTCCCAGTGTAGTTGCTTGAGCAGACAGAGGCTATAAATCCTGTCTTCTAACCTGTGAGCTCTAATTATACTAACAGGGAAGGTATTAAAACTACAAATTCTTCTTCCTTTCCCTTTTTTGCTCTCTTCCGCTCTCTGCACCAGGATAAGTTCCCATGACAGCTAAAACCTCACTGACACGCAAAACTGTGCCATGCCAAATACAGTGCCTTGGAACAGGCTTCTGCTTTCCTAGGTTTAATACAAATTATTATCTGTTCCTTCATTATATCTCTATTTTGGTTTCTTAATGCAGCTGGAATTTTATTACACTGCATGTAATTCACATTTTGTACTTTAATGTGTCTTATATCCTTACTTGGCGGGTTTGGAAACTTGGAAATCTCTTTTCCCTTTTTCTAAGAGATATCAGGGTGCCTAATGGTCCACAGGAATTAGTGATTAGGAGAATTAGTCATTATGAGTTCTTTCAGCCTCTTTCAGAGAACTGCTTCCAGACTGCTTCCTTCAATTATTAGGAAAACTGAGTTTACACAATACGGGTTCTGTATTAGTTTTGCCTGACCTTTAATCTTCATTGCTGACCTTGTTTCCTTTGATGATTTCTTACACAGACTCCAGTTGTTCTGCCACTGGTAACCTTCATCACACTGTACCTTAAAATAGGTGAAGATCATGTTCAGAATCATAAATTCTTTATATAAATCCCTTTCACATACTCCTCCAAGACTCCATTATGTTACAAATCATATTGATGAACATGAAGGCATGGTCCTCTACCCTTATAGAAAAATACCTAAAGAATGGGGTTTTCTTTGCAGCTTAAGATGAAGCAATGCTTTGAAGAACAAGGCCCACAAGATTTAGTACAATCTCCTCATCTTTCCTGGATTTTTGGTTCATTGTAAAACCTCAGCATCAGCTTTCTGTCACAGTTAGGCTTTTAATGCAATTTCTTTATAGAGCTTTCTCTGACTTCTTTACAGGTGTAGATAATATCTTAACTGGAACGTTATCAAAACCACGCTGGGGGAAGTATTTTCCATTACGGAATATATATATATAAATATATATATATGAAAATACACTTTCCAGAAGAGCATCACTATTCCTTTATGAGCTAATTATAGCAGTTCCTCAGAAACCGTCATATTTATGTCCTCTACAATACTTTTCCAAATGCTCAGAGCAAAGGAATACAAGATCCTCACTAAAACTCAGTAAGCTCATTGGGTTGAGAAGGAAGTCCCACCCAAGTAGGAATTTATTAGTCTCCCAGGCCTCCCAGGCCATGGATATTGCATAGAAGGTGATGCAGTACATTGCCTACTACAGTTTACTAACAAGAACTGAGACAGGGGAAACAAATTGCTAGACATTCCAATACAGGATGCGATGCTTCTTCTGTGTCACTTTTCAGTGCCTCCCACAGCAGAGCACTTCCCAAGAACAACTACACAAAACTCATTGGAAGCTTGCTAGACAATCAATCAGACAAGAAAGGTTTTGCTTTCCCATATTCCTAAAAGAAATTGCTTACTTATGTATACTTATTCTATTTTTGAAACAAAGCCTTTAAAGCAGCTACAGGACAAAGAACCAGACTAAGGCTTGTTCCTCAAGGTCTATGTTCTTTGTATTAGGTAGGAAATTAGAAGCCAGACCACCTTCATTTCTAAAGCACAGGGTTAAATTAATTAGATTTACAAAGTCTAGTCTAGCTATAGTGAATAGCTGTGGCAAGAATAATCCTGATTCATAGATGTATCAATACACTAACAAGGTTTGTGGGTCAGTCTTTAAATCATCCAACAACAGATCTCTGAGGGGTAGCTCCAGGGAACTGGCTGCTTCTTCTTCAAGCATATTTCATGAGCAAACGGTAACCTCATAAAGCCTCACCCCCCCTGCCCCCTGCCCCCCCCACCAGTGTTCAGAAGCATGAAACTTCGCCTTTGTAGAATACTTTTTAAAAAACAAACATATTCCAACAGACTTCTTTAAATCATAAAAGTTTGCTTGTAAAGATAAACTTTACACTGAAATCTGAGTACACACATACCAGCTGCAAAGAAACATTTATTTTTATCTGATAGAAGGATAATAGTGACTTTTAAAAAACATAAAATGTATAAATGGGATTTTGATATACCATATCACCTTAAACTCTGAATTTACATGATTTCTATGGTGCAACAGAGAACACTTTCCCAAGCCTTAATACTGCATTGCAAAGCAAAGCCACATAGAAACTCTTGTTAGAATGAGTCCTCAACTACTCAAATTGACACCTCGCCAAATGCTCCTTTATTATTTTATTTAGACTAGCACATAAATACTCCAAGCCTGAGCTGCTCTGCTGTGCCTGGCATGACTTACAAAAAAGGAGAGCCTGCCATGGCAGCAACTGCTTTGTGGCCCAGAGTTGTACTGCGATGATCTCCTAAACTCCTGGAGAGCTCAGCACAGGAGCTAAGATGCAGCAGACAAGGCTGAAAGAGTTCGCTAAATAGTAAGTAATATTTGCATTTGAAAAAGAGGAATTGAACTGTTGATGTTTGCTGAAGGTCATGAAGGCAGTTTGTGCAGAGCTCAGGAAAAACTCAGACAGATCCAGTTCTCCTGAATCCTTGTCCAGAGAGCTCAAGGCATCATGCCACTGTTGAGTCTGGAAATGCAGCTGCCAGAATAAAAGCAACTTAGAAAGCATGATGGCTTAGAAGCAGCTGTTTCTTTCAAAGAAACATATCTGAGTACTTAAATTTTAGTACAATTTAACTTCTATAATTTATGAAAAATTTAATTCTGCTAGCTGTGATTCTTGGGGAAATGTGTAGCTTGAAGTCAATGATAAGCAGACACAGTGAAGACATTTACAGGTAACTAGAAAAGCAATCAAGCAATCCAGTTTCACCACCTATACAATCTTAATTGCTTTAGCTATGCTACTCTGTCGCTGTGGATTCATTATTTCTTGACATTAATTTTTCTCTTCTTGCATGCCCATTCCACATCAAAGATCAAGAGAGAAATAATACACACCAGTTGTCAGAAGCACTCAGAGATTGCTGCAGCAATTTCAGGCTTCAGGATAGTACTCCTTGGCCCAACTAAGGACTTCCAGGTCTAGCTGCAAAGAACAGGTTTCTTACCAAAGAACAGCAAAAGCAACAGAAAACTGTTTTAATTATTTTTTGGACCTGGCTAACTTGTTATTGAGATATCCACAGGTCCTTCTGAGAAGTCCCATTACCCTGCTTATCAAATTATTCCTGCCATTCAGATTTTCAGGCCCTTTCATAAGACATCAGGAAGAAGAATTTTCAAAAATAGCAGTTTAGTAAATGCATTTACTATACCCTAACCATAGAACAGTTCTACATTTTCTATGTCTGTTCTCCATGCTGGGAGGCTAAGGTAATGTACAGGAGCATGTTCAGTGGCTGTAGATTACCTTGAAAGCACTTGCAGAAGGTAATTGTTCAGGTAAAAGAGGTAGGAGGTTTTCCATCCTGAATGATTAGTAAAAAAGCCCCAAATTATTGACCCAGACAAGTTTTGACTAGAATTTTCATGAGAAAAGAAGTAACATGTATATTTATATTGTACCACACTTTGCTAAGATCCCAGCCAGCCCTGTGAAACCCACTTCTGAGGGTCTATAACAAGAAAGATTAATGAAAGATCCAGTGACATGACACATCTTTTCAGGGCAGGAAGCATTTGTAGCCACCGGAGCCTTGGGGAGAATTTTAACTTAGAAAAATGTAATAAGAGAAACTGGATTTTGTCCAGCCACTAGGGATTAATACCATTAATCTTAATAAAATCCCATAGCACTTTCTGTAATGCAGATAAGTTCTTTGAAGTAGGTTTAAACCCAAAGACCTTGGCTAGAAATGTGTAAAGAGAAGGTGTGAAGAATTTAACAGAAGAGTTTATTACACAGAAGGTGTTGAATTTGTAGAATATCATGCCTTTGGCAAGCACAGTAATAAACAATTGCCATATGCAAAGGATTGTGAAGTAATTTACCAGCACCAATAACAAAAGTCACTGTAAATGAAGCCATCATGCAGATCAAACAGGAACCTCTGCTTTGTATTTCCCAGCTGCAGACAAGCAGATGTTGAAGCAACCTTTTATCTGTATCAGACTTCCAAACCATTACAACTGCATCTATCCCAGATTATTTAGTGATTATAACTAGCAGTCTGGATTGGGTGTGACACAAGCCATCAAAAGCTTAGGTAGAACTTTATACTTGCACGTTTTCTCCAATGGGTCACAAATTAATGTGATGTTAGTATCACCCCTTGGCTGTGAAGCTGCGCAACGAAGTACCTGGCTTTGACAGTCTCCACCTCCACATGCCAGGTTTTTGGGATGTGGTTAAAAACCTCCCTCAGACTCTGTGGGATGCCTGCGTCAAGAGTTACAGGCCCCAGCAGTCAGGGCAGCACTTGGCAGTTACACATCCGACTGTCAAATCAATTTGTGGTTCTACATCTACATGAATCACTGACGATATCCAGGGAGTCCATGGTGGCTTGAGGGATAACGTTGATTTCCATAGGATTTTAGTGAGATAATTGAAGAAACATTAAAGAAAGCATTGTTAAACATAATGCCAAGAGTTCTCCGAGATTTCTGTTTTTAGTGAAACATTTAAAGTGGTTTTAGGCAAGTGGATTTGCCTGGGCAATTGAGAGTAATTTGAACACCTGGAAAATGCAACATTTAATTGAGCTGCTACTTACTGCGTCATGGCCTCCTTTATGTTTTACCAGAACCCCAGGAGAGGCATGCTCATGTGTGGTCTCATTAGCAGATTGACTGCTGCTGTTCCGTGTTTTACTGCTCATCTCTTCCCATGGGAACCTCTTGGTGTTTGAAGAGCTCCACAGAGAGTTCGGCGATTTTCAAAGACAAGTGCATTCTTTACCTTTGTAGCCCCTCTTTGTGATGAGGAGTATTGAAGGAAAAGAGGTTTTCTTCACTACTCCAGTTGTATGCTTTTCAGTGGGTAGCTGTGAATCTCTGGATCAAATAATTCCACGCTATGGAATTAGTAAGTGGGACAGACCAGCTGCTGGCTTATAAGTATAACCGTACTTTGGTTTCATACTGGCAATGATCCCAAGCAATATCTTCTTAATCACTGCCTGCTGCAAATTTCCTTACATTTTTGCCATTCAGAATTTACGTCAGAGGATGAATAAACTAGTGGGACTTCAAAACCGGCAGCCAGATATGCAACTGATGCTTTTCCATATTTTGAAATCTGTTAATTTTTAAGTTATAGGAAAAGAGGCTTTGAATACACAGCTGATCCAGATAATTTGTTTGCAGCCATTTCAAGTGAGTTGGCTAAAGAGCTCTCCAGATCTTTGATGAAAGTAGGTAATAAAAGTTAAAAAATGGGGAAAATTTTTGACAGCTGTCAGGTACTTTTTAAAAAATCCTAAAGAGTGAGCAAAGAAAGTAGCTAGATGTCAACCCGGGCCCACATGACAGAGTGGCAAAATCTTTCACTGAAGAATGACGGTATACTTACCAATCAAATTGCAAGAAAATTGATTTCACGTGCTGATGTCCCACTTTAATGGATTACTTCTGTGATTAATAAGGAAAACACTGTTAAGCTAATACATTTCATTTTCTCTGGAAGCATTAGTCACTCTGCATTACTATGGTTGAATAGTGCCACATAATATAGACCACATTCAATCAGTATGGTCCATATTAATTGGATTGGAAAGTATACAGATGATGGATGTTGAAACACTCATCATCATTAAAGAAGGATGTTTATAATGAGGCCTTCCACAGATTGTCTGAGTCACACAGCATTTAACATTGAGTTTACTAGTGATCTAAAATAAAGTGCAGAATTCTGCTGGTAAATGCTGCAGGTAATCGGATACCAATAAACGTGAGCATGGGTCATTCACACATACCAACTGGGGCTGGCAGATAAAATGGTAATTCAATATATACCAGCTTTACTGGATTTGAATCATAGTTTGAAGAGCCTACAGGTCATTTGCAGTCTGGTGCTTAAATTGAAAGCTGGGCACTGAAAGCAAATGTGTTCAATAAAGGAAAAAAGAAACACTGCAAACAGGATACCACAGAATTATATTTATGTTGTACATTTGTCTTCACATTGCAACATCCACATTGTTCATTTTGTGACAAGTATTTCTAATAATTTTGAATACATATTTACTGTATAATACATTTTACCAAGAGGCACTTCCAGTAATTCTGGCAAAAAGGAGCTTCATTATAGTGTCTAACTTACAAAACAGTAAAAATAAATAATGTTTATCTAAAAGATTTTTTTTCCTGTACAGAATCTATTTTGTACAAAACATTTATCAGCCATTAACTAAATCACTTAACAAATACTTGTGAAGAGAATATATTAAGTATTGCTACATGTATCGAGTGCAAGATACTAGTGAATGGAAAAGAATTACTCTGTTTATGAAAATCACCTAAAAATACAAGGCCTTGTTCCTGAAGTGTTTAGAAAGGAGAAGCTTGATTACAACAATATTGACAATATATAAATATAAATTAACATATGTAGTACTTAGTGAAAAGAACACTGTGTTAAAAACTGGTGTGTACAAATCCTAAACAAGATGGCACTTTTCTGCGTTGCCACTTTGGCTGGCAGTTGTTTTTTAAAATATTGCTTCAAAGAATTATAAAGGTACACAAAACCCTTTTCAAATAGAGCCATATAAAATTACATTCCCCCACCCTTTCTCTCAGCTTCTGAAGTGAAAAAAATAAAGGAGGGATTAAATTTGAAGTACACAGATGATTTGAGGAAACATGCTACTACAGCTGAGTCTAAATGAGCATCTTAAAATAATTCTGTCTGAGGCACACTTCCCTGAGGTCCCAGGCCAGGAGTGAAACCTCACAGGATAGGATGCAAAGCGACCAAATTCCTCAGTGCTTGCTGAAGTAAAAAAACTTTGACTGGCATTTTGTGAATTTGAACATACAAAATCTGTATGATTTGGCCCCAAAATCTGGTGGGGGAGTCAAGTGCTTCAATTATATTGACGCATCCAAAATTTTCATTCAGAAAGGGTTTTGATCTTGCTTGATACATTTCCCAGTTACTTTCACCAAAATGGGATTTTTTTTTTTTTAAATCATATCTTGTATGCGTAATACATACTTGCGTATTGTTACCCAGATGGCCAAAACGTACTGGAAAACAATTATTTTTGGAAGGTACTAGTTCCACAACTGGAGGCAAAGGTTACAAAATGTGTTTCTGTTGGAAAATGTCCCAGATGTTTTTCTATCAAAAGCACTAAAAAGAAAAAAAAACTGCCACCCATCAGTGAAAATATTAATTTGTTAAACAAACAGAAGCTACAGTATGAATCACATCTTTTTGAAAAGTGAACTTAAATTACTTTCCATCATGCAAACTTCTTATATCGATTACTCAAGAAAAGATGACTTTAGAAAATTAATGACCAAATGTATACTGACATGGTTGAAATATTAAAAATATCATCAACACCACATAGCAGTTATTAACACTGTCTTTGATCTTTTAGGATACCATCCGCAGTAGTGTATTAAGGTTTACAAATATCTAAAAATGAAAATTTTGCATTCAAATACAGAATTTCATCATGTGTCAGAATCAGACAGGAATTTTGAAAAGGAAAGATAGCTTTAACAGACAACGGCCTTTCTACCTACAGTAGTATGTACACATGGCAGACCCCTACCTTTTTCTCTCTGATCAGATTACAGACCTTGTTTCCCTTCTTTTTATGAAAGCGTGGGTGCAAAACGACCAGGGTCAGGAGAGAAAAAAAACCACCTCATCAACAACCCCCCCAAAACTCTTATCTCCTTTAAATAAATATTTAAAAGCAAAGAGCAATTGCTAACTCACATTAATTGTTTGTTACTGTTCACTGTGGTAAAGGAAGACGGCATTGAAAACCAGAGCATCGAAGCCGCTGCCTTGGGGCTATCGCTGTGAGCAAACCATGGCGAGGTGGGTATGGAGTTGGACTGCATTACTCTAAGGTATTTCTCCAGCTACTTTGGCAACACCCCTCCGAAATTTGGCACTTATTCTTTACCTCCCACCTGTTCCTCCCCCCATGCCGTGCCACTGGGACTCCATGCCATTTGCAGGCCAATGGTGCAAGCCCAGCTCCCTCTGTGAGCTGGAGGAAAAGCAAGCTAACACATGCCTGCCTTGCCAGGGCCACAGCACACGCTGTTTTGCTTATTTGATCTGACTTCTACGTTTTTTTAATCAGGACAAGAGAATTCAGTCATAAAAGGATACACGGTCCGCAGCTGTGGCAAAATCCTTTACACCTGCTCTTATGCTTTCATAGGGACAGAAAACAGAAATATTTGGGTTTCTCCGTCTAATTCACTGCTGGGATACACCACATTCCACCTGCAGATTTCAGTGGTGCTCCTTGTTGCACGCAGTTCCTATATGCCACCCACAGAAGAACAAGTCTCATCTGTTGTTTCATTTCCACACCTCGGACATATGACAAGCATGGCTTTGTAAGTAAGAAACAACTAGCATGGGCTAGACAACTAAAAAGCTCAACTGAAATACTTTTTTTTTTTTTTTTTTACCTCCTCTAGCACCATGCAAACTTTACTTTAATGAGGGAGAATAAAACAATTCAGTCAAAAAATCTTCCTGGTTTCTTATATTCTTCAGCACAACGGACCACAGCCAAGGACACTTGGTTTTACCTGAACTCATCGCCTTCCAGAAAAAATAGTCTTACATGTACAAGCACTTGGGGAAATCTTTGCATACACCTCAAGTGACGTCGGCAAGCTTTCAAACTGCACAATGCTTATTGTTGTTTCAGATTTATCAAAAAAATATTGTTAACTAGCTTGAGCTTTTTCCCCCTTTTGTCATTGTGAAAATGGACTCTGCAGAAATACACCCACAGACTTCTGCCTGCAGGCTCCCAAGGAGCTTGTATCGTCCTAAGAATTCAGGTGGGTGCTCACACAGGTGACATCTGCATCCTGTGAGGAGGCACGATGTATTTTTCATCAAGAGAACACCTGCCTGCCAGGAAAATCCCATTAATGGCCTCTGAATAAATCATAATTTGGATGTAAATGGAGGATAACTCTTGCAGTGTTCCCTCCAACACTGGGATTCAATAACTACCACAGCAGGAGCTAAAACCCTGCTTTGATTTACCTCCAGAGGAATGTTGTTTTGCTAGATGAAAGTGATGAAATTCAAAGAAAGATTTGTCATACTAAGTTGCTCTCAAAAGTACTGGTGCTATGCTGCTCTAATTCAAAGTTTGAATCCAATAATAGTTTTTTGCTAGCTCTTCCTATGTTGCTTAAGACAGCTGTCACCTAATTCCAATTATTGCCCCAACTATTCAAAAATAGTTGAACATGCAGTTTCTTCAGGAAGCCTAGACACTCTCATTTGTTGATTTACCTAAAAATACTGGGGGGAAAAAAAAATTCCTCCACCCTAGTTAATGGGAACAACTAACTTCCCTTTAATGCTGCCACCATTTTGACTAATGCCGAACATCAAACAGTAATTAAAACCCCAGAAACTCCATGGTTACTTTATTTCGGTGGGATTACATTTGATTTTGAAAGAAAAGGAAAATTAAGTGTGTTGCATAACGTCTGTTTCATACTGGAATACAATTTCCTTTTCTTTTTCCTATGGATTGTCAGTTTGACTTTCTCCCTGTATGTCTACAACCCCATCAACTTGAGGACTAATTACACCAGTGCTGTGCTGCCAGCTGAGGAATACACAAGTTCTCAGGCCAACATCCAGGCCTAAGACTGGAAAGAGCAGGCTTCATGCCTGCCTTCCAGCCGTGGTGCCTGCAACAGACCTGGGAGAGGCACATTCTCCGCTCTGGGCATGTGCCTCAATCTAATCTTCCACCCATGAGAGGCTGTGGGATGCTCAAGAAATTCTCATACACATCCTTAAATCAAAACCTTTCTTCCTTAAACACGTAATGCTGGAACATCTTAACTGTAACAGTACTTGCAAAAGTAACAGCAAATATTATACTTTTTTATAAATTACAGATTTTCCAACAGTCAAAAGCCTCTTCAGAGAAAGAAAAGCTACAGACTGTCACTGCTGCCTTCCCAACCTATTGAACACTATGTCTACCAGATGGCTCAGCTCTAGAATGAACCACATCACATCTGCATTGCCTCTCTCACACTTGAATCAGCTGCTGCATCTCCCTTGGGTTATTTGCTGGTCATGAATCTTGTGCCTTCTCTGGATCGCAGCGCCAGGCCTTGGGTTGGCTGGGCTGCCCAGGCTCACGCTGACCGACACATCTCACCATGCCTATGGAGTCAGTGAGAGGGTGGACTCAGACCCACAACAATCTTCATCAACAGCAAAGCCATCCCCAGCACAGGATCACACCACACAGAGCAAGCAGGATGTGCCAGGTAACTAATGAGACTTTGCACTAATACATCATTAACACCTGGGACCAACCATAAACCTTTCGCTGCATTATACTTATGGCAAAATTTTCAAAAGTGCCTAAGATTTGTTTGAAAACTGTCAAAATTCTCCAAGATCCCAAGTCCCACTAAAAGCTGGTACTGCTCAGGCTGCCAAGTAACCCAAACTGACAGCTACCCCACACCTACTCAGCTCACAGCTCAGCAGCATGGGCACGGCACTGGGTGCAAACACACCCAGACTGGGACACAGGCTGGGCAGTCCTCATGGGCTATACCCCTGACTGATGCTCAGTTTGGCAAGGTCCTTGGCTTCTCCACACTACATTCTACTTTCTGGGGAATTTCTGAAGCAAGAAAGAAAGACAGGGCCATGATTTCAGAAAAAAAATGGTATCTAAAAAGCAGACAGAAATTTAGAACTTTCTAATGAAAACAAATGAACTTAATGTCCAGTATGGAGAGTACAAAAAGGAAGTTGGGTACAGAATTTCCTTAGATGACAAATGGTACTTTTAGAAGCATCTATCTGAACATTTACAGACTTAACTTCCTTCCAAATTCAGACCATCGGTATCTTAAGAACTTCTAACAGGAGTATGCTAAGGGTAAAAGACCCAAACACATCCACTCAAAAGGTCCTGAGCAATCACAATCTTGGATTAACTTGATAATGATGCAGAGAGACATTCACACATGATGTCAGGGCGAAAACTGTTGAACAACTACCCTTGCATTGCTAACAAATGCATTCTGAAATTACATCTGCCCTGGGAACCATTTGCTGCCAGAATGTGACTGTCACTTGCTACAAGAGCCAGCACTCTGCACAAGGTCCCAGGGGAGGCCACTGGTGACACAAACATTTCTCCAGCTTTCTGTAAAGCTTTCACTCATAGAGGAAGGCAGTTCAAAATGCTGCCAAAAGCATCATAGGATCCCTTTCTCCTAGCAGATTCTTGCAACTCACTTCTCATGCATGTCTTGCCACATTGCATTGAACACCATCTTTCTGCTGGAGGAGGCAGATGATTTTCAGAGATGAGTGTCAACATACTCTGTACATTAGCTCACAACAAATCAAGAAAATGCCAGATTCCCTCAGGAATTAGAGCATAAACAGTAAACTGTGGCTCTTTAAACATGGAAATTATTACTTCTAGACAAAAGCATTTTTGGGGTTCTTGGAAAAAGAAAAAAGGTAATAAAATAGTTTGGGGCTTTCACACTCTCTACTTCCATGTGTCCCTTCTGCAACACAAGGATAATGTGAGAAGTTATATTCTACTGTAAATGGCACGTGACTATCAAGCAAACAGAGAATATGGGGACAGAAGGGTTTATGTGTGATTACTGTACGATGGGCAGAGTGCTTTTCTCACTGTACTGGGAGCTGCAACCCCCCCGTTTAAGGGGACCGCAAACATCTCCCAGACTAGAAGGGAACAAGATCACTCACCAAGTGACATTACATGGAGAAAACTAAATATCCAATCAGAAAAAATAGTCCAATCTTTCTCTTTCTGTTTTTGAAGAACTGGAAACTAAAATATGTGATTTTTTTGTTACTGCAAAACACTGTTTAAATGGGGCTTGCTTTCTCCAGTATCTAACAAGCCTATTTACATATATATACCAGAAACCCATATCAACATTGCAAACATCCCACCTGAAATCTTGAGCACTTTGCTGATAGAATACAATTATTTTCCTTTTACTTTTCTTACTTCCCCGCCCCCCCCCCCCCCCCCCCCCCCCGCCAAGATATTGCATAGGCTGTGGTTTATTTGGGGGTTGCAGCACCAAAGGACTGCACAAAGTGTAAAACCATCAAGATCTAGCCTCCAAAAGGTTACTGCAATTGCTGGTCAAAGGTTTTGCCTCCTTTGGACTAGAAACTATTAGAAAACCTGCTAAAAATAACCTGCTTCACATTATCTACTAAAAAAAACCAAAGCAAAAATGGTATTCATGTGTTTGATATAAAATATCTCTGTTATTTTTTGTGTTACATTTAAGCCAACCTGGGAAATTTCCTGATCACTGCCTGCCAGAAATGCACTGCAAAGACTGAGAAGTCAGATTCATAAGGAGCTGACACCTGCAGAGACTGGATTCCATTAATAACTGGAATGAAAAAAAAGTCACCTCCTACCAAGTTCATAACTCCCAGCTACTTTAGCTTCTTCAGTGGTATCCCTTCTAGTTTGGATAAAAGCAATGATTATTCTGATTTTAAGCCTGTCAGCAATTCCTTCACTGTAAAAGGCTTGAGTTACTCAAACCGTACTCACAAACTGGCTTGTGTAGCAACATAGTAACAATTTGTGACAGCTGCATTGCCAATATAGAAAGAAATCTTCATAAATTAGAAGCCGACACTGATTTTACCTAATGGCAATCAAAAATGATGAGTAAAAAAATATAACAATTAAATTTTAGCACATTTTTAGGATAGTTTTTCTTAGTTTGACCCTGTGTATGCCTGCTTTGACGAGTATGTAGAATTCCACTCGCAGGATTTTGCCTTATTTTTGAATGCCTCTTTGTAATTTTACTGACTGGGCACCCACCAACACTTTCTGCAATAACTTCTTTTTTTCTTCTTCTAGCAAAGGCAATACAAAAATCAATATAAAACATCCAGTCCCTGTGTTCATGCACTGAAAACAGAGAAGAAAGTGCTGGGAGATGTGACATTTTAAAGCATCTCTGTAAGTTTAATTTTTAAAGGACAGAATGAGGCATAATAAACTCTTCTCATACTATAAGGTATGCATATCACTTGTACAAGAGAACCCCAAATAAAACGATTAATCAAAGTGACAGAAGAGGTGTGAAAACAGTGCAAGCTGGAATTGGTGGAGACTTGCTGAGATCTTGAAGCCATCTTTTTTTTTTGTTTGAATGAATTCTGCTATATCCTTTCCCTTTAAAATAATAGTGCAATTTGCATCTTCAATTTTCTGATTTCACTGAAAAACACTATTAAATATATCTGCTGATAACAGCAGTCAGAGCCATACCCTAGAGTCACTCTTTTGAAAGGCAAACAGTTTCTCTACTGATAAGAATAGCATGGGATGGTAACAAGCAAATACAAATTGTAAGAAACTGAAATCCTGTTTTAAGCAAAAGCTCACTTTAAAAGAAATGCAAAGCAAAAAGAAACTCTGAAGTGATAACACATACACTGATTGCCTTTGATAGAGAATATTTTCCAATGTTTTGGAGAGGTATTAATAGGATCATGAATATGGTGAAAGTGTAACAATAGCAAAAAGTGATGAATGCAATGTCATAAATTTAACACAAATTCTGCCTTTCACAACCATTCTTACTCATACAAGCAATCCTCTTCTTGGCAAGGGGCTGCAGGATCAAAATATCAAAAGCCTATGTAGTCAAACAATTTTTGAGAAATACTGAACTTTATATACATAATTCTTTTTGTGGGAACAAAACTCTAAATTGTGTGGTACTGCTTGGTGCTGCCAGTCCCAAAGAGCATTAATATTTTAAAGCCTTGATCCTGTAGACCACTGGCTTCCCAGAAGGGTCTATACAAATTACTCAAGACTTTATTTGTCGGGTTTGGAAATGGCTACGCTGTATAAAAAGGTTTTTGTATTTATTTTTTAAAAAATTAGCTTTACAAAAAAACCTTTCCCTTTTTTTCTTTTTCTTTTTTTTTTTCTTAAAGATATCATTATCTACAGGAACCCATAAAAATTTTTCCATATTTACATCCAGATAGCTAATCATTGACAAATATAATATTGTGAAATAAAATATTGAAAGTGAATATTCAACCTTTTAAATAGACATTTGGCTCACAGCATAAACAACAGAGATAACAAATAAACAGAACAACAACAACAACAAAAGATCTGCTTTTCTTACAGGCCTTATCTTTTCCTTTCTCTTAAAAATAAAAAAAAAAAAAAAGAAGAAAAAAGAAAAAAAGTATACAGGTGGGATCAAACACACTGCTTCTAAGCAGAATGCCAGGAACAAACTGCTCCTATCCAGCACCTCGCACTGAAAAACCAAGTTCTCTGAAGCTCATATGAGTGGTTGCTGAGACATACGAGTGTCCGACCGATGCAGGACTGGCACCCGTCCCCCACGCTGCTCCTAATGCATCATTTGCCTTTAATTCTGAGGAAGGGCATGGCCCACACTCTCCTCTTCTTTTGCTCTCAAGAGATATAGTTTAGCTTTGTTCTTAGATTATACATTTGGCCACTGATGCATGGAGGCATAAGGTAATGGAGGAAGATGACAGTATGCCTCTAGTTTCTGAGTACGTACACACATTTGCTCTATACTCTTTCCTGCCCAAACACACACGCCACCCCACGCAGCCATTCACGCACTCACAAGTATACAGATGGCCAGGTCCTCTCAAGGGGAACAGACCAGCATGCCACATAGTTCCTCATAAATCCCATTGAGAAATAAATTTCTTGGCATATCCCTTTCACCAGCAGTCTGGGAAGTGCCAAGGAGGAGGAAGAGGAGGAAGAGAATGAGGTGGAGGAGCCCATACAGCCAGATGGGGCCAGGTCAGCATCCCAGGCCACTCTGGCCCCTGCTGAAAGGCTGCTGCCTGCAGCTGGAGTGCAAACTGGGACTTGGAGGGCTATGGGGAATGCAAAGCTCCTCAAAATGCTCTTCGATCCCCTTGTGGGCACAAATTCTCTAAAATTCAGGCCTTCTGTTTGTTGTCGTGTATGGGGATGTGCTACAGCTAGTGTAATAAGAACTCAAACTATGCTATATGACATTACACCCACTCACACTTGAAAACATTCCCTCACACACACATATATGTTGGCAGGATATATCAGCATTCATATAAAGCTTTGGAACTTTATCCCTCAGCATTAAGAGCAAAAGCTACTTAACTGGTACCTTACTGGTAACTGCAAATGTGCTTTAGAAGCAGCATTTCCTTAGATAACTTTCTTCTGTAAATATCACAGTGACCATAATATATCATTAAATGCATTTTGCTGAAGTGCGCAGCCAATAACCCTGGCTATATCTATATATATATATAGATATATATATATATTTATTTATATAATTCCACCCACCCCCCAAACCTCTTTAAAGAAACTCTGTAAAAGCCGGTGTTGCAGTGTGAAAGCTTCCTTGAGCATAGGAGTTTAAACAATGTACCTCACCATAAAAAGGAAAGAGAAACAAATTAAACAGCTGTAGGCGCATTATCCCGTACTTCTACAGTGTTGTGTCTAAATGCTGTGCTGGCTTGAGAAAGAGTCTGTGCACGAGTCAATCTGTCTTAAAATACTGCTGTAAATATTGTCATTGGTTTGGTTCTACAGTTGTGTTCTCCTCTTCATCCCTCTTGGGCTTCCCTTTCTCCTCCTCCTCTTCCCTGATGGCCTGGATTTGTTCTGAAGATTGGTGCAGCGTGGATTGCTCTGCGCCTTGCTTCTCTGTCCCGGCTAACCTCTCTTCATCCTCAATTACTTTCTTCCACATTTTATGGTTCTGAAGCAGGTGCTGAGTTATCTGACAGTAGATTTTCCTTCTCTTGAATTTTTTCTTTCCTGTAAAATACCATGTGACATTAAAGTACTGTTTTCTGTGAGAGAAGAAGGAAAAGGGACTGAAGACGTAAGAAACAGACAGGGTGTAGTATGACATATAGGAACTGCACTGCACCAACAGTAAACCCACAAACTTAAACTTAAAATTCAGAAAGCTATGCCTCTTCAGACCTCTGGGTTTCCTGCACAGTTTGAGACCCAGATTTGTCATGTCTTAGGCTGCATGCTGTCCCTGACTATGCAGCTCACAGAGACATCTACTGCTTCAGTGATTATGCATAAAACATGTTGCTGAGCTGTTTCTGCTCGTTATTTTAATATCAAGTACTTAAAGACTCTGATCAGCCTACTCCATAACTCACACATTAAATTCTGACACCCGCCCCACAATACATCCTTGCTGATTCCCCTAGCGAAAATTTTCTGATTTTGTTTTCTTCACATTTTACCTCTGATCTGAGCTATAGAAGGATAACGAATGAGCAAGTGTTAGTAACCTAAGGAGGGACCCATTCCTACGTTCCCTTTTAAAAGTCAGAGTTTTACAGCTCCATCATTGCAGTGGAGATGACCTTAAAGCCTTTGCACAACATTGCTTCAGCAACGGAGTCTGACCACTGAAGAAGTAGTCATATAGTCAGATACTATCGGGGAGCTTGCTTGTCTTGGTTTTGAAGGATCACTCCCTGCTGTTAGTCTGTAAAATGTTTTTGCCACTGGCAGTTCTTATGGCTCCTGACACAGCTGCAGTACAAGCATTTTGCTGTCTGAAGGGTTTTGGGTTTCGTTTTTTTTTTTTTTTTTTTTCTGTCAGTATAGTCTGTCCAACACAGACTGTTAACTCCTTAACAGTACAAAGCTTAAAAATTTTCCCTGATCATTAACAGTGGCAACGGCAGTTACATAACTAAAATAATATCCCCTCCAAAGACAACTGCAATTTCTTTTTTAAAGATGGTGACGTTGAGGAATTTTTTGTACCAAAGAAATTTGTGTGGATTAGTATTTGCAGGTTGCCTAAAGTATGTCTGTGTAAGGATCCAAAACGTTTAGCCCTTGAAGCTTTTGAACTGGAAACAAAGAGCTTTTCACTCAGTACAGACCAAATCCAACTCAATCCTTCATTAGAAAGCCCTTGGATCCCTGTAGGAAACCTTCAGGTTTAGCACTAATAAGAAGCCCCTACCCTGCCAATACTGCAGCAGGACATTCTCTCCTGGGTTTCCCGGGTGACCCCGCATCTTGCTGGCCTCTGCAGACAGCAGCAAGTTCTTGCTGTGGTGTTAAAATTTGCCTGAATCACTAAAGACTGAGCCTGTTTAATTCTTATACTTGCATCAGAACTTTGGGGGAATTGCATGCTCCTGTAGAACAACATACATTATTTTAACATTTTGTAACTCTTAAATTTACATCAAATGCCTTAGTGAATTATCAGGACCTAGGTGAAGTGTTTTCTGCTACAATTATATTTCCACCTGCCTAAAAGGCTTTTCCAGAAAAAGATCTTCACCAACATCTACACAACTCTTAGTATCTATGCATCTGACATCTCAACATTTTAGTTTCATTGAGAAAGGTTAGAACATCCAATATACTGTCGATCATAGGTATAAATTTCTAATGACCTGTAAGACCCCTATGTCAACATAAAAGATGCTGTATATTCCTGATTCAGATCCATGTGGTCACAGAGAATTTAGGGAACTGGAAGAAAACAGTTTGTAACATGTTGGTGTGATCGAGAAGATGAGCATCCCACATTGGATAAGAAGGAAGTGGGAAGAATTTTTTTGGATATTTCAATACTTGTGCTACATTAATTTTTAAGGGTTTGAAAAAGGTAAAGAATCTAAAAGAACCAGGTTGAATAATAAAGTAGTGTCATGGAGTAGAATGTGAGAAAGAAAATAGAAGAAAACTAAAAAACTGGGCTGTATTTAATGTGATAAGGGTTAATAATGATATGTGCTTTTAACCTGAAAGCAGCATTGTTGGACTTGGCTAGCAGTGATACAGAGGACAAGTGAATAGAGAAATGAGAAGAAAGGAAACTAAGGATTTCAAGGTAAGGTTAGACACTCCAGTGAATAAATGAGAACATTCTTCATCTTTCTTTTTAATACAGCAATATCAGTTTCAGGCTTTGGGGTCTATGTTGGCTACCAATCACATATGCTTTCCCCTGGTAGGCAATTCCATAAATGCCACTCTGCCACAGAAACATGTGGCTCTGCCTGCTGTTACAGAGCTGATAGATCATGAGGTACTAAAATAAACCTTAAAATATGTTTGTGTGTGTGTGAACAACAGCAGTGATTTCTTAAATACAAACTGTATACCTCTGGATCTTATTAAAGATAAAAGGTCAATTCTGCAACATCAGGAGACGCAGATTTTAGTTTCATGTCTTTATGTGACTTACTACAACCACCAAATCTGTCTGCTTCTCAGCTTCCCCAACAGAAAATAGGGCTGATACTCAGTAGGGCATGAAAGTGTGTGGGAAAGATCAGAAAATGTGAGGCTGTTAAGAGAAAAAGCTATGTATCAGTATTTCACAAGCAGACTTAAGGCTGATGCTTTCTAGAAGGATTAGATATAGGTGAGTGAGAGAAAGATGACTCAGAGGGAGGAAATAAAAGAACAGTAGTTGGAAGTTCAGAGAGGGAAGGAACATGAAAGAGAGGAAAAGGTAACGCATGTAGGTCTAAACTGGTAAAAGAAACAGGTCTACAGCTGCAGCCTCTTCTCTTAAAAATCACTTCCAACAAGTTTCTGAGATCCCCTTTCAAAGTACAAAGTTTTCCTCTCAGTATGACGAATGTTGGCACTGTTGCTCTTCTGGAGGAGAGGCAGAAGACTATCAGCTTTAGTTACTGATTAGCCAGAAGGACCAATTGACACAGTTCCCAGCACACAACATCAATGCTCAGTGCCAATTTTCTCCTCAGTCTTCTCTCACATTAGCTTGAAGAGATTTGCATTAAAATACTTTCATTGCTAAAAGCTCTTTTACTGCATCAGCATCTCAGAGCCTCATTCTATTATTCCTGTACAGCATGCTAACTCATGGAAATGATGAGTGTTTTCCTCAACAATCTTCTCCCAACCGTCCTCTCTTCAACCGAAATTGTTGCAGTCTACTACCATCAGTGTTGAAACAGTCTAAAAACCCCTCATGCACAGACAGGTGATCCACCACCAGAAACCTCACCTGAAGGTAGAAATGAGTAGCAGATGTGAGCAGCGATGTGTATCAGTCCTGAAACCATGGAGTGTGTCCATTACCAATGTAACTGGCTACACGCTAGCTACACCAAGGACAGCACTGAACTACTGTAACTCTGGAGAGGCCCATGTTGACCCTGACCAGCTCACAGTCTCTATGCTTTTACAATATGGCTTCTTATGTTTTGGTCACAATATGGAACTCGCTCTGTTGAAGAAGGTAAGTGTGAACAACTTACTGGATTCAGCATTTTCACAAGTTTCCATTTCTGCTGTTTCTTCCTCATCGTGCTCATCAGTGTCTCCTGATTCATCACTATCCTCTATCCATTTTCCTGGCATCAGCCCTGCTGAGTCATAGGAGTTACATAGTGGTCCCACAATGTGAGTGATGAACGATTCCTGGAGGTGTGCCAGCTGAGGAGCAGAACGATCCATGAAAGGACTGATTGGTAAGCCGAGGCTAGCCTCTTCATCACCCTGGTGATGAAAAATAGTGGTAATTTCTCTAAAGTAAATGCAACAAAACCATGTTGTGAAAAGAAGAAATACACCTCAAACCAATTAAAAATTATGAAAGAAAAATAGTTAAACTCTAATGCAACTTCCATTGCATGCCAGCATGACATCACTATAGTGCATCACGTTAAATGGTTATTCGAAGTTACAGCTCTTTTCTTGTAAGAGGACCCAATACCGATAGTGTGAATTTAATAAGGGTGTTAGTTGATAATTGTGCAAAAGGATGCCCACCACCCCCATCCTGTACTTTACACTGTGAATGTGAAAATCTGAAAATTATAATTTTATTTCTTCATATTATTTTCAAAAAATCCCTTCTGATTTTGTAATTGTTAGCTCACAACAACCTTGTAGTCAGCCACCTGTTTGCAGGGAACAAGACTGAACTTCTACAAGCAAAGACTATCTTACTAAAAGTTTTCTTAATAATTTTGTCATTACTATGCATAACAAAGAGGTTCTCTTGGCTTTGGGTCACAAGTATTTGTTTCCTGGGACCATCAGAATGATCCCTATGAAAGCAGGTGTTACTCAGAAGCAGTAAACCTTTCCCAAAAAACTTTTTTCTAGCTTTTTTTTTGGAGAGACAGGGCAGAGGGGAGATATAGGAAGCCCTTCCTCACTCCTCTCATGATGTAAAAGAAAGTAGAACTTTCTTGCAAAACCAGGTCTGATATACTCATCTCTATCACAGCAAATCTTCTGATGATATCAATGAATTTTCAGCTGAGTAGACATGTCAAGACTGCATGCCACCTCCCCAAGAAAAAGTCTAGCCCCCCTAATCAAGCCTGATATGCAAATTAATGTTTTCATACAATACAGAAATATATATTTGAGAATATAGAGTAGAATTTGGAGAGACATTTTCAATTTCCATTACATTACAGATTGCCCAAATTTATCTCCTTGTAACCTAAAGATAACATATCTGGTCGACACCCTGCTGGTATCTGAGAAGACCAATGAATGAGAGTTAAATTTTGAAGCATGCACAACAAATGTTTCATTTCCTTGCTTTTTTTTTTTTTGTTACTTTTATAATAACCCACCCTGAAATGTTACATCCAATCATTAAAAGCAAAAAATTAGTGTTAACAAAATACTGAAACATGCCATCCATTCTTGAAATAGCAAGCGAATTAAGAAGAGGTGGCAGCTTGCTTTTCTTTACAGTAACATATCTGAGATTTCCTGGATGTGAGCTGACAGCAGTGGGAAGAAAGCTGACTGTTGAAATGTTTACAAATTCTTTTTTCATGTTCTGTTAAAACATGATTTATTACGTGAACCATCTTGTGGTGCATTTTTTTGATTCTTTTTAATATGTCTAACCCGTCCTCAAATAAGCATGCTGAGCATGTGGAGGGGAGAAAAGGAAACATACTGTAACAATATGACACAGGATTTTGAATGTTTCTATGCAACATGCTTTTAATAAGGAGTCTTTATTTATATGGGAGTTAAATTCTTCAAAGGGATTGGTGTTATTAAAGGAAATTCAAGAAAGATATTATTTTCACAACGTAGGCTGAATGCAGATATTTATGCTTTTTGATAAGTTCTAGGAAAATTCAAACTTCCCATAAGATTCTCCTTTTCAGAAATGAGAAAATGAAGACTTTTCCCTCTCAGAAAAAATCCAATGATCAGAAGTATGGTGAAGATGTTTGATACACCTCTCATGGCATATTACATTAAAGAAAACCAGATTTCAACCTAGGTTAAATAAATTTGGAATGTAGCTTATTCTCCTTAATGCCAAAAGCAAGTCCTAGGAAGAAAACATTCTGTTTTCAATTCTGTCAGCATGGCAACTCATGCTATGCAAAAAAACACCCAAAGTGGAAACCCACTGGGATGTGTTGATTTCTCAGTACAGTGAATACACACCTTCTACTAAAACAAAAAGAAACCCAAACCCCCCTAATATCTTACTGACTACCTGACCACTTGGAAATTCCAAACCAAGAGTTTAAATAGATTTGCCCACAATCCCCATGCCGAAAGGAATGCCATTAACTAAGATAACATATGTGTTATTCTGAATCAAATTTTGCAGATGATGAATTGCAAACATATTTTTTTAAATTACAGGTTTATAAGAAAGTTAATCTCCTACAGTCCTTTGGAGCAGCTTTCAAGCACATGAAAACATTAGTAGCACACCTTTCTGACTGATGAAAAATAGCCCTAGATTCCTACTGTGGAACAGATAACTCTGTATCCTCTCACTTGTGTTCCTCTCAAGCTTGATTCAGAGCTAACCATCCAACACTTTGACAATATTAATGTGCTGGAGCACTTACTGCCCTCTGACATTAGTTCTGTTAGATCAAAAGAAAGATCTGATTAACAGGTTTTGTCTGAATGCAGTAGTCACCCACATAAACTATGATCATCACCAGAATTATGTGAAGTACAATTTGTCACGAGAGTTGTAAGTAAAACAGACTAATATGAAGAAAAGCATTTCCTGGAAGAAAAATTGGGAGATGAAGGTTGACCATTGTTGTTATAGAACTCACTCTCTTTAACAAAAAATGAGAAGAAAAATAGAACCAACTACACAGGTAACATATGTAAGGGTCATCGTTCTTTTTTACTCTCATGAGATCTGAAATAAATGAAGTAGCTTCAGGTCAATGTCTGAATTTTGTTCCTTTTCCTATTTCTTTATATACTTCAGAAGGCAGTAGCAGCAGAAAATCCTGTTTTTTTTCCAGACTGTAAGTACAGTAAATTTAAAGGAAGATTAAAAGGTTTTAAAAGGGATTAGTTTGTGACTTCAGGATAATGCACACCCTCCCTGAGAAGACTGTGGCATGTCTGGTTCAGTGATTTAGACTGCTTGCTTCCTCTCAAAAAGACAGGATGTGGAGTTTAGTCTAACCAGCACATTCAAAATGTGTTCCCACTCAGGAAACAGAGGAATAGTGTGGGAACAGCCCTGTGCCTTGCACTCGGCAGGGCTAAATAGGTTATAATGAGAAAAGTTCAATTAAAGGCTCCTTTAGACCTAGCAGGAGAGGACCAGTGCCTGGCTGTACTCCCAGGTCTTTGTAAATCAATCTGTGTCTGTCCTCCTTCCTTGTGCCACCATCAGCTAAGCCTTGAAAAATTAGTACAGTTGTACTGACAAGCCTTCTAAAAGCTGAAAATGTTGTCTTAAAAAATAAAGTATGAGTTCAGGATCAATGTATAGAGAGCAGATATGGTTAGTCTGTGATAAACTGAAAGCCAATGTTAATGTTACAGTTACGCTCGGTACGTAAAAGCTCTGTGTGTGTGAACAGAGATGTGGCCCACAGGGAAGCTAAAATAATTCTTCTGCTTTGTTTAGATCATCTCAACAAGGATATTGTGTCCAGTTTTGGAGGTCACATGTCAATAAAATTGTGAGCCACCTGGAGTGACTGCAGAGGAGAGCAATGAGAACCAGCTGATGTCTTGCAAAGATGTAGAAGGAAGGACATAAAGATAGTTTGCACTAAAGAAAACTAAAGAGGAGACATGATGACTGCCAACAGAAAAAAAAGAGGAAAGGAATACTTGTTCACCATGTCCACTGTAAGGACAGCACCAGACTTGAACAGTGAAGCCTGTAGAAACCTCATCATCAGAGGTCTTTAAGGATACATCAGAAGCTTCAGTGACAAACAGAATTTCACTGATCCAGCAAAAGGATGGACTAGTGTAACTCCAGCTATCGCCTTCACCCTGTTCTCTGTGATCTTCACTCAATCACCGGCACTAGCATGCTGCAGGACTATTTAACACAAGACACGCCACCAGCAGATACCACTTTGGATGTGCATTTATTTACCTGTTCATAAAATTCATTGACAATGCCTTCTGTCCACTGCAGATGCAAATCTTTGCATTTTGCAGGCCCATTTATGTCAGCCAGTTTGATGCACATTTGGCAAACCAGCAAGCGGTCATTTTCATTAGTCCAGTCAATTCCAACATCATCATTCACCTAGTAGACAGAAAAAGGAAAACCATGACAGTAATCCTGGGTAAAAGGATGCATCCACAGAAGTTCTGCCCTGGGGTATCTTACAGTATATTTAGCTCTTTAACAAAATCGCAAGTCTGAGCAGGTGAGCTAACCCAAGTTTGGAATTTACAATCAGCTGTAGAGCAATAAGTAAAAATAATGAACGTTGAGAATTATGAGAAATTAATATTTAATAAATGATGTGCCTCTTTGAAAGGGTTTTCTAGGAAAACAAACAAATGCAATCTTTCCATGATGTTTTCCAAACTACTACTTAATTGGTGTACAAAGATAAATTACCATCAAATGCCATGTTGATTTAATTGCAGCATTAAGATGCATTAACAAGCTTATTTCCCTGTTTGATCTAAGTATGTCTGAAAGTATTCCCTATGTTTTTCCTTTTCTCTAGTTTTCCCCTATCTCCCCACCATAAAAAGTGATCTATACTATCAACTGCTCTAATATAAAGTGCCACCTTAAAGAACCACAGAAAGGTTGAGGTTGAAAGGCACCTTTGGAGACTGTCTAGTCCACACACCTGCACAAGGGAGGGCCAGTTAGAGGAGGCTGCTGAGAATTGGGCCCAGTTTGGTTTTGAATATCTCCAAGGAGGGAAACTACACAACCTGTCTGGGCAACCTCTTCCAATGTAAACACAGTATACACATCCTTTCTTATTTTTAAATGGAGACTTCTGTATTTCAGCTTGTGCCTGTTGTTTCTTGTCCTCTCACTGGATGCCACTGAGAAGAGTCTGGCTCCATCTGCTTTACTCTCCCCATAAAGTCTTCATACACATAGCTGCATCCCATCAGGTCCCATGGAATTATTATATCATAGAATGGTTTAGGTTGGAAGGGACCTTAAAGATCATCTAGTTCCAACCCCCTGCCATGGGCAGGGACACCTTCCACTAGACCAGGTTGCTCAAAGCCCCATCCAGCCTGGCCTTGAACACTTCCAGGGATGGGGCAGCCACAGCTTCTCTGGGCAACCTGTTCCGGTGCCTCACTACCCTCACAGTAAAGAATTTCTTCCTAGTATCTAATCTAAATACATCTTATTTTAGTTTAAAACCATTCCCCCGCTGACCTATCACAACATGCCCTTGGTAAAAAGCCCTCCCCAGCTTTCCTGTAGGCCCCTTTAGGTATTGTAAGGCCTCCATAAGGTCTCCCTGGAGCCTTCTCTTCTCCAGGCTGAAGAACCCCAGCTCTCTCAGCCTGTCTTCATAGCACAGGTGCTCCAGCCCTCCACCTTTGTGGCCCTTCTCTGGATTCCTTCCAACAGGTTCAGTTGTGTATGTCCATTTTATTTAAGTGCTCCCTAACCTGATGCCATTCACTAAGGATAAGTCTTCATCCCTTCACTTTCTCTCACACCTCAGGGGCTTAGGATTCCTGAAGCCAGGTCTTAGCCACAAAGACTGAGGCTGAGAAAGCATTGAGGACTTTGGCCTTTTACATCTCCAAATGGTCAGCGATACCATCCTTTACTGCCGTTAGCCACATTTTACAATCTCAGCCTTTTCTCCTAGAATATCTAAGTGTGGGAGGGGCTGTCTTCTACTCTCCACTTAATTTTTGAAATACAAATCCCTCCTTAAAACACAGCTTTAACTTTCAAGCTCGAAACAGCTGAAAGTAGATAGAAAGTGTTGTGCTATGCATGTCCTCTGTCAGCAGGTCCCCTGCCCCATACAGCAGTGGGCCCACATGGTGAGGGCTTTGCTTTTGGTCTACATGATCCAACATAACTAATGTCAGAGAACAGTAAGTGCTCCAAAGCATTGATACCATCAAAGTGTCAAACACTGAGCTTCCTTCATTATTCCTTGTTGGTACTTTCCAGAGTGCAAGCCTTCTGGTGGGAGGATGCTTGCATTACATATGTTTACACTGACTTCTGTACAGAATGGTCTCTCTGACTGTAGCCTCAATACACTAAACTACAGTTCAGTAACTCAATCAATGACATGATCATTTAGGGCTAATTTTATCAGTTACAGCACCTCCACCCATACACAAACGTCAGGTTCGCTCTCTGAGACCACTCTGATACATAAGAGTTTTTGCCAACCAAACATAAGTGTTTCCTTTTCAAGGCAGTGAAAACCAGGTTTGGCCACAAGTACCAGCTAGTTATGTTCAACTTCTCCTACACTTTTTATTCCATGCATGACCATTTGGCTATTCAAGCAATAAGAAGCGAGAAAGAAGTTAACAGATGTCTTTACAAACCTATAGTGAGCTGGCAGCACATGATACATCAGACTGTTCTATTACTTTGCAGCGTCTCAGGTATCACCTTGCTTGGTTACAATAGTGGTTACACCTACCATTGCCCAGCCTGATAGATTTAAGATTAATTTTAGTTTTCAATATCCACAATTTACACCTAGTATTTTTGGTCAAGCTTGTCCTCTTTCATGGTTAAGACAGTTAATTTCTGTGACAAAGCCACAGTAATCACTGGTTTAGCCTGTCTTTTATCATTCCTTACTTCACAGAAGTGAAGGTTTTGGTTCCAACTGTCAAATTCAAAGGATGCATTCAGACAGCTTAAATTCCCAGTGCTTTATTGTCATTGTAGCTCTGACAGATGAGAAACATATTTTATGAAGAAATTAGGATGGTGAAAATGATCGCAGAGTTTAAAATTAAGACCTAAAGAACACCCCCTGATATTACTAGAGGTTATGGGACATGATCAGCAGGGGTGCAGATGGAGTTCAGACTACAGATCAGTTCTCTGTCTACCCTGGACCATAATTTAATGTCTTTACAGCTTCTTAAATTCTAACAGAGCAAGATGTTACAGGGAAATAGAAAACAAAACCAGTTACACATCTGAAGGCTTTAAAATTTCAGGATACAGGTTCATCCTAAGCAATACCACAAGAAAACATTTTATCTTTGTCATCAAAATGGCTAGGAGGCCCTAGTTCTGGATGAGACACACTGTGCTTGGTGTGTTTCTCACAAGGAACAATGTGGCAGTACCAGCTCCAAAGGCAGGTACCCTCTAGGTAACATGCCAACAGATTTGACGGATGATGGAGTTTATTAAGTAACTTGATAGGTGGTGATTTCCAAAAAGTTTGGTTGATACTGTGCAATAATTTTAAAGAATGTTAATTTTGTTAATTTAAAGAATATAAAGAATTTTAAAGAATCTCAGGGTTGTGATTTTATACTCACTGAATGGAGCGTACAGGAAAGATCTTTAGTGACCCTTCTCTGGGGTTTACCCATTTGAATCAAAGTAGGAAAGAAAGATCATACTTTCATTCCGTTTGAAATTAGAATTTCAAAATTGTTATGATTTCTGTGCTTTGATAACTTAACAGTACAATTAAACCAATAAAAAAATAACATTAAGTATTTAGCCATTAAGGAAACTTGGTAACACCTTTGATTCCCCCCATCCCACCCCGCTCCCCGAGTGCTTTGCCAATAGGTCTAAAGTCCAGTGAACAAGAAAACAATGTTCAGAAGTAGGATGTAAGTGGGATTTACAGTCAAATGGTCCATAATATCCTTAGCCTTAAAACACTTTCTGAAGAAAACTAAACATATATAAGAAAAGAAGCTGGGCCACTAAATATAAATAAATAAAGAATAACAGAAGTGACAGATTACTATTCAACAGAATGTTTTACACCAGCCAAAAGGACATCCAGAAGAAAAAGCAAGAAAAAGAAGAAAAAGTTTCTGGCCTTTTTGCTGTGATGCTACCAAGCCCCACAATCTTTTCTGACCATCTCCCAGAAAGCCAAAACAATCTCCTTACCTTGGCATTGAATTTGGCAACAAAATCAAAGTGTTTCTTTAGGTCAGTAGCCAAAATTGCCTCAATGACAAGGAAGCGGAAATGCTTGAACTCTACGTGGTCAAGGTTGACCAGGAAGTTGTACTCTGGCCTCGACATGAAAAGGTTCCAGGCAGCAGCAGCATGGTGGTTCTCCAGGACAGACCGGTCGTTGTACAGCACTGCCTGTGAAAGCAATGCAGGCAGCTGAAAGCTGAGAAACCTCTTACCAAAAGAAACACTGCAGTGCAGAAATGAGAATGATGTGGAGGTGACGCATGAGGGATGTTCAGGTTTGGTTAATTTGTTTGGGTTTTTTTTGTTTGTTTTTTAAAGAACTTCTCAAGGTTTGAAAATGTGATTTTGGCAGGACTAACAGCAGACACCTGAATTTTGTGATGTTGAAGATTTATTGGAAGATTATTTTGAAAAATCTGGGTCTTTCACACTCAAGGATCTTTGATTCCTGACTGAACTGCATCATATGACAATAGATTATTCTGTTTCAGGCCACAAAATAGTTAATGTAAGTGTGTGTTTCCCTGTTTCTCAGAACTAACTTCACTTGACAGGGATTATTGGTTTTGGTGTTTGCACCTGGCAGTTCTGTCCTTATCAGACTGATTCCAAACACAGAAATAAATGAAACTCCAGTTTGCAACCTGACAATACATATTCAGCCTCACAGATTTCTCAGTGCTAAAATCCAAAATTGGTTAAATCTTTACCAAAATAAGATGCATAACTCTCACAGTGATGGCAACCCCATTCAGAAACTAAAAAAAGATCTAGAAAATGGACTTTAGGGGACAACAACCATTTAGGAAATCTCTACAATTCAGCAGCATTCAGTCTTTTGACAATTTAGTTTATTAAAAAAAAAAAAAAAAAAAAAAAGCTTTTGGAAATAGGCCTCTATGTAAAATAGATACAAGTTTTGTAACTTTTTACACAAATATACACACATACATTTCAGTGGCTTTTCACTTCAATTATATTTTCCTGTCATCTAGAGATAAAAATATCAATCCTATCCTAAAGTATAGAACTCTCTACCCCAGGGAAGAAGTTGCTGAAGTAACTCAGCTTTACAGCTCATCCTGCATAACTGCACAGTAAGCATTTGAGATAGATATATTCTGCTACCCAAGCCCAGCTCCTGAGGGCAGTTTCAATACAGCGGCACTTCATCATTACTGGAAGTTGATACTACTTGCTGTGAAACAGAAGAAATAAACTAGATGCTAAAAAGAAGTTTTGCAAATTTCAGGTGACATCAGGTTTAAAAGAAAAACAAAACCAACCAACCAAACCAAAACCATCCCCCCGCCAAAATAACAAGAAGAGTCTGAATTATTCCCATTAACTTATTTTCAAACTTATTTACATTAAGGCCAATCATCTAACTTCCCTTGTAGATTTGTATAACCACAAAGCTATAGCACTCATTTCTTAAAAGTAGATTTAAGGATAGCAAACACCTTCTATCAATCTATTTACCTGGCCAGAGTGTCAAAGTTCTTAATCACAGAAAGATGTTGCAGTAATGAGAACTATTACTACCAGTTTATAGACAGAAACTGATACAGAACAAGTTCACGTGGCTTGCTCTTGGTGAGAGAGGAAGTGTAGACCCAAGCTGGGGAGTAAATCTAGAATTTTTGCATCCCTACATGACTTGCCATTAAGCTTTATTTTTTTCTTTTCTTGCCCATGAAATATTTTTCAGCACAGTATGCTGAAGCCAGGCAGGTCAGCTATGTAAAGTAAGGAAAGATGATCTTATAATTAAGCCGATAAACAGTGACTCAGAACTACTGAATTCAACTCCCAGCATTGGCAGCAACTTCTATGTAACCTTAGGTAAGTCTCAATTCTTCATTTATAAAACTCAAATTATTTTCCACACACACATACTCCTCCCCAACAGATGCATAGTGTAAAAATACATTCATAAAAGACTGCCGCTGCTCATATTCTATACGAACAATAGAAGGTATGTTACAATCATGCACAAACTAATTTGCATGGCAGTCTGTCAACTATACAGGTGGGAGTTTTTATTTTATTTTAATCTTTCTGTGCCTTATTGGGTAGAATAATTCTTATTTCACAGTTACAGATTCTCTATCAGTCAGCACAATATTAGTATCTCCTTCACTGAGACATTTTATCAGTATCTTAACAGTTTTACTAACTGAGGGTAGTGAGGGTGTGCAAGAAGAGTCTTACTAGTAATCCCCAAGTGAAGTGATTATTTCTGTCACTTTGATAAGCTGTTTCAAAACATTTGGTCGACTTGTGCTTAATGGAAGCCACAGGCACCACTTGCAAGGAGCTGTTACCTTCCAAACTTAACAGCAACGCTGCTTGAGATTTATTTACCTGAGGAGCACTTGTTGCTACCAAAAAGGCATTGGTCCTTCCTGGATGATCATAATCATGCATGGCTGCAGCTACATAAAGAGCCATCAATTCAAGGGCAGGGATGTTGCCAGCTAGGCATCCGTAGCTGTCATCTGTAGGTGTGTATGTCTTCGAAAACACATAACCCATATGGCCATGAGTGATTCCACTGTCAGAATCTGAACATAAATAAATAAATGTAAATAAACCATCCCAAGACATTGGTACTTTTTCAGTGACTTACTGAAATAGATCGAAGCAACAAAGCAGGAAGAGAAGGAGCAAATTTACAATATATAGTGGAAGAGTAAACACATTCTGACCTCAATGCTTTTTGATACTGTGCACACGATCCAGTGCATTAAGCACACAATTGGAAAGGAACAAATTCTGATCCCAACTGCGGATCTTCCAGCCATCCAGCAGAGCCTGTTCTCAAATTATGTAAGTTACTAGCAATAAGCCATAAATTCATGGCCATGCTAGAGCTTTGTGGGTAATTTGATCTTTCCATTCTTTCCTTTAACTGCTTCACCATAGAGATTAGTCTATGAGACAGTAACAGTCCTTAAAGTAATGAGGTATCATTTATTAATTCAATTATGGTGCATGTTTTCCAATCCAAAGATTTAGAATTTGGATCTTTCCTGATAATCTTCTAAAGAGCCTTTTTGAAGCAGCTTGAACATGCCTGTCGGAGGCAGATACTGAGTGAGATGCTTTGCTAATTTAATCTGCTTGAATGGATCTTGCAGCTGAACAAATGTATTTCAAATAACAAATACCAAAAAGCACCAAAATTCAATCCCTTTCATTTCACCCATTTCAGCTCACCTACAAAGCTTCCAACAACGCTTGCTAATAAGATTTTATAGGAATAAAAATGTTTCCCGCCCAACTAAAACATCCTAAAGAGTTTCACAAATGATATGTATGTGCCACACAAACACCACCAAAAAAAAAAAAAAAAGCAGAAATGGAAGTGTTTTCTGCAGAACAAACTCCTGCTTTTCCAGTAACTACCTCAGAACTCCCACAAAATACAGACAGGTCCTCTAGTTACTACAGCCAAACCTGGATAAGTTAATATAAAGATGCAAGAAGAACAGCTTCCTGTAAGGAGCAATCATAAAACAGCAGACAAGTGGTCTTGCAACCTAGTTGCAAAATGGTAACAAGTCTTTTTGGAGACAGTGAGGAAAGGCAAAGGAACACTTCATGACAGCCAAGCAGTGGCAACTGCATGGCACTACCTGCATGCCCCAGCAGTTTTGTAATAGTAAAACAATGCAAGGTTTGAGGATTTAAAAGTCTACATGGCTTCTGGAGCAGCGTTGAAAAGCACTACTACTGCAGTTTTCCTAGGAAAAAAAACTAGTGTAAAAATCAAATGGTAACAAACATCTCTTGTCACGGATGACTACAGAGGCTTGCATTCATACACCCTTAAATGTAAAGTATTAGGTTTTGGGGGACCAACTCCATTCTCTTCAAAGTTACAGAAACACACCTTAACATCTTCAACATCCCACATGCTACTGAACTTAAAGGTCTATATAATAACGAGTATCACATGCAATCCTCAACTGTTTGCTTTCTTACAGGAAATTTCTTGAAAAAAACTTCAAAAATACAACACACATACTTGTACATTTAAATATACCTGAATCGCTTGCTGACCCATGATCATTAATCACAGTTGGGAGTCCTGGGATGGGCTGAGTAGTAAGGTACCAAACAGCATGTAGGACATCAGTTGCATGGATTCGGTTGTGATCTGTGATACAAAGCAAAGGACCCAGCTATTAAACATGAAGGATATTTCTGGCAGAGGGAAATCAGCACCATCTAGTGGGTACCACATAGCCATCAATTGAGCAGAGACATATCAAACACTGTCACAAGCGTGAAAAACAGCTGTATTCTATAAATGCTCAGTTTTTCTTTTACTAAAGTTGAAGCATATTCAATGGTATGTTTCACACTAGTCAAGAAAGAGAAAACTGCAGAGAATGTAGGAAATGTGCAATGTAGGAAACTTTGCAAAGAAAGTGTTACACAAGGAGCCTGACCTATGCTACCAGTTCCAATCTTTTAATCTAGTAGTTGCCTTTAGCTAGTTAAATGCCATCGTGTAAATATGCACTGTTAACCTCTGATTCACATGAAATGAGCAAGAAAATTTCATCCACTTCAGTAGCCAAATTCACCTACCTTCTACATATAAGGCAGGTAACACTTACCTGACTCTACTTGAGCAAATTTAAGTGTTGTGCCAGCAGCTGCACAGCAAAAATCATAAAACTCAGGATACATGTACACTGCACAGTTAAACCAGGTTCTTTCTGAAGTTTTCTGGCCAGAGATAAGAGTTCAGAGCCTAGATTCTGTAATCTGTTTTACTACAAGCTCCGTTTGCAGAATTGAGAGATGAAAGTCACCCCAAGACTCATACCACCAAAGCCTTCAAGACCAGATAAACTATCCCACAATCAACACAAACGACTGAAAAAAGAATCACAGGCTAGTTCAGCACAAAGCATTACTTAAACATACACTAGCAGAAAGCTACCATGATGCTGAAAGAGGAGTAAATGCTTTGCTGCACGAAGACCAAAGCTTACATCTGGGCTTAAACTGCTAAAAGACAAGCATTTCAGCTTGTGATTCAGGCTAATTTTGGGCAAAGCACATGTATCTTCTACAGTGACTAGCTAAACACAAAGAAATTTGCTAATCAGAATGATAACCTGTGGCTACATTACTGCTGCTGCTGTTCTAGAAAGATGCATTCCAGAAGACAAAGCACAAAAATGTGGGACTTCACTGCTGGGTCACTCTCATCTCTAAAACTCACAGTAACTGACTACATCTCTAGGTAATCAGTCGTCTTGGAGTTGGAGACTCCTTGGTGATTGCCAATCAGTCATGTGTCTCTCATTGGCAAACCAATTACTGGAACAAGCTTGATGGGAACAGGTGAAGAACTAGATTATATTATGAAGATAATGGTCAAGAATCAGGATAACATTGGAGATTATATGTATCCTTCACTGGGAAAAAGTACCAACACACACACAAGTCCAGAAACCCTCTCTAAGAAGTAATAGGTAAAGTTGACTGTATTCATTAGCAGTGAAAAAAACCTCTGTACTCTGGGGGAATAGCGAGGACTGGCAGCAAGATGTGTAAGCAGCCTGGTTTTATACCTGCTGCACCCTAAAGATAGGCAGCATGCAGCTGATGGAGGGTTTCTCCATGCTGAAATCCAACTCCACCCTAAGGCCGCTCCTTCTGTGGGAGAAGAGGAAGGAAAGAGAGGATCTGGGGTGCAGAAAGCACCCTGGACATCGATATTTGCCCTCTTACCATTGCTAGGGGATAGGCAACGCCTGCCCCTGCTGGGAACAGCCACCTGCCCCCTCCACAACAGCACTGCTGAGCCCACAGTTCTAACCCCTTCCATCAGCGGCAGTGGGGCAGCAGCTGCCAGCCTCCATTTCCCTGGCTCTGGCACAGGAGGGCTCACAACCGTGCTGCCCCTACACTCCAGTGCTCGAGGCAACTGCCTACTCTGTCTATGCCTAAAATCAGCAGTATCCTGCCTGCCAAGGGCAGATGGTGTCACACAGGAAGGCTTATTCAGAATTTGCAATTGCTCTTCTTACTCACTAAATGTGAGCATGATGTTATGCCACTTGGCCTTTTTATTTACCCCTTGCTTTTCTCTCTTGCTCTTCTTTGTCTTCCCTGTGACCTTCCCTTTAAATACTTGTCAGTGATCACTAGCTGAAATTTTTAACAGTAATAGTCAGCAGTGTAGGAATGGTTACTTCTGGATAGAAGAAAGTAAAAGAAGGATGGAGTTTCCTCTTTCCTGCCTTCCTCAAAGTACTAAGAACTTCTCACTAATCTCCTAATGAAAAAACTAGAGGATGGCCCTGCCTAGGGGTTTAATGCTCTTCTCAGGAGTAAAGGCTGGATTAGCCTGTTGTGAAACTTCTACTGATGTAAACCAACTGGGATATTCACCAGCAGTTTTGTGTGAGTAACCCACTGTTCAGTTCAGCAACCAGAAGAAAGAAGTGGTTAAGTCCAAATAAGTTGTTTCGGTTTTTACCCCTTCACAGAAACAAAAAATCGGAAGGTAAATTAATTTTGTATTAGACAAATATTAGACAAAATATACTGCTTTACTGAAATGAAACACACTTAAGAAAAACCAAGGAAATGAAGGGCTAGATTCACAAAACCCCCTGAGACACTATGAATAGTTAAATGTTTTAAATGAAGAGGAATGCCTTCGGTAGGACAGATTGTGAGACACCTACTTATAACCTACTCAGGCTATAATCTGCTTCAAATCCCTGATCAGGTTCAAACACAAGGAAAGATTTGAAATTTGGTCTCTCACTTTCCCAGAAGAGTCTCCAAACCACCTGGCTGTGAGGCATTTTGAGGTAGCTTTCCTTCAATCCTTCCCACTGTAGCTGTTCCAACGGGTATTTAACAATTTGAGAAAGAAATGTATGACTTCTTAAACCAATGTTTCATACATTTTTCTGAGAGGCAGGAGAAATCAGGGTGTCCTATATTGCTCAACACTGGGGTTATCTGCCAGCTAAAGGGGGTAATAACTCCCCCTCCTCCTGTAAAAAAAAAAAAAAAAAAGTCTTCTGCAGTCTTTTGAAGTGGTTTGGTAAATTTGATTTGAATTAGTAAATACTTTGGGGATGACTGAAAGCAGGTTTTTCAGTGAATAAATGATTCACACTGGAAAATATCAGCTGAGCTGTAGTTGCAGAAGAACAAGATGCACTCATTTACTTGGAATATTTTTTCTGCTTCACAAAGCTCATCACCTTTGGTAGCATACTACTGCTACCGTGTAAAAATCCAAATTGCTTATGGGAGAGAAATATTTCAGCAAACTCCAACTGGGGCACTGGGGTATGCTCATCATCAGGAAACAGTCCCTTGTACCTATAGTAGCTTTATATGGTTTCAGGCTTCCACAGAATTTGCCATGAATTTTTATGAAAAAAAAATGAAACATTACATGGAATGAAAAAAAGACTAGAGGCTGTGGGTCATCACCAGCCTCTCGCTAGAGCGCCAGATTTGATTGTGATGTAGCAAGAGAAAGTAGTCGCTGTTATAATGAGACAAGCAGGGCTTCAATAACAAAGTGTGTGGGAAATATGCAAAACTTTAATGGAGCATCATTACCTGCTGGGAATTTTTACTTACAAGGTATCTCTCGGTATCCACATTCCAAGGCATGAAAGTAGTTCATAAATTCCCTCACTGGTATTTTAAAGGTTTCAAACAGCCCCATGTCTTCAAAAAGCCTGTATGATACCTGAAAAAACAAAACAACCATGCTGCTAAATAGATGAGAAAAAATTTACAAATTAGATACAAAATCATTCTGTCAAATTACTCCATGAAAACCTGCTTTCCTGGTACTATTTTCTCAAGTTCATCTGATCCAGCTATAGCTGCAGCTATTTGCATTTCCATAGGGATGTGGCTACATAGCTAAACAGACAAGCTATTAGTACCAAACAGTCCTCATTCCTTCATTACACCCTTCCGATGTTCTTCTCTTCCTTTCAGGCATATGGATCCCCCAAATTTTGCAAGCACCTCAGAAACATACACACATAAAGGCAGATATCCAGAGATCTTTAGGGTCTTGGGAAAAATTTCCTCACAAACTCCTCCAAGGAGCATCCATGAGTCAAATAAATTCCCAGAAAATGGGGGCACAAGGAATGACAAAAGGAGAGAACCATTCAGATCCTATGCATTATCTCCTTTCATTCTCCCACACTGTGGAAGTGAAATGGCAAAAGTGATTTCTTGAAGAGGATTTCAGAGGCAGCAAGTGGCTTAAGAAGCAGAGCTGCTCCACCTGTTCCTGCATGAAAAGATGACTATAGACATCCAGGAGAGAACATATTGGAAGGGAGAAGGTGATGGATGAGTAAGGGGGTATTCATAAGAGACAAACAATGTCTCAGAAATGTAGACAGCGGCTACTGCAAAATGGACACTTCTAAAGACAAGTTTGAACTTGACATACAGAACAATGGGACATAGTAAAATTACTGCTTGACCTTTTCAATTCCACAAATTGGACCATAAAGCCTTTCAGCTTCTTTATTTATTTACTGCTGTTAGCTAAATTCTGTCCTTTTGATGCCATTTGTCTGGTAATGATCTGTGTAGAGTTAAACAATCTGAAGCACGTTTGGAATGATGAGTGCTATACTGATAAGAAATTTTTGCAAATTGTGTTTCATGTTTTTTACACCTGAATGTAAATCAAACACCTATACACACCCATTTCTTTCTGTATGTTGGATATACAAATTGGGACCTGTGAGATGCACCTAAAGTTTAATGAACATAAATGTCCTGCCACTGTGGATTTTTACAGTAAGAATAATAAAAAAGGCATGAATTTGCAGCATTAATGATCTTCCCTTGCTGCTTCCCCTCCTAGTCACTGCCCAAGAAGAAAAATCTGCATGTGAATTAACTTTGGCAAAGCATTGCAACAGACAGTGACGATGCAGACACAGGTTGAGTGCTGTGTCTGACACCACCTGGGATGCCCCTCTCGTGACACATATCTGACAGCTGGGGGGTTTGCTGGTGGCCCCAGCTCTTACTTCTGTTCCTACCATAATTGCATAAATGTCACTAGCAATGCAGTCAGAAAAATCACTGCTGGTGGTGATTTCTCTTTGTGGCTGTGGCTGTTGGCCATAAAGTGAAAAGCTCTTTATAACAAACGAGCTAAGGAACTACTGAATTACAGTGCTGTGGAAGACATGAGCTTAGAGTAAAAGGTAGGGCCTGTAGAAGGCAAAACTTCACTCTCTGAAAACGCCATGGGATCCTCGTGTACTGAGGGAGAGTGAAAAGACTGACCTTATGCATAATTTGGATTAGAAACTGCTAGAATTCTGTTTATCTATCTGGAATCACAGCTGAAGTAGATCAGCTGGGAACCAAAATGTCACCTATGGAGAGATGAGGTATTTTGCACTCTAGTCTTAGATCACTGAATGGTAAACTTCATATTTCCAGAAAAATATCTCTGTATATAAAAAGGAAACATAAAGAAACATTATTCTGCAGTCCCAAACCCTACTGGTCTACACTACCAATATGGGATAGGTATCTTAAATAAAGCATGTATCTTAAAAAAAGCCTGGTTTTCCTCCCCTTGGGTTTTGGGGGCAGGAAATTCCACAGTAGTTGAAAAGAAGCAAAGCTGACTGTGATGGACATGAATGATAGCTTTTCCCCATGACTTGGAGTAAAATGGCATTATTCTCTGTGGTCATTAGAAAGAAAAATCAGCCAAGCAAGTAATTTGGACATGTAGAGTTTTCTTCCTTTCTTTCTCTCTGTCATAGCAAAGGGGGAGGAGGAAGGGGTAAGGGCAGGTTAGAAAGAAGAAAAAAAGGGCATTGATGTCTTCCAGAAAATCAACTAAATTATTTAATTTTAAAAAATAAAGAAAACCTGCAGTTTTGTTTATTCATTGCTTTGGATTAACCATTTTTAAATCCTTCTGACTTTTTAAATCCTTCCTTCCCAAACCGCATGCTGCTTCATGAACTCCCTGGGAGATAGAATCCCATGGACTGAGCACAGCACCCTCACAGCCACAGTGTGGTCCCTGCTGCCAGGGACAAGCCCAGGGAAATTCTGATGGCCAGGCGCTTAGCAATGGGTGCTCCACGCTGCCTTTTCCTTCCAGCCTCTGTTTTTTGCTTGTCTCTGCTGTGATTGCTAATGCTTGAATGAATCATAACTCAGATACATCTGGCAGTGCTGCCTGAAAAAGGACAAGCACTTCTCAATGATTCCTAATGGAAGCTGTTTTGGAAATGGGGATTGCCATTCACACCTCTCCTGGGTGTTGCAGGCACACACACACAAAGTTCAGGTTAATGGTTCCTTACTTCTTATTCGCAGGCAACCCTCTTGCACTCCTTTTTGGTTTCTTGTATTTGCTTTCTTCAAATATGTGTTTCTTTCAAACTGTTGACTCCTGGTCTCTGGCTCTGACAAATAAAATCCCTCACAGGGGCTGTTGTGAATCCCGGGAATATCCCATCCCCCAAGGATTGATTTCTGTTGCACATTCATAGAACAGCTACAGTTTCTCTCTGCAGAAGCCATGTGTCATGGTAAGATGACAAAACATTCTTCTTGGCACCACCCAGGGACCAACTCACATGCACTGCAATGATGGCACCCTGCCTCGGTGCTGCTGGCGTACTGACAGTGTAGGAGCACCACCAGCATTTCTCATCTCCATGGGCCCAGTAATCAGCTAGAGAGGGACCTTAACTTTAGTGTATTTATTTTCATTCTATTTGCTTTCCAAGGCAAATGATTTTCCATTCCACAGGTTTTAGTTTTAGTTTTATTTTTATAGGAGCTGTAAGAAGAGTGTTAAGTGTGACTGAAGATATTATCTCATGGCCTGTTGTGAAGCATCAACTCAACTCAGTTGAGAGCTCTGCTGTTCCTTTCTGAAATGACTCTGGGATGTAAATTCCCCTCTAACCCCTATCATGCATATTTGTTACTGCCACATTTAGAGTGCTTGCCACTGTACTTTGCACAGATGCTTTTAAGGCTGCTGACTGATTTGGGGTCTTTTTATATGTCTAAATCAATTTAACATTCCAAAAAGAAGAAACAGACATCTCAAGCAGCTTTAAAGATGCTAAGCCAGCATTTGCTTTCTAAACTGAATGCTTCCCTAGAGGCACGTGTCAACTCTGCTTTGTTCCATCTCATAAATTTAACCTAGCAAGGCAAACATAGTTAATTCAGCTTCTTAATTTACTTATTTTTAATGGATGAATCCATTTAATGGCAAAATACAGAGAATAAATCATTAGAGCTTTTGTTTTCTTTTCTATATATTATCCCAGGATTTAAGATTTAAGATAAAGAAAAAGACAGTGTTTTTGGCTAGAGAAAAAGATTTCTATATCTTAGTTCTTTTATTTCTGAAAATAATTTTGTTAGGACCATCTGAATAGGTGGGGGAAATAACTAAAGGATCTGTCTTTATTTTAAGAACAAGGTTGAACTTACTACATGCTGCTTTTAGGGAGCGGTAGTTATGACGAACAGCTGTGACAGAAAATGTTGAATTTTGATCACAAATATTATTTATTAAAGCTTCTCTATTTTATTTCACAGGCCTCATTTTGTGGCCCTGCAAAATGGATAATATGCTCAGAACCTGTGCACAAAGGAGATGTTGGGAAACAGGGTGTGCAGCTTTAGTATGAATTGAGGAAGGCACAGGGGAATTATCCTGACAGGTACTCCATGCAACTTGGTAAAGTAATTAAAACCTACAGAGGTACCCATGCAAAATCAGAACTAATTTTGGCTCATCCAAACTGTTGGTTAGCCATTAAAACAAACTTCTGTTTTCCCTTATGTTTCATTTATTAATCTATACTATTAGAAAATAACATGACCAATATGATCAAGAAGAGCATTTTAATCACATACTCACTGTCCAGTGCAAAAATGTCTCAATGATCATCACTGAATTTATATCAATATCCACATCCAGTCGTAGCTTGCTTATTTCTCTAAAATTAACCTAGAAAGCTTGCAGGCTGGTTAAACATAGATGTTACTTGCCAAGATACAGAACAATAAAAGGCAGACCACATAATAAACTTGAATCCATGCCGTGGTTTTCCTGGTTGACCACTGGTAATTGAATTTAGCTCAATAACAATTAACCACCAAGGGACCAAGATTTGATGCAGCATTCTCTGGAGCTTGTTGTACTAAGATCTGCCTGACACACTAACCTCTGCGTGTGGGTGGTGTCAATTGTTCCACATCATACCAATTAACATAATCTCTTCTTTCCAACACTCGTGACTACATAACGCCTTGTAAGGCGATACCAGATCAATCAGATTCTCTTGGGTTTTTCTTCTGTTCCATCCCTAAATAATAATAATTACTTGCCTTTCCTGTTTGATAAACCTCAATACTTCTGTGGGAAAAAAATGGCTAATTTATCAGTGTGCCAGGCAAAGGGGCATAACAGAGTAGAAAGTTCAGCCAAGAAAGTGATTATGGAAGTGAGATTAATTGTGCTGGGTAGAGACGGGCTGTGTCAGTACCTGCATTTAACTTACAAGAGAATGAAAAACAGATAGCTGAAAGAAAGACTAGTAAGCTTTCACATCCTGATTCATAGTATATTAGTCTTGCCTATGTAAAAATGATACGAATTCACTACCAAAGTGCTGACTTTTTAAAGGTGAGGGAATACAGCAAGGACTATTTTTTTCATCCACTTCCTGTAACCTTGCTTACTTGACCAGGCTGACTGAAACCTCCAGTATAAAAAAAAAAAAAAAGAAAAAGAAAAAAAAAAAGAGCAAAGTTCTGTATTTCCTGCATCAACTGAATATATTTACTGTTTATCCCTCACATATTGAACCCCATGAGAAACCCTTTCACAAAAACCTCAGTAAGGGGTGGCAGCATCTCCTTCAGATAGAAGAGAATATTCAGAAAATTTTATGTAAACTCATTGGCAGAGAGAAGCAGGCGAAATAGGTATGTGGTTTTTTCTTTCACATTTTTAAATTTAAAAATACAGACACTTAAAAGTAAGGAATGTAATGAGACAGAGTTCATATTGTCAACCTTAAATTAGGTGGCAGGGATCCCAGTTCATTGGATGACCAGCCTGCAAGGACCATGGGTCTTAACACCAACTTGTCTGAATCTGTCAACAATCTAGCCGGTCAGTGCAGACAAGATAACCTCCTCACCTGACTGAGAATCCGACCACATTTCTTTCCGATTTTTTCCACCAAATCAAAGATTGGGAAGTTCCAGCTATTTAGCTGCTCCATCAGGGGATCCAAGTTGTCCATAACCAGAGGCTCAGGAGCAAGTACAGGCTTGTCCTATGCCAGAAATCAGAATAAAGAGGAATTTCAGTTCTGTGAAGCATCTCATGGAAAAATTTATGCTCTTAAAAACAAAGGTCACATTAACATCATCTGTAAGTCGACGGTACTTTACTCAGCTCAGTGGAGATGTCCCCATTTCTACCAGCCCTGCAGCTAGTCACTCTCATTTATAATTTGTTTCACTTCAATGAAAAGGAAATTCTGTATATGAAACATCAGTCTCTTAGCTTATCCTTGAGACAAATTCATTCATTCATTCATGGGATTCATTCATTCATTTCCAAGGGATTCTGTCTTCATTGCAAAATTTGCTACAGTACAGAGGGAAAAGTGCTTGGTTTCTATTTTCGCATCAGGAGCCATTCATTATAATCTAACATGGCTAATGGGGCTTGGTCCAAGCAAAGACTTGTACTTCTCAAAATGAAACCTACCTGTTTTTCAAGGTCTGCAAACAAAAGATGGGTTGTTCCCCTCCTTTCACATTTCTCCCTGTATACTTCCTTGAATTTCATTATTACTAAGAAACTGTAGATGAGTAAATGCCAAAATATCTCAAGAAAAATGTCTTCTCTCTGCATATCCAACCCCACAGATTACAATACATTTTTCAAGAGCTCATGCCATCTTAAATATATTAATTCAGTTGTACAACAGGCTGTAGAAAATTCGACTAAACAAAGCTTTCCCTCTACATCTCACTCAAGCTTACAGCTGAATACAGTAGTTGTGAGAAGACAGCACTTGTTTACCATACTGCAATGTTCTTACGTTCAAGACATACACCAACAATAACATCACGCAGCCCCCTCAGACAAGTGTTAACATATTTTAAAATAAGGACCACTGTATATTTTAGCCAAGATTGCAAGGCGATTAAGATTGAAGTGGCTGAACAGGAAAACTACATGTATCATGCTGGTAGCCTGAGAAGATAATTTCCTTCCAATCCATTCCCTTTAAAGGCAACGCTAACACAGAAGCCAAACATTTCAGAAATGCCTAATGCCAGATCCATAAACTTACATTTATTCATCAGAATAAATGGTTAGTGTTTCACAAGTGGCCAGTGCTTAGCAGCTCTCACACATTTCAATGGTTCCTTCCAATTCTTGAAAGTCAATCCTCCTACTGCAAGGTAGGAGCCTGCTGCAATTGTTGCTTAAAACCACAGCCACAATCTTTAGACAGCCCTAGGTTCGTTTTGGTTTATTTTTGTAGGGATTTGGGGTTTCTGGTCGTTTTGTTGGGGTTTTTTGTTTGTTTCCCAGTGTCAGTATACATTCAGTCTATTGTGTGAGTGGAACTTAAATAAGCTACCTCAGGTGGTATCAAGGGATGCAGAATGATGGTCTCAGGCGTGTATGTCCTACAGATGGATCCCTTCCGCATCTGCTCCTTGGAGCAATCTGTCTCATCATCATTTTGAACGATATCGCTGCTATCACTGTTGTTGGTCTCATAGTCAGAAGTGGCTTGCGCAGGATCATCTACGACACAAATCACAAAGCTTGTTGTGTGAACAGCAAGGATTGCATGAAAGTCATCCTGTGACCTTCTGAATAATAGCAACAGGATCTCTGACTCATTATACATATGTGCTGCTTGGCTGGGTTCAAAGTCAGACAATCTGTCCGAAGGCATTAAGCATATACCCTGCAGAGTGTAAAAAATGGGATCCAGTATTGAAGAGTGAGAAAAATTTTGAGGACCATTATTTGAGCTGACTAGTTAGATGAGGAAACCTGTATTTCCTTTATATTTTAACTCTATTCTTCATTAGCATTTTGCACATGTACATACAAAAGGGAAAGGAGCCTCAAAGACAATTTGTATGGTCTCACCTATGTATGTTCTCCTTTTCTGACAGACAGGCATATCTGCTCTTTCAATGAATGATTATTGAATGTTAAGGTATGAGGAATTTTTGATGGACAAAGAATTACCTGTTCTGTTCAGGGTGTGTGTGGTACCATCATTTCTATCTAGTGTCCCATCACCAGCTTCTATTTGGTTATAGGGCCTGCCACAGCTGAAATACATCAAGAAACATGCACAATATAAAGAACCACGCGCATTAGACAGTCTCATGTAAAATGATTTCCTGCTGACTGTGTAAGATTATGTCATGCAGTATAAGCTATGGTACAGGGTGCATTCTCCAGACAAAATTACAAGAGCAAGCTGAAGTTTTATCGGAAGTCAGGAATGTAAAAAGACAAAATACAAAAAGACCTTGAACTAAATGGCCACCACCATTAATTTTGTGTTGCCAACAGTAAACCTACACCATGTGATATTTTTTAGATAATTTTTTTTATTCCCCGAGTTTATCAGTACAAAGAAATCCCCTGGGTTTGTACTACAGCTGCCCTATAAACATGAATTCAAATGATGAAAATGTGCCAGAGTGCCATACAATCTAAATGTTGTGGCTTTGCTCTTCTTTTCTTGCTTAAAACTTGAATATGTTCCTCTTAAGGAGGAAAAAGGTATTTTGCAATTACTTCAGTGACAACGTACCAAGTACATCAGAACCATAGGGGCGTTTTGGACAGAACATGAGGTGAGTGATCAGGCATCCACACATTCAGCAATGAGACTAGAAGGCAGAGTTTCCTTCATCATTCCCAGAACAGAAAGACATTGTGGGAGAGATCACAATATCCTGGTCTTTCTAAATGACTGGCTCTTCCTTCCCAGTAAAATGCTTTATTCCTTGTGTGTGATTCCCTTTAAGCCTTAAATGTGAACATCAATACCAGATGGAACATTTTAAATTACAATGGAAGGAACAACGATATATCATGAAAACGTGAGCGAACCTAAAAATCAGAAGCCTTAGTTAGCAGTATTATATCAATCGATCCATGAAAACCTGACATTTTAACATTTCTTTGTCTGGTTTCAGTCAGTATTTTGTAGCATATCTCATATGTAACAGCCTTTGAAAAGCAAATATTATGAAATTATTTTGATTGGTCAAACTCTGTAGTAGGAACTTTGCATCAATGTAAGTTCACCATAGAAAAATGGCTGAAATCCTATGTCAGATGGGTTTTAACTGGATCACCCAAAACATATTCTGGAGCTTGGTATGCGCTACAAACACAAGGAATTCCTGAAAGAATTTTAAATAAAAATACAAATCTGTATACAATGATACTTGCAGCGCACAGCCAAGCAAATAAATCTAGTATCACTCAGGTCTATAAACAAGATGAAAAAAAATTATTTACTTCTCTCTCCCACATTCCATGTGATTTCCATAAGGTCAATGCTAACAAGCCAACATGTAAGAGAAAGAGAGCCTTTGTTTGGTTGTAATGTTACAAGGCTTTTGTGTCATTATGAGTGCACCTCTTTATTTCCGGAATATATGCAAACTCACACTGATTTAATATGTATGGCCCACATAAAACACTGCATTAAAAAAATAAATAAATTGCTAATCTATCTAGCAGAACACTTGAAATCTGCTCTGTGTCAGAAGGAAACATGCCTATGCAAGTTTAACTCAATCCCCTTCATGCGCAGGCATTATAATGTACTCCTTAATCGCAGGGTTGTTTAACATTTTTTCCACAGGATTCCTGACTCATTCACTAAGCAGAATTAAACCCCATTATTTAAAAGTTATTTTAACAGCATTGCCTAGTATATGTTCTTCTTTAATGCATTTTTCAAGCTCTGCTGTCCTATGACATTTCAATTTTTAATTACAGTAAAACTGCTATCTTGTTCCCACTGACTGGGTGGATCTGGTTTAAAACACTGAACCCATCAGGAGTTCATTTCCTCTTTGTTATTGTTAGGGAAAGGGTTAGTTTGGTGATGGCAGAGGTTTGCTGGCTTGTATTATTTCCTAGCAATGCAGGTTTTTTGGAAGTTAATGTAGGGGATTGCATACCACAAAGACTAGCAATCTATAATGTGAAAACTCAAATATTAAATGAACAAATTTTAATTTTCAGTGGTCATTAATTTAACTCCCTCAGCTTGTCTCAGCCATTTAACCTCTGGGTTTTTTTGTGGGGTTGGGTGTTTTAGGTTGTTTTTTTTTTAAATTGTGTTTACATTACTAAGGGGTGCATTATTTGTGTGTTGTTGGTTGAGCTTGTATCTGTGGATATGACATCTCTATATACTAATGCCTAGAAATGTGACAGTGCTTATGATTTTTCAATGGATGTTAAAGGAACAGTAACTATTTATAACAGTGGGTGCTAATTCTATTAGCAGACATTACACCATAATATTTTAAATAATATGTTTGTTTCAAATAATCAACAACATAGTCTATGCCAGCAATGTAACAATTGTGATGCTCATGCAGTCTAAGCATTTGAAAACAAGGAAATCGAGAACATAAATATGCTACGCAACCTATGTAGAACCCATAAGACAGTAGCTGCACGAAAGCTAATGATCATTTAACCCATGATTACATTGAAACCAAAATCTACACCTATCAAGAAAATATATTTCATTACTATCTACAACAACCTTATATTGATTTAATTTTTTTAGACATTTTTTATACAACTCAACTTCTTTTTAATAGAAGGCTTCCAGTGATACCTGTTACTAGTTAAGGTGATAACAATTCGTTGAAGCAGTAATAATGGTACAGTTTAATAAGCCAGTAGCACATTTATGGTATATTTCTTATGTGTAATCTGGTTTTCATTTCAAATGAATCAGTGCAAGTCCCAGTTTTGCATCACTTTTGGAAAACATTTAAAAGCACTTACTTTCTATTTAGTCACCTAAATACATCTTAAAAGCCTGTCAGGATTCTAGTCTGAGCTCCAGTGAGGATGACTCCCTTGAGAAAACCTGCAATCTTAGTTTTGACTTTCTCACACCCACTTCCTAGCCCTGCACACAGGATACCACGACATATCCAAAGTCATGTGACTGAAGCCAGAAACAAAAAACTTTCCAAAGATAGTAAAAATTAACATTTAACCCAGCCTCAGATGATGTGCTGTCTGCTGGCTAGCAAATAATCACAAATCATTCACTACTATGATTAAAAGTAACACCTAATGAGTAAGGTAACCTTGAAACTGCACTGGAACAGGGTTCTAAATACCAGTGTTTCCCAGTATTCTAAACTGGACACATATTTCAAACTCCAGTAATCTAATTCAGCAACTGAATCCTTTCCGAGAACATAAGAAGAACAACTTTCTTTCCAAAATGCTGATTTTGCAGAGCAGGTCTGTGTAATCTAATAATGGGCTAATTTAAAGTGTGAAATGAAACTGTGTTACTGTAACTCTTAGCAGTACAAAGAACTCAGCTGCAGCTGATTTCTGAAAAAAATCCCAATGCTACATAATCTGACTGTCTATAGAGAGGACATGATCCACTCCTGCGAGAGTGCTCAAAACTATATACTCTTCAAACATTGTTGGCTTTTAAACCTAGCAGTCAGATTTTTCTATCAAACATCAGGTGCTTGCTGTGAAAGGCTTGGCCTGTGACCTGAAAGTGACTGTTTACATTAAGGGCATGACGTGAGAAACACAGATTAACATGAAATCTGACTTTAGGATCTGCAAGTTGTTGACAAAGAATTTATTTATGAATTGTGCATCTGACATGAGTAAAAACTATAAAAGTAGCTAACTGTCTTGCACTTTAAAAGCACATTGTAGCATCAATCCACACAGTTACTCATATACTAAGAACTACTTAGATATGGTGAAGTATCAATACACAATACCACAGAAAATCACAAAAACTTACATGTGGGCCAAAAGAACTTGTTCATAAGAACAACATGAAATGATTCCAATTCATGCCAAATTACAGTCTCACCTGCTGCAGATGACAGAAGGGCTGATAATAGGGTCTGACAGAGTAGGTGCACTCTGAGTAGAAGTTAAGACTTTGTGTGGCTTTAAGCCTTGCTTGGTGTCAGTATCTGTAGAGTCTGGAAATGACACTGAAGATGTTTTTCCAGTGGGACTTGTGGCCGGTGTCCCTTGAATTGGTGAATGGCATGGGGAGGTGAGAGGTGAAATATTTGGTGGAATACCTGGCAAAATAAAAGGAGAGTCTTGTCAGTTAACAGAAGTGGCAGATAGTTGTACGAGTTCACTGTGCAGAAATGTTCCTCTTGAGATGTGCAGGTACCAGCACAGCTTTCAAATGGAAAAACAAGAGAAAACCCTCCACTCTGACCCAAGCCCATGGCTGTCACAGAGAGATGAAACTCCATTATATCAGCCACTTCTACCTGCTGAAGATCTGGCTCAAAACACGACGCATATTCTCCCTGTTGAGCAGGATGCACTAACTGGCAGGTATGAAATTAAAGGCATGCATTAGTGTCATGACTACTGGTAACAACATGTTCTAGTGACAGAGACACCAGACTCCAAACAGGCAGTTCCTAGACCCATCTGCCATTTCTCTTTGCTTCACCGTCTCCACCTGTAAAGCAGGGACAAGAAAGGCTTGCACACATTCCCAGCAAATTTGAATTTCTACATGTGTGAAGACTAGCAACAAACCAAAAAAGCAATTTTTAGTAGTCATACATAATATGAACATAAAATCTTGCACTTGTGGTGCCATTTCTGCATTCTGCACAGATTTCGGCTTTGATGTTACATAGCTTATTTTTCAATATCAGTTGCTCATGATGGGAAACATGAGACCATTACCTGTACCATATGGTGTTGTACTCCTGAGCTAGTGTACCAGAAACTGCCAATATCCACATGTGCAACCACTAGCAAGATGTAGTTCTTTCTGTCCCTTATTCTGTATAAGCACCATTGCCAAGATGAAATGCATCAGCCAGTCCAGTGTTTGAGACAAAGTGCCACCTTCTTTTTGAATCCACTTTACCTTTTTTTAGTCTCAAACAAAAAGGTCCCATTCACAATAAAGCACAGAGGAGCAAAATCTGTCTTAAAAGGAAATTCATGAATTGACTTCTGTCCTGTTTTAAAGTTTGTAGGAACTCAGCCCCAGTTCATTTACCATGTTCATCTTCAAAGCCAAATCATATAAAGACTTAGGAACTTCAACTAGTTTTATGTTTGAATTGTGCCCACTATCTAAATGGATTCCAGATACAAAAATTATATTGGAATAAGGCAATATTTTGATCTAAGTTTATGAAATACTAACCTTGCAGGATATATGTGTACAGTTCTGGTGTTTTTTCCTGATAAAAACTGTGATATAAGGTTAAAATGTGATTTTCTGTTTCCAATCCAAGAGTTAAAAACAATCTCTGACAGCTACTACACTGTAATTTTGAGAAATCCAACATCTCCTAGTTTTGATTAGGGTTATTTCTTCAGCAAACATGTGGTATGTATTACTGTCTTAATTCAATGATTGCAACTACGATATTATGCCAGTCTTGAGATCAGAAACCTACAGCCTACAGAGCAATTAAAAAGTTATCAGATGGCCATGACCTATGGAAATTGCTTTAAAATACAGAAAGCCTCTGTTTCACATTTACTAATTATTTGACATATCTGCTTTCTATCCAACAAAAATATGTCTTTAAAAACATTTTGCAGTCTGCTAGTTGCACAGGGAATTGAGTTGGATTATTTTCTATCTATGAGCTATACGTTACTAGATAATCTTCATGACTGTTAGAGAATACAGTATATATGGTCATCTTTCAACCATTTAAAGCAAGTACTGTGAATGTAAACAGCAATTTTCACAATAGTATTTTGAATTGCATCTGGCTTTCTCCTGTTGAAATATTCTTGGTTGTGTTTTTATTTTTTTTAAGAGTAAATTGCCAGGATGAGTAACCAAAAATAAATTTATCAGAAAAATGCAAACCTATTTTCAATAATCCAACATTTAACCGTATGTTGGCAAAAGTGAGAGAAAGCATGCCTTGCTACAACAAGGAATTTTGAACAATCAGGATAGGAGAAGAACAACAATACAGGCAGATTTTTTTTAGAAGTACAGTCATCTGCTTAGGTCCTCCAGAACTTTTACACATGTGCAGTGTTGAAGAAATAAAACAGTAACTTCAATGTGATGTGAAATTACATATGAAAACATTTGAGTTTTCTTCAGAAGTTTGCCAAAAGAGGTATAGCTAGCAATATTTTAAAATGCTAATGTTACCATGCATAATTAAAGACATACTTCATAAACTAACAGATTTACAGATTTAGCTAGATCAACTTCTACCGAGAATTATTACATATTGCCAATTGAGCTGATATATAAAAGTCTAATTTGTAGTAACTAGTGCAAATTGAAGCAATTCTTTAGTTGGAACGCAAAAATAAATCATAATTAAAAATCATGATGGTAAACAGTCTAAAACATCAATCTTCTGCTTAAAATGTTGAGCTAAATTTTTATTCCTGTCAATCAGGAATTGCTTGTGATGGAATGCAGTTCTCCATTCATCATGGGGGAGCTTACGTATCTGCGCAACAGAGATGACTATTAACACTTTCTGGAAGCAGAAGAGACTGAGTGTAAAACTGACGAGGTTGGTAAGTCTTGTTTTCTAAGTATAAAATATTATACACACACACCCTGCTTTCAAGTTAATGGGTTAATCTCTGAAAATCACAGGTCTAAACTGGATTTATTCTAAAACAAGTTCCTGGGTCCTTGGTACTATATCTCCATTATTTTCCAGGTTTGATTTTATTCGTTTGCCTATATGCATATTATCTTTTAAGATAATAATATGTTACTTAATCTTCACTGTGGTATAACAAAGCAGCTTCTGTATAGGAGGAAATTAAATAAACTCTTCAGTTTGAAAAGGAGATGCGATGTGACAATGCTAGTAATTGTGCAGCCATATCTTCAAACTAAGTTGGGATTCTCTGACTTCTCGATGTCAGGCTTCAGGCATCTATCAATTTCCATCTGATGTCTGGGTGGCCAGTATCTCTGAGTAACATTATCTCAACATTATTCCATGTTTGGGAAAAAAACCAGGCTGATTTAAAAAAGGAAGGCTTTGTGATCGTTTTGAATTGCAAGTTAAAGCATGGATAAACATTATTTTATCCTGCATTTGTACAGGGAAGAAAACCACATTACTGTGGATTAAGACTGCTTCATGGCTTTCATATCGCATAGTTCACTATCAATTAAGAAGTCATCTTCTCAATTTCTTTCCTTCAGTTAAAGCATGAGTCATCTTTTTAAAGGCTCAAAAAGCTGAGTAAAAAGCCCCATATTTCCCATCTCTAAAAATCAGTAAGTCTACCTGGAATTTCTCAATAATGAATATACAGTGACAGACCTCTGAGCTACAATGGCTTTGTCTTGGATATGTTTGTGTAAGACGGGTCAGTCGCTGCCTAGAGCTCCAAATGGCATAATGTATGTTGTGCTTCAGGAAATCTCAGTCAGGCAATACAGACAGACAGTCTAACAAATGTTACAGAAAACACCCTGTTCTCAGCCTTGTTGTAGTCAAGGGAATTACATGGATATAAATGACAACACAATTTATTATCGCACTTGCCGCATCGTGTCATGACTAACCACTATAAATCATAAATGTCAAAACATTTACAATGGCATCACTATGAGCTATGGTATTTTAAGCCAATTTGTGTGTGTGTTTTTTTTAAATAAAGGAAGTAACTACATTTATACTCATGGAAAAGTAAGAAAAGACACAGATTGGACAGAGATCAAAAGCAGCTGCATGTGCTAGTCCCAGAGAAGCAGCTAAGCAAGCCTGACAGAGCCGTGGGTGCCACTCACCTTGTCGGCTCTGCCTTTTGGCATTCAGGTGGTTGGTAGAAGACATGGCGTAGGAGGTGGAGAAGGACCTGCTCTTCGTGATTGTCATCAGAATTGAACTGTTCCAGGAGTCACTGCTGCAAAAACAGAGCACAAACAAGCATCATTTGACACAGTAAAAAGCCTCAAAAGTAAAAATTTTGAGATGTTAGGAGCCACAGCAAGAAGTATGTGATACTGAAATAGAATAAAATCCAACAAGAAAACCAGCATCTATCTACTGGCTGAACTGCTATTTGTGAGGCGCTCAGTATCGTATTCAGCAAAAATATTTACAATGCAGACGCTCCAGAGCTGGACTTCCTTCAGCACTGAGGCCTGCTCCCTTCACTTATACAAAGATGTCTTCACTATATTGTCCCGACAATACAAAGAGTCTTAAAAGTTGACTTGAAATAAGTTACATTTATATTCTCTTTTAATGACTTCTTACAAGAGCCAGAAGTCCCAGAAGTTCTCAGCAAAACTGAAAAATCAATCTCCTCGACTCCTCCGCTGCAACCACCGAGGCGGATCCCCAGTAACCCTTCGGGCACTGGAGGAGCTCCTCAGGCAGCGGGAAGAGGCTCGGAAGAGCCCTGCATTGCTGTTGCTGGTGGTGCGCCTCTTCTCTGGGTGAAGCACTTCATGTTCTAGCCAACTGAAACACATGCTGCATCTCGAAAAACAGTTATATTGACAGACCCTGAAGACATTGGTCACTGATCCAAGAGAAACTCACTGAAGGAAAATAGGGTGCATGTGTCTCTGTGTGTGTGTAACAAATGCTAGTCCTCTACAACAGGATGGGTGCATGCTTTCAGCCTTCTGGCTACCACTGCGTGCCAGAAGAGGCCACATACTTCTGTAAAGCAATATAACTGTATTTATCATTGTTTTCCTGAATGACACTCATAAAATGCAGGAACATAGCAATGGCTTTTTTCATGAGGCCTATGACTTCTCTGGATAGATCTGCTAGGCCTCTCAGGCTCCCTATTTCCCCTCACAGCCTCACATCTAAGTGATGAAACAGCACGCAAGGCAGAAGACAGCATTTTAAAGTGGCCTAGTCCCAGCTGAACTTGAAAAAAAAAAGCGTTCTGAAAGAAGAAAGCACGTAACATTGTCTTAACTCTACGATCACCTTATTGTTTTGGAAGAGCATGCACTACCTACAAAAAATATTTGCTGTCTTCACTGGTCCAAATTCCTATAATCTGTGATTAAATGAGACAAAGAAAGAATCCAGCTGGGTTTTTTTAATTGTTTTGTGGTTTTGTTTCTTTAATTGACAGGAAGAATATAACACACTGGCCTACTGTAAAGAAAAGCCAAAGCAAAACAAACCAATCCTGCCTGCTCCCCCCCCGCCCTTCTTTGACTTCTAGACTAGAGGACTAGAAATCAAGATTTCTTTTTTCCCCCTTCAGTTCAAAATTCTTTTCCTTGAAAGCAAATCTATATTGTTCTGCCAAAATTTTTAAAGCTGGATTTATAGGATTCATTTTTCCCTCTTCTGGAATAAACACTGTTTCTCCTACTGTAAGAGAAGAACTGCAAACAGTAGGCTGGGAAGCTTGACAGAACTATAATTATACAATCGGTGACATTAAATGTAGGAAGAATTGATAGCCTGCTTAGTTGGCTCATCATGTAGAGTTATATAGCAACTTTAGAAAAGGACCAACAATAATATTTAATTTTTCTCCTTCTCTCTCTGATTCCCATCTTAGCATGCTTATGTACTATGTGAGAGTCTGGGATCAACAGTATAAATCAAATGCACCCTGGGAACCACAGGCCAGTGACTGAAGAACACATCCATTTGGTTATAGCTTCTTTATATTTACTTTTACTGATATACATGGGACTCCTCACAAAGGGAACTTTGGCTAATCATATATTTTTCTTGCATCAGACATTCAGTGTACTCTGCAGGCTGCCTTGAGCACCTCGGCACCCTACATGAGAGCTTCCTCCATGGTAAAGGTTTATGTATCTGGAAGAAAGACTGACCAGAGCAGCTCTCCGGGGCTGCATTCACTCAGGCTATCCAACACCAAACACTGGTGACCTTCTTAGGTCCTATTCTTTACTACTGCACCAAATTCTGAATTGCAGAAAAACATGTGAGTCTTCTGATATTATGACTCTGAAGTCACTTCTTGAATTTGGTGCTTCTGCTCTGGTCTTACTTGCCCCAGAGTAAGTCTCCACAATCTCTCCTCATCTACCAGCTCCAAGATGATAGTCCTTGCTGAGGTGGAGAGGGGACCTGAACTTTATTCTCACAAGGTGGCACCGTAACGACCAGGCTGCATGACTGCCCTCTGCCCTTCTCTGGAAGGCTCTTCTGCTTCTGACTAGAAGAGAAAAATATTCATGGAGCCAGAAAGGAGGAAATCCTGTTGAAATAGCTATGCAACATATCGTAGTTAACAGTGCATGGGACCCAAACCTCTCTTCTTGCAGATGAGCACCCCTCCAACAAGACTAACATCCACGTGACTCCTTTACTGGCTGCTACTGAATTATCTGCCACAGCCCCTGTGGAGAGTTAAATGCAGCTCAACTCAGGCTATCTGGTAGCATGGAAGTCCCAAGATGTGAGGTACCTAGGTCTGAACACCCTCAGACAGAGAAGCAACTTTATTAGGGGGTCCATGGCAAATGCCTGAAACCAGTCAGCTGCTGGCTGTAAGCAGCTGAGCAAACACAACTTCTCTCTCTCCATTTCATGGGAGGACTATGTATTTTATGATACCGACTCAGGGATTGGGCCCTGAGAACAAGAGAATGGGTAAGAGTGAGCAGGGAATACCTAACTGGTATAGTCAGTCATGAGGTACAACAGCCATAAGATAAAACCCCATCTCTACAGAATATTGAGAACTAGTGTGCTTCTGAATAACTCTAAAAAACTTTCAGGGACATGCTTTAGGAACTAAATTTTGGTTTGGGCACAAAATGGAGTAGGTAGGTATCTCAGCCTATGTAAACTGCTTTGCAGATGTAATGCTCTGTTTCTATGATGCACTATATGAATATAACCTTAAAGTGTACATTTCATGATAGAATCCAGAACCCTTTTTCCAGGCAAAACAAATAACGTACAATTCCTCAAGTGATCTTGAGGAATTAATTCCTTTCAAGGCTTTATTAATTATTGCTTTGTAGTTGTGACTCTTCCAGTACCACCACCTGCTTACAGAACCCTTGAAAATATGGGGCATCTTAAATGAGTCAGTAAATAAATACTTCATAAGTAGAAGCCGGCACTCAGTTCTGCTCCTCAGTAAAACACCTGTGTGTATTTCTTGTGGCAAATTAGGAAAAGCCTTTTAACTAGATGAGATAGTTAGGATTCTGAATCCCAGAAGCTAAACTCTGTAGTCAATGGGAAAGAAATGTTCTACTGCAGTGCTTAAAGTTAGGGAAAGCACAGCAACCATCCTGCAAGAAAACTTTACACTGCCCATTTTATTTTCAGCTTTGCTTTTCCAGTTCTACTAGCAAATCTTCCTGTATTAGGTTTGCATGGTAATGTTTTGGTAGCAGGGGGGCTACAAGTGTGGCTTCTGTGAGAAGCTGCTAGAAGCTTCCCCCATGTCTGATAGAACCAGTGGCAGCCAGCTCCAAGGCAGACCCACTCCTGGCCAAGGCTGAGCCCATCAGTGATGGTGGTAGTGCCTCTGGGGTAATGTATTTAGGAAGAGGACAAAGTTCACAGCAATTGCATCCAAAGAGAGGAGTAGGAGTATGTGAGAGCAACGACTCTGCAGACACTAAGGTCAGTGAAGGAGGAGGGCAGGAGGTGCTCCAGGCACCAAAATAGAGGTTTCCCTGCGGCCTGTGGTGAAGACCATGGTGGGACAGGCTGTTCCCCTGCAGCGTACAGAGGTTAATGGGTCCAGAGGGGACCCACACTGGAGTAGTCTGTTCCTGAAGGACTGCATCCTGTGGAAGGGATCCATGCTGCAGCAGTTCATGAAGAACTGTAGCCCATGGGAAGGACTCATGTTGGAGAGGTTCATGGAGGACTGTTTCCTGTGGGAAGGACCCCACGCTGGAGCAGGGGAAGAATGTGAGGAGTCCTTCTCCTGAGGAGGAAGGAGTGGCAGAATGAGTGATGAACTGACGGCAACCCCCATTCCCCATCCCCTTACACCGCTGTGGGGGAGGAGGCAGAGAAAATCAGGAGTGAAGTTAAGCACGGGAAGATGGGAGGGGTGGGGGGAAGGTGTTTTTTAAGATTTGGTTTTATTATTTATTATCCTACCCTGATTTGATTGGTAATAAATTAAATTGATTTTCCCCAAGTTGAATCTGTTTTGTACATGACAGTCACTGGTGAATGATCTCTCCCTGTCCTTACCTTCACCCATGAGCCTTTCATTATATCTTTTCTCCCCTGTCCAGCTGAGGCAATGGTAGAGCAGCTGTGGTGGGCACCAGACGTCCAGTCAGGGTCAACCCAGTACACTTCCTTTGTAATTTTACTTCTAGATTATACATGGGGTTTTTTCCCCAATGGTAACAAATCTACTTTCTTCTCTTCACTAAATTGTGTTTTGACTTGCCTAACTCAATCATTTTTATTTACCATCTACTGCTAGTATTGCATTTGCGTGAGTTCATTTAGAGAACCCTAAGCCCTTCTTATATTCTGGAATTAAGTTTGTACAGGGGATGCAGGGCAAGTACAGTGCTCTATGGTCTGTATGTGTATTTTAGGAAGGTCCACTTAAAATCAGCGTTTGTGTTCTGGAAGCTAGTATCTAGAGGATGGAGAAAGGCTTTATGAACCAATCTAATGACAGGACCACATCATTAGATGTGTTCTTAAAAGTGATGTTCAGCAGCTGGGTTACTTGTTAGAACTTTTTCTTGGCTGGACAATATCCATGGAGGAAATTGCTTTGTTTCCAATTTTATTGTACAATTCTGCACTTTGCTAGCATCAATAATTATTATTTTTTTTTAAAATGCTTCCCAATAATAGGAATAGTTTGGGCACAATCTGACTAAAAAATTAGGAATACCACTACTTTGGTAACCTGATGTAGAGAAACATAAGGAAGTAGTTCTAACACACTTTGGAGTCAGCATTTTTAAATGAGGGACATCATCACACAGAACCAAAGAAATTTGTCCAAAGAGACATAAAAGAGAGAGAAGGTAATTTGTAACCTGGATGAAGATGATTCATGAGGTTTGATGCTGGCACTACGATCCCTTCTTACAGGAGCTGGCTCCAGTGTCGGTAGTCCTGTGGCTGATGTTGTTGTGGTCCAAGTTGAGGACACTCGCCTCAGCAGTCCTGGAGGCAAACTTCTCCGTAAGCGCTAGAGAGAAATCAGTTGCTTAGAGTTATATAGGCTTAAAAAAAACTTTAAACATGCAGAAGAACTTTTCCATTTGATTAATTCTGCCTGACAACACCTAGTGAGGTATCTTAAATCTGCATTCTCCCAGGTATTATGGTGCCTACCTTTTATTCAAATCAACACAGCTGATGCTTTAAATGCTTGGGGGGTCTAGACCAGTCTCCCTCTTTTAAGTTAAGAAAAGGGTATATATCCACAACCACATAGTCACAAATGTTCAACACCTGGAGCTCTCACTGGAGTCAGCCAGTGTTCATTGTGCTCTTTAAAAATTTTGGTCTTACATGATGTGGCCAAAGGCACTTAAACAAGTCATCAGGGCCAGAAAGGTGACAGAGGGATTAGAGCATCTGCCATAGAAGGAAAGGCTGAGATAGCTGATATTGCTCAGTTTGGAGAAGAGATGGTTCAGGGGAGATCTTACCAATGTACATATATATATAAATACCTGAAGGGAGGGTGTAAAGAAGATGAAGCCAGGCTTTTTCCAGTGATGTCCAGTGACAGGACAAGACACAATGGGTCACAAACTGATATATAAGAAATTCCATTTAAATGTAAGAAAGTATTTTTTACTGTGAGGATGACTGAACACTGAGAGAAGTTGCCCAGAGAGGCTGTGGAGTCTACAGCCATGGAGATCTCAAAACCCAACTGGACATCCTCCTGAGCAACCAGCTCTAGGCTGAGCCTAAAGAAACCTGCTCCAGGGTCAACTTGCTTAAGATGAGGGATTGGACTAGATGATCTCTGGACTGGACTAGAAGATCTCCAGATGTACTTTCAGCCTCAGCTATTCTGTGATTTAAACTGTCATGAATGCTTAAAATCAGAGATTCAAGGCAAGGAAGGCAGTAAAAAAAAGTAAGGGAGGGGAGCTCCAACTTTTTCCCCTGCTATATCTACCCAATCCAAAGATCAGACACTGAAATAAAACCTTTGTGCTCTGGGATATGATGTCTCCTGAAAAGCTTAGAGAAAGCATGACTGTTCACAGCAGATTCTTCTTGACTACCCAGCATTTTTCTTTCACCTGACTCTTTCTTTTCTCCACTAACAGGACTCACATGTGTTTTCCGAATTTTTGAAGGCAGAGATAATGAAGGAAGATGATAGAGTCTTGGTGGGTCCAGATTTCCTGTTGCAGGTGCTATAATTTTGTAAGATGTTTCTCTTGTAGTTCTCATGAAGTGTTTATAGCTAAGAACTGAAATAAATATGTCTCTCTGATGGAGAACTCTGACTTTGCCAGAGGGTTAAGAGATATGAGATGGAAGATGCTTCTGGTTCTGAAGCTCAGACTTACAGATAAATATGTTAACATACTATCTCCTTACCCAAAATGCTCAGTGTCATATGCTTAAGGTAAAGACCCTAAACCTATACTTAGACATTTAAATAAAGGACTACAAACTATTAGATTTATGAACCGTAATACATGTAGGTCAGTGAATTCAGTCAAATTAGTTCTCTGTAGCATTAACTCATTAATTCATCCTTCATTTCTCTTCTCCTCACTAGGTATTATGCAGCAGCAAACTGGTAACTGTTCATTGTGTTTGCTCATGTGATGGCAGTGTTCTTCAATTTAACTCTTCCCCTCAGAGCCCAGAGTTCAGCCATTACAGACATGTACACTAAAATAAACTGGAAAATGTGCTTAAAAAAATCTAAACAGCCATTTCATATATACAGCTGCTACACAGGCAAATAGGGTAATAATTATCAACCCACTAAAATATATTAAAAAAAGAATCACAGGTGTTGCAATTCAGATGTCAGGAAATGCTGGAACAAACGGTGGCTGTGCCATTTGAACTGTTAAAAGCATTCACCTGTGCGACATATTCTCCCTATATTTGATTTTAAAAAAGAAAACTGCAGTACAGAAGTATTTTGGTTTAGTTTCAAGAGTGAAACGTAAACCTTGCAGGACAGCTAATTAGCAACAAACCTACAATTCAAATTACTTCAAAGCTGGTGTTCTTTCTAGTTGTTCACTTACTAAATGTGGGTGGTTAACAGTTTGTTTTTTGGGGTTTTTTTGTTTTTTTATTGTGGGATTCCTGAGCATTCAGAAAGCCATCTGTCAAGGCAGTAATATATGGTTGCTTTTTTTTTTTTAAGTCTTCTTTTTCTCCTCAAGACTAATTCTCATAAGGTCATATTTGTCACACTAAGTGTATGATCTTTTTTGTTTGGTATACAACATTTCAAACTTGATCCAAAGCACCTGGAGGTCATCAACAGAGACTTTTTAATTAACTTCTCTAGGTTTCACACCTATAGCTAAAGGAAGGAAGGAAGAGACTGAAATTCATAGAGAATTTCCAACTCCAGTCTTCAAAGTGGGCAGAAAGGTCCCTCATATTAATTCCCCACTGCTCATTGAGTAGTCACCCTACATGCAGAGGCTCAATTTTTTGAGTGGGAAGGGGAATATCTGGGTGAGAAGTAATGGGGCAGACTTGTAAGTCTGGATGCTGAAAGGCTTTTGTTTGCTCTGCTCCCTATCATTTCTTCTCTCTTAAGCTCCAGCCAACACCTGCAAGGAAATACGTACACCATCTATGTGAGCTAACCTGTGTTAAATATAATTTTCTAAAGATTCCTAAAGCAAAGTTAACCTGGCCATGAATTGAATGATACACAGGAATTGTCTTACTATCAAACCAACAGTCTACTTAGCTGTCCTTTTATAGTAGAGCATGACTAGTGCATAAGATGTTAATCTGAAGCAAACAAGCAAAAAGTGACACCTCCCACTACTCCTGTGTTTTCCCTTTAGGGAGAGTCAAGTTACAAGATGACAGTCAGGGACCAGTACTCACCTTGGGAATAGCTAGTTTCTCTCCTTTCTCCGGACATTCCTCTGAGTCGGAGCAGGTGTAGTTCTCACTGAAGGACACCAAAGGGTTCACCCTTGGCTTGTGGATGGCCTGGAAAGTTAACTGCGTATTAAGCAGGTTGCTCACTGTTCTCAGTGAAGTACACACGTTGGGGGGCAGCGATGGATCTGCTAGAAGGTCTGTAATGAGCCCATGTGCTTCTCCCATGACAGCAATATCCACTGTGATACTGGTACCAGAAGACTAAAGATGACAAAAATAATAGATGTAAGACAATAGAAGTGATCAACCTGCTGAGCAGTATCTAAAGCTGTGGTGAACTCTCCATAACTTTTGTTAAAGCAGTTACCCACAGTGGAAAAATAACATGAAATAATTATTTAAATAAGGAGAACCATGCTGAATATATTGATCATCAGGCATAATGCTCACAGTCCACAAAGAGTCTGGAATTTCATCATATCTGGTTTCACAGCTTTCACCATCTGCATTGGACTTAACCCACTTGAATGAATTGCTCAGGCTCCCTACAGAGACATAGTCATTAGCTAGGGGTTATTTGCACAAATGATTTTGGAGATATAACTTAGGATGGGAGGAGGGTCTCCTGACAGATACCTTTCTACTAACTACAGAGGCATCTAGAACAACTGATGTTCAATGCTTATGCTTAGATGAATGAAATGCATCCCACGCATATACTGAGATCTTAAAAATATCTCCACAGTATTAAAATATAGCATTCCAGTACAGTGGCAACAACAGCCTTCTCCAAGCAACTGTGTATTGGGTAGCTATACCAAAATTGAAATGGAGTAAAGAATGTATTTTCCAGTCCTTATTATATTTAGACAGAAGTGATGAGAACAGTTACAGTACAGACTTGTATGACCAATTCAGACAGTCCTTACTTTGTCTTGGGTTTGAGATATATACCTACTTTACATATATCATTTAGGAAGAATTATCATCTAAAGTGATACATAAGCAGGAATAATACTAAGGAGCAGCTCATATCACTGACAAATCTTACACACCCTGCCCCAGCACATGTATATAATTCATCTGTAAATGACGCACTGCAAAACAACTGTGGCCCAGGCAACTGTCTTCATATGTGTAGTCCATCCATCACACGCACAGGTAATCTAACACAGCTGTAGCACCGGGCTTCCAGCACATGCACAAAAGGGTTGACCCATAAACGCATCTTTGAGTTTCTCCAGAACTTCCTGACATTCAGCAGCTCCAGCTACCATCTGTCCCAAAACCCAGTAAGGCAATATGTTGGCACCAAAAGAAATTCTACTGCCAGAAGCAGGAAAGTTGTCAAGTCTATGAATTGACAGATATATGATACAATTGCAAAAGACTGAAGGTCTTTAAAATCTATGAGAAGAACAGTGACACTGGATGCACACAGAAGTACACCAGCTAGAAATGCAAGAGGCATATGAACTTTCAAGGCAGCAGTGAGGTTCCAGCCTCATTAGCTGGTGCACTATAAATCATCATAAATTCTGCATGGAATCATTAATTCAAGACACTCCAAGACCGATCATTTTTCCTTGCTGTGTTTCTGACACATGAGCTCAATCCTGCTGCTACTGTTTGGGACTTTTCAGCAGGTGTATGTGCAGTTTGCCAGAGAACATCCCAGGAGACCTTGTACTAATTTGTTATCATGTATTTCTTAGAAAAAACTAAGATACAGTGTTTTTCAAATGGGAAGTTATGCCTGTAAAAAGAGCAAAAGGTTTCTTGGAGCAGCAAGTACATAGCATGGAGAACTAGGCAGGCTGCTTAGCAAAAGAGTGGTCGAAGTGACTCCCCAGTGATAGCATTTAAGGACCTCACAACACATCAAAGAACAGCATAGCAGAGCTTTACACTGCTTCATTCTCACAAAAGGTTTCACAGGAAATAGCAAAGTATTTCTGAGGAAAGTGATGTATTAGCTAAGTATACCTGAACCTCTCCCCACTATTTTCCCAAATTCATAGTGTGGACATCAGGCCCTTGGCCACAGCTGTTTCATTCCACTGATCCACTCCTCATGTTCTTGCTGACACAGAGGTAAGCTGCAGGACCAGAAGACAGGCCTACTCACTCACCATCCTCTCACCAGAAAAACATCCTCTTCTTCCCACATTTCTTTTCTTTGTCATGACATGAAATAAAATAAACCAGAAACTGCTTGATATACTGAAGTGCTATTTCATCCTACTAAAAAAAAATAATAGCTGAAGTTAATTTAATGGCTCTTTCATTGCTTAACCTCTCAGGAGTGCGTGTAGAAGATTCTGGCATATGCTAAAGAAAATTCTTAAATTAAAAGACAAGGCTTGGGATGGGAGGAATTAATTATCTATCTTAACCTCAGCCCTGAAAAACAGACCAAAGGGGAGTGAGGGAGAATACATCATCCAAAGTGTGATAGAAGCCTCGTATTTTCAGTAAAACTGCACAATCTACAGTTTGAAATTCTATTAAGCCTGGAGCCTGGAGTTGTTGACTGCCCGTCAGAGACAGAGATTAATACTTCATTGAAGTAAACAAGTCTGACTCAGCGGGCCATAAGCAGGGGCCCAGATTTTGTACAGCAGTAACAGTATGTTGCAAAGCAGCCAGCATTGTTCTCCGTGATTAGTACCAAGTGGGGAGAAGGAGAGCCCTTCTCCTCTCAACGGTGAATTTGTACCACATGGTCTCTGACATGTGGGGAGGCCTTGTCATGTCTTGGTGACCCCTGCCTTGACTCTGGGACCCAGCAGATTTGTCCAACTCAAATGCCAGGCTGTGCTGAGCTATACCAGGAGCTGGTGCTGAGGACATATGGCCAAGGAAGAGGGACACCACACACCGTGTGTGTCCTCCCTCCTGAGCTGTGCCTGCACCTCACTGTGAAGAACACTCAGATCAAGTTAGGTCCTTAAACCCGTAACACACAGTAACATGCTGCAGCCCATGCCCCACCAGAACAAATCAGTAGAAAAGAAGCATTTCTCTGTTTGGAAATGTCCCTTGCACCTGGGAAAGGCTTCAGAGCTTGGCAATAGCACATACGATACCACCTCCTCCTCTGCACAATGAGCTCTTTATACAGCAAGGTGGCAGGACCTTTTGCATTTTTGACCAAAAGGGCACTACTTGCAGATCTGACACTTTCAAATGACACCTCACACAAAACCCATGCAATCAACCACCCAACCCACACAAAACACACCCAGAGGTCAGCTCCATGCCTGTAAGGAGGTGCATGTTGAACAACCCTCACCAGGGCTGAAACAAAACATATATCCTGCCAGCACGGCCCAGCCAGGGTCACCATAAAACATCAAGAGTTACCAATTTGTGCAACACGACCTAACGCATTGCACAATACTTCAAAGTGAAAACACTTTACACAGTATTTCAAAGACATTACTATATTGTAGTGAGCTGCCTTAAATGACACACACACGCACATATATATATATATATATGTCATAGTTACAGTATTCTTTGAACTACCCATAATGCTTAGAATCCTTAGAATAAGAGAGAAGGGAAAACAGACCAAGCTTAAATTCCTCTCCAGGAAAGAAGCAGAAGAAGGTAAACATTGCTCTAATCCATCAGTTTCAAAACATTAACACCACATCATAAATCAGTACAGTTTATATGTTGCAATTTAATTGCACAGAACTTGGATACAGGAAAAGAGTTTCTTTTTTGAGCAGTTTGAATATTTCATCTATGTCCAGATGAATTTAGGGTACTTATCCAGACTAGTCTGACTAGATAAAATTACAGGTATTGAATGTATTTTTTCTAAAAACAGCTACAAATTGAATGTATGAAAACATTTTAAAATATTTTATTTTTTAGATTCTTTACTGCAAAACAGTAGAGAACTGTGTGTGATTTGCAAACCATTACTGGGAAATTAAACTAAAATGTGTTTCCCTAAAGGACAAGGAAACCTTGAATTTTAATAAAATATATGTGATAATGTGAAACAATGTAAAGATTTATGCAGGACAATAAATTGCTGAAAATTTTAGATTGCGGTAATTGCACATACGCATCTACACACATGTGCACACATATACCCTCACAGACTTTTTTAGAGTAAAAGTGCATACAAAATCCATGCTCAGACTTTGTGTAGTTTTCTACTAATGTGCATAGCCTTTGCATGAACTGATCTGGATTCTTTCCAAACCACTTTACTCATTGAAACTCAAACGGCAGACAGATACTTGGGAATAGAGGCATGAAAATCATGTTTGCAATCAACACTAACAAACAACTAACTTGATAAACCAAAAAACCCACAAAATACCTGAAAAGCTAAGCTAAAGTGAACTTAATTTCACACTGGTCAGTATTCATTTACCAATTTATGCTAATAATTGTGAATGCAGTTTCCTCCCATGAATTTTGGAGAAGACTGGCTTACTGTTCACTTTGTGACTTCATTCTAGCTCTGATTTAAATGATGTTATGCAGTGCTAAAACTGAAATGCTTTAGGGTATGAGAATGGGAAAGCAAACAGGATGGAAACAAAAGCAAAACCAGATCAACTAAACATGCTCATTGATAACCAAGGTAAGGAGCAAAATAAATTCCTTACAATGCTGAAACCCAGCTGTTTTTGCTCTTTCTTTCTTTCATTTTCTACCCTCACCCCCCCTCTCACCCCCACCCCTCCTTTCTTTTTAAATTGCCATCCAGGTGGGTGTTTTAGGCTGAGGTACCACCTGGAATTCTTAACTGGGGCCAAATGCACTTGCTGTATGTTTTGGGGTTTCTTTTTATGTACAGAAATAAAATAAAGGGTTTTCCCCTAAAGAACTCATATGAAAAATAAGATGGCCAGATTACAGTAGGACGCACTAGAGACAGGGGATAGACCTGTACAGTTCATAGCACCAACTGTGCAATCACCTAAGTTCACACAGGTGAGGGCTTACTGGGAATCTGCAAGAAAACTTTCACATAACAAGAAGTGCACATACTTCTGCATCCACAGGACCAAATTATAAGTAGCGTCTCGTACCGTCACACGGTTTCTGTCAGGGCAGGAAACCTGTCTTCAAGGAACACTCTTAAGTGCAATATGAAAACAGTATTCTGGTAAATGCTGATGATCACTTACAATTTTAAAATTTGAATAGTTTGGTTTTGAATCTGTAGCATGGCTAGAAAAACAACTTTCAAAATCTGCATAACCTTCTGTAGGCTTCCATATTACATTTCCCAAAATCCCAATTGTGTTCTTCTATTAAATTATATTATGCATAAAATCTAAGAATACCTTTTATCTCACTAGGGGGGAAAAGCAGGTAAAACTGTGTAGGAAAAATGAGTTCAGGAGAACAGGAATAACAAATTCCTTTATCCATAAGACCTGATAGATAAATTTAGTTTACGGATTGTTCCTGGTTAACAAAGAGTTGATCCACCTGTGAAGCAGATTTGACATCCTTACACATAAATAGATGCCTTGCTACAAATAAAAGTCTTTCCCCTCCCCATTGGTGTTTTGCATAGGATTCTCACAAAACCAAACTCATCCAGTTTAAAAAATACCACTCTCTCTCCACCCTTCAAGAAAGGACGGTTAACATGACAACACAAAGCCAGTCAAAACTTAAGCACAATAAAACAAACATTTAAAAAAAAATTTTAGAAAAAGTTATCAAACAAACTACAAGTCATTTCACACAGCCTCATGTTAAGGAAAAAATGAAGTCTTCATTTGCTGTGGCTTGTACAAGGAAAAGCACTGAAGGCAGAGATACTGGCTTTCTACCACATTACACTCAAGAACACTCTGTAAGTAAAAGAATGGAGGAGGCGAGGGGAAAGAAAGGAAGAAAACAGCATCCAGCATATCTTCAATCTTCACACAATTATGAGCAACAATAAATCACAATCTGATACAGTTTCCAAGTCACATCATGAATGTTCAGGCCAAGCTGTCTGGAAACAAAATTAAAAGCAAATATAATTCTCCATTATTTTAATGTCCACAGAGTGATTTGAAGGATAAACATGAATTGGCTTCTATGGAAATAATGAATCATTTTAAAGGCGCCACAGACTTTACTCCACCTTTCACTGAATGACTAAGGAGAAAAGCGTACAATTCTTTGACATTTCACTTTTATGTATTTAAAGCTGCAGAACTGGAGTCTTACTGGGACTTCTTATTTTTATTTTACTCTTACTCTGTACTAATGCAAGATTTCAAGTCTCTGGCAAGCAAATAGTGCAATTATGAGAATCTTTTCTCCATATTAACGAAGCACAGCATTTCCACTGCTCTCTGGAGATGGAACAGCCACAAGCTCTGTAAGGCATATTCTTTGGTAGGACTGAATGCAGCACCATCTTGTCTCATCACATTGATCAAAGAAAACCTTTCTCATCATAAATTATCCCTGATGTTGCTGCTGATTCTTTCAAGCACCCAGAGCCACATAACTGTAAACCAGACACCGAAGCACAAAAGATGAGCCCCTAATGAGGCAAGACTAGATCTTGTGTGAGCCATAATGATTATGGTTTTGATCCTGGTTATATGGTGTTTGGGATGGCACCACTGTAACCAAGCAGACCTTCCTGGCAACAGTTACATTGAAGTCTGTACCTGCAGAGCAGGAAATGTCATGACTGTCACATACAGTGTCTGTAGCCTGAGCACCCACCAGCACAATACCAGAGTCCAAGGATCACATCACAGCCAGAGGAAATCTTTGAAAGTAGTTCTGCAAACAGAGCATCTTATGAAATGGGGCTCACTGAAGTGTTATATTTTTTTGTCCCCTCATCACTCACTGTACTGCAATGAGCTCTGCCCTCAGCAACAGTCGTGTAGCCACACAGCCAGCAGGAGACAGCCATGCCTGGGGCTATGTGCATGCACAGGGCACTCTGTAATCTCGCACTGTGTTAAACTGCCAGTCACTTACTACCAAGCAAGGTCACCAGTCTGGACCTTCCTCTGGTATCCCATCTTAGGCTGTCACAAAATTTCTAGGAAGATAATCACCTGTGATGCTTCCTACCATCTCCCACATTTGCCTGAAACCATTGGACAGCGCGATCATGTAAGCCTACATTCTTCACAAAACCAGGATGAAAACATCATTCTTAAATGGCTCTAACATTTAACCTACTCAGAGTAATCACAAACTTTGCAAATACTGAATTTGGAGCCTTTAAGCAAGAGGCACTAGTTTGAGTAGGAAGTACATTTTTTCTTTCTTATAAGACTTGTGGAATGTATCACCATTTATAGCACACTTCGTCTGGGGCTGCAGTTGCCATTGCCACATCCTGCACCTCTACCTTAGGTGACACCATTCACAAAGCTTGTAGCTACAGCTGATTAAACTTCTTCCATTACAGGACCTTTCAGTTTGTGATAGCTTTGTCAGCCAAAGAGATCAGACTGAAATGTATACTGCCAGGTATTTGTGAATTATTTCAGCTTTTGAGAATTGTTCAGACATTTACAAGAACACTGTTGGAGTGCTCTACCCATGCTAAAAATTCTTAGTAACTGATACCACTTAATCTGCAGCAGGCATGGAAGGTGCAGTAAAACCTTTTGCTTTCCCTGTCCTGGTATGTCCAGATTTAGTTATTTAGCTTCTGGTGAAAACAAAACCAAAGCTAGCCTTGTATGATCTCTGTGGGTTGTCAGAAACCAGCCACCAAACTGCCTGAGGATGCTGCCTGCCTGAAGTGCGCACATGTCCATACACTGCCCCTGTGGCCTTGTGCACTGTGCTCAACATCCCAAGGGCCAAAGGATCACGTTTAATCCAAACTGCACTGCCCGTCTGCAACTCAGACTGACACCTCAACTGACCCTCTTGTTGAGTGACAATGTCACAGTAATTGTTAGCACTGGTAACACCACAATGATTGCTCTCTTTTCAACGCGCAGACTTGGGTGAGGATCTTCCTGGATGGGCCCACAGACGCTCAGAAAGAAGTCTGTCTCATGCCTTTAGCAAAGACAACAATGTTTAAGAAAAATAAATATGTGGAAGATTCTTTTGCATATCATACTCAATAAGGAAACTGACATGCCCTCATGAAAGCATGGCTTCAAAATTTTCCCAGATAATTGGGGGGGGGGGGGCAGAGAGAGAGAGAAAGAATACATTTTAGTCCTATGCAGTTTTGGTGCCATCTGTAACTTTCAAGGGAAACTATCAGTTCCTGCTTCCAGGTCACCTAGCAAGCTTTCTCAGTTTTGTAACATGCACCAAAAGAAAGTATCTTTGTGGCTGTTGGCAACCAAACAACAACAACAAAATGATAGATGCAGAAATCATCTCAAGGAGTGGGCTGATTAGATTTGGTATGATTCAAGACCTACAGGGTAGGAAAGTCTGCACCCGTGTGGATGCAAGTACTGGATGTAACCCAATGCAACAGTATTCCCCACTACTTATATCTGGCAGAAAGGACCTCAAAATAGCTAACTCCACCAGTACTGACATAAAGTAGTACCTCATTTTCCACATTTCCTCCTGCCACAGTAAAAGTTTCCTCCTGCGCAAGGATCTCAGCTGCTGCTGGAAAACCCCAGAAAGCACTGGGGAAAGGGGCAGAGGGTTGTTCCCCTGACCGTGTGCCGTGGGTAGCACCCCCATCACTCTGCAGTGAGGAGTAAGCTGGAACCAGCTGTACACACACTCTGCCTTGGACTCCTGGTGAAATCCCAGTTCAAATGAAGAGACTCGAGTTTTAGTGACCTTCTGCATAAGGCATCCTGTGAGGATGATCCAGGGAAAGCAGCTCCTGGAAGGAGGTGAGAGCACAGGGTGAACTTCCTGGCTAAAAGCCGCCAGTTGCAGCTTGCAAACCTTGTGGAAACTCTGACGCAGATGTTTGATGTTTTCGGCAGAGCCTTGGGGACTCAGTCACCCAATTCCAAGGGACTTTCCACGCGATGTGGCTGCCGAAAAACCTTAAACTAGCACAACTATCCCAGCCTGAAGACATACTTGACGACATAGAGCAGATCACAGAGTCAGTCACAAACAGTCAGGGTTTATTATTTAAAAAGTAGACACCGCACCAACTAAACTCAAAATTTTAAAAATTATTACTTTTCTATAAAACACAGCAGATGGGAAAAATTAAATTCTAAATGGAGCTCAAATCTGCATTAAATAACACAGACTGAGGGAAACAATTCTGTACTCCAGAGACTGTCCTCAATTGTCTTACATTATTGTTCTTCAATTTGTACTTCAGTTGGTCACAAATTGGTAGCTTGAAGCTGATAGTTTCCGTTGATGTGAATAAAACAGTGACAACTGTCTTCAGTCTCAACTTGAGATGCAGTAACACCAGCTGGGACCCAGCAGAGGTGGGACGCTGGATACACATACAGTGGAGGATACGCCATCTATTATTAATACCTGCTGATCTTACTCATTTGAGTTTACAGCTCCAATATCCCAACTGCCTGCTTAGCATGGGAAGCTATTTTAATTCTATGGTGAACTAAAACAGAGCAGCCAAATACACAGCATGAGTAAAAAAAAAGATCCATTGAAAGCAATAATCACCATTCTGCCTCCTGCGTACTAACTAATCCTCCCACATTTTCAACTTGACAGTCTCAGTTACACTAGAGCAAAGCCAAAGGGGTCATATACTGCCATATTTTCTCCCTTCCAAAACATCACAAGACTCTTTTGGTATGCAATTTGAGAACTGACATTGCAATTAGCAGCAAGTTACAGAAGTATATACGAAAATTATCCTATCTAAAGATTCACATGCACCTCAGTCCTTCACTAAGGATTGCTTTAACAGTATTAAGCAGAACAGCATTACTAAATATCCTTAAAAACATAACACAAATAACTGCAGCCTCTAAATTAAGACAAAAGATTGGGGAGAGGAGGATAAAGAATTATTACACAGGGTGTCAAACGTGTTTTTAAATACTAAAAAGGTGCTCCTATCAGAGGAATAAACTTAAAAAAAAGAAAACAGTGAGCTTTTAAGAACTCTTCACCAAGTGTTGAAAACCCAAATAAAAGAAAATTAGAAAGTAATCAACAGTGAACCTGCAGATACAGTGTCTTTAAAGTTCAGTCTGCTCTTACTGAAATTATGACAGGGATATGGAAATGACAGAAGGAGCCAGATGTGTATCTTGGGACATATTTTGCATAGGCTGTAGCAATAGGAGAAGGAAGATCTCATGAAACTCTCCAGGTGACCAAGAACACTAATGATATTTAGTGGCCCCCTTTTTTAGGACATGCTTTCACCAAAGCCAAAGACAGGCAGAGGTCCTGTACTCATGAAAGTCAGGCAATTACCTCACTGCAATCAGATCGGCAAGATTTTAACACTTTTTTTCTTCTCCATCGGATGCTGTGGTTTGCATTACTTTAGTTCTCCCGATTTAAAGCACTCACACTGATACCAGTTAATAACCACGTAGTATTACAGATACCTCCTCCTCTTTCTCATGACTTTATGCCACTAATGAACTCCTCTGTGAAAAGAATTAATCACTTTAAGACTTGGCTTTGGATTCTTATATTATGACTCATTCAAGAAAAGCAACTGTAGCCTTAGGGACTTGCAGCCTCCAAATCCTTCATCATCAGTGCTACAGAGCTGTAATTTCTCTAAAGCACAAGCTACCTTCAACATCTAAAGTCAGGATCTGCAAAAGGCACACTAAGAATGCACTGTATGTGAAAATCCCCCACATCTCCTAGATTACTTGTAGGCAGACACTTCAGTGAAGATCATAACAGAGAGAAACAGTAAATCATACACAAGAAAAATAAACCACTATCCTCTACATGTCTTCTATCATATTAAAATGATTTATTCCACTTAGCACAGATATAAACTGACAGACCAGCAAGCCCTAAGGACTGCTTCCAACCTACTTCATCCTTGACCTGCAAGGATCAACTTAAAGACACACTGCATTAGTTTATACTATAGGCTTATTTTGCCTTTGTTGTCACAAATGAGAGAAAATATTTCCCTGCTGAGCTATAAGGTATACAGCTGATCACAACAATAGGTCAATGCCTGCATAAGACGCCCATTTTCAGCTGCTACTGTTTTGGCCTATAATCCATGAATTGGATGCTAAAGGCTCTAGGACTTTCAAAGCAACCTCAGTAATCACTAATTTCTTTCATGAAGCTGGTGACTGATTTGTCTGTTGCACAGTTTTAATCTAAGAAAAGTCCTACTTCCAACTTGCAGCTTTTAGAGTTTTTAGGTAGTAAGCAGTTCTTGACTTGCATTTCAGAAATAGAAAAAAAGAAAATTCATACAATATCCCTAATTATGATATGCTGTCTGCTTCTCAATTCTAATTAGAGATGGATTCAATCTGTACTTCTGCATCATGAATATCTTGCCATACTGAACTCTGACCATCTGGCTCAGGGTCTGCACTTTTTGGTGAGGGCCAAACACTTCTGTGTTTTTTGAAAGCTTCTATTCACATCTAAAAACCAAAATTCACATCTAAATTTAACAGCATCAGCTTCTCATTTGCAAAAGGCAACAGAACCCTACAGACCAAAAAACAGACACAGATCATGAAACATTGGTGCTTATGCTGGCAACCCAACCAGACAATGATTTGTATTTCTACTGAGTTATGTTTTCTGGTCTCTTGGATGTAGGTATTAAGAAAAGAAAAAAAAAATCAACTGTGGGTTACACATGTTTTTAAAAAATGTTAAACTCTTGTGAAGCTGAACTTCAGCGGTTCATCTGAATCTACTCCAGTCAGAAATGACTGATGATGTACCAGTGAGCGCAACTGAAGCCCTTACTACTACTGAGTGGAGTAGCTAGGCTGAATTTGGAGGGAGAAGATGACCCACTGAAACTCTATCACTAGGACTGTTACTGTCACAAAAGAAACACTGAAATCACATTTAAAAGAGAACAAGTGAATGCAGCCCACTTAAATCATCACTTCTTCCTTAGCACACAAACCATCTGACAGACACAGCATCAGTACTGACACTCGGTGCATTTTAAAGCTAAATGCCCGAAGTGCTATTACCTCTGCCAACAATTAAGAAATGTGCTGTGACAGTACCTGCTATGAAATAACTATGAAGTCCTACATGACCACAGGATCAATGCAAAATAAGCAGCACTGTGTGATGTGTAAGTCACGGGCAGCAGTGACAGTTAATATTTTTCAGACAAGTAATAAGGTACCTCTGCCTGGATGCATGCACATGCGGGTATATAAATAACTAAAAATTTCATTTCTTCAACAACAAAATGATTGATTACAGACTGGGCAAGCTCTGCCAAGGGGGTCAGCAATGCACAGAGAGCCCTATGCTGCCTGGCCAGCTGGCATGCCATGTACAACCCTGGCATCAGCTCCCAAGGTGGGAAGCCTGCTAGCATCAGAAGGGAGGTCCAGTGCACAACCCAGCCACCAGCCATCACCAGGCAGTATCAGCATCAGTGCAGGGTTTGAACTGACCTTAAAAGCAAGCAAAGTACAGACAAGTATGGAGATGTATGGAATCATGGAGGGGTATGGGAAATATGGAGAATGCCCAAAGGTGGGACCAGAGTTTGGAGAAGAGGAAGACGTACTGACAAGTTGAAACCAAGGAGGACACAATGAGGGCCAGTTTCAGAACAGCTGGAAAAGGTGCATTAAAACCATACACAAGTTCACATTTCCTGGCAGACGAGTTAAAAGGCTGCTCTGAATTTTTAAAAAGGAGGTATAGAAAAGCAGTGTCAACATAGAAATCTCTTTTTAACACTGAAAATCAACTACTTTAAAAGATACATCAGTACAAAGCCTTAGTATTTTTACTCAGGAGGAATCCTATTAATCAGTGGACACAGTATTGAGCTACTTGCTGATGATACTTCACTTCTAAGCACATAAATTTGCCATAGAGCTCTCACACAGAGAAAAGTGGTATTCTCACAGACAAGACACAGCAGATCAAACTAGGCAGCTCAAGGATCCTCACTTGTATTGACAACTTCAGACAAACACCAAAAAAATACTGTATCCTGACAGAAAAATTATTGGGCTTGGAATTTCTGGCAACTCCAAGGGCTTGTTTTGGCTTTGCTTCAGCAATTTTAAAGCATTTTTATTAAAAGATAGGAACAAGAAGTCATGTCAACTTTGCAAAACTTAAATCTTTGCTTTGAAAATGCTGAAACAAAGTTACTCAGTTTTTTCAAAAAGGTTATGACTTCTTGTCCTGCAGAACAGCCTGGTGCCCACATTTGCATTTTTTGCTGCATCAGACTTTTGCAGAGGCTTAGTGTGTCTCTCGCAGTCAGAAGCTCATTGTTGACTGAAATGGGGTTGATCCATAATGAATTAGACCCTGGAGATTACTTCAATATTCAGGTTTGCTCATACTGGTGATCTAATGCAGGGTAATGAAGATGAAGGTCTCACCCCATAGTTTAACTTTGGGAGGTTAAACTCAAAACAACAAAGATAAAAGACCACTTTAATAGCAAGAAAATGCTTGACTTCATGCCACTGACCTTGTTGAAGAGTCACACACATCTCATTTCAATGTTTTATGTAAACATATTTGTTAACAAATTGAAACAGACCACAAGCAAAAATGTTTGCTATACAGTGGTCTGCCAAATCAGCTGATGAAGCATATGGATTCAGTATTCCTACTTCTGTATTATCTCCCTGACTGCTTCCATCTGAGTGTTACAAGTAGCCCCAGATATCCCTTTTATCCTATTAAAGTAAGAAAAAAAATTAAATAATAAAAATACTGGTCAAATCTCTCTGTACATCCCTCTTTTGCTCCTACTGCATTTGGCGAGATTTTTGGCAATAACATTAGGAAGCAACCTTCTCTAGAAAGAATGATTACCTCAGTTAAATTATTTGTTCTTTTAATTACTGTCATTCCTAGCAAAATCAATAATGCATTTTGCCACTAATGTGAACCTTTAATATGAGTACAAATGTATTTGTATCCATTTTCTCTTTTAATGCAAGCTACGATTGCTGTAGACAGTAAAGTTGAAATATTCTATATGCTATTAAACAAAATGAAATACCGGACCAAGTAAAACATGCACAATGCTTTACCTCAGGGGTCCTCAAACTTTTTAACCGGGGGGCCGGCGTGTGGATGCAGTGGCAGGCAGTCATCTGCGGCTGCTTGGTTTCCCCCCCCAACCCCCGGTGTGTGTGTGTGGGGGGGTTAGGGGGGGCCGGATTGAGGACCCTGGGGAGCCGTATCCAGCCTGCGGGCCGTAGTTTGAGGACCCCGGCTTTATCCACTTCCTCTTTTTATCTTCACTGACAGAGTAAAGAAATTCATTTGATTTCCTGTCAATAAAACCAAGATGGCACAAGAAGGCAACAGGATGAGGTCTCACTTTGTTCTGCTTTTTAGGAAAGACGCCTTCAATTGCATTCTTTTTATTCCAACATGATACAATTATCCCTTTAAGCAAAAAACTAACTATATAACAATCCAATTCTATACAGAGCCATAATGATATACCTCACACTTAAACATCTTGGTATCTCAGTTTAAATGGGGGGAGTGGAATTAATTGGAAAGAAAGGAATTAACATTTAGTTGGCCTTTTTTTAAACAGAGAAGAAAACACAAATCAAAAGCTGTCTCTAAAGACTAGCTAATCCTTTGTGTACAAAGAGAACCATACGAGCCCATGCCAGCTGAAAACAAACAGATAGGTCTTCATATTTAACTCTGAAGCCTGATTTGTGTAGATTTGGGTGTACTTGGTAACCGGTCAAAAAAGATAAAATCATATTCTGACTCTATATATAATTTAGGGGTTTCTCCTTTGCTTTAAGGGCTTACTTACATGATCACCCTAAATGAGGACCAGTTAAAGGATGTTTCACCAAGTGCACAGAATAAATCATTTTTAAGAAAACCTGCCCATTGACAGACTTCTAACCACACACAGCAACTATTTTTGCTTGTAAAATGATGTCCGTTTAGCTCTGTATAAACAATTTATGAATCCACCTTTAACATAACACAACCTTTTCTCCCTGAACCAAGCTGACAGCCACGCAAAACCCCACACGGCTCCAGAGCAGCAGGCTGAACTCTGCTTCCCCTCAGGCAGTGGCAGCGTTGGTGATGATCTGGACGTCAGCCCTTCATTGCTGACAAGAACGTAATGAGAAAGGAGATCAGAGCACAAGAGTTCTGCTGGAATGGAGCTGCCGCTTTGCTTATAAACCAAGGGATACAGACCAGGAGCTCCCAGAGGGATGGAGCAAAGAAGCCCAAAATGTCACTCATCTAAGGGTTACTGCCTCCCGGATGGTCTGTTAGTGTCTCATGGGGTCAACAGCACAGGAAAAGGGGAGAGGGCGGGGGTACACAGCACAGCTATGAGGACATCCAGCTGCAGAAGTGAAAATCACAACAGGAAAAGGGGATGAGAGCTTCATAGCAGAGATGCCATTGAGAAAATTACAGAACAGCTGGTTTGAATACATATTCAAGGTTAGAGCACAAATACTTCTATAATGAGCACACTACCTAGGATACCTAATGCAACGTAACTGCTTAAAGTGAGTCAGCGCTTCAGGAAAGGGTATAATATAACCGCAACAGTACAACTGAGCAGAACTTGTAATACAGGGCGTCACGATCCTGCAGCTTTAGGTGTGGAAAAGCCTTTCCCAGGGATCACCAGATGGCACTATTCTTCCTTCAAATCGAGACCGTAACTGCTGTGCACATTAAACGCTGCCATTAATTTGGGAGGAAAAAGATCTTAATCCATTTTTTTTTTAATATATATTAGCCCAGTAGTCTCTCGCTGTTCACATTCTTTCCAATGATCTTGAAAATCTTGTACAAACAACCGAGAAATTACTGTATCTGAGGAGGTGGAGGGAATCTTAAAACATTCTGAAGTGACTCTCATACTAAAATATTCTGTAGCAGAAGGATCATAGACATTTGTGTAGGAACACAAAACTCCCCAGCAATACATGCAGTGCTTGACAACTGTATTAAGAAAGCAGAAATTCTTTCAGAGAAGTCAAACACGTAAAGATAACATATACATGACCCCTCTTCCCCCATTTTCTCTACTTTTCTGTTACCAGAACTGTTGAAGATGCTAACCACCATCTACAATTGTGCAGTGTTTAGTATGGAAGTATTTCCTAAATTTCGTTGAAAATTATTGTACTTTTTTTTTTTTTTTTAAATAAAGTTGCTTAGAGTATCCACATACAAATAATAATGGAAGAGAGAAAATTAACGAATATTGCAAAAAATGCTAGTAATGAAACATTAGCACACACAAAAGGCAGTGTTTACATGTGCATGTTGGTGTAAGTGTGCTTTCTTTCAGTTTGTTGATGTGATCTGCAAAAGGATGCAAAGTCTTCAGCAACACATTTGCAATTAGGTACTAGCTACAGAGGCTGTGGAACCCAGTCCAGAACACAGCTAATTTGGGATGGAAGTACAGAAGGGGCACATTCAGACTGAAGTCTCAGAACCCTCTCATCCTAGATAGGAAAGAGTGGGGGATTTTTTGGTCTTTTTGTTTGTTTGTTTAATCCATCAAAGGACTCAGTCTGCACTCAAGACACTACAAACCGATAAACTGAGGGGCAAATTAATCTGCAGAGTGACTCCTCTAACTTCAGCAGGAGTCACAGCAGAACTGAAGTCTGCCTACTGTGCTCATGAGCTGAACTCTCACAAAACAGATTTTTGTTTTTCTCTAAGAAACTCTCCCCCCTTTCAGCTCCCTAGAAGTTGACAGGCTGCTTCCTGTTCCATGATCTGTGAATCACGATGTGAATGCCAATCGCTACTCCCCTGTGAAATTAAATTAGGTATCAGAGCACAGCATGAGCAATAAGTTTCCCTAAGACACCAGCCCTAAAGAAACTACTCTTTCTTCCTCCAGCTGAAGAATGGAGTTATGAAAGCAGGGTCAAGCTGGTTATTACTCTTCATACTCTGCAACATCAACCAGTCTGCTCTGAGCCAGCATAAAATAATTTCTCCTCTTCCTAGTCATGAATATAACGGTACCAAATTTAAAGTGTCCAATAATTCATTATATTTATTTGTGTGTTCTTCTGTAACCACTTAACACCCTGTGAATTGCAGCAATGCTTAACATACACACGATACCACGATAAATCACCAGAACTTTGTGCATGTCATACAGCTGGAAAATTGGTAAGACAAGGGTAAGCAATAGTAACACATGGCTTATCAAGCAGGAAAGGGGAGTATGTGATGCTGCTTGTTTCAAAGTGCCTTTCAATAGCACTTTGTTAAGCCATAAAATATTCACACTTTGAAAGATCATAGGATTATATTGCCCCATATTTTTCTGCAGACAGATGGCCCTTGGTAACTTATGCATATATTTTGTCACTGCAGTGTACTCTGAGCAAGGAGGCAACATGGGGGCACATTTAAAAGCTGAAATTGTTAGAAAATAAAATAGTAATGGATTAAAAGCTGGTTTGTGAGCCAAGATTATTGCGTATTTTGAAACCTATGGTAGTCTCATATAGGTTTAGGGGAGTTTTAGTTTTAAATTGTGATGTAGAAGTCAAACCCAGACTACTTAGCCTCCTTTCTGCATCACCACAAGAGCCCATGTGCTCCAGCCAAGGTGCCCTGCGTTTGCTTCAAGGAAAACTAAAATGTGCTCCTGCCCTTCATTCTCAGACAGAAATGCATTTCTCCTCCCATCGACCTCAGATACTAATCCAAGGACCAGCTTCATAATCTGCAAGAAGCAGGTGGCTTCCACTACCTTGTGCTCCTCAAAATTAAGTCTGGTGTTTCATCCCCCAGAATCCATGTGCTCCCCTGTGGCCTTTACAGGTTCCTCCAGGTCTTCATCCTCTGAATATCTAATCACAACCGCTTTCTCTTCTGGGTTAGCTGCCAGACAAGGGTTACTGCTGGTGTTACCACATCAGTAAGAGATTGTTCTGGCCTTCAAGCATTGTCATGTCCACTGCCCAGCTGCTGCAGGGATGGCTCAAGCACAGCAAAGTAAATTGGTTTAATCTTGTGCATCTGGTACTAAGTTCCCAGTCATCTGTTCAGGGGTATAAAGGGACTACGTTCCATTTCAATGCATTGATCACATCACAGTCTGGCTCTAACATTAGAGCCTGAAAGCTTCAAAATCTAAACCCAGACAGCTCCTCTTCTCTGCTAATATTTTTCACAGGACTGGACTTGCATGTTTGTTCCACAAGCTACTGAGTCACCTGGATCCAAGAGACTATAAGTAATCTCTCAGAGCTAAGCTGTACGTCTGTTTATTACCCTAAGTTCACAAAAGTCTTCCTTTCTCATTTTAAAAAGAAACCTACAAAACCTCTGCAAAGCACAACTGTCTGGAGGCTTTCAGCATTTGGTAGCCAAATGAATGTGATGCAAAAGCTTCATCTATGCATGCCTCTTGCAGGATTCACTTAAGGTAACAATATCTCACAGAAGGCCCTCTGGGTCTCTGGAAGGTGCAGAGAACCCTTTGCCTACACAGTGAGCAAAAGCTTTAGACCACTTCTGGGAATGCAAATGAATGGGATCCACGTGACCCTGGTAATAAAAGGCTCCAGTCTCTTTGCAAAGCATTGAAATGCCATCTGGCAATTTTGTTGACGTCAGCAGGCGCAGAAAAACAACCACGACCTCCCCCCAAAAAGCAAAAGCCTTGAGCAGGAGGGGGAGGAATGCAGCCTTCCATAGTGCATGTGCACTTCAGGCTGGTGTTACTAAAAACCTGCAGCAGCGCTGTCAGTCCAGAGACCCGTAATTCTGCGGGAAGCAGCGCAGGCAAATGCACTGTCTTCTCCCACTCCTGCCTGTGCAGACCTTCTTGAAAAAAGGGGTCTCTCTTGTTCTCTCTTGCTGCCCAAGTCTTTCAGACGACGTTTTCAGTTCTCTTAGGGAAGGGGAACTGTTGTGAGCAAGTGGGGTAAATGAAGAACACTGCACCTAATCTCTGATCTGGCAAAAAGCAGGAGTCTGTCACCTTGTGGTACTTTCTCTTCATCGACAAGTCCCACAGCACACACAGAAGGCAACTGTAACCTCTTACCTCTGCTTTATACTGCTGAGCAGCCATGGGTCCCCTTGCACCCTAGTTTCAGAGGCTGCTACCAAGCATCAAGAAACATGCACTATATCCTCTTCATTATTTTGCCTTGTCAGTCTCTCAGGTTGCTTGAAGTTTGGTACGTAAGAACAAATCTCTGACTGTTGACTACAGGGAAAGACAGAAAACTTCCAACAACGCACCAGTAACTTTGCAGGGTATGGAAGGTGAAGCACTCATTTGGCTACTTTGACTAGATTTCTTGCACACTGAATTGGAACACAATGAAAGACATTCTGCACTATTTTAAGTAAAATATCACAACAGATATCTCCTGATGACAAGAGATAAATGACCAAAGTTGCTGTACAATCCTGCAGGGATAATAGATAAACTGCAGCTACTAGTTTTGTATTATATTTAATAGAAGGCACAATATTACTCCTAAGTATTACATGCCACCAGGCACAGAAGAAACCCCAAATACTCATATAAAATGCCAACATTTAAAGTCCGTAGTGCAAGTTACCTTCTACACAATGAGCTAAAATAGTACTATCAACAGTCATGCATGCACACTAAGCAGGCATCTTTTTGTATTGAAGTGCATTTTGCTGTTGGCAAAGACCTATTCAGTTATTTTTTATCTCTGTTAACAGATCACATCAAAATGCATGAAAGGGCAACAGTACACCACCCTAAAACAAACATTAAAAGGATGGATGTCTCCATGAGCCACATTTAAACACTGAAGTGAGGAGCTTCTGAGTTACTTTTAATAAGGGATGAGAAATGTTATAGTAGTTCTGTGAAAGAAACTGAATCCTCTCAATACTATTTCTTAGAAGATTAGGACCCAGAACCACACCAAGATGGGCAGTGATGAGGAGGAAGAGATGGAGGGAGGAGGCTGATCTGTTATCTAGGGCCACACACATACCTTAAATGCTCTAAGCTGTCTCACTGAAGTGGTGTAACATAAAGCACATTCCTAAGGCTCTACAGGATCAGTCTCACAGAGTCACATATGCAAATCTGCCTGAAGTAATAGTACATTTCCCAACCCCACCCCGCTCACTCTCCCTGCCCTTTCTCCCTCCTTCACCGCATCTCCTCTTACTGAATGAAGCTGAGGCATTTTTGCTTACAAAACTGCTCTTTGAATTCCTAATCTCTGCCTCAGTATAATATTTTAACAGCAAGTCAAAGCAGCACTGTGTAAATAACTGCAATGAGACAGTGCTGCCTGGAAACTGGAAAGTTTTCCTTGCATGTTAAGCTTGGAAGGCTATGCTCAATTCAGTTAAGAAAATTTACGGGTAATTCCACAGTTTCTCCACAAATCCTTATGTTCTCAGACAGCCAACCCAAAAATGAACAAAACCCCTGACAACTGACTACTTTCTGCTAGCACATGGGCAATTATAAGGAAAGTGTGTTTAACTGTGTTAGTTGTAAATCTTGACATAGGAATGAATCCGAGGATGGAGAAGAGATACAGCTATTTCCCTGCTGCCATTTCAGGTATAATCACTTCTACTTAATATCTGTTTATGGACTTCATAAAATATATAAACAACAAAACCATCTTTCTGCAATTTTATGGTTATTAAGGCTCCACTTGAAGCTGTGGGAGAACAAACATAAAGCTACAAAGGTGACAGACAAGACAAAGGTTTTCTGAATTCTACTGCTATCTCTCAAGTCTGCATCATGTCACATCTGTTTTAAATATAAACAATTTTCAAACTTCACAACTAAATCCCACTCAATGATTCTGCTTACAGTAATCTCCAGTAGAGCATACATTCAGCAATAAATAAGAAATTTTCATGCCTTCTTTCACTGGTGTCAGGCTACTACTTTAATGAACTCATGAGAAATACACCCCCTGTACCTAACTGGTCATCCAGTGGATTGTGTTATCTTCAAAAGCAGCAAGATGCCTCTCCATCCATTCCAATCTTTCACTCATAAGAATGCCAGCCTTCCTGTGTCCATACAATATGTGTGCGAGTTTCACCTGAAGCTGTTGCAGACCCTGTTGCTCCTCAGCTAAGACAAGAAATGGCTGTTGTGACATTACCAGGGAGACCCTCAGAAGCTTAATTCTAATGAACTTTCAGTTTCTAATTAACACAAAGTCCAGACAGAGAGACAAAATTCAAGATTCCGAAATGAATCTCATTTTCAAGGTTTGTGAGGATTATTCAGACACTGACATTCACTGTAATATGCATACATTAAACGTAACTTATTCAAAGGAAGCCTGTCACTTTGACAACAGCAAGTAGTGTGGGAAGAAACCAGTGCCACTTGCAGATTCTCCTCTATAAACACTTTTATCCCCGTATGGATAGCATTTCTTTTTGCTATTTCCTGTTTCCCAGTTACACTGTTCTGCTTTCCAAGCAAGTCATCTCTCTGTCTAATGAATTTTAGTTATATCGTCCTGGGCCAGGCACACCTAAACCTTTATCTGGGCCAACTCATCTACTGTTCCAAGTACCACAATATCCAAAGCTAGTGGCCTCCCCGCGTGAAATAAATACTCAGGCCTTGAGGAAGTCACTTGCCCCTTTGCTGCCCTCCCAAAGAGACTTTCTCTTGGAGATCCTCTCATATGTCAGTTTGAAGACTGGATGCCCAACCTGGGCTGGGAAGTTTCAATCTGGCCATTACTAGAATAAATCCAGCACAGCAGGTTCACAGGTGACCAGGTGCCCTGAAGGACTTCTCTGCACCAGGAGGCAACGTGGGGAGTAATTCAGCTGATCTGCCGATAACAGCATACAAACACAGACCCAGTTTTACGTTAATTCCTTTCGCTTCTTATGTAGCCTCTGTGCCTGTTAGGTGGTGGGGAGTCAGGCCTTGTTTAACCTGCATTAGTCTGATTCTTGCAAACTCAGAATCATTACCTTAACTGAAGTTAAGGTAAACTGAAAAGCTTTTCAAACTGTTTGAGAATCCTGAATTTAATACCAAGTTGTTCATAAAAAAATTAATATAAACCCAAGGACACCCATGTAGTTATGCCCTTTGAGATGATTCCTCTCTCCCTGTTTGTGTGCCAGCCCCTTGCAGAGAGCTCTGCATTTCCCAATTCACAGCTGATAGCGTCGTAAACACCTCTGGCAGTGGAAAGAATGTGGCCTTGACACAAACCAGGCAGCTACTGCAGACCTAGCGAGGGAAGGTAAAATATGAAAATTCTGGCCTCATGCTCTGATGGCTAAAATGCTTGCAAGGTTCCCTTTCATCACATTCATGAGGCAGACAGCACCATGCTTATCAAATGCATGCAAGGGCCCCATGGAGCCCTCACTGGCTTCCTCAGATGGCTGCATCCTCATCCAAGGACAGTTTCACAGAGTTTTACAACACTGCTATAAATCACAGTCAGAAACTCAACCAAAGGTTCACAATGCAGGTGCTATGCTCACATTTTTACAGGCCCTTAGCAAACAAGTTAACTAAACCTTTCCACTAATCTAAAAGTGCAAAAATGTCAATATCCTAGGAAGAATAAAAATGACAAAGCCTCCGGATAAAATCTTTGTACTAGAATGAACAGCGGTAAGAAATTACAGGTCATTTGATTACATTACTGACATAATAGCCATGCAAAGTTGTGGATCACTGATAGAGTATGACCTTAGCCTCTCCAAAAAGATGCCAAAGAAGAAAAAACGAGTAACACAGGTTCCAATCCAGCAAGTATTTTAAAGCAGGTGTTTACTTCATTACTGGGTTAATTTAACAGTATTATAAAATTTGGTTCTCACACTAAAGGTCCTTTAATACCTTTATAGCAGCTTTCAGAACCTAAGCACATGTATGTACAATTGTAATTTTTTCAAGAGAACATACTTTCAACTGCTGGCAGTATACCTTAATAAAAAACTAAATCCTTGCTTTAGCCACGTTTTCACTGTCACCACAGTGAATGAGAAAGGATTTCAAGGTAAACAGGAAACCGAGAAGCCACACACAGACTTCAAACTATAACTGTGTTTACAGTCAAGTACCCCACCAAGTCGGGGCCACTGCAAGTAAGAGCTCTGACAGCACACCCAGTGTTAGCTTATGTAGAATCACTCAGTACTTGCAGCTATTTTGCTGGGGTTTTTTTTGTACTTTGCCATTACCACTTTAACTTTCCTATTTTATCAAGACAAAATTATTTCTGACAAAGGGTAGCTAATTCACATTTATGAACTTGCCTGTTTGCTAACCCCTGCGTTCTCTGCTGTGCTAGCCAATCTTAGCACATATATCATTGTGAAGAGTTTTAAATCTAACTTACCACTGTGTTGAAGTCTTCAGAGCAATGTGACAGATTTTACCAACACTTTTTAAAAATAAAAAAAGGAAGCAAGTCATAAATAAAATAAAGCACTGGCAAAGCCTGGAATGCAATGAATACATCTGCACTTGCACACACACTGCCACACAATGGCCAAACCATAGTGCTTTATCATAGAGAAGTAGCTTGAAATAACTTTTCAGTGTATTTGATGTATGGTATTGCTTTTTTAAAATCAAGGCTAGAGCAAGTTTGGGAACTTCAAAGAGAACACGCTTCCGGTGAGAGGTTTATTTTATTCTGAGCTTGACGCAGTGTAGCAGTGACACTGAGCAGAGTTGCAGTGTCAGGGTTTGGGAAGTTCACCCACGCTCTAATGACAGCAGATCACATGAGCCTGACTAAAAAAAATATATAATGGGTTGGGGGGGGCTCTTCCAAACTTTAATTTCCCAAGCAGTTTATCTTGCACAGATTGCAGCCCCCCATACTCAATTCTCAACACAGAACAAGGGCTGAAGCAAATGAATTTCTTCCTGTCTGGTGTATAATAAATCTAATTCATGTGAGGCGGTTTTGGCACTAAGTTATGTATTTGCACATTTCTGTTGGCTTAAGTCACACTTTCTGTTAGGAAAGCTGTTCAGAAAAGGTTTATTTCCTCCACTCTTATAAATTGTTGGCATAAACAACCATTCAAAAATTTAACCTCAGTTATTTGGCATTCTAATGATTTACATTGAAACCCACAAACTCAGTTTTCTTGTCAAAATTAGTGTGTGAATTTAACTGCATTAACCTTAAAAATATTTAAATTCAAGATAAGAGAATAAGAAGGGGGCGGAAGACATCTGACAGCTACACTGCTCACTTCCATTGCTGTCTCACTGGAGAGTGGCATGGGATAACCCACACAGATTAATCCTGAAACAGCAGCAAGATGAGGTGAGGAGATACCGGTTTTATTTCCTCTTCCATTACTATCCAGACTCCTCTGCAAAACAGTGTTTCCTGTCTCAGCATCACCACTTTCTTGGTCTTGGTTCCTTTCCCCTTCAGCTTTTTTATTTATTTATTTATTTTTAATTTGGGGGTTGGTGGAAGCTCCACCAATAGCATAACGATTTTAAAAAAACAAGCTACACATTAACTTCAAAGAGGAGTGCAGTCAGACGGGGTAAAGCATTCAGTATGAAACACCAGAGTACTTCGACAGTGGTGCAGATTCACCTGACTGATGCCTACTGGGTGCCACAATATCTCCAGTCAGAAAACAAGATGAATAAAACATGCCTTCAGTCACTGACTCATACACATGTAAGCACACAAACTTTTTGGCATTTCTCCGCCTCTGAAATAATGCAGAATAAAATAATCCAAACAAACAACATAAGGAAAATAATTTTGTGCTTCACAAATTCTGTTACGGTAAAGAAGATTTATATACAAGAAAAATATTTGTGCATGCAGCTGGAACTAAGCTTTTTATGAAAAAAGTACTGAAGCACTGACTAAGTCTTTTGTCTCTTCCTTTACCTAAACCTTGATTAGCACATTGACATGCAAAACACAGACACTTTCCCAAAAGGGTTACAACACATCTACCACGGGAAAAGGAGGAGCGCCAAAATGACATCATACCATTACTAGTTTGCTACAAACTCAATAACTCTGGTCCGTTAAGAGGTCCTTAAATGATTTTCCTGACATCTTTGCTATGTCATCTGTGACCGGTAAATCAAAAGCAGCTTGCTTTCTGCTGCCACAGCTTCATCGGTGATAAACACTCTGCAGCTGGTTACAGAGGCAGTGTTGGTCATAGTTTACAGGCAGGATTAAGTTTGGTTCACTCCTTCAGAGGACTTTTTTGTGTCCATGTAAGAGAAAGTAGAAGGAGAAAGCAGGCCAGCTGGGCCAGGAGTGCTTGTCAAGGAGCTGTCACTCCTCTGACGTGAGCTGCACATTTAGCTGGTGCTGAGGCAGTAGCTGACATTGCAGGAGAGCAGAAAAGCAACCTACCCAGTTCAGTTTTCTGTACAGGATATTTAGATTTAAGAGTTCCCACACCGCACAGTATTGAACTATTTCATTACAGTGCAAAGACAAGATACTTTGATCTCAAGCAAGAGGGAAAGTGTTTATGTCAATAAGCACAAGGATGGAGTTTCCATTGTGCCACAACCCTGGGCTGGGGCAGGTCTACCCACCTGAGCAGATTTGCCACTGCCTCCCATCTCCCTGCTAACCCAGCTCACACAAGTGCTTTGTTCAAAATGCGCCAAGGCAGAAACAGCCTCATCTCTCTGTAAGTGGAGGCCTCTGCATTTACCCTGCCAAACTGTGCTGCTTTTTCGGTTTTAGCTGTGTTGGGATGGCTTTTTTTATTTGTTTTTGAGATGAAATTTGCTGCATCTTCTCTGAGCTATATCCACTGCACCTGGTGTCTTCCTCACATGAAAACAGTTGTATTTGAGTAACGTTTTTCCAATTGTCTCAGAGACAAAGGAAAAGAAAATCAAAACACAGAAGTCAAGTAAACAGTTGAGCAGTTACAGATACTTAAGGCTACTGACGCTTGCCATAAAACACAGATGCTGGGTGATTTAACTGTGATGCTTACAGAGTGATGTAGCATGGTACAGGGATACCAAAGCTAACCAGGAAAGATCTCTCCATTACTAGAAGCAGACAAACCAGGTGAGCTCAGAAATTGTGTATGTTATTGAGGATATCTGCCTAATTCAGCCTGAACTGTTCCTAAACCCCAAGCTAATTTGCATCTGTCTACACATCAACGTACTGCCAAAATCAAGTCTTCCCAAAACCAGGTTGACTTTGGTAAGTTAGGAAATAAACAAAGATGCCACACTAGAAGAACCCTTTAATCTTACAAGTACTAGTGTGCCAGCTTGATTCAAAGACATTTGTTTTGCATCTTCTCCCCTATATTCTATAGTTATATTCACCATGTAATTTTACATTGTTTGAAAGTCTTTAACAAAAAAAACCACCCAAACCCCAAAACCCCACAACCCAAAACTCAAGTAGTGACTAGGCACTATCATTTGTAGGTAGGCTAAGCAAAAAAGAGATGGAAGAAAGCAAAATCAAGGCAGAGGAACAGATTCTTCTGTACTACATCTATTCTATGCAGGAAATGTTTCCCCAATACCCTCTGCCGCCTCTCCCAAAACCCAACACACCCCACAACAGTGGATGACTAAGCATTCAGAACCTCTGACAGATCACAAACTCTCTTTGAAAACAGTTTAAAATGTCTCACTTATATTTCTAACAAAATAATTTAGATATGAAGGCTTATAGTACATTAAATTCTGGGCTTGTATGGAGCCCAACAGCATTTAAACAGCACAAAAGATGGCATCTGCTTTGAAATCTGTTTTGCCTCTTTGCTGTGGTCACATGCTCCTTTTGTTGTTTTTAATGTTGATGTAATTGTATTAATTTTATCAGAAAACAGAGGGAGGAAAGGTGATCTAATTTTAGTGGGAATGTTGAAAGACATTTGTGTCTGCTGTGGTACCAACTAATGATGTGTCTGCATCAAAGAAAATAAATGTATTCTTTCAGATGTCCTGCTGGGAAGTGCAAAACTTCTGAAAGACCTATGATCCTGTTCTTTAGTTTGTGCATTTTACATGAACGTTACCAAGTATTAGTCATTTTACACTCAACCAGGGAAGTAATCAGAACAATAATTACAGATGCATGCTAATCCACAATTAATGAGCGCTCTTGGAAGTACTGTATGCTCCTATGTATATCAACAAACTCGAACACACAGCAACCAAAAAATTACTCAAACAGGCTAAGAAATGCTCTAGTCTCAACAAAGTATTCTTGGCTGGAAATACCAGTTATTTATAAAAATCTAACAGAAACAAAACATCTGGCATATCACCTTTTTTTTTTTTTTTTTAAACACATTGGCAGTATTTTACTGAAATAAAGCTAATAATGTGGTACCCCCCTTCCTGTCCATCCCTCAGAAGCCCCCTTCTGCAACAGCTGAAACCTCTCGGCCGCTCTCAACCAAGTCTGACAGCAAAATAAAAGCCAAATGTATTACAGTTCTGCCAAGACTCCCTTACATGACCACTGGTTTTCATGAGAGGCAATGCTTCCTATGACCTCCAAAGTGGAGAGGAAACTTCAATACAAGGTCACTAGTTACCTGGCCTGCCCAGCCCACCCCTACTGGGTCACCCATCTGATTCTTAGTGGATTTATAGTAGTGATAGGGATTAGGGGATTGGGGGTGTGTGTATAGGATGTGAAACAAATTACTGACTAATTAGGTTTAATTAGATTTTCCATCTGTAGAGCAATCCATTTATGTTAAACTGTAATTGCAAGCCATCTAAACCTAAATGATTACATCTACACCAGGATCGCTGCCTAGCTGCTCTCCTTCATCAGTACTTATTCTGCTCCAAAGGGAACAGTTGTTCTTTCCTAGGGTTTCTTTCTGCCTTGCCTTCTAAAAGATACTAAAATGATTCAATCAACAGCAAATTAATCACTTAAAAAATAAATATCATTACTCAGAAAACTCCTCAAACTATGGCTCTCCAACTATCATGCGACTAGTTGGAGAGCCAGAAGACCTGGAGCTGCAGACCTATCTGCACTTCTCCACAGGACTAGTTATCAGGGAGCAAGCAACAAAGAAGAATTTGTTTTAAAATCCTGCAGTGCAGACTTGTTTCATGGTCAGGAAGTAATTTCCAGAGCTGAAAATACAGGCTCTACACAGATGCTGCTTCTGCTTTCTCTGTGGCCAGTCCTGGAAGCAAACAACCCAGCACAACGCACACCCAAAGCTGTAATTGGTTCTCCAGAACAGAGCTGTCTGATATATCAGATTCAAATAATAAACAACTAAAGTTTTCTATAACAAATACATGACACATTGCCTCGTGCTTTAATTTTTTTTGCATTATATAAGATGGCTTTTTAAATGCAGCAGACACCCACATCCCTCCCACATGCCAACATACATGGTCTATCCATATACCTATGGAAAATATATTATTTAAACATTATTCACAAAAAATGCAAATCTGAAGAAACTTCAGCTTGACAGCAGAGCAGAAAAAAAGCTGCACTCCACTGCTAGATCCAAGCATCTGAGAAAGGGATGGGACCTAACAGCCTTTCTTAGATATATAAAGTATATGTTATGGGCAATTAGGGTATGAGGTCATCTGACACCACAAGCATAAAGTGCTGTCACTCTCTTGCTGAGCGTCTGCCAGAAATGCCTTAGACAACATCTGCCAAAAGGAGGACTTTGCATCTGACATCACCAGCTCCCAAATCAGCACACACAGCTTGGTGTGAAACACGTCCTAACGCAGGTTCCCAGCTTGTTTTGGCTTACAAGGCACTATGATAATTTGACAGCAGTCATCTTTTGTGCCATTCACCAGCTGAGAATTGTCTTACCTGCCCTCCCTTTAAACACTAGCTAGATAAAAGAAAGCATGTCTTAGCAAAGCATCGTAAGTTCCTGAGTACAAAACTCACACCGATGTTGTAATAAGAAAAATAAACTAATAAAATGCAATTCTTGATTGCATTTAAGCAGTAGATTACTCTTTAATTGCCACAATACATCAGGTAGTCTAGGGGAGAGACACAGCTGACTGGCAATTATCTACATCTCCTGGGGTTATTTGCCCTGGAGAAGGCTTCCCTTTTTTTGTCCCCTTGTACAAGACGGAATATTCCTCCTGCCTTTTTCCTCAACTTCTTTTTCACATAACTAAATGAAATACAACGTCAGAGGGGGAAAAGGCCATGAAAACTCAGTTCTTGCTCTCTAAGACTGGAATTCTTCCTGCTCCCTTTTTCTCTGCAGTTAAATTACAAAAGGTGAATATGGCAAGCGCAATACTTCTGTTTTGCAGTTTTGCCAACTTTACACCTCCTTTCTATTTGCTAATTATAATTTCTGTAAGTGTAGCATAATTACATCTATATAGCATATTACATAACATAATTTAAGAATTCTTGTTCTAAAAGTTTCCAAGAATACTATCATTCTTCACCATTAATGCATGATACAAATCATTCACTAAATACATGTTGCTCAAACTCTGCCTCGCTCTTTGCTCATCTTACACACCACATACAGCGAGTTAACCTGCCAGTCTGGACCGCACGTTTCTATTACTAGTCCCTAAAAAGCTGAACCTGCGTGCAGTTGAACGACACACACTTCTATCACTACAGTCCCCCAGACAGTAGAGACAGACTCAGCATCAGAGTCCCCTCATTCTCTTCCCCACTGCTATCACACGTGCTTTTTTTTCACAGTTGTGGTGTTTCTGTTACTTACGTCAGAGGCGAAACTGTTAGTCTGGTTGCTGCTGCTGAGGAAGTTAGTGACAAAAATTCTGAGGAATCACCTATGAGGATATGTCAGAGTGGAGAGATCATTTTTTGAGTTTCTCAGAGGCCAGGTCAGCCTTAGTAAAGACCATAATTAATATTGCTGTCAGTGGCACATGACAAAAAATACGGTCAGCAAATAACACATGCTGACGACGGTGTTTGAAGATACTGCCCATGCAACAGAGAACTGGAACATCATAACAAAAGACTGCACGAGGGGTGAAGTGATAGAAATGAGTACACAAAATTGAGTAATGCAGCTAAAGGCTATACTCCTGGGGACTAGCAATAAGAGCTTTCAATCAGCCCAAACTCAAAGACTGTCCATCGTAGACAGTCACGATCATGTTTGCTATTCGATTCAAGAACAAATAGAAGGTGTTGATATGATGCAGTTGCAACAGGAAAACATAATACTTGGATAAAGCACAAAAAGCCTTTTCACTAGACACAGGTAAGTTTTATGCCATTGAACAAGGCACACGTTAGACATCTCTTGGAATATCACAGAGGAAAGACTTTATGCTCTGAAGCTGAACTAAATGAGTTGTCAAGGCAAGCAGCTCTGGTGCTGCAAGATTGGCAGCAGAGCACTCTAGCATGGTGCACAGCGAGGGTTCCTGAATGGAACTTCATGCCTTGCCTCATACTTTAATGGTAAGACCAGTTGTTCCCCTGATACCCAGCCCCCAGAGCTGGAAGACAGGGAAAAAATTTCTTCCCTGAAAGGCTGCCCAGGGAGGTGGTGACATCACCATCCCTGGAACTGGAAGTGTTTACAAAATATGTAGATGTGGTACACAGGGACATGATTTAGTGATGGACTTGTCGATCCTCAGTTAATGGTTGAACTTGATGATCTTAAAGGCCTCTTTCCAACCTAAATGACACTATGATTCTAAATGGCTTGCGCTTTACAAGAGGATTAAAAATAAATTTTATACAGGATTTATGTTCTTTAATCAGATACCTAGGCAGACTCTAATTTACATCAAATTCATGCAGAAAGTTGCAACAAATGCAGGAAAAAGCCTTTAGATGAAGGAAGAAAATAACTTAAATAGACTATAAATAGCAAACCCTACCTAATGCAGCAGATTGATGGTTGAGAGGGTATATGATTGCTTTTAAAAATACCCCAGAGAGGGGTCTTGTTTATGCTACAGAATCATGTTGGACTGTAACAAATGGGATGGACATAAATATAAGTAGGAAATTAGAAGACTGTTTCTTACCACTAGAGGAGAATTTGGGGATGGGGCAGTAAAGTAACAGTAAAACAGAGCTTGGATTAGGTTTCTGAAAGGATTACATAGTGCTCTCTTGCTAGCAAGAGGCAGCATCAGATTTGTCCTTGCTCATTAACTCAAATATAAATAGTGCCAATTCCCTCCTATTTCTTCCTTCTACAGAGCATCAAACATGGAGCACAGGAAAAAAATCTTGTCTCTTGCAGCAGGAAAGTGAGTACAGGAGAAAAGAGTTTTGCATGTGGCCTCAAAACTTAAAACTATAGAGTCATTAAGCAGACAACATGAGGCAAATGGTGACGTCAAGGTCTCACAACATCAAGGTCTCACAACATGTTCATCCACGTTAAATAACTGAGAAGTCTTCTGACAATTACTGCGCCCAGAAGGCAAACCTGCATGCAGCAATAACAGCTGAAGAGATTAATTCACTGACACAGGGCAGGGCAGTTTTATGGCAAGTTTCATTTTGAAGACTGAGTACACAGCAAGTGGTCTAGCATCCTGGTGGCGGCAGAAACCCACAAAATGGGCCACTATCCCCACAATATCCTTCCCACACCCACAGCATACTCAGTGCACAAAAGAAATCTGGATACATTGGTACTGACCGTATTCTAGATGCTGGCAAAAAGTAGAAGGGAGTGAGTCATTTATTTGCACTTAGGCAAAAATCTTGCTTGATGTTAATATAATATCCTCATGCAGACATAACAAATTAAGGCATCACCTGGATGGCAATTCTCACTGAGCAATATTTCCAGCTGCCAGGAATTTAGAAATCAGGTTACACCTCGCAAAGGCATCTACAGCGCAGTATACACAGGGCAGCCTATTCCATCCACCTAGACACAGTGGCAATCCTACCTCAGATTTTCACCACATACTCCTATTCGTAATTGCATTCTGTCCCTGAGTATTTTAAAATAATTAATTCTTATTAATGAACATGATATAATAAAATAAATATTCACTGATTAGTGACTTTTTAATGGAAAGAAGGCCAAAAAAAAGTCAAATTACATTCAATAGATAAAGAACGTATTTTTATAAACTGAAATAGCAATACCAAATTCACTTTGTTCTCTGGCTGGCAAGCCAAAAAATGAAGAAAACAGTAAAAACATGGTCACATAATCTGTTATGATGTTTCTTTGAAAGTACTGTTGCAGAGATGGGCATTTTCTGTCATCTGAGTGAAAAAAAAATTATAGTACTAAGAGTAAATGTTTAGTCTGTAAATTATCAATATTCTCATGTAAGGTAACAGGTGTCAGTTGTGAGAAACTTACAGACAAGACTAAGTTAAATGTCAATGTCATGCTAAGGGCCGAAAAGGTCCTCTGATGTCATGAGTGTTACTCTAACATGGCAGGGCATATGAGTGGGACAGGTTATAACTAGTTATCTTCACACTGGGAGAGATGATCAGGCATGTGAGAGGAAAACAGATCAAAGTACTCTAAAGGAGATCAAGTGCCATGACTGGAAGAACCATACCAGTTAAAACAGGGCTGCTTATTTATCTCCTTAGCAATGGCAGTTGAGATCAAGAGACATCAATTTCTACTTAAAGAGAAACAGGAGGTGTGCTTCCAAATACGACCAGAAGAAAAGTCTGACCCAGAAATTGTGCTGCACCTTTATGCAATTGCTACCACAAGTGCTTCCCTCTAGAGCACACAGAAGAGATGTTGACAAAGGAAGGTCCATCTACCTGACTAAAAGGACTCCAAAAAGCCCAACTTGAAGAAAAAAGCAGAGTACGTATCCATTACACAATAAATGCCTCTCAAGCACTGAAAGACTGAGGTAGAGTTTTCAGTGAAAGACAGCTGACCATTAGAAAATGGACCAGGATCAACAGATAATATCTCTCAAGTCAGCTGTTGCCAACACTTTCTTGACATTTAAGTAGAGCACTTCCCTTTAGCAGCAACAGAACTATGTATGCCATATTAAAATATCTTGGATTTGTTTCTTTCTGCTCCTATGGTGAGGACTTGCTAAAAATTCCTGGACTTCAGAACTCCAGCAATAACTCCAAAACAAAATGTTGGAAGTACATTTTTTTTAAATGCCTGTAGCAACAAAAATAGCACATCCCTAGGACCTCAAGCATCTCAGGAATCCACCACCCAGTTGCATAACTTTTCCAGTTTCTTCTTCCCTACTCTAAGACTCAGTGCTTAGGGAGGAGTGGAGACAAGCATCACAATCTTGAAAGAAAGGTGCTCTCTATGCAGTCCCAAAGCCAACGGGATATCCTATGTCAACAGATAATGAGATTTACTCCAGAAGATATGTCTGGTACAGGACAACAGTGTGTCTTTACTGACTCATGCCCCTCTTAAGGCACTTCCATTCCAGTTTCTACTCTTCCTCCTCTTCCAGGCTCTACTTGCTTTTCAGTAAAAAAATGTTCACTGCACAGCATCCCCTTTTCTGCTGTAGCCTAAGTATGCTGGGGTGGTTATCACAACTGAGCTCCGATGTACTACTGTCCACCTTCACTGTGCCCTTTGACAAAGGAGACACTGTGCCTTGTGCTGTTCCTCCACCACCATCAAGCTGTACCCATTGTCAATGCTAATATTAGTAACAGCTCAAAAAAGAAAGCTAGTCTCTGTAAGACAGGAGGTGGCAGCTACACACAGAAACCACATGTACAATCATACTTTTTAACAACTCCTATCTGGACAGAAATGAGTCAAAATCTACAGTGTGATTTTGCTCAGTGTCTGTTTCTGTGATGGGAATGGAGCCACATCAAAATCCCAGCAACAATTGCCATTCTGAGACAGCACTGTCTCAAAGGCAACATTGATCCTTTAAGATCCTAATCGTTGACTTCAGCTATTCATCACTTTCACATCCCACAGAGTTGCAAGGAATAGAAAGTACTACTGCAGCTTCTCTTGTCAGCTACCCCCCCCCGTTCCTTTTCTGCATCTTAATGAAGAATTTAATATAAAGTAATTATTTGCAGATTGTTCACTTACCTCTCAACTGTTAATTTAAAAGAAACAAGCACATAAACCCCTCCAGGAGTCCTAAAACACAATCTCTGTATGCACAGTTATTTTTAGATACCTACGAAAATTGGCCTGTGATAATATGACAGACAAAAAGGTTATTGCCATTCCACATTTCTAACATCTGTCACTTAACTTTGAAGGTTCAGGTCCCACTATTCTGGATGTGCAAACTGAAAAGGCCGTATGTGTGGGGTGTACTCTGAAGCTGAGCGTACATATGTGAGAACAGCATAAGAACTTTCAAAACCATACATGACAGAAAATTTCAAATTGTTTGACTATCAGATACCAGAAGAATAATAGTATTAACAAGTGACATTTTCTCATTTTTAAAGCTCTGTTTTAGAGATGTGAGCTCTTGTGCTTCAGAAGTAGTTACTGGAAACAGAAAGAAAGGTTGTCTGGGTTACTACCAAAATACTATCCATGTAGTCTGAAAAGGGATTACATGTTTTAAATCACCACCTTGGTAGCTGGTTTTTAATAAAGTTCCAGCTCTCTTTGGAAAGATATTTTTTTTTTCTGGCTTCCCTTCTCTATCTATGGCTATTTTCCCTCTTCCCAATTTTTGTGTGCGTGTAGGGGGAGGTGTAGAGAAAACAAAAAGGCAAACATCTGCTACTGCCATGTGTCTTCCAGCTACTGGATGGGGCTGGGATATAGAGAGAATGAGTCTTTACAGCTCTACGAGCTCACCTTCTACCTCCACACCTCAACAAGCAGGATAGGAACACTAACACTATCTCTCATCCTCTTTGTGAGCTGCAAAGAATTAGTAGAAAAAGACTCTATTCCCCTTCTTTCTGAACATTTTGCATCCCTTTTACCAGCATCATCCAGACATGAGAAGGACACCAGCTAATGAATTATGATCTGCAAGGACCTCCTTGGCAATTCTGCTTGCCAGCAAATATGCGAATATTAGCAGAGGGAAGTATCTAGTAGCACTAATGTACCTCATCACAGCTTTGAGCTGCTACATTTAGTAAAAAAAAACTTGCTGTAATTTAAGGGAAAAAAACAGTGCCCCACGGATGCCTATCTTCATGACGACATGGGACACAATCACAGAAAGGCTGAGGATAGGAAGAACCTTTGCAGATCACCCAGGTCATCTCCCCTGATCAAAGCAGTGTCAGCTAAAGCAGGTTGCTCAGGACTGTATTCAGTTGGGCTTTGAGTATCTCCAAGGATGAAGGCTCCACAAACTCTGGGCAACATGTTCCAGTGCTTGGTGATCCTCACAGGAAACAAGTTTTTTCCTTATTTTAAAATGGGAATTCCTGTATTTCAGTTTCCACCCATTGCTGCTTGTCCAGTCATTGGACAGGACTGAGAAGAGACTCACTCCATCGCCTTTATTCTCTCCCATCAGGTACTTATACACATTGATAAGATCCCCCTGAGCCTTCTCTTTTCCAGGCTGAACAGCCTCAGCTCGCTCAGCTTCTCCTCATACGACAGATGCTCCAGTCCCTCAGTTGCCTTTGTGGTCCTTTGTTGGACACTTTCTAGTATTTCTGTGTCTCTCTTGTACTGAGGAGCACAGACCCGTATGCAAGCACTCCAGATGTGTGTCACCAATGCTGAGCTGAGGAGCAGGATCACCTCCCTCAACCTGCTGCCAATACTCTGTCCAATGCAGTTCAGGATGCTGTTGCCTTTCTTTACCATAAAGACATGTTGCTGGCTCATGTTCAACTTGGTGTCCACAAGGACCCCCTGAAATCTTTCTCTTCCAAGCTGTTCCCCAGCCATTCAGTCCCTAGCCTGTACCAGTGCCTGCAGTTATTTCTCCCCAGGTGTGGGAGGACTTTGTATTTCCCTCAGCTGAACTTCAAAAGATTCTTGTTGGCCCATTTCTCCAGCCTGTCAAGGTCCCTCTGAAGGGCAGCACAACCATCCAGTGTAGCAGCCACTCCTCCCAGTTCTGTATCATCTGCAACTTTGCTGAGGGTGCACTCATTCCATCATCCAGGTTTATTCATAAAGACACCTTTTTGTGCCACACCCCCCCCCCCCTTTTTTTTTTTTACCTGTTTTGCAGTGCAGTAACTGACACTTCTACCCCTCCCGTAGAGGCTTGTCTACTCACTGTAACAAAGTAGCTTTTTTAGTCCTGCACAAGGCCCAGTAACTTAATAATTATGAACTCTAGACTCAGGTCTGATAATGTCCAGGCTTCCTTTATAGACTGCGAGAATTCATACTGCTCTTGTAACATTCAAGGTTATTCAGGAATTGAAAATTGAGCAATGCAGACACATTACACAATGAATCTTTGATCTGTAAAATCCAACCCAACATGAAATTTTCTTTTTTATGACTAGACTTCATTTATGATTTACTTCAGCTCTGGGTTATTCAGAATCTCAGGAGGTTGCTCCAATAATTCATTTTGAAATTTTGAACACTGATCCATCAGAGACAGGACAAAATTATAGCTCACTACTAAAGTCAAGCAGAAAAAGAACATCTGCTGTTGAGAACAGAGCTGGATCAGCTGTGAGCTTTTCCACTGGAAAACTCATAAAATAAGCTACTAGAGAGTTCAGCATGTGTTCTTGTAAAGAAGGAACAATAGGAAATACTTTCACTTATTTATTCTTTAGAAGTATCCTAGAGAGCAGCAATTAGAGCGTACATATCTTCCCCAGTGTGGACACAAAACACAGAGAAAAAAAAATAATTAAAACAGTATTAATAAAAAACCTTTTAAACCAAAGTTTCCATTATATAGTGAAATCAGTCAGTTCATTTAGTCCTCACTCTTGAAGACATCTTCCAACACTAACATCATTATGGAAACTCTGTAAGGAAGGTTAGAGCAGCCCACATCCTCTGGCAGTGCTACTATTAATGTACCAGTGGAAGCATCCTGGCTGAAGGCTAGGCATAATTAATCATGTTCATTCAGTAATTTGGTTCATCTCTGAAAACAGGAAGGTAAGAATTTATGATTGTGTTCAACAATTTGTTTGGGGAGGCAAGAAATACCTCAAATACACATACGCAATAAGTGAAATGTAATATGTTACTGGAAATGAAAAGAACACCTTGTGGCACAGCTCTCAGCTTTTAGTATTTGTGAGGAGCCAAAATGTAGTCTCTCATCATCACAAAAGTAACGGTGCTATATAATTTTAACATGTTTTGGTTTTGTTTTTTCATTACAAGGAAGCTAGCTGTATCACCCATTAATATGTTGGCCATTGCTTCCTTTCATAAGACCCTGTCTTCAGTTGCTTATACTTTTGCGAAATTAAACATTTGCGCTGATGTTTCCCCTTGCAATGGTTAGCCTGTATTCCGAAAATTATATCCAGCACAGCCATTTCCAGCAGACTAAGGCACACTTATTCATCAGTAACTACTAACCTCTTGAGATGTACTACTCTGGACTCAGAACATTCTCAGTGTAATTTTTGTTTCAGAGATTGGCATATGGATGTCCAAATTTTGGCATTTTGAAGAATTTACAATCTGAAAACATACAGATAGTTTAGCTTGTGCTAAAGTAGAGGACTTAAATTTCATCAGATTAAATTCTCTGAAATTCTCTAAATTTCTCTATGGGTACTTAAAGGTAATCAGCAACTTTAGCTGTCAGATGCCAATAAATTTTAAATCCCCATAAATCCAACAAACAAGTATAACTGATGCCGTAAGCATTTTTCCTAACAGTTTGCAACTGGAGAACTAAAAAAAAAAAAATAACGCACATGAACAAAATCTCTTAACTGATGTCTTTTAATCTGAAGACCATAAGCGTCTGAACTACTTCAAAGGAATTTATAAAGAAGTAATTGAGAAATATAAGCTGTAGCCAGTATATGTTACATTGCATAAAAACAGGGTGCAATACAAGAGCAACAAAAAAATAATGAGAACTGATGGGCCAGAAAGATACATTGTAGAATGAGAGAAACCCAGGCAGATTAAGGGGTGTTTCAGGAGTCTGACCACTCCAGAGTGATAAAGATCCACTTCCTCTGCTCCAAATGACGGCAGTTCACAATCTCATCCTCTCAATTCAATTGCCATAATGAACCTGTATCTGCGCCACAGAACTGGATATGCGCTCTCCAGTCTAAGGCCCCGCTTGGGGAAAAAAAAAAAGCATATCAGCTTCTTCCACTATCTCTGTTTTTCAAAATACTATATCAAATGTCAACATACCTAACTGCTTATGCTCTTAGCTGCTTCAAGGAATCATTTCACCAGGATAAGACTTCAGACTGCTGTTTTCATTTCAATGCTGATTCCTTTTCCAAATTGCACTGAATTGCAGTATGGCTACAATCCTATAAATTACAACCTTCCTGAACAGGAACTTGCTCACTGAATAAAGTAAAATACAATTTAAGTTGAATATCAGCAGCAACTTCTCTTTTATGTCATGCAACCCGACTCCACCACTAGCAGCAAGACTTGCACTATGAACCTGGGAGGATTAACAGTCAAGACAGGTTTTCAAGAAGAAGGGCAGTATTTCTGGATATCTACATTGAGCTCCTGCTTAGCTATGAAGAACATTGACATGACAGAGTGACTGTGTCCTAGGAAGAAGGCTGTCACTATCCAGCTTCCAGTCCACTTCTGTCCCACTGCCAATCATTTTGGGATGGAGAAGTTGACAGAGAAGGTGATTCATCGAGTGGCTGACACCATTTAAAAGGCTTTTCTCCATCCTGTAAGTGACGGATATGGGAGGCTGCAGGAGGTTTGCCTGCACCTTCTGTGTTACAACTGCTGGTACAACATATCCTGTCTTTCATCCTCCCAGCTTTTAGCCTCTTACAGCTTATTGCAATTTCTCCATCACACTTCAAGCTCTTGTGAATCACTATGGATATTTTATTGCAAATTGCCAGCATGGAAGGATGTACAGCCCTGAGGTTCCCCACCCCAGCTCTTGCCTAGCCAAAGCCATGCAAGACAACAAATATATTCCTGGTGCTGATCCTTCTGAACTGATCTCTGTTGTACTTTAGAAACATTGGTTCCATGGCCTAAATGCACATCCTGACAATGCTGACTACGCACAGAAGCTCTCTGGTCATCTCCTGAGCAGTGGTGGTGGTACATTGGTGAGCAAGAGCAGTCTCTCTCAGGTGCCAAGCTCATTACCACCCTATTCCCTTCTCACTTGTTTGTTAGAACAGCAGGATAGAAAGCCTGGGGGACAAACAGAAATGGTCCCACAGTCAGTGGCCTGTGGCTCAACTCCTCAATTCTAGGAGAAGCAAGGCCAAATCTCACGCAGATTATTCCTTTGAGGTAGATTTCTGCATTACATCATTCTTTTGCTGCATTAGAAAGGAAAGAATTATTTTATAGACCATTTCATAATCCCCATCTCAGTCTTCTGCACCTTTCCTGCTGTGCAGAAGCAACTCTCCTTCCTCAGCCCCCGTTCCATATTCCAACCAATCCACAACCCTCTCATGAGGCTTCTTTCTTGAAACATCCCAAACTCCACACATCTGTGCTCTGCCACTACAGCTTTGAAAAACTGCTGAAAGGGTAATGTGAGGTTTTATTAGCAATGATTAACTGTAGAAAGCCACAAAAACATACTTAACAGGAAACTTTTTGAAAAACAAAACAAAAAAAAAAGCTGTTTTTTTCAGGTATAGTAAGAGGGATTGGGTCAGGTACAAATATCACTGTTGCAACATGTCCCAGCACGAACTCCGCTTCAGGCATGTATTCCCCATGGGCCTTTCTAAGGTGAAGGCTGGGGGAGAGATGAGCTATGAGTGAAAAGGCTGTAACGCCTGGATGCGTGGATTTGAATAAGCTGGAGATACAAGTGGAGCTGGGGGCTTCTGCTGAGCTCCTGCGGTCACTTGCACTGCTAGTCCTGCAGCCCATCTGACTGACATGCCACACGTCTTCTAAGCAAATGCAGTGATACAAGCCAGCGCATTACCTCTGCTTTGGCTTGCATTGCATCTCCACAGTTGTGTGTGTTTATTATTCTGCTGCCACTGAAACCTCCTCGAGAGACCATGTGTTGTGGTGCTGCCATGTGTAAGCACAGCACCTGGGAGACAGATTGTGCAAAAGGAGTAACCAGGCAAAACCCACCAGGCACGAGCACTTGAAAGGAAAGGAACTTCTTGGCTCCAGGTGACCCTGGCTCTTTTGCACACTTTCCTAATCCTTAGGCAATCTGAGAGCCAGGGAGGCCTGCACAGTCCCACACCAACTGCTCCAAGACCTCCTCTCCCAATACTGCTGCTTCATCCCCTTCTCTATGGAAGGATTCGTGACCTTGGCACAGAAAGGAGGCACATACCAAGACTCCTTGCTGCACTGAAGGTTTTCAGCAAGGTCCCTGATAATGTCCCACTTGTAAGCCAGGCTCTGCCATGGCTCTCCCCTATACAAACATCCACACTGATGCAGTCATGCCTGCTGTTGAGATGCAAGAACTGCTGTCTTGCAAAGCCTTGTGCTTCCTTAGCATGAAATTCCCAGCAAAGCTGGTTCTGGCTGAAAATAATCAGCAGTACCATACTGCTGTCAGGCTGCTAGATGCAGGGGCAGCTGGACAACAGCAAGGAAAAGTCTGAATTTAATGGATATCTGACAGAAAAATAAAGAACAGGACCTCCAGACTTCTCATAAAGGTATCAGACACGATGTGTCAATCCTCATGGATGGGTAGGGGTTATGAGCGAGGACTATTGAGAGCAGAAAGGCAGGATGCAACTAACAAAACACTCTGTGGATGACTGGGTCATCAATTACAACCCCCCCCCCCCAAAAAAAAAAAAAAAAACACCAAAAAAAAACCACCAAAAAAAAAAACCCACAAAAAAACCAAAACAAGAAAAAGAAAAAAGTGAAAACAGAATTCCCAATCCTGGCAAAGTGAACCTCTTTCATTTCTTTACAGCAGCTTTAATCCATCAGAATTACTTCATACATGGACACATTGAAAATATGGTAGCTGCATGATGTAATGTTATATCAGGCTCTCCCTCAGAAAATCCCTTGATTTATCATTTCACAGAGTTATGACTCAAGTCATATTGGCATCAGTTTATTTGCTGTTTAGCACCCTGCATAGGCTGTAGCCTATGCGAGTTTCTCCTATCTGCTGGATGAGTGGTAAGAAACAGGACATTATACTGCAGGTGCAAACTGCCTTAGGCATAGCTGTGCTGTAAATCACTGGCAGGTAAGAGAGGCATCATTTCATGGGATTTACACAAATTCACCAAAATCTAAACCAGTGACTTTATGGTACTGAAATCATTATCATTGTTTACACTGCTATAAGCATGCATTTCTAGCTAAAGAAATATTACTGATGCATTTGTTTATCTGCACAGTACATTTCTTTTAATAATCTATAATTATATAAATCTGTATATCAATTATTGGGTTACTTGGCTTTCATATTGCCATATAAATCTAGTTCCTGTTTTTAAATTCACAGTCATCAATGAAACAATTAAGTTTCCACATGGGCTAATGTGTGAAAATTCTTCCTGTCCCAGGACTGGTAACAAATAGAACTTAGGCTCAAAGACTACAGCTCATGAAATCTACAGGGAATTTCAAGCAGAGGGAAATACTCAACATCCTTACAGCAAATATTTAACTTCTCATCACTTCTGGCACATTTGGTTACCACAGCATTTTAAATGCACATCCATTCAGTGAAATCATTCTCAGTTGCAGCTATCAGGGATAAAAAATTAGGATCAGTCCAAGAAACAAATCCTCACGTACATACAACACGCAAAACAAATAGACTATTACTCCTCAAACCTGTCCTGAAACTTCAAGACAGACTTTCAGGCAATCCAATCTGCTGAACAGACAAGGAAGACAGACATTCATAAATTATTTCCTTAGATCTATAAAGGTAGTTCCTTCTGAAATTATTGAGACATATAAAGTTTTCAAGTTTCAAGGACTAAGAGATACTACAGTTTGTTGAATAGAGGCTAATATATAATTCATCACCATTTTGCTTAACTTTGCTCATGCAAAACACCCACAGGATAAAACACCCACATATAAAAATGTATGGCTAGATAAGAAGTTTCTCACCAACTGAAACCAAAAAAATCTAATTCAGGGTTAAGAGTCAAACCCACTTTCCTCACTGTCACACACACAAAAAGTAAAAAACCAACCAAAAAATTCCTTTGTCACACGAGATCCTGGAAACCATGGAGACTTCTGTGATGTAGGTGTACGAGTGTAAATGATGCTCAAAAGGTTAAAAAATTCTATAATACCTCTTCCCCCCCCCAAAAAAAAAAAAAAAAAACCAACCAAAAAAACAACCAAACAAAAAAACCCCACCCTAAACTACCCAACTATATTGTCTATAACCATCGTAACTACTCTTGGTTTTTCTCTACCCCTACTTCCCAGCCTGCTCACCCTTGACTAAACAGTTCAGGGGCTCTTTCTATTTGATGTAAATTATGTAAGATGAGGAATAAAAATCACTTGATGACTTTTAAAAGATAGAAAGTACATTCAATAGAGTATCAGACTTCACTGTGGACTTACCGCTCCCACATCCTTAAAAGTCAGATCTGCCATATTATTTTAAACTTAAAATAAGATCAAGCAAAAAATCCCACTTTCAGAATTTCATTTTATTTCTTTCCTTTAGTCTTTAAAAAAAAAATAATGGTAATACAGTAAACCAGTTGGGAGAGGTTTTGTCATTTGTTAACATAAACACCTTTCATCTCCTCTGAATAGAGAAATAATCGGCAATGTTACTACTTACCTATCAAAATATAATATAATTTCCTCAAGGCTAGCCTGGAACATAGTATGCTAGTGCATTCCTTTAAGGACTAATTAATGAATTTGCACCAAAAGGCAGAGCTATTTTTTTTATACAGTACCTATGTGAACATGTGAACAGTATCAGCCTAAGACACTCAAGAATTTGCCTCTTTGTGTTGCCATCTTGCACAGTAACTGCATTTTCCAATGAGGCACTGTTGAGCAAGGGAAAGAACAAAAAGAGCAGCCCCACTCCACCTGTGCCACCCAGCATAAGGAGCAGTATGAACAGCCAGAGAAATATCTATGTGTTTGAAGCTGAACATCATCCTCCCTCCCTCAGTTTACCCTCCACCAACCATTAGAGTCACACTACGCTCATTTCAGTTCCATCTACGTGCATCACCTACTGAGTCTCACTTCTCCCAAAGTGGTAGATGCATCAAGGAAATTTCCTTTTCTCTTTTAAAACCCTCCAGAGGCATTGAGGGGCTGATGATGGAAATGATACACAGCTCAGTGCAGTCAAGCACACCTCACACCTAGGTAAAGAATACTTATTTTTCCCAGATATGTCACACTGTAACACAGTATGATGCAATGCAACATCAGGGTTAGAGTGATTTAAAGGAAACACTGGAACAGTGAGGCAGACATACAGCTTTCCTTTGAAATGACGTTAGTGTCTCTACATCTTTTTAACAGAAACAAGATAACAAATGACTCACTTCCGAACAGTGCATTTATTTACCCCTCTTCTACCAGGAGATTTAAGAATGCCAAATTGAACTGGATCAATTCAATTCAATTTCAACACAATGACATTGTATTCATCAATAGTGCCTTATTATTTCTGTGGTGCATTTTTTTATTATGAATTACATATTTGAGCCAGTTTAAGTGCTAGCAAACCAAAGTAGAAGAATTACCTGTTCAGGAAAAATTGATATTTCTGAAAGAGGGCTTTTTAAATTTGGTATTCAAAAGTATAGCAAATTGATATGGTGGGAGATTTAAATTAGAAAAAGTAAAACGAGAAGGCATTATGTTAAAAAAAATACAACATTTATTTAAAAGGAATATTCTTATTTAAAGAATTTAAAGACTAAAGAAAACTTAGGCCTGATGTGACAGCACAGTATTTTCTTACTAACCTGAGACAGATCTCTAGATGTTCACAGTGTTGGCTTTAAAATCTACAACTCTATAAAATACAGCATGTAGTCTGCCCTTCCCATCCCCCTCTCAATGGAAAGGGTACAGGAGGAACCTTCTCAAAAAACACGAAGTAATTCTGTAGTCCATCCTTTGTTCTGTTGAAGAATATTCTCCCAAATTGCCTCTTTCCCACTGATAAAGGCATCCCTTCACAGTCAACCACTTTATAAACAAAAAACTAAGTTGGAACATGTAATAAGCTACTACCTCACTTTCCTTTCAATATTATTTCTAGAATTACTTCTTTTAGTGTTTTTACAACCCAAGTAAGACATTGAAAAAATTTCACAGAATCCTGGAGTGCCTGGAGCAAGAAGTAGGAAATGTAATAATTGTACATTCATCACATCTTACTCCTATTTACAGTGATGGTGCTTGCTCCAAACAACATCCCACAATTTTTACATTACATCTGCTTTTCCCAGCAGATATTTACATCTTTTCTTTTTACATCTGCTTTACTCTCATCCTTGTTAACATGCTTTACATGATGCATCAAGATGATGCTGAAAATGCTGAGGTTCTGCCAATGCATTATATCTACTTGTAATCAGTGATTTCACACACATATACATACATGCAAGATACGAAATGCAACAAAGACATGCACCGAGAAACCCATTAGCAGTAGACTACACTTTTCCTCAGCCACTCAGTTTAAAACCTTTAGAAAATCTTTAGAAAACCTTTAGAAAAGTCTCATTTTTTAGACAGTTCATTAAATAACTCTGAATTAGTGGGCTGCCATGGCACTTCCACATTCACAAGCACATGCTCTTGCAAAATCAGCGTTATCAACATTTTGCACTATTCATCATGGAAATGACAAGTAATGACCAGCTGGTTCTCGCTGTATGCAGAGGACCCCGATCACCACCGTTAAATCACCATAAAGCTCTTTACAGTGGCATTACGAGGAAAGACAGAGACACAACAGATTCACCAGAGCACAGTACCTGGTCAGTAGTGGGAATCGACTCCCATCTACGCTTCAGCAAGTACAGAGATTTCCGGCTCATGATTTTGAATCTGCTCTAGAGGTTTTGCCACACTTGAGAAAAAGGCTTCTCCCAAACCAGTGTGAAGAACCTTATTTCTGACTCCTGTGCTTCATTGCTGTAGGCGGCAGAGCTCCCCGATGCACACAAGTTTTTGTGAGCTGCAAGGTTGAGACGGGTTACGCCTAAGCTTCTCCTGTTTCTCTAAAGCATCAGTCTCCTTGTAGTGCCACAACAAAGGGAATTGGGTGCGATAGTGAAAAGCCTAGCTTACACTGACGAATTACCTTGCAAAAGCCTGAAGTAGGTAGACAACACCAGACGCACTCAATCTGAAAATAGCTGTTGCTTAGGAACTGGAGGGGTAAAATGCAGCACCTCAGATATATAATTGAGAGCTTTTATATTTAAAGAGAATTAAAAACGCTGGACCTCTGTGTTTCTCTCCCAATTATCATCCTTTTATAACGTTAGAGGAACGATCACTCAATTCCACTGACTCCTGGGGCTACGCCTACATCTTCAGCAAGCCAAACAAGCTTGATGACACAGCAATAAATAACTCCCACACATTCAAGGTCCCTTGTAAAAACGTGTGCACAAAGCGTGCCATGGGTCCCACCTGAAATATTTTAGAAGCATCATATTAAGTTTTGGTAGAATAACTAAAATACAGTTTGCATATTTTTTTCTGCAGAGGGATAATACGCCAAGGATGAATTCTGCTAGTCACATTTTCTTGTAGCATGTACTGATACTAGAGATGGGTATGAGTATTTTCCCCTCACATGAGTAAGATGATGTGGGTTTACAGACTGCATGTGCATACTGGAAGGAAACATTTCTTTAGGTGGGTTAAACATTCCTAAACACTAGGACTTTCTTCAACTTGGAACTCAATTTCAAAGTTTCATGCCTAAATCCTAACTGTATTAATTAAAAAAATTAAACATGGAACATAATGAAATTCACTTTGCACTTTCTGCTTGATTTCAAATCCAGAGAGTAAGTTCTCTGCATGAAGCATTTACAGCAGGAAGTGTTAACTTCAGAGATCAAAAAAAGAAGGGGGGAAAAAAACCCAGGAACTCACTGCTCTTTGTAAGGCAACCTATAATTCACTCTAATTACAGCAGCCTTAATAGTATAATTATTCTAAAAGAAAAGGAATCCTACAACATACACACATACATATACATATATGTGTGTGTAATCTATAAAAAAGCGAGTGCAGTGTGGAAGTCAGAAGCAAGTTAAATATTCTAAGGACAGCTTTTTACTTGTCCCATTTACATTCTATTGAATTGCAGATGCTTATCAGGAGACAAACTCCTGCAAACAGGAATTCCCATAAGCCTCTGTGTATTTCATCTGATATCCATTGCTACCTGTAACTACATCACTTTGCATTTAACACCCACATCAGAAAAGGAACGTATTTTTCAAGTGGGTCATTAAAAAGTATGACATGCACTGTAGCAGTTTCCTCTCATCTTTCAACACATACCATAGAAAACCTACTAGTTCTTAAAATCTTAACAGGATTAGAATTTTGTTTAATAAGTCTTGGTAGAATAATTTTATGAGTTTATATGTGGATTTTAGTTTTACATTACGGTAAACCTGTGGTTCCACTTCCTTTTCTTACAAGTGACATTGCTAACACTCACACATGCAGGGGGCTTCCTAAGATACTTTCTTCCCACTTTCATTGCTTTACTCGGTAAGAATTAAAAGATCATGGAAGACTAATAAGTTGGCTTCCAATAACATAAGCCTAAACCCTTTCCTTCCCTCTCACTACTTGCCTACCACCTGGCTACCACTGAGACCTGTCCTCCCAAATCCCATTTTTCTGCTGGAGGAAAGCCCCAGAGATCTACGGAAACACTGTAAGCAACTCTGTGGCAGATTCTGCAGGCACTTGCCAGTCCATCTTTAAACACCTGATGTCTTAGATTTGACTACTCATCTTAATTTTTAAGCAAGATCTTCTTTAACAAAGGGCACATTCATTAAGGACACACACTGGCAACGATGCAACCAAATCACAAAAGGATAAAACAGATCTCTTATATTACATGCAAAAAATCTGCACATCCTAAATTTCTCCTAACCTTTGAGGGAACCAGTTAAATTAGGTAACACTACTCTTATGACAATTTTCAGAGTCATGTAAAAGAGTCTAAGGCTACAGTGGAATAACTGAGGCTTATTTTCTTCCCCCTAATGAAACTTTTCTTCCTTGCTTCTTGTGACTGGGCACTAGGACACCACATGGTAATTAGAGAGCTTGGGTCATTTTCTTTTTCCACCTTAATCAAGATCCTTTAACATTTCTGTGGTACATATTGCTACTTTTACAAGGTTCTTCCAAGATTTATTACAATTAGCTTCCTAGAAGCTTTGCAGAACACCTATACAGCACAAATGAAATAAAAATGGGCTTACAGGATGAAATTGGTTAAAACTATACACTTGTTTTTAGATGGATTTAGAAGGAAACACCTCACTGCTCTGTAAGGAAAATGCTACATATCCAGATTCTATCCTGTTTCAAGGAAAACGTGCTTGGGGGTGAAGTATTTTTGCTTATTTTTCTAAAAAAATAATATTAAAAGACATTCTGCCTAAGAAAAAAAAAATCAGCAGGAGGCTTCTACATTAAAACCTGATACAGAGTTTTCTAGAATAATGGTTTTAATAATTCAACAATATCTTTCAGGTAAGGTTCAAATGACTGCACAGGCTGACCTGCAGAGAGTGCCACTGAACTCCTCCTCATCCCCTTTTTTAAAAGTAATCAACAAAATGGTGGTGAAGTATCTAAAACATCACACAAGGAAGGAACAAAACCATTCTCAGAAAGACAGAGAAGATTTTAAAATTTATATAGAGTTATCGTCTCACAACTGCCTCCTCCTCAGCCTCTACTGAAATCCAGGGAACTTCATCTGCACGTTTAGTAACCAGTTATCTCATTTTTCCCAAGTACAAACATCCCTACCAGTACCCAACAAATGGTGTTACTTGCACTCCATGTAGATGGGCATTTGCAGCAACAGACTTAACGCCCACAAGACCTCTCCCTTTGAAATTAGGCCATGCTATGCCAGCCCTCCTTATTCTCAGCAGGGGCAAAAAAGAGAAACCAGACAATTTATTAATTTCTCTGGAACCTTCCTTGGAAGAAACTGTAGCCTCATGAGGACAAATACTTAAAAAATTCTTTGGCAACTACTTCATACTGTGAGTTCACTTATTCAGAAAACTCAAAATGGATCTATTAAACAGCCCAAGTTCAATTTCCTATAGAAAATATGGTTATGATAGTCAAATTGATCTGTCTTATCTTTAATTTAAAATCTATTTGGACCAGAATGATACCACTTACCTTCCACGTAAATCCCTTCTCTAAGGTATTTTATTGGCTAGCTGTAAACCTTCAATAATTTCTAGCCGACAATAAAAATACCCTTCAGGCATGGAGGCACATAGCAAACAGGATGTATTAGGCAGGAGGACTTCGACAGGACTTAGGCTTCCATCTCTGATGCAACACTAGCACAGACTTCATATGCACTCCAGTCAGCAGTCTTGAAACATGTTGCTGAATAGGCAAACCATTAAGACTGCAGGGCATGGTTCAGAGCATATAAAAAACTACCCATATTTTCATTTACATACAAAAATTACATGAACGTTTGTAATAATGCTAGAAATGTTTAAGAAGTCTGTCACCTTAAGAGTCCTTCAAGTGACTGCCTTCCTCTCAACAGTATTTTAGAGGAGTCCAATTTACCTTTCAGTGATTGGATCAGGAGAACACAACATGATCAACTAGCACATCAGATGAGGCAAGAGAGATTATACACTGTACAGGTCTTACTTTACTGGATAGAATTTCCCTGATTTCTGAAATTCCTGTTTCCACTGAAAACAAGCTTGCTTTCTGGTGTTTTTTTTTTTTTTAATTTTTTTTTTGAAATGACAGACTGGCACTAAAAAAATCAGATCTGCAATCCATCTTAAACTGTTTAATGAAATACTGAATTTCCTGCAAACTTCAAGATGGTTTTGAAATGAGATGTAGAAGCTTAGAAGAACAGAAAAAAAGGTAAAATCCTGCAACAGTAAGGGCAAAAAAAGCAAAATTTAGTGAATCAATTTTACATTCAAAATAGTAAATCTTGTCTATTAAAATAAGTAACAACTTCCTGATTAACATATGATATTTTCTCATTAAAAAGGCAGGCACTCAAGTGATTTTTCCAAGGGGCATTATGAAGGTTAGGCTAGGAACTGTCCTACTGAGATTAAGGTTGCAGGTATAGAGCTCCACAGCAGCAGAGCCTGTTTATTATAGATTTAGAAATAGATGTTTATATTAATATAAAAATCCTTTGCCTGAAGGAAAAGCAATTCCAAAATACTGGAGCCCTAATAATGTATTTATGTAATTTCAAGACCAGATTGGAAAGACTGCTTTACCCAACAAGGAAAATTCTTGAATATTGGTAACAATGTCTCCTTTGCAGCAACCATAACTCTGTAGACAACTTAAAAATGTTTCAGCATGATGCCATTAACACTACTAGCACAGCTTCCTTTCAATGATGCGTCAAGAGCAAACCAGCAGCTACACATGGCTTTTCTGCACTTCCCCACACAGTTCTAACACCACTAATCCTTTTATTATTGAAGAAGGTGAGACGGCCATCCAAGTTTTACAAGTTTGTCAGGTTTAAAAAAAACAAACCCAACCACCACCACAAAACATACATTATTTGAAACTGCATTCCCTTGCCATCCTGATGGAGACAGCTGAGTAAGAAATGCTTTCCCAGTATATCTATCACAACTTTCTGCTACTGGAAGAAACTTTCTGTGCATGACTCAGCTCTGTCTGGATCAACTGTTTGGATTACAGCTCAAAAATTATATTAATGAAAGCTGTCATGGTTTTATGCTTTTTTCCATTGATTTAATTCTGCAAATATTAACAAAATGAACAATTTTGCCAATCTCAGATAGAAAATTTGCTTGAATACCTCAAACTTACAAAAAGCCAAAACCAAACACAAAATACTGAGCAACTGACCTGTGAGCCTCTGGGTCCTCGTTTGTGATCCCATTCAGAGTGCCCCATGAGCTGAAAAACACAGAAAAGCACAGGTAAATGAGAAATTGCACTCATTAGCTTTAATTGAATCATTCACGCTTTTATATCTATTACATGTTTTCTTTGAAGAAACCAGTTTGCTTTTACAAAGTATTTCACACAGCTTTTAGCTTCATAATGAGGGTGAGAAGACTTGGGAGTTATTACTGTAACTTTGTACCTTTACATTCAGAGCCAAAACATATCTAGCATCACAACACTGCTCATGCCAACAAAATTCCCACTTCCATAGATTCAGCTTTATCCAAACGTTTAATACTGATCTGGTAACAGGAAAGCTGATATATCAACAAGGAGATTACCAAAATCAGAGGACATTTGATTAAATAGCAGATTTTATACCAGTCATGAAAGTTAGCGGTGGCTTTAGTTCTGTCTCACCATGGTATTATTCTCAACGTAAAAAAAAGCAGAGGTACACCCTCTAAAGGAAAACAGGTTGGGGTCATTATATTGCAGAAGAAAGCAAAGAGAGAGCTTAGAGATGGTGAGTTCTTGTGGAAATTAAGAATTGTGATGGTAAATAGCTCCTCAAGTTAAAGAGAAGGCAAGCATTAATTACAGCCCAAATTCAGCTCTCAAATCCCCTACAGGAGACTGTGTTGTGAAAGAAGTGGTCAGACATTGGATGGTAGAGATGGACTCCAGAAAAAATGGTCTTCTCCCATCTTTTTTCTAATACATAACTGTATGCCACACAGGCACTCACTCTTTCTTTAAGTAACATACAATTTGCATACAGCAGCTCTTTCCACAGATGTCATGGTGGGGGACAAGAAAAAGAGGAGAGTGAATACCCAGTAGGCTTTACTACAGCTTTATGTATCCAAAGATTATGGGCAAATGGGAACTGCTGACACTATCCCCACAGCTGCCTAAAAAAACCTGGAAAGCACCAGGGAGTGCCCAGGAACAGCTCCTGCTGCTGCTAACCCTGCCTCTCGGTGCTTGGTCAGCATGTATTCCACCCTGGGAGCTGGCTTTTTTTTTTTTTTTTTTTTTTTTTTTTTTTTTTTTTAACAGCTACTCAGGGATGTATTCTGGGCAATGCTTTTTCTTACTCATAGGAACATAGCTTAATGCAAATATAAAAATATGTAAATGAGATAGGAGGGTTAACATGACATGTAATGACTTAACAGTCATGAATATTTTGCTCTATTTTCCCAACATTCTTTTCCAAAGAAAATGTCTTCTCCCAGGTCAGAGGCAGGCAATGGGATTTACAACCTATACTTATTGCAGAACATGCTTTCGAAACACTCATCCCAGGGCAAAAGATTAAAACTACTTGGAAAAGCAAGAACAGCCACATACATCTTATATGAAATATTTATCTTCTCCATCAACTGCTCCTACTTACCCTTTCGTTCTTCAAGGGCCACTTCATTTTTTTAAGTTATTACTTACAATTACTTACACCCATAACTGGAGACAAGCTGCATGTGCAGGTAGGCATCAAGGATCAGAAATGTCACAGCATTTTTTAACCTGATACAGCCTCATGACTGATTCCCTCGTTTTACTGCAATTACTTCCTTTTTCCATATACTGTCAGCGGAATCACTGGCTGTGCCCAGTTTCCCTGTTTGTTTCTCCATACTGTTATGTTTGCTTATTACTGTATGAAACCAAGCTTTGATGTTTATGAAAGCTGGCCTCTCAGTAAATAACTGGCATGAAAAAGCTACCAAAGGATGCATCTACCAAAGGTTATGTGCTTCACAGAACCTCTGCCAAAACCCTCATACCTGTGCTTCCTCCCTGACTCCTGCCACTCTGGACCAAGAAAATCTCTTCAGTTTTAAATCCTCAGCCCCTATGCCTTGTGGGGAAGTGGTGCCCACTTTCTTAATTTACTTGGCTAAAAAAAAAATTAATTTAGCATGAGTCTGACCACCTGTGATTCCCAGCATGATAAGGGATATCTTTACCTACAGCTTCCTACCAGAGAAATTAGCACCAAAAATATGCCTGTTATTTCACAGTTAAGAAAAGATTAATATTACAGCCTGGCTATGGTTACTGTGGTTCTCCAGACTCTATAGACTTTTCGCAGCATGTACCACACCATCAAAACCAAGTGTAGAATGAGATCACACTGCCAGGTTTTTCATGGATTTACCCTCACCAAATCCATAGTTTACTGAAAAGCTAAGAGTTGCTTTACTATTGCCACCAAAAAGAAGCAACACAGTAAAGAGTCAAGCTTGGAGTTATCTCTCCCATTAGAGGAGATACACCAAATATAGGGATGCTTACAGTCCAGCCAGTCCCAGGAAACCAGACTGACATGTGCCAGGGGTGGTTACGTGTGATCACCACCAATCCTCAAGCCCAGATCAAGTCCTCTTAAACATTCATTCTTCTTCAGGCATGGTTTGCCCACCCTGTTCTCTGTTCACCAGTTACTGCCTTGTGCTTCACATGTCCACACAATTTTTCAGCCCCTGCAGTGTTCTCCCATTCTTCCCCAGACCCACATCCAGACCCTGATCTGCTCCTCTTTGTCCACAGCTTGCAGGTGTCTTTTAGTCCATCTCTAGCTCTGCTCCTCTACCAGGTGTGGGCAACCCTGGGGTTGCAGCAGCAGATAACATTACAGTGAAAAATGAGTCTGGATGCTTTAACAACTTGTCCTTGCTCCATTCCTCAGCATCTAACTATCAAAATCACATATTGAAGAGAGGCCAAAATCACCAATGAAGCAACCAGTCATAAATGCATTGCAAGCAACGGAGCGGCCCCTTTCTTATTCCAGCACCATTTTATTACCAAACTGCTAACTCCTCATAGCAAATTACACATCCTGCATTTAATTTCTCTTCAAACATCTTTGTGGAATTAGCCATGTTTGTATTTTTTCTGATAGATCCATTGCCTCTAGTGTAAAAGAACTGCAACATCATTGTTCTCTCTTTGTATGCCACATACTATGCTAGGATGCTCTACTGAGTGAACCCTAGGGTTATCACCTGGTAAAATGGTAAGCACAAGGAAGCAAAAGAAGAGTTCCAGGATGGTAAGAGACCTTGCCAATTCTAGGCAGTTTTCAGGCATGGTAGTAAAATTTGTGACCATATGAAGCCAACCTTTTTCTCCCATTTTTAAAACCAACCAAATCTTACTTGGCTTTGAAATGTGTTTCTTCCTCACAATCTAGAAAACAGTTTTCATCTCATGCTAGAATGCTCTTGGCATATCTGCAATGGTCCCTAGTAACAAAAGAGTGAAAATTAAATTTAAGGTATGTCACACTTGCAAACAGGCCTCAAACTTTAAGACAAAACACAGAAAAAAAAACCCGAGTAGAGCAGCTGTAACAAAATCTCTGCCACGCCAGCATTCTACAGAGCTTTGATATGACAACCTTCAGCTCAACAAGCCACACTGTGCTAGATTACTGCTGAACCTGGGAAAGATTTTCCTTGAATGGACAAACAGTAAGTGCTGGAGTACAATATGCAGAAAAGGAGGAAAGCAAGTAAGCAAGTATGCCTGACCTATTGGGCTACTTGGAAATTGCAATTTCCACAAACTTTATAGAAAACAAAAGATGAAGAAAACGGTATTTAAAAAAAAAACAAAACACAACAAAACAACAAACCAAGCCAACCACAAACACTCAGAAACATAGAGTGAGCATAAATCTACTTGAGTGGATCAAATCAAGTCCTCTTAAACATTCATTCTCCTTCAGGCATGGTTTGCCCACCTTGAGAAATCAGAAAAAAATATAGTTTAATTGGTACTCGCATGAAACCACAAACACGAGTTTGAAATCAGAGGGGTTTATGTTTATCACTAACAGAAGGGTTTGTTTCAGAGCCCACCACCTCCTCTAAAAATTACTATGAATTGATTTGGTCCAGAGTGATGGTAAACAGCCTCACACCATCCAGTTACTTTATCATTCTCACTGGCCAGGCTGCTAAGGCTGAGCATACCAGCAGCAGAAAAGGAGGGGTAAAACCAAAATAAAACTCCCACACAGCTTATATGCATGCAGTCTTTCTCAGAAGGAGAGTATCTACTTCACATTTAATCTAAAACTGCCCTGGAAACCCAGCTCTGACAGTTTTAATACTTAAAGATGAAGGTAGCTTTCAGTAACAAGAACAACTCTTGCATGTTCAAGAATGCGCTAAACCACAGGGTTTGCTAAAGCCAACTGCTTGCTCTACCCTACCAATTGACTAACAGGGCTCCTGGAAAATCAGCCTCCCCCTACCCACCTGAGTGTAAGGACAGTGAACGGAAGAGGAGGCAGAAATGGAGAAGAGCCTAATACCAAAATCACAGTCACAGAGAGAAAAAGTGAAATGGGGCTAGCTTGATCTGAACACGTAGGGTGGTAGCCTGTGCTCCAAAACTCTCACTTTTGCTATAAACACTATGAAATCTCTAGGCCTCGTGGTTATAAAACAAAATTTTAAATGAAAAGCAGATATTCACTAATGCAATGATACCTGCAGAGGAGTAAGGAATGCTATAAGGGACTGTCTGCATTAGGTATCTGAGATACCCAGGCCGAAGTAGAGCAAAGATATTTAAAAATCAGCATCTTCATCTCCCACTTCTGTAAATGCAGTTCTTCTCCTGTTTGGTGATTTAATTACAGGCCCAGCATATGATTACATAATAACCTCAACTTTCATTAAAATTCATAAACCATAATTCTAAGCCTCCTTAGCATTAGAGAACTGCAGCAAAAGGTGACCCACACATACTGTGAAAGATCTAAGTAAGTAAAAAGACGGAAAATAAAGAATGCCAATTCAAACCTGTTTAGCTGTTTCTGGGTCTTGTTTTTTCTTTAAGTATTCTCCTTTTCTGGCCTAGGTTTTTGATTTTGGCACCCTTGAACCATCAATACTGCTAACTGTCATGGCTAAAAAAAATGCAGAACAACCCAAAAGACAACTTACAGAAATAAGGACCTCCACAACTGGGCACAAGTGGGAAACCCCCGCAACATCTAGGATACGAGCAGTCCCATGTACATTCTTAATAGGGGAGGGAATCCTCAGTAGCAGAATGCAACAGTATTTTGAAAACACAGGGATTTTTATTTAAGCAAATATAACACTTAGCACAGTTTCATTAAAGGGAATGAGGAGATCTTTTCACGGTAAGTACTTAAGAGGACCAATGAAGTTGTATTAGTGTCCAATAAAAGACTTTAAATCAAGTCAGAGCCTATTCTAATTCCATTCAGATTATAGTCTACTACTCCAGAATTTTATTTAGATATTTATTTACACATACACAACACTTTTACAGTTTAAAAAATATTAGACAGTGACGACAAAGGTGAGCTAAATCAGCCATAACTCACCAAAGCCAGTAAAGAGGATTCAAACAGCCTGAAGCAGGATCACATAGTCCAAAAGCATGTGTCAGGACCTTGTCCCAGCTCACTGGCTTCTTCCCTAGGACTTTAAAGAGTTCAGACTGTAGCTGGACACCACATTTCCATTACAGTAAGTATAAGTGAGCCCTGCTCTCCCCTAGTGAATAAACAAAAGGTGCGCAACAAAGCAAAGCACAGGAATGCTAGAGAAATTGCTCCTCTGCCCCATCTGTGATTGGAAGCCAAACCCTAGCATCCAATATTCTCTGTTGAACTGGCTATAATACATAAACAGGACACCATGAGCTCCCCGAAACACATGGGACCCTGTAAAAATGCCTTTTAGCCACTCCTGCAAGGATTTAGAACATTTAGTAGCAGCAAAAATTAAATACCAATGAGATTCTGAGAAGTTTTGGCTAGGTAGCCAGCAGTTTAAGAGTTGCTTATATTTGGGAATCAGTGTCCAGTAGAGCTAGATAGGAGCATCCAATCTGTCTGGCACCTGGTTTCAAACTTCACCAAAGTAGCAGAATCTGCATTTAAACATGAGCATAACATCTTCCCTCTTTGGAAGAGATTTTGTTGAATGGGCATGTTGAGGATGTGGAACAGTGTCTCACTGTTGAGTTCTTTGACACTGCCTTCTTAGAGCTTGTGTTGAATGGGGCACAGTATGATACATATTCTCTGACTGAATGGGTATTAGCTATGCTTCAGTCAGGATCATATTTCCACTGGTAAAAAGAAACTGCTTGTTACCAGCATGCAGGCACAAAATGTTCCTAATAAAACTCCCTTTTCAGTAACAAAAAAAAAAAAAAAAAAAAAAGCACAAATTATTTCCTTGATTACATATTAGGAGAAACATTTATTTTCACAAATATGCAGGTCATACAGAAACTCACAGGGCTTTTTGGCACATGCTATTTTGAGTAGGATTCCTCTTATTTGCTAGACTGCTCCCTGCACTTTCATGGTCAATCAAGATAAGCTAGGTGATTTAGTGACTGACTTAGGGAGTGCAGTTTTGATATGGACACCATCAGGAGGTGAAGCTAAGTGGGCCGTAGCTGCTGAGATTCAGCACTGCCAGATGCTGGTCACACAACAGGGGAGCAACTGCATGGCTGCACTGACCACCTTCTCCACCAAATGGCACGGCTGCAGCTTGCGTTGCAGGCATCCAAAGCATCAGAGATGTCTTCCTTGCTGTGTGGTGAGCATGATCATACACAGGCACATGTGGGCTATGACACACAGATAGCAAAGTGCTCCAGTATTTGGAAAAACAATTCCTTTTCCACAACCACTCGCCAACTCCCAGGAACATCTTAAAGCACGAGATGTCAGAGCTGCGCTGTTCAGCCAGACATGTGAGCTGCATGCTCACCCCATCACAGCCTCTGGCTGTGCAATTAGTGGGGAGGAAACTCTCCACCCAAATACTCCCAATGCGTCGGAGCCCTGCAAATCATCAAGGTCAGCCCCCATTCTGAGACTGGTTAAAAAACAAAACAACCCCCCCCCCCCTAGAATAAACTAACTAAATTAATAAATTGGGTGGGTATGGGCGTGTGTAAGAGTCTTTCAGTTGCTTCTTTATCAAATAAGTTGTTTCAAAGGTTTGTGTGCTGCTGGATAACAACTAGAAACAGAGATAAGATTTTTAAACCAAGGAACAGGCAGAAGTGCTTTGAAACTTGGCATTACTTTGAACCAAAGGCAGGGACAGTGAGGTACAATGATGGGTCTGGAAAGGGGAAAGGAGCTGCAGTGAATGGCTTCCCTGTAGGATGAGCCCGGTGTGGGGATGGGGTTAAGCCCTCTGAAGCCGGTACCCTGGTGAAGCTGGTATCCCCAGAGGGAGCTGGCTCCTCAATCCCTACAGCTCTCTCACAGCCTGCCTGGTAGGTCAAGCAATGAGCCACAGCACTGCCAGAGGCTACACAAAACAGGGGAAAAACATCAGGCAGATACTCTGTTGAGACAGTGAACATGATACTGAGCTGCTGTGGCAAAAGGGAATGGAGAAAATAGAGCACTTGGTGAGGTAAGCTAAGGGGTGACGAACGGGTGCTGCGGCACAGGACAACCCTAAAGGCACCAGCAGTGACTGTCCTGCAGGCATGGTGAAGAAACCATCCCGAGCACTTAACCAGGGACTCAACTCCAAAGGAATAAAAAGAATGAGATCATATCTGGCACTGGGTGAGACGGCAAGAGAGAGACTACATTTCTGAGGACTTTTCTCATGGCAGCATATGACCTTTTAGAATATTTCCAGACAATAAACTGCATCTGACTTCTTCAAGGATCCTGGCTCGCTTGCCTGGGGGCAGGAGGCATAAAGACATACAACACAGCAAACTGGCAGCATGGACAACTGTAGTGCCCCTTGCTCCATATCACTTGTTGAAATGAGCAGCTTTTATTTAGATAGTGTGAAGGTACAGTAAAATTTTTTTTAAAAAAGTAGGTGGGGAAAAGAAATGGCACGGGAATATCCACCTCCCGATCCTGCATCTGGATTTATATACATTTTTGTCAAAACTACTTAAGCAGATGACAGTAGTAAACCAAATCTGTACAGGTTTCTATTATTTTCAGTCCTACCACTGAATGTCTCAGGTTCCTATTAATCTTTCACACATCAAACAGTATTTCAAACAACAGGTTTTGGAGGCAGCGCTGTAGTAAAATATAGAAAAGGAAACAATTTTTGTGTTTGGAGGGTTTTTTTCTTTGTTTTTTTGAGGGGGATTTTTTGTTTGTTTTGTTTGTGTGGTTTTTTTTAAGAAAAGCAACTCTTATTCATCAGTGATCCCCAAGGACAGGTGCCAACAAACATCTACTTGCAGATGTGGAGCGGATTTCTTTTAGCAAAGTCTTCCTAAATTAATAGTCTTATCTTAATCTGGATATTTAAAAGATTTCCAAGACAAATGAATAAAACAATTAACCTGATCATAGATAATTGCTAATCTGTTCTTTTAAATTTTAATATTAAATACTCATTTTATATAATCCAGTATCATATTTAATATTTATTACTAACACTCACATATTATATAGAATATAATTTAGTAACATATTAGTAAAAGTTAATTGGGTTTTCATTTTTAATATTTTAATAATAAATATTTAAATTAATAATCTGGTTACTAATTGGCATGTTGATCTGGTGGACTAGTATTCAACAAACAAAAGCATTCACCAAATTTTCCATGGTCTCACTTTCCCATTCAGAACACAATCATGTAAACCAAAGCCTTAGAAAAAAACATTCATACTGGAGAGATAAAGATTGTGGGCACGAATACTCTGATATCCTCCCACCTTACCCATGGCCATAATTTACAGACAGTAACCTACAAAAGAAGATTCTTTGGCATGGGCATGGCCAGGGCAACACAGCAATATCAAGGCTCCTAAATGTAACAGCAAGCTGACAAAAGAACAAAAATAGATTGCTAAAAAGAAGAAAATTACTATTTAAACCTTGCTTGCTATTCAAAGTAGACACATTAAGTTCCTGGATTTCCAAGCTATACAACCAAGTCCATTCTGGTGTAGTTAAGTTCCTAGAAAAAGTCAGCAAGGTTATTTAATTTTTTTCCATTGGGAATCATTAACTATGCATTAAGAACCCCAGTCACAACACCAAGCCTGGCACAGGCTGGATAAATTAGCAAGCTACTGCAGCAAAGTCAGCATAGTCTGAAAGCATGTTTAGGTATCTGAAGCCTATGTATTTTTAAAGGAATCAAGATGCCTACAAAAAAAAAAATCTGCTCTGCAACGTATGTTACCAATACCATTCTCTCTTTAGTGCATAGTTTTTCCTCTCACTTTCCATCTTTTCAGCAATTCTAGGTTCATATACAGTATTTCGACTTTCTGTTGTTACTCAACACAAGCCTTGAAGATGACGTGCTCTTTTTGGCTAGTTATCAGTGCGCAGCAGGGTCTCTGCTTCCAAAGAAAGTACAGGGGATATGTTTTTGCATAGCAATTAAAAACCCACTGCAAGAGTAGGAAAACTTTTAAGGGATTTTTCCATCAAGCTCCAATTTTAGGTGAATCACCCCCAATACTAACAAAAAGCATGAAGTTTCATACATATCCAATTAGTTTAGTAAGTGCATTAACCTAACAGCTGACCAGTCTCTGGTAGTCTGCATAAAAATAGGCATTTCCCAATTCAATTCCCAGTGGATGTCTACCTCACAGGAAGAAAAAAACAAAACCAAAAAACAAAACCTTGTCAAACTGACATTCTTACTGGCAGTCTCAGCAGAAAAAAACCCTTAGGACTTGAGCATTGAGGTTTCACCACACATTTAACCTTCAGAAGTGGTTCCTCTGCAACGGAACTGAGCCGCAGCAGCTGGGGTAGGGACAAGCATGACTTGCTTGTGTCCCCGTTGTACTTCTCTCATATGTGCAGGATGGCATTTCGTCATAGCTGTCAACTCAAAAACTCTCACCAGAGCAAACAGCCACTTACAAAAATGAAGGGGGTAGAGGGTGAGAGAGCAAACCCCCAAAGCCCAACACTTGCGTCAGAGAAGTCAAAAAAAGGTTGTAGTGCCATTGCCCCCCAAAACTGGAAATTCTGTAAGCAACAGAATCCAGTAGTTTAAACAAATTTGATCTCTTCTGCTACCATACACACTTACCAAAAAGGAAAAAACCCAAACTTTGTCATTTTTTAATATGGCAACTTAATGTCCACCTGGTGTGAAACACAAAACACAGTGATTACAGGAATCAGCTCCTGGTCAGGCTAAAATACAGTGAGGCAGAAAGCCAGAAACATAATTTCTTACAGTTTCAGGAGCTCATTTTCCTGAAACACATTAACTTTAATGGCAGCACACTGAGGGATAGCTGAGGTTTAGTAATGAAAATTTTAAGATACTGAGAATTTGGCCTCCTTCAAGCTAGCACACAGAGCAGACCGAGCCCCAGTGCCTTCTCCCACCATCAGAGCAGCACTGCGTCTGGTCAGGTGAAGCCTCAGCTTCCAGGGTTGGCCTGGAAAAGAAAAGAGCATTGCTCCACCAAAGCTCGTTCCAGCCTGTCACATACACACAAAAGCTACTTCTTTCATTAACACCCCATTTTCCTGGTTTTGAGGTTTCACAATGCAGAAGAATGGCACTGACCTTTCAACAGCTAAGTCCCAGCTAGCAAATGTCCTAAAATTACACTGTAGAGCCTGGTAGCTTACTAAAAACCTCAATGTCAAAACTCAAAGTACATTCAGTTTAAACACACCCTGGGGGGTGGTGGGGGGTGGTTTACACTAACTACTTTCTATTTCAGACTACTCACTTTAAGCTCAACTAACAATGCTTCATCACTCATCCAGGAAAACTCCCCTCTCTGCCACCCAATCTCAATCAACCTGCCAAATTAATTATCACCCTGCATTTGTCTATTGCTAAGAGGGGGAGAAAAAGCAAATAGATGAATGTAGCAGTGACCCGAGCAAAAATGAATCCTCTGAAACAGAACTAATTAAATCAGTTCAGTGATCTTCTTCCAGCATGACACATTTCACCCACCCCTTCCCCAAGCAGCCCAGCTCCCGTATCTCCTCCAACTGTCCTCAGCAGGGCGCTCACATGGAGCTCAGATGCCTATCCAGCAGCAAACTAGGAATCCGACTCATCCTTGTAACTGCATGGTTTAAAATAAAGAAAAAAACAACTGTCACAGAAAATTCACCACGATAATTTCACACTGACACTTACATGCAAATTCCTGGCCACAGAATATGTGTTTCAGCCAGATAGCAACAGGATTTGGTTACCTACCTCAAATTTATGGGACCACAGGCACTAAACTTTGGTGCTTCACTGGCTCTACAAAACAAGCAGAGCTCAGAGCACTGGCAGAGTGAGGCTTCCCCTTCAGTCGCTACCCCAGTCAGGCCTTACAGCACAGCTGGCAGGACTAACGCAAAGAGAAATTACAGAATTTGTGGATTTTAAGTCACTGCCACAAGTCAGACACCAAACTTTGCTCTAACTGCATTCCTAATCTAGCAACTATGTGTGCCTGCATGACTGCAGCATTAGTGACCCTGCTGATTCAAAAGGAACTAGTTCAAGGAAACAAGTTACACATGTATTTTAGACTTTCCTGTTCTACAATTTTAAGTGACAGTCCAGCTGAAATGCATGCAACATACATTTGGGCCACAAATTTCCCCACTGCTGGAAAAGGCATAATTTTCATTGCAGTCATGCTGTCGGACAATGTGTGAAATTCTGCACCAGTTGATAATGGCGTGCCCACGCACTGAGAATATTGAAAGCTATAGGTGTAGGACTGCAACAGAAACACTGACATCTCTCTCAGTGCACTTCACTTTCCATCATTTCTCTATGCAGAACACATTCAGCGTAAGGGCAGAAAAGGGAAAGGTGACTCAAATAGAGCAAGAAACGCAGGGTGACAGGCCCACCTGGGGAACAAAAAGACACTGAAGTAGGATCTGCCTTTGCTAGGGAGTTTGAATATAAAGTCAATTCCACCTTGCTTTTCTCCTTATATGATTTTTAATACAATCACTGCGTCCTTAGATGGAAGGTACATCACAAACAGACATTAGTACTGAAAGGTACTGAAATCTGGATGCCTGCACAGGATCCTTGTCAAGTTAGGTAAAGCTTCAGAGGCAGGAGCCCTGACAGCGTCCGCTTCGATAACGGTGCATAGGAACAGAAAACAACACACAGAGGCAGGACTCTGAGTAATCTCTAGGTAGGTGCCTACACAGACAACAGTTTGTCATTCGCACCCATCTGCTGCTCCAAACCACACACACACACGCTGTCACATGTGCTTTTCCCCCATCTGGATTGCAGAGATGCTGGATATAAACAGGCAAAAGCCAGGAATACGAATACCGGGCTTGTGCTGTACAGGAGGGAATCATCAGTCAGCTTCATCCCCTCTAATGGGAGAAATTGCAGTGGAGATTTCTAGAAGCCAAAGTAAACCAGATTTTTCAGAATGGCTGCAGATTTGTGCACAATTTGAAATCCTGTCTTTCAAACCAATATGACTCTTTAAAAGCTTTGCTTCTGAGATTTTATTTTTCAAGTAATAAAATCATGCATGTTGTCTTAGAGGGACATAATAAAATACATTCCCCTGCAGTGTTGTCTGCCAACATTTAATCCCACGTGGTCACCCAAGCCATATTTCCATAGCATCACAGTACTGCTAACAGCAAAACCAGAGCCCACAAGAGGTGCAGTCTCTTATCATGGTGTAAGGGATGCACAGAATATAAGCTATTCAGGGGTATCACCGTGCAAATGGATATACCAGCTGGTGTTTTAGAGAAGGAAAAAGGCAGCAGGGCAGAGGAGACTAGCTGTTCTGGAAGGGCTAACCTCAAAGGAGTGGGCTTGAGATGTGCAGCTGCCTCATGCCCTCTGTTTTAGGACCCCAGTTTTGGTTCAGTTAAACTGAGTCACATGAAAGCTGCTGAAATACTTTTCAACAGAAGAATCTTCCACTGAAATTATGTCATTTAAACTAATCTGCCTTTCAGAAACAGGCTTCAACAAAATTAAGTAGTTTCTGTGGTTGAAAAGAAAAGAAAAAGCTGTGTGTCAAAAAGCTCCATCTACTCAAAATAGAAAGTTCTGAAATTTGCTTTCTTTTATATGAGCAACTACTTCCCCCTTCACCATTGGTCCTTTTTTCCCCAGAATTTTATTCCTTGTGTAATGTAACTTTGCATGTTGCTACACTTCTAAAAGAAACTCGATCAAAAAAAGCAGTCATCTTATGACAAGCTGTTCAGCACTCCCTCAGAAATAAGAGCTTTCCCTTCTACTAATCTCATTACAGTGTTTTCAGCCCCTTCCTTTTTTGCTGAAAAAGTAATTTAAGTTCCTTCTTTCTGTGTCCCAAATATTTTTTCTTTCATCTTCTTACGTTCAGCTTGTGTAAAAATGCTATTTTGATTCAGCAGAAGTTTTATTTTAGTATACACTAGTATACACCACTGTACCCTAACCAGGAAAGTCCATACCCTAACCAGGAAAGTCCATATGGAAAGGTATTTCTATTTCCAGCTAAAAGCCTTGCAAAGTGCTAAGCAGATCTGGTCCCCTGACTACGAAAAAGAGATCTCCAGGTCTGTATTGATTACAGATACAATCCTAATTCCCTAATGCTAACAACAACATTTTCATCAATGCAGTGTGGCCTGGATGTTGTCCTTTGTTTTCCCTCTTACACCTGGGAACCAGCCTGATCTTCTGGGAGAGGTGGTTAAATACAATTAGTCTGAGTCTCTGTAAAATGGCTGAGTCTCTCCCTGCCCCCTGCTTATATACCAGCTGCAAATTAGAGCAATCTTAGTAGCAACCACTTCTAAAGCACTTCTTTCCAGACCACCATACAAACTGGTTAACTTAAACATGACCTCTGTGAGAAAAAAAAATATTGATTTTTCTCCATTTCATAGATGGGAGAACTGAGGCATTTACCCAGCACAGTACACAAAACTGGGAATAGAAACTAAATATCTTTAGTTCATGGGATCAGACCTTAGGCTTAATTTTGATCAACTATTTATGTCCACGTCCTTTTTTGGGGGTGTTGAGGGCATACAGCAGGGAACAGAACTATTCTCATTTTTAGCTGCCAGGAGATCTTATCACTCTTTCTGAAAACAAACTGTTCAGCCCTCTAAATATCAGAAAGAGGACAGGCTTCACATATCAACAACCTTCCATTTTAGGAAGGTGCTAAAAAAGATAGGAAACCTAAAAGAATCAAAAATAGTGAAAGTTTTTCCTCTATATCTGTGGCTGAACACTCAGGCATCCTGTAATCCTGTTTCCTCAGTCAGAAGGACTTCAGCTAGAGAAGATGACTTGAACAAAGTGAAAAACCCATACCTGTGCCCTAGACCTGAACTGAACCTTCCCTGAACTTTAAAGACATGGAGTCCGCTTCAGCTCTGCACATGGATGCAGAGATGAACAGTGAGAAGAAGGGATGAAGAGCTGAAATGCCAGGAAGAAAAACATTCTCATGAAGCTTTCTGATTTATTCATCAGGATCAAGTGATTGAGGTGCATTAGGCATTTTGGCATGAAAGTGTTCACCACAAAAGCTCCATGAGTTGCAGAGTATTTTCTGTCTTCCACTTTCCATTTTTCCATGCAATTCCTTTTTCAGAAAGAGAAATCATAGGTAATGACGGTTTACCTACTTTATCAGTATCAAGACCCATATTCCACAAGTATGTTGCCAGGAGATAAGCAGTTGCATATTGAATGCCAAGTGTCTGTGTGCCTTTGGCTCTCTCAATGGGTCCCTTTTTCAGGACAAAACCTCCTCGAAGGGGAACCAGGGCCACCAACAACATTGGTTCATGCAAGAGCGATAGAGGCTGAGAAATGCTTTATGAGCTTGAGAGAAATACAGAAAAGGAAAAAAGAACAAACTTCCCTTCTCATACCTATAATATAGAACATAAATAAAAATGTATATATCCTAAATATTTTTCCTCATTTAATACTTTTCTTCCCACACATCTACACTGCTCCCCTCAATGCACACAGTGCGCTCCTGGAACTGGCATTTTCATTTGTTTTCACAGAAAGACAGTTCATATTAAAACACCTGTGCTAGTTAACAGAAAGTCAGAAAGTTCAAGGGGGACTGAGGAGCTGCCTATGCAGCCAGTCTGATGGGAGGAGATTCATTTCTTGCAAAGGAGCCACACAAAACGAGTATATGCAGTGGAGAGAAAAATGCCCTTCTCAGTGGCAGTCTGGAGTGCAATGCCAACGAAGAGATGGTCACAGATGAGAACAGCAGCTCCCAGGCAACACCCCACTACTAGCTTGTAATGCCACACTTTGTTGATCCTATGACTAAAAAGTGGGGTTCAGCCTCATGCTACCAATGTTTTCCACAATATTAAATACAGGATCAAGAAATAAGGGTATGGAAACACAGGTAGTGCCCACACAGAGAACTAAGGATAAGCTCAAAACATTTGGGACCTCTTAAGACAACAGTACCAAATACATTTATTGTAATTTACAGCAGACACGCATGCTGAATTTCTGCAGTTGTACAGATTATTTCTGAAGTGACAATATTTCTGACAGCATTTGAAGTTTTCTTAGAAATTTAAGTTGCTGGAATCTGAACTGTAAGAAAAGAAAAATAGTAATAAAAAAGTAAGTAATTTTCCTCTAAGAGAGAGAGAGAGTAGGCTTCTAACCACCAGGACTGCAAAGGCTGTGGGGGAATTAAATACAACAATTGAAAACCAAGGATTTGCGGCTGATCTGCAATCTCCAGAACACAGAGGGCTGCCCCGGTGCTGGTGGGAAAGCTGCCAAAGGGTGAACCTCAGCTCTGCCTGGTATCAAAAGCCAGCACAGTAGATATGGTAAAACATAATAAACAAGCTGCATCCTTCCACTCTGCGAGGAGGATGGGTAGGAGAGAACAAATGCCAGAACTAAAGGAAGCAATTGCTAAAAATAACTTTATCTCTCCTTCTTTATCTCAGGGGCCAAATTATCTCAGTTGCTACTTGAGAAGACTAGGCAATGCCAGCACCCGAAAGGTCAGAAAGCATGTGAAAATTTACCCAGTAGCTTATCCACTGCCTAAATATCTGCTATTGCAACAGTACAGATTAGCATGAAAATTCCTACTGTCTTGCTGCACAAATACACGCTAAGTCTTTATTTGAAGACCATGACAGTTAAAAATGTACTACGGGGCTACCATAGCTCTAATGCCCACACATACCTGAGGTTTTTGGTTTACTTTTTAAATTTTATTTTATTCAATTATTCACACTTCTTGTTATTTACAAAAAAGTGTTTTCAGACTGATATAAAGCATCTTGTAGAGGTACAGACTACCTCCTCATCCTCAGAATGCAAAGAGCACCTGGATACAGCAAATAACACAACCAGTTGACCTGAGTGCAAGAATTAAAACCAGGTTTCTTCAAAACTGAAATGCTTCACAAACTGTATTTGCTGAAGATTTGCTTTGGATGCAAGTGCTGGAAGGGAGAAAGAAGATATTTGTAAGACACCAGAACCTTCTGTTTCAATATCCAGGGACAACAGCATTTCAGTTTTGTTTTACTACAGTGTTGAAATTAAAACTTCAAAAGAAAAAAAAAGAACAAACTCCAAACCAAAACCCACGGAAAAATATCCCACTATCGCTTCAAGCTCTAAAGGGTTTACTGACACAAAGCAGCTTTTTTATTGTTGTGCTAAAGAAACTTCAATTCACAGTTTCTGAAAATATTCACACTGCTTCTGCTTGGGGAAAAAAACAAACCACCTGCATTTGAAAATCTTTCCTGCAATGCCTTCACAGTCCTCCTTGCAAATCTGGTTGTTTGGTGGCTCTCAATTTAGAAAGAGTGACCAAATTTTCTGACCTTACAGGCCAGTCAATCTTTCCAAGGTCAAGAGGCACCAGATGCGTACATGAGAGAATGCAGGGGATGGGGAGCCCAGAGGGGTTCACAAGCAGGAGCCGACAGCAGCTCACCAGGCAGATGAACCACAAGGCTGCAAGCACTAAGGCTCCAGGAAAACTCCTGACACTGAAGCCTGGTTTCCTTCCTCCCCCTTCTTTCAGCTGTGGATCACCTCAGAGCAGCCCAGATGTCCTGAGGACCTGGCATACGGGAGCAAGTCAAGCTCCTTGTGAGCTGCTTGAGACCCATGCTTATGCCAATGCTTGTGTCCAGCAAAGCAGCTCCCTGGGTGCAAAATGAATGTTACAGAAACACTTATAAAGAGCAAAGCCGTAAGGGAGAAGGACCCAGCAGATTTCACAGGATGTAGACGTCAGAGAGCAAAGACAGAATGAGGTCAGATTCTGATCTACAACCCAGGGAGCACAGCAAGCTATATCTAGGCCAACAATTTGCTGTAATCTTGTTACTTAATGGGAGGCAGAGGGAGAAGAGGGAATATCCTTGGAGCTCACAAAACCATGTAATGTGTGCTTAAAAGCACGCTAGACCAGGGATACAAACTTAAACCACTCTAAACTGTAGCACAAGCACTTCAGCTCACTAGCTGGCACTGCCTGTCACATAGCAACGACGTGGTGCAAAACGACTTTGGAATCACAGCTGTGTGTTCTCCTATTTGTCATCCCTACCTTGCCAGCCATCTCCTGCCAGGACGGCACCAGCTGCACCTCCTTCAGTGCGCAGACTCACCTCTGCTTGGGGACCCACATCTAAAACAGATTCCTTCCCTTTCGTCTTCACAGCTGGGATGGGGAAGAATAAAGCTGTATTTATTCCTGGAGGAGCCTTTAATTTTCATTACCATCTAAGTTAATTTCCTAGTAGGAGGAGGTTGGAAGCAGGATGTCAACTTTCTTGGAAGAAAGAAGGAAAAAATCCCAACCAAACAACAAATCCAAACCAGAAATGTGCTAAGAACATGGCAAGCAGATGGTTGTTTTTGTTTTGCTGCATGTGGGGGAGTCATAGGTCCAGGATTTCATACCAAGGAGGAATTTCACTTTTACAGATATCAGCAGAAAGCCTTTCTAATGTTGCTTATACACTGACTTTGAGTCAAACACATCCTGTATACATTACACATTTTTGATGTTCTGGCTCCTCTGCTCAGTGCCAGCCCACCCAGTGCAGCTGTGCATGCTTCACCTGGCTGGACACAACAATGGCTGCAATACAAACATTCAGATGAGTGATGCACTGTAGAGACTTGTCCAGCATAAAAGCATGGACTCCCTCTTTGATTAAGGTGGGACAGGGGGATGAAGCATTTGGGCAAGGTGGTAGATTCACCAGGGAGGAAACACATTTCCTCTCCGGCTCTTAATAAGAGTGTGGAGAGTCTTCTGACTTCAAACTATTAATTAATACATATCTTACATCACCAATCTGTATGTAATCACAATGGAGTGCACCTCCACAGAAAGAGAAAATTACTAAATAGTAAGTATGGAAAGCCTCAGGTTCAACCAAATGTCGATTACACTGGGCATGCCAGGCCACAGTGAGCCTTTTGGTTTTGCTCCAAAGAAGTCAAGAAAATATGAGAAGGGACAGGGCATACAGCTCAGCTTTTTGTCTAGTTTGTCTAGTTGATACACCTGAACAGAAAAATGTTCACTGATTTTTTTGGGTTTTATTGTTTGTTTTTTAAAAGACCATACTGCTACCAAGGGATTCAAAATCCATCCCTAAATTAAGCAAGTAAACAAGAGACAGTGATTAATTGACCAATTTAGCTGCTCCAATCTTCTTCACCAGTCTCCTCTAATTGTCCTCAAGTCCCTGTAGGAGCAACAGTAAGCAGCAACTTCACTTTAGAGAACAAATCAACAGGACTAGCTGTATCGGAGTGGAGTTAATTCATGATTTTTGTCAGATCATGGCCAAGACCAAAAGGAAAAGCCTGTCCCACTGACAGGTCAGAAACTAGCTTGAAGACAGTAATGGCTCCTTAACTCAATGAGATAAAAATGACTCTGTCAAGAAAAAATCCAAGAAACAGTTGCACAGTGACTCCGTGGTTTACAGTCACATGCTTAGTTCAGGGAGTGCATAAGGCATCGCTCACACTCTGCATACCCAGTTCTGCTTTTTGGCCTGGGTGCACCATTGCTTGTATAGGGTATCCCACCTGCTTCAAAAGAACGAAGATAAAAAGTACTCTGCGTGCCACTCATGATGCATGAGGATTTGAAATAACATCCAAAATAACTCTGCAATCTCATCAACAAGCACAGAGAAACAAAGTAGTTTTAATGCAACTTGAAAACTATTAAGTCCTTCATCACTATGCAGGCTGTTTCTACCACAGTGCAGATAAAGCTAAGAAAACAAAAATGCGATAATGAAAAAAAGAAAAGGGGAAGGAAATTAAAGTTATTTTACTGCCAAGGAATTTTCTGAACACAGATACTTTGTGTGTGTATTTCAGATAGCCATAGATTCAACTATGGGAACCTGAGATATGGAAGAGATTTGTCACAAGAAGTTAATTCATGTCTTGAAGAGCCAGAAAAAAAATGAAAAGAGCAGCCCAGACTTCTTATTATCTCCTGTCATCTTTTAATTTTATTAAGCATCTCTCCTAAGTTGTAAGTATTTCTTTTCAGTTTTTCCCTCACACAGCACACTGCCTAACAACTCTTGACTGCTAAGAAGTTGCACCAAGGTGACTATGTATTGCTGGAGAATTTTTATAGCCTTAAGAGGACACAGTAGTCACCAACTACTGTAGGTCAGTAATGCACCAACAGCTCAGCTTTCAGTAGCCAAAGATTTGCTTTGTCATTGAATACAGTTGCACAAAGCCAGAAAAACAACTCACTGCATTTTAGATTATGAATTTCCCAATGCAAGGGCTATATTCTTATACTCAGCATATCATATTGGGGCCAGGTGGTATCAGAATAGTTCAAGGTAAAACTTTCTTCAAGCCAAAACTCAGTTTGACTGCAAGTTCTCTGGGGCAGAAGAAAGCATCTTCTTGTCCTGGTTTTCTGCAGCTTCTAGAACAATGGGGGCAGATCCCCAACTGGAAATCCTAAGGGTTACTGTCCTGTAAATAACAAAACTCCAAACTAGCAGTTAAACTCGACTAAAAATCTCTTTGACTACCACTGTAAATATGGATTTAAATAATCAATTAACCTGAAAGACTAGTAAAGGTCAAGGATGATCATTTGAAGTACGAGTTATCATAGTAAATTGATAGAGGAAGAACAAGACTGTGCAGCTCTTAAACCAGAGATTAGATGCCTAGATCTAAGAAAAGTTTATTATTGAGATTGCTGGCTGCAAGGGAAAGAGGTTTTAAAAACACACTTAAATAGCAACCCTCCTTAAAAACAACCATGCTTATACTATCTTGTAATAATACACTAACACAGGGAAAAGCAAGCAAGCAAACAACCTTGAATATCTACAGGAGAAAAACAAACAAACAAACAAACAAACCAAAAAACCCAGGCAATACTGAGTCTGTTCTGAGAACGTTCTCAAAAATAAAACTTTTTTCTCATAACAGAAACAATCAGTCCTGACAAACTTGCTTCACTTTATATATGAAACAGATTTGAGTCTAGGCAGTTACAACAGGGTAACTACAGTCAGATAAATCTAAGGAAAAAAACCAAAAAACGATATCAAGTTTCTGCTGCTTAGACTCCTCAACCTCAGGACTGATTAGGTTTAAAAAAAGTTAAACAACAATATGATGAAAAAAAAAGGCCATGCCCCTGGCATATGGTATTATAAACACAGGAAAGTGCCAGTATAAACCTGTATCAGGAGACTGGGTTCTTTGTCAAGCCGTGTCTCTCTTCCAAAACATCCTTGCTGCCATATGTCTGCATCTCGCCAGCTGCAGACCTAATAAGAGCCTTCTTATTCATGCTGTATAATGTGTTACAGGTTTGCCACGGGGGTCACTCACTGTGAGTCATTTACGTCACAACCCCAACAGCCTTGGAGCTGACAGGAGCCAAGAAATGTAGGTTGGTGGAGGGGAGAGGAAGGAGGCGAGAGGAAACGGCACATCAGGCTCGGAGCTCTGTGATTTTGTCTCCTCACTGGCATGCTGAAAACTGGGGTTTCTAACTTGCTCTTCTCTCTTCTGCTCTGAGGGGCTCTGGGACCTTCCTGCTGTTTTTACACTTAGGAGAAGAGGGGAAATTAAATACATGTATTTAGATGACAACTACTGAAAGATTGTATTCCCCCTACTCTTGTTCTGTGTTCTGCAATAACTCCACAGTTCTAACAGGCCAACCATCAGGTTTTGCAACCTATTTCGAGTGTTTTGTGCATTTATAAAATGCAGATGAAAGACACAACATGCATGTGATGCCATGGGTGTAGGCATTTATCTGAGCAGAATGGAGCTAACTGCCTTATGAAGTCAGTTTTTAAAAAGAAAAACTGCTACCCCACCCTCACAATTTATCACCCTGATCTGGCTCTCCCCAGTGTTTTTGTTTTTGAATCAGTATCCACTAACTGTAGGGAAAATGGCTTTTCAAATCTGCATGTTATTATGGTGCTGGAACCACAGAGAAGCGAGAAATACTCACTACAGTGAAATCCGAAAAGGCAAAGGACCAAAACTGGAGCTGTGACTGGAGTGACCAGTGTGTCTCTTCCATCTGCCTGGAATCCTGAAGGCAGGGAAATATTTGCCTTTCCTCCTCACTCCCTTCCCCATAAACAGAGAATGACAGAGATGGGTGGAAAATTGAGGGCAAGGTAGAAATTTGCCTTTTTTGCTGCTGGAAGAATTCACTCATTTAATGGCCAATGAACTGAGTGTGGAACCATCTGGTCCTGCATACCCGATTCAGAGCTATGCTAACAAATCCGTGCACTGCAGGCAGCAAAGCTGCCATGTAATCGCCCAGTAAGTGATGAACAACAAAGGCTGGGTCTTTTAATTGTTTGTTTCCAGTTGAGCCAACATTTCAAGGATTTTTAGTTTTAAGTGCAGGTGTTCTGTAGGTGTAAAACTGAAAGGGGACGGGGAAGTCTTGAAACATTTTCAATTCTTGCTCCACTTCATTAAGCCCGGGCTTGTGCTTTCCTTCCTGCCTGACTTGGAGGAGAGGAAGCTTTTTACTTCAGTATTGCCCCATCTGTTTAAAGGTTTCAAACTCTGTACTAGTGTGAAGTCCACAGGAAGGCAAGCCTTGCTCGGATGCTCAGCTTTTCTTTTTCTGTTTTTTTGGTTTTTTTTTTTTTTTTCTTTTTTTTTGGGGGGGGGTGTTTTTTGTAAATGCTAGTAAGTCACTAACAAGGCAAGACATTTTATTTAGTAAAGAAACAGCTGCAATGGAAAGTGACTTGGAAAATACGAGGCAGGTATTTCCATGGAAAGTTCAATAGCTACAGGAGTTTGCTAACATTTTCAACATTTTAATACTGTTTTTTTGATGGTGGTTTGTTTTTTTTCCCCAGACAAAAGACACCAGATTTCTATGTCCCTGTCTCTCCCCTGATCCCTATACAGTCACAGTTTGAAAATGCACCTCAGAATAGTGTGCTTTAAGAGCTCCAGGTCCTGGAGTCACACGGTCATACAAGAACCACAATTTACACTTTCAAAATACTAGCCTTCTGAACTGAGCCCATCACAGCAAACAAAACTTAGACAATCAGCAAGGACAGCAGAAGGTGAAGGCAATAACCAACCCCCCAAAATATTCTGAAAGATTCCTTTAAATAATTTTCTTTGTTCAAAATTGTGTACGCCTAGAAGATGCCGTACCAGTGCTTGCAGGCTATAAATGCACCATCTCCCCCCCATCTGCAGCTTCTGTAGGAGTGGACAGAAATGGAGGAACAAAGCACTCTGGGCACATCAATAGAGACATATATGAATTCAAGAAAGCCTGTCACTGGAGAAAAACAGATCTTTCAGGTCAGTAATCCCTAATCAAAGCTGAAAATAGCACTTCAGAGCTATGACGCATTCTATAGCGGCATGTTAAAATTAGTATTATGAGCACTAAAACTACAGTAGCTCTGCTGGGAGTCCTGTTAATGAATGTACAGGAAGTGTAGAACTAAAGTCCTGTGGCACATACACAGGCACACACTCCTGTCAGCTAACCTATAAACATTATGTGCACTAAATCCAAAGTCACGGTCCTAGTCTATTTTTTGCTATTCTTCCCATAAGAGAAACTAAAAATAGGCCCATGAGAACTGTGCACGGGACTCTACTCTTACAAATGTTTAACTCTTGCAGCAAAAAATTGCCTGGCACTATTTTGAAGAGATTCTTCAAGGAGTTTGCATTATATAAATGAAAGATAAATATATAGTTTTACATATATATATATATACACACACACACACACACATGAGCTAATGATAACCCTAAGAAATTGTGGGTGCACACTACTGGGTACTTACTTGTATCTCCAAAGCTTATTTATATATTATTTATCAAGATAAAAATAAAGACCTGTAGAAAACAGCGGCATGACCTCATGCAGCCCTGAAGTGCTACTCAGATGCACAGGGAAGGAAATACAAAAAGCAAACCAAAAAAACCCAGCTCTTTAGAAGAGTTACTGCTATGTAATCACGCAAGGTTACATAGCCAGCTGTCAAAGAATCTTGCTGATACACTGAAAAAAGGAAGAGCTGTTAAATTTAAAATAAAAGATAAGTGAGCAAGCAACAACAAAAACCACCTTGCATGTGCAGCACCTGCTGTTCCTGCCACAAGGCCTTTTCCACACAATACGCAAGGCAGCCACATTGCAGGAAGAATACCCTCAAACCCCGCAAATGCCAAGCAGCCACAGAAGTATGCTAAAACCAGGAAACCTCCACCTTCCTCCGCGCTCCTCCGGAGAAACACTACGCTAGTGTTAGGATAGATAATCTTCCTGTTGCTACATTGCAGCCATTGGAAAGGGCATATACAGTCTCTGGCTGCAGCAAGCTCAGGGGAGCAGATGGCAGCAGAGGCAGATGGCAGCACACACAGGTTCTGCAGGGCTGAGAACGCACAGTACTGCATCTTCCAGTGAGGAAAACAAATGTTGGGAGACACCAAACTGAGGCTGAATTGACTGCCTTAAAGCCATGATGTTTACTTTCAGGACCAACACTTCAAAGAAAAGAACTGCTAGATTACTGCAGTGATGCTCAGCACTAAAATGGCTTGAAAGACTCCCTGCATCTTGGCAGAAAAATTGCCTGTTTGCCTCAGCCTACCACCACTAACTCCACTTCAGTTTTATCACATTTCATTCATTAACAGTGGTGCTTTGTGCTTACAGACTGCTGAACTACTTCACAAATTTTTAAATACTTTTGAGAAGGAGACTAAACAGCCTTATCTCCTTGGTAAAATAAGGAAACAGAAGGGTAAAAAGTCTCGTTATCTTCTACTGTGAAAGCTGAGAGTCACTGCCAGGAAAGGAGCCTGAGTGGCTCAGCTCCAGAGCCACACTATGTCCAATGCGAGTGACTGTAAAGTGGTAAGATCATGGAGAACTGGAGGGAAGGGGGAATGGTCCTGGGAAGAAATCTGTATTATCAATGAATAGGGTCATAGGGGAGTTAGAAATCCATGGTGGGGCTCGGCAAGGAGCTGGGATTACCTAGGTCATGGTGAGAACCGATGCAATGAAAGAGATGGGGAGGCAGTGTGGTACAGAGGGAGACAACAGTATGGAGTAAGGATGTGTAGACTGGGATCTTCAACAAAACATGCCACAGGTGGGCTTCCTAATGGTGAAAACAGGCTGGGGACCATGAACAAAGATCAGAAATCTGAGTCTGAGAGAAGATTTGTAAGATGCATGAGTGGTGACACCTGGGAGAAATGTGCCAAAGCATCCACCCAACAGAGCACATCCACATTTCAAACTTGGGCTAGGACATATGACCCCCTTAAGGCCAGAAGGCATTTAGAGATCCAATTCCTCTGAGTTACTGGTTCACCTGAATAATGAAAACCTTAGGAATGAAAAAAAGAGAAAGTCTGCAAACAAAAATCCACAGGGAGATCTTCAACTCAAAAGTCCAATTTTACTTCACTCTTTCTTCTATTGCATGGCAGAAAGTTTAATGAAATGGCCACACAGTATTTCACTGCGGCATCCTATCTCATTTGGCACACAGAATGGATGCTGCCTACAAGTGCTTCTGAATGAGCTGCTACATTTTCTTCAATATATATAGCACTAAAATTTCTTAACTTCAAGCTATGGAAATTCTCCTGTTCTTTTTTTCTGGGAGCTTTTAACGTTCATCACCATAGTATCTGAAAGCTTCAGAAGTACTTATTTGAATAACATTTCCTTAAGGAATAAAAAGCTAAGAGAAAGAGTGTCAGGTCAAATACATCTACTAATTTGAAAGGTATGATATGAGAAAACTGAGGCTTATTTCTGAGAACTTCTCATATTATATAATAGTTTCCATATTCAAAACAGTTCTCACTGACCCCTGGAAGCATTCAGTAAATAAGATAAAGAGTCAAGCAGTCATAAAAGCAGGAACTCACTTATATGATTCTGGATTTTAAACAAATTGCTAAGTACCGCACAAAAGTCAGCACTCTAGGGCATCATTCACCTATCTTAACCCTGATTTTTTTCCTTCTGCAGTCTCCTGACTCATTCTCTAAACACATCCTGGCACCCTCAAAAATGTGATCTAAGGAAATACTGCTTCCTTTAGTAGACAGAGCAGATTTACACCCAGCACAGGTTTGTTCTGTGCTGTGACTGGATTAAGGAACCTATAGGAAAACAAATACACAGAGATGCACAGGAGATATGTATTATTTTAGAGTCTTAGGACACGAGGTGAACATGAAGGGGATAACAGGATGTTGGCTAGTTAAGCTCATGCAGGCTACTATAATTTTAGCCTTCTCCTTATTTCTGAAAGCTCAATAAATCCTTTTACAATGTTTTTCAGTGGAGTTTTATGAGGTATACAGTAGGAAAGTGAGACCTGCCTTCATTTCTGCTTCAAGTTTCATGAATATTTAAAAGATGCAGCAAGTGAAATCATCCAATGTGAACATGCTCAGAAATTGTGTCTCGTTAAAATAAAAGAAAAAAGTAGGGTAAGGTTTATTTATTTTTTTCAGTTACACAAAAGACCTTCCATTTACCTGATTCAGTAGAAATATTAGTCTCTATCTGAAAGAAGAAATGAACCCACTCAATCACAAGCTTGGGTAACCACATGTCTTTAAGAAGGAGAAGAAAAAAAAAAAGTTAAACACCTTTCCCAGTTTCTAAGTGTATTCTTCATTTGAGACCAATATTGCTTTGCTAACAATGTGTTATCCTGGGACCTTGTTCTTTAACTCAGTAATTTGTAAACTTGAGCTTTCAATAGTATTCTTCCAGATTACTTTTGACATGCACTGTTATTTAGTTATTGTTGCTTCTATATAATTTACTTCATTTTAGAGGAAAGAAAAAAAAAAGTGAGAAACAATATTACAATGAAGCCTGGCTAAGGATGAATGAGCACTTGCATTTTAGGCTGATGCTTTGTCAGATGCCTAATTTAATGGAGGATATTGATTTCTGTGCTCAGGTGAGGGGATAGACAGAGGGAATGAACATTTGAAGTCCAATTGGTACAGCAGCAATTACCTGAATTTGTAGGGACTGTTAAAACAAGAGAGGTCTCAAAGTCAATTTGCTTTTTAAGCCCTCAAACAAGTGACTTTCCCCGCTTCATTCACAGAGGTATTTTTTTAATTTTTTTTTTATCTCTCTAGCAAACAAGTCTGTAAGGCTGAATATTTATAAGTTCTGAGTTCCAAGAAGGAAAGCTGCAAAATATCAAAATAACTAATTACAAAGAGGATCTTTATATTGAAACATAAAACCTTCCTGCAACAGCTCGAATGCTTAGAGTAGCTCTAGTGACCAGGTCAACATGAAGAAATGTGCTTTATTAAAATGTTAATATTTTTATATCCCATATAAGACCTTTTTTTTTTTTTTTTTTTTTTTTAAACCAGAAAAGACCCTGGAGTTGACTTCAAACCAGTTTTTACTCCGTACTGTGTTTCAAAGACTAATTGTGTATACCACTGCTCATTTAGCAGAAGACATATTCTTAATATAACCATGTTTCAAAAAAACCTAGGCTTCTTCAAAAACGTACAGATCTTTGGCTACATATGTTCTTGTGCCCAGAATTACCTATGCCTAGAAATTTAAATTATATCAAAAAATTAGGCTTTTTTTAAAAACAAAACAAATCAAACCTCATTCTACTTACTCCAAACCAAAATACTTAAATTAAACCCTATATAATTTTGCTGGCTCACTCAAGACAATTGTAACTATAGAAACATCAGTGCTCCAGACTGAATCAATCTCTTTCTGAGCAAAAAAGACTCGGCTACCCCACCAGTGCTGGCTCTAGCCTATGGCTCCCTCTGGGCACACGCCAGCATCCCTCCTGAGCTGCTAAGCACAAAGCTCCCACTTGACATCACCGACACGACAATTGTACTGCACAGTCACAGTTCCTCTGACGCAGAGGGTGTTAGAGCCACTGCATTTGGGTCTACCGAAGTTGTCAGGTGTCAAAAAACTCAGGGGTGGACAAAATTTCAAGCAATATCTATAAATAAAGAGGTCAGATTTAAAGACCAGAAAATGCATATGAGAAAGACAAGTGTCACAGTAATTGCTTTTGGGACCAGACAGGGACATATTAAACATGGTTACAACAGTAGCAACCACATATATGCTCACCTTATAGTCAGAAACATCTGACTATGAAGACTTACAAAATCAAAAAACCAACTGCTTTCTCCTTTTTTATGCATAAGGGGGACTTATGTTCAAATTCCAGTGGATTCCCCCCATCTTTCTCCCAAAGGAATAAGGAAACAAAGAGGAACATTAGACCTCGACAAAGGACAGAGAACTCCATGCAAGGAGCCTGGGGGACAGGCAACACCTTTCCCTGATTTCAAGAGGTCCTTTGATAGCTCTTTGATGTGTCCCCTGACGAGCTGACACCCATGAGAAGGAAGGTTGCTTGCCTCATCTGAGCTGTGGCTCTTCACGGGGACAGAGAAAAATGACCGTGAGGAGAGGGAGGAAGGTCTGCCCTCGAACCAAGGAGCTGAGGAACAGCTGGCCAGTTCAACCACTTGAACCTCACTGCTGCTTCCAGCTCCCCTCTCATGGCTGAAACCAGGGCTGAAGGCTCCACGCCTCTTCTTGAAAGATGAGGAAAGGCAGTGGAGAGACCAGGCAGAAATCTATCCTGCCTCTCCCTCTTCCATCCCCACCTGGGCCAAATTCTAGCAAGAAGCAAAGAATGGGAATGGTGAATGAAAATGTCACCTCTTGCTACAACGTTATTTAAAACTCCAGCTTTCTTTCCACTCTGCTTTGGACAGTCTGAAGTACTAAAAATAAATTACGCCCTATCTTTTGACTACTGCCAAAAGCAGAGAAATGGCACAGAAGTCACATCTGGGTTGAAAGAACATGTCACCTTTTGCTACAATGTTATTTAAAGCTCCAGCTTTCTTTCCACTCTGCTTTGGACAGTTTGAAGCAGTAAAAGTAAATGAAACAGTATCTTTCGACTACTGCCATGATCAGGGCAATGGCACAGAAGTCACATTTGGGTTACCATGGTCAGCCTGCACATTGTAACATAAGTTGCAATAAATTCTACAACAGGAAAAAATTGCTAACTCGATTAAGAGAGGCCACCCCAAATTATTTCCTCATGTGGGGCAATGACACAACTGTAAAAGATACAAAAGTTTTTGACTCCTGACAATTATGAATTCGCTGGAGAAACATGGAAATTCTTAAAGGTAGGAAAATGTCTCCATGCTGAAGACACATAGCATTTCATTTTCCTGCACCAGAGCCACAGCAGAGGCTGCAGTAGGTAGATGAGTACTGCAGAGCTTGCGCTGCACTAACCTTCTGAAGATTGTTTTAACGTTTTCCCAATGAATTGCCTTGTGCTGGTGGGGCGGGGGGATGGAAAAAACCCCACAACAACAACAAAATAAAACAACCAGAAAAGAAGCCAAAGCAGCCAACCGCACATCAGTACCTCTCCTGTGAGGAGAGGTTGTACTTTCCAATGCCAACATTCTTCTTCCCTCTCTGGTTTGGGGGCATGGGTGGTGGGTGAGGTGGGGGATGGTGTGTGTGGAAGGGCAAAAGAGAATTTATCAAGAGTTTACAAACCAAACCAAGATAATGCTGAATGTGTTTTACTTTCATGTACACAGTATAAATATGGGCTATAAGTAGTCCTTCATTTCTTTTGTTCAGTTTGAAGTTGGTTGAGGGTGAGATTTGAAAGACACCACTTCCACATTTTTTTCATTACATCACTAAGTATGACTCCACAAGCAAAGAAGCCTACATGATGCAAGCTAAACCTCTTTGGAGAGGAAGACTGTTTCTTTTGGACTTCCTTACAGGTTTCTGAGGCCAATAGCACAGTTGAAATTCAAGTATTTGAAAATCCAAACATGACATTTTCTTCCTCAAATGCTCTATCTAGCATCAGTCCCCCAGGGAGCAGGAAAAAAGGAGATTCTTCCCACCCCTCTCTCAGTTTCCATTTTCCATTCCTTTCCCTTTTTTCTTTGCACTCTCCACAAAAGAACTTTCCCTCCTTTTTGTGTGCAGGGATTGGGAAATAGGAACCTGACAGCTTCCCAGCCCATTCTAAACATGTGGGCAGCCTGTTCACTTCTCCAGCTCTCTTGCTGGCTCCTTTCCATAATGAGCTCAGAAAACACAGAGCCATCCCTAAATATTACAAGCACCAGACTGTTCTGCTCCTGCAGTGAAAATGATGAAGCAACACAGGAAAATATCCCTCCTTCCCCTACCTTTCATTTATAATTGACCTCTTTGATCCTCTCCCTGGAAGGGTCTGAACTTTTCCTTGAGGTAGGCCAGCCTAATGACAGGAAAAACAAAACCTCAATATTCACTTCAAGAAACGTCAGGTGTAAAAGAATGAAGTCCCTGAGGGAAAAGTAAAGGGGAAACTTGGGACTGGCAAGACTACCAACGTCCTGGAAGAGGACAAACCCATGACAACATCGTCTTTCTTGCAAACAAGCAAATATGTCTGAGAATTTCTAGATTACTCAAGCAGTGCTTTGAAATACTACTTGCTAGGGAAACTAGTAACAAAAAAGGAAAAAACAACCCCCAAAGTAGTACACTTTATTACTACTATTATTAAATGTAGCTTGTCATTTTTGTTAGAAGGAACATCAGGGATCCATGAGAAAAAATCCTGGGAGTCCATAATGGCACCTAAAATAAAAGGAACTAGGAAAAAAAAAAAAAAAAGTTATCCTTCCTAGTTTCGCAGAGCCTCAGAAACTCAATACATTTGTCTAATACATTTAATTATCTGTGTTATTGCAATACAAACATCTTGGAGAGACACAGAGATATTTCCTTGCAATGTTGGCCTTTCAGAGAGTACACCTCCACTGCTGAAAAAAAAATAATAAAAATGCAGTCAACAAAGGCCCACAGGACTAGCTACAAATTTGGGTTTACTATGCATGATGACAAAGGCTAGACGAGAAGCTGGTACATCACTGCCACTGATCAACACTGAGGATGCAAACTCCCAAAGGAACAAACATCACAGCATTTGGTCAAGCCTGAAGCCAAAGCCAAAATCTGCACCATTCATATCCTACAGTCTCACTCTCTGCAAATTTAGTTTTTATTTTCCATGAATGAAAACTAAAATCTTGATCTCCAAATCGAGGGAAAAAGCCATCAAGCTTAGAAAGCCCAGTGTTCTTTAAGAAACAAGTACAATTAAAACATTATGAGTAAATTTCGGTTTGGATTAATTATGAGGTTACTAAACTCTAACTGAGAATCCACTTCAACATATAATTTTTTGAATCATGAATAATTTAGGCTGAAAAGGACTTCTTGAGGTCATCTAGTCCAAGTGCCTGCTCAAGGCAGGGCTCACATCAATGTTAGATTAACTCAAGGTGTTGGTTCAGGTAAGCTTTCCAACCTCAGGGTAGATCTGCCACAGCCTCTCTGGGAACCATTCTTGTGTTTAACTCACCTTGCTTTAATCTTTCCCTTGCTCTACTGATTGCTCCTGGACCTTACGATATGCATATTTGAGAAAAACCTGGATCTACCTTCCCTACAATCCCCTTTTAGTTAGTTTGAAGAAAGCAAAGAGATCACGGCCAGCTCCTCAAGCCTCTCCTCTCAGCCTTGGTGGCTCCTTCACCTGACTTACTCCTGCTTGGCACAGAAGTAAAGCACACACAGCACATCACAGGATGCCTTAGGATCCCTGGAGGGAAGGGATCACTTTCATCAGCTGGCCAGCTATGCTCTTGCAAGGGCAGAGGTATGGGATCATGGTGAGCCCCCATGGCCAGGCGGGTGCAGTGGTGACTCAGGGTTTGGCCTGACTTGTTGCTGACTCATTTCCCTGGAACTATGGTTGCCTTTTGAGCTAATCAGTCAAGAGTGCTAATGGACTGCTGAAAAGGGTAAGTTGCTACTTTTGTCCTCATTAACGTACCATGATTCACAGTATTCTGCCTTCTGCTAACACCAGAGTGCTTTGACTGAGTGCACCAGAACTGATACTGTATTTGTGACAACTGTCAAATAATTATTTTCCTAGAAAAGACAAAAAAAAGTGTCAGTATCTGACTTAACAATGTCACCTATTCAACAAAAAAAAACTTGTGTGTGGAAGAACAGGTAGTCATAAGGCTGACAGCTGTTTAACAGATACTGGAGTAAGGCCAGGGCCCTATGGAAAGCTATGCTTTTAAAGGAAAGGGCCTCTTAGTGCTAACAAAGCAAGAGACAAACAGCACCCCAAAATAAATCTCCTTCCCTCCTATTCCCAATATGCAACAAAACAAGAAAACCACAGCAACTATTCATCACAGAACACCTGGTTTCCGGCATACAGCCCTCAACTCTGCACTCAATCACAGTTTTGGAAATACTTTAATTCGAAAAGCAAATGCAATTAAACTAAAGAAAGAAGGCAAGTGTTCAGTCTGCTGGCATCATAGCTCCATCTACCTTCCTAGCTTCCAGAGCACGTCCAGCTTGCAGAGCAAACTGTAATGCATTTATGCACCCAGGTGTTTCTTCCGAGACTAGAGCCATACTACTTTAGTAGTGCCCAAGCAAGTATCTGTTTGTGCTATGCAGAGAACGTGCATCCAAGGCTTCTGCATCCCCCCAAAGAATGCCTCTCTTACAGCAGGTACAGTTTAACACTATCTTAATCATATAAGTCCTTTCCTCCAGCATGCCAAAATTCTTTTGAGGTTCTGCCAAGAATATTTAACTAAGTGCTCCCTTATAAAGGCAGTGAAAGAAAATAGAAAAAAAAAAAATCTAATGAGGTTAAAGAGAAGGCCTTTCCTTTTTCCCCTTCTGATAGTTATACAGAAAATATCTGTCTGACACAGGAAAAAAGATCACCATATAAGAAGAAAAGTGCTGTTGGGTTGGGGTTTTTTTCATGGCAAAAACTTGAGCTTCAGCCTATTGCTGTTGTTTTTTTCAATACAGTGTTACACACAAAGACTTCTGTGACAAAAATGCCCCATTTCCACTTTGAGAAAATACAGGGGAAGTTTTCTTTGTGTATGTCAAGTTAATATTCTAGGCATTTTCCACTGACAAAATCTACTCCAGCTTTGCTTCATCCAGTTTTTTTGCTCCCATGTCACCTGAGCAATACATGTTTCAAATCCTACCTACCAACAGAAGAAAACCCCTGTCTGTGGGGATCTCTCCCTTGCAAAATCCAAGTCAAGTGACTATCTGTGGCTTTCTTGGTATGGACTACTTTCCAAGTCTTGGTGAGATAGACCATTTAACAGCCAATAAAATAATGGGCCAGACATCAAACAGAAGACTATAAGAAGGTAAAACAATATTTTACAGATTTGCTTGTACCTCAAGGCAAAGGAAACACAAATGTGGTTTATTTTAGAGTAATGTCAAATCGAGGTAGAAAGGTGGCTTACATTAATCTGGTTTTCTTCATACCAAATTGGAATGGGAGCTCTCTGACACTTTGTGTCTCAGTTGAGGTAGAAATGAGGAACAGTTGTATGGTGGTAACTTTGTAAACTGGTATCAATGAACAGTGAACAAGCATTACACTATGTCTCAATCTCAAAAAACTCCTGAGATTGGTCTTCTGGACTGGCTAGTAAAGAGAAGCACACGGTCAATACCACTAAGCTGCATGACTGTCACGTAAAGCAACTCCTCAAAACGGTGGAATCCACATGGGGAAGGTTAACTTATTTAACTTTTAGTCAGGCAGTCTGATGGTCAGCTGGATTCCTTCTATAGAAGTCAGAGGAAGGAGCTGCAAACATGTCAACATTCTTCATCTTATATAGCAAAACACATTGTAATCTGAAAAGAAGGAACTGATGATCTACTTAAAGTAAGCAATGCCAACATGGCATCTCCGGAGCCTTTCATGTCCTTAGACTATGTCACATGGATATTTATTTCCTTTATAATTTATACCTAAACACAAACTCCACTTACCGAGATATTTTCCTTGCCCCCAAGTTTTCTGCATAGAACAGTGCTTTCTTATATATGATGTAGCAATAGGACCTGACAAATAATTCCTGTCTCCATACCAAATAAAATAAATAGAGCTTCTGAAATCATTCATTGAAACCTACACATCAAGAACCTCAAATAATTCTTAAAGCTTTTTTTTGTGACACTACTGTAGTTTTTAAATACAACGCATGACACCGCAATGGTGCACACATTGTTTTGGTATAATTCTGGGGTTTGGGGGTTTGTTTTTCTTTTTTTTTTTTTTTCCAGTGTGGAATTTGTTTGTTGTTTGCTTTTTAAATATATCACATAATCCCAATATCCTGGAAACAATATGGCTGATACAGTATGCTTCCTACTTCAATTAAAGCAGAGAGATCATCACTGATAATGGTCATCCGGAAATTTATTCTACTATCTGTCTAAAAACAAACAGGAATTTGCTCTCTGCACAGATCTGCATTTCTTTCTTGTAGAAAGTTTCAACAGGCCAGCAGTAAAACCCAGCTCAGATTTTGAGGCATTTTAGGTACTTCAAACCCAAATCAGTTACTATCTTGGCTATTAAGTGCAGTACTCTGATTCAATGCTTCATTGAAAGCCAGTGTAGAGGGTGAAAAAGATCTAAAACCTTTATGGCACTGCATGCTGCTGGTGAGATGGACTGTAATAAACTGAACTATTTAAATTTTTCAAAACATAAGACATTCTGTTTCCAAGACTAACTGCAGTATTGCAGTGCAGCTGAGGGGTCAGAGAATGAATAACTGAAGCCAGATTATGATGTGACTAGATGGGACCAGAGGAACTTCCAGTCATTAGAAAACGACATGCCATTTAGACATGCTTATTAATCTGTAACTCAGGAAGGAGTTAATCTTTCCTACCTGTAGACACATATGGTGTAGACATCCAGATGCAAGCTACTTGCTGAGATGTTGGCTTCATAAGTAAAATGGAGAGCATCAGGCATGTTTCCATGTCACGTCTATCAGTGAGATGAAGCACGTCACAGAGTAGGTCATAAGACTTTTGTGATATAAATGACCTTTCTCTCCACTGACAATGAAATACCCTGGTGAACAGCTCAAACACAGTTCATTTTGCTAGCCAAATCTCATCTTTATAATCACAAGTTATCCAGAACCATAGTTGGAACTGAATGATTATGGACACGTACTTGCAACCAAACAGGGATATGCCTTTCTGTAAAACCCTTTTCAAGAGTGTTTCCCTGTCTACATCACCACCTCTGCCACATTCATCTTTAACACCAGCCAATTACTCTTCTTCCCTTAGCAGATGTCATTCCAGGATTGGGCTACCCTCTACTATCTGCTTGCTACAAATGATAAGCTTGCTAGGTAGGTACATGTCTACTTCTGTACACGCAGATGAAGGCAGACTCCAGTTTGCCAGGCTAAGTTCCCAACCAGCTTAAGACAGATGCTGAGGACTATCAGAAAGGAAACTGACAGTGGTGAGACTGCTAGCAGAGACAGAGCTCTTTGAAAACTTCTTTATTTTGGGGTGGGAGATGCAAGGGGGTGGAGGCAGGTGGGAAGCAGGGAGCCTGTCACTCCTCTGGAGAAGGCTCAGATCTGTTTAGCACGTTATATAGATCATAGCTACTTTCCCCTTCTAACAGCATCTGAGAACGTCACGTTGATATACTTAACACTGAAGTAATTATGTAGTTACTCTACAGTTACTATATTGTTCAATCTATTGTTTGGAATGGCATATAGCTTGTAAGTGGTCAGGAAATGGTTGCCCCATAACTGATGGAGCTGTTGCAGACAGTTAATATGCAGCGACAGACAGATGTATCTGACAGGCAGCAATAAGGACTCAGCATCCTTGATTTCCAGTACTGACATTTTCACAAGTACAGCAACTCTTCTAAATGAAATAAGGCCAAGAGAAACCAACTTTTCTAGAAGTCTAGCCTACAAGGAAAAAAGAAAAGCTAGAAATTAAGTAAATTTTTAATCTGACTGGGTGATATTTTAATACTGGCCTGTAGTGCCAACAAACTGGAGTATCAAAGACTTGTTGGATGAATAATTTGTATTATATCACAAAGAAAATAAAGATGCGCTTTAATAGAACAGCCCGTCAGGGTTTTACTGATCTTACTGCACACAGCTAGAAAATCAGAGGGCCCTGTTTGCATGCATATTCATGGACAAGCACATATGGACTAGCAGAGGCTTAGGAACAGAAAAGCACTCATACCTATATATGGCTGTGTTATATGGCTCTGCAAATAAGTGCAAATACAGTAAAATATATGGAAGGACTCATACAGTGAGCAAAATAAAAGCACAGACAGATTGGAACATTTCCTACTAAAACAGAATTCACTCCTGAGGTATTCATTTCAATGGAAATATGCTTTTTCTCTTATTGAATTTAATAAGGAGATCTGCCAGTTATGACAAATGCAGAAGAAACGGTTAGCCTGAAAGACCAAGCCAGTCAAGAACATTAAATCCTACAAGTCTCGGAAGGTTTGTCGCTTTTAATAAAAGGCTCAGACACTGTATTGGCAATCAAATCAATTCATGATGACTATTACACTGTACATCAGACAATGCAAAACCTCTGGAAATTGGATGTGGAACTTGTCAGCTCACATGCATCAGGTCAAATCTACCCCAGGTCAACAGCAGCCAAAATTATTACCTGCCTGATAACTCGCCGCTTCTGCAAAGCAAGTTAGGTAAGCCTACACCATGTAACTACAACACTGTGCAAGGCTATAGGAGCCAGCTCAGGTACAGGAAGCTACCTCGCCACATCAGTGTGGTACAGTGTCCAGGCTAATTTGTGGCTGCTTGGGGCACAGCTATGCTTCTTCCAAGACCACAGCTGCACTTCCACATGACACTTCGCTGTCTAGACACACCAGCCTATTCAAAGCCAACACTCCCTGCCAGCCCTGCACAGCTTAGAACAGAAGGTCTCCAGATCAGTAAAAGCCATTGCTACACTAACACTGGCTCTAATCAGGAGCCCTGACCTGAGCAGAAGTGCCAAGGGTAAAGCAGACAGAAACCCAATCCATGATACTTCTCAAAAATGCCCTTTGCCCAATAGGCACAGGACAAAGCGATGAAACCACAGCTTACAAACTTGCTCCGACTTCCCTGGTCTTGTTGCAAGAAGGTCTGTGCTGCTATTCATCCAGCTCTCTTGTGATGGGTAGACCTCCTAAGTAACACATCAGGCCTGCTAACATTCATGCTGAAAATTTTAAAGAATGTTACTGTTCCACTTTACATTGTAAAAGACACAAAACAGTTGGTGATACAAAGGGTATACAGGAGTGTCTCAGGCACTTTCAATTAACCCATATATTGTGATACACACATGAGAAAAATAACAACTCTGTCAACTGCTAAATTCATAAGAAACTGAACACCATGATATGTAACTGGTAGCAGAGTCCTGGTCATCTGTTGCTCTGGCCAATTTATTATATGCTGGATTTCAAAACAAAGAGCAATTTTCTTTCTACTCTCTGCTGGTAAAGCAAATGTGGTAATGAATACAGTGCTGACCATTTTAACTAACAAGCCCTAAAAACTGCAGAACATTCGCTCACTTTACTGTGAGCTGTGAAGTAAAGCAACAAATGATAACCTTATGCCTCAGTGTCTTGTGGCACTTTTCTTAAACACAAGGATCATTGTGACGCTTAGAGAAGGCACATATTTATGCCATTAAAAAAACCTCACATCTGACGCTCTCTAAAACCAGTAAAAAACCTAACATAATTCCAAATTATGAGTACAGCAAGTAAGACAGTAATGATATCTCCTGCCCTAATAACAGAAGAGCATTCCAAATTAAAGCCTAAAAATCAATATATTTTGTAGCCGTATTTTAACAATTCCTTTCTATGAGGAATTTAAAATCATAGCACACCTTTATATTTTTGCAATGTATTGAGCTACCATTTTGAACACATACTTCCAGCTCCTAGTCTCAATGAAATTATTCATCTTTGCATTCACAGTTTCAGGATTCTAGCTAAATGAAAATGTATATATAGCCAATTGTCAATGTGATAGAAATAAAGCAGCAAATAAGGTGCAGGGGGGGAAAGAGAGAGAGAGAAAAAAGAAGTAAGGATCCAATGGAAGCTTATGAGGGACTAGTGTTTCAGAAGTTTAAATCAGAAATGCTAATTATAGTCTCATCTCCCAATATTCCTACAGTACTTTTCTCCCTTTGTTTCCTGAAGTTGAACAGCTGCTTTTATAGCTTCATCCGGTTGCTTTGGTTGTTTGTGGTGGTTTTTGTTGTTGTTGGTTTTTTTTTTTTTTTTAATGGCTTGCATCCCTCTTCCCAATTTTTAGCTGTACTGCAGAGAATGGATCCTACTTCCTCCAACAAGTTCTAATTAAAATGAAAATATTTATCTGTGCATTCCTTAATGCAACTGTTAATGGCAAACTTCACCCTAAAGCAAACTTCAAAAGTCAAACTACAAATCATTTGCACTGATGCAATCAAAAAGACAGACAAAATAAAGTACATTTATGAATTTGATGAGTTGCATGTGTACGTATGAGTGTATTCTTCCTGAATTAGCTTTGATCTGGAGAGTAAAATCCTAATATAAAGAATTTTAGACTTTGGTCATCAAAACATCTATGAGCATAATCACTGCAGGAGATCGAAGTTACAAATTACCAGTAAATGTAGAAGTGGAAAACAGCAGGTTCATTTCAAGCACAAGGCTGTCATCATTCTTCCCTCAACCACCCTTCCCTGTCCCATATATTTCTCTAGCAAAACTTAAGATCCATTTGTGAATTGAAAAGAGAAAAAGCAAGCTACAAGCTATCATCTGGAATCAGATTCAGTGGTTATGATTGCCCAAAGTTATGCTATTATGCTAGAGGTCAGAGTATGGTCACTGCTGAATATAATGAAGACTGGAAGGAATCTCTAAGTTACCTAAGGTCATACCCCCTGCATTGAGTCAGGATCACTTATGGTGGTGACATTTCTGACAGACACCCAGTTACCCTTGTTTGACAGCACTGGTTCCAGTGCCAGTGCAAGTAATCCTGTTCTCTACTAATTTAAGCAATAGATTATTATTATTTCCTCTTTGTGAGAGCCTTTTAAAGTCTCAAATTACTCTTCCAGCTTTTTTTGACTCAGCTGAAATTCTGTCGATCTTTCTTCAGAGGTCATGTTTTCTTTATCTCCAGTCATTTTAAGTACTCTCCTCTGGACTTGGGTTCATATCTTTCCTGAAGCATGAGGCCCAAAATTAGAAATAGCCCAGTCTGAAGCCAAAGAATTTCAGCGCAAAGTGGTAAGGTTATGTGATTTCTTTTGCTGACACAATTGTTTAGTTTAGGTATTCATTATGGCACCAACATTTTTCACAACCATGTAACATTATTTTTCCAAGTGCAGGCTGTGATCCACAACAAATCCACATCTTTTTCTAAATAGTAGTTTCAAGCAAGTTGTTCCCCATCCTCCTTAGGATTGTCTAGCTACAGTAATCTACATTTATCAAACTGAACTCCAGTTCATTTCACATTGCCCAGTTAAATTTTGGAATTCAAACTTGTTCTGCAAGGTAGTGAGTCTCTCTTTTAGCTCCATGGAGTCTTCATATTTAAAGAATATTCCCTGAAGTCCGTCATTTAGCTTGATAGGGAAAATACTAACTGTGAACATCATCTGTTACTTTTTTCCTTTTTTTCTTCTAGGTGCTTAAATGTAATTTGACTACTTTGCTTCTGCGTTTTTTTGAGAACTGAACATCTAGAATTTCCTACCTCATCTGCTTTCCCCCTCTTCAAAAATTCCAACACCAATCTGCTGGTTGGTCTCACACGTGCTCTCAAACAGGGGTACTAACAGATCCAAAATGTTAGCCACCAACACTTTACATGTCCTAACATAAAATTCATCAAGTCAAGATTACACGGAAACACCTGCATGCTCTGTAACCTTCTTTATATAATTCTGTCACCTGTGGTCTCATCTGATTAATTTTCAGGCATTTTCCACACAACTGACCTTTTCCATAAAGACAGCTGGTAGACACTCAAGAGTAAATTTCAAAAATATTGGTGTCTTATCATATACACTCTCATTCCATGAAGAAGCAGATGACTCTTTAGTCTTCCTCTGAACAGTTACATATGATGACTCCTTGTTATTTTGGGTGTATCTTGCTAGTTTCCTCTTACTTTCTGGCTTAGGTTTTTGGTTTTGTCCACGGGTACTTCCAGTACATTTCCCTATTTGTCCTTAGCTTGACTCAGTTTCCATGTCCTGTATATGTGCATATGTACATATGAACATACACACACACACACAAAATCCAACATTTTTACTTTACTATCATTCCTTTTCACTCACATTGCTTTCCCTCCTGGACATACTCAACCCATTTCTTCCTATTGGTTGGAGTAAAATTTGAGAAGTTTCTTTTCTATATGTGTTCTCCATTTCCTGAAATAAAAGCCATTTTAACTGCTTGTGTTCCTCATGCACCCAGGTAAAACAGAGCTGTCATTCATCACAGTACACTCTAAATCCTTTTCTTCTTTAGCTGTCACATAAAGACTTTGGGTAAAGACCCTCCCACTACACACAGGATCTCAGAACAACTACATAACGGTTACACAAGGATGTAGCCCTACTCTCTGCTTGTTGTTCTTGAGCTAAATAACCACTTTAATATTAGAAATTCTGTTAAAATTACTTACTAGGTCAGGTGCCTGTCTCAGGCAATATTGCTTATACTTATCCATGGTTTCTTTTATGGTGCCCCTCTCATTATATTAATACAGTCATGTGCAAAGCAGCTCTCCCAGGTTTTCTCCCCTCCTGTTTCCTCCCCTCCCCCCCCCCCCCCCCCCCTTTCTCTTTAGTATTGAAATATGCACTTATTTTTTGTCCAACAGGTCATAGCTCATCTAGGAATTGTGATTAAACTGATTGCCTTTCCTTATCTGCAAGAGAAAACTGATGCTTTATCATGATCAGTGTGTACCACTTACACAGTTACCAGAACAATTATACCAAAGTTAGAAACGAGTTGATCAGTAAGTGCTACAGACAGTATGCAGTGAAAAAAATAAATCAAGAGGCTACAGAGAAGGAAGACAATAAGAGAAGAGAAGAATGTGCCAGGAGAGAAGTCAGACATGCAGACTAACGCTCATCCAAGTGACGCTCTTGGTCTATTCTCCATAGTAATGATGACAACTGCTTATATTGTCAATAGGATCACAAGCCAAATGTATAATTTGTTAACTGCAGCAGTTTGGAATGGCCTGATACAATGCCTTTGAGATTTCACTGTAACACTCTGCTTTTGATAAAGTGAATTTAAGCTGGGAAAGACTGAAGCTTCTGAATTATCCATGCTCCTGCTGTTCTCAATATATCACTAATGGCTTTTCTTCCCATAGTATCTAGTTTATATTACGTTGTACTACATCATAGCTTTCAGGAAACAGTAGGTAAAATGGCATGCAATTTTAAATTGCCACTTAGATATCAGTGGGGTGTCTATGACCTGAAAAAACAATTAGCCAGTAATTCCAGACCAGGAAGGCATCATCACTTGCTGTTAAGTCCACAACATGGACACAACACACAGCTCTGCTCCTAAGAGATTATATTTCAGACAGTTCCCTTCCTGCATCATGAGTCAGTCAGCAGTCCCACACCATCAGAATAATTAGCCACAGCTTTTTGTTCTTCGATAAAGATGTACAGGCTAACAGGTTGATTTTAATTCCCCACAGAAACAAGTAACTAATTATGACCTGCATTAAAAGTTAGCTCCAATGATTTAATAGGGTAATTTTAGAGATCTGACAGACCTCTAAATTATGTGTAAATAGATTGTTATGAACACTTGAGAAATTAGATTATAAATGTAAAAGCCTCCTACAGAGCAAGACAAAGACCAACTATGCACACGAGTCCCTTATCACAGCAATTTGAGAGATCCCCATCACAGAGTTTAATAATGCAAGCAGCTCCCTATAGCTTCTGACCCAAATAAATCATTAGCTATCCAGACAGAAATCCAACTTCCCTGAAAAGGGTCACTCACAAGAATATAAAATATTTTTTTTAAAAAAAGTATGAAATGGAACAAAGCTCTTAAAGTCACAGACAAGAAAATAGTAATACAACATCAGCTTCTTTTAAAACTATAGACCTTTATCATCGTTAGAAGGATGATGATAGCTTTTGGGAACAAAAGCTGATGGCCAGCTAACATAATAAATATCCAACAAGCTGGACTGATTGCACTCAAAGTTCATTAGTACTATCACTTAAAAGAAATAAAAGCTGCCAACAGTGCCTGTCATCAATGTATGTCCCCTCCCTGGTCTTGACATGTTAAAGCCTGTTTTCCCAGAACAATAAAATTGGTGGGGGAAAAGAAGAGGCAGTGTGTCTTAATATTATTTTAAGAAGTGAAAATAGAAAGGCATTATCTAGAGAACCACTGAAAGTAAACATATCACCTGCAAATTTCCTGGTTCAGCAGAACCTCTGTCTTCAATTAACAATTACCCTACCACAAATTGTGATCTTAACAAATTTAACAGGAAGATTAAAATCACTCCAGAATTCAACCTGGAGATGTAACAAGTCTTTGTACTCATGCAGTCCTGTCCACAAGATTCAAAAAAGTGAGTTTCAGACCAGTTATGTTAAACTTAACTGCTGATCTGAACATCAGGAAAAAAACCCAAAGAAAAATCACTACCAGTTCCCCAACATGTTTGTTTATTAAACATTGGCAGTTCAGGAGTGAACTATTTCCTTAAAACTTCCCTCATACTATAATCCTTTCATGTTCACATATACTGGGGTAAGGATATCTAAAGTTTCTTTTGTGAAGAGCTACACTGATTTGGTTGATATGGTTTAAAAAGGCAAAAGAAACACTTCATCAAGCAACCTTACAGAGGGGTTTTTTTATTTATATAACACTTGAAAAATAAGACAGAAAAGTGTTTGAAAAATATTTGCTTCATGGAACATAATTCTCTTGCAAGGTCTAATTAAGGTAACTCATGCCTAAACCAAATCGAACTGCAAAAGGAACTATACCATCCATTCACTGATGGGTGAAAAATACAGTCCAGTTTCAGCCATCCTTGAAGGCTTTATCTGGACTGCAGGTCAGTAGTGCCTCAGATGGAGGGACACTCGAGGTGGCTCTTCACAAACCTGCCCCCTCAATAATATGACAGAATTATTTGCCAGGCAGACCCAGCACCAATTTTCAGGGTCCCCATTCGAGCAACCAGCAGCACAGCCCTCCGTCATAGTAAACAACAGATTTGAGCTGAGTCCACCTCGAGCTGCTCCCACACCCAGCACGGGGCACCAGTACCTCTGAAGCCATCAAGGTGTGGGAGCTCAGCTGATAGGTGTGCAGGAGCAGGCTGCAGGCACCATTTCACCCATGCCTCCTGTGCTGTGTCCACCTGGCTCTCGCCACCTCCCTGGCCAACCCAACAGGCATGGCCAGGTCAGGCTTTTGCTACCAGTCCAATTTCTCCAGCCTCCCACTCCTCATGCTACAGCACCCCACATCACACTTAGCAATGGAGAACTGGCTGTCCAACCAACATTAGGTACTGGGATGTCTACTGCATTAACTGCATTGGACAGTTGAAAAAAATAAAAAAGAAACAGATCAAAGAAAGGTTCTAGATAAGATATCCCCGTGTTCTCTCCTGTCCTGTCACCAGGGCCTGCCACAAGGCACTGAGCAGCAGTGTACTCCTGGAAAGTGCTTAAAAAACCTCCAGGTATGCACAAAATGACTGTGGACAGCACAAGTCAGGGAAACCGCAACTTAAAGGACTCCCAACAAAGTATGAAGCTAAGAAATCTAGAGGGAAAAGGAAGTTGTTGCTGATAAGCTGCTTTCTATCTCCTGCACACATGAACCCTCATTTCTGCTAGGGAAAGTTCTTGTGTAAGGTTATGTAAGGAGAATAAACTTCAAGTAGGATATATATCTAAATGAGATCTTCTGCTTTCAGACTACTTTTTCTAGATGTTAAACTCAAAGACACTTTGCTGCTAGAAGACAGTCTAGCTGCCATATTTATCAATGCTCACAGACTTCCCAGAAGGCTACACCTAGACATATTAAACTCCATTGGACCTACTGACTACTGTTATACATGCAGACACATGGTACTGCTACCTGTAGTTCTCCTGATACTGCTGCAGAAAAGTAAGAACACAGCACCTGATATGCTCATGATACCACAGAAGTCTCAGGAATGCTGTTCGCTTTGTAACTGTTTAAAAGTTGCATTCTTGGAATTGGATTTAAGCAATTTTTCTCATTCATCAGAATTATAGTCCCTAGAAACAGTTCAACCTATTATGTGCAGCTCAAGGCTGATTACTATGCATAAGATTGAAAATAAGATGTAGGTGTCCTTCAGCCACTTGAAAGTCCCTAGCTTATTTAGATGAAATGGACCTTCAAAAAAGTCACCATTCAAAACCGGTAAGATTAGATTGGCTTAGATTACTTTCTTGAAAAAATATCCATATTTAATTAAGCATATACATCAGACATACAAAGGAAAATTTGTTGCCTGAAGATACAGCCTACGCTAACAACTTTTAGCCAGGGCTTAGCCATACACTATTTTATTTCACTTCATTCAGCTTTTTCAGTCTGTGGTTGTTGCTGAATTATCAAAACATACACACTATGTATCACAGCTTCCTGTACCTAAGTGAACTCCTTCACTCTTTCCAGGACACACGCATATGCAAGTTCCTATATATGTAAAAATCATCCAGAGTCTTCCCATCTTCACTTTTTACACATCAGAGCATCTTTCTGTGCTGTGTTCTTGTGTGTACTGGTTTTAGGATCAGTCCCAGCCTCTCCAAGAAACTCCCTTTCTGCATGGTTTCACCTCATATACGTAACAGCTAGAGGTGGCAGAGGTTATTCCCTTTAGGGTTTGTAACTCAAGTTAGGGTTTGTAATACAAGTAATCCCAGCAGAACATGGGACAGACAGATGTATCTACCACCACAGCGTTCTCAGCAGGGCTGGGAAATCAGGGCTGGCCATGTCAGTAATTTCCTCTCAAAAAACAAAAAAGCCCAGGGAAAATCATACAGTTCATGATTTTGTCACTGGTTTTGCTCTCCCATGCTGAAAAGCCATCTTTGTTCTGTTTTGCTGGAATGCAGTTATTACGGGCTACCTTGCCTCACCTTTATGCAGGCCAATTTATCCACTTTCCTCCCAGACTCAGGTAGCAAACCCCAAACAAATTGCATCTAATCAGCTTCCCAAGCTTAAGTTACTTTTTGTGTTCTTTTTTATTATTTAAGTTGTAAAAATACCCCTTGGAATGTTTTTAATACTCGTCTCTAGAGACACAGCTTCCCCTTTGTGGCCTCTTTCTATTTGCACGAAGCAAACCTCAACACTCAGGCCCTGCTCCTCCCACATGCTGACCTTGGCATGCTCAAATGACCCAAGTGAAAGGAGAAAGCTTCCCCCTCAGATATGCGAGAAGCCGCTTCATAAAGGATGAAAAAAAGGTACATGCCATGCAACCGGTAGCACCAGAGAGATAAGAATATGGTCAGGCAGAATCCGTAATCGCGGAACCAATAAACCAGCTACCTACTATAGTTACCAGGTAAATATGTGAATCCGGTCTTTCTGCCTCTCAGAAAAATACGCAGGCTCTGCTTGTTGAATTTAACACGCTCCAGAAATCATTCAGTCATCTGTTTCTTTACATGTTCTTGAATACTCACCGAGCTTGGGACGATGATTTGCTACCATTAGGTTATCAGCAAGCACTCCACCCCTGGCCTTTTCTCAAGATGACTGTAACATCTCTGCAGTCCAGTACTCTTGAACAAGTTCTATGGGGAATGGAGATCCTCTTCAAGCACCAAAACCACCAAATTAATATTTCCATACAGTATCCCTTGACCGAGATCATCATTGCAGCACCTTGAATACTGTGCTCACTTACAAACCCCTCACTAATAAGACAGACATTGAGGTGCTGGGGCATGGTCAAAGAAGAGCAGTAACACTGGTGAAGGGCCCGGCCCACAAGTATTATGAGGAGTGGCTGAGGGAACTGAGTTTGTTTAGGCTGGAGAAAAGGAGGCTGAGGACAGACTTTACTGCTTTCTGCAACTGCCTGAAAGGGGGCTGTAGTGAGGCAGGTGTTGGTCTCTTCTCCCAAGTGACGAGAGGAAATGGCCTTGAGCTGGGCCAGGGGAGGTTTAGACCAGTTATTAGGAAAGATTTCTTCACCGAAACAGCTGTCAAGCATCGAAACAGGTTGCTCAGGGAAGTGGTTGAGTCACTCCTGGAGGTATTTAAAAGACATGTAGATGTGGTTCTTAGGAACATGGTTTAGTGGTGGACTTGGCAGTGCTGGGTTAATGGTCAGACTCGATGATTTTAAAGGTCTTTTCCCACTTAAATGATTCTATGATTCTATCAAACTCAGAAGATTAAAAAAAACTCCTTGGAGTGAACCATTGCTAAGCAATATAAACTTTTATTTTACCAAACTGGAAATTGTCCTACCAACACCTAATGAAAGTACTGTTCATAAGAAAGACTTGTGGCATAACCCTCTAATGGGAAATTGTCTTCACCGAATTAAGATACCATAGCAAGTTTTTGAGGTACTTCAGGAAAATAGGTTTTATCTCATCATTGTCTGGATGGCCATTAATATTGATATGAAATTGGTTTTAAATGTTTCATTTTGCCTTCCAGAATATCCCGACAAGGAATATTTTTGACAGACGGACCATTTAAAGTGATCCTCTGTCCCCTCAAACTGACTCTCTAACTCCCTCACAAATCACTTCTCTCACACACACCCAAGAAAGGAACTCACCTTTCAGTCAACTGCAAAAATCATAAAGAAAAAAACCCACAACCCATAGAAAAATAACCATTAAGGCCATTTGGTCAGGGCTAAATTGTGACTTAAAGCACAACCCTATCAACGAGGCAAGGCAAAAAGCTTAGTGCAGAGAGACACTGCACGAGTGTCTCAACAACCAGACTAACAGACGTCTCCAGCTCAAGTGCATTTCTCTTTTCTTTCTCAAGATTACAGGAAATTGACTTAATTTACAGTAAAGGAGCCTCATGCTCTACTCATGAGTTTCAGTAATGGATGTGATGCCCACCCCCACACCCCCTCCACTCCTAATTCCCTGCTCACTTGCTTGAAGGCAAACCAAAAGAAAAGATGACCAGTTCAGAAATTTGTTAAGCATGAGCCCTCAGACTTAGAAGATTTCCTACAGAATGTTAAGGGAAAGTTTCCATACTCTCAAGCAAGTCTGTGGTCAAGTCACAGCTAAGCCTTTATAGGGAGGCTGCGTGTTAATGGGCAAGCAGGAAACAAAAAGCACACCACTGAAACAGGCTGAGCCCTACAAGTTACTTCATCAGTAAAGGTGATGGTATTTTTCTGCATTTCCTGAACTTGTTCCAGCTAATTTATACTACTACCTCCATTAAAATGACACTCAGGCTTCAGGGTCTTCTGATGCTGTATCATCAGCCTCTGCTGCAGGCCAATGGCAGTGTTAATATTATGGCTTCTAACTAGTTTCAGAAATAAGGTCGGGAAAAAGAAATGGAAAAAGGACTGTCTAGCACCCATTCCTGCTATCAACAAGCTGAGCCATAGCAATGACAAGTAGCAGGAGGTCTGGTGAAAGACTGCTGTGTGTAGAAAGCTGAAGAACAGAAATAGTATCATGGGAACCCAAGCTCAGGTTGTTTCAAAGGACAGTGAAAGAAAGTGATTCATAGAGCAAGGTTTCAAGCATTTGCACATTTCAAGCCAAGCACGTAACCACTTACTGGTGCAAGTCTCTTCATTAACATAAACAAAACCATACATCATACGCACACATATTGAATAGTTTGTGTGTTTAAGATAATCTTTGGTTTCTCTTTAAGGGAATTCAATCACAGTTGACACTTCAGAGCTGCTAGTAGGTGACCGTACATGGCATCTGTGTTGCAATACCCAAATGTGTTGCTAGGGTGAGCTAAGGATAGGAGTTAAGCCTTGGCTCCAAATTTCCTGGCTTTTTTCAGCTCATGTCAGCCCTTATTGTTATTTCCACATAGGGAGAGGAAGGTACGATTAAGAGAAAGGATACTGTTGCTCTGCTTGACTGTTTCTTGGCAGTCAGAGGATTTTGCTAAAAACCTTATCAGAATAAACCTCTCTTGCTTCTGTGGCATGCAGTGGGAGCATTTTCATCAACAAAAAAAGATAACACTGTAACTGAACAGTTCTCCACCCCAACATTACAGCCAACCTCCCTGCTTGATCCCTCTAACCTGCACACAGGAAAGGACAGGAAGACTGAAGTTTAATTTCTCTGAAGTAGTCCTTTACCTCAAGTTCAAGTACTTACTGTGAAACAAAGCAAACTAGCACCCTCAGGCTGACAAGATGGTTCACTCCCAGCTCTACCACTACCTTGTTTTAACTTTCGTGGAAACAGAACCCACCCACAATATTTTTTCTTCTTTCCCTCCTCCCAGAAGCCCAGATAATACTTATTAAATTGCAGATGCCTGTATCCCCCAACAACAAGTGCAAGATGTATTATAAACAATTTCAGAGTTGATGCTTGTTATTCCTGGTAGGCAATAAAGACAGTTAGCAATTAATCACTGTCTGCTATCTGCACTTAAAAAGTGGCAATTATTGATAAATGTGTTCCCACTTCAAGCACATTACTGAGAACTGTGGCTGGTGAGAAGTCTGGACTACTACAAAACCTGAAAACATTAACTGGTCAAATAGCTTTTGAGGCCAGAAGACAAATACCAACTTCACTAATTGAAAAGATGACGTCATTGGACTGATTTATGAAAGACACTGCTGATGTTTAGATTAGGAAAATTTACTCGAGATGGCCAAAGTAAACTTCATGGCCTTTGTTTTGGATACTTCAGTTTATGAAGCTGTCATTTAAAAGAGCCATTAGAAATAAACAGATACATGGTGATATAACCTATTGAGGAGGTCAGGGCAGGGTGCTGGTGGTGCTGGGACTGTTTTTGTTTTTAAACCCACATACAACTGGCACACCAGCATTTCTTCAGGCTCCCCCTCTTGTCCCCTCTCTATAGTGAAAATTTTCCAATACAGCCCTCTGCCTAAAATACCATTAATGATAGCAGCATATGTTGTTTACAATATGGGTCCACTAAACGATCCAATAACCAAAAAGTAGGGAATATTCTATATTCCCAAGAGAAACAGGCTGAAAATGTTATCCCCATGTCACAAATATTCCATAGGCCACAATTCAGGTAGTTTCCACAGACTTCAAGCTGTGGCTAAAATGATTTATAGTCATATCAGTGAATTAAAAAATTTGTGATGCTTGGAATTATTATTGGTTCATGGAATTTAATTACAAGTTGTTTTCTTTTCATAGCAATTTATTTTTTTACTATTTAATGTATTTGACATTTACTACTTCATCCCAGCTGGAGACTAGACAGCAAGCATGTTTTAAGGCACCCTATCCCAAAACCTTGGAGCCTTCCTCATTTCCTTGTGCGACAACAAAACACATGCCTTTCCATACACTGCAAAACAGACTGTATTGAAACAGGGCCAGGAACAGAAGCAATCAAGTGGCATCCATCCCACAAGAAAGAGCAGAAACTAATCCAACATCTGAATGCCAGACACTGGTGTACATATATGAAGAGAGAGAACAATACAATGAACTCAATTTTTTCTGCATTTACATAGGCTTACCTGTTTAACACAAACACATGGTGTTACTGTGCAAAAGCTGCTGTCCAGCTGAGTGGGGGCTGCTATAATTCACTAGTGATGTCAGTGGGTCCAAAAAACGTATTGTAAAGGACAGACAAGGTACCAGGCTTAGCTGCTCAACACAAAGCAAGAACAAAAACATTTTAAGAAATGTCTGACTGCTCACACAGAATGTGGGCTTCAGATAGAGTCACCTCTGCATCTATAGAGATTTGAAACAATTATACAAAGTTTTGGGTAAAATCGCAGCAGAACGATAAATATTCAGAAGAATACAGAACTAAACAGAAAAGTAGTAAATACCATAGCTGCTTCATAATAAGGGAAAGAAAAAAAAAGTGTAAGGGAATAGGGAAAGCAGCTGAGGGAAGACATCTGTTTCAATCATTTCATGGGACAGCAGAAAGAGAAATTACCTAAATGCTAGTTTGGGAGCCAGAAGCTCTTGCATGTGGTGGGACCCAAGACTCTGTTAGTTATGGCCAGAGTAAAAATAAGATTAACTAGATACCTGATAAGCATCACATGATGAGATTTAACCTGAAATTATCTATTAATACTGCAACAATAAAATCAAAGCACTACTCTGAAAATGAGTGATGTCAATTACATTACATACCACTCCACTGGCTTCAGGAAAAGTTTCAGGTCTATCAAACTCCCTCTCCCTGCCTTAAATAAGTAGATACATATTGATTTTAAATGGTCCCTAATAGCCAGACAACTAGAAAATAATAAATATGGTACAGCTTTGTATTTTCTACAACGAGCCTCCAACAGCAGCATGCACAAATATGCTATTACATTACTGAAATACCAGTGTCCCCAGTCTATAGGCTCACCTGTGGATCTCAATACTGTAGTAGCTTATGCAGGAAGCATACATTGTATTCACTCATATTTACCAGCCTCACTGTGTATTGCTTACATTCTCAGTATGCACTCAATATACTGTATTCAAAGGTAAGTATCATCCTAGTTTACATAATGTTAGGATAAAAGGAACCAATGAAACAACCCAAGTCATACTAGGATGCTTGTGAACACATTAAAACAGTACATTCTCTTGATAGGCATATAAAATTAATTTAAAGCCTCTGCTTTCCAGGTGTTGCACTCTTTAAAGTACGAGGTACCCTAAAATAGCGTCACTTGTAAGGCATGCTCATGAACATGCTTTTGGTCACAACAACATCAAATGTTTTTTGAAATTATTAATTAAAGTATTGCTATTTTCAATTTCCAAAGACATTCACCTGTCCTTGGTTGGAGTCCTCTTCAGGCAAAATGGAGAAGGTATACTTGTGTAAGGGAAAGTTTCCATCTTAGCATAAATGAAATCAAACAGCAAACAGACCTCAACATTTCCAGCTATTACAATCCTTGGTAGAATTGAAATCACAATACAAGTAATTCCTGGGAATTTAAGATAAACTAAGCATTAACTGCTGAGGGTCAAACAGACTTGTCCAGAGAGGATTGCTGTGTTTTCTACCCATTAAACCACAGTAGTTCAGTCACTCCCCTGCGACAAGTAAAAGTAACTCCAGTTGGCTTCAGTGGTTTACACTGAATTTTTAATCACTGTATCTACATTAATCAATCAGTAAGCAGCTTGCCAAGTCCCAGTACAGTACAAGAAATTTCATATTTTTAGCCCAAATAGGAATTAAATAATATTGAGAAAATTTAAAGAAAACCAGACAAAACCAACAGACACCCCCTCAACATCTCAAAAGCAGGGTCAAAGGGAATACAAAAAGCAACTTCAAGTATTAAAAAAACCACAAAGTACACACAAAAAAAAACAACCACAACCAAAACGAACATCCCCCCACACACCCCCCCAAGAAAAAAAACAAACCACCAAACACAAAAAAAAACCCCAACCAAACAACAACTTAGGGAAAGTCCTTAGCTGGAAAAAGACAACATAGTCTAAGTGTCTGATCAAGGTTTTTCAGTACTAAAATCTGTGTGGCTGTGACAGTAAATGTTATGGGACACAAGGTGATTTCTCAGTTACCGAAAGCACTACAATGTTATGCCAGTGGCAATTGCTATGCAGTGACATCTGAAAAGCCTCTCTCACGGCCACAATAAACTGAAAGGTTTGTCAGTTCCAGCACCCATGAGTAAGCAACAGTCCAGACAACAGACCAGGACATAGTTAAAACTTCTCTAAAAATACATCAATCAAAATCCCTGTGAGAATGGACAACATAGAAGTCTAGCATTTCGTTCACATTTTCATTTAACATGACTCTTTAAAACAAACTAAAAAAATCTAAATCTAATCTAACTTAAAGTTCAGTGAGACACAAAAAAACCCAAAAAACAAACCAAAAGCAACAAAATAAAAGGCATCACAACACCACCAAGCAGCTGTAGCATTTTCCGAGCTCAAATGAATAAAGCAGCATCTGAAAGCAACAAAGCAATGCTGCAAGTTGCTTCCATTGGAAAATTAAGAGCTTAACCATTTTTTAAAGAAGCGCTGGAGCTAGAAAGCCTGATGTATCACAAAGTACAATCACAGGTGAAACCTGGCTGGGTACCACTGAATGAAGAAGATGGGCTCCCCTTGTGTTTGTTTCACAAGACCCTGTTGCCTTTGTTGCTGAGAGTAATCCAAGCACTTACCGAAATTTGCAGCATGGCACCATTTAAAACACCACTTGCCTGTGGATTCTCTGGTGTCTAATAAGTAGTGCACTCTCAGTGCGCCGCCTTCTCCACTGGCTCCAAATTACAAATATAATGTGCATTTCCCTCCTCTACCCAGCTACTTGTATTTATGAAACTGGTAGAAATTGAAGGCTTTTACCATTCTCCTCAGGGCATCTAAAACTGCCTAACAGATTAAAAGGCAGCGTTTTGTTTGCTTTTTGGATGAGGAAAGGGAAAATAATTTGGCATCATTGTTCAAGGAACACAGTGCAATGGTATGGCTTTATTTGGAGTGACATTATCTGTCTTATTAACAAAGAAAATTAGATATTTAAAAACAGTACACAAGATAATTGACATGCATTATTAGAGGAGTTACTTATCTTCGAGAAATTGCAGTCATTTATATAAAAAAGCAACCTCCCTCAACAAACTCTACTTCCTGATATTTTACTTAATCACTTCAGTTTTGACAGGAGTGGCAGCAATGTCTTCCTGATTTTTACTTTTGTGAAAAATCCTTAAGATGAGGATTTAAAGCTCCAGTATTACCTATAAAAGATTATGCTGAAATATCTTAGTATATACGTACAAAACTTTTTTGTAGATATTTAATAATTTATCCCTACAACAGGAAGACAGAAGGCCTTTTCCAAGCCTACTCAGCAAATCATCAGCAGAGCCAAGGTTAAAACTTTCAGTGTCCTAAAGCTGTGAATTTAGGAAATTCACTGTTAGAATGGGTTAGTTAAAAAAAAATTAAAAAATATATCTCCTTCAAAAGAGACATGCACACTCACTCCCATCAAAAAATGCCAAACAGCATTCCATTAAAGTTTCCAAAAAAACCTTCTGGAGTGAGACTAAGGAAAAAATTCAGCTCTGAATTGCCTGCAAGTTCACAGCTCCTGTTTTCAGATACTTCTAACAAAAAGACGTCATTACATAACTGAAATGTTCTTGCCATAGGAAATCTTTCAAATGGCTTCCACGTTGCATGTGGCAGGTCATGCCCTCACTGGAACAAACACAGACAGCTCGGGCAAAGCTGTGCTTCAGCTAACAGCAAACAATAATCAACTTCCATATCCCTCAAAAACTTTCACAGCAGCAGCACAGATATGCTGCAGTTGTGCCTGTTCCAGTCTAACAACCTTCAGCTATTTCACAAGATTTTCCTCACTTCCCAGTAAATAAAAAACCCCTGAAACATAAAACAAAGCCCTCTCTACTTGATTGACTACACTTACCCACTACAACCAATACACTAAATCACGAAGCAATTGGTGTCAATGGACACTGTGGTACAGCTGCACCCATTTAAAAGCACAGCTGCTCAAGAAATAAAGGCGCATTCTTTTCATCCAGCCACAAAACTTTCAGAAACATGAGTGACAAATCTGCCTAAGTGGATATTTATTAGCAACACTAAGGGCTCCTCCTTAGCCCAGTGTTTTGTTCCAGGACCAAATCTTCTCTCAGCATAAAATTGCTCATTTTTGTAACTGTCCTGGCTTCTACAAGCAGCTGCTTTTGCTAAACGTTAATAATAATTATTTGTATTCAAATTCATCATATACAAAGTGTTGTCCATACACGAGTATGCTGTATAAGGTCCCCAAATGCCAGCTGCTCTTTATAGCTGTTCTTATGCCTACGTAGAACCCACCTCACCAAGGCCTACAGTGCTGTGGTCTGAAAGCCTGGCTTTAGTGTGAGCATCTGGGTTTGTGGCAAAGGAGGAGATTTTACTTTTTCCCATGGCCTCTGTGTCATATCCTGTTTCTCAGAGTCCTCCCATTCCCCTTAAACATGACTTATCTCTCCAGCACTTCTCTTTCTCAGACTCCAGGCTGACTATCCTGCTGACAGTGGAGCAGCATGAATGCCAGCTTTGCATATAATTAGATAAAGATTTCAAACCATGCTGCACCATTTCCTGGCTTTCGAGTACAGTAATTTTAGTAATTCTAAGAAATAAAAACCTCAGAATTTGAGGTTTGTAAAGTGTTTTGCTATCATAAGATAAAAAGTGTTACGCAGAAGTACTGTTTATATTTATTTGTTGTAATATAATTTAGTTCAAATAAACCTTGTAAGTGACGGAAGTAAAAAAGTATTTGTTTGCAAGACTACACTCTAAAACGTCTAAAATATATTTCCAGACTGAAAGTTACAGATGCACAAGCCCAAGCCAAGACCAAATTCTGCTGTCCTTAATCAAGCAAGCTGACCCTAAAGCTACTGCAAGTCTACGACAGTTTACAAGAGGAAGAAACTGGAGCTTTGACATGTCAGTGTGTGGAAACCTTACAGCAATCGCCTCGTATAAAGGTCCTTACATATGAGTCTGAGAACAGATGCTGCAACGGTACCAAAGCTGGAGCGAAATTTGGTGGGTTTGGTTTGGTCAGAGTTTTTTTTGGTGGTTTCTTTTCTTCCCTGGAAATAATCCAGGGACAGCATATGGAAAATAGAACAGAGATTACAAAAAGGAAGGATTGTTCCTGAGAAAAAAAGTATTCTCAACAGAGCTATGCATGGCTCAGGAAATGGACAACTGACCCCTGCTCGGGAAAGATTTTATCAATGAATAGCTTTTTGGTTTTACAATCAACATTAGTGCAAAAGGGTGGAGGAAGGCAATGCAGATTATGATATCTGCTGTATTATTTCTCAACTTTACCCAAGAGATTTAAAATACCACTATCTAAATGCTGGCTATTAGTATGCAAAAACCTTTTAAGGAGGAACACAGAGCAGGGGTGAGTATCTGTTAAGCAGTTCCATCTGCTGAAGCCTGTGGTCCAAGCAGCCTCTGTGTAATGTGAAGCCTTTTCCAAACACACACTTTGCCCTTCTAGCCAAAGAATAAATACAAAATGTGCTCACATTTGGCCCCAAATTGAAGCCTAGAAATTATCAAGGGTTATAGTGAAAATCAGTGAAAACAATCTTTTTTTTTTTTTTTTTTTTTTTTTTTTCCCCTCAACAATTCTCCTCCAAACACCTCTCAGGAAACAAAGTCTAAAGCAAAAATTGTCTCAGTGTTTACTCAGAATCATACAAAAAATTGTGTCTAACACTGCCAAAACCAGGTGATTAAGTAGTCCGGGAAAAGGGGAACCCAAAAGCACCACTATATGAAGTCTTGGAAGGGAGAAAATAAGGTGGGGAAGAGGGAGCACAAGTGATTGAAATCAAAGACTCAGTGCCAAGTCTGAGCTCAATTTTGTTCTCTAGTACACATCATTACTTTGTAAAATGGACTACTGCATTTACAAACCAGAGCAACAGTAGCTAGCTTCAGAAGATTCACTAATAAATATGCCAGAAGATTCATGCAAATTCAAATATATACAGAGCCTTTTCTGGACTCAAGGGTGAAGCGAACAACTTGTTTCCACTAAAACAGCTATGTCAGAACTGCACAGACAGCACACAGAGTAATGGTTCTATACCTTTCTATTCTGAACTGATGGAAGGTGGTGTTGGCTATAAACTTAAGGCTCACATTATTGGGCTCATTCAAATATTACCCAGGTTTAGCCCACAGACCTCATTTTCCTCTTCCTCCTTTTTGAAAATCCAAGGCAGGCAGTCAGACATGCAAATGTTAAGAACTAGTTAACTTTTAAAAGTATTCTTCATACCAGAAGGTACCATAAAAGGTTTTGAAACTGCTCTTCCAACACACATCATTATCAGCTTTTAGAAGAGTACCATTTCCACAGTGCTCCAGATACAGAGATAGGAGATGATAAACACCTTTTTAATTGGATGCTCTGATGCAATACAGGTATTGAATAAACAAGCAAGCCCACAAATTGGGCTCTCTCTGGGATGCACAAGTCCATTTACATCCTTAGATCACTGTATGTACTTCTCCATCCACTTTGAGATCTCCTTTAAATACACAGATCCACTTTAAATGCATTCACTACCTTTGATGATTAAATGAACTCCATTTGCCAAATAAACACCCAACAACTTAAAACTGAAATGCTGAGAATGGAGACTGGATAGATGGATCACATGTATACTCAGAAACAACTGCTTATCTTACCAATAATTTTATTCTTCAAAAGGGACTGTGGTTTGTTCTAGGGCAAAAATCAGTATGTCATTTCATTACCAATTTCACACATACTGCAAAAAAACATATTTCAATGGGATTGCGAGGAATGAGCTGAAGTCCAGACTTCTTGAATCAAGATGAAATACTTTTTATGAAGAAAGTACTAAGAAACAGTCTTTGCCTGGAAGAGAGACCAAGGAGGAATCTAAAAACAGGCAGAACAAGGCAGTTAAAAACGTAAACATAAAAATGTATGCTGTGTTCAACCTCATCTAACTCTTTGAGCTAGAAAACAGACACAAACCACTACTGTTACCGGTACATTCTATATGACATTTTTTGTCATCTTTCTCTACCGACTGCAGAATAAAATTCTCTCTTAAGGACTTTCCACATTTAAAATATTTTTTTTCTGCACTGCAGCTCCACATAAATATAACTGGGCTCAGACCTAGCAGTGTAAAAAGGCTGTGGACCTTTATTAGCCCACTTTATCCAACATGCATGCTTGACAGCAGTGTTAGCAATCCCCCAAAGTTTTAAAATTCCCAGTTCCAATAAAATTGCATCAACAGTACATTTGGACCAGTACGCAAGCCATTTGAAAACTCTTAGGGAAGATTTTTAAGCTCTCTTTGTTACATTTACTTCGGTTGTTGTTGTTTAAATTCAGTCTTCAAGGCTTTGGCACTCCAGGGACTCGACGGAGTCTGGCACAGCACCATTCCTGCTGCAAGCAGCTGCCAGAAGCTGGGCTGGAGAGCCAGCAGGGAGAGCACTCTTGCCGTCCAGAGAGAGGCAAACAGCCGAAACCTGCACTAGCCCATTCATGCATTTCAAGGACAACCCGGTCAGCTGCCATTTTTGGTGTCATTTTAGAACAGGACTAACTTTTTAATGGTTTTACAAAAATAAAAGCAAAAAGCTGTTAGTCACGTTTGAGACCACCAGTGTCACAATCTGAGACTCCATACTTTGCTATTCCTGCTATTTGACATGTTTTCCCTTTGCCCTGAGACATTCTTTCCATTGAATTTTCAACAGAATGAACATAAAACAGACCTTAAAAAAAAGCAATTACTCTGGAATAATAACAAACAGACAAAGCCATAGTAATTTCTGTTGGCATAAAACAGATTAGTGGAATTTAACACATAGCCTGATGAGTACCTCCCACCAAAGAATTAACCGTACACAGATGAAAAGATAAGGACTAACCATTGCCAGACAAAATTTCTTATTGAAGCTAAAAGAAACCAAGTTTCAAGGAAAGTTTCAAGCAAACATTAAAAGCATTGCAATGCTTGCGGACTTCCACGCTTTTTCAGTAAGTCAGAAATTAGAAACTTGTTTGGTTTATGAAGAGGAATGCATAACATGCTTGACCATGATAGGGAAGAATTGGAACAGATCATACCATATGTCCTTTCCAGACCTAAGATTTTAAGTGACTGGATACTGAAAACAAGATGATCCAGATGGTTATTTGTCAGCCTGCTATCCCACCCCTGTGATTCCTCCTTTCCTTCCCAATTTAGTGTTTTATTTTCCCCTAGCTTCTATTGTTCCTTCAATCTCAAATGAAAAAGGTCTCAGGAAACAGTACATTATTTCAGAGCTCTAAGCTCAATGTAATTTGTTCGTGAAACAGGATAATATTTTTAGTGATCAATTAATATGTTTATCATTCTGAAATGCCCAATTATATGGCAACATAAGCATGTTAAGAGCTTGAAAACAGACCTAAATGAGTAATGAAATTCTCTGGCTTGATGGCTCTGTTAAAATAATGAAAGGAAGGGGCAGGGGATGTGTGAGCAGAAATCATGTTAGGCCAAGAAACAGCAGCATTTTAAATTAAGCCCAAGAGTAGGTTAATCTCAAAATAAAGTTCTTTTATGTCATTTGTGGTTAGCATATTTTTCTATTAATCTTTAAGAAGTGAAACATAATTCAACATCTAAACACACACAAAATTTTTTTTTTAAATAAGGTGTGACAAATTATTTAACTGGCTTAGTTTGGTATTTCTAGAATTCCTCTTATTGTCACCTTTAATTCTTTGGCTGAAACTATTTAAGTCATGTTAGTCATCTTACTTTTCTTGAATCTTTGCTCCTCATTAAGGGGGCAGTTTCATAATGAATGTGTCACAGAATATAATACGAAATACTTAGTAGCACAGAAGCAGAATTTAGGAAGCTTCTGTGAATTTACTACTTCAAGGTACAGATCCGTATTACAGAACAAAAAAAAAATGGGTTTATTTGACAGGGTGACAGAAGGGACATGCTACTGCACTGACCATACTTTTCTTTGCACAAGTCAGCAAATGTTACAAAGATGACACAGGATTCTTAAAGACTTCACGCCCAGAACACACACACACAGAGCTGATGATGCCAACGCACAAAAAACAGGGGAACCCAAAAAGTCAGTTCATCTTGTGTTCCAAAATGGCTTCATGCAAAAGTGCTGCACAGGGAAACTACAGAGAGGGAAGCTCAAAAGAAAACATGAATCTTTAATTAAAATATTTTATAACCATAGAATAGCTTAGGTTGGAAGGGACCTTTGGAGGGCATCTAGTCCAACTCCACCCAAAGCACAGCCAACTTAGTAACTTCAGGTTTTTCTTCTACTTTTCTTTCAAAGAGAAAACAAGAATTAAGTATGAATATAATAATTTACAAAGGGGTATCAAAAGTCTTTGTGACTTACATAATATATAGCACGCAAGCCAGCCAAATTAAACAAAAAATAAACAAAAAATGGAATAAAATGCAAATCCTCTGAAGTGCCTTCTAGACTACCTGCTGTTGATTTAACACTTTCTTTACAAAACACCTTTAAATTTCAAGAGGAGGCATGAGATAGAACCTAGAGAGGAATACAAGATGGTGGCAGATGAATGAAGGTCCCTCAAAATTACTATTTTCTCTTAATGTATTTTTTTCATTCTACTGAGGTTCAAAATTCCGACATTTTATACCATTCTTTGCCAACTGATAAAAAAGACAAAAAAAGGAGTATCATTAAATGCTAAGTACTTCCATGTTGGGAACCTCTGGAAGCCACACTTGTGGCATGGGCAAGACACTGTATGGTTCATTAGTGTTTCAGTTCAGTGTCCCTCATCAGCTGGTATCAGACATCTAAGAGGATGGTGCGAGAGTTCCCTGACAGGCAGATATGGTACTCTTTAGCCTCTGAGAACGTATTTTCCTAAGCCTTGGGAGTTTGGATGTAGTTCTCAAGAACGCCGTTCGATACTTCTTTGCAAGACTCTCTTGCCCACACTGCTCACCTGTCTCCCACCCCACCATTACTTTTTCTTGTTAAAGTCAGACCACCGTAGTTGACAGAGACCAAGAAGCTCACACATAACACGATAAATGTATCTAAGGTACAAATAGGCTGAAGGCCTGAGATGCATCTGGGCTTTTGTCAGTGCACTGTGCCTGTGAGAGACACACAGGAAAACCACTGTCCTTCTGTGTGACCCTTAACAGGAATCTCAAGCGGGATCCTTTCATACAGGTTGAGCTGACTAAACATCAGAATCAGATTTAAGTCAGACAAGACTCTTCTATAATCAGTAGAGAGAGACAGGACTCTCCATAAAGTCAGTCATATTAGTGTAAAACAAGGAGAGAATTTAAAGGAAAAGAAAGTGGAGGAGACTAATAGAACTTTTCTGAATAGGATTTAGGAATATATCACACCTAATTTTTCCTGCAGCTTTCTAAGATCTTTAAAAGCAACATGATTAAAACGTATGTATATTGAAGGAACCTTGAAAACAAAGGTAATAAGGCCCAAAGGAAACGGTAAGGCTAGATCTCAAGAGCCATTGTTTCTGAAAAATTCTCTCTGCCATATGAGAGATGTGTACATATTTCACTGAAAACAAACAATACTTGTGTAATTTCATATTCTGTATAACTTGAGACAGTACTGTTAAATAGTTATTTCCACTGTAATTAATTTTGGGTACTGGAGAAGAAAAAATGTTGTTCAAATATGAATGGCAGTAGGGTGCCCTTTACACTATTTCTCCTTTTCAAACATATCTTTACACTTCACTTAAAAATGTAGAATGGGAGCATAATACCTCATTCATTGCTAAGAGCACTATGAATGAAAGGCTCTCTGAACATCTGTTCAATGATATTTAATGCATGGGCTAATAAGCATTGGCATTTCCCGCTCACAGATTTGTAGGAATTACATATGGGCTACAATTCTGTTGACAAATCCTTGCTCTTCTGGAAAGATTCTTTGCCCAGTCCTCAAGGCTTAATTCCTTACGGACATTACCATATGCTTGCAACTCTGGCTAGTTATGCTAAGCCAGGTTTGATCATGGCATTGGATACACATTGTCTAAATACCATACAGCATCAAAAGCCTCTTTCCAAATTAGCTGTTGCTAGGAGAGAAAGGAACAACAGAGAAACACAGGAACAGAACACAAATCAAAATGATCCAGTCTAAGTTTTTCAGAGGAAACAGAAATATTGGAGTTTCTCTACAGAGCTGGCATTTATGAGGCATTATCATACAGATTTTTTATGTAGTCATGTCCACAGCCTCTTCCCAGCCATCGTCCCTTCTACCAGAGTTAAAGCAGCTATCACAAACAAACATCAAGGAAGCTCAGAAATCACTTTCCTTATTCTTATCATATAGTGGAACATAAAAAACACCTTGTTTTTTTACAGTTCTGTACTTGAACTGCAAAGCACATAAGTTAGTTTGATTTGTAAATGAAAGTATGGTCACTCCCTGTTTAATCTTTTAAAATCCAAGGAGGGAAGTTATTTCAAAGTTTCACTTCGGGTTAGCGGAAGGACAAGCAATGGAGAAAACTTTTCAAGGTTTATTCCTTGCATCTGAGCATGCATGGAGACAAAAAGAAGATCTGAAATTTGTGCAATATTAGTCACACTGAAGAGGTCCAAGATAATGACAATGCAAGAGCTAACACAACATCTGCATGGAAAGAAACCTAACCCAGCATAAGTAATATCTTTCTTGGTTTGTAAAGCTCCCTATGGACTTCTTCCAACATACTTTGTAGATCTGCTTCTCTTTCTATTCCCTGGCTACAAGCTTTCACTCATCTCAAGCTGGCTGCTTTCTCTGCTCTCCACATAACCTCAGCACTTCTGCTATGCAAGCCAACTCCTCTGCAGTTCTTGCTATCTGAATTAATCTTCCTGTATATCTACACCTGTACAGCTCTTATCCTCCCCTGTCCTCCCCCTCTCCAATTATTCAACTTCATGAATGGTATTACACAGCCCTGCAGTTTTGAAACACTATTCAAACCAAGAAAAAAGAAAACCTTCAGTGAAGGTAAAGCCATTTGAAACAATACAGTATTATCCAGCATACACAGCTGTATGTGGAAATGACTGAACAGGAAAAATACAAGGCTGAAAGCATAAGTGTATGCAACTTTCAGAATGAAGAAACGCTAAGAAATGAGCCAGCTGAAAGTCCTTACCAGATGCAGAGGCTGCTGCATTAATCTGCAGTGCTCAGTGCCTGTTATCCTGCGGGGCCATGCATATCATTTCCAGAAAAGACCCTTGGAACCTTTCGCTAGATAAACACACCATTTAAATATTAGCGATCTATTCTGTACCTTAATACAGGAGATTTTTCTGATTGTGACTGGCTGCCTAGATAACCTGTTACAAGGTCATCCTGCTGCTTCTTGTTCATATTTGCAAACAAGATGACTGCCATCCTACACGAGTGCCACCCATATTTATAGCTGCTCACTGACCAAATGTAGTTGGCCACTCAAATGCAGATAAATTGTTGAAGACTTCATATGTGATGGAGAGCACACTACCCTTTGAGCAACTATGCTTAGGTCAAGCTTGAAGCACAAGGAAAATGCTTTGCACTTCCCCTCATCCACATGCAAGATTACTCCTCCCTGTTAATGTCTCTCCCTGCTAACAATGTCTTGTCAGGTAAGACGTATTTTAGCACTGCCTAGCAAAGCCACTCCCAGACCACGTACTTTCTAAAGAGCAATGATAATTCTTTGAACTCATGAAAATAATGATTTTGGGGGGTGTGGGGTGTGTGTGTATAAATAAACCAGTGGCAGTTACTATTTAGTTAAATATAAAGAGAATGCTGAAGTTTCACAATTAAGCAAATCAGAAAATGACAGCCTGAATTACACTCCTCGGAACCAGGTTTGTGTAAATATCACATACCATTACTCAAACAATAAAGTACTGTTCATTTTTCCTACAGCATCTTGCAGCCTTGTGCATTTTTTAAATGAAGAGATCCCACAGAAATTGTCCATAGGGAAGCACATGACAACCACTACTTACACTTAGTCTTCCATATACACTATGAAGCAACAGTGAAATTTTGGGGAGATATTTCTCTTACATAGACACCTATATGAGCCACTTCAAACCTCTTGCTTCTGTTCATCAAAACACTCTAAGTGAAAAACAACATCTAGTTCTTCTTAAGTCTTTCCCCTAAGTCAGCTAATATTACTGGAGAACATGGAATAATACACCAAATAACGGTGACCTAAGAGCAGGGAACAAGCTGCAAAAGTGAGGAGCACACAGCCAGTTTAGCGAAGACCCAAGGAAGCCAGCTGAGGTACCAGACCACGTATATGTACTGAACTTGAATATGGCAAAGAGAAAAGTAATGGAAAACATTGACAAACATCCTCCCCGGTTTTGCCTACTCAGAACAAATATGTATTTCTCTGCTGTTGAGGTGCTTTTTACTAGACAGCAATATAGATTAATAAAAATGTGCCTTACAGCAAACAGCGAGATTACGAAGCACTTTAGACAACAAACCTTGGTAAGAACAGCGGATTTTTACAAATTAGCTTTGAATTCACAAAACAGAGGTCAACAAATTAAATTGTAGCCTCTGGTTTAGTCCAAGCCACCAGGCATGAAAAGAATGGTAGAAACCTTAAATATTTGGTCACCGGGCCCTGCATATTTTGTAAGCAGTAGACATTTCCATAAGCCTATTAACCTCTTGACACAAAGGATCAGTTACAGCATGTAGGAAGCCTTTCCAACCTGTGTTTTTATTTTCAAATTAAATTAAAAACTAACAACTAACAAAACAAAGAAAGTGATACAGCAGTCTTTCCCCTATATATTCATGTGGTGATCAGAACTCATTAAACAATGTTTTGCTTCACAGAGGTTGAGCAACTGAATGCCTTACAAGGACAGGTAAAACATCAAGCCATTCATATCTAAAAAACCAAAATAAATTCCAGAGTTGCAATAGTAAAATCTGAGGAATGGAAAAATACAAACACTTGCTGAGTGTTTCAAACAGAGGGAATGGGAAAAAAAATCAAATTAAAACATACTCTGGAAAGCGAATGGCAACATACAACAATGCAAATCCTTGATTCAATATTTTAACATTATTCAGCCTATTCTAATTGCTAATACTATATTGAAATATTCTTTTTAGACAATCTACAACTTCACCACAGCTAAAATGAAATGAAACAAATTCCCTCAGTCAGTTAGCACTACAACAGACACCTCACCAGACTCTCATCTACCCTGCAGTACAAACACGCCACCAAGACCTTGATCTTGCAAGAACCTATAAACAACCTGAAGCCATAAGCTTAAACAAATGTTCTCATGATAGCCTGGAGAACTGAAGCTAACCCAATAAAGCAAATATGCCGTTCTTGCTACTTGGGTAGTGGGGAACTGCATGTGTCATTCCGGTTCACATCACTTTCCTCTCCAAAAAAAAAACCTGTCTCGCTTATGTCAAGTTCCAAAGTTTCTGACAAAAGAGAAAGTAATAAATCTTCCTAAAGCCTAAGTCTTGATGGTGTTAAAAAGGCAAGAGCAATTCAGAAGGCAAGGCAAAAATACCAGTTCAATGGGGAATGAGAATATGAACAGAACTGAATATGCATCAGTCAGGTTTAAACACTATTTAAATCATTAGAAAATTGTAGAAAGGAGTGGCACGCAAGGAGGCTGTGTTCTCAAATAAAGAAGACTGAAAATCTCTCTCACTGTTCATATTGGAGGCATGAATGTTAACCTCAAAACACATAGCACCTCACAGAAGCAGAAAGGCTCTTGGAAAATAGGATGACTAAAACAGCCCACGACACTGCTACTGTGTGCCTAATAGTTGTAAGGCATCTCTACATGATCACTGTCAACTTTTGCTGCATATACAAGGGAAAGAGGAAAAGCAGTCAGCAGGGCATAGAGTCGTGGCTACTATCAAAAATGTGGAACAGAATGGAAGTAGTATGTAAAATGGTACAAAAAAGTAAAACTAACAGTATTTTTAATCAGGAAACATTTAAAAAAACCCAACAACAACAACAAAAAAACCAACAAACCACCACCACACCAAAACCTTCAACATGAACAACTAAGAGATTCAGCATTCATTTAAAGTTTTTATCTTCAACCATCTGTGACTTAACTTACTATTTTACAATCATATATCACTTATTGATACATACTGTGAGGAATAGGGGAGGAGGGCTGGAAGAAAGACATTTAATGACAGTAAGCAGAGTACTTACTGATTTAAATAACTCCCAGAAATGTTCTGATCTACTGAACAAACATTCCAATGTTTTAATTAAGTCAAGCAGGCAGAGATCAAATGAACATGTATATAGCAATTTAGGAGTAACTCACAGCAGTGGAAGATGCACTTTTGTTCCTGAGGCCAAGCTGAGTCTTCGAGTCTTTTTTCCCCCCCTTTAAGTTAGAGTAAATGGGGAAACACATTCCAGAAAATATGTTGCATGGAGGTTCTTAAAGCTACTTTGTTACATACTCTAAAATTAATGTTTTCAGCAGTTAGTTGAGTTGATAAAGCATTAGCAACACTATTATTTAAAAATAAAACTGCTAGGTAGGTAGAACATTCAGTAGTATGCATTCTAAAGATTTAGTCAGAATTACCAACAACTGATTAAAAGGAAGGGTTAACACCACAGGAATCAACATCTACTTACATTGCTTTTGTCCATTAGTGCAAGAAGCTGGAGACCAGACTGAGCTGCAGTGGCCTCCCCGACACAGATCTGCACAACCACAAATTTCACAATGGCTTATAACATGCATCATCAGGCTTTTGCAGGAAGGAGTCACGCTGATTTGTTTGCTCAGCATCTGTCACTGCTACACATCCAACCCTAGAATTATGTATGGGTGCAAAATGCAAGGCTCAGATAGGCCATCAAATGGCTCTACCAGTCTGCCTATACAGGGCATGAAGAAGAAATGCGACCACACCAAAGTTCAGATCTTCTTCCTTACTGTGCTTTTGTGCTTAAAGCAGTTTGGATATGAGGATAACATGGGCTAAAGAACAACTAGGACTAACAAGCATGCCCATGCAGCTGCCAGACAGTGGATATCAAGTCACACTGGGTCAACAAGCAACGCATTACAGAAGATCTTACAGTAACTATTTCTCCATGTTATGGAAAAACAAATTAACAAGCATTCTGAAACATGAGCAAAGAGCTTAAGGTACAAAGAGGTTCCAGTAAGATCATTGTCATGTGAGAATGGAGCAATGCCCTTAAATGACAGAATAAGGAAATGACAGAAAAAGTGTAGGTATAGATTTATTTTTTTTTTCTTTAAGTAGCTTTCCAGGTGATCTGCTCCTTATAATGCAGAGGAATGGAAAAATATTCTCTTCTGAAAGAATCTAAGAATATACTTAAGAAGTCAGAAATTGACTTCAGCAAGAAACCAGGATAGGATACAGAAGAGTGTATTTCTTCCATTGTTTGACAGCACAGTTCTTTCCCCTACAGAGCAGCAAAGAATTTTGCAAAACTGCTCCATTACATCACAAAACTGTTACGGAATACTCCACTTCTTAGACACATGTCTGCTCTCCCACATCAGCATAACAATTTCAGTTGAAACCAATGCAGGCAACCTATAACCAGTAAATTTATGTCTTACAGCTGTCTATCTTATCACCAATTGTATAAATATCTGGGGCCTTGATTTCAAAACAAACTTTAAATACTTCAACTAGTCACTCAAAAATGTATAGGAAAATGCTCACTATATATATATATATATATAAATTTAAAACTCACAGCTCTAGACAAATTCACTGAGATTACTTAAAAAGCATCAGAATGTTGTTGAATCAGTTGGCTGTATACACTCAAAGAAGAGGATAAAAACAAGCTCAAGCAATTACAGAATGCATCTGGAAAACAGAGAGTGGTGACTCATGAAGATACTTCATGTTTATGTTTAAGATTCAGGAGTCAAGAACAAGGACTCAAATTCTCTGCATTTAAGTCTAGGCTTAGGTAAAGAATTCAGAAGAGGGGGACAGGACCCCAGCAACAAAGAAAACACACATTGATGCCAAACAGTTTCCCTGAGTCTGTCAACTCAGGTTAACATCAGCAAGAGCTGCTAAATGCTTGCTCCCTTAGGTGTTGGCTCTTATTTTGCACTGGCCCTTCATTTAAGTTCACCTCCCTTTCTTTAAGCTCCCAAATTATATGTGTTTGCATATTCCCAATTCTCAAGAACTCAAGAGAAAAAGCAAGCATGAATATAATTATTAAAATCCCCCAAAGATACACATAGAAATTATTTTCAAGCACAAGACTCAAGCAGTCATCTTTTAAAGTTTGAAAGTAAAAAGACTATCATTCCCATTCCTAATAATTATTTAGAAGCCTAAAATTAGCTTTATTTTTTTTAAATAATGTTTAACTAAACAGATGTTTCGCTAATTAAATAGGAAGAAAGAGCATTTTAAATCTTCACATGTAGAAACTTTACATATATCATATTAATGATGGGTTTTGCCTTTTGACTGGATAACCTGTCTCATTTCCCTGCAATTCTAATCCTTCATCTCTCAGTCATCATCATTACCACACAGATTGCTAATGGGAAAAGAAGCTAACAGATGACTTACCTCAATAGGACCCCTGCAGTGGGAAAGACAAATCAGCAACCATGCAAGATAAACATGTAAGTAAGTATGGAGATAACCTTGTGTGGGGAAATTTTCAGGTAGTCAGAAAGAGGTGGCAGGAAAAGGGTAGAAACATCTCTTTGTACAAGAAGAGAAGGGAAGCAGAGCTTTTATTGGATAAGAAAAAGAGAAGAGGTGGAAAACTAGAATTTTTAAGATCAAGGCAGCTTAAAAGAAACATACAGAAAGTCAGGAAATAGCTACATGAGAAAACAGTAGTAGGTAACGACACAGCTCCTTCTGTCTAACCACCCAAAAAAGCAAGCTATGCGCTAAAGCATAAGTCATAAAATTACTTTAGGGAGTTCAGCAGGTTCTAGTCCCTCACATGCAAATCAGGCATTTATAATGAGAAACAGATTTAACTGTGGGGACTAAAGAGAAAGCCACAAAAATTATGATGGGACTCAATATTTCAATGCTGAAGATACAGAGGTAGTTAAATAGAAAGGGAGCTAGAAAGCTCCTGGGAAGCCACTTGGAGTACAGCAAGAAGTTGTCACTTTAAGGGTAGCAGGTCAAAACCAGCACCTTAAGACAACAGAAACACCTAAGACACGCTTAAGAGAAAGCCCATTGTGGAGAGCCCAGTAATAGCTACACAACTATTGACAAAGCACTTCAGCACCCCTGTGAATCTCATCCTGAACATCCTGCCCACTATCACACCAAAGTCTTGTCAGGGCTGAAAACAAATCAGATTTCCCTAGTTCCAGCTGTGTTCTCCAGAAGCTAGAAGTCAAGACACATGCATGTTCTCCTGAAAAACTTCCAAGGAAAAGAACAGTTCATTAGTTTCTGTAGTAGTATTCATGCCTCTCTCTCTTCCTCCCTCTCCATTCTGTGACTAGGAGGCTTTTTAAATATTTTTCTCCATGAAAACAAAATAACTACTACTTGTATGAGACAGACATGTAAGGAAAAAGGAAGCAAAGGTTCTGCTGGTTTTGTAAAGGTAATGTATTTCATGAAAACAAGTACAAATGTTTAATTGCACTGCAATCTTGCAAACCTGTCATAACATTCCCCGGTTACCTCAGTCCTGATATGGTGGAAGCATGGTCTCTCCAGGGGACAGAACAGTCCCAGCCAAATGGAACCTTCATGAATCAAAAGCCTCCAATTCATGGGGTAAATTAGATGTAAAGATTTTATAATGTGAACTCCCAGGAGCAGAGCTGAAACTGAAACACTTCATTTTAGAGTCCCCAAAAGGAGGTAACAGTGCATTTCCTACAACACACACCTATTTCTAATTGCTTCTAGAATTTTTCTTTTCCAACCCCCACCCCCCAGAAAAATCCTATGGAGAAGTGCCTCCTGCTGCTACAGGTCTTGCTCACAGTATCTAAAGGCCTTCATCAATTCAAATTCCAGTAGCTGGTAATTCCCTTTATCATTTGTTAAATCAGGCCTAAATCTACAGAGTATTGAAATAAGTGCACTGTAGCAGCAAACAGCTATGGTCCACCGATCGTATTCAGACCCCCTATCCTCACAACCTTTTTCCAAGGAATGCAGTGTAGCTGGCTACACCAGCATCAACTCAATTATACTTTTACAACATTTAACTCAGGATGAAAACAAGAACTCTGAGGAATAAGAATTAATAACTGAGAAGGGCTGGTAGTTTTATGCTTTGATAATATTAATTTCAAACTCATTTGTTTCTAGGGGCTTGCTCTGTGATCTCAGTTTCACTGTTCTAATCATTACATTGCATGCTTTTCCATCTGCGTATAGCAAACCCAGGGCAGAACCCAAAAGCAAACAAGTCTCGGAACATGATCCTTCCCATCCTCTCTTGTTTTTTAGGACACACATATTCATTGCAAATCTTAGTATGTATATGTAAGAAAGTGACTAGTGTATTAGAGAATACAAAAAAAGGATAATTTACTAACCTGAAAGGCTTATTTCCAATCCACTCTGCCCCTTTATTGTGCTTATGAAAGCTCAGGGTTTAGTTTATTTCAGATTCCCTAAAGGCAAGGCTAGCTGGCTTGCAATTTGGGAGAACTGGCAGAACTGACATCTCTTTACCCATCACCTGAAGGAAATTATGGAGGGCACTATAAGGTTTGCAGATGACACCAATTTGGAGGGGGGCAGGAGGGCGGGAGATGGTTCAATACACTTCGGGGCAGGGGCTGCCACCCAGCAGGACCCTGCCAGGCCGAGGGCCCAGTGTCCCTGAGCAGGGCGAAGGCCGAGCCGAGCCGCGGGGGGACGAGCCCCGGCAGCCGCCCCGGCTGGGCCCGGCCTGGGGAGCAGCTCTGCCGAGCGGCCCCGGGGCCCGGTGGGCAGCGAGCTGGGCACCAGCCAGGCCTGCCCCGGCAGCAGGGACGGCCAGCGGCCACCCGGGCCGGGCAGTGGGGACACGGCCCGGAGCTTGCGGGGAGGGGGGATCGTCCCCTTGCACTTGTTAGGCCATGTCTGGAAGACCATGTCCAGTTTTGTTCCCCCTCAAAAGAGAGAGATCGACAAACTGCCACAAGTTCAGCAGAGGGCCACCAAGACGGTCAGGGGCTGCAGCACCGCCCCATGAGTAGATGCTGAGGGACCTGGGCTAGCTCAGCCTGGAGAGGAGATGGCTTCAGGGGTACCTACAAGGAGGGCACCAAGAGAATGAAACCAATTTCTTCACAGTGAAGCATGGCCAGAGTTTGAGACAACACAAATGAATGGAAACCAGAGAGGTTCAGGCTGTATACCTCTTCCGTCTCTTCTGGAATTTGGTTGTTCAGATGTGGGAAGTGCCACAAAGGAGAGGAAACGGTATCCTTTCTGTGAGAAGGGAATCACTAACCAACTGAACTCTCTAGAGAAGAGAGGTGTACAGGACCCAAACAGACAACCAGCTCACTACAAACAGCTTTGAAAAGAGTTGAAAATGCAATATAACTTCTGTGAGAGCTTTTAAGATCACCACTGTAGATTTGGACCTGACTTTGTACTTCCTCTTAAAGTTTCAGTTAACTAAATTAATTCCTGATTGCCAGGAGGAGAGAACACTGAAGTTTATTTGTTTTTATGGAGTAGGAGTGTTTTGGTCTTTGTTTTTACTAGGCTAACTACATACATCAGTAGCTAGCAACTAGGCTTTCCAAATGTAATTACTCTGTTAGCATGTGTTAACACCAACATGATCTGAGATGGATCACTCAATGTATCTAGTACTTCACTCATTTTCACTCTGATGAACAAGTTAGTTGGCATCAGCGTATTTAGCAAAGGTATCTGTTATTAAGACCAACACGCTACAATTACAAGTTCTCATGAAATCCTGAATCGAAAAGGAGATCTTGCTGATTGGTTCTGATTAAAGGGAAGGAAAAAACCAGGACAGAGAAGAAAAAGGCAAGCCAGCAACAACAACAAATCCTTCATGTCAATCTCCCTTAGAAAAGGCAAATTTCAGAGGGATTTGTTCACAAACAGAAACAAGGATGGGAAAAGCAACACCGCCCTGGCCCTCTGACATCCAGGTTGATGTCTCCTAGGAATGGTGTGCAAGCAGTTTTCGAAAGCTGCGTTGCATAACTGTGTAGGGCTCAGCACTGGACAAAAGGGTGGGACTGGGAGCTCACAGGGAGTATTTGGACATAATTTGAGAAAACAGATTTTCAAACAGGCCTTATTAAAGAGGCCTCCAAATTTTATCAGCCCCTGGAGCAGCCGTTGTTTTATCCAGTCTAAACCAGAACAACTTACTGATTGCATTTTATTTTTTTTTCCTGGGAAGCAAAGGAATCAGTCTGGCACACTGATCCATGGTGTTACTACACTGGCTTTCCTCAGCTGGAACATTCCTTCAGCATCCCATGAAGGGCTATTAAAATAAGTAGAACACGAGAACCATCTGTCCTCTGCAGAGAGGAGGGAATGGCGAACTGCATTTGGTTTCCATGTTGCTGCAGTGTTGACCCCTTCCTGCTTGTGAGACCAGCCTATGGTATCCTCAGACCTGAATGCCTACATCAAATATACAACATTTTGTTTGTTTAGTTAAACTTTAAGTGGCATATGAAGAAGGACTAGACCTAGGGCCACATGGAACAAAAGACAGCCTAATAATATGCTGGGAGAAAGACAACAGTCTTTCCTCTTCCCTACCCAATAAAGCTTTCATCAGTTGGAGCTTTTTTATGTTACACTATCTTCTTCCACTTTAGTTGACATCCTTCCTTTAGGTTAAAAGCCACTACATGCTAATGAATATATATATATATATATATATAAAAACAGTACAACAGTGTCTGCTTTCAATTTCTCATTACAACATTGTACTGAATTTTCATTCACACCAACAGAATATTTTTCTGCCCTCTGAGCAAAGCTCTTTACTACCAACTAAGCAGAGGAAGAGTAGGATGCAATTAAGCAGAGAGGTGATGTGATATATACTCTTAAATTAAAGTAAATAAAAAAAGGAAAAAATAGGCACTTTTTAAAGTATCTTTTAAGATAAAGTATCTTTTAAGGAAAGACTACTTATCATCAAAGGAAATTGTTCTCAATTAATTAATGACTGTAACACACCTTGGGATCTTGGAATGTAACATATTGTTATTACACAATGCTGAGGTCTTTACAATCAGTTAAATATTTCTATTAATGTGTATAATCCAAGAGTGTTATGCTGTTTACTTTGAGCATATTCTTTCTAAGCAATTTCACAACCTTCCCCCAATCCTGCAAAATCTGCAAATAGTTACAAAAATATCAACCCTGACTGATCCTCAAATAAGATCCACATCCTATAAACGTTTTAAAAATGTCACTGCCTACTCCAGCTATTCCTGCTAAATGTGGGGTTATCCAAAAGGAAAAAGGTACACAACACTATAGCATTTTGCAGACAGAAAATGCTTTTGTGATCCCCTGCCCTAAATGCTGCTCTGGTAAACTTGCAGACATGTATACAGCAATTTCCTTTACAAGTGCTGCTCCTGCAACAACCACTGCACATGCACACCTCTCCTCACTGCAGAGAATTTAATGGAGCAACGTGCTGCATGCGAGTGTAATAGTCTTTGTAAATCAGGGACCTAAGGGGGTCTCAGTCATTAAGCCAGAAAGCATTAATTCATTTCTATATCAGAAGACATGCAGTAGAGATCTATGTTTTTTAAGATCAAAGGACACCATGAAAGATGCTTCTTTTCTGATTTAGAGTATGGACCTTAGGAAAAGAGTAAGTTTTATACGCTGCAATACTTTCCTAATATACATACAGCCTTTACCTCACTGACTTTTTTACAATTTCACATTTTCTCTGATAATCATCCTTCTCTACCTCAGTCTGAATGTGGGTTCTACAATTTCTCTTTTAAGAACAAAGGGAGCTTAAACCAAAACAAAACCATGGTTGTCACTGCTAAGTGGTGCTAGACACACAGAAATGTTATTTACAGCAACCTACACAGAGTGCATATTTGAACCACTCAAATTTGGAGATATGGAAAATCACCCCAAAGGTTTAAGAAAAGGAAAATAATGTATCTCTATTCACAGATACACAAAAACTTCTATTGTGTCTTAAGCATCTGCCAACAGAGCAAATTGAAATTAGATTGCTAGAACCACACAGCAATAAAGAACATCCCAGTCAGAACCAGCATAAAACCACAAATAAAAAGCAGCCCAGTGTGCCAAAGGGTGCCTGAAACCAGGAAGAGGCTAAAGCTTTTTATCAAGGAAAGACAAAAAAGGAAAAGTTCTGATGTGGTTGTCAGAGAGGAGCGTGTTTCACAGCCACTGAGCTGTGGAAGCACGGAACTGCCCTCCCAGAGCTTCTCAGCCCCACACAAACAGCCTTGGCTCTTCATTGCAGTCCTGCACAGCAGCATTGGCTTCTGGCTTTAAGGTCAGAACAAAAGCTCTGATGCCAAAGAAACATCACAAGCAAAAGCCCTGGCAGGAAGAACATAAAGGAGTAGTGCTGAGGAACAGTTGCAACTCATGAGGAAAAGTCCCTCTGGATCTCATGATTGCAGAATACAAAATAGTTAACAACTTGGATGTACATTAAATGTTAAGTTTAGAAATTAATTTTAGCTCTTCAAAGCAGCAAGATGATGCATCTCTTCTGGCCCTACAGATGCAGCCAAGTGGAGCCCAACACTAGTGGGCTTTGAGACCATGAATCTTAACTGTTAGTCCAGGAAAACTAATAGGTAAACTTGTGCTGCTGAGCACTAAGACTCACCTTTTGGATTATGTACAAAGAAACCTGTAGCTGGTCAACTCGCCTCTTAGTTTAACTTGCAAAGCATAGACCTCACAAAAACTGCCTTGCCTACACACATCATTGGGGATCGATCTCGTCATTCAACCTAGAAAAGCATTCACCAAACCACACTTGCACTTTTCACCAGGGACAATGGCCTGAGAAGGCAAACTGCCACAAAAGAGCAGCATTTAACATTGTAAGATGACACATTGCTTCTTCAACAATTTTCTTCTATAAGAAAGAGTGTACAACAGCAGTATTAGGGCAATGAAAGGGTCTGTGCAGCTCTGCTGTGATCCCACTGGGAAAGAGCACAAAATGGTGAGAAATCACCTGTGCTACTGGTTCAGTAAGTCATTTCCTTGGAGGTCACCAAAGTTTATGTATTGCTCTGAAGAACCACTTGTAACAAAAACACATTTACACAAACTAATTCAAAAGTCAGTAACAAGGTAACCAGGATGACAATGTCAAAAAGCAGCGTAAGAGACACATAACACCATGCTGTTAAACCTTTACTGTCAGTACACAAGAAAGCACATTTTAAATAGCCAATCTAAACATGTTTAACCTTCTGGCAATTCAACATTTAGCTTTGTCTTCATCTATAGCATTTAATTGCTTATGCTTCTTAAGGAGCTTTAACTACCATAAATACAATAAGCTGATAGTTACGTATGCTTGTACTTTACACACATGCTGTCAATAATCTGTCTGCATTGTAATATATGGACATAGTAACAGAATATTCAAGAATCAGCACTGAAAGGGCCATTCTATTCACTTTAATGAAGAAAACTGCAGTAAAGCTTACATGAACTCATTTACTGCTTCCTGGCAAGAAAACTGATTTCTTTTAAACATCTGCCCTAAGACAAAAATTACTGCCAGAATAGGTTAAAATATACTTCAAAAAATCTAGTCAAATTAACCTCCCCAAAGTACCTTCTAGTTATACAATGGAAAATTTTTATGTACAGGTTTTCCCTAAGGTGAAATATTACTCACAAGTTTGCTTAGTTGTCAAGTATTGATTTAGAAGTCCCATTGTTTATAGTAAAGACAAAAAAGAAGTACAGTACTGTCGACCATTAGGAAGTTTAATAATACAGAATTCCTAAAAATATCCTTACATGCCCAAAAGAACATAAGAGTGTAATGTGATACTATTTTCACATATAACACTGGCTGTGACTTAAGAACATGAGTGTGCCACTTAATGACTACAGATCCGAATCCTCCTGAAAACCAGACCCACTCTCTTACTCAAATGTTTTCCTGATCTGATTTCCTCACAATTAATGTTTAAAAGCATAAACCACTTTTTTGGCTACATTTTTTATGCACTGGAATTACTTTCCATTCCTCAGGACAGGAAAAAAAAATAGAAGAAAACACAAAGACAGCATAGAATATTGAAATCTACTAACTTAAGTCCTACCAAAAAAAAAACCAAAAACAAAACCAACAAAAACAAACAAACAAACCCCCCCAGGTTCTAGCAGAAACCTGCATTTCTTGGCCTTTTTTTCGTTATAACAATCACAAAGAACAACATTCCAGTTGATTCAGGATACACCACATAGCAGAATGCTGAGTATTTCTTTTAAACAAACACATCCATCAAGTCACAGCTTAAAACAATTACAGTCCCTTGTTCCCTGGTAAACCTAAAAGCTGGCAGAGTCAGATAAAAATTTTAGCTGCTGTAAATGTCTAGTCAACCCCAAGCCAAAATAACCTCAGTTTTGTTTTACTGTGCGCCTTTGTTGGTTTTATTGTTGCTACTACACCAAATAACAATACACCTGAATAAAATACAAACACAGGCACTGAGTCAGATTACGGTAGTTCCTTGTTGTCACGATTTGCCCAGGCAAACAAGAACTCACACCAAACTTTCAAGCTTGTTTCTCTTAACCGAATAAAAAACTTTCTATTTCTGCGTATAAAGAAAGATAACAGAATTAGCATAATTCTAGAAATTCATAAACTAACAGACAGGTTCTACTTAACAGCTGTTAATGCAGTTGAGAGTCTCCCAACAGCCTAATGTAAATATCTATAGTACTTTCTAAACACACTGCCTGGGTCTCCTGGATGTCTTCACATGGAACACTCTACCCATCATGCAAGTAGTAGCTATGAACAGGAGACTATGCTCACACTCAGAAGAATATTTGCTATTTAGCTACCATAAAAAGGGGATTATTTTTTTTCTTTAAGCTGTATCTTTCATAGCAGAATACAAAGTAAATCCACTCATGACTATGAAAATTTAGTAATGAATCTGGGTGAGTTTACCAAGTTTCCCAGAATACAAATACTGAAATTGAGAAGCAGGATGTTCCTCCGTATTTGGCCCTAGTTGTTGAAGACAAACTATCAAGATTCATTGTCTTGAGCAAAGTATTCAGTAACTAACATAAATTAATTCTATAAAGATTTACTGATAATTTTTCTTGTTTTTCCTTAATACTGTATTATATGATCAAACCTGTTACAACAAAAAGCAGTTATAGATTACACATATGAAAGTGTAATATCTTCAGAAGGCATGAAATACTATGAACACCTAATTAATGGACTTCTGTACTTCGATGTAATTCATGTTATCCCTTGGAGCAAGTTATGGAAAAGAATCTGGGTAATATGGGTAAGAGTAATTTTTTCTTCCTTAACAACAAAAATATCTCCTTTCATTGCCATTAAGTTAGTCAAAGCAACCAGAGTCAAAGTGTGGTGGCACATGGCAATTGTGGCTTTTTCTGAACACAGAAAACAAAGCTGCTCTACTCAGGAGTTGACAAGCACACACTCAAGTCTACATATTGTTTTGCATTCGCCTTTTTCTTCAGGATTCAACTGTATCTGGGTTACACTTCAGTATTCCAGAGGTTGGAAATATTTGAGAGTAAAGCATTGTTGTTTGTGGGTCCTACCTAGCAAGGCAGGCAAAATTTTCTGCCCCACCAAAAACGGAAGACCATGCAGCAAAAGCTGAGGGGACAACCATTCAATCCATACCCTTTGTTTAGTTATGAAGCCTCTCTTGTAATTTTCTTCCAGAAAAATCACTTGTTCAGGAGAAGAGATTCCTGGAGAAACGGGCTGTTTTCTTGCAGAAAAATAAACTAGTTTGCTTTCCTTGTCCTGTATGGCTCTCTGTATGCAAACATTGTTGTGGGAGACCTGTAAGAGCCGAGTGACTGGTAGAAGGGGCCAACAGGACGGGGCTTCACAGTTGCTTCCACTTACTCTTGGCTTGGCAGAAGTCTTTCAACAGACTGCCACTTGGGAGCACACGGCTCTCCCCAGGAGCCCTGCTGAAGCAGGCGCTCCCTGGGAAGGGTCACTGGCTGCAGCAGGCTTGATTCAGTAAGAAGTTTGACCAGTGATTCTAACCACGCTTTTCCACATTGTTCACGGTGCCGTCCTCGTATTGCTACTGATTTCAAACACTTCACAGTGCAGCATTTTCACCCTTAATAGCCTGAAATTCCAGGTTCATGAAAGATTAAAATAATCATGCTGAGTAAAATGGTGTGGAAGCAGTTGGCAAGAAAATCTAAACATAAGCCTTTATGAGACGCTATTTCAACAGAAAAGCAGTAGCAGAAGGATATAGGGTTTTACATTTATTGTTTTTTTCCATCTCAGTCATAAGCAAGGGACTTCAGCCAAATGAAAAAAAAAATTAAGAATAACATCCAGATATAAAAGTGGGACCCCCTGAGGTCCAAACATGAAAGCTACAGGTACTAAACCAATTTTTACAGGTTTTCTGAATAGCCATGGTCTATCATTAGAGAAATAAAGTGCACCTCAAAACATCCAAAGTTTGGATGCAGCATATTGAATTTAAATATCATTAGAGTATAAGCAAGACTGTTCTCATAAATGCTGAGCACCCAATAGTATCCATCAGCCTCCCTGAAAGCCGGTAGGAAGCAGACTGGGGAGGGTGAAGAAACAAACATGAACAGAGCCACTAGTTCCCTGTTAGCACCATGTGCACGAACAGTGTGGTATGTATTTTCTTTCATGAAAAAAAACCCTCATTTAGGGGACTCCTAACCCTCACTCCAGTCCTCTTACTGCAATCTATCAGCTCTCCTTTCCACCTTGCCAACATACAACTCTTTGTAGAGCCATGATGAAAACTGAACTGTTAAGATGATCTAGATGAAAAATACCTCCTTGAAAGAATGTTAGATTCATCTCAACTTCATGGAATTAGATAAAAACCAAGGCAGAAGCAATAAAGGCCACAGGGAAAAGTCAGTGGTCTATCACTAAACACTTTTATATTGCCCGTGTATCAACAGGCAGGGCCTGCTGACAAACTGTGATGATAAAATGTGCCTGAATGAACACACGTGCTGTCTTGTGAGTATATAAATCCAATCCAGTTTCAGGCTGGTAACAAAGATTAAAGCAATCAAAGAGAAAAAAAATTGCAAAAAAAATTACCTATGTTTCCAGCAGGATCAGCTCCTGTCAGCTTACTGTGCAACTGATTTAATAGCAGTGCCGGTATAAAATAGAGAAAAATGGTGAGGAAACAGTATTCCTTCATCAACAGGCACCTGAACTTAACAAGGTTAACTTAAAGTATGAAACCACAGCCAGCTAAGCACTTTGAAAATCATGGTTTCAGAAACTCAGTTTCTAGGTATCTTGTCCAAGAGAGTTATGGGCACAGGGAAGCCCAAAACAAAGCCCCACCAAACACCACCACAAACTAGTAACAGAATGAGGCAGTAAGTTACCTTCCCTTTGGGTAAGAAAGATGTGTGTCTCTGTTTTTTTACAAACAAAGCCTCACTTTTCTGTATAAACCCAGTAACAGCTGCAAAGTCAATTCCACTTCCCTTCACTGCAGTGTTTTATCTAATAATCCATGCAGCTTTCAAAATTATTTTCACCCTCCAAAATAAAAGGAAGTCCTACAGCTTCTCCATTGGCTGAAAAAATTAGAACAATTACGTAACAAATAAATTCCTTTTTACAAAAAAACCTGGCTTGCTTGTATGACAATGCAGACATAATTTATAGTTGAGTGAAAGTGAATCTCTTTATAACTTGGTCTCCAAACTGCACCACCTTTGTTAATACACTCGAAGCATTAGGAAAGAGTATACTCAAACATCTGGAAAATGGATTCCATGTGAAATCCAGTTTGCAAGCAGAAAAATCCCTCTTCTGGAAAAGAAAAGAAAACGGACAGCTGAAGCAATTCCAAAGGAGGAAGATGATGGGATTTTTGCATGCCTTCAGACTCAGCATGGGTGAATAAAAACAGCTAAATAATCCATCCTTCCGGTATACTTCACAAAAAAAAAAAAAAAAAAAGAAAAAACACAGAACCAGGACCACCACACTCCATGAAAGCCAAGTCACTTGTGTATTCCTGACAACAAGGAGTTTTTTAGATGGAGAGAAGTATATGGAAGGAAAGACTGAGAATGAAAATAAGTCCCCAGATTGAACACTGCTACTCCTTGGTGTTGGCACTCAACAGGGAGAACAAAACATTAGCAACCATTTCTACAATCAAGAGCTGCTTTTTCTACTTTCACAGGAGTGGCTGAATCTCCCAGGTGTTCTAATGGCAGCTGGCATGGAGCAGCTCCATTAACAATATGCATGGCTCCTGCACACACAAACTCTCCAAAATGCAGTTCAAATCATCCCTTAATGTGCAAATTGCCCAGTCCATCAAAGCCATCTGGAAAACAGCTCATATTAGGCAATAAGGTCCAGCCATCTACATTGGTCATATATTTAGATGTCTGTATTGAACAAGACAGTATCATACCACTGTAATACAAAGCCTAAGAAAATGCATTAAATAACTAAAGAGTAGTTAAAAGAAATACTATTATAAAACTATTATAAAAACTGCAGAGATTTTTTTTTTTTTTTTTTTAAATAAGGGAGCTGCAGCTTCAGAATCTCTGGAAGTGCCACCAGCCTTCAAGCCTATCCAAATACAGTTTAAAAAAGGGAACAAATTTGACCTGTAGATTTACTGAAGAAGGTGAAAAGCCAAGGATCAGATAACTTTACAGCACACCGAAAATCTGCAGAAACTGTCTTCTTCACATAAGCCAACATGAATGCTTGGTTTTCAGGCACAAAGCCATAAAAGTGAAGTAGCTGTAGCATCACAGGAAGAGGAAAAAAAGGCTTCAGCAGTGGGTATGAGAAAAATCACAGGAATTACCCAAGACAGACTGGCTTGTGGTTTCCTCTGGGTTAGCAGAAACCATAAGAGTACTCTGCCCATTGCCTTAAAGTCAGTATTTGCCAGCAAATTACCAGAATGGTTTCCTTTGAAGAATAAAGTGTGTACTTAGATTATGTTCCTACATTACTAAAATAGAGAAGTTCTGTTATTGTTTTTGACAGTTGTTAGAAAAAAATACAAGCTGGATCCTTCGTATCTTATCTCTTCCGGAGCAAAACCTTAACAGAAGTTAAAAGGTAGTGAGGGCTTTGAAGCATCAAGCTAAAGGAAGTGCAATGTAGTAACTTTTGGCAAATGCTATTATTATAAACAGTGACCATGGTAATGAGCAGGATTTTTTTTCCTCTAGACCCTAGGGGAAAAAAAATAAATAAATACATGGACATTTCTCTATGTGTACATATATTAGTCTTTGTACGTCATTACAATGTTTATGTGTCAAGACCTTGCTTTAGAACAGCTGCTTGTTAATTTAGGCTAACGTATATTCACATTGATTTCCTGCTAAAAAAGGAAATAAGACACACACAACTTTTCTTTTTTTTCTCCACCGGTTGCCCAAAATGTCACGCCTCTAAAACAAGACCTGAAGAAATTGTCAGATGACAACTGAGGAGCATGAAGGGAAGATGATGCCACCTAATAAACATATAACAAAACAGCAACTGCCTTTTGATGTATAATTTCTAGCCAATTTTTTTCCAAGTATATCTGTTTAGAAACCACAATTAAATTGTTTTCCCCTGCAGTTAGGGGTGGGGTAGGGGGTAGGTAAAAAAAAACACAATCAACTACTGAAAATGTTGATAGCTAAAAATAGCTTCTTTGGGAAAGTGAATCAATTTGTTAAAAAAAATCAAGGCTACAAGTACTTAACAAGTTATAAATAACTTTTCAAGTATACAGTGGCACAGGAAAATATGCTGTGCTGAAAAGTAGTGTCCAGATCGTGTACTAAAGTGGCACCACACTACTCCAAGCAACACTTGTCATGTGAAACTGATGCTGTTGAAATCCCACCACTAACTACTTCAATCTCCTTTAAGCAGATGCAGCAGAACAGCCCAGGCCCCAGCTGGTTCTAATCCACTGGTTAAAACCAACTCCTTTCAGCTTCCTCAAAGATGTGGACCACACTATTGAATAAGATACTCACCTTTTAGTCTTGAAGCACAGCTTCTGCATCACTGTGCTTTGTACATAAGCACTTAAAAATACACATAGTGCTCCCACCCTATTTGGGCATCACTAGTTTGCCTACACAAAAGCAGCACAGAATAATTTTGATCTGAAGGGACCTCTGGAGGTCATCCAGTCAAACCCCATGCTCTAAGAAGAATCAGATGTCAATGTGAAATACGGGACAAATCATTCATACTGAAACAACTTTATTACAAAGTACTCGCAAAAAAGAGGTCTCGGAGTGATTTAATTTCTCACTTGGAGAAATGCCAACAGACTACTAGAAACCTGACTATTTCCACTGGATATAGAGCAGCCAAAGCACAGAAAGGACCAGGAAACCACAGACCTGTTTCTACGGTCAATAGGGAGACCCAGTAGCATACAACTGGTAGGTATCCATCAGCAAACTCAGCTCTCAGCTACTAAAACCTCAACAACTGCACTGGAACCACATGAGCTTATTTGTGTTCTGATCATATGAAATGAAAGTTAAAATCATGATTTCCTCATGAAAATTTACTTTGAAGACAACTCTATGATATACTCGTTACTCTTGTGTAATATCTACCACACCCTTCAGTAAAACTTCCAAAGAACAACCACAGGAAAAATAAAATTAAATGCCCCCTCAAAATCAGCATAATCTATCTATGAGTCACATCTAAGAGCAAGCATATTTTTACAGAAATTAAGATACATTACAATTCTGAATCAAATTTATGTTTTCATTATTTTGTTCCCCACTGCAATCCTGCAATGAGGCACTGCTTTCAGCTGCAAAAAATTCTGTGTTCTCGAGCACTGTCACAGTGTTTAACAAAAATGTGGTGGAGGGGAAAGCTTTGTGACATAGAAAGAAGACATACTATATGACTGATGCACCAAGCCGAGACAGCAAGGCACCATTATTCTGTTTATATCTATAGGCAGAGGAAAAATGAGTCCAGTATAAAGATTATATACTTCATGTACTGCAAGAATTTTTATTTATATGAACAGATTAAAAAAAAAAAAAATCAATCATGAAGACAAGCATCCTTGTAGTACAAATCATAAATTATCCAATGTTGATCAAGTCTCAGTCACGGCCAATTTGTTCTCTTGGGCATTAATTTGCCAGATCTCCAGTTGTCCAACATGAAGCAACTATACTTCAAATCTGTGGTTTACATCTATGCTCTCAAGCCTATTTATAAATTGTGTTCAACTGTTTGTAGTAATCTCACCAGATACTTTGCAATACAGGTTTTTTTCAGCTTTTCTTCAATGAACATGTATTTTCTTTCCTCTTCTGTGGCTGCATACTGAAATGGGCACATGAGCCAGAGACACCAGTATGGCTGTGAGAAATTAGACCAAAACACCACCTGAACAGTTTATGGAATAACTTTCAGAGTTTACAGAAAACAATGCAGGTTTCACACCTCTGATTTTATTTCAGTTCAGATTAGATAAAGCACAAGGAGGAAGGACAGAACACTCCATCACTCCCAGGAAATTGTGACGTAGGACAGCCTTAGTGTCCACAAATCCCACTGTAATCTGCTAGATGCTTTTCCTGTTATGTTCCCCTTATGTTGTCTATTCATCAAATAGCATCAACATGAGTGGAGAAAAAGCCCTGAGAATTTATTACTTGACATCACCAGAGTTCGTTTGTAAGAACTAATTGTCATGATAACAAGAATCTGTCTCTTATCCCTGCTCTTCATTTAAGCCTTAATTCACACAACTGCCTCTCCCATTTTCATAATGTTCTGCAAAATCACTGGCACGCACAGAAGAAAGAGCTCAGGGACCCGCTCAAACACATTTAACCTATGTACAAAGAGCTAAGGGAGCTATTTCAGCGGTGCCTTCCAAACAAAATAAAAACACATGAAAAATCAATTACCAGTTCTGCTTTTTGAGCCTCTGGATCTAATAGATGCGGCTTACAGACTCCCTCATATCACATGTTCATACGACAGCCCTAAGACTACGTATTTTAGTCATGGAAAAAACAAAACCATTGATTGCTGTTTCAGTTGTCATCAAAACAACTAAAACCTTGTCTGCTTTCATTCTACATTTCCTTCTTTGTACTCTCCACTGACCTGCAGCATTCTCTAGAAGATACACCCTCAAGCTACCTTTTCTAGAGAACTTCTGATTTTCAGTAAAAGAAGATGGTGCAGTGGTTGTCACAAGCAAGTTTTCTGACAGATGCCTGCCACACATTCCCCCTGTATTATTCTAAGCAAGAGGAGTACGTTCTTGTGGCAGGCTAACACTGACACTAACTAGCGGGTAGGTCTAAGTTCTGGACAGAAGGTATCCACCAGGGGCCTGCTGAAACATAACTAACCAGGTGTTACTACAAAGTAGTAACACTTGCAATATAGAGGTAGTAACAGAGAAGGCACACAACTTTCAAGTGTTTCACTATAATGACAATGCCAGTAAATAGTCCTATTTACCTCTTTTTAGCAACCATCAAAAGACCTTAGTGTTTGTAAAGATTCTGTAGCTTCAAATACAAGCTAGTTTGGAGCGGATTTCAGTAGGACATCTTGTCCAACCTCCTAATACATAGTTGTTATAAACACCAGACTAATTCTACAGTAGCTGACCCTCATCCTAAATCCATTCATCTCTCATCATACTCGCTACCATCAAGTGAAGGAACACAAGCCTGACCAATGGAGTCAAGCACCCAATTTCATAAGCTTCCAACAGCAACAAAGTCTGTTCTTCATCTATTTTTCTCACCTTTGGTTTGCCCACATTTTTCAGTGGAAACTATTGTTTGCCTCGCATGCCGGCAGAATCCCAGGTAGAGGCTGCCAGCTCTGCACCCAGCCATGTGTTGTGTTCAGCATATTGAAAAATGTTTGGTACAGTCAGACCTAAGAGTGCCAACTCAGGACTGTGGAAAAATATCAAAGTGTTATGGAGGAGAAAACTTGTTGTTCACTGAGTGATTTAGTCTTCTCTCCTCTTTTTTATCAGGTGCCTCTGTCTCAGAAAACTATAGCTTTGGAGTTAGGATGCTTTGTACCTTCCCCCCATATTACTAACACTGTCACTAAGCCACAAAGAACTACCCCAAACTAATTATTTTTCTTTTTTTTTTTTTTAAGTCATCAAATTCTTTGGTTGGTGAATTGGTACTTAATTGGGAAAAAAAAAAAGGCAGCTTAAGTTATAGTTGATTCTAATATCTGGTTTATATACATAGAAAAATAACCCAGAGCTTCCTTTAGTCAAGCAAAGGAAGGTAGCAAGTCCAACTTTTTTTTTCTTCTTTTTCTCTACAATTCATCAGGTTTTAAAGCCAAATAACTTCTTTTACTGAGAAGAAACTTAGGACTACCCATAAACTGCAGCATGAAAATAGGTCAGATTTTGACAAGTCTATGAGTTACCTCACAGAAAGTCTATGAGGAAATTTGAGGTTTTCTGGGAAACTTACCCACATTGTGTTTCCATTAGTGAACAAATAGTAAAATTATGAAAACAAGAAGGAGGTTTTTCACTGTAGCCCACTGTATTTGTTTCTTTGTCTCCCATTAAATTTCTAATCCTCTGGATACCGCCAAATCCATTTATTCCTAGAATAATTACTTAATTTTATTTATTTATTTATTTATACACACAGTGAACAGACAAGCCCACCGTGGAAATCTAAGTTATTTCTTTTCAGTAAGCCAACTAGTACACATTATGGCAAAATAATTTACTTTTCAAGGAAGGACAAGTAGTAAAATCTAAATGTTCAACCTCTCATGTTTTTAAACTGAGAAAGCAAATACAGGTAGGTATGAGGTCATAAAAGGAATGATATTAAGAAAGCATCTGGGAACAAGTAACCTCAGTACAGATTGAGCACGCAGGAAGATCCCCTGACCTACCAGAAGGACATGTTAGAAAACACCTGGCGCAACTTCACCCTTTGTGGAACTCCACTGAGGCATGACCAGGAATCAGTCCCCCATCCACAAACATCAAGCTGTTTCACCACCTCCAGGACACTTCATTCAAGTTAGGGCATGGGGACAAAGCAAGAAGTCCATTTAGGACAGGGGTCCTCAAACTTTTTAACCAGGGGGCCGGCGCGCAGATGCAGTGGCAGGCAGCCATCTGCGGCTGCTTGGTTTCCCCCCCCTAACCCCCAGCGGGGGGTGGGTGGGGGGTGGGGGGGTCTGTAAATACCGGGGGCTGGATTGAGGTCCCTGGGGGGGCCGTATCCGGCCCGCGGGCCATAGTTTGAGGACCCCTGATTTAGGATATGCAAAACAGAGGACAGCCAAATGTCAGAAAGGCAAACAGAGCTAAGGGCTGAGGAAGGGCTTGCAATCTTCCATCATACACCTCCACCTGCTCTACTCACATTCCACAATGCCACACAAGCAGGTCATCAAATTTCAGCGAGGAAACAAACCTCACTGACATCACTGCACGTCTTCACTTTTTACTTTGGGGCTCAACACTCAGTTAAGAGCTGTTACGGTTCAAGGCCAAAGTATTCAGTGTTTTTACTCAATCATGCCCATAAATAGGATTATCAGTGACCTACTTAAAACATTCTTTTACACTGTTCCATGCTTCTGACTGCTCACCTTTCTGTGTTGAAGATAACCTTTTTTACAATGTTTGCAAGTTAATGATTCTCACTAGTGTACAACGTGTACACCATGTGATTGGCAGAGATAAAGACTTGGCGTGCCCCATAAAAGCTAACCATCAAAGCAGTCCAAAAAAAAAGAAAATATGAGAAGTATAATTTGAAAATTTTTGACCCCTGCCTTAACGCAAGTCTTTAAGACCTCAGCAGAAGTATAAGGAGAAGTGAAAGAAGCTGTTATAATTCTTCTGTACTGGTGAGAGTAACAAAATCCAGAATAAAAGCAAGCAAGACCAGAACCACAGTATTCAAAGCAAACCTCATTAGAGCAGATAGGGAGGGGAACTCTGCCAGCTGAACATGCCATGATGTCCAGAAGCACAGCTTATACACACTTTTGTATGACCTTCACTGAGAGACTGCCATAGGCTCTACACCTTCAAAAATTCAACCAGCGCCTAAAGACAGAGATGCCAGCGTTTGCATTTCTTTTGTGGTTGTTTCAAAATGGAAGGCCCTTAATTTCCTTCAGATTTTTTAGGCTTCCTTTACATTTATAAACTTCGTTCAGTTTGAATTAAGCAGGATGAAATTTATTTTAAAATCTTCTATTTCCTGTTCTGCTGCCATTTGAAATGAAGCACCTTCTATTTTGTATGGATGCTGACTGGCCTCATGAAAATCTGCTCCATTCTTTGAACAACCAGCACTTCAATGAAATTCAGGTCTGCAACAACTTGGTTTCAAAATGCAACCTGAGATCAAGCTGAAAATTTCTCATTTTGTTCAACTCTTAGTGCTTGCAAGTCTGCAACAAGTCTTACAATAGCTCAGGTTCTCTTTCAAAAGTACTCATCAGCACCAATTTCAGAACTACATCAAGATCTCCCCTTTCACTTGGAGGAGAACCAAACCAAACCAAACATACAACCTAGTGAGGGACACGTGTGAAGAGAGCTTTGAAGACACGAACCCTCAAGATATATTTTTTTTAATAGCATATTTACTTAAATGAAATAAATAACTTCAGAATATTTATTATCACATGATTTTCAAATTCCTCTCCTAAGGTCTAAGATGTGACATTGGCGTAGACTATTTTGGCTTTTAAAACTGTAGTTTTGCAGCAGTAGATTTGAGGTCTGATACATGCAGGTTGTATATGACTAATCATGCAATAAAAGTGAAATCAATCTAAACTGCTCCAGTTAGAAGCTGTAATACCAGTAGAGGGAGCAGTCATTAAATCCCAGATTCAAGGGCATCCCTTTGAGGAACTTCCATAAACTTTAACTGCAGGGGCAATAAACACAGAGCACCAGCTCACATGAACTGCAATAATAAAAGTGAGGTGATTTCTCTGTAATTCTTATCAACATTTTATCTCAAGTAAATGATTTATAGTACCAGATTCTATCAGGGCTGCTCCTTTTTCTGCCTCATGTAGTCAGACTATCCTCTTGAGAGATACCTTTCAAAAAGAGGAGTAGACAATCTTCCCTCAATTTGTCAATTGACATTCTTCAATAGGATATGATAAGATAGTCTGGCAAACAGACATCAACTTTTAAAAGGTCTGTTTTCCCTCCTGAACCTAGACACAAAATAAATGAAGTTCCTGTACTTCACTACCTGTGCCAATTCGCAGGATGGTGTAAATATGCCTTTTCAGTGCTGTGCAGATGCCAGGGCTTATTGGGTAATGAATCCCCTTCATTTGCACTTGAAAAGAAATGAGCCTTTAGAGTGTAATCATCTCCATGTTTATTTGTCACTCCCCCCTTTCTTTTCTATTTTGAGCATTAAAAAGATCCAATGTACTCCTCTTTTGCTCCATGGGCCAACAGACTTCTCACTGCTCTCCAGAAGACAAGTGACAAAAACAGGGGATAAGAGAGAAAACTAAGACCTCTCATTGTCCATGGGATTTGGTTTCCTGCCAGAAGAGACCAAACTAAACCAGCTCCCCTCCATCACCACTTTCTGCTTCCAACAGGATGCAGTGGCAGCCCCACCTTCCCGTGCTACTGATCTGAAACCGTGTAAGACATGCGATAAGCTAACTCTGCATTTATGAGCAAGTAGCAGAGATACCATTTTATCTCTTAGGGATTTAACAGACGTGCATGTCTACATGAAGAGTGCATGTTTGTTTTTTCACCATCCCCAATGGTTTGGCCATACTGAGATCAGAGGCCACACCCTGTTCATCCTGTCCTGCACACCTCCAGCACTGCTACAGGCTCTTCAAGAATTGTTTAATTCAACCCAGAAATGATGGCTTTTAGGCTGAGAAAGGGAAATTAAGCACAAGTAGTCCGTAAAATACTTAGCAAATTTAATCCCTGATTCTTAAAAAACCCTAAGGTATTTGTCTTGACATTCAATTGAACTGGGCCACTGACTTCAACCACAATACTGAACTGGAGATCACAGAGCACGTGACTGTATTTCCTCAATTTGTGCAATGCTCAGAACTTCAGATTCTTTTGACAGGAACGTGGGGTAACCCAGGAATGCTTGCCCTCATTAACAGTTATGTAAATCTACCAAGCATTAATCTTTTCTTGTCTAGGATGAAGCCTGTCATATGATATTGCCACCAAAGCTACTTCTCCAAAGTAAACTGTGTAATTTGCACAAGGTGTCTAACAGCTTAGCCTGTTTATTTGCATTTTTCTTTAATGAATTCACCTAAGATTCTATAGGCAAAGGAATGAAAACAACAACAGCAGCAACAACAACCCACCTGAACGGCACTTCCCTAACCTCTCCTCCCCTGCCCACTGCACTTCACCATGAGGACAAAGGAAAACTATTTCAAAGCAGGAGAGAGGAAAACAGAGGTTAGGAGAGATCGTGCAGATACTCATTGCAGCAAATAGCGTGAGAACCTGGATCTGAACACTGCCACCACTATTAATTAAAACATTCAAATGCCCACACTTCCCCCCCCTCCCCCAACGTTCTTCATTATTGATATGTGAAGCTGCATTTAATAGCCCTTGTGGGTAGGCATAGGTCATTTTCTGCTTCTGCATATTCTGTTTTTCCCAAGAGAGGCTTATGCAATATCCTGACGTGCAAACAATAATGGAGTCATGGAAAATGAAAACTAAAGGAGGAGGGTGGGAAGAGATGGAGACTTGTCCCATTATCCTCAGAAGTTTCCATTTAAACCAGTTGTACAATAAATAACTTCCTGAACTTTGCCACAAACACACTGAAAGGATACTCTCTGAAACACCAAGTAATTTTGGGTCAAGTGTGTATACCCACTATAATGATAACACCACGAGTACTTCCTGCAAGCTCACAACAGCCACAAGGGATTCTGTACAACTTCACTGTTTCAGAATGTTGTTCTGCTTCAGAACCAGCACCTGGTTTTCTGCCTCTCATCATACCATTATAGCCTGGGCAAGTAGCTTCCCTCAACACTAAGAGAACATGCTTCCTTGGGGATATCTGTCTGCAACCTCTTGTATCTATTCTGAGCCAGTAGTAAAGCCCAAGCTTTACTCCATGACCACGGTACATATACCTCCCTGCTCCACACGGATGTTCTCACATGAAATTCAAGCTGAGGTCATCTTCAGTTTTTCCCTTCAGTTGTGAAAGGGAGAGAGAACTGAATCAAGTCTCTTTCTCTCTCCTTCACCCAGACACCTTTTTCACACAACTCAGAGGAAATAAGTTCTTTCCACCTCTCCATATCCTCTGAGAAATTTGGCTGTGAATAGCCAGTGGGCTTAAAAGCTCTTAGAGGAAATGGCAAAACACACGTTTATACAAACAGAGTTTGTATATATCTGTTTATAAGAAAACAGAGTTTGTGTGACTGTAAGAAACTCAGCTAAAAAGAAATACTTCATTATCTTTTATCATAAAATTAATGTGTTTTGCATACAAAGAAGGCCACCACCAAAATTCTCTAGCAAAATACCACAATACACACAAATTATGCAGAATTTGTATCTATTTTCAGATCATGTAAACAGTTAAGAATAAATACTACACATTTCCATTTTATTAGATAATACAAAATATGGTTTGGGTTCTGTTTCTGCATGGAACTACTCAAAGTATGGCCAGCTGTCACAGCCCCACCCCAAATCTCATGAGAGTTCCTATTTTCCCCCAGAAGTTTTGATGCCTACTGCAAGGTGACAATGAGGAAATATCTGATTTCATTTTAAAGGCAAGTTTCCAGTGACAATAGGCTAGGAAAAGCTTGAGAAATGTGGCAGAAAAAAAAACCAAAATAAAACCTCCCCCCAAAGGCAAATAAAAACAATATATAAACACACATACACACTACATACACTGTTTAATATGAACTGATTATATACACCCTAACATAAACGGTTTTTTCTGTGGTTTTGTAACTTGGGGGTGACATGGCTCATTCAGGTGACTACTACAATAACTTATATTTGGTTGGAGAAGTGCAGATGTATTTCTTTTCTGTCAAAACTTTTCGTATTTCTTTGGAGGTTTGCTGTCCAGTTTTACAAGCTGGAGCAGCTAGAAAACGTGCCTGATCAAACAACCATGCAAAATACACATGGCACATCTAATTTGAATCTGTCAAGTCTTGGGGGCTCCAACAGCGTTACCTATGAAAGACTGACTTATTCTCCTCAAAATCCTTTGTTACCATTAAAGGCTTTTATAAGATCCTTACGTAGAGCATCAATGCAAAAGACTAGTCATGCCGGGGCAGGTCAAACATCTTCTAGCTCCTGTGGATGGAAGGATGATGCTCAGGCACATACAACCTCTAATGACCCAAAATAAATGTGCAAGACCTACACCTCAGAGGCCACATTCCCTTTGGACTTCTTACCTTGATCCACAAAGCATGGCAATTTGTCACTGATCCAGGCAGCTCAGCTGTTCAAGACATCACAGGGAAGAAATGTACCATTAAATTACTTTTCCACGCACAGATTATAAGTGCAGGTAGTCCATGCTGCGCTACAGAAAATAGGGGGATTTGTTCCTTATAAGCTTTGTGCAGCTTGTGTGAGCATCAGGCAAACACCATATGAGCTAAGGTAAGAAACCGAGGATATTGAAATAAAAACGTAACTCCTTAACTGCTGTCTCCCACTCTGTGGTTGTGTAATCTTATCACATTGTAAGTCTCTACCTAAAGTGAGAGGTTTTTAAACACATTGCTCACTCTTTTTATCTTATGGAATTATTACAAAGGAAAAAAATTATCTAGATTCTCTTCCCCTTCATACTAAATGCTTGTATCAATTACCATCTTACGCTCCTTTGAAATCCAGCATTTAGACGATACTGCTATACAAGTCAGATGCCTTTTTATGGTGGTTTTTTTTTAAAAGGCCCTCCATAAGTAGAAAGTACAACCAATGGCAGCTACAGAACTTGTCAGCATGAAGACTAAAACTATCTCAATAGTACAGGGCTTTCAGTAACCTCACAAGTGGCAACCTCTGCCCTCTTGCTCAGCTCCTGTCCTCCAGAGCCACCATCAATATCCTTTGCAACCTGTCGCTCTGAATTTTTCAATGTTCAACCTCGCTCAACATTATCATAAGGAGCATAGCTATTAGAGACTTTCCTGCTAAATCATTAGTAATCATAACTCATCAGTTTTTAAGATGATTTGAAACAGCAAATTGAAAAAAACTCCTTCATTTGTTTTTAGCAATTATCTCAGCATCACAGTTTGGCATTTTTCTCCTGTACACGGACCACTTATCTTTTCTGTTCAGTCAGGGACAAAAACTAGAAAGACAATCAGGCTCACACCAGCATTGCGAAGACCTGGGGAACAAAGCCACAGAAGTCCTGGGGTCTGACTGCTTCAGTGCAATGAGATCCAGGCTTCTGAAGCCCTACAAATTGATTCCTCTCAGATGGGATTCAGCGTGCTGGCACGTACAGTCCCCTGCCAGGGGTTTAACACTATTATTGGGAACAAACCAGATCCACCTCTGGGCAATCACCAAGGCTTGCCCCTGCCTCAGGCCCAACTGCCCAGCCCCTCCTGGCCTCTCCCAGCACCTGAACCTCTCTAGTCATGGGTCCCTACACATCTGTACTGTCTACACACGTACCACTCTGCTGGCTTCCCTCTGCAGTCTGCTTTTCCCATCTGAAGGGAATTTCCTACTAGTGGGGCCATTAAAACATTAACATTGACTTAGTCTGATGAAATCCTGATGGCAAAACAGACCAGGTTTGCTGGCAAAGCGTGAGAAGATCAACAGACATAAAATAATGTAAAAACAGTGCTTTTCATTCCCATTTGATAAGGTCTGCAACATCAACATATCAAATAGTCACCACAGCAAATGACTGCACACAACCAGGAGAACACACAGGAAGAACACACACAGCTTTTTACAGAATTTACCTTAGATCGTTGCAACAGAACTCACAAATATGACAGAAATCACTTCAAGACTGGATATAAAAGATGATACATCCAACATGTTAGAAATAAAACTACAATAAAAGTTAATCTGACAAGTTTAGCATGCCCTCTACCTTTTTTTTTTTTTTTTTTTTTTACATAGAATCTTCCCACATTTTCCTCATTCATGCTTATAAACATCACTTAGGTCTGAGTGTATTTTTTATCTTCTCCCTTGCTGAAACTGAATGTTGATGTAAAGCGGAAAAAAACAGGGACTATTAATTCACTGCCCCCCACATAGTATGGTCAATCATCATCTTTGGGTATGGGGGGAGAGACAGAGACACACAGAAACAGAGAAAGAGACAGTATATATAAGCACGCGCATGCATATATATATATATATATATATATATATATATGGTAATGACTGATTTTTCACTGTTAAAACTATTTGCTTTGAGACTGGAACATTCTGATCCTGGCAAAATGATGCAACTTATTAGTGGCAAGAAGTGACTCAGTGCCTTGCACTATTTTAGAAAGCCAGATGAGATGATCATTAACTCTGCTACTTCAAATTCGCACACACTTCCAACTTCAAACTTTATTATGGGAAAAAGAAAAAAAAAGTACTACTACAATGGAAAAAAACTTCAAAATAAACCCATAAGAAAGTACAAAGAACACTAGAGTTTTCAGCTCGTTCTTCACTAAGTGACCAGGAATGAGAAAATGCAAGCACCTGATCAACTATATATTCTAATTAGCTGTTTAAAAAACAGATTGCTAGCTGTCAAAAAGAAAAATCAGAGTTTACAAAAAATCTCAAGGTTTTCTCCATCCATAGCTCTTCCATAAGCAAGAAAGAGATCAATTTAACCTAACAGTATCTGTATTTCATACATACAGCTATTTCTCTCTGCCAGACACCCCACCTCAGCACTAACTCCAGTGCACCAGTACAAGTGAAGAGGTATCCTCAAGAGATCTCGCCTCCATGATCCAGTTGTGTCTAAAATCTGTGCCGTGTCACTGGCAGAGCACATGCTATATCGGGCTTTGGCCGAACATCCCAATGGCTACCACAGATTTGCAAACGTGAAGATGGGAAGCTTTGCCCAGTTTTCAGTTCACTTTATTGTCAATCCTATTTCTCTGTAACAGCAACATAACAGCATTAACATAAACAGCAACAGTTTTGTTTGGTTAAGCAAACATACAGAGGAAGCATTTTACATTTTTATGTACATACATAAAATGCAGATAGACTTGTACATGAACAGTATGTGATATAGTGGTCACAGCATTAGATAGGGCTAAAAGACCCAGCTTCCATTTCGAGCAGTATCACCTACATACACTGAAATATGAGTAAGATATCTATTCTCCCAGTTTATGCAACCCAGAAGTGGAACTCCCCATACCTACCCGCTTTGAAAATTAGGCTTGCAAAGTGCTAATAAAGACCAGGTGGGATTTGATGCTCCAGTTGTACCAGCCAAGCCTTTTAGTGCAGCTCCCAGACACAAGAAGGTGGTTTTGTTCATGGAGTTTACAACCAATCTGTGCAGTGAAACAGGCTATGTTAAATAAAAGCAGTTCTAGCTGTAAGAGCTATATATACACAGAGGCTTGTAAGCATTAATAAAGGAGAAAATGAGAAAATAAAGTTCCATCCCTAAATTCTGAAAGTTTGTAGCACAGATGTAGCCTAAGAGCTATTAAAATATTTTGTGTCTTTAAAAAAAAGGGAAAAAAAAATAGGGAGGGCTTAACATTTGACATTAGAGAATACAATAATGTCACACTGAGTCTCTCTGCCCTTATGCACACATTTGATACAGAGATGCAGGCATGACACCCAGAGAGATAAGATGTTCCTTTCCGCATGAACCTTTCCAGCAATAATTCAAAAATTCAGCTAAGCATTTCTTTGACAGCTATTTCCAAAATTGCCATTTCTATGTGGATTTTAGAACCCAGTATAGTATATAGGTTTGTGTTTTGAAGCCAGAATAGACTACATAATCCTGTAATTGCATGTAGTGAAGCTCTGGAGTTCATAATTGTGTCGATGTTACGTGCAAACTGTACTATGCCAAAGTTGCTATTAATCATGTTTGATAACTGTTTGTGAAGAGATAGAAACCAAAGCGTACCTAGAGAGCAGGAAAAAATAAAGTAAGGGAACAAAGACAGAGATAGAAAAAACACCCAAACCCAAGGTTGGGGTTTTTTTGTGTTCTGTTTTGTTTTTTTTTTAAGAGAGGATTATTGCCTTGCTTAAGTCATCTTAAGTATTGAAAGGAGATTGCAATCACAAATCTGCCACTTACCCAACAAATTAGCCTGACTTTCAAAGCCATCCTTTAGCAGATGTGTGCCATGGAGTAATCAGTGTAGCCATTACATGAAAAGCCATTTATCACAGGAAGCAGGATTATACTGATCAGGAAACAAAACCAACTCTTCCTCAAAATAAAATTAATTAAAATCAGGCAATACATTATTTCAGACAGTATTTTCAACCTGAAGCACCATCAGATACGAAATGTTGAGATTAATTGGAAGACTAGAATTCAGAGATCTTTACATCAATTTTCTGCCAGTTTAAGCCTGAAGGTTTGGGAGTAAGCTGACACACTCCCTGTAAGAGACAAGGAGTGTACTTTATTCCACCTTCCGTATCAGCCTCCCACTTCAGGGCTCCTGCATAAACACACAAAACTATTACACATTGTGAAAACCTGGCTTTCCAGCAACCAGGGAGGATGAGGGGTTTACTCTTCAGATCTGCAATCAACTTTGGCACATCGCACCCCGTTCTGCTCCTCACGTCTCCCCAGGGAAGTTCACAGGCTCAGGGCTACCTGGGCCCTTCAGACGTGCTCGGTGAGCCACACATTCACTTGCACACCCCAGAGCAAAATCGACCAGCAGCAGGGAAAAGGACTGAAATGCGGCCACAGGCTGTCTAAGTTGTGGACTATGTACTGCCCGTTAAACATAAATTCATCACTCAAGCTTGGCTGGACTACAACCACCAACAAAACTTTCCAGCACATACCACTTACCCCCACAAGATTACCAGCCCAAATACAAGATTGCACATAAAAGGGAAAACATTACTATCACCTAGTATGTTAAAATAGGAAAGGTATTTGCCTCATGCTCTAAATCACTTTGGACCCATACGATACTGTCCAGGAGGTGGCTGGCCTTCTGCCACCTTCTTCCCTTTCACTATCCACCTCCTCTGTCCAGCCCAGCAGCACAGCTTGTCTTTAGCTCCCTAAAACTGATCTGGGGACTAAGAAGCCACAGACTAGGAATTCAAAAACACCCATCATTACAGGCAGAGAGAAAAAACAATACCAAAACAAAAATACCAGGGACATGCTTTTGATTGTAGCATCTCATTCCGTAGCTCAGGAGCAGCAGCTTAATGGTTAAAACAAATTTACGGGATATGCCCCTCTACCTCATTCCCAACTACAGCACTGATTCACTGCATAACCCCGACCAGGTCATTTAACCCCTTCCTTTGTTTTACTCAGCTGCAATGGGACGATGAAGATGTACATCCCTTTAGGTCTGAGGAAGCAGCTTTAAAGCTAGAACATGCTTTGAAGAATAAGAAAGCAACAGAAACAATACAAAGCATAAATGCATGATAGTAAGTCAGTGGGTATACAATCAAATATTTCTCTTTAAGAACAAAACAAAGGTAAGATTTGAAAGTCAGCTTTCTGAAAGGCAGCAAAGGAAGTGACGCAGATTCTACCACATCGTATTACATTGGTGGGATGCTCTGAAAATTAAGTTCATTAAAAAGGGAGTTTACATCCAAAGGAATTTATTGTTCCAAAAATGCAAAGTTTTATAAAAAATGTATGTTTTTAACAGTGTACAAATCTTCCAGATTAATTAAGGTTTCAATTCTAGCTTCTCTAATATATGTGCATTTTTGGCCATTTCTACAAATTCTTTGTAATTATTTGCTCAAGCATTCTGCAAATGCAGGTACTGAATATGGGAGCCCCTCTCCTGCATGTCATATACGCCCTAAAAATCCTAAATGGTTTAGCACAGACAAGCAAATATGTACGACTATGCAATACAAGCTTTTGTACATTTGACCTGGTTTGGAAACAAACACCTCTTTTTTTTCCAGCTGCTTTCTATTCTTTCTATTTACATGGACAATGCTCTGCCCTCCCAGCTTTTACTTCTCTACTTAAAGAACAAATACCAGTCATTCTCTGCTCCGGAAACCTAAACACACACCCTTTTATTCAGCAATACATTTGAATGGAAGGATGAGCATCAATGGATATATGTCTCATCTATGGCACAGCATCATTTTGGCACTTCTAGAAACATTAAAGAACAGAGCCATGATCTTAGCAGTTGCTATATGGATTGCCTTTTCATAACTCTCACAAAAAGATAGACAAAATGCATCTGTAATCAATATTTTCTATTCTTTGCATTGCTGCCATTTTCTTGTGATTTGCAATGCTGGTCATTCAACCATTGGCCAAGGACGTTCCCAGAACATCCAGTGTCTTTATTTCAAAGTATGGAATAGCTGCATTTACCTTAAACTCCATTGTATCTATTACACTAAACAAGACTTGAGACAAGAAAAAGGCTACAGAAACACAGGTTACACCACTTTACTGTCAATTCAAAGATTAACTTGTTCCAAAATTCACTAAATCTGGAGTGTACACATGTAACCAACTCCACCCTGCATGTGTGACAACATAGTACTCACCTAAAAGCCTCACTCCAGAGCATTTTGCTTACTCACATGCATATTGCACCAAGACCCCTTGTCTTTAAAGCATACACATTGCAACCTGACTTCTTGCCAAAAATGGATTTTGCACACTATTCTGGCTGATAATGTTTTAACAATTTGGTTTCTCAGTCCCAGTTAAGAGGGAAATTTCATTGTCTCAAGTGTTTTCTTGCACAGCCCTCTTCAAACAAGTGTCTAAAGTATCATCCGATGCTCTTCAGAATTATGACACTTCAACCCCTGTCCCTAACCTACACCTTTCTCCTAACAGTGAAGCAGCAACTGGTCTGGACAAGAGCCCATCTAATTTGCTAGCACCAAGCCCTATGTCAGGAAAAAACTGGATTTTTTTTTTTTATTTCTGTTCACTCCCTTAATGGCTCTCATTAATTGCCAAGGTCCACCTTTCAAGTAAGCAGCTCTGGTGTTTAACAACATACACAATTAGCTGGCCCTGTTACTGTTTATCTCCAAGGCAGGCACGGAAATTTCCAAGTGCATGGTGTCTGCTGTGCCCATTAGAAGGAAGAGCTAGGACATTAGTCTTTGTGACATATGGTATTCAGATGCACCCCACTGACACAGAACATAAATGGCCTTGGGGCACTGATAGTGAACACGTAACTCCTGAAGCCATCATGGTCCAACTGTCCACCAATTTATCATTGTCTTAGAAAAGCCATGTGTATTCACTCACTTCTGTTAACTATCAATTCAAAGGGGGCCGATATGTCACTACGAAAGGGACAGTCAATAAAAATGTCAGTGCACTCCAAAGCTTTTTCCATGCTGAGCACTTTGTTCCACCCCGAGTTTTCTTGTTACGTGGAAATCACAACAAGAAATGCTGCATGCCCACCTCTCTCTCTCCCCACCCACAAACATACATCTGGGAGCAAACATTAAAATAATTTTATTTGAGGCAATGAAAAATGAAAGCCAAATGAAATTCTCACCTCTTATTTTGCTTTCATGTTCTGTGAGTCCTACCAAATTTCTGGTAATACTGCAAATGAAAATAGATCCAAATGCAAGCAGAGGAACTAGTAAATTATTGACTGCCTGATCACTGTTGTCTGCTCCTATGCAGAGCTCGTTTGGTAATTATGAGGAACTGCAAATAAGCTATGTAGCTCTATGAATGAACTGAAAATCAACACATTTAGGATGGAAAAAATACAACGGATCACATTTTCTACATCATTGTCCCTTTTGACTGTCTCTCTTATTTTGAGCTTAATGTATCTACTTCTTTACTTATTTTGAGCTTGATAGAGACACCCAAATCAAGAGATGAATGTTTTGGCTGCTGCATTTAAGAAACACAAAAATCTTGCAGTAATATCCCAGCATGGCTCATAAAATACAGGTCTTGTATTTCTTGTTTATCTTAATCTACACCTTTACAAGACCAATTTCCTTTCAGCTACATACAAATGCAAGTAGTGTGGTTGATGGGGGAAAATGGCATATGTCCACTGCAAAATTACTTACAAGATGCATTTAACATTGCTCCTAAATCAAAACAAACTCCCTTGTTATTGGCAACAACACATAGTGGAACAGAGAATTCAAATAATGGAGGAGGAAAAGAGCAGAAGAGGATGTTATGCTCAGTGAAACATACAAATATTCTTTCTCGCAGATGTGAAACCTATTGGAAGGCCCTCTGCATCTGCTCTCCTAAGCACCTTTCATTGAAGTCAAAAGACATTAAAGATGGGGACTAAGGCCCCTCATGCAGGTGACCAATTCCAACATCAAGACAAGATGTACATGTATCACTAGATCCATTTGCCTTTGTCTTCTAAAATCACCAAACCTGTGCAATGCAATTGAAGAATGGTTCCCAAGAGCTACTTTTTTGAATAGAGTTGGAGATTTTTCATACTAAAAAGAGAAATAAATTAATAAGAATACAGAATAGAATAACAGTATTTTTAATTCCCTTTAGGCCAATAAAGAGCTGTCATTAGGAGAGGAAAAAAAAACATTTCAGTTGAAAAATCTTCCCTCCCATGCTCAGTGTTTATGGAAGATGCAACACATTAAATATTACAAAACTAGAGTAGATATCATTCCTGCCTTTTTCTATCTTTCCAGCCACCCCAAAACCCAGTCTCACATAAGCAGGTAAGAATTCACAAATGATCTCATGACCAGTCAACCAAGCCATTTTGTTAGAGAGGATGAAGACCCAAGAATGCTAACTTTTAAGTGGGCAAACAGCAAATACGGGGGCAGGGAGAGGGCAAATAATGCTGGTTACTTATATGACACTATTTTAACATTTTAGATTAAGTAAAAAGAATGGAGTGGAACCCTAGGTTCTGGCCCATGAGTTTATCCAAGAGGAAAAAGCAAACAAACAGACAACCCAAAAACCCCAGGAAGTTAAATACCAAACACTGAAAGTAATGGAGTGGGGGGAGTTTAAATGCAGTTCACATAAAAACAGAGAAAAAAAAAAGCAATTATTTTGAAAACATACACAAACAGATTTGGATTTAGAAAACAGGGCATTTTACCATTCAAATCCTCCCTGCTTCTGTTAGACTAAACCTGAAGAGATGCTGAGTATTCAAAAGCCTGAATTTGGCAAAATACTATGCAAATACCCAAGATACGAGCACATAAGCAATCATTTGTGCTGGCTAACGCAGCTGCTTGAATTTCCAAATAGAGGACATCACAGCCAGGACTAGGACCAACTGCTTTTGCTTCAAGGTGCAAAGACTATCCCAAATCCCCATTACAATTAGCAATGGCATGCAGAACCATGCCCTTGGTGATGAGAACATATCAACACTACCCAGTCAACATTACTTGTAGTACATAAGATGTACATTGTGCTCTGTTATCACATATAAACCTGAACAAAAAAAGTATCCGACACCTAAATAAAATGTCTTTGCAGATTGATTTGGTCATTTCCAGTACTTCACTACTAACTCTCCTCAGCTCAGCACCCCAGCCTACAACTGGGCTGAACAGAAACGCTATCATTTTTCAACCACTAAAGAACAGGACTTCACTACTCTCTTCTTTACTAGATTCCTTTTTGAGGACATGAATCTGTGAGGCAGTCTTCTTCCCCCCACCGACACCCTCTTCTTTGGTGCCAAATACATAAACCCAAAAGTGATTCTTATGGCATCCCATAAAAATTAAATCTGGGTATCAGTGCCATTTTCCAAATGTGAGATTACAGGGGCACAAACACAGAGAAATGGAATGCCTTAAGCCAGGTCTCCTCATACGCTAACAGCAAAGCTGAAATAAGACTATAAATAAATAACTGCCAGTAACTGGAAGGCTGCAATGACATCTTCTGTAGCATCTTCATTTGTCACCTCTACTAGAAGACGGCATCTTACAAGCAGCTTATGCTGTTTAGGAATGTTTGACAGCGTCATAAAGCTGTACCTGACCACGACTCTACTGCCAAAAGTAATAATCATCCCTACATTTGACAGTGTAATGAATGCACATTTCAGTGATGTTGAAAGCCAGAAGATGACTCTTCCTTTTCTTTGGAAGTTAGACAATTTTACTGCAGTTCCTATTCACAGGCATTGTCTCAGAGGAGGAGAAGGAAGAAATGGAAGGTTAGGGGGAAGGTAAGAAACTTCAGTAGGCCACTGGAATATATTTTAAAACTCATAAAATTAATGCACATTTTGATATACATTTAAAACTCAGTGTCTCAGAAAATAAAATTCAGACGTCTTTTTAGATTTGTTTAGAGCAAGTCTGAGCTGCAAGCGTAGGAACATTTCTTCTACAAATCTAAGACCTCAACTTCTCCAATAAATGACACAGAAGACCAGATTACAATAATATAGCCTGGATGTAAATCAAACTTCTTCACGACTGGTGGACAAATCTTGACTTTTCAAGGCTTTACTCAATGCATCAGAAAGAGGCTTTGGAGCAGCATTTTAGTTATTTAGAAGACAAGGTGTTATTGTCAAAAAATGCATAAATCACAAATTCAAAATGTAATTGTGTAGGTATACAGAACAAGGCTATTTATTCTAAATATTGTTGCAAGACCAGCAAAAAAGTGTTTATTCCTTAAATATTAACAAAATGGAGAGAGCTTTACATAAAGCTGAATACAAATTGGAAGGACTACAAATCCTTTGGCTAGACAGCTTAATGAAAGCACTTAAGTTTCCTGAGCTTTAGTAGACATGATTTTTTTCCCTTAAACATTTCTCAAGGTTTTGAATTAATTTAATCCATTCATTTACTGAGCTGGACTGAGTAGTTTTACAAAGCTCTGTTAATTTTCCATACAGCAGCATCACATAGGACAAACATGCCACAGCACAGCTCCAGCAGCCCAGCCAGGTGCTAATGCACATGGTGCCTGCACAGCTAAAAACCATGGCTCTGCACTTCAGCAGCATTCCAGACGCACTGGAAATAATTAAAAAATAAAAATAATAATAATAAATACAGAGATTTCTCACAAGACATGGCACAGATCCTGATACCAGTCTATTATTTGTGCTGCCCTACAGCATCACAGAGATGAACCTGAAATCTGCACACAGAGAAGACTATCAGAGAAAACTGGGATTGTGACTGACACAGTGACAACCTAGCCTTTACAAAGAAATGGAAAGCACATATGTCCTTTCAGAACTCCACATTCAGTTGCATTTAACGATGCCAACTGCAAAAACTACAACCGCAAATGGCTTGCCCCTGACAAATCGATACCAAAGCCATGGAAAATACTACAAATAGTGGCAAAGTATTTTTGTGCTGAGTAGTATGTCTGTGGTGGAGATGAATCCAGTTCAAGGGTGATTAAAAGCAGGAAGTAATAAAGAAGGAGAGTCAGCATCAGATTTGGTAGAAAGTCTTTAACACCCAATTATCCTAACTATAAACAGCAGGAAAAAGTTTTAATTTCTTGAAATCAGGCTAGCAGCGCATGCATCCCACTTAGGTATTCTTCCCTACAAAAACCCCTAGCATGCCAATCAGCTTTAAGGAATGACTAATAAATTTTAATATTGCTTTTGAAGTTCATAGTAAAGCATTTTACAGCAGGAACTATTAGGCTTGATATTACTTTGCTGTCATAAGGTTAATGAGCATTCATTACTTTACTAATTTAAAGACAGCAGAACTGATGGGAAATAAATATTAGAAAATATCATTAGCAAATAGTCAGTACACACCAGAATTTGAAGCTCCACCTTCTTCTCGTAAAGGGAGGGAGTCCTAAAAATGTCTGGCCTCCAATCCTAACTTCACTTGCTGTTGTGGTTACAACTGGATCAGGTAGAAAAGAATGTTCCCTTATAAGCCTAAGCCACACGAGTATAAAAATTACAATAAAAGACAAGACTTGTGAAAATATGCTTGTACCACAACACAGTAAGCCAAACCACCACCTATCAAAACGAGAAACTGCAGAATTCAGGAAGCCTTTTTGCATCAGCCTGAGGAAATCACATTTACAGAGAAGGGATGTCCTAGGTAAAAACTTAGGATGTTTTGGGACTGAAGAATAACTAAAGTGTGGGTAGGTCATTTGTGGGCTACACAATAACACTCAGGTAACTGAAAAGCTCCTCAGTACTTTTGTGGATCTTGCCCAAAAGGTACCATCTAGGAGGTTCCTGGTGTGTGTGTAGGATAACTCCCTGACACAGCGGGCCAGGGAGCCATCCCGAGGAGACGCCCCACTGGACCTGCTGTTTACAAACAGGGAAGGACTGGTGGGAGACGAGATGGTTGGAGCCATCCTGGGCACAGCGATCACGGGATGATAAGAGTTTCTGATTCTTGGAGAAGTAAGGAGGGGGGTCAGCAGAACCGCTGCCTTGGCCTTCTGGGGGGCCGCCTTTGGCCTGTTTGGGAGCCTGGCCGACAGAGTCCCTGGGGAGGCGTCCTGAAGGGCACAGGGGCCCGGGAAGGCCGGGCACTCGTCAGGAAGGAAGCCTGAAAGGCGCAGGGGCAGGCCGTCCCCATGTGCCGAAGGGTGAGCCAGCGGGGCAGGCGGCCGGCCTGGCTGAGCGGGGCTGCGGCTCAGGGCAAAAAGGAGAGTTTATGGCCTATGGAAGAAGGAGCAGGCAACTCAGGACTACAAGGATGTCGTGAGGTCAAGCAGGGAGAAGATTAGAAAGGTTAAAGCCCAGCCAGAACTTGGGCTGGCCACTACTGTAAAAGATAACAAAAAATGTTTCTACAAATACCTTAGCAGCAAAAGGAGGGCCAAGGATAATCTTCATCCTTTATTGGATGCAGTGTTAAAAATTGCCGGAAAGGCTGAGGTACTTTGTGTCTTTTTTCTTCAGTCTTTAATGGTAAGACCAGCTTCCCTCTGGGTACTCAGCCCCCTGAGCTGGAAGACAGGGATGAGGAGGAGCAGAATGAAGTCCCCACAGTCCAGGAGGAAACAGTTACTGACCTGCTGCTCCATTTAGACACACACAGGTCTGTGGGGCTGGACGGGATCCACTCGAGGGCACTGAGGGAGCTAGTAGAGAAACTCACCAAGCTGCTCTCCATCATTTATCAACAGTCCTGGCTAACTGGAGAGATCCAGAAGACTGGAGTTTAGCCAGTGTAGTGCCCACCTACAAGAAGAGCTGGAAGGAAGATCTGGGGAACTATGGGCCTGTCAGCCTGACCTCGGTGCCAGGGAAGGTTACGGAGCAGATCACCCTGAGTGCCATCATGCAGGACATGCAGGACAACCGGGGGATCAGGCCCAGCCAGCTCAGGTTTCTGAAAGGCAGGTCCTGCATGACAAACCTGATCTCCTTCAACAAGATGACCCGCCTAGTGGATGAGGGAAAGACTGTGGATGTTGTCTACCTGGACCTTACTAAAGCCTTTGACACCATTTCCCACAGCATCCTCCTGAGGAAACTGGCTGCACATGGCTTGGATGAGTGTACTCACACTGAGTAAAAAGTTGGGTGGATGGCCAATTCCAAAGAGTGGTAGTAAACGGAATTACATCTGGCTGGCAACTGGTCATAAGTGGTGTTCCCCAGGGCTCAGCATGGGGCCAGTTTTATTTATTATCTTTATTGACGATCTGGATGAGGGGATCAAGCACAGTCTCAGTAAGTTTGCAGATGACACCAAGTTGTGGGGGAGTGTTGATCTGCCTGAGGGTAGGAAGGCACTGCAGAAGGATCTGGATTCATGGGCTGAGGCCAATTGTATGAGGTTCAACAAGAAGTGCCAGGTCCTGTACTTGGGTCACAACCACCCAATGCAATGCTACAGGCTTGGGGAAGAGCAGCTGGGAAGCTGCCCAGCAGAAAAAAAATACCTGGGGGTCTTGGTCAACAGCCAGCTGAATATCAGCCAGGAGTTGCCCAGGTGGCCAGGAAGGCCAACAGGTCTAGAGAACAAGTCTTATGAGGAACAGCTGAGGGAACTGAGGCTGTTTAGTTTGGAGAGTAGGCAGCTCACAGGGGGATCTTACTGTTCTCTACAACTACCTGAGAGGAGGTTGTAGGCAGGTGGGTATCACTCTCTTGTCCCAGATAACTAGCGACAGGACAAAAGGCAATGGCGTCAAGTTACACCAGGGAAGGTTTACATTGGATATTAGGAAAAATTTCTTCACTTTAAGGGTGGTCAAGCATTGGAATGGGCTTCCCAGGAAGGTGGCGAAATCACCATCCCTGGAGGTGTTTAAAAAAAATTGTAGATGCAGTGCTCAACGACATGGTTTAGTGATAGACTTGGCAGTCCTGGGTTAACAGACTTTATGATCTCAAAGGTCTTTTCCAACCTAAATGATTCTATGATTATAAAGCACTTATACTCCCCTAGCCTTCAGTCATGAAAACCAAGACATAAATCCAGTTTCCAGCAAAGAAGTCAACAAGCATTTTTATTACCAACAAAACTGGTAGTAGCAAACATATAAATATATTCCTAAACTATTTCCTTATTTTAAGACAGGCGCTGTAAAGTAGTTAGATTGACGTTAATCATTCAATCCTAAAATCTATTTTTTCCTTGGCTGAAAAAATGAAGCTGGAGCTAAAAAAAACCAAACAACAAAACAAAACACCAAACCCAATCAAATTAAATCCCAGCCTTGCAATAAATGTGAATTTGTTTTATATCATGTATAGGTTTTCTAATGCAAGTACCACCAGAAGAAAAAGCCTAGACTCAATTCTGTACTTGACTCACAGGCAGCTATAGTACAGGCAGGGCTAGTATCATCAGCTTTAAAGTGGCCCAACACCTTCCATGATACATCTCATTTTAAGCTGGATCTGCAACATGTGATTCTTCTTCATTCTTTGGCCTGAGATTATATATATGGATGGCTGAACACTCACTGTGCAGGATGACAGAGAAAAATATTATTTTACCCATGTGAAAATAAAGAACCTACTTTCTTGTAAGTCTTGTTTCAGATCATGAATTTTAGAGTTTGGATGAGAGAGGTATCAGAGACATGTCATTTGCTGTCCCTCTCACAAGCTCCCCAAAACTGGCCAAGTTGTAAGATAACAAAAGCATAGTACTTCAGAATTACTACTACAGACACCCTTTAAAACATTCAACACTGCTGCTAAAATCTCAGCCACACCTCTCTTGCTCCAAAGCATGGAATTAAACTACATGAGATGCCCCAAAAGATTGAAGCTTTGGTGGGCAAGGTAAATCTTGGACTACACGTTAAAACAGTTTGCTTCCCTCTCCATGCTGAGCCCTTACACCAGTCAGTTACTGAAAGCACATAAAGGTACAACCACTTTTATCTGGGAGAAAATGGTGGGGAAAGCTTAAAGCATACAAAAACAGACAGAAGAATCACCACAAGGCAAAAGGGGGATGGATACTCGCATTACAAGATACGACAGAGGAGGAACAGAACTGAGAACACAAGAGATAAGAAACAAAAGAAATGAGGAGGGAACGCAGACGTGGTTGGAAGCTGTAGCATCATTCAGGAGGAGTACAAAAGCCAGGGACAGAAAACCAGACTTCTGTCCCCACTTGCTCAGGGTGAAAGAGCAGAAATGAGAGGCAGTAGAGGCTAGCAATTAAGTGGGCATGGACAGAGTTCACATGAGACATGACAGCAGAGGAGATCCTGACCAGAGCCTTGGATGCCTTAGTTCTGCAACTCCTTCCCTCCCACAAAGTTGCCTGCTGCCAGGTCTGGGGCATACAGAAAGCAACAACCAGCAGTAGACTTCACTAGCTCACCTGGCAGAGGTTTGCATTCACTGTTTAAGCACCTTTGATACCTGAACAAAGCTCTAGCTTCGGTTCAGTTCTGTATCAAACCTGCAAAATTTATCTTTAATGAAAAAAACTATGAAGGTCGGTTTAGACAACACAACCAAGTTCACAAACATGGTATGGCCACACAAATCAATTTAGAAGTCAGTGGAGAAAGCAATAAATAGGTGATTCAAGACACCAGGACATCTGAACTCTCCTCTGCTTGCTGCATAACCTCAGACAAGTAACCCACTCACGCTCTCAGTACCTCTGTTTCCTCGTGATTTCCTCCTATGGACAACATTTTGAGTGCTATGCATGAAAGAACAGCACAAGGATACTGAACTCATTTTTCAGGCTCGTATCAAAATGCATGTGAATAAAGGATTCACATAAAGTGAACAAATCAAGGTTCTTAAGGTTGAAGTTACCAGGTAAAAATTAACCATGTTTAAAACGGGGCTGACTATAATGTATTTGATAGCACACAGACTCCAACTACTGTACATGTCAGAATTCCTTTGAGCAACAGAAAATTTACAACCCTACCTATTTTCCTTTGGGTAGCTGATTATTCCTTCTGACATTCACAGTTTTATTTCCCTTTTGTACTGAAGAAGAGGCACCTGCATTTCTTCAGTCGTTTATAATATTCAGATTCTGCTTTTGACCTTTCCTGTGCCCCAGTTTCTTGTCATCACTGCTTAGTTATCAGCATAGGGAAGCAAGCAAGTAGCTTTCTCTCTTCCCTCAGGCAATACCATTGCTGCGCTTTGATTTACGTCACAGAGAGAAAAAAAGTAGAACAGCTGCAGCCCTTAATTGCAGAACCCACGTATGCAAAGCTACAGCTCTGTTTCACTGTTGTTCTTCCAGCTAGAAAAATTATTAAAGGTTCAGTCCTGCTTGCCCAAAAACATGCTTATTGGGCCATACACTAGAACACTATACAACCTTCAGAGACAGTGAACTACAGTTAAAAAAAAATAAATATCAATAGTTCTAAGCAGAATAAAGGCAAGTTTAAGAAATGCAGACTCCTATACCAGGCTCATCACCCAAGTGCTTCCCACAAGTGTGTTAAGGCAGCAAAACCATCATTGCTTGTTCAGCTCTCTCCTCAGAGAGGATGAATGGGCACAGGCAATTTATTCTGTTTGCTGAAGTGGGTTACTGTAGTGGGAAGGGTTGAGTGCCTTGATTGTTGATTAGATGTAGGTAGCACATTTATGTTAATAAATACAAGATCAGAGAGTCTCACTTGGCATTTGCAACAAGAGGAAGACCAGCAGGTTTGGTAATACATCCCGCATTCCTGGGGACATCTTTCTCTAGATTTTTGCCTTCTTTACATGTCCATAGGTGCACTCCCACAACAAAACCAAGGCTGGTTTCCATTTCACTGGCATGGGACTGAGGAGTTATCCTCAACATGTTTGCTTCCAGGTCTCAAAGTTGCTGACTTATTCTTATCAAGTTTATCATGGGAAATTTTGACAGACGTGGAGGATAATGTTTTTCACCTATAGTGAAATGTTTCAAAAGGCAAGATGTCTGGTGATTAACTTTCTCCTTTTGGTAAATATGCATATATCATTCAAGTAAAAAACAAGACAGGCTATTTAAAGTATTTTTAGAGGCAACCAGCAGCTAGACCAAACACTCTCCCTTTCCTGAAATAGTTGCTCTATTTTACAGTCTCTGAAGCATCCCTACTTTCCCTGTCTACACTCCAAATACAACTCAGTTCTGCTGATCTGCATGATCAGTGCTCTTCCCCACACCTACAGGCATGCTCAAAATTCTGCATAGCCCATCTCAGCCTTTGACTGCCAAAGCAACATTTCAGTGAGTAGTATCACCCAGACATTCCACTTCCTGGTCTTACCTGGACGAACAGAAAACAGTATGATGGTATCTCTCCTCGTCACAGATTTATGGACAAGAGAGATGGTCCTGGACCAATGGGATCACATGTGGAAAAACATTCTCAAACACAACTAGCAAGAAGAGATACGTAACAGGACAAGTTCATTCTTCCATGGGCAGTGAAAATCCTACACCAAGGATGAATCTGACTATGAAGCGTGCTGGCTGAATTCCATGTCTATCTTTCAGATGAGTACCTAATGTACCTTGATTTCATTCAAGTTTAACAAAACCATCACAGAAGAACAAGGCATGCATGCATGCTGGAAAGGCACCAAATGGTGACATGTTTGTACTGCTGTTTGGCTAGAACAATACAGCATTTATCAAAAGTTAAACATTTACTCAAAAAAGGGCTTTCTGTCACAGTGTAGATTGCTGTAATATAACATAAAGTTCCAAACAGAGGAGCACACACAATGGAAGAGGTAAAACAATCCTGCTAACTTTACCCAACCCTTTTTTTCCCTCCATTTTTTTTTTTCTGAGCATGGGGAAGGTGGAATATGGCTATTCCATGTTTGTCTTCAAGAAGATAATAAATTACAAGAGCATTTTTCTTCTTTGATTTCACCTTGATCTAACTTAGTTAAGGACAAAAAAAAAAAAAACAAACCCAACCCAAAGATGGTGGTACAACAAAGGAAGTAATTGACTTAGGCTTTGTTAACCCTGTGACCTTGTTGCAGTTTCAGCTTTTGTGTCTAGCTGCCTAAACAGAAAGGAAGAGGCAGAAAAAAAAAAGAAATTACAGAGTCAAAACAATTGTTTGTACAACACATCCAGTAGAGCTTCAACTAAATTATCCTGCTTCTGAATGACAAAGAATTTGACCTAGGGCAGCATGCTGTGACTTGGGCACCAACAGCTTGAGGTCCTGGGATAAAAATCCCCCTACTCCCACTTCTCAGTTTAGAAGGGCAATGGCCTGTCACAAGGAGGGGTTATCAGGCAGCTCTGCCACACAAAATCTTACCGGCTTTTCTCTAGCATGCAAACTTTTAAGACTGGTATTGCTTTAAAGCTGTATTTTCAAGTCAAGTGATGCTAATTCCTGAGAGGCTACAGCAAGCACTCAAGGAATTTAGTCCTAGCTTTACTTGAGCCAACTCTTGAGACACATGCTCCCAGCCTGCAGAGGCGAGGGGACGGCCTGAAGTCTCTGAAACCTAAAGGCTGTCACTTGCATACTCACCACCACTGATCCAATGTTTATGTATTTATATACAAAAGCAATACATACGGACAAGTCATCTTAGACTTCTCCAGTGAGAAAAATGGCACAAAAGCCTTCCCCACCCCAAATCACACAACTTGGTAAAGGAACAACCATAACTGAGATGACCATACAGCTGAACAGTTTTTCCAAATGTACTGGCTGTTCTGCCCCACTGCCAAAGGTGTGTTTCTCCCTTTGAATTGTCATCTGATGAAGACTAGAATGACTTGGTTCATCCACAGCATTCAAGCAGTGCAGAAATGCATTTAAACAGGCGCCACAGAGGCATTTACATTATTACCTAATGTGCAAGGTCACAACGTGCTGTACTAAATCTTCCATGTATTGTAAACAGGCAATTTCTACAGGACAAAAGCACAGGCAACATTGTTTTGCTCATCTATTATAGTGGCCTCACCAAGAGCATCATTACAAGAATGTGTGATTAGAGAAGAAATTAATATTGCCCTCCTCCAGCATAACTGCAGACATGGTGGTGGCCCTGCTCTTCATTACATTCAGCAGATCTGTGATTGTTTTGATCAAAGTTTCTGTCACAATCAGCTGCTTTCAGAAAATATTAAAAATCTGCTGCCTTCCCCCCCCCCCCCCCCCCTTTGTGGTACACTTCAGGACACCAGGCCTTCTCTGCCCTTCAGCAAGCTATTTGTCCTTACAGCCCATCGGCTCTCCATCCCTCAGCCCTTCTCACAGCAAGCACCATGGTTTCATTTACACAGAGCTCGTGTTTCTGCCATCTGCCCACCATATTGGTGGTAAGCTTTGAAAAAGAACAGAACAAAGCAGAGCTTGTCTCTCTCTACCAGCCAATATGAAGCCCGTACTGGCACCCAGAATGCAGTCTCTACATCAACAAGTAGTCAGTAGTCTGTGAAGGCTAAAAACAGCAAAAGATCTTCTCATTTCTAAGAAAGAATTTAAACAGAGTTGAGACTATATCAAGAGCTAGAAAAGGGCCTATTGAAGAAGAACGTGGGGGGGAGACCCCATCAACTACACATGTGATAAAACTAAGGCAGCACAAAAATCCAACTGACATGCAGGAACCAAAGATTTATTCATCCCCTTCTGCAAAGGTCTTCGACTTAGAGCTACTCTAGAAGCCTCTCCTAATCCCAGGTATTGACTAGCTGTGCTGGCGCCACCCCTTGAAGCAGACAATAAATTTACTGGTGCCCATATTTCTGAGTTGGCTGATGCACATACTGCTACAGCCAGCCCCGATGTTCAGATAGCAACTCCCAGTTCCTGACCATGGCTTTCTGGCTGCTGAGGCAGCAGGGCTGTTCACACTGCCCTAGGGAGGGCATGGACCCATGCAGTCTGTGGGTCCAGGTTTGCAGTGCTTTAAATAAATGTGCTGTCTGATCGGCTGTTTGTTCTTGACTGGTGCAGTTGCATCACAGACCTGCTAATGGCATCACAGTGGAACTTTTGTCACAGTCACACTTTCCTGTTACAGCAGTCAGGAAAAGACAACTACTGGGAAAAAAACCATAATTAAGAAGCAAATATGTTTTTGTGAAGTGAGTTAACACAGGCAAAAACTACATAAGAGGAGGATGCAGAATATTCAATATGGTCAAAAACTTTTACAGAAATGGAAATTCTTTACTGGGAGCTCAGAGGAGCCACTCAGAGAATTAATTTCTCCCATTCAGTTTGAGACTGTGCAAGCATCTAGGACTGAAAAAATCAGTTTCAGTTAGTAAAGTCAGCTGCTTCATGCTAGAAGACACTGCAGTGATAATAGGTGATGTTCATGTAAAATTAAAACCTTCGAACAGGCTAAAAGGAAATTTCCAAAACTAGACCTTATGTCACTGAAAAACAAAAATACCACCGGATGCTCTGTCACTCCCTCAGCTTGGAGTCTACCTTCTTTTTTCAGTGAGGAGGGCCATAAATCCATAACAGGCCCAAAATCGGATCCCACTGAATGGAGCATTTCTGAATGGGGCCACAATCTGGATACAAGCCCCAGCTGGATATTTAGTAAACACCTCCTGGAATAAAAAATCATGTGTGACACAAAACAACCAGAATACACACACTGATCTTGCCATCTCAAGGGAATTCAGTCTACTACATTACACAGCTCCTTTATCAGTTATCAAAGACAGAAAAAGAAAGCGTGACTGCAGACTGCAAAGAGTTAATTGTTCAAAACTCAAGCAAATAATATTAAAAGAACCAATAAATTAGAGAACTGAAACGATTCTTGTAATTTTCAGATTATAATAAATTAACATGCTTTGAAAATTAAAAACATCCCAGATTAAATTCAGTCAGCCACACCATTAGTACATTCCTCCCAGACCGAGTGGTCTGAGGAATTCATACATTTGGCATTATATAAAATGTGCTATTCCTGGCAGGACTTCAAAACGGGGGAAGCCAAAGAGCCAGCAAGACAGAGCAATAGGGCCAGCCTCAAAGCAGGTAGGGGAAGGAGTCATAGGGCTGCCTTGTCACGTTTTAATCACAGGCTGGACATTGTCTTTTACTGCTAAGATTAAGTAAAAAGCACATTATGCTTAAATGCAGTATTCACCTCTCTCCAAGTCAGCCCCCATGTTGCTTGCTAGTTCTTTTTCCTACATAAATAGTTAATCAGCTTTCAGTCATTTTTAATGAATTCATTAAGGACACCACAACACAATCCTCAGGAGTACAGGTGCTAACAAACTACCTGCACCATGCAGCCCTCTACTACATGTCCTGGCTGTGACCGCCATTTCAGCCATCTGCTATTGGGCTAACTGGGACGGACCGCTGGTTAAGATTTCTTAGCACCACTACGGACTACGTGCAGGCATTAAGCATCTTACATCCCAAACCCACAGCATCAAAGAGTGTTAATAAGATATGCTAATCAGCCCGCCCTTTGATTAACCTACAGCTCTGATACATGTTGCACTTTGTAGGAAATCCACAGCAGGTTTAGTTACGTAACATTTCTGGGTGACAACATACATTTTTTCTTCATTAAATTAAAAAGTACAAAAGCTATGAGTAGGCAGAGATATCGCTTTTACAAGGTTTAACACAAACCAATTCTGAACTACAAAATATTAAATCTTTTTTTCCTTTTTCCATGTTAAGGCAACACTTCTGGCAAGAGGAAAAAAAATGAAAAAATAATAGAAAAAGAAAGAACCCAAAACACCAAAACAAAAAGAAAATTATTTTCCCAGAAGGAAAAACAGCTTTATGCACAAGATTATCTTCCACTGACTAAGCAGGTGGTCCTCCTCAGGGGGTTTGGAAAGACTTGACTTGGGCAGTGTCTGTCACTCACACCTGCAAAAAGGTACAGGGCAAAGAAAAACTGGAACACACACACAAAAAAAGAGAAATTCTCAAACTACCAGGGAGGATTGGACCATGTCTCCCCACAGCGACAGCAACTACATAGGAAACACAAAGCATTTCTTGGTTGGACTTTATTTTTTTGATGTTCTGGGCATTCATTGCAAGCATACTGCTCCTTCCAATTTTTAGAAAGAACTACTACATCTTAGAAAACAAGGCAACTCACGTCAAGTGTACAAAAGAAGTCCTTCACTGAATTCCTGGGTGAAAGGAGAAGAAAGACTACAAAGTTATTGGCATCTGTTCAAAGAAGCTACATGGCAGGGGATATTAAATGTACCAACTCAATCACACAACTCCAATAATTCAGTTCATTTCCATAGATCAATCTCCATCAACCCAAATGTTTAAGTTAGCCTTTATGAGTTACTGTTAGACATTGATCTGTGTCTCTGCAACAGAAGGTCATTATACCTGTCACACATTAAGGACTGGAGAAGTGAGAGTTTCACTGCATAGCAACATCCACTCCACCAAATGAGGGAGAAATGCTACACTGTGCTTGGGAACAGGTTTGTTCTGCTTCCCTACAATTAACCAAAATGATTCCCAAGATAACATGGACATAAAGACTATTTATCACTGAGAAGTGTGTTATGCCCAAGGTGCTTGCATCTATTACAAAGCATGTTCAAGAGAACTGAGCCACCTCATAGCAGTGGTGGCTCCTGAACACCAGGAGAGACAGAGAGGAGCTTGTGGGTTATGAACTGGTGGAAATTCAGCTGCAGAAGTGTGCTCATCAGAAGATATTTTGGAGCCAGTTCTCAAGCTGTTTGTGACATAGACCAAACAAACCACCCCAAATAGAAACAAACAAAACAAAATACCTGCCTCAAAAGACAAAGAAACCAGCATAACTGCAGCAAGAAACCTTTCTCCAGTTTCCTTCTGCATCCCAACCACTTTAGCTCTGGGGGCCCTTTGGCGCACCTGGCACCCCACTCCCTCAGTTCCCTAAAGACCATAAGAACAAGCTTGATTGGCAGAAAACAGACGTAGAAAGGAAAGATCCTTTAGGTTTAGAGGCTAGGGGATCTATGCACTTTTCTATTCCTGAAAGCAAGGAACGGCAAATGCAACGTGATGAATCAGAGGTGCAATGCCAATGTAAAAGCGTGCTGCCTTTGGCTGGGGTGAGTTAATTTTCTTCATAGTAGCTAGTATGGGGCTATGTTTTGGATTTGTGCTGGAAACAGCGTTTATAACACAGGGCTGTTTTAGTTCCTGCTGAGCAGTGCTTACACAGAGCCAAGGCCTCCTCTTCCCCTCACCCCACCCTGCCAGCGAGTAGGCTGGGGGGGCACAAGTTGGGAGGGGACACAGCCAGGACAGCTGACCCCAACCGACCAAAGGGATATTCCTTACTATATGACACCGTGCTCAGCATATCAACTAGGAGGAAAAAGAAAAAGAGGGAGCAGATGTTTGGAGTGATGGCGTTTGCCTTCCCAAGTATGAGTGACAGAGCCCTGCTTTCCTGAAGATGGCTGAACACCTGCCGACGGGAAGCAGTGAATGAATTGTTTTGCTTTGCTTGTGCATGAAGCTTTTGCTTTACCTATTAAACTGTCTTTATCTCAACCCATGAGTTTTCTCCCTTCTACCCTTCCAATTCGCTCCCCCACCTCACCAGGGCAGGGGGGAGTGGCTGGCTGTGCGGGTCTCAGTTGCCAGCTGGGGTTAAACCACAACAAAAAGCAAAGACACTAAGAAGGAAGGGAATGATAGCAACCAAAGAAAGAATTTCTCCGAACTTCACACATTCTGATGTTGCTGACTTCCTTTGCACTTCAGTAACTGAATATTTGTCCATCTGAATAAGGATGTGTAATGGGAACTCAGCTCATGACCTTGCTCCCATTACTGTATCTTGCATTTAATTGAAATGTGTAATCCCATGGAAGTTAGACGTTAACCCATTTGGGTGTGGTGACTATTACTATGAGCTTCGTATTTTTCCTAAAGCTCCAGCTGCTGGAACCATAAGACTGTGTGAGAATCCAAGTGTCTCAGGAATTTTTTAATTTATTATTTTAAAAGATACCTCAAGTTCTCATGCTTGTGGATAAAAAAAATAAAAATAATTTTAAAAAAGTAAAAAGGTTGAAAGCATGACTTGCAAGTTCTTTAAAGGCTCTGAAACCAGAATAGGAGAAAAAACCCCCAACTTTCTATTTTAAAAAAAAGCTTGTGATTCTTTTGAAATAATTTTCTAACTGCTAACTCCTTGCTTGTTTTTTATTCTGCAATATATTCTCTCCAACAGCATTATTTTTTCAGAATCAAACTATTCCTGATGAAAGTGAAAGATTATAGGGCCCATTCTTTCTGTAGCTTTACCGTAGGCATTCATGCACTTATATTTCTCTTCTGTGTATAAAAGGAGATGTAAAACTATTTCATGGATTAGTTTAGACTACAGTGCAGGAGATAAGGGGGAGAGACATGGATCTGCTATCCCAGGACGTTTTTAATGAAATATAAAAAAAATTAACAAAACATTTAAGTAGCATCAGAACAAAGGAAACAGGCCACTGTTCATCTTCAGGTTTCTACCTATCACCTAATCAACACAAACAATAAATGAATATCTGGCCAGGCAAAGAATTATGCTACTTCACTCTTCATGGGCATCTCTGTGGGAATTCACTAGAATGCCTTATCTGCAATACGAACAGCATTAATTTCAAGAACCCCCCCGCAACTCGTTGCCTTAAAAATTGCTTCATTACTTTTCAATGACGATTACAAATTATTTTCTGACTATGCTATAAGTCTCAGCCCCTGGTTCATGGAATTTGTTTGGTTTTTCAAAATGCCCTTTAGAACTAGAAGAGTTGCTTCATGATGCAATGTTTTACGTGGTAGCAACTAGATGACAATACAAGCACAGAACAAAGCTAAGACAACAGCCAGCTGTATCCCCTCCACCAGAAGAATAAAGTTAGTTGTCAGAAGATATTTTCTTCCTAGTTGTTATGAAAGAAGTGTAGCTATACTTTGTTCATGTCCAGTGTTTATGTTTTCATTGAGAAAAAGAAAACATTTTATTCTGAACAGTTTCCAGCTTCAGGAGTCTGAAGTTATAGAATTGAAGCCCAATAAGCAACACAGGATCATCAATAATAAATATGAGAGAGAGACAGAACAAAGTACAAGCACGAGAGCACCTGTGTGTGTGTGTATGTATTATTATATTAAGATATGCATAAGCACAGCTTGGCCAAATTAATTTTTCAGTTAAACTCCCATTACTGAAACAACAATTACATGCAGTTAATTAAAAAATACCTTCCAATGATGCTTACTGAGTAAAGCGTACTACAGCTACATAATGGTAATGGAAACATTTATCGAAATTCACTTAGACCGCTGTGCTAGCTAAATAGCTTAACTATCATAGAAAAGAGCAGAGGGGTGCACTGCCACCTCACCATTATGCTGTGATCCCAGGAAGTCTGACTTGCTGAAGTGGATCTACTCAGCTGACAGCTGCTTCAAAAAAATGATCCAGCCATTTTCACATGGGCTGCTAGGCTTCCTCTCCCGTCTTTGTGGAATCAAATGTTACTGTCCACAGCTGGAAAAGCGATACATTATGGGATGGAGCCCTGGTTTCTAACAGTACAAACCTTCTTATGAGAAGTTATTAAAATATATCTTATCCAATTCACCCACAAGAACACTTAATGACTCCCCCAAAAAATTTATTGTCAACATAGATCTTAGCCTGAATACTAAAGCCAGTGATTAAGCCCAGCATAGATTGCAACACCACAGCATAATGCAAGAACCAGTACAAAGAAAAAAAAAAAAAAAAAGCAACTACTCTTAAAGCATCCTCAAGTTTTTTATTATTTTTTTAACACATAAGGAATTAATGATCAATTGCTTTCACCTTCAGGGCAGAGAATTCTCAAATCAAAGGAAGGAAAGGAAGGAAGGAATTGTTTCATTTAGCATTCTCTTATGTCAGAACATTTACCAAACAGGTCTTACGTAGAAGCTTGTCATGGTGATTCATTTTATTGCATCAAAGCCCCTCAATACTGTCCCAGTAGGTATTCCAACTACAAATGAGTCATGGAACCTCTGAATGTGATGTTGCGTAGGGAAGGCTGAATTCTCCACCAAAGGAGTCTCAGGAAGAAAAAAATGTGAAAAAAGAAAAGTATGCCACCATTACTTGTGGGGAGTGGGGGTGGAAAAAGAAAAAGAATACATGAATAAATAATGTGGAAGTATATAAAGTCCTTGCTGTGTTGAGCACAGCTGTTCTACAGCATTTATAAAGTCTCTAGTTAGATAGTTAGGGCCATTTCCCCAAGGAAAGAAACAGACTGTATTGCACAATATGGGAACATGGACACATACGGAATATGCATTGACTTCCTAGTAGTGAGGAAAAAAATAAACTAAAAAAAATCTGCAATCTACAACAATTCTAAGCAAACAACTAACTTACGCTGTCAGAGGGTTTGCACAGAGGTGATTACACTGGAGCCAGGATTGTTACGTCAAGATGCAACTTACCCTGTCAGTCATCTACCTATGCACAACAGATTTTACCTCTTTGAAGCAGTTATGTGGATTAGAGAACAGACTATTATAAACTGCAGACACTCAGTAAATCATTGTCCTTGCTCAACACTAAACCTGGGAACAAGCTGTTCCACTTTGCTCTCGACTTCTCATCCATGTTCAGCATGTGCATTGACTTTGTGTATGTGTAATATGTTGATCTATCCATTCCTGCGCAGATATGTGAAGACAAGCAGTTAAGTAACAATCATGCTGGCATTAAAAGACATCCAACAAAGCAAACAGGTAGGAAATGGATGAGGTACAGCGTACTGATGGAGCAGAGCCATAACATGGCCATAGCACTGTTCAGTTTAAACTACATTAAGTCAGACAGCAGAATTTTCCATTGAACTCCAAGCAATCCATAGGCAGTGCAGCTCTTTGTTTTCTCAGGGCAACAATAAACAACAAAAACAGCAGCAAGCTAAGTGGGAAGTCATCTTTTCCAGCAAGCACAACAGCATGAGATACTAGCATCCATCATCCACCTCTGAAAATGGGCATCTACAAACGCATAGCTAAAGGCACAATCTTTTTTAACACCCAAGACTACATCTTCTCAACTTGATGCAGTGCAGTGCAGAGCTAGTTCAAATACCTAAAACAATATAGCTGAAGAGTAAGGCATCTGCTGAGTCAGAGAAAAGTCATGTTGCTTCTGGTAAGGAAACCAGCTTAGATTTACCCCTTTCTCAGTGTGTACATGTATTTCTTTGGCACTCTATAAGTACCATAAACAACTGTCTTACTCCTGTGTTTAGTTTCTTCAGATTTATTCACACAAGTCATCCTATCTGTTACAAGACCCAGGTTTCTGCCTAACGTTTACAACTGATCCCAGTGTGACAACTTCATTCTGAAAATGAAAAATCCCTGCTTTCCAGTTCAAGAATGCAAACTATTAGTCAGAGCAATCTCCTGGCATTAAGAAACCACTGATTGAGTTTTTACTCCACCCAATTCAAAGGTCAGAGAGTAGTTTTCCATCCTACATTACTCTGGTACCACACAAACCAGGAAGTTGAACCAAGTCTTCCACATCTGAAGCCAGTCCCTTAACTGCCTACAACATGTCTGCACACTCATGTGCACACAATTTCTGAATTTCTTCAGAACTTACTCTTCCAGAAATATTCCCCCCCCCATAAAAAAAAAAAACATTATCAAAACTGATGAGTCTTGCAAAAGACTCTGGCTCCAAAAAGAAAAAAAACATTTCAAGAAAATTTCAAATCCAAGTTTTTTGAGTAACACTAGTATTGTCAGTAATTGCCAAGATAACAAAACCAAAATGCACTAGCAGAGTAAAACTAATAATGCAAGACCATGAGCTAATTAGGATGGGAAACTGATTTCTATGGTATTAAGTTTGTATTGCTCAGTGCTTGCAAGGTTTCAGGTGGTATCAGATAGATCTTCACTGTTACACTGCCACGCAGCTAGAACAAATGCTGTGCATGCAATAAAGTTGCTCTAATATTTTCACAAGCACAAAGACAATCAAAACTAGACATAAAATAAATTTTTACATAGCCTATTTTTTAAACTGTCAGGAGAAAAAAACATTCTGTTTAGAAAGCCATTTCACTCCTCTTGACTGCAGAGAGGGAAAAAGAAAAAAGACGGAAAAAAAAAATAGAATCAGAAGCCACATTCCTACTCCTTCGCCTTCTTGAATGAATCCATTATGAGGCTGAAAAGGAGATTTAATTAAATCAGTTCCACTTACCAACCAAACCCTACCTGTTTCTTTGCCAGAGACACCATTCCTTCTTGTTCCCAAAGGGATGCTGGCAGGAGAGAGAGAAGAGCAACAAAACTGGATTTTAAGAGCAGGAGAGCTGAGGGTGCTTTTACTTTCTGTTACCCAATGAAAAAAACAGTGGGAAAAAAACAACAAACAGTGATATCAAGGCATTCATTAGTGCCAAGGCACCACTGCTACAACTCTTCTCATGAGGATGCAGGATACCACATGCTGAACTCTTGGATACTAAAAATAAATAAATATTCTAAAAGGGCTTCTGCTGAATTGTACTTTCACAGCAAAAGCTGGACCAGGTCCAGGAAGAACCATGAAACTGAGGCTTTCTGTATATTGCAGCCATTAAAATATGCAGTAAGTTAAATGATTGCAAGGAAACCTTGCACTGTGGTAGCCCCTGCTAGACCTCATAACCATCTCTTTCTCCTCAACTGTTGTATGAGGGGAGAAAAAAATTATTACCTACTGAAAATTAAGAATCAACTTCTTTTAACAGATGAGTCAGCAGATGTAAACTTCAGCAAAGCTAATTCCCCAAGCTGCTGACATCACCACACACATACTGAGACCACCTAGGAATTACTGCAAGCATGCTACCGTCCTGGAAAACAGGGAATAAAGCAGCACAATCTCCTTGATGGTAGGTGGTGTTTTACTACAATTACCCAGGGTAACAAACCCTCTGGTTACCTCAAATATTTGGAGTTCTATGAATTTTGTTCCTCAAAACTTTTCATGTAGGACCAGCTCACATTTAGCTGCTTTTGACAACGCACCTGGCCTTGGACCCTGAGCAGAGAAACCGGGTCCCCAGCGCTGCCTGGGGCTCTGTGGTAGCTGCTGAGAGCAAAGGGGAATCCATTTCTGCAGAGGCACAAGTCACCACAGCCCAGCGGGACACCGCTGCTCAGAGGCAAACAGGCGGCAGCAGCCTTCACTGACCACTTTGAGGTGGCTCCTGTACCGCCTGCAATCAGCAGTCTTTTACTGTCAAATTATATCGCCCTCCATTTGGATTTTTGCACCAAACTAAAAAAGCGCTGTAGACAACTGGCTGGATTAGGAAAAGAGGAAAAACACAATGCTCTCAATATGATCGCTGCAGATAATATTAAAAACACACAACTGCACCATTACCCACACTGCAAAAGAAAAATGTCATTATTAAAATAATTTCCTGATAAAACACCTACGTGTAAGCTGGGCTTGACTGCGTAGGCACACTGCCAGGCCCGGACAGAGCCGCGAGGCCAGGCCAGACCCCCGCATGGCCCAGAGCGGCACCAGGCCATGACGCAGCCCCCCGCCACCTGGCTCTGCCCCAAGTTTCACTTATGCAGGAGGAGAGGGAAATCCAAGGTCACCCATCTCCGAACCTCTGTGGGCTGCCTGAGCCGTGCAACGCTCAACAGTTGCCCAGACCAGCAATTAATCACGCTGCTGTCTCCACCCTGACATTACAATGCAGGTTCACATTCACTGCTGGACACATACGATGCCACAGCAGGATGCCAATTCTCACAAAGAAAAGATTCAGTTAGTTAAACAGAAAAAAAAGATCTCAGCTGCTAATAGAAGTGAATTTTCAATCTAAGTAGCGGCAACATTTCTTAGGTTTTTGTTGGTTTTTTGGGTTTTTTTTTTAAGGGTGAAATAATTCAGTCCTAGAAGAGTACCGTTATGCCAAGCACAATAAGTTAAACCTACAGCCCCATTCAAAATAGGCATCTGGCTTACTAATAGACGACTCTGCACTTTGCACTCTACATCAGTGTCGGTATAGAGTAAAATCTCACCATGGCAATGCCTACAGCCTTAACAAATTCCTTTTTATGGTAAAAACTCAATACCACTTCATTACACTTGAAAAAACATGTTTGCAATGTGGACAATAGGGATAAACTCAGAAAAGGTCTCAGCCAACTGTTCTTTACTTTTTCTTCTATTTCTCAAAAAAAAGAGAAAAAGTAGATGGAGGAGCCAGCCGCTCACTATCTCTTTTATAGATTATGGTGACACTGACAAATGAACAGTCGATTTGCCAAAAATGCAAGGAATTAACTGTGTGAAAGGAAACAGATACTGAATGTATTACAGCTTGCCTCTGACTTTACAATGCAAAGCACTGTGCTTAACCAGGAAAATCAGAAAGCCAATCTGACTTGAGAAAGAAATCAGTCTGCATTCTACTGTAAGCAATTAACAGGAAAAAGGGGGTTTGGCGGTTTGTTTATTTGAGGTTTTTTAAGTGTAATATAACAAAAAGCAGTATTTCCCACCTACCACCACACTGACTATCCACCTTATGACATTTGTTCCTTTTACAGCAAATACACTATTAATCACTTTCCTAATAAGCATTCAGTGCCTCCCCAGAGACTGCGTAGCCAGTTTGTATTTGACGTGCCAATGCAACACATGCAATACCTGCCTGGGATAAAAGCTCACACCTAGTCAAACAGAGCACAAATTAGAGGTTGACTATGTAACTACATAGGCAAGAAAAATCGTCAGAAGATTCAGCATAGATTAGTATACATTTTTAACAAAGGTTTAAAATAATTTCAAGCCACGTGGTGTTTTAGGTTAGGATACTGATCCTCATGGTTACACGGGAATCTGCAAACAGAATAAAACCAAACAAGACAGTAGTACTCTGCTACTCTGGCAGGGCCATGTCAAAAGACCTATGTTGCATTTATCCCCAAGTCACATTAACAGATGCTCTTGGTAGTTTCATCTGTTCATATAAATATGTATGAGCTTTCACAAGATCTTCAGTAAACCTATGTGGTCAAAATTAAGAACATTAGTTTCAATTTCTACTAATTTCCCTAGTCCCCTCTTCCTGATGCACTTTTGCATACTGTCCTACCAGGGGATTAAAAAGGGTAAGGGAACATAGTTACCTAATGTGACTTCGAACAGAAAGCCTCTGTTCGGATGTAAAAACCAGGGAGCGTTTTTGAATGTTACAGACTACCAGGATAGTTGATGGAAGGAACAGCAAGAATGTTCCTTCCATCAGAAGGAACACACTGAATGCTGGCGTCACTTCTGAGCTGTCACACGGCGTACCATGGAGATCAACACTGCACATGCAAAGTAATTGTCAGTTACTTCAGACCGTCAAATATTTCAATGGAACATTGTCATCTCAGCCACAGACAAGCAAATCACTGTGTTTATGCAAGTCTACACTCATCCAAAACACACCTCATGAAACCCCAGGCTCTCAAAAGGGGGTAGAGGGAGGACAGATATAAAGCACCCTTCATTTGCCCTTACTGCATACTGCAAGTTCATGACAATCCCTTAATGCCACCTTTTGTGCCATTTGTGCACTGTTATCTGCCTAACACTGCTAAAGTAACACAACTCCCTAAACCACAATAGTGCAATGCGGCTGTATCTTAAAAGCCTTGTTATTCCACTGGCAAAGACAAAATGAAACAAAATAAATACACTGGTGCATGCAGAGCCTCAGCTCCACAGGCAGGCTAGGCTGGGTTGGTTTTGGTCATGGTTGTTGTGTTGGTTATGCAATGGAAAAGATTCAAGCCCTGACACGGAAACTGAGCTGGTGCCAGAGTGCCACTACTCCATTAGAATGCGAAATAGACATCTTGGGCACTTGAGTCTACCCACCAGTTTTGCCCCCTGGGGCAACAGCACAGATGTGCCTGCATGCTTGAAGCTGACAGAGGGCCCCCTGCTATCCCTGCTGAGGACCATGGCTGGCCCCCCTTCAGGACAGCTCCCTTGCTTTCCTAGCCACAGGAGTGTGCATGCAGTCTTCATTAACTCTGCTCAAGGCTGTAGGGAAGTAAGCTCTGGGGATGCCTCAGGTTCATCAGAAACAGGTGTCCTGCAACGGCGTGATGCTCCCCACATAAAGAGACATCAGTGAACCCTTCCCCTGATACTTAAAGAAACAGCACACATTTCACCATGCCACACCAGCCACTGCAACCCAAGACGTGGTGTCCATTTACCACCTCCATCCATTTTAGTAGCCACTTTATCTGTAAGATCAAGACTATGTACCCTTAGAGAGAAAAATACATATGGCCCTTATAGATTTCTCCCAGAGGTACAATTATTTTCTTCAAATAGTTAAATCATGACAAACCTCATACAGATGCAGCACCCCTGGTGTAAAAGATGCTTACCACACACACACTTGCCCTGCACAAGAGCAACTTAATTACCACTGACACTATTATCTCTACATTAGGTAAATGCATTGGTGAGACAGGAGTTATTTATCTATAAAGGGAGAACTAAAGTAGTAAGACACATATGTGTAATCATTAGCTAAGCCCCTCTTCCCAAGCCTCCTCCCTGTTCATTTTCTTTCAACCCTTTTTGTTCACCGTTACCTCCCCTCCAAAAATACTTATTCTTTCTTCAAAAGGTTTAAGACAAAAGACAGAAATACATTCATGTTTTACATGATGTGCCCAGACCTGGTTCACATGCAGCATCCAACACAGAAATTGAGATAACTGAAGCCCTGGCCATCAGGAGATTCAGTTTTTCAAAAAGCAGGTGCCCAGGTAAGTACCATCTGTCTGGATCATTTCACACACAGGAATGTTAAGTATTCACCAGTCTTGCACAGATGCTAAAGTGCCAGAACAAAGTCCTCAAAGCAGGGACTACTGACCACTACAATTAGTGCAAACCCTGACAGATATTGCCTTGACCTGAGCTGGTACCTCCAGAGTTTTTCTATTTGTATCGATACCTTGTGAGCACCATGACCGAGTAGGTTAGGAAAGAGCTGACAAACATGGCATGCCACAGAAACCAAGGGGGAAATCTCAGGTTGAGAGCCATGAAATCAGTCAAATGGAAGACTTTTAGAAGGACTCTCCAGCTCTGAAAAAGCCAAAAGATTTTCAACATGACCGCAAATAGTGAAGAGCTGTCTCCTCCCAACACTTAATATCTAAACCACTAGCACTATTAAAAAGGAAATATTTTTGTGAACTAGAACATGGAAAACAAAATTATTTATATATATAAAAAAGCTAGCTCTGTTTCTGGAGGCCTGATTTTCATTAATGTAATATTTCTGTTAACAGCCTTGTCTACATAAGGCATCTATAGAAAATTTTTATTGTTAACTTAATAGTGAAAATCTAATACAGGTTCTATTTGAATTTTCCTATTAAACTGACGTCAATGGCAGTCTGAGAATCAGATTGTTACAACCCAGACTATGAAACAAACATTCAAGTCAGATGCTATAAATGTAGCCATTGCACACTGGTGTGTTTTAACATTTTTAATCAGGTCTCTGGGTAAAGCCAAGATACACTTGGCATAGAGATGAGGGGAAAAATTATAAAAATGTAGGTGTTTTTACTTGGAAAGTCAATTATAATTTATTTCCAGGAAGACTGAAAAGAAATTTGGAATATACACACAGAATTGCACTTGTGCAAGTGTATGTATGTACAAATACTGGAGCACAGTCAAGTCACTAGAACTTGGTGTCTTAATCAGCACTTACCACACAACAAACAAAAAGTGAGATGTTACTCTCCTGGTAAGGTTACCTCCCCAGGAGCATACGTGTGGCACAGGGAATTCAAAATGAAGGGGGAATGAGGGGATCCTATGGCAGTGCTGGAACAGCAGAAGGGACTGCATAGTGGTAGAAAAGCTTAAAAAAAGGAAGGAGTGTGTGTAGGGAGCGAAGATTTTGGTTGTAGATCAGGAGAGCTTCCTGAGAACAAGATTACAGGAAATTTGAAAATTCCACTGGGGATTTCCATCAAAGGGAAGAGGGGGTCCTATACCTCATCAAAACCCTTACGCACTTTGGAAGAAACTCACCTGCCTCAAAGTTTCAGATTTTTATAAAGAGACCAGCAGAAAAACAGATAAAACAAATAAATCAAGTAGTAGGAAAGAGCTGTACTGGAAGAGACATGACTGGGATGGCCTTTTTGGCCTCTCCCATGTCAGTCTCTGAAACTCTGGTATCAGCACAGGGTCCCTGCACCAAAGATGCTGTGGAGCCTCCCGCCAAAGCAGGCATGACAGGGTGCACCACTGATCACTTCTCTTGCCAGAAGCCATGATAAGATCAAGGAGAGCTTAGAAGAGTATACAAAAAGTCAATACACCTAGACATGGCTGTGTTATTTGCAATTGTTTACTGCTAACACAGAGGGCCTGAACTCATCAGATTTCAAAACCTTTTAGGCATGCGCGACAGAAGGATCAATCTGCTGAAAACCTTCAGGTTTATGTCATTTTTCCTACTGAGGTGTATTATATTGTCGCATTTTCAACTCAAACAAACAAAAGCACCTGAGTTTTGTGCTAATCATGAAATTACTTTGAATATTATCTGAATAATAGATTCTTTTATTAACTAGAAAACCATCTGGGGCAAAAGTTCTGTCCTCTCCCAACCCACAAGATATTTCTAGGGCCCGTAATAATGAGGTTTGAAATAAAACAAGTTTTTAAATTAAAAACCAAGAAAACTTAAACTGGTTTTTTTTTAAAAAAAGATAAACTATAGTTCACAGAACTTCAGGTTGTTTCTTATTTGATGCTAAAGAGGCTGTAAGCTACAAACATGTTAGAAAACTGACTTCTGTTCGCAGATATATTATTTGAGACTTGGCAATACTAACTAGCTTGGCCTTGGACTTCAGATTAAGGAGAGATGCAGCACTGTGAAAAGACGCCCTGTGAACCATACTGTATGTTACCTTACATCAACAAGATCAAGGAATGGCAATGCCAGTGCAGGCACAGGCCACCTGCTGCAGACCTGATCTTTGTCTGGAAATTAGGGGCACCATGTAACGCTGCATTGGAAAATGGAGTGATGCCAATACTGCAGCAGAGAATGAAGATGCTGAAGTCCCCAACCCACCCCTCTTCCTTATAAACCCACATTGGTAAAATGCAAATTCCCAGCATTCAGAAAGGAGATATTTACTTGATGAAAAAATAAAAATATTCAACTTGCTTCCAAGCAATAAGCTGCAAAGATGCTGTAGGTGCTGAACTCACTGCCCATCACAGCACATGGCAATGCAGCCTTGCTGTGATTATGCATATAGACATCTACTTTGCACAGAGCACCAGGTTTCCTGTGCAAGGCTGGAAATATCCCGAGCATGACATATGGTATATTGTTACACCACTGTCTAGACGTGACTTGCTAGCTCAGGAACCGGTAACAGCAAGCCCATGACAATACAAGCTCAACAGAGGCTAACATATCCTGCCAACACAGCAGAATCGGCATCCCTCTCCAGGACAAAACCTCTCTTGCCTACAACTCCTCAGCGTCTCCTATGGCCAACCTGCTCAGGGTGAGGGAAATGCAAACCGAGCTTTTGGAAGCCGTAATACAGCTTCCACAGTCTTCCCTACATCAGCTATGGGGATTTTACAGTCCATTTGTGATACTTTGCCCAGCTGTAATGGGGAAGGACTGTTCAAGCCACAGCTCCAGCTAACAAACTCAATCCAGGCTGGAGCTCACTCTGCAGTCATCTCATCCACACACCAAGAAAGTGCTGGGTGCTTGCTTCAGGGTCTTGGAAAGGATTTGATGGCTTACTTTTGCCATACGCATAAACGCCATTGCCTAGCCAAGACGCAGCTTACTTTGGCAGAAGACTCTGCAGGAAGATTAACAACAGCACCAAGAGAACTTTCGTGCTTGGAATAAGTGCAGCTACACCTGGGCTTCTGTTGACAGAATTCTGCTGGTTAGAGGGGGGGAAGATGGCTTCCTGACCAACCCAAATATGCCAGCAAAGTCAGTAAGCATAGGGTCAGGCTTCAGAAGAAACCACACTGCAATTCCTGGCACCCGTTGTTATAGTGGAAATTTCAATCACAATAACCTGCAGTAATTAAATGGACCACGGAAGGACTTTTGCCCTCAGGGAAGGGATAAAAAGAATAATGTTTCCTTCAACAAGCTGGAGTACGTCCAGCACCGATACAACTGTGCAGGACTGGGCGTAGCAGTATCAGCATCTCACGCGACAGCCACTGGCAAGGAAATCAGATACAGAAGTGTGGGAAATCTGAGTGCTTTTTATTTTCTCTTCAGTCACGTAGCTTTTCCTTGATACGTGAAGCTCCTAGTCCAAGGAAAAGAAAACAAGTCAGCTGGTGTGCACTGCTACATGGAGAGCTAGGTGTGAAGCCCAACAGCAAGTCTGGAGTGTTCCTGGAGAAGCACTCATCCGTTCTTCTTTCCTTCCTTCCTGCAGCAAGTTTGTTTAAAACTTCACTTCTTCAGCAGCAGGTCCTAGAGCAAGTCTGGCCAGCCAGGACAGCCCTCAGAGGAAATAAAGATGGAAAATGGAAGGCCTAATTAAGGAGAACAAGCTAGGTAGGCTCTTCAGAATGTTCCCATCAACTGTTGCAATCCACACTAACACACAGCAAGCATACCACAGCTAAGGGGAAAAAAATAATACATCTGGCACTAAAAAGGTAAATAAATATCAAGCCACAGTTGCATTTCACAGATGGAAACCAAAATAGAGGATTACAAATGAAGTCACATCAAGATTCAGAATTATTCACAGATCTCCTGATTGGTCAAAACATGCATGAACACATTATAGCCTTTTACTAAAAAAAACCCCACAAACAAAACCCAGCCTAAAACAAAACAACAACATTCCCTCCCCCAATCCACCACACAAAAAATAAAATGAAAAAACAACCAAACAAAACCCACCAAACAACAACAACAACAAAAATAACCACAGAAGAAAGCAAAACCCATGGGCCTGCTACAGAGCCAGAGCCTCTACCATTGCCACCATGGGTTCACAAAGACAGTCTACAATTCCCTACCCAGAAATTCCTTAATACAGATCATTGAGTATTAGGGGATCCTGGACAGATTAATGAACCAGCCTGAACGTCTAAGTCAGTGAAAGAGGGATGCCCTACAGCCAGCAAACAAAAATCTCATATCTGCTCATATTTCATAGAAAACACAAACCAGAGCATGGGGAAATATGTTTTAGGGATGGGCAAGCGTTTTTCCCAGTGTTGTTCTTGTGTGTGAGCTCACAGGCACAAAGACCGCTAGCCACCCTGAACTAACATATTAACTTTTTCTTAATAATACGTGATAACAGAACATTTTTTAACTAGTAAGAACTATGAGAGCTAATGAAATCTTCCACTACATGACAGAGCACATAAAATTGATTGCTTGGCATCAAATATGTAAGATACTGAAAAATAAAGCAGCCTATTAGCAGGAGCATAGCTGGAAACCTGCATGTTTTCTTTGCTATTATACTTCACTTATCACTATGATTTCAATACTTCAGTGGTATCTTGTTTCTCAAGTACACAAGAAGTCAGAATTTGCAGGTTGGACAGTAAAGGAAGAAGGGTAAAAACAGAATGACATTTATTGACAAATTTGCATTTTACAAACCCTATTTATTCCTAACACAACTATTCACATTTGGTCAGCTACTGTACACATGTGGGAAACTGTTCTGAAAACAGTAATCTGGCAAAAGCAGTAAAAATGCACTGTCACATTTGCTAAACAGAAATATGTGTAAGCTCCATAAGGAGAGTTAATGGAAAGCCAGGAGGTGCAATGTTCTAAACAGTAGTAGCAGCAGCAGCTTACAACTGAAGCAAGCAATTTAGGCAATCACTGGCACATTCTTTCTCCTCTGTAGGAGCTTTCATCATACCTTTCCTCTACAGAGCAGAGAAGAAAATGATGGCAGATCTCTAAGGATCAAAAACTCTTCCCATTTGTCAACATCATCAAAGTATGTTCAACAGCCAAACAGACCAAGACCTTTCACAGCAGTAAGCTCACATGTATATCTGAACAATAGGTCTTAATGTATCTGAAATGCACTAAGCAACAGCTGAAATACAGAACGGATGCTCAGAGCTGCATCACTGTTGACATCAAGGGAACAAGACCGCTACAGCAGGCTTAATTGACCAAGAGCTTCTCTTCACGTAAAAAGAGAAAGAAAAACACACATAAGGCAATCTAGCAAAGCAAGTTGGCCCCAAAGGGCTTTTGCCAATATTTCCTTGGTAGAAACTGCTCAGGGGCTGTGCTGCCTTTGGCTGGGGTGAGTTAATTTTCTTCATAGTAGCTAGTATGGGGCTACGTTTTGGATTTGTGCTGGAAACAGCGTTTATAACACAGGGCTGTTTTAGTTCCTGCTGAGCAGTGCTTACACAGAGCCAAGGCCTCCTCTGCCCCTCACACCACCCCGCCAGCAAGCGGGCTGGGGGGGCCACAAGTTGGGAGGGGACACAGCCAGGACAGCTGACCCCAACTGACCAAAGGGACATTCCATACCGTATGACACCGTGCTCAGCTGGGGGAAGAAGGAGGAATGGGCATGGGCACACACACATTCAGAATAATGGCATTTTTTCTTCCCAAGTACTGCTACATGTGATGGAGCCCTGCTTTCCTGGAGGGGGCTGAACACCTGCCTGTCAATGGGCAATGGTGAATAAATTCCTTGTTTTGCTTTGCTTGTGTGCATGCCTTTTGCTTTTTTTATTCAACTGTTTTTATCTCAGCCCACGAGTTTTCTCACTTCCACTCTTCTGATTTTCTCCACCATCCCATCAGAGCGAGAGAGCAAGCAGCTTTTCGAGGCTTAGTTGCCACGTGGGGTTAAACCACAACAGTCTGGGTGCCAAAAAGGACTGTTGTGGTTTAACCCCAGCCAGAAACTAAGCACCACAATGATGCTCACTCACACAAGTCAAAGTGACCTTAGCTCCTGTGGCCTCAGGGCAGGCTTGGTGGCACATACAAGCCTCCCCTGCCCACCTCCTCCAGGAGAAAAGCAGCAGCAAGCAACAGTTTCCATCTGGAAAGTGAACATCACTGTGCCAACAACAACACTAACCTCCAGAAACCCAAACCTTCATCACCAATGGGTGCATTAAAAGCAATCTGAAAAAAGTATCAGTGAGCACAAGTCCTACTGAACTAAGAAACTAAACAACTAACTGCAAATGTATGCTTGACAGGGACATAAACACAATTCACATTTACAATACCTCTGTCTCTCCAGCTGTTAGACTTGGATAGTTCAACACATGCAAGTCTAGCAGCTGCAACCAACTTAACTCGGGACCAAGGAAAAAAAATGAAATCTATTTTCATCAGCATTTTTATCTGTCCCAAGAAAGATCTTGCAGGTGTAAGAGCTGTAAAGAATGAGAACCTCACATTATGAATTTGGGACTAGAAATAAACAATTTGGGCTTTTACTGAAAACTTGTATCACATGAATCAAAATAACAGCAGGAAGAGCAGAAGAAAAGAGCATGTGATAGCCTGTGTTTTCAAACCCATCTACCCATCCCAATTTTTATGTATTAAAAAGATCCTATTTTTCCTTTATTTGTAAACATAGTTCTGAAATGACACATATAGAGAAGTCAAAATGTTCACAAACCCACAAAATCAAGTCTGCATTGATAATACAGGTGGCCAGTAAGATAAAAATGAAATACTGCTGCAAACAAATGCTTACAGTAGGTTAACCATTGTACTGATAAAGGAGGCCATCCTTCAGCAGGGCAGCGCAAAGCAAACCCCCATGCGCTGGTGGGAGCCAATGGCTTCAGCACATGGGCATGGCACCCGGGGAGCTACACCAGAGTCCACTCCAGTTGCCTCTGCAGGAACAGAGAGCAGGGATGGAGGTAAAGAGTACCACAAACAGAGAGGGTTTCTAAGACAACATAAAAAACAACTTGTCTGACCTTGGAGAAAGAGGAAATTTAATGCACCTATGAAATTAAAGCTGGATCAGTTTAACCATCTACAACTCCTGTTGAGCAGGAAGGATCACGCTGTTTTTCACAGGGAGGGGAGCAGGAAAGGAAGCACACACCAGAGAGGACACCAAGGCCAGAGACTGCCACCAGCAAGCACTGCCGTCACCCCCCACTCAGTGCTGCTGGTTTGAGTCACCCACAGACAGACAAACCTGGCAGGGAGAGGAATGGCCATAGAATAGGCGTAGATTCCTCTTTACAATATATGAGACCCAATTCCCCCAGCTGCCAGTATTACAGGTATGCATATCTCTAGGCTAGAGACCAGAGGCAATAATCATGTTAGGGAGTTTGACTTTGCCCCATTTTATAACTGTTTATTTACAGTACATAAAAAAGAAAAAAAAAAAAAGATGAAAATACCACCTTTTAAGTACATATAGATACACTGTCAGGTCGAAGTGATCTTCATCTGCTTGGGGCCTCTAAATATCACTGTCGTACCAGGAACAATTATGAGGGGTGTTTGACTCCTGATCTGAATAGAGTTTCTTCACCAAAAAGCAATGTAATAATTAAAATAAAATCTAAAAAATACTATATTCTTAATTGCAAGCATACATTTCTAAGCTTCAAAACTGAAATGAACGCACAAATCCTTCCTCCATCCAAGTACATTTACATACTAGTATTTTCCACTTACAAAATGAAATCTGCCAATTGTTAAAACAGACCAACCACCAACCTGCTTCAAAATCCATGCCATGGAATGCCTTAATGTGAAGGCCTACAAACTTCTTGTGAGGAGGTTACAAAAGTGAATACAAAAAAAAAAAAATTGATTGGCAGTCAGTGCTTTCAAACACCTGTACAGTCTTACTGGTCAAAAATATTTCCACGGGGATAACAGGCTAGTGGTACAACATGGAGATACCCAAGTAGTTGTTGTAGAGTCACCATTTCATGTTTCTCACCAGACAAATGCATCCTCTCATCAGAGCATAGCTTGTACAAAGGATCCAACCTCTCAAGCCTGTTCTGCCTCTCAAAGTCCTTGACCAAAGAATTAAATGTCATAACTTGCAATAAAACTCAAGTAAAGAGGAAAAGATGGCACACAAATATCAAGTACCCAAGAACGAAAGAGCCTTATGTCTGGATGCCCATCAATGCAACTGAATGTTATTACACACAAAGTATAAAATACATATCCACATATTGCGTATACATGTATAGCTACAACCAGAAGTATTTCCAGCCTCATGCATTTCTACATGTTGTCTAAATTCTCTACACTGAAAAAAGTACCACCATAAAACCTCTCCCCACAGAGAATTAAAAAACACATGAGAACAGAAAACCCAGCAAATGTTTAGAAGGAGAAAAACTGTTTAAGAAACGGGCAAGCAGAAACCAGTAAGCAGGGCAGCATACACACTTCTGCTTTCTGTAGGAAATCTAACCATCCCGAGTATGGCTTTTGCAAAGACCAAAACCAGCTTGCAGTTGGATACCACTTTTGGATAGATGTTTCAGATGTCACATAACCCCATGAGGAAAAATGAACCTGGAGGCGACAGGATTATTTTGATGCCAACATACGCATAGCTTTCAGAAAGCAGTAGACAGGAAAGAGAAACAATCCTGCACTCATGATTCCTTTAAGCAATTTGCTGTTGCAATCAAACTTAAAACATGCAATCAATATGTAAAACATACCAAAGGATTCTAAATTCACATATGCATTTAATTCAGAATTTTTTTCATTGAGAATCATTAAGGATACACATCCCATTTCTCTTAATGCTGATAGTATTTCATTACACTTCAATGCTATGGAAACAGCATAAACCAGGACATCTTTGTTTTGATTAGCAGACCATCACAATTCAAGCTCTTCTTATTGCTGATGAGGTTTCTCAAGATAAAAAGATCAGAAGTCCCCTTAAAGCCAGTTAATGCCTGTTTCAATGGAAAAAGTAACTTTTTCCAGCTGTGAAGCAGCCCTTAACTCCTAGAGGCCTAAACTCCCACAGCCAGATTTGACTTGAGAGCATTTTCAGGATTAAAAAATTGGTTTGAGCTCAGGGTGTACTGTCAGACCACAATAAAAGGAAAATGAATACAATATGCTGGAAATACAACACTAGTCACATTAAAAAAACACTTTCTGACAGCGTTAATTATGACACTGTGCCTCCCACTCTTATCACGCACAGCCCTTTCACAGCAGCTCTACAGACCTCCACCCTCAGCCATCCCAGGCATGAGACAACACAAAAAGCCTTGTGGAGGACAGAAAAAGTTACTGCCAGTCCAAGTTCACTGAAAGTGCTTACTTTCACAAGTATTATTTAAACTGTTTTTCAGTTCCCTCTGCTTCACAGAAACCTCCACATCTGTCTCCATGGAAAAAGGTGCAGGCAAGCAGAAAGGAAGGGGCAAACACTGGCAAAAGAAGGAAACATCACCGTTTTCCATAGGAAAAAAAGAACACAATTTAACATATTTCCATTGAAAAAGGTTTTCCAGTTCAGGGGTGGTGGGGTTGGGGGGAGGCACAGGGGGAAGGAAGAAAAAAAGTGGTTCAAAACCATTCTTGGGACACTGTATCAGCCACCCAAGGCTCTGACAAGACCCCTGCCAGAGCACCCTGCCATGACCAGAACAGCCAAGTCATCTTTTCTTTTGTGTGGCAAACCCACAAATGAGACGCTGGTACCAAGTCACACTGTATACATGACAATGTTCTGGACCACAGCTGAAAAGCAGCTGGTGTGCGATGTGCCAGCCTAATCCACACAGCCCCAGCTCAGGTATGCAGGCGTGGGGTCTGAGTACTGGGAGAAGCTGGGCTGCCCGGTGAGCAGAGTAACATAGGGTTCTGTCATCCCCACTGGGGATGTGGTGGCAACCAAGACAGGCAAAAACACGGAAAAGCAACTGTGACAAAAAAAAGGCAGTACTGCACACTGGAATAAACTGATGCAGGCTAGGAAAGAGCTTACAGTCAAAGTCCCCTTCACCTGGAGCTCCCTACCAATATAGGTCTACACAACGTGCCTCCCACAGTGAGGTTGTGCTGTAACCTCATCTTTGGACAGGCTGGACCTACCGCTTTTGGACCTGCCCACACGGATTGGCCTGCAAAAGAGAAAACAGAATAAACACAAACAGTGCAATACACAGCTGTAAGGCAGAGAGCTGCCCTGCAGGAAGCAGCAGCAAACGCGCCCCCCCTGCCCCCGCCCCAGCAACAAGTAAAGTGTGAACAACGGGATCCCTGGTTTCTGCCCTAATTTAGGCAGTGGCAAAAACAGCATTTACTGCCATGGCAGCAAGACCAAGCGAAACAACAGCCACATGCTCAAAGACAGAATGAACATATTTACTGCCCTCATGCAGAGGGTGACGCGTATGACTGCTCCTTATCACATACTAGTTTGAGAAACAACACATGTCCTATACACAGGTATTCCTAACTGGGAGAAACAAGGGGAAATACAAAGCTGCAGGATCAATGACCACTAAAAGGTGGGCAGCAACTGCCCATATGTTGCTATTTTAGCATTTGGGTTGGGCACACAAACTATTTTTTATGGCGTCTATCATTTTCCTTGGGGTTGCAAACAACAATGGCACGGTAACCATCTTTAAAATGTGGAGGATTTCAGTCATGTACAGCCATTACAAGAACAAGTTTTGAGACACAGAGATGGAATTTCTTCACTTCTAAAAAATTTTGACCAAACTGCTCGATCAAGGCCAATTATTTTTCTTTGATAGCAAATAACATCCTAATTGCACAACAAATCACTGTTCCACACAGTAACACTACCTATTAACAGAATCCACGTATGTGGTAAGCCCTTTAAAACCACTTGTTTTAAAAAAACAGCCCCCAGGAGCGCATGCACACACACACACACACACAAAGCACCCGAATTTTAAAATCAAGAGGCAAAGTTAAGAATTAGCCTTGTTCAAGGAAACAATATTTGTACCAGCATCTTTATTCCAAGTGCACTAAAGAGATTATTATACAACTGACTGTCTAAGACCATTGCAGTTTGTTACAAAAATATCCAGTGTATCTGAGTACCTAGAAACAGCCTACCACCCTCAGAACAATGCAGATGATGATGATGTTGGTTCTTTTTCTGGCAGTTACAGTGTTTTTGTTTTCTGGACTCTGCATGACCACCTTGCAATGTCTAGTCTTGACATGTCTTTTTCTTTTTTTTTCTTTTCAGTTTTGAAAATATAGTTGATCTCCCATAGCCAGTAAATGTGTCTGCAATTACATTCATTTCTTAGACCTTTTCCCATTTCATTGTAGTAATTGGTCCAGTTTGTGATTACAGCGTTTGATGTATTTTGTGTATTACTTAATAGTCAAGACAGTCTTTCAGAAGGTGCAGGCACTGAAATTATATTAGTCCCTTTTTAAATTAGTAAATTGATCTCTTATTTTTTAATTCTAAATACAAGACAGAAGGACCAGTGGTAATGAATCTCTGACGGGAGTTAAGGAAGCAGTTAGCAATCTCTTTGCTATCTCCCAGCAGGAAAAAAAGAAGCTGCTTGATTTTTGCATCTCAAAGAAACTGAATTAAATAAGTACTGTCCAAATTGCTATACCCACATGCTACAAATCACTTGTTCTCTGAGCAAAATGATGTCAGGAAATTGCTTGAAAACCCTAGAAACTTGTCACATAAAAGAACAGCTAATGGGGGGTGGGGGGTACTTAGAAGCATTTAGGACCTTTACCAATTGTACATAGATTAAAATTTGTATGAATATTTAGAGCCTGTCATGGTTATTTGGGAAGGCAACATGGTATCTAGCATTAACTGAAAGACTACCAAAAATAGGGTTGAAAGAGGAAAAGGCTGAATAAAATCTTAAGAGAAAGTGTAGCTGTCCTTGGTTTCAGACCTATTATCACAGAAGTCACCACGGTCATTTCACTGGTTTCTTGCACTTTGATTTTATACTACCACACAGAACAAAAAGCAGAAGGCTGCATCCAATATGCTACAGTAAAGAACTGAAAAATGCAACCTCTGCCTGTGATACTCAGCTTTGCCTGTAAAAACTGACTTCCCATATAAAATTTCATCTATCAGTTTTTTGGTAGTGAAAAGGTGAAAGCTTAGGAATAAATAAACCAAACCCTGGCATTTAACATCAGGGGAAGATGTATGGCACATTACTGCCCTTCAACAGCAAATGAAATCAGACCTGCTAAGCCACCTAAAGCAACAGTGCCTATCACTAAGAAAAAACAAGAAAAAAATTTTATAAAAGGAAAAAGAGCTCACATCTCAGCCAAAAATTAGTATGTGATCCTTATTGTATCAGTAGAAGCAGAAGCCTGCTTCACAAACTCCTGTCCTGATGCTTTTACAGTACTTTCTCACATTTCAGCCCTTGAGATGGCCACATGATTCCTTGCACACACAAATGCATGCCACCTTGCCACTGTCCTGCAAGCCAACCGATTCCTCCGTGGCTCAGACTCAGCAAGTGGAGCGTGGACAAGACTTCACCAGTCTCCATGGCACCCTCCATGTTACTCCCTTCACTAGTGAGTAACAGCAGAATTACCATCATGACAGATAATAGAGTCATTAACAGCTTACAGAATTGCCTTCCTTATGGAGTTAAATCCTTTCATTGACCTACTTACATTACTACTTACTCCTTCCCATTCCTGGGCAAGGCAGCCAAAGACCAACTCTGTATTTCTTACTACACAGATGAGCTATCTCACCTCCCTCAATTGCTTCTCACTGTGAAGGATGTCATTTAAGTCCAGACTCCGTGTGATGCCTATCTGTAACTGATTTAAAAAGGAGATCTAGAGCACTCAAAAAGCAGATTTCCATTTCTTGAGTAAACTTGTCACCCTATTTTTATTGCTCACATCAAAAGCAAAACATACAAAGGATTTCTCTACTTTCAGTAAGATAAGATTTTTAATTTTTTTTTTTATTTTATTTCATTTTTTGTAGCTTGACTGCACAAACTCCTTTTCATTTTGAAGGGAAATCACAGGAACTTCAGCATCACCATATGGTTTCCAAATGAGGCCCTTTAAATACTTGTTAGGTACATGTCTCCCACCTGAGCTAACAGCACTATTCCCCATGTCAGCAAAAAGTTACTCTCCACACAGACAAGTTGCTTTCCCCCACCTACTCCTAGATGTCTCCTCTCTCTTTTCCTGCATTTCACCTCTGTAAAAATTAAGTAATGTGCTTATAAAGCATTCCTGAAATAAATCATTTGTATCAAGCAGAATAAAGTTTTACGAGCATTTTCCGCAACACAAACATTCTAAATAACTTTCAGTTTTCGTCAAAAATCTATTCAGAGTTACTTTGATTAAATATCACTTTTATAAATACAGAGGCAATTTAAAACATCTGGAACATAAAACACTTCTTTGTATGCAATGTTTTGAGTACAAGTCCATTAATATCATGAAATTTACCATGTGCTTCAAAGTTAACTGAGGTGACTGAACTAGGTGTTACCTCTGAACAGCTGACCCACAGTTAACTCCTTGTATGCAGACCCGTTTCCACCCACACCAGTGGACCAGAGCATCCACACACCAGGCTTTAATCCCTTTGGGAGCCCTCTGATACCACCAGCTCAAGCACACAGTTCAGGGAACAGCAATATAAGCTGCACTGTAACAGCCCTGAGCACAACTGCAGCACCACCACCTTAAGCAACTGCACAAGCATTTCCTTCACATAGGAAAATGCAAGAGTGTCAGCAGGATAATCCACTACTATAAAAAAAAAATTCAAGTTATATGCCTGACCTGGTAAGGCAAGACAAGTGACAGGGCATTTTAGGGCTTTACGTCTAAAGCAGAAAATGAAACATCATGGAACAGATACTTATGCATCAGCAGTGAAATCATCAGCTTGATGCTCAGCAAGTATGGCTAATAGCTGAAACTCGTTTTCAGCTGGCTGCTCCTTCAGCCCCAAGAAATCCACCAGCGTCAACTAGCTCATAGGTGACCCTTAAGAATTGCTCCACATGTCCACCAAAGCATTCAGCAGCATCTTTGGAGGCAGGAAAGAGGATGAGTGTTCACTAGTCAAACAACATAATTCAGATCTCTACGCTAGTGAAAAGAAAAAAAGAAAAAATGGGTTTGGAGGAAAAAAAAAGGGGCAGATTTGAATGTCAGCTGCAAGATTAGTGCCAGGCCTCCAAGCTATTTTAATCCATTTACCTATGGTAATAAAGACCAAAAGCAGTGGCTTTGCTGTTGTTTAACAACAGCCACAATGTGAGCAAAGTAGGATAAAACAGGAAGGTATCACGCCAACCTCAGGAAGGATGCTGCACTGGGTACAGGTGCCAGCCACAGCTCCTGATGCACTGGAGGTGCTGATGCAGGCTGTTTTCACACCAGCGAGCCTGTCCAGAAGAATTTGCATTTCCTACAGGTTACAAATATTTGAGTGCAAGGGGAGCAACAAGCAAGAACTGATGGCAAGTCTAAGTCCCAAACTGAAGTTCAGTCCCAAGACCATGCAGGACACTGAATAAAAGCATTCTCTGGATGAAGTTCTCCAAAGCTATTCCACCTCTGCCTGCAATTTTCTGACCTGTTCCCACATCAAGAGTAAATTCCTTTAACTTCATGCCGGCTCCCACTCCTACACAGGCAAATGACTGAGTTCTTTTCCCTCCCTGTCCTCCTTCCACCCGGCCTTGGTAACCAACATGCTCCAAAAAGACTGCTTTCACAGTGCTTTCGCTAGGACTCTGCCCACATAGCAACACATGGCTCAACAGCCACGCAAAGCCGTGTACTGGCACATGCAGGGTCTGCTGTATCCAGGGAATAAGGTTTAGGGGCCCAACAGACCCATGCCCCTTTGCAGTCTGTTTTTAGTTATCGGGAAACAACCCAAAGAAGTGTCTTGGGCTCCCCCATAAGACACGATCACCTATGATGCAGCAGAAAACGCCCCTTATCCACAGACTCCTACAAAAACCTCTGACTCCTTAAATGCTAGAGCCAAACATTTCAACACTACAGAAACAGTTGTCCCTCACTCTCTCCCCTCTCTCCACAATTTAGCCTTTTGCAGTGTTTACAAGATAAACTGACATTTGAAAATATCAATCTCATAACTAAATATTAAGATCACAGGAGAAAAACATAAAAAGCCCCAGCCTCAATTCTTTTGCTTAGTCCTCAGCTATCATTCTTTTTCAATCTACAGTCTACCTCCAAGCTAGAAAAGAGCTCAGGTTTGTGCTTCTTGCAAATGCTTTTCTGACTTGTATTATCAGCCGCTGTTATTAGACACAGTTTCATTCATAAATGGTGTTTGAATAGTTTTTCAAGGGAGAAATTCTTTTTCATCAAGTCAGGTCATGGATCATGTTAATCAGATTTGGTTTTATTTCTAGTCACTCTTCAAACTATTCATATCATTCGCTGCAGATAAATGATGTTTGTGGTTTGCGATACACATTGAGAGGGTAAGGCGTACTAGCACAAGGCATTCAAAGTGTTTTTTTGCCAACAAGAAATGCAAAACTCCTCTGGGCAGAAGCAAGCAGAGCATCCACTTCAGTGATATTTTCCTTCCCCCCCCCGTTCTTTTTTATCTTTTCCACCTAATAAGGGCCTTTGACTGCATTTCCTTAATTCCCATTTTTGACAGACAACTGAAGCAGGAATGTTATTAAACAGAGTTAGAAAAATCCTTTCTAATAACAAAAATAAAAGCAATTGAATGTAAGACAGGTTTAGGGACTTGCAGGGTCCTAAGCGATGTGTTGCCCTCAGGCAGCTGAAGCTCGACAAGATGAACCTGCAATGTTTTAAGAGCCAGATACAACCCTGTGGTCCACCAGGCATTTTCCAGGTGATTTCACTTAACCACTTACCTCCCTTTCTCTAGTTACTTATGGTGTGTGACTATTTTTCTCCCATATCATCGTTAGGGTTCAGACATTTAAGAGTTGGAAACACCTATGATGCAGAGAGGGTAAAGTTATTCATTTTGCCTCTTTTGACCAGCTGTACAAAACCCAGTGCCCTACCCAAACAGCCGTGGCACAGTCAGCTCAGCAGTGACCGACCAAATCGGACTGAGGCACACCACCTCCTCCACCACGAACCGGAACACACCAGGCAAGCATACCAAGTCTGCCCAGCCTTACAGCCCTTGGTGGAGGCAATATCAATATTATTCCGTTTTAGTACTTCTTACAGTTAAACACCAAACCAAATCCTTTCCCCACCCCCCAGCTGCAATTTTTAGATATAGCTTTATATGCTAGGTCAAAAATCAGTTAAGAAGCACTTGACAAGAGAAAAGAAAAACATCTAAAGCAAACAAAACCTCCCAACATCAACAGAAATGGAGGAGGGGAGAAACAGTAATTTAAAAGTGACCCTTGGTGTGGGGCAGAGGAAGAAGTCTGTCTGATTTACTTCGGATATAGTTGGGCAGGAAATCGCTGAGGTGGGTTAAAATACCTTTCTTGTACATGCTTTATAAAGAATTTCCTCTGATTACTAGAATAATATTTGTTTTCATGTCAATCTTGATAAATCACAGCTGTGGTGCTTTATTTCCTCTCTCCCTGTCCTTATTTTAATCTATTAATAGGCTATCAATTAAAAACATACATATATACTTATTCTATATATAAACACTTCCATTTTGCAATCAAATTCCCTACATAACATCGTCCTGGTCCTGAAACGTGTCATTTGCACGTGTACTACTGAGCACGACCCTTCTCTCCCTCTTGTGACCCCAGGATCCCAAGGACATCCTAAACTGCACAGAGCCTCATGCACCAGGGAGAGCCAGAGGTGTCGAGAAGGTAATTCAATTAAGAGCCCTGCAGCTACTGCAGACTCACAAGTTCGAAGTGCCAGAACAAGAGAAGCATAAGCCTGAGCAATACTGCCTGTTTTGTTGTCATCTTTTTCCTTCTGCTTCCCCAGTTCAGGGGGAGGAAGGCAAGACATCTGAAGAAGCTTTAGTATAATTCAGAGCTATTAAATTTTGCAGTTTCAAAGCTACAGAAGTCTCTGGAAATAGTTTTAACCAGGTATTTTAAGCCACTGATATGGTCAGCAAGACTTCCAAATTACATTCTTCAGTATTTCCACTGCTGAATTTTGGAGTCCAGCATAGGAAGGAAGGGATTTATTCCTCAAGTTCAATACTCTTTTTTTTTAAAAACATTTGACTTAAAGGAGAATTATGAAAATATTAGTTCTTGCTGCAGCTTACCTCCCTCAGGTTTCACCTACCCACTTGAAATACAACGCTGAACTAGTATTCAGGCTTAAACTCTACACACTTTCCAGACTCCAAGGAGAAACTGGGGAGCAGACTGCACTGCCATAGCCCACTGAGTTTCATCAACTGATCAAGTCTAGAAACTCTTTCCAACTTGGAATTTTTTCTTAAAGCCTCTGACAGTCACAACAGCTGCTTTACTTCTATGCTGAGCGGCATTAATGAGAGTTGTTTGCTTTCTTTAAGAGGATTTTGCACAAATGAAAAAGAGGACTTTTATTACAGGTCCCACTAACTAGTTACTAAGTTGTTAACAAAGCAGGTAGATACAGTTGTGAAAACAAGACTTCCTTTCCAGAAAGTTACCTGGAGGCATCTGACCTATTCCTACCAACAGTGAATGCATTTAAAGGTCTCCTCCAGGAAAGATTATCTCCAGAAGTTGATTAGGCAATTTTACAGCTGACATGCTGAGATTTTAACAGCCTTTAAGAACCAACCTGTTAATGCAGACCAAAACAACTTCAAAAAGGAAAAAAAAAAAACAAAAAACACCAACCACCAACCCACATCATGAACTGACAACGAGCATATTAAAACCCAACCAGACAAGAACTGCTGGGCTGGGCGGCTGGGCAGCAATAATGCTCAGAACAGGCTGTACCCTGCACGCACCCATCTCCTGCAGGAGCTCTCTCCCAGGTCCAACAACACTAACTCACGTAAGCAAGGGTTGGGAGGTCTGGCCTTCGGGTGCTCTATCGTGCCCTTCAAACTGCTGTCTCTTATCTGGCTGCTAAGAAACCACCCTACAAGCAAAGCCTAACAACTCCCAGCCACTTCATCTCACTTACACCACACAGCGCTCTTTTGGCAGCCGTAAAAGCATTAAGCTAACAAGTGGACTTGATAAATCAACTTGTAGCTTGGACAAAGCTAAGAGCAATTAGGAGCCTACCTGGGATTTGAACTCTATCATTCAAGGGGAAGGAAAAAAAAAGTCTGCCACCAATCCCAGCTTGGTAATGCAAACCAAACAGCATAGCAACTCCTGAATCAGAGAAGGGCAACAGCAGAAGAGATACAAGAAATCTGATCTGTTCTTCAGTAATCCTGCCTAAGGGCAGCACTGAGACTGCAAGCTCCTGGCTCCAGAGTAACATTAACACTGTACATTGGGCACCGACTGGAACATAAACGGAGCTTACTGGTTGGGCTCTGCATCCCAGCAGCAGGAGGAACTGGCATTGCAGAAGGATGCTTGCAAGCAGCGGTAGGCTGTGGAGGTGTGGGTTTGGGGGAAACACTGGCAGCAACAACTACTAAGAAAAAAGGTATCTAGGCCCACTTGGAAAAACATCTGAAAGGCTATTCTAAAAAAACCTCTCATGTACACACATGAAATTTCACTAGATAGCTTGTTGCAGTGCTTTACCAACATTAGTGATAGGTAAGCTTTCCCTCATATCCACCCAAGCCTTCTTTTCCCATAAAATAAAAAGGATGAAAAGAAATCAGCTACCAGGCAGACACGGAGCGCACTATTCTTTTCTGGTATCTTCTGACATATCAGAAAAGATATGGGTTTTGTTCATAGCCATTTCCGCCCTCAAGTCCTCTCAAAGAATGTTGTTTGTATATACAAAGCAGGGAGGAGCTGCAAAATACGAGAAGAATTCTAAGGGAACGCTGGACTTCCAGGCTTCATCCAGCAGAGACCAGATGCAATGCATTTGGGCTCCATGGCAAACAAGGGAAGACTGAGAACCACGTTTCCCTTCAAACTGAGCTTTTTCCACCATTTTCCCACCATTTTCCACCACATTTTCCACTCATTTTGCACCAGCTGAAGCTAGTTGGTCTCAGGTAAATCACGCAGCTAAAGCAAGGAAGTTAGATGGGACAGAAGAAGAACACAGCACTAATTCACCTCACTTGATTTAGTATTTAAATTGTTTCAAGTATGGCCAACAAGATATAGCCCACCCAACAGGAAGAGTTTGCAGGTTTTTCCTCATTCTCCGCTTTCTAGAAACCTACAGAGATATAGGGCAACCCATTTAACTCAGAAGACAGCAGCTCAGAGAAGCTCACCATTAAAACATTACCCACCTTCTAACCCATGTCTCCAGCCCGGCAAGAAATGACACTAGCTTCTACAGCTTTTCCGCACCAACATTAAATGTGGAAGCTAACACGGGATTAATCTGTCACCATATTCATTCTTGTAAGATGTCAGATGCCCTTATTGCACACCCCGTTCAGCACAAGTTGAATACATGATACACCTCATAATGTCAGGCCAGAAGTCTACAGGGTTTTCTAAAAGTAAGGAGAACATCACAAACGCTAAGTGAGATTAGCAGAGGGGGCACCAATTTTCCATTTGATATTCAAACTCCAAAGGAATAAGATATTTCAATAGTAGCAGCTCTGCTTGAAAGCATCTGACAAAGCCACTTAATAAACCCTACGGGCCTGAGGAAATGTGCTTTCTTGCAGTGTTATGGCTCTCCAAAATAACACAGAAATGCAAGAACAGAAGTAGAGGATGGGTGGATATGGCAGTTCTGAAATCTTACTAAGAGTGACTAAAAAGAACTATGCCATCTCGGGGATCTGTGGAGCACAGTGCTGCCATCACAGGAGCACAGCCCTGGGACTTCAAATTAGAGATAACTCCACTTCCCACCTACAACTGGTCACTGCAGAATGCTCCCCACAGATACCAGGTGAGGGAACGGGACCAAAGACCAGTGCATGGGAGCTTCTCCAGGTCTGTAAGCAACAGTTCATGGCAAAGATTTTTACCTTGGCAAACATTAGAATATACAACTCATGTTCTCACCCAGATAGGGCTTCTTTCCCATTTTCTTCTTCATTTTGTTGTTTTGTTCTTCTGAAATGGTTACAATTTCAGTGGCAGTGCTAACAGCAGGCCTGAAAACTACACACACTCAAGAATCAGAAGTAAACAAATAAAGAATACGATCTTGCTCATAAGCCAACCCTAAAGCTAATTCATTGCCTCCTATTTCAAGTCACTACGTGCTCACATCAGGAGTGAGCTTGGCATGTCTTGCTGGGAAAAATAATACACACATGGAAAAACTACAAAACACTCACTGGTACATGGATCAGTCAAAGATCTAAAACACGATGTCTCAACTAATTACATGCCTAGGTCATTACATTAACAGTTTAAAGTAAAACAGAAATTGTTTCAATTACACATTCAACAGAAACAGGGAAGAAACAGTGTTCAGAATATTAGAAATAATTTCCAGGACAAAAAGTTCTACACACATGCAAAGAACACACAGAGGTATTTTCTTGGTAAAAGATTTTTGTAAATGTTATGTATTACAGCAAAAATGAAGATGAGTTTTCTAAGTAGAAAACCTTACTGCAGCTGCGCAGACAAGAGCGTGTGCTTTAGCATGCACAGAGTGGCACACGCACCTCTCCCACGGCCAGTATCAAAACTGCTATGAAGACCCTTTCATCTGACTGCTGGCAAGTCCTTCCTGACCGGCGCTGAGCTTGCTCTCCTGTTCTCGCGCATTGCATTTCAATACCCACCCCACCCCCCCCCCCACCCCCCCCCCCCGAGCTGAACTGGATTAAGACTGAAGGATGTTTTCTTTCCAGCAATATGATAGAGGGACTTCTGCTGCCAACAACAAATGTGAAATAAGAGTGCTGGGTGTGCCAAGCAGGGCACTGCTCTCGGGAGCCTTGACAGCAATAGCAGTGATCCCATGAGACTCTCAGAGCTAAAGGCTAGGTAAAATGAATATATATACACAGGACAGAACAAACCCACAATGCTCAATTAGTTGCTTTCTGTTTCCACACAGCTGAATCAAAACAAAGGACTTCACCAGAACCACCTACCATAAAGCCCATTATGAACAGCTGGACCTCTGCTATGAAGTTCAGGCCCCGGCTCTTTAAAAGTCTGGGTAGATTTTAGATCCAAGTACCAAAATACTGAATTATGATTTCACATCTTTGTTACAGTATCTTTCCAGCCATCACACACTGTAGGTGAAAAATATTTCCCCTTCTTTGTAAACTGCTTTGATTAAGAGCATCACATAACATCTAGGGATATTTGGTGGCAGGGAAAGATTGCACAGCAAGGCTACCACTACATCTCTGCTGAGAAACAAGGCAAGACATCTGAAACAAGGAGAGACATCTGTTTTACATTGTCTTTGAAATAATTAACTGATTTGTGCGTTACCAAAGTGAAAATTAATTTTATTCTACTGTGAGAAAGTTTGGGAAAAGTGGAAGTCTTTAGTAATCTTTAAAAGGGGAAAAAAAAAAAAAAGTAGTCAAGATTAGGCCAGACAAAGAGCCAGTTCCCACAAAAGGAATGATGGAGCTGTGCCAAATGCTTCTAAGAACAGACCATTTTTTGGTTGTTTATTTGAAGCCAAATTTCTTATGCCTTCATTCTCTCTTTTATGGGTATTAATAAGATTTCCACATAAATCTGTCTCTACTTAGTCATCTTCACCACTGTCAGACTTCAGAGTCCTTCATGAGGAAGGACTGCCAACACAAATGTTTATGATGTCACACAAGCTGCACTATCACTCCAGCCATCACTCAGAACAAACAGTTCCAAAAGGTGAAAGGCCAGTACAGTCTATAGAAAGAAAAGGATTTTTTTTAAAAAAAAAATAATATATATATATATAAAATTAGAATTAAGAGACTCTGAGAAAAGAAGGAGAGGGGATATAACAGTGGTCATCAACTAAAAGCATTTCTTGATTTGATGTTAACAAATGAAAAACCAGCGAGCATCTTTCTCTAGTTCATATACATTCTTAAGACAGACTTCACACACTAACTGGAGATTTTACCTGTGCTTATCTGAAACAGACTTTCTTTGATTCTTCTTCTGTTTATTTTATAAGTCCTTCATGTTCATATCACATATTGTGACCAGTGCATATCTGTCACTGATGTATGGAAATTTCCTCCAAGGCACCAACAAATTTTTGCATTCAGACTTTTGCATTTAGAGTCAGGTAACCCTACCATCCCTTAAAATGTGAGACAGCATCTCCATAGATTCAAACTCATTGACAGATCTCTCTGGCTCAGCAAACAAACATCCACCTCCCCAAAACATGCAAAGTAAACCAAAACAACAAAGAAAAAAAGAAAAAAATAATCACCAGATGCTCTTGAATCTGGTTGAAGGCAAAAAAATTGAGAAGAATTAAGGAAAAAATGTATCACCAGACAAAACTGCAGTGTTTCTTGGGCGTCAGTCACAGACAGTCTGAAACAAATCTAACCCACCTTTCTCACATGTGGAAGCAGAACCAAGTGCCCAAAGCCCACCCTTAATTTGTTTGGCCTGCCTTTCATGAAAGAGGAAAGGGGTTTCAGATTTGCTGGGCTAGAAGATAGGGAATGATGGAGGAATAATCAGCTCACTGATGTAAACATTCCTAGATCAAAAAGGAACGTTTGACCATTCAGAAGGGTGGCACTACGGAAGCTGTTAACTCAAAGCATGTGGGCATCAATATCATAACATTTCTCCTACGTTTGCTTTTTATTAAATAAACACATCTAAGAAGTTAGCTATATAAAATTTCATTAAAAACATCTGAGATTGCAAATTCAGGCATTCAAAAGATAGTATACAACATAATCATACTTACAAACACTGATTCACTGTTTTAGATAGCAGTCCATTAAGATCCCAGGAAAGATAGGAAGCAACTTTCTGGGCTATCAAGTTTCTGCCTAAAGTTCTCATCTCCTTAACCTGCTATTATGAATGATTAAGACAATCTGATCGTTACTTTCATCTCAGTTCTAAAAACCTTAACCAAATAAAAGACCCAGAGGCCCTTAGGCCAAGTTCTCATGAGTACACTGAATGACTGTGAAGGAAGATGTTTTGTCACTACTCCCACTAGCTGAGGATTTTTTGCACTGGGTTTTTAAGTGCATGTCAGTAAATTTTGCAATACAATGACTTCAGTTTAAAAATCAACATTTTCCTCAGATCATGTTTCCACTTCCATTTGAGAAGAGACAATATATAAAGCAAATCAGAACGTGAAATAAGCACATATATTTGCAGCTGCAAATTCCCCCCCATTAAGGCGTTGTACTCATTCATGGCTAAGAATTTTAGAACTTCTAATCAAAGATCAGTTGTACTTTCCAAAAGAATAATACAATCTAAAGATATAAAACTGACAGCATGTCCTGGCATGAACACTGAATTTAAAATTCTGGATTTCCAAAAAGTCTGCTCACATGGCAGATCACAGCCCAAGTCAAGAAATCTTAAGGTGAACCCTCAGAATCTTCTCTCTTGCCTATGTGTAATACAAAAGAAAAAGAAAACTCTAGACCCCAGGATGATGACAGCTAAAATACTGGAATGAAAAACATTGAATCTATCCTTCAGTCACTGCAGTCCACAAGTATGAACCATTCATCAACCCTAAATAAGAACATCACATGTTTTAGGACTAGATTTAAACACCACACACAGCAGAAGAGAAAGCTGAAATAAAGATTGGATAGATTTAAGAGGAAGGATACAGACAATCTCTCTTTACTACTTCACTTTAAAAAGTTCAAGAACTCTCTAAGAAACATTCAGGTTTGCCATCTCTCTCTGTCTCACCACGTCACATGTATCCAGAAAGCTACATTTTGGTATCCTAAATTTCATTTAAGCCCCAGTGCCTTGTATTTCCTTTTAGCTGGCTGTGATGCTAAAGGTCCCTCACCAAGAGGCAACAACAGGCTCGGACCCTCAAGCAGAATTTATGTTGGAATATGTGCCTTAGTTCTGGCACCCCAGTCCATCTAATTGTTGTGCTACTATCCCCTGCTCCTCTATTACACCACTTGACACAGACATGGGAAGCTTAGTAAGAATTAGCATTTTGTACTCTGCAACTCAGAAGTCAGTTTTCAGTATCAGTATGGCACAGACAGTATTTCTCTTTGCCACTTAACAGATTTCTTAGTACTGTCTCTGTAATGAGGCACATACAGAGCCAGTGCTGCCTAAAATAAATAGTACACACCGTTAGTATACCTGCTTGTTTCTGGGCAGTGTGCTTCTCCACAAGCCAGAGGAAAGACAAATGCTCTGCAAATCTGAGTAGAAGTCCTTTACTGGCAAGGGTAGGGCTCCCCTTCCACCCTCAGCCCCCTTTTAACTTCTGAATCTCAGCACACAAGAAGTACAGCATTAAATCCTTTAATAGAAAATGTTTATTCATTTGCAGTTTTGTGTAATCAGTAGACAATTATGACTGCATTTAAGAATGGCACTCGCATATGAATTAAGCTGGTCTTAAAACAAAAACCTCAGTAATGGCATATGAATAACATTGCAACATTTCACCTCATTCAGAATTCAGGATCAACAGAAATGCAGCACATTTCAGGGAACCGTCATAATAAATAAATTTTCAAAACTGTCTTAGTAAATAACAAATACTAAGTAGTCCACAGCTTCCCTGAGAATAGGTACATAGCAGCAATAACATATATATTACACATAACATAACATATTTTACAAGCTAAAGCTCATCATTCTTGTCTGTAAAAATTCACGTCACCTATTAATTTCAACTGGTCTTATCACACGTCTAATCAGCCAGAGCTCCACGCTGAACAAACGCCTATTTATGCCCACAAGAATGACACTGGCTCAGGAGGCACAAGGAACTTAGTGGCTCCTCCTGCCGAGCCAGCCCCCAAGCTCCACGTCACAGCTAAAACCAGTGGGAAGCCAGCCTAGACACCAGAGATACCATGTTAAGCGCCTACATGGCTTTGCACCTCTAGGATAGAGTTGTAGCACCAATTTCAAATTGAATATTGGAACAGGCGTTTATAAGGCACAAGTATTCCTTTGCTGATCAAAATTACTACTCAAGTATTTATGAATAAAAGAAGAAAAATTTTGCAGAAATTAGCACACATTAGCAAGTCAGGAAAGAAAGAGAAAGGTTAAAACTATAACAAATTGGAAGTCAAGCAATGGTTACAGAGGCTGGCATATGCCTACCTGTAGAGACATCAAAAAATATTATTAAATATCCAGAAAGAATAGTGTCGTACATAACTCAGGCTGCAGATGTGCTGTCAGGATCAAATGAAGAATTCCATCCCCCTAGGCTACACAATACTAACTTGAGTGTGTACATACATACACACATGGATAATATACACACACCAAGATACATGTATGTGTGCACACACATCTATAAAAACATGCTACAAGGTCTCAGGTCACATTTCAAGCAGCACAGCCAACAGCAGGTCTGAATTACTTTCTTTAAAATAATAAAGAGAATAGTTAGGTGCTTAAAAAACAAAACCAAAAAACCTCACCCCAAAATAGAAAATAACAAAAAACCCCAAACAAGCAAACAACCAACCCCAAAACAAAAATAACAAAAAACCAATCCGCTCTGCAGATCTCTGTATGGGAACACACCCTACTCCTGCACTAATGATTTAATGAAAGGATCAGCCTGTTACCCTGGGAGGACTGAGCACTCCCAATTCCCACTGAAGTCTGTGGAGGCAGGGAGGAGATTATCAGAACAAAAAGTAGATAAGAAAAATAGTACTTTTAAAAAAAACTTGTCTTGTACAACATAATTTTTAAAATATCGGTGAATGACCTCCAGAAGCTAAAGGTATTCACTGTCTTAGAAGAGTAACATGCAGAGCTACATCTCAGCGCAAGTATTCCTGTAACGATCCCACTGACAGACTCAAAGTATAACTCCAGCCACATGTGAAATATCTTATCAATTATCTTGCCATTATAAATGCACCCAAACACACTTGAGTTCCCTATCAACACAAAATACAGCGATCAGACCTTGTAAAGAGTAACCTGTGGTTAGCATCACCAGTAAAACTGATGAGAAATGCACCTTAGAACTCTACCAGCATCCAACTCTTTTTTGCCCCCCACCAAACGAGTATCAGAGGAAGGACTTCACTCTCACCAGCATAGAAATAGCCCTCTCTGCACTGGAGAGTGTGGGTATGTGGTGAGAATGAAGCAGCATAGTTTACTCTGCAAGGAAACCCAAGTTAGATCTGTTAGCTGGTGAGCTCTAACAGGCAAGAAGGAACAGAAAGAAAGAAGGAAGGAAAAGAATAATAATAATAATAATAATTTAAATAGCATAATGTTTATAATCTCATAATAGAAGTACTTGAAACTGCATAATCAGAGGCAAGGGTGGACAGCAAGTAAGACAAAGGTTGTGCCGCCCTTTTTAGTCTACATTTTTGCACAGAAGTCGGCACATTTCTACTGCTGTCATTTCACGTGAGATATAATGCATGAACATAGACAGCGCTTCACAAAACCAACAGGCAACAAAAAGCTTGAGTACACGTATCTAGATTATTGCTCATAGAAGTGGAGAAAAAATTGCTTGGATGTAGCTTCTCAATCCATGCATCCCCCTTTTAGCCCATCACTCTGGCCACTTCAGTGGCCCCACATTCTCATTTTAAGGTAAATTTGGATTTGTCTGGTTTTGCTAAGGATCAATATTTTTATATGTAACATAACTAACAAAACATATTAATGTTCTGCCTCTCTTCCGTGGCATTACTTACAAACATACATTAGTTTATTTAAAACTGTATAGCAAAAATAAGTGCAAAAGACTAGCAAAAGTATCTGTAGTCCAGGGTGAGGAACAACTTAGGTTACTGCTGGTGCTGTGGCTGCAACTTCAGAGATGCTAGCAAGGTATCATCAACCTTCTGGGAGAGTAATAATTTTCAAAAAACAATTTAAAAAAACCCAGTTTAACTAAATTCTTTCCTCTTCTGGAATTTATTTCACAAACATTCTTATGGACAAATTTACACAAACATCAGTCAGAAGGACGCTGCTCAGAATAAGTAATGTTTCATTTTGAGGTTTAGTAATAATTGTTCCCCTACATGATCATCATTTACACAGAGAAAACCAGTCTGCAAGCTTATCCAAAGAAACAAGAAGTTTTGTTAAAGCAAAAAGTAAAACCAACAGCCATCAGTGACTTGATCCTCAAAACACAGCAAGTGATACAGCTATCCCGCAGACATAATCATATTCATATTTCACACAACTTTTAATGTAGCTGAGATATTTCTAAAAGGGCCAACCAGTCTAAGAGGAATGGTTGTTTCTCAAACCATCACCAGGGTCTGCCTCAGGAGTTCAGCAACCATACAGTATTAGGCAGACAAAATCCTGTTAGAAATATTTAATGATGCAGAATATGATTTTACCTTATTTTAAAACTCAAACCAAAGCATAAATTCTTACTACAAAACAAAGCCAACTTAAGCAACCTATAAAATACAAAAGGCAGGTAAGTCACTTTAAACCTGCATAATTATTTCACTGGTGGGTTAGGGGCATTAGGGAAGCTCAGAGCATAGCTGAGGCCATTTCTGGTATGTGGAAGTTTTGTATTTTTCCAGCCTTATCCATGGGGAGAGGGAGAACCTTTAGCTGCATTGATGCTCATAAATATCTTCTTCCTAATTGTCTTCAGTAGTTAATTGTAGTAAAAATACAAATACAGTCCTGCAGCCATAGGTCCTGGTCAGTGGATACTTCAGATAAAACAGTATGGTCACTAAAGCATACCACAACAGAGTAACCAACTGGGAAATTTCTTCCTAACTAGTATCATATTTAAAGAAAAAAATTAAAAAAAATAAAAAGGTAAGCCAGTTTTTCTAATCCTTAACCTACCTGGCATAAGAAATCTCTAAACTTCAATAAATAATAAATAAAAATGTCTAAAGATTTTAGAAATAGTTTCACTCATACCTTGTGACAGACGTATGTTCCATGATCTATCTCACACATCCAGACTTCTTCCTACCAGTTTAAAACTAAAGGATTAGGGTTTGTTTTATTTGTTGTTAGGGGTTTTTTAGGGGTGGGTGGGTGGAGGGATATTTTGGGGTTGGTTGTGAGCAGGGGTGATTCTCTTTTTTTTTTCCAATTCTCTTCTAATCCTCCATGTTAAGGAAAATACCTGTTCAGTACCCCTCAGACAGATGTGCTCTTACATATCTTTCCAGTCTCATCTTATATGAAGATCAGAAGTTTGGGCTATCTGTGGACCCCAGCCATTCATTGTGGCCGACCAAAACTCAACACAGCACTTCATATCAGAACATCACTAACCTAATTCCTAATTTCACTATAATACTTCACACACACAGACTAGCACTGCCAGCCGACAGAAAGTATTTTTCCTAACAAGCTCCAAAATTAACAGTGCAATTTCACCAAGCAACAGTAACTAAAGTCTTTATAAAGACTGAAGTCTTTATAACCAACATCTTTCCCGCACCTTTTGTTCACCAACCATTAAGGTGGCGTTAGGAAACTATGTTTCCTGTGTTCAACAGTAACGAAGGACCATTTATCTCATCAGCACATTCTGCCATTGCACCTTTCCTGTGGTGTTTCCCATTTTAATTATAAATAGTTATATATGTGAATAGAGTAATGAGGTGCCACAATACATAAAGCAATGGTGATTTAATTTGTTTTTCTGGATTCTTGATGGATCCCAAGGCAGTTCCTTTGTACCATGATCTTCAGTTACACTCACAATGGGCTTTTCGAAGGGCAAAACCCACTAGTGCTTTTCTTCCAATTTTTTTTTTTTAATTTTCATTTTGTTAGTGCACCCAAAGAGCTCAGATTAGAGAAGCAGAGTCTTCTGCTGCAGGTTTGTTGATCTGCCTCAACCTCATTGCGCCGATGTCGGCGTTCCACTAAAGGCAAAACATTTCAGCTGCCACCGGTAAACCGAAGCGAAGGGACACGAGAAGTGAGAAACGCAGCTAGAAGCGCTGTGGGTAGACAGGAAAAAGCTAAATAAGAAAAAAAAAAAAAAAAAAAAAAAAAAACACCAAAAAAAAAAACAAACCCAAAAAAAAAGGGCTCAGTTAAGTACCACGGACAGATTTTGTTTATTGTGTTTTTAGCTGCTCGGGCAGGCGGGGGCCGGCGCAGAACAGGGGCTCTCGTGCCCCCTAGGGGTCCGGCCCCGCCAGCGCCGCCGCCCGCCGGGCAGGGGTGGGTGCCTAACGCTGCCGTAGCATCACCGTAACAATAATTAATAATAACGATAATAATAGGGTTGTAACAATCACATACAACCACACAGAGGGAGAAGAAAAGGAGCTCAAACTCTTCATTTAAAAAAAAAAAAAAAAAAAAAAAAAAAAGACTTGATGAAGGGGTATAGCACATCGTCCTCTCCCAATCTCATTTAATCTCCCAGCAGCTCTGAAAGAAAAACACTGATATTCCCCACAAGTTAAAACTTGGACAGGCATCATATTTAATGTTAGGGAGTTTTTTTGATGCTTTTTCTCAAATCATTGGACCGATGCAGACAACTCCTGACGCTGCCACTGTACTTGCAGCAGGGCTTAGAGCAAGTCAATTTGGGGGAAATAAAACACCCACAACCCAGCCAGAAACCTGAAAAACTACACAGTCCAAATGAGAAGTATTTATTTCTGAGCGATGCGCTGAGTAACACAGGAGAGACTTTGAGGAAAGGGTTTGGTAATTCATTGAGAAACTTTTTCAAAGCCAAGCAGAGAAGAAAAAATGTGCACAAAGAAAAAACTGACTTCCACTTTGTTATCTGAATCTTTACATATATTTCCTTATCTGTCAAGTGGTACGCTACAAGCTGTACATCTCTCATTAGATTACCTAAGTAAATCACAGCAACTGGCTCAAAGCTTTAACTGCAGCAGTGTTCTTTTTATCCTCAAACCATTTAGGATGCAGTCAGCTCACCCTCATTTTGAACCCTGCCGTTTTCAGGCTCCAGAAGCCAGCAACCTTTCCACTTCCAGGCTGTATTTTTCTTTTTTAAAATATATTACTCTTCTTTAAAGAAAAAAGTCCAAGCAATATTCCTTCAATTTGCAAAATACAGCTATGTTTCAGTCTCTTGCAAAAAAAGAGCTGGAATGTAAGCACACTAACAGCAGATTAGGACAAATTCATACAAATGTCACAGTTAATGTCCAAAACATCATGTGTCACTGTTTTTCCCCTCCAACCCCCAACAAGCTTCTCAAAACACATTTCATACACAGGGTCACTGTTCTGGCTGTTTATTTAATTAACATGACAACCCAGCATACACAGGATTTCTTTCAGTTCCTCAGCTTTGCATTTTCACACTTCAGGCAGAAAGAGCAGAAAGTCACTACTGTATTTTACTTTTTCCCCCCAGTATGCCACAATATATATTTCTTGATTTAACCAATTGGTTTAGAATCTATTTTTGTCAATCACGGGAGTTTCAACAGCAGTTTTTACATTTTTGTGAGGTTGAAAGAAAAAAGAAAAAAAAAATCTAAGTAGAGCGGGTTTGTGTAAATGAAGCCATGCAAAAGAAAATAAAGTATTACATCTGGAATCCCTGGGTGATTTTTCCTGGAGCCTTACTTAAATATTTTACACGGTTGCGTTTCAGCAAGTCACCAGATGACATAACTTCTCAGTATTGCTCAGTTTCTAGCGACCTAAATGGTAACGCCAGTAAATCTTATCCAAGTAATTACAGCTCAATAAAGCTTATTAGCAGAAGGAGGTATGTGGTATATAACAGCGCATGTCTAATAGGAGACATGACTTTGACATACATAAAATTAAATATCTAAATTTAATCTGCCTTCTCTTCTCCAAAATTTTAAATCTGTGTATCCTGCACTCTGTACTCTCCTATTTTCAGGCCAGAGAGTAAGATACATAATATTAAATATTGGTTATAATATAAAGATACCTCTGTCCTTTTTTCAGGGCAGAATGACAGAGAACCAGGAAAGGGTGGGAAGCAATGTATTCCTGGCACTTAAAGCTCTCACTCACACAATGAGAAGAACAGAAAAAGCCTTAATTTTCGCTTGAAAAAAAAACCAACAAATACATTTCTTTTTCTCCTCAGTTTCTTAGATCTTATCGCTGAAGAGACATCTTTGACCACGTTATGTGAACTGTTACAGTATTGTCTTCTCAACTCCACAAACAGGCAGTGATAACAACAGTCCCGGCTCACAACTTTCCCAGGCTACAGACTGGGAACAGGCAGAGTCACCGTTCAGAGCACCACAAAAAATGGTCAAATCGAGCAAAACCCCCTCCACTGCCACTGGAGGAAGACAGAGGGGTCTGGCAGCAACATTATTTACCTGAAAAACTAACTTTTTGAAAGAAGAAGCAGGCAGGGAAAGATGTGGCAGCACGAAACAGCTACCAAGTCTGAAACCAATTAAAAGTAGTAGGTGACAGACCCTCAGATGTCCCTCAGTAAGGCAAACGGCCTTCTACTTCTCCAACTGCTTGAAAGGAAGAAAAGAGCAAAGAGAAAGAAGGAAGGAAAGTGGGTAGAAAACCTCTCTGCCCCAGGAGCCAGAGGACACAGATGGAAGTTTGCAGATGGAGCTGCCTGCCCAGCAGCTGGAGACATCAAAGCTGCAGGAGAATCTCCTCCGTCCTGATGCTGCCTCCTGCACCGATCAGGGCTTTTCAGCAGGGCAAGACTCAGCATGCTCCTTGTGAGCTCTTTCTCATACGGGGTTGTGTCACCCACTGGGGTTTAGAACCCTGATAGTACTTCAAAACCTGAGGTATGCTGTACCTGCGACAGTCTTCTGACTAAGGAAAAAAGAAATGTAAAAAGGCAAAGCAAATTCAACTACTTGCAGTAGCTGCTCTAGCTTATTTAATACACACTTGTAATAAATCCAAGTCAGCTGAAAACTTCCCATTCCCCTCAAACAAAACAAATAACAAGCAAGGCTTAAAAGCAAAATTGGGAGTCATAGGTTAAATTGTCCAGCTACTGTCTCCTGTGGAGTATTTTACTCACCAAGGCGAAATTATCACTTTGGACTGTTGTATGTCAAGATTAACACACACAGATCCGAGGCACAGGGTCCACAACACATGGGCCATATAATATTTTAAATGGGAAACACCAAGACATAGAACACATTTCTGCTTCTCCACTCAATCTCCTCTCCACACTAAAAGCTAAAAAGAAACTCCAAAAGCCATCATCTCGGTGGTACTTGTGCACTTACTGAAGAAAAAAAAAAAGAAAAAGAAAAAAGCACCTTTGTTCATTCATTCACGGTGTTATCCATCCATTCACAATTTCTCTCTGCAGCCTCTTTTAAAACTGGGTGAGCAAACCCTCAAGGAGCTGAGCATCCTCAGCCAGCATCGATGAAATCACAGGGAGACAACACTCAGCTGGGAGCAGGATCAGGCTATTACAGAGCATACATTTCTCAATGAGATCTATGCACTTGCCAGACTGGAAGCTTTTAATCCAAAGAATTCGCAGAAGTTGAGAAAGAGAGAACATATACAAAAATCAATCACAAAAACTGAATTAAAGGAAAAATTAGTAAAGAACACTTTTAGCAACAAAAGAAGGCTGTATCTTGGTGTGGTTTGATTTTGGATAGTGGCTCTTTTTTTTTTTTTTTTTTTTAAATGAAACAGGTTTCCTTTTTAAATTCTTTTTGGAACTGATAAGCAACTAAGACAAGATGTTTCTACAGAAGGAATAATTCATGCCATACACACTTCCAGCTACTCCTACCACAGATTAAATAGAAGTACACTTTCAATTTTAAATATGTTAATTCCTCTATCTGTGATGTTAGTTTGCAGTTCCTGGTTCTGTCCTTTATATCATAAGGCCACATAGATTCTGTTCTGTATTCTAGTAAGGAAAAATTCAGATTATAACTGAGACGCGTCTGACTAAAAAAAAAAATAAATTCAGAAATTCCAACTTTCACAGAACCTCATATTAACGCAAATAGTCACATAAGTTGGGAATCACACTCTGGAAAAATAAAAGCTCAGTTAAATGCTCAGCAACAGAAAAGATTACACGAAAGACAACAGGAAACATCTCTAAAACTGCGCCTAATGTTACTCATCAAATAAAAGTATGTATTTCAAAGTGATAAAGTAGATCCATTTCCTGATGAAAATTATTGGCAGCTCCCAGATATATTAATAAGCTATCTTTCAGACCAGAAACGTTCAGGGGATGTTTTTTTAAAAACAGGGGGTGAGGGAAGGCCTGGTTTTGTTTATAAAGCCCTCATCTCTATTTTTAACATGTTATATTTAAAAACTGTCTAAAAGAGAAACATTTACCTATGGTTTCTTTAAGTCTATAGGGAGCTGATTTTTGCTATAAACACAAACTTTGTTTGCTGTAAGGGTCCCACTTCTCCCAGCATTTCTGCAAGGTCTTTACAGAGCTTTGTTTCAGCTTTTCCATTTTTCTATCTTGCTAACATTTATTTAAGAGCATAACTTTTAGGGAGGGAAGTTTGCATACACACAGCCACATTGTGCTAATAAATATATATATATGTAAAAAAAAGACAGACAAAAAGTCTCCCCAAACTCGAAAGTAGTCATCCATTTCTAATCACGCAGTGACACAAGCAATAACAGATCTCGCTATTGATTAATAGTGAGTGAGAACAAAAGAAAGTGAAATTTGCCAAAATCCTGCAGCGGCTAAACGGAACAGTCACCAGCTAACTTCAGTCCAGCTCCAAAGCTAGGAAGCGGGAACTGCTCGGGGCAAAGCTGACCACTGTCCCCAGGTAACACACCACTGGGAGGGGAAAAGAAATCTACCTTGTTAACCACCGCCAGTTTAACATTCTAGTATATATAGGTGGTGTGAATTCCCACCACAAGAAAAGAGAAGGGCATGATCACAAACTAGTGAACCCTATCTCTGAAAGATCACATTGAGAGATGTTAACTAAAAAGCTGGTTTTATTTGAAGTGTGACAATGAGTGGAAATATGTTTAAAATCTTACAAATTATTAATGTTCGAAACCACCAGAAATGCCTAGCGTCACCAAGTAAGCTTGAACAGTTTTAATTTCTTGCCTTAGATACTGCATTTACAAATTATTCTTATGCCCTTCCCTCTCTTAGTCCCTATTAAAGTCAGAAGCAGGTCAGCTTTCTAATTTTTCACACTGTATTTGCCTGGACATCGTGGTAAATATTTATTGGATCTAAACAAAAATGTTAAATAAATAAGTACGTTTGTTGTAAAGTAAGCCTCAAGTACATAAGGTTGTCAGGCCCTCTTCTAGAAAATGTCACAACCAACCACAAAGGGATGTAATCAAACCATTTCCAGAAACAAACTAGCCACCCACACCATATGGTTAGATTCCATTACTTGGAAAATACTTAACTGCTTATCCAGCAAGCAACCTGAAAGAAAACCTTTGGCGTACAGCAATACGCTTCAGCTGACCACAGTGCAGAGAGTAGTTTTCAATACTAATTGAAAAAGAAGGCTTAAGACTGTTTGCCACTTATTTTCCCCCTGGTATCCCTTGCCAGCAAGGGTTGCACTGACTGTCAATATGCCCAGTAGCGCTCGACCCATCGAATGATTCTTTTGTGGGGCGATCTTAAATCTCCAACAAATTGAGAAAACGCTTTGAGCGCAGAACTAAGCCGACCTTGCATCTGTAGCAGGGCTCTATACAGCTGTGCAGTAAAGATAATGGTGTGTGTTGTTTCTTTTTCCTTTTTTTTTCTTTTTCCTTTTTTTTTTTCTTTTTCCTTGAGGTGTGCATTTAAAAGAACGCATCGCTGGCAACATAGTAAGTTTCACTCGTTCATTCAAATCACGGCCTCTTAAAGGAAACAAAGTTGAGATAAATGGCGTGTGCCTCGCACCGGTTCCCACAGCCGCGGCAGCTATTGATTGCAGCACAGGGCAGCCTCGGGGAGGCAAAGTGCAAAGATGAGCACCGCGCCGTGCGGGCCAGCCTCTGAGGACACGCTATCGCCCTGATAAGGGACTTCTCCCACCCAGGACAAGCTGCTCGGTTCACACACACACACACCCACCCCTTTAAAGCAAGTTTAATAGGGCTAAGCTACCGTTCCAGGAAACTACAGGTCTGAAAAAGCGAGGCTCGTAAGTGATGCTGGGAAACCTGAGGGCAGTTTCCCACCAGCTCCGAGAGCCAGGCGAGCACCGTCCGCCTCGACCTTCTGCCAGGCTTAAGGGAAGCGAGGGCCGGTGATGGCTGTAAAAGAAAAGCAAACCCCGAGCTCTCTCCCTGTCAGGCGGGGTCCGGAAAGCCCCGCTGCCCCCCGGCCCCTGCCCTGCCCCGGCCCGGGGCGGCCGTCCGGGGTCCTCCGCGCCGGGGAAAGCCCGCACCGCGCTCGGCCGCCGCGGCCGGGAGCGCACGGCTCTCCGCGCCTCCGTCGCCGGCCGGAGCCCCTCCCGGTACCGGCAAAGTTTGGGACCCGTCCCCTGCGAGCCCCTGCCCTACCTGCTCCCGGGGGATGCAAGGCAGCGAGGTCCGCCTGTGGGTCTTGCTGCTGCCGCCGCCGCCGCCCGACATCTCGGGGGAGATCATGGAGCTGGACCGCCGCCGCCGCCTGAGCACCGGGGCTTCGTCCGCGGCCGGGGGGGCGGCGGGAGGCTCCGCCAGCGGGGCGGCCCGCCGCGGGGGCCAGAGCCGGTCGGCGTAGCCGGCCAGGAGGATGCCCAGCAGCCCCAGCAGGTAGGCCAGGTAGGGCCGCCAGGACGCCGGGACCCTCTCCAAGGCGACGAGGGACGTGGTCCTGGCCGCACTAGTCACGGCGAGCATGAGGACGCCCTGCCTCAGCTTCAGCACCAGCCATGTCACGGCGGCCAGGCAGCTCAGCACCACCCCCGTGGCGGCGAGGGAGAGCAAGTGATCCTCCCCCGCCGCCAGCGCCGTCTGCGCCACCGCTTCCCCCCCGCAGCAGGCGGCCAGCAGCAGCGCCGCCGTCCGCGGCCGCACGCCGCCGCGCAGCAGGTACCGGCCCGCGCCGAAGAAGGCGCCGGCCAGCCCCAGGGGCACGGCGCCGGGGGGCAGCCAGCCCCAGCCCCGCGGCCCCGCGCCGCCCTCCGCCGCCAGCTCCCGGCCGCGCTCCCCCCGCACCAGCCTCACCACCAGGGCCAGCAGCACGGAGAGGGAGCCGGCGCACAGCGCCGAGGAAAGTTTCCGGCGGCGCCAGGTCTCTCGCAGCGGAGGCAGCGCAGCCCGGGAGGCCGGCCCCCCCTCCGCCGCCGCCCCGCCGCCGCCCCGCGGGGTGCCGGGCTGCCGCCCCGCCGGCGAGGAGCGCCCGCTGCAGCCCGGGCTGCGCGCCCCGCCGCCGGCCATGGCCTCGACGGGCCTCCCCGCGCACCTCCCGCGGCGCCCCCCCGCCCCCGGGGCTTATTCCCGGGCGGGCAGGGGCCGGGAGCGACCCCCGCGGCGGCGGTCAGAGGCGGGCGGGCGGGGGGCGGGGGGCCGGGGGCGCTCCCCGCCGCAGCGCCAGCATTTCCTGCGGAGCTCGCCCCCCGCTCGCCTCCTCCCCGGGAGCCCAGAACCGCGCATGAAGGGCTGGGAGCGCCTCGCCTCCTCCGCGACCACCTCGGACTGGGGGGGGGGGGGGGGGCAGCAGCAAATTAATTTTTTTTTTAAAAAGTGCAAGAGAGGGACAGACGCGGAGAAGTCCTAAACGGTGTAGGAAAGGCCGCGGGGGGGGGGGACGACGACGACCGGCAGCGCGGGGGCGGCAGCTGTACCACCTCAGAAGCGCTGCTTATTTTCTAGGCCATCAGTTCCCTCACTGCTCCCGGCGGAGAGGGGGGGGAGCGGGGGAGCGGTGGCGCTGCCCGCCGGAGGGTCCGTGCCCGGCCCGCGGCTGCCTCGGCCCTGGGGGTCCCGGCCGTGCCCCGTGGAAGGAGCCTCCCGGCCACTGCGGACAGCGGGGAGGGAGGAATGACACCCCACCCCACCCCACCCCCAAAAAAAAAAAAAAAGAAAAAAGAAAAAGAGAGGTCCCAGAAAAATCGCAAATAAAAGGCCAGAGGAGCCCGGGGCAGAAGTTGCGAAGTCCTGCCGGGAGGGCGAGGGAGAGATCCGCGGGAGGGACTTGGAGGAGGGAGGCTGCTTGGGAAGAGGGGAAGAGAGAAAAGGGAAGCGTTCCCCTCCTGAACGCTGCTGGGATAGTCCTTCAGTTTTGCCCGGAAAAACCGAGTGCTGAGCGCCCCCCGCCCCCAGCCGGGAGAGCAGGCTGCCGAAAGCCCAGGAGCAGACCCGGACAGCACCACGAACCGACACAGGGCAGCGCGGGGGGCTGGAGGCGATAACCAAACGGGAGGCAGCCGGGGAAGGGGGGGGCTTGCCACCTTCAGAAGGGCCGGACAGGCTCCTGGGGAAGGGCTGCCCGCCCCCGGCGCGGGGGAGACTCCGCGCTCCCCACCGGGGGGTCGCCGGGGCGCGCCCCGTGTCCCCCCGCCGGAGCCGGCGGTGCCACCCGGGCGGCGCAGCTCTCTGCCACCGGGCGCTGGCGGCCAAGGCATAAATCCGCCTGTCAGGGAGGGGGCAATTACGAGGCCGTAAAAAAGTCAGAAAGATGGATGTTTATGAATGATCATTACTATTTTTGCTGTTGGTTTAATGGGAAGCCCCGACTGGAATCCCTAAGCCAGCGGGCTACGGTGCTCTGAAGCGCTGTGAATTTCTAGGCTGCGGCTCCACCCAAAGTCCGCTGTTCCCCTCCTCCCAACCTGCCTCCCCCCGCAGGGCTGCTCCCACTGGGATCGGCAGCGGTGGGGGGGATGCGGCCCCGACCCTGACACCTAGGCTGCCGAAGTTTGCTCTTGCACGAGTGGAATCAGTTGCAGACGGAAAGCCCTGTAAGACTTATTCTTAAAGCCCCAGGTCCCACCGAAGGGCACGGAGTAACATATTTAGCACACATAATCATAAAAATCACAGAAAAATACAACCATCATCTGTGAAGTTACAGAACATTAGAAGTCAGGAAATGAACAGATTAGAAAACAGAATTTCCCAGCCCTCTTCCCCCTCACACATCCACAAATCACTACTTTGAGACAGATTTATAGCTTTTATGTATTTATTGGTCTATCTATCTGAGTATCACATCTATCATCCAGGATCTAAGTATCTGAGATGGTGCATTAGTGAAGCATGTTTTGGATTTTTACTAGAAATGGGTCATAAAAACTGAGTATGTTTTTAAATTATAGTTTTCCAGCCTAACTATTATGGAATATGGATTTATTAGTCATTTTTATGTTTGAAGCTTAGTTTGAAAACAACTTAGATATTGTTAGCAAAGTTTGGCTCTGAGGAATGGAAAGCCTCTGGGTTTTTTAAAGGTTAAGGGTCCGGATTAAGAACAGCTGGAAAGGTTTACAGTTTATGCTGGTGAGACAGCAATCAGCAGGTTGCCATACACACCTAGAAAAACATAGCTGGGTTCCACCTACCCCAAGCATCAACATCACAGAGGCAGAATCAGGGCCCAGATAGACATCACCATACGACTCCTAACTCCTTTTCAGCTTTTTATAAATAAGGTGCATCTCTTGGGTGATTTCAAGTCTAAAGGCACCCAAACAGAGTGCAAATAAATTGATACTGCAATACTGGATGACAACACATGCAACAGTTGCAATTCAGATCGATCAGACCTTTGACCTAATCCTTGCTACCAAGTACCATTCACGTACATCTTAATTTATCTCCGCTTTGTTAGTTTACAATTAGATTTATTGATATCAGAAATGTTGATACTTTAAGTACAGTCATAAAAATAAATATATAAAAAAAAGCAGAACTAGAGGAATGAACACTCCCTACCTTTATTTTTTGCCACACACTCTCTTTAAATGTATATTACTTACATAGATCAAAGCAGAAAATGGTGTATAATCTTAATTCCTTAAGATGAAACAGGAATTACTCACTTTATATTAAAGCAACAGCATTTTTTTTTTTTTTGGTTGGACAGATTCTAGGTTAATGTAAGGAAATTTATATTCTTTGTAACAGCTGTTATAATAATGGCTTGAGCCTAATAGTGAAGGTTTTTTTTCAACAGTGTTTCAAACTTATTAAGTGATCGATAACGATTTCTGAGCTCTCCTTGCCTGGATCTCTGAGGTTACCGTGAGCCCAGCTGGCAAAGCTGAGTTTATGGGTGTTAGACTTCACTGACGACGAGGGCTGAAGCTGGCAACTGTAAGCCGGAGACAGCATCTTTCTGGCCTCACATGAAATGAGCTAGACCTCGTCAAGCCATCTGCTGCTTTCCGCTCTGAAATATACAAAAGAAAGTCAAGTTTTGATTGTTTTTTCCTGATATCTTGATTCTCACATCAGTGACCTTTTAGATAACATGATGAAAGCCAAAGCTTACAAAGCCAACTTTGGCAGCTAGCACAAACTTGATAATCTCTAGATTTCCTAGAAGCACAACTCAGACTCCTGCCAATTCTTTCTTCTGAGTACTGAGGCTGTATATTGAGCAGTACTGAAAGCTGAACTTCGCTGTGTTCTCTACCACGTGTGAGTTGATAAAATTACTTCTTCATGTTTCTGAATTAAAAAACGCAATTGTATCTTCTTCATCTATGGATTATCTAAGGGTGTTTTAAGCATTTAAGTTGTGAAGATCTTTAACAAAAAGGCAGCAGTTATGTAATTTTGGCATCTCCGACAAAACCAGTACAAGGTGGGAGAAGGTGGTAGGTGATGAGCCAAACAGAAAGTGAGTTTCACAGAAGATGAGAAATGCTGACCATTTAGGAGACCTCCCATGCAGAGACACACGAAAAGAAAGGGGGGAGCGTGTTGGTGTTAGTTCATTCTTCAGGATATAATTGCACCAGACTGGGCTGTCTACAGGTGATAGGTACCTCTTAAACAGTATGTTAAACATCCAGTTACAGTCATCTGAAAATCCTGTGTTCCTTCTCTAGTAAAGAGAAATCTTGGGAAGGTGGGCTCTACTCCTGCAATAAGCGAAACTTCACTGAAATTCCAGGGATGTAGGCTTTTCAGCACTTGCAGCATCAGGCTCCTTTTGATGAATAGACATTTGTAATAACCCAAAGAAGCTGGGAACCATTACATACGATAAGGTCATTTTACAAGTGTGCTGGAGCAGTATCAGCCACTCACCAAAGAAACCGTCACTTGCAGAAGATTATGCTGTAGTGAAAACCTAGCAATTCCCTTCTGTTTTCCATTTGGAGGGCAATCTTCCATGGTAATGGTCGAGATTTCTTAGAGACTTCAGAGGAGACAAACCTGGGAAGTGTCATGGTTACCATCAAAGAAAGATCTGGAAGAAAATAAAGGTAAGCATCCAATTAGGTAAGAAAGTCAAAATGGATTTGCCTGAAAATCCAGATTTACTCTGGACAGCAAACAGCAAGAGAAGGAAGGAGATTTTGGACAGTTGACTGTTCCCCAAGACCTAATTGTCTGTCTCAAAATCACTTCATCCTTAGTAATCATGGGCTCTGCTGTCATTTCTTGATAAAGCTACCTATCTTTTCTCCAAAGTTAAATGGTAAATTAGTGGACAAGATTAAATGCCTTTTATTCATTACCATGTCCAGCAGGTCGTACTCCTATCTAATCCACTCAAGGGACTTACCGTGAAGCATCCGTGCAGAACACATGATTCTTCATGTAAATAGGGAAACAATGGTTTCCCTGACCATTAAGGAAAGGAGGAAAGATTTAATAACGGAACTGCTTAGCCCAGCTATACAGATCAGAGAGCCATCCTTGTGTTTGGTTTGTGCACACTTCCCTACGGCCTTTTGTCATACCACTGCTGGTTTGCGGTCACAGTAAGTGGGCCACAGCTGATCTGGGAAACCACAATAAATATATGTATACAGGGCTGTATCCCTTAACATGTTACATGGCCTGTCCTCTCAAAGAGTTACAACAAAATGAAAGTCCCAAATAGTGCAGAAATGCTGTAATTAAGCTGAAGTAAGAAGAGGCTCTTCTGGGGCTAAAGAATCAATAGAGAAAACCACGCAAATTCCACACCATGTCACACTGGAGAGTAACATGGGAAGAAGGCAAAATAGAGATGGTCTCCATAACTTGTTCATCTAGTTTTATCTGTATCGCTCTTGGTCTATACTTGAGGTGATTATTCACACATTTTGATAATTTTTCTCTCTTCTTTATTCCTTGTAATTTATCTTTTCTCACGTTCTTATGACCTTGCACAATGCGTATGGATAATTCTATATGAATAATTCTATATGAATTGTTATAATTGCACTGAATATTAGTTTACTGAATAAAGTTAAGTTTGCCTAATTTCTGAAAAACACTGTGATTAAAACCTGTACATGATGGTAATGTTCTGGACTCTATTGACACTTTTCTATATATAGAACCTCAAATTATTTTACAAACATTAATGAATAATTCGCACCACCTCTGTTTAAGTCATCTAAATCCTCAGAAGTTTAGGTGATGACCAGTAGGTTGCATGAAAAATTTATAGATGTCTCTCTACTGAAGCACTTAAAAATATGCTTAAACATGAACATTTTTCTAACTTCAGTAGGATTTCACAAAGAATATCACATGAAATTCAGTTTAAAGTTTTGAAAATTATAAATTTGTCATGTAAATCTGTAAGTATCCAGATTATTACACAGTAAAGGATTTTATCATGTGAGTTGTCTCAATGACTTTGAAAGTGAATGTGGCATTGAAACATATTTACCATGTGAATTAGATTAATTTTTATAACATTTTTCAGCAGGGAAATAGTAAATAATGTTATACTGGGTTTGAGTGCAAGCATACTCACAACACCCACACTACATCTGCTCCATTTAATTCCCATTTTCAAAGTCTTCTTCATAATGGGATGACTGAGCTATCTAATGAACAAAAATGAAGTCCTATATTGTGGAGAGCATCTATTTGATGACAAGTACCTTAATCAAATTTATTCATTTATGAAAATTTCCATTGCCTTTCTTAGTGTGTGTAGAAAGAATTAGGATTACTGTATTAGGAAAACAACTACAATATTCATGCATTGTAAAGACTGGGCTGTGATTCAGATTTTGCTGAAGTACAGAAGTGAACTTTTCAGTCTCTGAAAGTCTATTATAGTTTCATTAGAGACATTTAAGAAAGCACAGACTTTATATTTCAAAATAAGTACTATTCAGAAATGAATTGATTACTTTTAGCTTACAAGAATGGTCATGCTATAATGAAAGAGTAAAATTCTGATTTTGGGAAGGAAAGGGTGTGACTGGAGCCTTTTGTAAGGTATCTTTTGTACTTTTTGTCTAATACTTTTTGTCCATATATCTTTTGTCAATACACACGTATGGAATATTACCAGTGAAGGTAATGCATCCTGGCGCCAGGGAGCTGCTTACAAGGTTGAGGTGATGTATTCAGGGGTTTCTTCCCTGTTTTAAATAAAAACCTCCATCTAGTTTTAACTGCAGGGCTGTCAAAGATTGTTCATCATGGATGTAATTTTATACAGCTATTAAAAATCCAGTGTATTCAATGATGGCCATGAAAGGAAACTAGTTTTCAAAGAGTTATAACATTTTGTCACAACTGAGAGTTCACATTTTGCGTAGGTTTTTACTGTAATGTTGAACTGGTCTACAGAACATTGATCACCTGTGCTTATGCCTATGTATATAAACAATACCTTGTAAACATACTCTTCTGGAACAGGGCATGTTTACCTTCCATATACAAACAAGTCATAGAGCAAGTAGAGCTATAAGAAAATGAGATATACCAAGGCAGGTAGAAATCCTTCAAAGGAGTGGCTGATACCCCAGCAGGCTGCGCTGCCATTCAGCAAGACCTGGACAGGCTGGAGAGCCTAATGGAAGTTGAATGAAGGCAAGTGTAGGGTCCTGCACCTGGGGAGGAACAGCCCCTGGCCCCCATACATGCTGGGGGCTGCCCTGCTGGGAGGCAGCTCTGAGGAGAAGGCCCTGGCAGCTGCGGTGGGCAGCACGTTCCCCTCGAGCCAGCTGTGTGCCCGTGTGGCCACGAATGCCAGTGGGATCCCGGGGTGCATTAGGAGAAGCGTGGCCAGCAGGTCACAGGAGGAGATCCTCACCCTCCACTCTACCCTGGTGAGGCCACATCTGGAGAGCTGTGTCCAGTTCTGGGCTTCCCAGTTCAAGAGAGACGGGGAACGACTGGGCAGGGCCCAGCGGAGGGCTACCAAGATGATGAGGGGACTGGAGCAGCTCCCTGCTGAGGAACGGCTGAGAGAGCCGGGCCTGTGTAGCCAGGAGAAGGGAAGGCTGAGAGGGGACCTTACCCGTGCCTACAGATATCTCGAGGGCGAGTGTCCAGAGGATGGGGCCAGGCTCTTCTCAGGGGTGCCCAGGTGTGACAGGACAAGGGGCAATGGGCACAAACTGCCACACGGGAAGCTCCATCTCAATATAGGGAAAAACTTCTTTACTTTGAGGTGACAGAGCACTGGGACAGGCTGCCCAGAGAGGCTGTGGAGGCTCCTTCTCTGGAGACATTCACAACCTGCCTGGATGTAGCTGTGCAACCTGCTCTACATGAACCTGCTCTAGCAGGGGGATCTCCAGTGGATCTCCAGAGCTCCCTTCCAACCCCAACCATTCTGCATTTCTGTGAAAAAAGCTCAGCTTCCTTGTGAGGGCCCTGAGTGCAGCCTGCGTCTCCCCCCAGAGCCTGGCAGAAAGAGGTCCATTCCCACTGGCACACACTGAGCCGCATCCACACAGGCTGGCTCCTGGCTCTCTAACGCAGCTGCAAGTATTGCCTATTTTGGTAGGTAGAACACAAGTTTTTTAGCAGTGTTTTGTTATCTTTGAAAGAAATACAGTGATGTGATCACAAGCACTTTTCTTTTTTTTTTTTTAAATTGTAATCTGAATTAATAATATTAGAACAATTGAATGATTGTCCCCGGAATTTGGTTTGCTAGTTTTTGCTAACATGAGACAATTATGCCATAAATTTGTCTTTCTCTCATATAGGTTCAGGAAAAAATAACTAAAGAAATGCTGTACATTACAGTTTGAAGGCAAATACTCAACTGCTTTCATAAGTAATAATTACAAGTACACTGGCTGTTTGGTTCAAATCTGAATAGGACCGTCTGTTTATTTTATGCTTCAAATGGTATTTAATTTTCTGGTAGGTAGGTTAAGGTTAACTCTTCCACTATTCTTTTTTTCCTGAATGAACGTGCAGGTACTCCTAGGTATGCATGATTTATGTTAACAAACTGCTCACTCAATAAATTTAATAAATGTTTGTAGGATGTGGCCCTACTTCCCATAGGCTTTCATTTCACTGTGCTATCCAGCTACTTGGCCTCTGAAGACCAAATTTTCTCTTGGTCTTTATTTTCATCTATGTGTTTTTTCTAATGCTTAAAAATACTTGTAAGGCACAAGAAGGTCACAAGCTCATCAAACAGGAATTTCAGTGCTGATGATCAGCTTGCCTCTTTAACATAACCTGTTTTGTGACAGCCCTGGAAGATAATGCTGAAAAATCATGATATTTACTAACATGCATACCATCTGTGGTGCCAGTTCCATTTTATCTCATGTCCCAGAGCTCACACTACCAAAACAACTATTATTTTTAAGTAGCTCCATATATATACCAGGATTTATGCTTTTTTTCGTTTTTTTGTTTGTGTTTTTTTCTTATTATTATTATTTATTTATAAGTGCGTATACAACTTCTTAACAAGGCACCCTAGGAAATGGGATAGATCTTTTCAAAGCATATTTTCCCAGTAAGACAAACAAAATGTGTTTCTGCTTAAATAGCTGAGAAATAGAAATGTAGGCTGAAAGTCAGTTTTAGCTAATGTATTTCCAAGCAAAATGACCGAATGTCTCAGAATAAAGGGATGCTAAGAATGAATACTTGTCCTACTAATATTAGCCCAAAAAGTAACTCATTTCATTGAAAAAAAATTTTAATATGTAATGCACACAATATAAGTTACAGTCTCATTAATGACTTACTAATCAGTCTTCCTCCGAGTCACAATAGGAAGCTGTTTTTAGAGCAGAAAAAAATGCATGAAAGGACCACAAGTACTTAAATTGATTGGGAATCAAATTGTCACAATTAGATAGGTATCTGAAGATGTGAGCAAGTATTTAGTGGGATTTTCAAAGACATTGTCATCCTAAGGTGCCTGCTTCCAAAAATTCTTCAGCTACCCCTACAGTCCTCTGCTTCTAATGTTAAGCCAAGTGCCTAATGTTTCACTTCTGGGCATGTCTACGAGACTTGTCCTGTCCGCAGAGCTGAATTCTCCATGTCTAATTCAGGCCTGATAGGATCCACAAGCACAGTTCCTCTGCCTGTATCACCTCAGGAACTGTAACCCAGAGACATGTGGTAGGCACATGTAGTGGGTTCCCAAAATCACTAGTCACAAAACGTGGAGTGCTGGGTAGCAAATTCTTCTCATTCTTCAACAGAGTGCCTTACATTCCTGGCTATGGAATATTTTGTTAATCTTGCAAAATTTGTTGATGAATCTGTTTCACTTTGCATAAAGAAATATCTGTGGTAAAAAGAGAGAAGCAATAAGTATGATTCTGCAGCCTTGTGGCAGGTGCATTCACTGAGGGGCAGAGATACCTAGATCACAGCCCCTGTTCCAGAGGCTGTTTTATATAAGATGTATAATGTAAATGTTGAATATAAGATAAAATGTATTTAAAATATGTAAAGCAACCACTGCAGCAGGGATGGGTCTCTCTCATGAGTAGCCCTACTTTTTATGTTTACCAGCTCCTTCGCCTATGTGAGCTGCACACCCAAACCTTCATATGGCTGGAAGCCACAATATACATCCATGCCCTGTAGGCTGGGAAGCAGAGGGAAGCAGGGGCTCTCAGCAGGAGTTGACTGTAGCTCTTTAGCAATTCCACCAGCCCATTACTGGGTCAGACTGCATTAGCCATGCAGTTGGGTCCTAAATCAATGTAATGATATCACCTTCAATAGCCTGGGCTGCCAGACCATCCCACAAACAGACATTCAGGTTACCCCAAACCCCATTGCACCGACTCACAGCACCAGGGCTAATCACACAACCAAGATGCCCCCAGAAACCATCGTTGACCTGCTCAAGAGCTGTACATGGTTCAGGGTTGTGTGAGCCTCTTCTCAAGAAGGGGAAATCTCTATTATTTTCTCTTGAGTGAGAAAACAACTTCTAGTCACACATCAATGATTAAGGTAACATTTTTTTTTCAGTAGTATGTAGTATATGTGTCAGTGATTTATAGGTAATCATGCTGTCTTCCAAAACAAAGGATCCTTAATTATTTCTTGTAAGTTAGCCCCATTTCATGCCAGAGCGGGAAGGGGGTGAATGGCCTTCTTCCCAGCTTTTACTACAGACTAGTGATTAAGGCAGGATATGTGAAGGCTTGAGAGGTCTGGGGTCCAGAAGGCAAACTAAACACATTGGATTACATCTTTTGTTCTGTGACTTTTCAATGTAAAATCCATGAGTCAACCCTGAAAAAGGTACAAGAAGCCAAGACTTGTTTTCACCCTTTCCCTACTTCCAGGTATATTCCTTCTTTACTGGGCTGCTGCAGGATCATACTTTCTTGCTCACTCTCAGGTTTTATGCATCCCTCATGTTGTAGCTCCCTTTTGGTCATTTGGTCCCAAGTGACCAACTAAGAAACAAATATATCAAAAATATCTCTAAAATAATTGTGGCCTTTGGAGTTAAGTCTCACTGAAAGCTGTATCTTGTAATGACAGACTCATGAGCTTTCACAGGCTCCTTTTGAGAATGTTATCCTAAATCCTGAAATCTTGGCATTTTTAATCATTCCTTTTAGGCGCGAAGGATTTAACTAAAACTAAGATGATCTAAACACATCCATTTTAACATCAGCTAATTTCATATGTTTAAATACTATCTCTTCTACCTCTCTTACCACCACCAAAAGAAGCAAGCGATATTATCCAGTGCTAAAGCTGTGTACTCCGATGTAATATCAAAACATTTACAGATATTATGTAATATACATGTACAGATATTAATGCTGCAAGATCTCACACCTGTCATTAGATGATTTTAATGGGAAACTGAGAAACTCACATGTGTGCTTAAGTGGCTTGCAGGTTCACACACCACAGAGTAAGATTTAGGCATGGTACAGGTGGGTTTAACCACAATAAAATCAAAGGAGCTGCATATTCTCATCTCAAATTTGAACTGACTCACACAGTCATTCATAGCAGTACAAGAACACAAGAATTTTTAACAACAACTTTGTGGAGCTTGATGAAATTCATTTCCTAGTCACACTGACTCCTTCAATTTGTTTCCAGGTCTAATACAGGAACCATATGGAGAGAGGCACAGAAAGATAAGTAGGCGTTGCATGCCATTACTCACCATCTGTTTAGGCAAGCCGTGCTGAGCCGAACAAGGAACGGGTCACAGCTCCAACGACATTCATCGGTCAGAGCCCACCTAAGAGCCAATGTGGACTACAACAGCATCTGGCTGCCAGGGAACATATGGGAAGATTTTCCTGGGGTTACCATGCAAGATGAGGACAGCAAGTTGTTGACTGGCGAGGGAGGAGCAGTGGATGAAGATAAGTAAGTGCCTGAGAAGCAAAAGCCTGTGTTGAGAGATGGGATGAAAAGGGAATGAGTGATACAGGGTTAGATGGTAAAAGGCATAAGTGATATGGCAGTGCAAGATGCTGACATCCAGATTTTTATTGCAAAACAAAGCCTTACATTTACTAAGAGTTGAAGATTTTTCACTAGGTTTCATAACATTATAGTGCAATATTATTCCAACCAGCATTTTATCAGTGACAACCTTTCTTAGCATAAATTATAAAACTATAAATGTATGTTAAATCATATAGCATGCATTTACCAAAGATTTACAAGCGAACTTGTCCACTGTAGAGCTGTGTTCTCAGAGAACCTGCCCTGCACTTCCCTGCACCTGCAGAGAGCTGGGGATGGGAGGATAATTATGAGCATTGAGAGTCTAAGCCAGATGTTCCAGGAATGGAGAAATTTCATCTTTGGTTGGCTGGCCTCTAAAGGCAGGAAAACAGAAAAAGGAAGTGTCCATGTTTGAGCTGGCATGTGCCACGCAAATCCTTGCCTAGTCAGCGCCAGGCCTCTGCTGCTGGCAGCCGGCTGCCGTTGAGCTCTTTGCCTGGGGTTATTACCACAGACCAGGCAAGTGCAAAGCCAAATACAGAATGTACAGGGAAGGTTGAAGTGTTAAAGGAAATATGGTTGTGAAATAGGAGTGCATGCAAATGAAGGGAGTGCAAGCCTTATATGATATGCTAACTTAACACGTTCCACAGTATTTTGCTTCAAAAAGGTTAGGTGTCACTTCTGTGCTTGGATCACTTAGACTTATGCGTTTTAGCATTTTACCAGAAGAAGTATATAAGAAAATATTCAGCAGATATGTTTACAACTTACATCTTTGTGTTTTATTACCAAGATGATTCCTAATTTTCTTTTTAAGCAAAAGGAACTAAATAAAAGTTAGCCCCTATCCATGAAATGACTAACCTTGGATGTATGTTTTTCCCAGTGCTGGAAACATCCCTTTTCACTTCCTTTCAGCATATTAAACAATATCAGTAAGGCAGTCCTACTTACAGTTTAGAGCAAGAATTTCCACTTCAAGACAGCCTTGATTTTTAAAATTATTAATTGTAGATTGAGGAACAGAATATATTCTAAATCTTTCATTTCAAACATTTTTTTCAGTTCCTTCTCTTAAATTTCTTTTCAGAAGAGCAACTTGGATAAACAGTCAGTTTAATAATAATAAATAAATCTTTGTTAGCCACTTCCAGCTCCTTTTCCATTAATCCATCCAAAACTGTCAACATGTCAGTGGACTGCGGTGCTTGATTTCAGAGAGGTCTGAAGGAGGAAGGAAAGCATTATGAAAAATGTATTATTGAAAACAGGAACATCTCAACTGAATTGCACACAGAGACATTTTAAGATTAAAATAACAAGTGCTCAGAATGAATGAAAATGCCTAGATGACACAGCAGTGACAGGCACAGATGAATGAGACTCATAATGTCTGGTTGGTATGTGTTCTGACAGAGTACATGCTTTTTCATTCTAATGTGAAAGATGAGGACTTCTTTATTTTCTATTCTCATCTGCTGAAGTGCAAATTCTGTGACATGTAACTATTCAGCCTTTGGGTGGAGAAAGATCCTTCTGTCCGAATCTGGGCAACCTCTTAGATCTTGACCTGATACTGGAGCTATGGGACGCCTGATGCTGGAGCTGTGTCTAGTCTCCACAACACCTCAACCCTGTCTGCATATCCCTTCACTTCTCAGACATATCCGCCACTCCACACAGTTGTAGGAAGGCTTAAAGAATGGCCTTACAAGTTGGTGTCACGTGTGTGTCTACTAGATTCTTCCTCTGCTCAAGGAGGAGGCTGATGAACCGCTTCACACAATTTGAGCCATTTACTGAAGGCAGCTGCTGCAGCCAACAGCTGAACTGCAGAACCTCCTTCAAGGCATACAAAGGTGTCAACAAGAGAGGCAGTAACTTAAACACCTTGGCTTTCATTATTTACAGTCTTAATTTAACCAAATGAACAGAGGGGTATCTACCAGTACTGTTAGTAGTTGTGGTGGGCCAGTTTTTTTAAGAGGTCTTGACCACTGTTTTCTTAAGTAAAAAAGAGCAAAATCCAAAGTTTCAGGGATGGTGGAAAAGGCCAACAAAGGTAATTTTTTGCTTCAGGATTAAGGGGGAGAAAAGCCTTTGTCTCGATTAAGAAAAAGCTTCTGTAAAATATGGGAATAACAAAGATGCACCATGGACTGAGGTTCTTTCTCTCAGGATCATGTTTCATTAATTAGCACTGCTTGAATAATCATTTTTGAAACAAATTTAGGGGATATTCTAACCTTACCTAAAAATCTGAAAATTACTTAGATATCCTTAAGCTTGCTTTATTATAAGTTCATCACCTTACAGAAGTTCTCAGTAAGACATAAATAACTGGCACTACTTAGTTTGATCTTTGTTTCAGTTGCACACACAGAGAGTCTTCTGGGTAGATGGTTTCATCTCACTGGTAGCTGGTTCTCCAGAGCACAGGATTTGGGTGATTTTCCATTTCTGAACATAGAAAGAAATAAAGCTGTAGTCAATGTCTGACCATTTGCTGTTTTAAAACCTCTTCTAAGTCTTTTTGATTGGTTATGAAGTAAAAATTCTCATGTCACAGCAGTTAAATGCTGTATAACTAATATCTGCATTGGTATGGTATTCTTCCTAACTGTTTTTTCACTCCTGTTTTCTCCATTTATAGTCTGAGTTTGTAAAATATGTTGAGAACCTTCAGACTGAGAGGGACTGTAAGTTTAAGTTATCACTGCTGTGTAAATTCCAATCACAGCAGCATTTAAAAATCACTACTTCAAATGAAATCCTGGTGTAATGCAATCTATTTGAGAAGTTATGTACTTTTTCAAAACCATGTACAAAATAAAAAAAAAGCTAGAGTTGTATATTTTGAACCACCAGATCTAACTCAATGCTGGGCAAATGCACAGAAGATCCGCACAAGGGGAATGCAGCAAATGTCAGAAGGCTGAAACTAGAGGACATGGTACTCCATGAATTTCCTCTCCTTTCCATAATGATAGTGCAAGTACATGAAGATATTTTAGTTTCTTAGCTCTGTAGCTTCAGCATCCAGATCAAGTACCCAAGCTGGGCACTGGCTACAGATCTATTTCAGATTAAGAATTCATCTTTACATTTTATTTTCCTCTAGCTCATAATGAAACTTTGTATTAACTAAAATATAGCAATGAAACTTGTCAAGAACCTGTGCGTCTAAAAATGTAAAAAAGACACCTTACTTTTGCCTCTCAGATTTTACAAAAAATTCTTTCTGAGAAAAAAACAGATTCTGGAAAGAAAACAAAGCACTTCTTGAACTTTCATACTTTTTGAACATAACTGCTGGTGCAAGACACAAGAACATCCATGCTACTAGAGCTTGTGGAATTTTTCACGTATGTATCTTTTTAGAAAGTGAAAATTATGTATATCATGGAAAAAATAATGTTTTATCTATTACCTAAGATTAAAAAAAATAATGAAGTTATATTTTGAGTCAAAGAATAAATTATATACAATTTATTCTTAAATGAAATCTGCTTTACACAGCTATACAATGAATCAAATTTAGGTTGCTCTTAGGCAAAGTGAAACAACTGTGAAGTTGCTCAACAAAGTCTGACTCCATGAAGAATATCTGGGCCTACAATGCAACAAAAAGGCATTTTAATTCCTCTTTTTCCTTTTATCTGCATTTAGTTGCTTTAGACCATGATGTCTTTATGATGGTAGCATGATTCTGTATTCCTCCTAGAGGACTTACTGCAATGCCATTCATATTTGATTTGAATATTTTAGTAATACAACAATACCACAATAATTACAGTAGAACTTACTATTTTAAACAGGGCCTCATGTAGGAGGAAAGTAACATTTTCAGTGGTTTTTCTAAAAGTAACTGTATACAAGTATTGTGCAGGTCTATAAGAGATGAGCAAATCTTGGAGAGTTCAGCCCTTCCCATCCGTGCACTGGATTTAAGCCTAAAGCCAAACGAAACTGTGAATTGTGAGGTGTCTTTGATTTCACCCTGTAGTCAGCAGCTGGCTCTGAAGCATAATCAAAATTTGCCCAAGTCTGTCAGAGATATTTTAAGACAATCTCCTAAACGAATCTGGGCCATTTCAAATTCACAATGAAATCTTAACCCAAACAAGTTTCATGTATAGCCAACACAATTGATAAGGAAAAAGATAATTCAGTTTCAAAAGGGACAGAATAGTTACCTGCAAAGCAAGAAATATACTTTGAAACAAGAAACAGTGAAAGATCAGGAAGCTATTAACTAACTAGTCACAGTAGGTATGGTTTAGCAAGCTGAATTTGGCAACTACTACCATATATCATTACTTTTATTTCAAGCTTAATGTACAAAGGAAAACTTTGAAGAGATTACTGTGGGTTGAAGGCCAGCTTAAAGGCACTGTGGTGCTTGAGCAAACAAAAGGTAAGCCTACACCCATACTCTGGATATCATTGTTATATTACTTTACGGAACAGCTGATATTTTGCTAGAGCATTAAGAAATTAGATGCTGTTTCCTACTTAGTGAATATGATTTACTGAATGATGGTAGTTAAAATTTGCATTCCGAAGCATGCTTACAGGTATCTGTAATGGGACACAGGCTGTTAAGACAGATATTGCCGTAGGCGTAAATTGTTTAAATCACAAAAATCTATAATACAAAGACAAAAATCTTGTAGAGAATCACATTTGTAAAGTTGGTGAACTAGTACACTGAGTGGGACCTGTTTCTGACAGGTCCAGCTCATTACATTCAGATACACTGGCATGTCTGAGTCTACTGGGAGTCTAAAAGTCTCTGAGAATGTTCAGAGTGACATTTGGGATAACAGGGGTGAATTTCGGCCAGGTCTTTCATATGCCCATTTGCTGCTCTATATTTTTGGCTCCAAGTGAGTGCCAAGATCAAATTCCCAGACTTTCTCAGTGCCCGAGTAAATATTGTTAAATCCAGATTTGGAACATTCATAAAACACAGGCGCAGCATGTTACTGTACATGTCTGCTGTCACACAAACAAGTCAGACAGCAGGTCGTGAATCAAGGGGGTGGTGTGCGGAGTCTTACACAGCTTTGAAGCATCCTATGTCATGAACAGCAAGATTGCTTCTCATCACTGATGTGTCATGAGATATTCACAAAGAATAACTTTATCCCAAGGAGATTAATCTCCTGGGAATCCTCCAGCAAGTTTGGGGAGGGGGAGACAAAGATTCCTCTAGGCAGCAATTTAGTGACTAGGTCAGACTGCTGCTCTGAATGGCCCTTTAGGGGAAACTCTCTCCTGCCCTTTGCTGTGTAGCCAGCCTACAGTGCTGAGCTTGGTTCAGTTAATAAAAACAAGGCTACAATTTGCATTCCAAATCACCATTTCTCTCTCCCTCCCCTCCCTACCTGAAACTGATGTGGCCCATGTAGTTTTAGCTGATAGATGGTATTGGATAAAACTAATGGAGCAGAGCACACAGGAGTTATGGCAGGCTGCTTTTGCGGTACAGTTTCTGAAATCAAGGCTAAAAATTATGCTTGCTAAAGAGGGGCTGTAAAGGCAGGGATGATCCCCTCACTACTACCTTTTCTGAAGGAGATTCAGCCAAGATGTACAAATGTCTAAGATGCCATCTGTCATGTAAGTCTCATTAACTTTCATGAGAAAGATACTGCTGCTTTCCTTTACGATAAGCACCTGTCTGCAATTTTAAGCATCCAGAGAAATTAACTTCTTTCAAAGACGGATTTTCAGCCCAGTTACATAGGCTTTCTTTGTCCATAGAATATATGCTAATACATTTACTCTGTTCTTCAGTACATAATCTTTGGAAAGATAAAAGTAATAGAATAGAAACTTTTGCTGTAAGAAAAAAAATGGAGTAAAAAATTTTTAATTTAAAAAGACAGAATGAGTTCTACCTCAGAGCGGGATTTATGGTGCTCTAATAGTACCTCTATGGCTCATGCCAGTATCAGGAGAAAGCATAGAACTTCTTGAGGGTCTTCTTTTTGTCCTATTTCCTTATCTCCCTTTGTTACAGGCTTGGTTCATCTTATTAAAATTATTTGTCTGGCTTGGTGCCTTAAAACACAAAATAGGATTTACACTTCATCAACTTAAGCTGAAGTCCCAGGAGGTGAAAAAAAGGGGGAAACAAAAAAAAACCCCAACCATCCCCGAAATAAAAAATAGAATAGAATCTTAATATTCCCATGATGGAGTATACTGATGAGGACACACCCAACTAGGTTCCCAGCCAATGCTTTTTAATTATCATTATTTAGGGACTGAAATATAGACATTCCTGGAGACCAGTTACAGCTGTGATGATATCCAAGGTCTTTCATTTCTTGCAAATGCAAAAGCAAAAAAGAAAACTCTGTGAAAATGAACAGAGGATGTTCTAGGCTCCAAAGCAGCACTACTTTCAGAAAATACTAAAGTATCACTAACAAAGAAAAAGATATAATAATAAACTCCAAACAACACCCCCACACATACTCCCGACGACAAGCTCTGTCTTGGCTGGTGGAAGAATTTACCCTCACTAAACAACCAAACTGGAATTTACTGTCAGAGTGAAATTTGCCTTTCAATATTAAAAAAGAAAAAAGCAACAAAAAACCACTAGCCATGTGTTTAATGCCAACATTAATGAAGTCATGGTCAGCCTACTTCAAAAGAAGAAAACGTGTGTAAAAGTGTTTAAAGAACAGATCCACTTGTAATTTAAAATACCAATCAGGATGGAGAAGGATGGTATCATAGTGCCATGGAGCCTCTATTTCTTTTTTTAGTTGTCAGTAACACATCTTCATTAAAGATTCAGAAAGATCTGAACATGTTTTCCAATCTTATTCTGATAACATACAGAATGTGTGTGTACACAGGAGCGTCAGAGCCTGAGAGCTCTTTTCTTCCAAAGATATTAAAATCCATTCAGGATACAAAAATACTTCTTACATCACAACACATCATGAAATATTTCTGAGTTTTGTTATGATGCTAGATCGTAACAGCACAAAAGGAAAACAAACATTCCTGCATCCTACGTACATGGTCACAGGTACAGTTACTTGTTGCATATGAATTTCTACTCTTGGGCTACAACTGCAAATGAATATTCAAAGTTACGATAAATCAACTGAAGATATGAAGTCAATTACTCTTTCAGACAAACCTTTACATAATATAATTACACGTGAACAAACACATCCATTTGTCCTGCACTTTTCATGAAGAAGAGGTTTCTAAGGACAATATTTGAAGCATACATCCTTGACAGATTATTTCATCAGGCAACACAGAAACCTTAAAGAAAGGGAAGGGTTTTTCATCCTGTGTCTAAATTTTTCCCCCCTGAATTAAGATAAGAATTATGATTCTGAAAATGTTTGATACAAAGGAAGAATTGCCTTATTCAGGGTAAATACATTCATTAGGAGAACAAGTACTACAAAAAAAAAAAAAAAAAAAAGTGCTGCATCTTGCCTTCATCAAGCTGATATAGACTACAGTACCAAATCATATGTCTACTTGTAAAAATTGCTGTTATCTTTCACTGACAATAAATAATAGAAATATATTGCCATTTAAATACAATATTGTAGCATAATTTATTTTTCATATTTGGTAACTGAAATAGACACATACAAATTCACGTTAATGGTAATAATAAAGAGCTTACAACAGGAACATAAAACTGTATCTTCACTTTATAATACTTTGGACATTTACACTACTTATTTTTAGAACCAGTTTTGAAAATGTAATGATGAGTAGAAGAGGGTGGGATGATATTGTTCCTGGTTACTTGAAAGAAAATAAACTTTCCAGACACGTGGCCACTATTTCCGTTTTTTTTTCTTAATACTTCATATAAAACAGATACTTTTTCAGGTACTGGCCAAAATCCAATTTAGCATAAACCAAAAATCTTATAGACCATACAATTTTTAACATATTCCTTCAATATTTGGTTCCCTGTCTTGCAAATATATGTATGGAACTTTTGCAGGCTTACTGAATTGCATGTTTGACTGGATCAAGACAAAAATATTTATATACCTTTATATACATAGATGTATGGATGGATATACACACACATATATGTGTATATATATGCCTTGGTAGATTACAGATGGAAACTCGTTCCAGCTACAATTTTGGTAAGCGTAAACTAGGCCCTCAGCGAAAATAAAGCAACAAGGATGTTTAGACTTTCTCAAAACAAAACAGACCACACTAATGGTCTGCATTATCCATATTTCTGACTTAAACTCCAGCTTTTTTAGGATGTACAAACTAATGAATTTATGACCCATATGATCAGGTTTGGCTATACCATATCTTTCACATTATTAAGGCTTGCTTTCACAGTTGTTGCTATTTGTTTGACTTACTGATTAGCATAACTTTCATTAACATTTTTGTTATTCACATTTGGGGGCTGTGAATAGATTTAGAATTTTATTATTGCTTAAGAAGATGAAGTTGGACTATTGTATTTTTCTAAATTAGAATGGAATTATCCTGCTAGAAGTAACAAACTGTCACTTTATAGGCATTTTAAATTCACTAGTTCCTTTAATGGTTCCTTTAAGGGGAAATTCAAGCTGAATGCTGACTATGAAAATTTAATTTCTGGGAAGTTCTTAAAGACCATTCTGAGGTTCATCTCAGACTAAGAAAGGATATTTTAATTAAACTTTTTTCCCATGCCCACCATTCATAAGAACTCCATAGGGCACTAAGGAATCTTCCTAGAAACAACCAGAAGTTGATTTTGAAACAGTTTACCATTAATGTTTAAGCTTACAATATAGAAGGGAGGGACACTTTTAATTATAAAAATCTTGTAAAACTGTGGTGTCTGTGATTATTCCCAGAGAGTGAACAAATGTTGAAATTAAGAACAAGTAAGCACAAATTACTAGAGCTAGGAAAGTGATAGAGTTATTTCTGGTATATTTTAGAAAAATAAAATACATACAATTAAAATGTAGATAGAGATCTATGCTAAAATCAAGACTTAACCAAAGTTTTCAGGCCTACTGAATTTATATAAATCTTTGTTTTCCAGACATGCACGTATAATAAGAAAATACTTAGTTCATATGAGAATTAAGCACATGCAAAACTGATTTTTCTGGGCAGAGCCAGTGTTACTAGGGTCCTTAAAGTGACACATGTTCTGAAGTGTTACATATAATTGTGGCCTTACAAAAGAATATTAGGAAGTGTAGGAAAAAATTGAACAAAGGGAAAGAGGAACTGTGAACCAAATGTACATATATTTAGTGAAATAATAAGGATACTTCACATTTTTAGAACATTGTTTCTGCTTCTCTCTCTGGATAGTGTACAGATTTTTCAGTTAGGAGTCAAAGACTATCTGAAGCTGTGTCTTGCAATATAATTTATTGAAAAACACCAATAAAAAGTTAAAGGTCATTAAAAGAGAACATATATACTGAGTAAAATAAGTAGCATAAGAAGAAACAATGTTTTTGGCCTTTGTATAATATAATCTTAAACCACTGGAGGTAGTACTAGCTATTGTCTGTATAACATCCCAGCATTTTATGGAAACATATTCTACAGATTTCAGAAAGACTTTATAGAATCATAGAATTGTTTAGGTTGGAAAATACCTTTAAGATTGAGTCCAGCTAAAAACCTAATAGTGCCGAATCTACCAGTAAACCTTTTCCATAAACACCATGTCTACACATAAAGAATCATATATCCTTTATGTATAAAGATAGAATAAGGAGCATCTTCTAAAAATAGTTTCTATTTCTTCTAACTTGTTCCTCAGATTCTAGTTCACACTTATGAAATACCATATGTTGAGAAGTTTCAGAAGCTTTCCAAACTTCCAGAATTCAGGTATCTCCAAGGGGAAAGGTGATTTGGAAAAGTTTTCATGAATTTAATTAGGATTTCTCAATTAAGCACATGATATTCTTAATTAAGCCAATGAAAGTCTCATTCATCTGTCCTATGGCCGAGTTTTTTCATCATGCTCCCAGTTAGCAGCATAGAATTATGAAAAGATGTGTCTCCAATGGTGAACAAAGCCATCCTATAATTACTACTAAACAAACCAACAGAACAATATACAATATGGTAGTCATAGTCCAAATTCACTGCTGTGTGTAAATATTAAATTGCTATTTAAAATGTTAGCCTTTGTCTAAATCAAGCTCTAATTTTGCCTTCCTTTGGATAGCCATGTCATAGGCACAAGCCCTGAAAGCCATCTGTTTTGAGAAATAAAGTAAATTTCTAACCTCTTTATGCCATCCTCCAAATGGCAAAGACATTATTCATTATTGTTTTCAAGGAGAATAGCTTTTAACAGGTGTATATAAATTTATTCTACATTAATGGAAAAAGAGCACAAATTTTGCTCCTGGATATGCTCTTGTATTTCTTGTGCTTAGTCTCTTATCAGGCAGTCACAGAATGCATTATTAAAGAACGGGACAGAAGATATCTAAAAGGAGATAATAAATTTTAGCCATTAATATATTTATATTATTTATTACATTTTTGACAAATTATTAGTTAAAAGAGTTTTGAAATTTAAATCATTTTGTAGTGGGTCAGGAAATGGCATCTTCCCCATGGAAATGTCAATGAAAAATTGCTATTCCAGGTTTCCATCATTCCTGTGTTAATACCGGAGCTAGGTGGGGTTGGAGGGGTGGGGTGGGGAGAAGGAGAGAAAGTTGTCAACGAGAGAAGGCAATTAACATAAAATGAGGTTAGCTGAAATCTAATTTTCACCAGAAAAAATATTCTTCTGTTGGGAAAGCTATCAGCTCTGGTGCTAAGAAAATAACACACATTTTAAACAAGCTATCAAAAGAGAATGAAGACTAAGATAATCACAATAAATTAACTATAAAGTGCCAATAAGTTTCTAATAATTTAGAAATACTTATTCACACTTTGGGGTTAGCAAATCCCAGCTGTAATTTACCATTGAAATTATATACAGATGCCAGTAATTCCAGGATTAGGCACAGTCACTGAACAAGAACAATAGGGAATACAATTTATTTTTGCATTTGATAACCAAAGTTAGAAAGGCTTGAGAAAAAAAAATACTGGAAGTTATAGCTTCTTTAAATTAGGAATATTCCCTGTGGTTGGACCATCCCCAGGAAACTTAGTAATTGCTTGCCTTACATGACTATTATCATCTTGCTGATCGAAAACCATGTGGCTACCTAATTAAAAATAATTGCAACAAGAACAAGAAAACTTACTTGATGTCGTGATGAATATGGTATATGGCTCTCTTGCAATCTCTTGAAGCCCCCACTGTTGGTCAACAAATTATATGCATTTCATAACAAAATTTCCTTGGATAGAAAGTACAAGCATGGCATCCTCCCAGTGACTACACAAAAGTGAATCAAGGATATAAAGGATAGGAACGGAATTGTGATATGATTTTGATTTCAAAATCTCTATGGAATGAAGGATAATAAATGTTTTATCCCCTGTAGGATAGGGAAAATTACATAAGTAAGACCATATTTGATTAGGAAATAATCTAGAATACAAGAACTCTTTCAAAGATTTGTTCCAATTGACTAGATGATAGATAACTTAAGAAATGACAGCGGAAGGCAGCAACATGATTGTGTTATTAAATTCCTTTCAGCTAATATATCTAAGGACAAGAAAAGTCATTAGGCCTCTTGCTCTAGTGCATCCAAAGAATTAGGGTAAATCCTTCGTTTAGCATTAACAGTAACCCTACTACAAAATTATTGTAGGGAAAAGATACTTGAAATATCTATCTATCTATGTACACACTAATGTCTTTACAGCAACACCTGTAAGATAACTGAGTGTATTGAAGGTGAGTTGTATCACATCAAAAGTGGAAGACAAAGCAGGGACTGCCATGGTTTTGGTTTTCAAACATTTATTTTATGATTTGATTTCCCTGCTGGCTGAGAAGTCACAAATTTGTTTTTTCTTGTCTTCTCTTTAAAATAATCTTACTTTCTACGGCTATATATTTCCTTTACCTTTTATGTAGCTATATAATACTTATTTCAATAGGTGAGACACATTTCAAGTTGCAGGTGTGCCAACACAAATCCCACCACTGCTGGCTGTTAAGGCCATAATTATACATGGGTCACATGTGAGCTTCCCAGAACAGGATCAAAGGCCAGAAGTACTTTTCACAATGCCTAGAAGGAAAATATGTGTGAAAAGTGACTTTACATAGCAAAGTGAGAATATATTTTATCTGTTAGCAGCACAGGCTGCATATATCACTTCTATATAATACAATTAAACAAATTTGAAATAATTTGGTTGGAGTCATCAATGATACAATTAGAAAGCTGTAAAGCAGAACAGGTGAACAACTCTCCTCCCAAAAGGGAACAGTGTCAAAGGCACAGGGGAGAAGGAGATGGAGCCAGAGAGATGCAGCGCAAGGAGGAGAGTAGAGGCATAAAAGCAGTAGTCTCTCAGGGGGATTAGACCACAGGAAAGTTGAGAGCCACTGCTAGAATGTTCTCCTGTGTACTTTAAGAATAAGCAAATGTCACTGGGAGATGTTATTTTGCTTATAATTTGCTTCTAGAAACAGTATCCAAATTCACGTGTCCAGACAAGTAGATATGTTTTTTCTTGGCTTTTTGTCCAGACACATTATTAGATTTTGGGTATTCAGACCAGAGCTTGCAAAATATACATAATTTTCAAAACTGGAGTTTTATTTCAAGCATAACTTCATTATATTAAAAATTTGGTTTAACCGGTTGGAAATTGCGACTCCTATAACCTATATTTTACATAACAGCATTCTAAGATGAGCAATTAAAAGAATGATTTCCTCCGGAAAAAGTTGCCATATCGTATTGCTGCCAATTGCCAAACAGACTGCACCTGCCTCTGATACCCACTGAGTTTTGGCCATCGTTAAAGTAAACAGGCAACGAGTCAGATTTGACAGAGCAGCTCTCATGCCTGTAAAATCTCACCAGATTTCAGCTCATCTCAGCAACCCTCCTCCTCTCCCCCTCCAAGCAATCAAATCCCCATGTTTTAGCTTTCTGCGCTTTCTGCAATGCATCCAGTGCAAATACGCACAAATACCTAATTACTGGAATTACATAGCTCTGATGCCTACTGCAACTCACTTCTGTCACTATTCAGCAGGAAGATTTGTGCTTTGTACTTTTGGTAATAATTACTTTGTCCTGCGGAAAGGCAGCTGCATGCTGGCACTCAGACCCCGCGTCAGTCCAACTCCTTGCTGGTGTTAGCACACAATGTGTCAGGGTCATGGTACAAAGAGAGGTTGCCTCATTAGCATCTCTTGACTGAAAAGGGATAAAACTTAAAATGAATCCATCTGTTTTCAGTACTTCTTTGTTTATACTTTCTAATGCTGCGTTTTGGCAGGCCCAGGCACTATTTATTCATCACTGTTGTCACTTATCCATTCATCTAGCCACAAAATTTTGAATAGGAGTGTTCACTTACTCAGACAAAATTTTCTCTGAATATTTGTTTGTCTTTTTGGATACAAGTGCCAAATATTTATTGAAAGTGAAATTCTGAACAGCAGTCATCTGAAAGAGAAGAGACTGGGAGGGAAAGGGAATAAGGTACGTTTGATGGCACTCAAACTGCAGTTTCTGTCAACAGATCCTACTTTTCTCTGTATGATGATCTTTCTTCACTGTACTGGGAACCTCTCCATTATGCTAGGAAAAAGCAAGACATCTTGGCACCTGTTTGCAATTTGCATGTTTGGCAGTGGTTGTTATTCTTAGACATCTGCAAACCTCTCCTATGATCTGCAGAAAGAAATCCTTTGAGACCCAAATCAAGGAAGAAGAGAATTACAAGGTAGATGGACACACATAAAATTTAGCGGAAAAAACACTGGCAGCTGCTTAGAAAGGAACTGTGTGGTATGAAAGGGCAATCAAAGGGATAGTAAATGCAATATGTACATTGTGTAATCTCTGCAGAAAGGGCAAGAATAGTAGTGGTGGGGAGAACTTGCTGAAAAAAGGATTTCCAGTTTTGAAATTGAAATTATTGTGTCTATTCATGGTTTCAGTGACTTCTCAGTTAGGGTAGAGGTGATGGTTTCATTCATAGTCATTAGTCTTTGTGCGTACAGAAAACATGGCTTAATTATCTAATAAAAAATGTCTAAACAGATAATGGGATTGCTGAAATGACAGCTAAAAGTTCTTCATTCACCAAATGCATGTTGAACTGGTTTCTTCCCCCTGAAAATCCTCATCATATGAAGGTCAGAAGGGGCAAACTAATAAAGATTAAAATTTTAAAAAAATATCTGTAGCCTTTATAAGTCACAAAATCCTCATCAGATATGGTTTGATTCAAAGTCTGAGATGTCTGAGCCTACATATTTGTTTATTTAGATATACCTGACACTTCTTTTCAGCTTGCAGAAATTTACCTATGATAAACTTCACTAGAGCTGTAGTTTACAGTTCTTTGATTTCTTCACACCATTAACCCCCTTAAAACTGAATCTCTGCTCACTGCAGTAAATCTACTGTTGTTATATGCAATGTAGTTAGGCATGAATCGCTCAGAGGGGAATATTATTAGTAATAAGTTATGTCACGCTCAGCAGAAGAAATGTTGTATGTATGGTATTTGATGACACATATAATTGGGGACTGGCAGATTTTGGCTGGCAAGAAAGAATGCTCCATATTTTAAAGTAAATTTTATTTATATAACCTCTACTTAAATCAGAGATGTTTTCAATGCATCTGTGAAACTGCATAGCACTGATGTAGTTGTACAGATTCAGAAATAGAGTCTTTTATTTTATGCCTTACTAAATAGTTGTAGCTGGATCATGTAGTAACTAATCAAGACATAATGAATGCATGTATGTTTGAAAAATCACAAGAAGTGAAAGTTACTTATTGCAAAAGTGAGGTACTGTGAATGGAAACCAACTTGCAAGTAACAGGCTAAGGGTGAGAATGAGCTCATTTAAATAAGTAAAATAGCATAGTGAATAATCTTTCACTTGCAGAAGGATGCATATAGGCATCTATATAATACATACAATTTTCAATTCCAGTTATATTCAAGTGAGAAGTTACAGAATCAAAACTTTTTTTTTAAAAAAAAATCAAGTAAAAACCACATCTACGTAAGAAACTCCAGCTATTTTATCTATTGCAATTTAATTCTGGGGAAAGTATTTTCAGTGTCATCACGACACTTCAGGGATCACAAGCATGTTTTCTGAGTTGTTAGGAACCTCATCTTTAAATCAAACTGCTCCACTGTCTTGGAAACCACAGTATTTGGGCAAGAAGAAATTGTATTACATTTATGTTAACTTTGACTTTGTTGCAACACTGCAGTATTTGGACCAATAGGTCTCCATTTGTGGGATAACCCCCTTGAAGCCTTCTCTTCAGCTAAACAGACAGGACTGGTGGAAAGGAGAATAAATTGGGGAAAGGAGAACTGATCTTGATAGGATTTTCTCAGACACTGGAAGATTAGTCCTTCTGATAGCTCACAAATATTTCACTCTTTGCTGGAGAAACTCCAACTCTCCCACTTATTCTTCAGAGCCAGTGATAATATCTTTTGTCTTTTTAGAAAACAGTTTACATAACAACAACCGCAACAAATCGCTTCCCCTAAGCTCTCACAGTCCTTTTCCCAAAGTAAAATTTTTGATTTATTCAAGTAGTTCTAGAGGTCTGTTCAATTCCATATTACTAAGCATTGTGCCTGTTTTCAAATTATCATCTCTCTATAGCTGCCTTTAGCATTCTAGCTTTATTGAACAATAATGCAACATTAAGATTGCAAGATGAGGACTTAGACAAAAATGTAAAAAGCCAAAAAAATAAAACCAAGAGAAATAGAATACTGCTCTTCAGATTTCATCAGAGTCAGTCGAGTGGTCTCCCATATTGCATCGTAGACATTAGGAATCAAAAACATACAGAGAATCATCTCTCTGGCCTGAGACACTCATCAAAATTCACAGCTTTGAGACATTCTTATATTAAAGGGAGAATTTGGGGATTATAATACATTTGGGAAAAAGCACTCAACTTTTTCTCCCATCTTTCTACTTTCAACACAGACAGTTAGTAGGTGATAACTGGGCTTTTTGTTTACAGTGGGACAGTCCATAAAGCTCTGGTGTGACCTACACACAGACTAATGGTTTTGGCAGTAGATCCATCCCCCCAGCACTTTTTTGTTACATTAAGGGCACTCAGTCATCCCTACGGTTGAGCTTCTAAATGCACTTTGCCCATTAGTTGGCTTTAATGTGAACTCCAGTTCTCTTTGCTCTGGTTTGCCTGTTGTCAACCATTTCTCCCTTCAGTATAGCAGTGCTGCATTTAGGCAGTCTGGCCCAGTTCAGTTACTGTTCTTTTAACAGGCATTTAAACCATCTATATTATTACAGTGGTACATAGTAAAACAGTACATGAAATGGATGGTTTTAGCATTTTATTAATGAGCACATTCATTAAGTTTAATCTTCTACTGTTAAACTAATAAAATAGAGCCATTTAAAATTGAGTCAACAGAGAGTTATAGTGAACAATTAGACTTAGAAATTACCTGGCTTTCTACTCACTACTCCTTTAAAGTACCAAATTTCACATTGAAAAATTTAACCCATGTGTTCACTAGATCCATGCAATTGTTATGGAGACTTGCAGCCATTTAGATCCTCAGTCATTAATAGATAGCATAGCTGAAACATATTATAAGACTTTAATCGTTGCTCAGTTTTTTAGGGTTTTCGGTTGGTTGGTTTTGTTTGGTTTTTTTTTCTGCACATGCATGTAGCTTGAGCATAGTACCTAGAAATCGTGAATCTGGATTAGCTTCTCTCTACAGTATCAGCATTAAATACATGGTCTGCCCAATTTTCCTACCTGTTAGACAATGATAGTTTCACTTAGTACACAGAAGATTGTGAAAAAGGTATTATTTCATGTTTCAATGTCTTTGGAGATATCTGTAAATTGGTATTTTCAGTTGGTGAGCCATCTTATTCATGTTTCCCTGTCAATGCAGAACCTGGGATCAGCCTTCATTCCTTGAAGAGGTAAGGTGATATTAAAGACTACAATTTTCATAATTCATCTTACACGGGCCCCCCCACAGTAATTAGCTTAGAACCATGGTAGTTCTGATATTTGAAGCTTTGCCTGTTTTACTTAAATCCCAACTAGAGATTTGTGGGTCAGGCACGAGTTTTTGGTTTGTTTTTTTTTTTTTTTTTGAGAGAGAGAACCCACATTTTTCTTTCAATCTCTTAGAAGCTTTAAGGGAAACCTAATTTCTTGCTACACCACTTCTCAAATGTAAATTACAAGTCGGATATTACTGACTCCCACCTCCATGCTCTGAGACTTCCCTTCACAGCTATTGACTTCCTTAACTCATTTTATTAAGTCTTTCAAATTTAAATCAAGGATAAACATGGTTTCTGTTCCTTGGATGCTGACATTCCTTTCTGACGCAGACGGAGGAAAATTTTCTCTTTAAAATTTTATCTGTAGATAATCTTGTAAAGGAGCACTGGCTCTTTCTTCCTGCCAATGAAAGCATCATTTTGACTGTACACAAACAAAACTGGAAGGTCACTGGTTCAGACAGACAGGCCAAGCAGGCCCTACTTGCAAATATGTCTTTTTATTTTGAAGGAAGGGAGTAGTACACTGGAGTTATATTAAGTTTCTGCATACTTATATGCCCTCACCTTCACTCTCCCACATACTTCTGGCACAGTCAGTTCATATTTCAATATACCTCCTAAAAACCACAGATATATCTATGTAAGCTGATTTTTAAATGGAATGGGATAAAGTTGAGAAGTCAAGAAAAGCAGTCGTCATATCATGCTGGTTTTCTAGCTCTCCTTCAAGCCTCAGGAGGTCTCCCTGGAGGAGAGGGACAGGAGCCAGGGCTGATGTTGTTACTTTGCAGATACAAGCCTGATTATGTTAAGGAATAACTTGAAATTATGCATAATACCCACAAGGTTTCTTGTGTTAAGAGAGACTTAGTAAGCATTTGCTGAAAACATGGGTAAGAAAGGAGTTTTTGAAGGGGTCCTTCTACTGAAGAGGCAGGTCAGTGGGCTTTAAGCTTTCCCTTCTATGGAGAACAACAGAGAATGATAATTCCTGGAGATAAAATAAAAATCTTGGACAATTTTTGGTACAACACAGGTCAGGTGATCCCATGCATAAAGGCCTACACATCAGGGAGCTGCAGGGGTGGGGTTGCCCCATACAGGGGAACAAGAAGGAAGCCAAGGGCCACCTTGCCAATGGGCGCAATTCAAGAGGGTCAGGGTGGCAACGCAGACAGGCCCTTTAACAGCCCCAGACAAGGCAAGGCAACAAGTCAGGTCTGGAGTCCATATAGGACAGATATACCTGTCACATAAGTCTGAGGTGCACGCCAGAGCCAGAGGCAGGCTGCCTGCAGCTTGGGCTCAGGGTCCACCCAGGGAGGCTGAGCAGTAAATCAGAGCAGCTGGAGACAAGGTTGGGCCCAGGGAACCCTGCAGCATAGCACAGCCACAGCTGAAAGAGACCTGGGACCATGGGCAGGGTCCTTGTCCCAGGTGAGGGTGATCAGGGCCATTATCATAGGATCATAGAATGGTTCGAGTTGGAAAGGAACTTTAAAGATCATATAGTCCAACCCCCCCGCCATGAATACTGACTTCTTTCACTAGGTGAAGTTGCTATTAAAAGGGCCGCAAGAAGTATCCTTTCCTTAGCAGCCTCTATTGCCAGCTAAGGCAATAGCTATTCTCAAGGTACCAGTCCCTGTGAATCCTGTGCTGTAGGAACTAACTCCCCATGTGCAGTGTAAGGAGCTTAGTAACCTAACTCAAAGCTGGAGATTCTCCCTTGGAGTTGGGCTTCTTTGTAGGCCTAGCTACGAGTGATTTACCTGGACCATGCACACACAGCCTCTGATGTGACCTACACACAGCCCAACAACTCAAACCTCCTACCGTATGGAATATAAATAATCAGTCTGTCTGTGATATTCTTACAGATCTGTTGTTTCTGGAAAAGCAAATGCTGTTCTTAAAATGCCATTGGAACACTAAAAAATAATTTATCCATTAATGCATTAAGAAAAAAAAACTTTCTCCATCATGCTGTGTCTTTTGCACCATTTGTCAACAATGAAATGGTCTCATCCTAATGTTTACTGTAAAGGCACACAAACCTCAGAGGTTTTTCACAGTTATTCTGACATTAAGTTTAGTTGCTCAGGTCTAGAATTTTACTCTGTGCAACCTGCTCCAGCATCATCAATCTACTCTTGTTTTTCTCATCTGATTTGATCTCTAGACTAAGTGCCAGTGCCAGTTTTGGTTTTTACATGAGCTCAACTAGTTATAGCTGTTCTCCACATTCTTTTCTTGATGGGTACGTATTCTGACCCTGTTTGATATGGTACTACAGCTTTATCATGTGGGATAAATCTTCCTCAGTTAGGTCATGTGGGAAGACCCACTTTAAAGTCATTAGAACTAATTGTGTGTGCAAAGTAAGCATGATACAATATGCATAATCCAAAGGTACTTAATGTGCAGTGAGCTGTCCTACTTTGGTAGAATTGTCCTACTTTTCAGTAAGGCATTTTGCTTTCTTCCTCTATAATAAATTTGCCAAATATTCTACTTTTGACATTACATCTTACTTTTCCTTCCTTGGGGGGAAATAAGGAAGATAAAGCATATAGGGAATGTGCAGAATATTTTTCCAGGTTACTGTGTTGTGTTCCTTGTGTTTCTCTCTTTTTTTCTTTTTTTTTTTTTTTTCCTGTTTTTTTGTTCTATCAACATTACTCTTAGCACTAGAAAACATAACATTAGGAGCAAACTTTTCAGTAATGCCTTGCATTTAAATAAACTGATCACAGCACTTTATTCAGTCAAATTAAGCTCAGGACAGGTACAGAAATATGTAAGCTTGACTTGTTACTGCAGCAAGAAAGGTTAAAGGACTTTCTTGTGGTCATACTAGTTAGTCAAAGAAACAAAAAGCGTAGATAAAAGTACTATGCTGTTCCCTTTCTTTATTGCTCCTATTTCATGATTTGTTTTTGTTTTAAGAGCTAGAATGACATGGTGCAATGTTTACTATGATGTCGATTGGAGTTTTTTAAATACATATTTTAAGGAGACACTTCTGTAACTAACACAGTAAAAAATGAACCAGGTCATAAATAGGAAAAAAATATTAGTTAATCACAGTTAACCACAAACATAGTTAAACCATCAGGAATGTTTTTCTATTCCAAAGTATGCACATATCATGGACTAATTATACAAATTACTCAAATTTCTAGTAGTTGTGATGAAAACAAAGTGTTGTCAACCTGATCATATGACAAGGTCTGAACATTCCTGTTTCTCCCTGGCACTCCACCTCTATTCCTTTAACTCTGGATTCCTAAAGTTTACCTTTGTTTCCAAAACCGACCTTCTTTTTAACACATCCTCAAAGTTGATTTTAAAATCTGTTGAACCTCCATTTTTTCCTTTAAAAGTGCCCAGAAAAAGTGGCCCCAAATGACCCTTTAACTGGGCAAGATAGACCTTTCATTATTCCTTCCACTTATACACATGCACATTCCTTCTTCCGGCTCCCCCACACTAGGAAACAGTTCTTACTAGGCTGCTTCTTCCATTCCTGCCTGAGACACATAGTGGTACCCCTCTTACTGTTCAGCTGTACGTAATGTCTGAACTACTCCATGTGATAACACCATCTATGAGATAGAGGACAAAGCCTTTGTGTTAAATCTGCTAGAATGTGAGATAAAATTAACACAAAATTTTAGCTTGTTTACAGTGAACATTTTTCCTCAAATTGTATCAGTTATAAATGTGGCCTGCTCAATTAAAAGGATTTGAATGAAACTAAGGGCCAGTTTGGTCATTCTTAGCTGCAATGTGAAAGAAAATCCTTTGTCTCATTTCTCATCTATATCTGGATCATGAATTTTCATCATTCCTCCTTCTTTCTGAATTATGAGAGAGTTCTCTGTGACTATTATGAAGAAAAAGAGAACATATATGTGAGGACACACACACTGATGTAGAAAACTCAAATGTGTCTTTAGAGTGTAAAATTGTAGACATTGAAGCTAAGGGCTTAATCATCACTCATTGAAGCAATGACCTATTCTCCCAGAATTTAAGCTAGTATCTGTTCACATGAAAAAAAGTTGCTACAAATAGGGGAAGAAAGGACTCTAGAATATTATAACATGATGCAGAGAAGCAAAATAAATTACATTTGCCCAATTCTGACACTAATCTGTGCCAGAACCACACTGCTGCAACTATAATTTTATTCAATGTATATAACCGACAGTTTCATGAGACAAATGAAGATATTGAAACGCTCAATAAACAAGGCAAACAAACCCCCAAAGCCAACAATGAAATCTTGGAAAAGTGCAGCTTGGAGGATGTCCCCTTTCTAATTTCTTTGCATAAAAATTTACCAAGTACCAGACTTAATTTTTTCCTCACAGTTCCACTAAGTAACTTCCAATGCCTGAGAAAGGTGCCAGCTTGATATCTGTTACTGTTAAAGTTTGTTTATTGCCCATTTCTTAGAAATGAGCACTAGCCAGGACAGAGTTTTCCCATCCTAGACCAGCACTGTATTACACTTGTGGGTAAGAAGGATCTGGTTAAGAGGTAAATGACTGAATTCTTTTGAATGCTTGCAGAGGCTTATTATAAGCAGAAATTTAATTAGCTTATTAGTTCTTTGGCTTCTTTGTAGAAAATGCTGCTTATTACAGAATCGTTGATACCTGGCATATTTGAAACAAAGCAGGCTAGCAAACCTGTTTCACAAAGATCCAGAGCCACCACGAGAAAATGAAAATACCGGCTACTAAAGAGTTTGGCTGGATGTGAACCGCTGACCTGTATCACACTCTTCAATGGCTTTGTATCTTGTTCCCAGTTCTCTTAGGCAGCCAACTTTCTGATAAGATTTCTAAGCAATCTGAAGTATTTGCTGCTTTGGAGACTTCTGTTGGGATGCTTCATTAAAAGTATATCAAGCGAGCTACAAATTCTTATCCATGAGCTACACCCTTTATCCTTTATAACTACTAAATTTTGCACTTACTGGAAGAATAGAGTAGCCTTTTGCTTTTGCCCTTTTTTTTGATCTCCAGGGCCATGGTAAAAACACTTACAGGAACATTCGTCCTAGCAGAATCTTCCCCTCAGCTGTCCTAAAGTGCTCATCAACCATCTCAGTGTGGCAGCTAGCTGAAGTGTTCATACCAACTCATTGAAGTCCCTATTTCTTAGAAGAACTTTGTGTAGAAATTCAGCCCAAAGTTCAGAAGAAGGTTGCACATACTGATGATGATCAATTATTAACTTATCAGTAATCAACCTATTTCTCTAGCAATGACCTACATATATACTAATTTACACAATTACTATTAATTAGCCTTTAGCCCTGACTATATTATTGGTGAATCCCATTAGTGAACTGTGTGACCAGAAACGAATTAACATACTAGTGCTCTCTACTGCACATATTCACAGAAAAAGGACTACTGCAGTCAGCAACAGGGGAGCTCAAGGCCAGCTTTTTCATTTATGTCTACAGACAGGACTTTGTTCACCAGCCTGAATCACTCTAATTCAACCCAAGCAACCTCCATTATGAGTTCAGCCTCATGTTTCACAGGCCCACCTCAGCCAGAAATAATTACGCCCACAAAATGACTGATGGGAGCCATCCGCAGCAAACACATGCGGGGACCAGATCCGTGACAGGCAGTCATTGAACTGCCTGTCACACTGGAAGGATTCTTCTCAAAAAAACTCCCCTGCATTTAAAGGTGCTTGGCATGAATGGGCACCTCCCAGCTTTTCCAGTGACTGGCCAGAGGAGAAGCCTCACAAACACATTTACGATGCTACTCACATCCCACAGAAACAATGTGGCTTCCCTCCATTGACTGGGAAACCCCAGTGGTTGTTGCTCTGAAACCAGGGGGTGGTATAGCGGGTGCTGTGGGTGCTCTAGGATTGCTAGGTGCATCAATAGACCCTATTGTACCCAACCAAATACACTGGGGCTTCCCAGTGGATCCACCAGCCTCCAGTACTCCATACTTGTATTCTCTGGGATTCTTTCCTGAATCCTAGCATGTCAGGGGACACCACACAGCCTTAGCCAGAAATTCCAAATAGTTGCATACCTCACCTCCTGTGCTGTCTGTGCACCTGGCAGTCACCATCACATGATCACCAGCAAAGCACCTGTAGCAACGCTGCCTCCCTGACACAGGAGGCCTAACTGCTGTTGCACACCCTTGCACTCAGTAGAGCCCCTGACATGTATTTATCTTGGCAGCCACTATCAAAAAATTGCTCCACAAGAAGAAAGACACCATAAATGAGCCACTCTGATTCACAAGTGACAGTACAAGCTTGCCAAATGCTTTCAATCTCACTAGGTTTTGGTTTTTGTTTCCCCCCCCCGTTTTGTCAGTAATCTGAGAAATGAGGTGAGTCATTCAGGCAGCTTGTAAAAATTGACCAGCACCTTGCAGTTTTGGCACCATGTTTGAAAGAATTTATCTAGGAATGGATAACTGAAAGGAGCCAGAATAAGCTGGGTGGAAGGAGCTGCTTTCACAGACAGATTGCCTTCCCCAGTTTCACGCACATTCAAGCCACCAAACAGAAATCCAGCTGCAGTGTCTGCTCCCTTCCCACAGATGTAGGGGTGCCCCAAAGTGAGCAGTATAGATGCTCAGAAAACTAGCAGTTTTGTGGCAGCTGTTCTTTTTCCTTACACCTCCCAAACCTGGCTTCTTGCTCAGCCGTTAAGCTTCTACTTCTCTGCTAGGAGCATTTGGATGGCTGAGCAGGAACTCTGTAGCTGATTACTGACATCCCACTGATGCCATACCTGATCTCAGCTTCATTTTGGGTTTGGCTAAGTTCTAATTCAAGCTCTCTTGCCATCTTGCACAGACCTATGATATATATGGCAACATTAAAATTGTTCTGGATTTTCCCCCCTACTTTTATCTTTGCTGCTGGCTTCCTGTACTCCTGACAAGTTCAGTTCTTCTTTTCTTCCTAGCAAAGGCTGCTACACATCACATGTGCAGTTAAGCTACAGAGGTGTACTCTGTGATCATTGCATATTACAAATTTGAAGGAGCTCCTGAGGGTGTCAAAGTTTAATTGCTACTGCAGAATTTACCAGAAAGTACTGTTTTAGAGGTGCAAATCTCTTGCTATTCAAACACTTTTAAACCATAAGAAATACTTCAGGAGTCCATGATCAAAAAGCAAAGGAGTGTACAGTGCAGATGAGGGTCTTGGAGAAGAGTTGCTTCCAGAGAGTGAGCCACCATTTTCACTGAAATTTGGAAAAGGGCACAGGGGGGGATCTACCTGTATATTGTCTGACTTTCTCTAACCACCTGTTGGTAGCCTTGTTGATATAATATATACTTAAACTACATAATTTTTTCCTTCTCCTTCAGCTGGGAACCAGCTTTTAAAATCTATCACTATTTTTCAGAGGTGACTTCAGATCTCCAAAACATTCTGAAATCCTCAGATGAAAAAACAAAGCACCTTATATGGCCTCGGTGAATCTTGCAGCCTTGTATCATTCATTTAGCAGGGTTGTGTCTTTTGTGATCATGAAGTGATGAAAGGTCATTGCAAGCTTCATTTTTCCAGAAGGCCTAGAGCTAGATGCTACAGCCTACAAAGTGGTCAGACTTGGCAGGGGAGATGCTCTGGTGCAGCATGTCTCTCAGACAGTCCCTGTCTAGAACTGTTGCAAGGCAGGCCTGGTAGCAGTTTCAGACTACTGCCCCAGTAAGTCCTTGAGAAAAACTGGAGTGGTACTTCTGCTTCGAGTTTGCATGTTAGTGCAATGGGGACTGGTTTGCATCCTTTGTGCAAGCTCTCTCTGAACCCAAACTGCCTAAGGTGAGCAAGACCTCTATTTTACTTTTCATTCCTCTATCAAATGGTAGTATTAAGGATTGACCCGCACACCACACATTTGTCAGCCAAGTCTTCAGGGAGATAACCTGGTTTTTATTACATTTCTATTCAGTAGACGGTACCGTCCTCTTACTTCAGTGACACTACCTTTGGATGAAAAATAAGGTCTGTCACTGCATTTAAGCATCTAACTTCCCTTAATGGTGCTATCTAACTGCCCTTCAAGACTTGGTCCCTGCAAATATTACCATGTAAAAGCATCAGATCCCTTTCTGACATAGTTACTCCTGTTTTACTCCTGCCTCTCTAATTTTCTTATGCCCTAAGTTTCTATTTGATATGTCCCAGGCTTGTAGACCACGTGCAATCACAGTAAGCTGTGTGGGCTAGGTCTCTAATTATATAACTTTATAGATCCAGTGATACAATTAGTGATGCAAACAATAAAAAGACTGCAATTAAAGGATTGACATCTGCAAATGTTATCAGTCATGCAGTGTTTGATGCTTGCAGTGATTGTTAACACAATCCAAATTGACTGTAGTATATCTCCACAGATATCACACTTCCAGTAATAATCACTTTATAGAGGCTCTTGGTTATTTTTTTACCTGGTTGTCCGCCGTAAGATTCATTAAAAGCTGTGCTCATTTCTTATGAGTATTTTATCTCACTGACAAATATAAAGTAAAATATAATAAAAATAAACCAAGAATACATTCATGCAACACTCTGTAACTGTGTAAACTATACTTCTTTTGAAAGTGTGACTAGAGCAAAGAGAGAAAAGATATCATGATTCAGGATGGCATATGAAGAGTACATGTTTATAACTTTCAAAACAGTTGCATAAGTTAAATGAGGCTCAAGATAACAGCGCAGTGAAAATGCATCCAAAATAGCCACTAATCATCATTTTCAGCATGGTTTAAGTAGACAAGGTAGATAATGTGATACTTCTTATTGGAACAAGAATATTTTAGAATGTTCAAGCTTGATGGCTCAGAAGTTCCTCTTCTGGATGTATTATTATATAAAGATTAGATTAATTATCCTTAGTTCAATAAAATATATGTTAACTTTACTGTCTTAAATTGACTATTCTTGCACTTGGACCAATACAGCTACAAATAACCTTTGCATACTGACAGATATCCAAATTTTCCATTATTTTGGCTAAAACTCATGGTATTTAAAACACCTCTTTGAAAAAAGTGGTGAAGTACACCTAAAAGGCAAGTTTACACAAAGGTTCAAGGCTGACTCTGAGTCAGTCAGTTCCACAGCTAGCAAAACACCCCACCAGAATCCAAGAGAAATGAAGGTCTGAATGTTCTTTGTCAGAACTGCAGAAAACAACTCTCCCCCTTTTCTAAAACTTAGTCCCTCTTTTTTTCTGTTTAAAATTAAACTCCATTATTATTAACCAATGAATCCAGAAGGCGGCCAGTATGAGTGCATGGAAGAAGCACAACAAAAGTTTTGGCTTGCTATGAGCGTGTCTTTTGCCAAACTATGATTTTGGTTGTGATACACAAAGCCCTGGAATTTGGAGACTGCTAATCTACTGATTAGACTACTTTGTAGACTACCACCTCCTGCTTCTATCTTCTTAATGAGCAGGTCTAGGCCTGAGAATGCAGGTGCTTTGATACTCCTCTGCAGCTTCACTGTGGATTTCACTTCCTTCTCAGGCCCAGGAATTTGGGCTTAAACATGTATTTAAATTCCTATACACTGAAGACTTAACTGACTGACTAACAGAGTTAGCTCACAGCTTTTCTCTACAGGATAGAAAATGGCCTTAAAAGTTCAGTGCAGCTAATTACAAATCTGCTAATGTTACTGGTGGATGAAGTAGACCATAAGAACTTGGAAAGCACCTTGATTTCAATAATAATCAGGCTGGATAATCCATCAGCTAAATCATCAGTAAGAATTATAGGATTGAACTTTATGGCTTTTGCTTGAAGACAGCATTGAGAGAAGAAGCTTTAGCGCTGCAAGTTATGGGCATATTTTAGCTCAGCTTTGCTAGTGCTATGTTGACTTGTACTTCATAGTTCTATCTCCTTGTATAAACAATTAACAGCTGAATAGGGTTACTCTAAATATTTCAATAAAATCATGCAATGAGGCTGCATTCAAACCTTCAACAAGACGAAACACTTCAGCTCCATCTCTGTTAAGGTGCTTGCTCTTTTAAAGAGTTGCCTAAAGTCTAGCCACGTAGCAACAAGGGATTTTTCTTTCTAAGTGTGCTCTTATGAGAAATGTACGGTATGGTGTTGAAAAGTCTGACAGTACAAACACATCAAGACTCTTTCCTTACCACTCAAACCACAGAGTAATTTAGCTGTGTATAAAGGCCAGACCCATTATGATAATGGGGTCCTAAAAGGAACGTGGCCAAACCATGCTGGATTTTGATTCAGCTAAGCTAATCAAGAATTTCCTCTGTATCCTTCTTGCCATAGTATAAAAGACAGAAAAAACTGTATAGAGGAACAAGAAAGATTTTTTTTTTACATAAGATTGTACTAGAGATGCTCAGAACAATATTTAGACATCATGTAAGAAGAAAGTAATTTGTTCTATAATTTCTTTAAATTGATCTTAGAAATCTGGTTTTCTGTTGAAGTAACAGACAAAGGGAACCCAAGAGGAACTTTTATGTATACAATATTCATACAATGTTTGCCCTTTTGTTGGGCAGATGTGTCGCTTTTAGTGGCCCTGGATGGATCTGCATGAAGGATTGGCACTGAGTTCTAATGCAGTAATTACTATAACCCAGATGAAGAGAAAGAGGAGGATGGTGTTTCCCCAAGCTGTGAATAGCAGTAGTTCTTTAATGTCATGACAAATAAGATGTTTTTACAGAATCTTTGTTGTCTCAAAATCAGAACAATGGCAGCAACCAAGCCAATAGGGAAGAGATGTGAATGGAAACTTTTAACTGTAACCTTTATTCATTTCAAAATATTCTGACAACAAATATGTTCTGTAAGGAGTGGGAAAGTTTTATCATTGTCTTGGTTTTGCTCCAGGGGATGGATTAGAGCCTTAAGCTTTGGGCTGGGAGAACATCAAGCCTCCTTCCTGGAACTGGGAGTCCATCTCTCAGCAAAGTCAATTCAAATTCTCATTATTAAAGAGTAAATGAGAGAGGTGACATGCCTGCAGGTGCAAGGAAACCAGTTAACATTGCTTGCTGTGCAAGGGTCACTACAACTATGGCTGAAGGGGGTTGGAATTAAGTTTATTTGGTTTTCCTATGCTTTATTTCCTTGCTAATGTTCTTTTCTCATGTAACACTCCAGGGTAAAAAAGAACAATTTGACCCTTGGCCATTAGCTAGGTTGGACCTGCTGAAACCACTACATCAGGCTTCTGCCATACAGGGTTGTGGGATAATCCTATCAATTGTCATTTACGTGGATCAACACACCACGTGCATTGGGACATACTGCCATTAAAAATAATGCATATTTGCTAAGAAAAGGCGAACACCATCGTTCAGGGAGGTTGACTTCAGTGCTGTCTCAGGAGAGGAGTGCCTCTGCGAGGAACAGACCTCTCCTGCACTCCTAAGCTGAGGGAGCGCTGCTGCTGCTGTGTGTCCCAGGCCTGGCTAGACCTGCCACCCTCTTTTTGGTAGTTACAATCTCTTCTGCTATCTGGAAAGTCACTACTAATTAAGTTTTCGACCCCAGCCCCATTCTCGGCAGCCAGTAAGAAAGCAGCAAGTGTCCAGGAACTAAAGGAATAGCAGTACTGCCAGTGCCTTTTACTCGTATAACCGAGTTATGTAGATTACAGAGTTTCAGGCTCCACACTGAAGGCATGATATGGCCACTGTCTTTTGTAGAGCTAGAGAAATAGCAAAATCTCTACCCATTTTGGGGGATTAAAAAGGAGAGAACAATCAGACTCACAGTTTTTCCTTCCTCTTGGGATCTAATGAAAAGATCACATATGATGAGTCATTCAGTAAGAACTTCACAGTAAAGTCCTTTTAACTTCAGTGAAGTTTCCACTAATATGGAAAAGTCTTCAGTCCTTTGGACCATTGTTTTACTGGAGCTAAAAGCGCTTTAAAAATGGCTGAATGAACATATGAAATTTATAGACAGGATGTAGCCTCTGGTTTGCTTTTATTTAAGTTCCAATTCTAAGTCCACTGTCCTGCTTTTATCACCCTGTATCTTCACAAAAAAGTGTGTGATTTTTAAACTTACTTCTACTCTATTCTTTGCTTCCAGTAGTTTTGCTGACAGTACCTTTGAGTGTTTACTGTCCTTATAGGAAGTAGCTTTTTCTCTCAAGTCCCAGCTTCTTAGCTTCTCAGTCTTTATCACTTTCACATTCATCACGGGTGTTGAGAAAAGACACCAACACACTCAAAAAGAAAAGGGAATTGCCTCTCCCCCCCATTCACTAATCCTTTGGGCTTTAGCTCGACTTTCTTCCTTAGCTGCTACTGTCACTGAGATGAAGAGCACAAATGAAAAGGCATAGGAACGAGAATTTCAGAACATAAAACCAAAAAAAAGAAACCCAACACTTTTATACTTCCTTCAGTTTTCATAACCCTTTCTTAGAACCTGAGTTCAAACACAGTGCTAATTTTATTGGACAGCTCTGTGCTTCCCTATAATGATCAAGTTGTACTGAGTTTGGACTTTTACTGCCAAGAGTGTATTGTTTTGCAATTTAATATTTTGGTAGTTTGTACTGACCTTGCACATCATGATCAGTAGGAACACCAGTCCATTTCACTTTTGCATATTTTTCAAGTTACAGACTCTTATCAGGTATATAACTTACTGACACGGAGCCTTTTATTACAAGCTGTCCAAGTGAACCAGCTTTCAAAGATTTCTTCACCGCTTCTCAAAATCATAACCACACTAGAGGACTGTAAAGCAGATAACTGAAATGTCCTGTCATTTAAAAAGTATTCTTTTCAAATACTTCACTGCAAGTTTGATAAAATGCAGATCTACTCATTTCAAGCCACAACTTTGAAAAGACAAATAATCAAGAAATGTGATGCCTACTATTAATACATTATTAAGATTAACTCTAATTTATTAATTAATCGCAGTTATGATATTGCAGAATTAATACACTGCAACAAAAAATTCCGTAAAACTGACAATGAATGCTCAATGATGCTTAAATGTAAATTAGTGGACTGCAGACAGTGGAACTACTTCATGGGAAAAGGTTACAGGATTTGCATAGCAGTTTCTTTGGTACAAATACAGAATGCTCCAGCCTGTAGCACAAGGAATATCTCAATAAAACTGCACATTGCTGTGATACCACACAATGTGGAGAGCTGTTAGTTTAGCTCACTATGCTACCGAGTTAACTACTTTATGATATCCCTTTCTCTAGTGTCTGAAAGTGCCCTCCAGGATTTCCACATGCCATTATCTGGGAGTGCCCAAGACGCTGACCCATCATCCTTCATTCAGCCTCGTGATTCCCATCTCCCTTATTTGCATTTCTGATGACAACATGAATCTTTAGGTGGACTTCGACCTTTTGACTTCTCTCTTGAGCAAGAGTACAGGATCCAATTCTTCCACTAGTTACATCCAAACAATCCCAGTGATATCAAAAAGGCTTACTCTAGAGTTTATGGGAAGAGACTGCTAAATCTGACCCTTAATCTGATTGGCATTGTAGAATAGTTCAAACAAACAAAAAACAACAAAAAAAAAAGCACAACATCAAACAGATTCAATAATAAGTTGCTAACAATTACCACCAGCATGAAAAGATGATTTTTAACCTGAAAGGCAAACGAAACCACCTGACACCAAACAAAGAACAGTTCACCTGTCCTCATCACCATGACACCGAAAAGCATATCAGAGCATTAGCCTGGCATTCTCTATAGGAAGAGCTGGCAGTGGTGAGTGATAGCAGATCTACATTACAATCAATAGCTCAGGCTGGCACAATCACCTTTTGCTAAGTATGTTTGCAAAGTGCAGTAGAAGTTAATATTCAGTGAAAGTTCAATAGTCACCATTGATTCAGTATATTAGTCCACAGTAGGAGATTTTCCTGTTATTTTGCAAATATGCACAATGACAAAACACAAGATAGCTAATGTCAGCTGTGTGCTATTGCACATTTTAATCTAGGCCATCACTGTACAGCAGATGCAGTGGAGACTGAACTTGTGCTGCCTCCTTTATGTAATTCACCATTAACAACAATTATGTTCCCATACAAGCATTATCTTGAGAGTACTTAAGGCTCTCTACACACACATCAACGTGCGGATGCATGAGCTGAGTTTGCAGCATCACAGTGCCATGTGAATCCAGTGTTGTCCACATGTGCAGGTGCATAGAAGAGCAGCACACAGCTGGCAGTGCATCCACCAGTCCAAGCAAGTATCAGTGCAAGAGTTATCCTCAGGTTTTGAAACCAAATGATACTCGGAATTTCCAAAGCTGGAAACAATGAGAGCTGCAGGTTATGCTAATTCAGCTGAATGAGCTCAACTCCAGCTAGAATTACCACTATGTTCATTGGTTCTGTGTGAAGTTATGATAGCAATAAAAAGCTCCAAAATATAAAAAATGTGCTTATTGGGATTTTAGTGGCACTTCAGATGTGCAAATAACTGTCTCCAGCAGACAAGAGGCTAACGCAGCTCCCACAGACTCAGCTAGGGGGAGGCTTCTTCCTTAATATGTACCATCAGGGAGCTCTTACTGCAGCTCTGCTAAACTTACTCGATAAAGGAAGGAAAGGTTTTCTTAATCTAGAGAGTACCAATACTTCTTGTTATACAAAATTAGTCTTCTGCACCCCAGAAAAGAATTTGAACAGTCTTGGGGAAAAAAAGAGAATTCAGGGCCTTTAACACTCTTTCCAACTTAATTTTTCAAAGCACTTCCATAGAGCTCCCCACAGTCAACAAAGGAACACGGCCATGGTACAGTGCCAAGATCTCCTTCTGTTAACACAAAAGAGCAAGAGTGGATTTGTTAATAGTTACAGGGGAGCCTCAGGTTTTCTCTTTGGTTATAGGCTTAAATGAAACTGTAAGGTGGGACATAGATTTGAAATTTGGCCAGGCTTCTAGCTCAATTGCAAGGGGCCAGGTTGTTCAATATAATTAACTCTAAATGGCAGAAGACACTTGAGGTCATAGTTTCCATAAACTTTTTGCTGTTTCTCAACAACTTCAGTGTATGGCTAGCTGTATATTTTTTCTGCTTAAAGGCTAAAGCAGTTAGAGGTCCTTCACTTGTGCCTTGCTTACCCAAATTCCCAGAAGTCCTGCCTTTCAGACTTCAGCACTTGGTCTCTGTACAAAACTTAATTCAATTCTAGGGAAAAAATCAAGGTTATTAAAAATCACAAAAAAAACCCCAAACCCAAACCCAAGACCTTACAACTGGCTTTGGTAGTTCTGTCATCAAATAACATATAACCCTTTAGTACGCCAATACCTTTCCTCCAACTGTTTTTTTGAAAGGATAGATAATCTTATTTCCCCTCACAGAATTGAATTTCCATTATTTTAACTTAACTCTCAAATTACTCATGCAAGAAAAAATATATCTGATTATGTACAAATTGAAAAATATTTCTGATGCAGACAGTAAACTCTTTGAATTACCATGCATGTCAGTGTTACCTACAAAGAAACAATGATTAGTTCCGCTGACTCTTCTAGTGGTTTTCTAAAGCTTCCACGGCAATATAGCTCAGCAGCAGTAATATACACAGAGAGCATTTGCCCGAGCTATGAAAAATAAAGCTATGCAGAACTTGCTTGATTTTATCTGCTTCTAAAAAGTCCAAAACTTAGACGAGGTTTAAACTAAATAAAGAGTGTATTACATAACATATGTGGAATCCGGGTATGCTGTACTCTGAGTGAAGTTCAGCCCTAGAGTTAAAAACTTTGAACTAGGACCCCAGTTCTGGAAGAAATAAAGTCAAGCCTCTGGATATGAAATAGTACTAACTCTTGGTAAACCAAACTGTATTGCATAACAATAGCTGGCTATCCATTATCATAAAATATAATTTTATCAGCAATTTGCAGCTAATCTCTCACAATATTCAACACGGTAGGATGTAAGGAAGCATCTCAACATATAAAGTTCCTTCTTTTCTACAAAGATTTACACAGAACTAAAAATGAGAAAGGACTCAATTCAGGCTTAATGCAATAGACTGCATCTGCTTATGTCAATTCTGAAAATACCCAAGAACAGAAAAAAAATTAGTCATTGCTATTCTGCCCTATTGTATAGACAGTGATTGGTGGTACAGCTACTTAACAGAGAAGTCTGCATTAAATGAGCAGTCATAAAAATGGTTCAAATTATCTTAATTAGAATAAAACAAAATGCATCAACCAACTCATCATACTTGCTGTTGTAATTTATAATTAATCCACAACTACATCACAAAGCTTTATGCTGTAGACATTTAATTCAGAGAAGTAATGAGCATGCATAACTCTGATTTCCTTGCAAGCAATGGATATTTAGCACTACTCAGAAATAGGCCAAGAAGCTTAAAATGAAAAGAGTAAGCAGTCTATTATTATGGGAGGAATTGCAAGACTGGGAGCGGAATTATACAACTTGTATTTACTTTTATTCCCTGAAATCTGTCATCACCTAGAAGGAAGTGATTTTACAAAATTTACAAAATGTTATTCTACATTGGTTGAAAATTTCATCAATCGACAATAGAAATGCTGCCTTTTTTTTTTCTTTTTCTTTTTTTTTTTTTGACAGTAGCCTCATTTCTTTATTTTGATTCATATGCAGCGGATTTCAGGATCTAATTGTAAAAAAACCATGCTCCAACTGTCTACCAACACATGAGAAATCTCAACAAAACTCATAGCAAAATATGGCCTGTATCAAAAAGAAAAAGCCCAGAATAAGTGTGTAGTAATAATAGATTCCCAGTAGTACAAACAGTACCTTCCAGAGTTTTCAGAATTGTTTATAAAACATAAAACATTCCAACATGTACTTCTTCACTGTGCACTAATGGACCTTTTATCATGGGTATGATACTTTGCATCTAGATTTTCAGGTACTTTAAAACAGCTGGGTTATCCCGATTTTACAAGTGAGGGAACTGAGACAGAAGGCGCCTGGCTCAAAATCTCACAGTAGATCAGTGGCAGATCCTGAACTGTGTTTCATATCTCTTTATTTTCAGAGATGCCTCGCTGAATTTGACACTTTAGGAAAATAGGATATATTCCTGAAAATGAATTTAGAAAACTCAGGGTCTTAATTTCAATTTCAATTTCAAATTAAATTAAAAAAAAATGAATTAATTGAAAAATGACCACATCAAAGTTTCCCAAAGTTGCCTTGAACAGTTTTCTTACAGCAGATATATTCAAGGAAAATCCCAGAATATCTCTACTAAAGAGAAGATTGATAGAAAGAAAGACTGTGATAGCCTCTGGGAAAGGCAGAAATCAAGAAACCAAAATACAGCAGCTGAGATAAATCAACAGCATACAGGTGTTTGGGGATGAAACACTATTTTTCTGATAACGCTAGAGAAGACTGAGTCGTGGAACTTCTTTCATCAAGTCTCCAAATGAATAGTTTTCCAAGACTTCAATCATACTGTATTATGCTTCATATCCTGTGTTTACTGGAGGAATGCCTATCTGTGTGGGTGCTTAACCTGGGTTGACTACCTCAGTTTTAAACATCAGTGAAATCTGTCATTTAAACTAAGGTCCTGGTAGAAATTCAAGCCTGTGGGAGAATCTGAGCTTAAATTCAGCTATTTACTTAGCTAAAAATCCAATAAACTTGTTTCACTGATGTTTTAATCCAGATTAACTATGCCTTCCTTTATCTGTAGGACAAATAAACCCCTGATATCAACATAAGTAAACAGTCATTGGGTACCACAGCATATATTCATGAGATCAACTCTACTATTTTGAGTTACATGCTAATAATATCAAGATAAAAAACCAGGCCCTGTTACTGGTGGTGCAACCATTATTTCAGTTTTTCAGTTTGCTTTTAACATCTGCGCCTGAGGCCTGTTCTGGCTAATTCATAAGCTTGTTTCAGAAGACAAACTTCATCTAAATGGCTGTTTTATTTTGGAATTTCATCTGTAGCTCGGGGAAAAAAAAAGTACTTCTGATCCCTGTAGATAGTAAAATCTATAGATTATATCTCTGAATTACTCACACTAGCCACTAGGGCTATTTTCCCAGACTTCTTACACAACCAGAACAAAATTGTCTCATCTGGGTGAAAAATCAATCACTGATACTTTTATCTTTGCTATCATCAAGTTTACAGAGAACATCATTTAGAAGAAAGGGATCATTTATAGGAGTGGAGTAAGAAGCCAAGCACAACTAAAGCTTGTTTTGCAATACTTGATCCATACGGTTTGGGGGAAGTTGAAGAAAATCAAGTTAAGTTTAAAGAGCAAAAACATATTATTTTTTTAATATATTTATGACATGCTGGAAGGCCAGCAGCAAGTCACAGAAAATTGATTTTTAAGAACCGCAGTATACCTAGGAATTTCAGTTATGCTGACTGGTTTGTTGTAAGCAGACTAGTAACATAGTTTATTATTAAGATTGCGTAATACTTCCTATTTGTATGATCTTGTTTGAAGTCCAGGAAAGTCGTAAAGACCTGAAGCCACTGAGACAAAAGTTCCCCATGCGCAGGGTTATGCCTCAGGCTGAACTTGTTTGGACATTTCAGCCAAAATGGTTTGGTCACCTCTAAGCATAAAGTCAGAGAAATATCTGTTGTTACTTGGCTCCCTCCACTCCCCATCTATTAAAAACTAATAAAAAAATAATTAAAAAAATCAGTGGACACTTTCTCAGGTCATTTTAGTGTTTTGAAGCATTCATAAAATTTTGAAACCGTAACATTGATATTTGGAAGAAAGTGGTGTTATGTTGGGAAGGCACACATTCATGCCCTTGAACTAAGCTTTAACTCAATCATGTTAAAAGTAGCTGAAAAAACAGTTTGCACATGCTCTGCTCAGTTTTCTTCAATTTTGCAGTGAAAACTCCCACAAAGATGTCAGTACTGAGCACATGACAAGGATTTCCGGCTGCTGGAGGATGGACACTTGTGGATTGCCCCTGGCTGGATGCCAGGTGCCCACTAAAGCCAATCCATCACTTGCCCTCCTAAACTGGACAAGGAAGAGAAAATGTAACAAAAGGCTCATGAGTCGAAATAAGGACAGGGAGATAACTCGCTAATTACCATCACTGGCAAAACAAACTCGACTTGAGGAAAGATTAATTTAACTTATTACAAATCAAATCAGAGTAGGATAATGAAAAAGAAAACCAAATCTTAAACCACCTTCCCACCACCCTTCCCTTCTTCCTGGGATTAACTTTACTCCCAAGTTCTCTACCTCGTCCCCCACATCAGCGCAGGGGGGCAGGGAGTAGGAGTTGCCATCAGTTCATCACACATTGTTTCTGCCGCTCCTTTCTCCTTGGAGGGAGGAGTCCTCACACTCATTCACTGCTCCATCACGGGGCCCCTCCCACGGGAGACAGTCCTCCATGAATCTCTCAAACGAGAGTCCTTCTCATGGGCTGCAGTTCTTCCCAAATGGCTTCAGCATGGGTACCCCACAGGGTCACAAGTCCTGCCAGCAAACCTGCTCCCATGTGGGTTCCATGAGTCCACACATTCTGCCAGGAGCCTGCTCCAGCACAGGTTTTCCATGGGATCACAGCCTCCTTTGGGCATCCACCTGCTCTGGTGTGGGGTCCTCCATGGGCTGCAGGTGGATATCTGCTCCACCATTAACCTCCAGGGGCTGCAGGGGGACAGCCTGTCTCACCGTGGTCTCCACCACTGGCTGCCGGGGAATCTCTGCTGTGGCACCTGAAGCACCTCCTGCCTCCTTCTGCACTGACCTGGGTGTCTGCAAAGTTGCTGCCCTCACACATTCTCAACTCCTCCCTCCAAGCTGCTGTGCAGCAATTTCCCCCCGCCTTCTTAAATATGTTATCACAGAGGTGCTACCACCATTGCTGATGGGCTTGGCCTTGGATGGGAGTGGATCTGTCTTGGAGCCGGCTGGCACTGCCTCTATCAGACATGGAGGAAGCTTCTAGCAGCTTCTCACAGAAGCCACCCCTGTAGCCCCCTGCTACCAGAACCTTGCCATGCAAACCCAATGCAGCACCTGAATGGCAAGTGTGAAGGTTGTCCCCTGTGGCCTCCATTCCTCCACCTTCAAGCTCTGTGAGCAAGTAGCCATTTCACTGAATGCCATACAGAGAAGAGATTTCGGGGCAGGAAAAGAGAGGTTTGGGCAAGGACCAGAGACAGCTGGGACAAAAGGGAGAAAAGAAATCAGGGCTGGCTGGGGAGACCATGCTTTCCATGTGATTAATAGACCCCTGAGGAGAAAGAATTTCTGGTGTTTCAATAATCCCCCAGTCTGAAGGCCAGGGAAGGAGATGGATTTAATTTGCTTTTGAAACACTGAACGGTTTGTGCTGTGGAAACAGCCTCTGCTTTCTGAAATGAAATATTGCTGAGTTTTGGATGGGCAAAAAATGCATTTGGGTGCTAAGGGAAAAGGTGGAGGGAAGAGGTGTCAGTTCCTGAAGCTCAAGAAGATATTCATAGATTTGGAACACTGTTTCTTAGCTGGATCTGATATTAAAACAGAATTCTACAGGAAGACAAGGCAGGTGAAAGCTGACCAAAACCTGGGTTTTAAGACTGTGTCTGTAAAAGCTGAGTAATCATTAAAAAGCTAAATTTTAGCAGTAGTCATTAATACTGTGCTTTGGTTTTACAGATGTCAAATTACAACTTCAGAAATCCTAGCTGCAGCTCATACGAGGAGTTATGCACTGAAATGATAAAATCCTGATACAACAGCCAGGAACCTGAAAAAATGCAGACTTCCCTTTTTAAAAACTAGCATGCAATTTCAACTCAAGGGCTTCAATTTTTCTGGGTATAAAACAGGGACCGTACCAGCCCCTCGCCTCAAGGCTTTGCTATGAAGCTAGGAGAAAGCCTATGCAGTGCTCAGATGTTCAGTGATGGGCACTGCCAAAAAAGAAAAGGGAGAAATAATTAATTCTATCTTCAGACCGGGCTTTAGTAATGGGGTACAAAAGGCCTTGTGCCCAAACAATGAAGTTAATACAAGATTATTAAATGACCACCATCTATCTTGTGCACAGAATGAAGCAGGTGTCCTGTCAGAAAAACAGTATATCATCATAGCATCCACTGGCCTTATATATGGCAAAAAGACTGAATTAAAACTGTGTAGGCAGGATTGTGCAGGCAAGGAAGTACTTCATGGATTCTTCATTTTGCAAGCTTAATAAGGTTGTCTTTTTTAACCCCCCACTTACTCTTAGTATTTTAAAATCTACAGTGAAGGAATGGGTAGTTTCTCCAGGCACAGATACAGCCTTTTTCACTTGACTTAGCTCTTCTTTTAATTGACTATGCAGAGTCAAAGCTAGGTCATGCTGTAATAATGAGCACAGACTTGCACAGAGTGCATATTCCCAATTGTATACAACCTACTTACATCTATTATAGATCACTCCAAAATGCCTGACTCTACACTGATTCTTTGACAAGGTCCATAGTCAGCTCTTCCCATTTTGGTAACGCAGAGTGTACAGCAGTGACACTTTTGAGTTCCATAGTTTTTTTAACAAAAGATGTCAATGTAATTTCTGTTTATTAAATGAGCCTTTCCACTTCTTTTGAAAGTCATTTTTTTCAGAGGTTAAAAAAAATGACTGACTGAAGGATGTTTACACCTTTCCCAAAAGGATGTTGAATTTTGTCACAAATGTTTACAGGCTACTTTAAGGTTTTCAGGGTGAAAAAAACAAAACGAAACCCTTCTAGAATGCAGAACATTCACAGAGATTGCTACACCTGTGTTGTAAATCTATCTACCTCTGGATCTTAAGAAAGCAGCTGTTTAACATTTCATATAAACATCACAGTGAGGAACAGGGCTGAAAGAAAAGGAAATGACTGTGTCTAATGCAGACAATTGGAAAGACAGAATATAATTAACCAAGACGGAATTTTCCCTGTACCCTAAGACTGCCACACCTAAACTAAAACACACACACATACCAAAAAAAAAAAAAAAAAAAAAAAAAAAAAGCCAATCAGATGATTCCATTTCCAGAAACAGACAGGACTTAAGGTTTTTCCTATCACCCTAAATACTGCCACTCTAGAAAGTTAGTTTTCTGAAGCACAAATTCAGTATGAGCTTTAGAACAGCCTCTATTACAAATGCAAGAAGGAAATCACTTGTATTTTTTCTTTGACAGATTTGTTAGACCTAATCCAAGAAAGTGAGTAACAGAACACATTTCCTACTGTTAGAGAAAGCCAAAATTTTTAACCAGACATCAATGAATCATTTTTTTATTGTTAATTTCTGTCTAAACTAGATGTAAGGATGGCTTCTGACTTCTCTTGCTTTAAAAGCAAACTTCCTCCACCAAAAAATCCTACACAAACCCAGAAAATAAACACCCCCCCCAACAAGTAAATCTAATGATACCCACTTTCTACTTACAGCTTTTTTTTAGATTGTTTTATTTCAATCAGATTATTAGAGACTAAATTAAATTTAATAATTATCTCAAGATTTCGAAGACATTCATAACCCAAAGAAAGACAGAGCTCATAAACTGTTGAGTATCAAAGGGGCATGAAGCCAACCCGTAACTGTAGAGTCAGGTTTACAGCTGCTGAGCTCACCACGGATGCTATGAACCCACTAATTTCTACAGGAGTATTTTGGCATTGTATAGCTGGTAATTCAATAGTGCTTTCACAAAACATAGCTATTTATTTTATCTGCATAATAGAAGATGACACATCTGTTCAGTTTATTCATTCAGACCAATTTCCTTCCAGCCTTATATATGAAGAACATATTTTTTCAACATTTTTTTCTTACCCTAAGACAAGAAAGGCAAAATGTTGACCCTCAGCCTTTGTGGCAGATCAGAGCAGCAAGAGGATGAACTTGTCTATAAGTTTTTCAAATCTTTGGTTTTCAAATACTTTTCAGCTTTTGGGCATTTTGTTGAAATACTCATTGAAGTCTCTCATTCATGTCTGAGTTAAAAAAAAAAAAAAAAAAAAATACTTCACGCCTGATGGAAAACTGAACCTTGGATTTATCTTTTCATTTGTTTGCTCTTCTGTATGAAACAGATCAAGTTAAAGTAATAAGCAACTTTTTAAATGATACCTCCTGTACAGTCAGAGCTGAACGCAATAGGTTTGAATATTGCTGCGTCAAATTAAATGAAGGACTGATCTATTTCAAAATATATCTTCCAGCTTAGACTGGAGCAAGCAACTCAGAGACTCCTACCTGAAAGATGGTAAAGAAAACATGAATTTACAGAATAACTGTCCTGTAAAATACAATATTTCTTCATCCTGGATTTCATAATTGCTATCAGTTCCAGCTATCTGCTTTCAATAGGACATTATGGAGGAGCATGTAATTGCTTAGCCATTTGTTCTGCAGAAATAATGTTCCGTTTACCAACATTTTAAATTCTTTCACCTTCCATGAACCTGATCCTAATAATAAAAGAAAGGGGAAATGGGAGCTCCAGTTTATCAGCTCCTGAGTAGGAGTCATTTCATGTATGCTGTCTTAAGACCTGGACATTTCTGTTTACTGTATCCTAAAATATCTCTGGATTAGTCTATGACTAAGGCACAGCACAGACATTCACTGAAATCACCCAGGATGCAAATTGTAACAACGAGGTCAGTAGGGCAGGAGGCTATAGGACAAAAATCTCTTACTACTGATTTATACCAGCTCAATACTTACTGTTAGTTTCCTTATTTACACTGAAATATTGACACCTTAGCTGAGATAGTATAATTTATTTCCAAAACAATGAAAAACACAAATCAAGAAAAGGCTTTTAACACAAGAACTTAAGACAATCCTGGTCTGACATACTGGCAGAGTATGGGTTGGTTTTTTTGTAGAGTTCAATTTGCTTAGAAACAGTTAAGATTAAATAATTGTCTTTCAGTGCAATAACCTGTTTCATAAGAAATGAATGGATTTTTTTCTAAGGTCAGCTGCAATTCATTTTACCACCTTTTTTTTTATATAAACTTGTCAATCTAGTTCTTTCAACATGTACTGCACATCTGAGATTTCATTAAAATATGTCAAAGATGAGATTTTTGATGTTTACAACTTACAAAATTTTGTTTTAATGGTATTCTAACATGTAAATGTAACTGTGTAGATTGCACGCGTAGTAAGAAAGAAAATTTTATATATTCATTATGCTGCTCTGATTGATTTTAATCTCATCAGTCTCTACTTCTTAAGTCTAAATTTTTGAATAAAAAATCAGTTGAAAAGTAACCATATATAGAATGGACTGTAGAGAAGACCATTTCTGAACTGTTTGAAATTATCTAGTCACCTGAACAGAATTTTAAACTGCTCTGCCTTCTGATTTTTCTTGCTGTTATAATAGTCTGGTATGTTCTTCATATGGAGCAAATCTAGAGAGAAAATAAATAATGTTTTGGAGCTTTGTTTCAAAAGAAGAAAGTACATTTTATAAGCATGAGGCAGATTATATACTATACAGGAAGCTAAGAACAATACCTTCAGGATATTATATCTTGATAATAAAGCAATAATTGTATTATCAACCTCATTTCAAGAGCTTGTTCCTTACTAAGCTGTAGTTCTTCGAAGGGTAGTAGACATCTGCGTGAATGAAATTTGCAAAGCTGAAACTTTAGCCCCCCCAAACTTGATAACACAACTCTGAATGACTTAGTGCACAAAATTAGTTGTCTTGATCTCATCTAAGCACTCTCAACAGATGCAGGAAAAAGTCCAATGGAGTAATCCTTGAAGTTATTCAAATGCACAAGTCTATTCAAGATCAATGCATTGATTTGTACTCAGGGAAATGCCATGAGTTGACCTTCCCTATAAACTTATGAGGTGCTTCAATATTCTTTGTTTATTCAATTAATCTAGTAAAGTACAGAATCCTTATTTTTCATGCAAGAATAATTCCCTCCTTATAGTCCCAGATGTTTTCCTGGATGTAATTTCAACATTGTGTATCTTATTTGATGCCTTTGATTAAATTTGTAATGCATTTAAAATATCAGTGTGCCCAATCAAGTGTAGAGACATGTGGAAATGAAGTGACTCATACAATGGGAATTAAATCTTACACTCCCTTGCCACCTATTCTTTTAGGGATGGATTTCATTTACAACTTAAGCTTCTGTCACAAATCACCAGCAACGCAAACAGGCTAGAAAATATGTATTGTGCACTCATTAAATATGGATTTAGATTGCAAATATTTTATGATGTATGTTCTCAAACAAACTTCTTCGGTTCTGTGGTTAAGCCATAACTACTCCTACTTTGCTGAAAAGTAAGAAAATGCTTAAAACAAGTACTTTACTTCAAGGATTTTGTAGAAATACCATAATTAGAACTTGCAAAGCTCCTTTAAAAAGGGAACAAGTTTGGCAGTAGACTAAGCCTTCTTTCCAAAGCATCTTCATAACGACACACAAGTAAGTTTTAAGAGAGGAAAAACTTTCGTTAAATTGAGGGCTAGGCAAATACAGTGGGGCAGACCTTAAGCCTCTGTAAGTGAACAGCAACCGAACAAGGCTGATGTCACAGGATCTAATGAAAACAAGCTAGAATTACATAGACAGGAATAGTAAGAACAGTTTGCTATCTGTTCCATGCTTTATTTCCATTTGCCTTCCTTTTCTATCAGTGCCTCAGATTCAGTTTAAAAAAGTGCCTGAATTTAATTTTGTTTCTTGATGTGATGTGCTTGCCCTACATACACAAAAGAATTACAAGAGTTAGGGCAAGATAAAACCATTGTACATCAAAACCTAGCTCTGGTGTGATGATATGCCAAAATAGAAGTTGCTTCCAAAATTCAGCCTAAGAATGGCAGGGGTGCACATGGGTGTGCTTTAGGTGGTAGCACAATGTGTGTGTGTCCCTGCATCAGCTGTGCAGACCATTGGGGTTATTCAGTTCCTTTATACTGGTGTTTCAGGAAGAAACCCCCTACTAGAGCTGTCAGATGAATAGCCCTCTCTATAAAACAAGTGCTGCCTGAAAAGCTTCAGCTCAGCTTCTGAAAATGCCTGTAGCACTGTGCTTCCTCACTGGCTATGAAGGGACAGTCCTGAGGCCAGGAGCTTCCCTTCTGAGACTGATAAGGCTGACATAGTGGATTTTGTGGGCAGGCCATCTGGCCACTAGAATGACATAATCTACCCTCTTCACGCAGTCCATCAGGAAGCATGAATCTCTCTCTTGCTCTGGGGAGAAAAGGGGAGAATAAGGAACTGGGATGAAAGACCAGCTGGTTGATTAACTTAAATGAACACTGACATATACAAGCTGTCCCTTGGCTCCATCTCTTCTCAGGTTTATTTACATATGCTATCTTCAGCACGGGTAGTATAATGGAAAGTAACACAATGCTGATAATAACAAAAGGCCAGAAAATAAACAATCAAACATTTACACATCATCTATTTGAAATGCCATGTTAGAAAGGTGGAATCACTGAATGACTTTTACAGTTATCTTTGGTGCTGCTCGTAGGGTTTATTAGTAACAGGAACAATGCTGAATTACTAAAACCTCATCACATATTTTATATATCTTTCTAGGCTGATGGGAACTAAGTTACACAAATTATCTTCATATCTGCGAACCTTCAAGGAACAGCCTTTTTGGTAATACTTGGAAGTGCTCGCACCAACTTCAAATGCAGCAATTCTTGATTGCAAAAAACATTTTGTGCAGTTTTGTTCCTTTGAATAATATAAGACGTAAAAATTTAACACAAATTTTCCCGAATTAAAACATTTCTACACATCAGTTAGGTTGAACTATGTATTCTGTACTGAAATACAGGTTGTCACAAAGAGGCAGCATTGGGCAGGACAGGGAAGCGAGACTCCCAAAATAATTGTGCTGACAATTTTCTGTTTTCCTTTGTTATTATTGTGACTTTGTAATACAAGTATTTGCTTGATCACAAGCTTTTCCTCCTCTCAAACCAAAATTCTCTTCATCTTAATAAGGTCACAAGCATGTGTATACAAGCTCAGAGTTTATTGTCTCAGAAATGTTTGTGTGGAACGTTACCTTTTTATTTTTTTAAGTCTTTATACAAAAATCCTGTTATGAAAAAGTACAGGGGCAGCAGAGCCCAAATAGCTGTATTTACTAAAAATACATAACAAGTGGAAGACCCCTTGCTTTGACAGACTTAAATAGAGAACACCAACCATCTCTACAAGACTGATGATAAATTTTAGGAGCTACTATTCCATTCTTGAAAAATTAGCATGCTTAAGTAACAATACAGTAGCATCTAGTATATACTCATGCGCTAATTAGTGCTTTTCTCCCCTGCCTTATCTCTGGAGTCCTAAAGCAGGGAACCAGGGAGGTCAGGTAAATACACAGGCCCCAACTGCTGTAAGGTGAATATGCTGCTCCCTGCTCTCTCCACCTGATGCTAGTAGCTGTCACATGACAAGCACCAGAAGAAAAGCCAACAAAACCTTTACCAGCTTTCAAGCCGGTCTTTCCAGCTGTGCATTTCTGCACAGCTTCTGATCACATTTTTTCATTGTTTTACTAGCTTTCAGGTTTTATTGTGATTTACATTACATTTGTTTTATCCTAAGACCTGAAGAGCTGGACTCAAGACAACCAGAATTTCACACTTGCATTTTTTAAGAAGGATTCATTTCTCCTGATCATAACACAGAGCATCAGAATGACTTGGAAACAAGAAAGAAAAAAACCCCACACATTACTTTTTTCAGGCCAGTTTCACGATTTGAACAGGAATGGAGAGGGGAAGTCAGTTTTCAGCTTGAGTTCTTTTTTAATCTAGGAGCAAGCAAAATATTTTTGCTACTATTCAGAAGAAATACAGTTACTCTTGCTATGAGCAGACCTTTGCAGTTTTCAAGCAGATGAAAATTCTTCCTCCAGAACTACTAGAAGTTTGAGGAGTGAATATATACATATGTGATATTTATTTGCATCACAAAAGTAATTTTAGATCTCAATGTCGAAACATTTTATGAAACTTTAAGATAATTCCTGTTTATTAAAGTCAGATTTACATAGGCAATTTTGCACATTTCATTGGGTGAATCATCACTTCAGATATGTGTAAGTGAAAATTAAGGAAGCATTAGAAACCATGGTTGCTGTCAAAAAGGATCTGCAGGTTCTGCAGGACTGCAATATATTTCATTATTCGTCAGCATGTAATTTCTTCAATGGATTCAGGGTTAGAGAAACAGCAAATCCATTTCTGAGAGTTATGGCTTATGTCCTTAGAAAACACACAGCATTATTTTCCTGCTATTTCACATATCAAGAGGATGCAATCAGAGCTAGATGATAATGGAAGAACCATGTAAGAGAAAAATCTTAACCTGGGAAATTTAGAGGTCAAAATTGAATAATCCATGAAATTCTCTTGGGCCAATCTCTTTGTTGGTGTAAGAAAGGGAAAGTATGTCCACCAATTACACCAGAATTGCAACAAGTTATACTGGGGGAAAAAATAGCCCAACCAAAACAACCCACTAATAAATAAACACAGTTAGCACGCTTGCCTCTGAGAACAGCTGCTGAAACAGAGTCCACTGTGCCCTTTCTCATGTCCTAAGCAGACAAAAATATATACCTCTGCTTTACGCTACAGCTACCCATATCTAAATGTGAAAATAGAGGGAGAAAGGTGAAGAAATAGATAAAAAGTATGTGTCTAGAGAGGTCTGGTGCATTTATGTTAGAGATTTATTTCAAATAATTTCTTGCTTTATACTAGATATGGGAATACCCTCACGGTCCATCCTCAAAAGAGTCTGCAAGACACCAACATTTGTAAGAAGGCAGCAAAGGACAGCCATATTGATTACAGAATCTTAAGTGTAAACAAAGATCAATTTACCCCATTTCTTTTCAAAAGGCTTGAACAAGAAATCCTCAGTCAGGGAGAGACAGAGGTTCTCTCTGTCTCCTCACTTCAGATAATTCAAAGGAGACCAGGTGAAACAGCATCTTAGGCACTTTTTACCTCCAGACAGAGCCCCATATTTTAAGCTTGGCAAAGGGACTTCACTATCTGAGATTTTGAGCTCTCACAGCAGATTTCAAGGAGGGCCCAGTGGTCCCGGAAGACTACTCAGCTTCCCCACCATGCTGCACATCCTATTGAAAGTGTACAGAGGTCAATGTCATGCCTTCTTCTCTCCACCAGTCTCTATGGTACCCACTTTTTAGTCCTTTTATTTTGTCTCTTAAAAAACCAGAACTTCTATGTTAAAAAGTTATTTGTGTACCCCATATTCATGTGTCCCTTCAAGTTAATCTTTTTCCTGGCTTGTTCAGAAAAAGTGCTCTGGAAAATTTGTAACACAACCAGCAGAGTCCATGCCCTTTCATTTATCCTAGCTAGACTGCAAAGAAGTTCTGCTGTTTTAAACAACGTCTCAGGGTCATGACCCCTTTTCTTGTCCTAAAATAAGTTTTCAGAATCCAGCCTTGTGTCTGACTTTTGATAAAACAAAAAGAGGTTCAAAAACCTTCTGCAAAAGGCTCTGTTCACTCAAACCAGAAAATCTACCTTGAGGCAAGCGCTCCTCAGTCACTAACAACAGATTAAACTGGAGAGCGAGGGAACCACAGGAAGGAGATCTGACTTCTGACTGTGACTTTACAATGAAAACTTAGACTCCTCAAAAAAACCAGGCTCCTGCACCTATGTCTTCAGTACTGAGAACTTTGTGAACCTCTGTCACAGCTAAACAAAATTATTTCTAATGCTACTTATTTTCTTAAAGTAGGTAGTTTAACTGCTGATACTAATTACTCTGGCCCACAGCAGCTTCTTCCTTGTGCTAAGGGATGTATAAACATAGCTTCTTGTCTGACTTGAAAAACTCCAGGCAACCTGAAGCTTAAAGACATCTTTTGGGTTGCGTTGAACATTCCTCCCACTAGATATGTGGCCATTTACACCCTATACTTCCCTAGTGCAGGAGTCATTCATTAATTCTTGAAATACAGGTCATGAACATGCCTAGAAGTAGACTGTGTTCAAAAGGAGGATCGGGAGTTAGTTTTTACAGATTTATTTATCAGTGTACGAAGATGAACAGCTGAAAGATTATTTTCAAATACGTAGAGCTAAAGCATATATATTAACATTTTTCTCCTTAAGGAAAGAACATTTAGCAAAGCTCAGCAAATTTAGAGAAAACTATTTATACTACTGTTCCAGATAGCAATGGGTATTTTGGACTAGGAAAGGTTAACAGAGTTGAACATAAAAATGTACCAAGCAGGTGGTTTTTATTAAGATTGCTGATGTCATGCGTTACTTGGAAGCCACAAAAAACATGCAGGGAACATTGTGAAGTAAAGTTAACAAGCAGGTCACACACTCTGTAGCTTCTGTAAGATGAGCTCGCAGCATGCCATGGAGATTTCTTGCCTTCCTCCTGAGTCTCTCCTCCACATTCCCCATGTGTTCAAATCAACCTTTGTTACAAAGCCTCCTTCCCCCTTCCTAGAGGTGCTGTGTCTTCCACATCTTTGTCTCTCCTGCTGTCCCTGTTAATATGAAAAATTTCTCCCCATTCACTTGCACTGACCCATTCCACAGCAGTGAGTACTCCCCCATGCAGCACAGCATCTCCTCATCTCTAGAATAATAAGATCCTCCAGGTGTAACTTACAGAAAATCCTGATATTGTAGACACCCTCTCCAGTCCCCACTTCTCTTACTACCTCCTTACTGTCCTCTAACTTGCCCCAGTATTTATTCTTTCTTGGCAGCTGAATCTCCAGTTTTTTTCTGGTCTGCAAGGGCCAGAGAAATTTGCTTTTGTGAAACCCATTTGTCTCCAGTACCAGTAGTCTCTTTCCTTGGCTCTACATACTCTTGTTCACTCTTTCTGTCCCTGCTGGTATTTAAGCTGTTGTTTTTCTTTACTAGGATATTCTAACTCCACAAACTGCTCTTCCACACTTTCTGGCATCTCTCATTTTCCCTTCCATCTTCTACCACCAACACTTTCATAGGAGGCAGTCCATCAGAATAATAACACATTAAACAACTGTGATAAGGATAGAACATTTCTACTGTGCTGTACAGGAACCATTAACCATATCTTTGACTTAAAAAGACTGAAACCATGGCTGTACTTGAGAGGAAGAAGAAGCTCCATGCGTCTCCCATTTTCTCATATCACTTTTCTGTGAAATCAACAAGGTTTTGATTATCAAAACCTGTAACATCCCCTAAAGTTCTGAAAGCAATCAGATGTGATGTTCAGAAGCTGTGGTTTTATAGACATACAGAGAAATGCCATTGGGTTGAGTCTATGGCCTCTTGAGCTGAGCCAAAAACCAGAACAGAGGTCCTCCTGAAATAGTTGCATTCCAGCAGCAAAGTAAAATAGGATCCTACTCAGTTCGAAAACACAGACAGTAAGGTTTCTGAAAGTGCACCTACGCAAGACTTGAAGAAAAAAAAATTGGCCTCTAGCCTATGATCAAAGCTGAAATTAAACCCCACTGAATTTTGCATATAACTGGTTTCAGGGACCCAGTTGCAGGTATTCGTATTTACTAAGCTTGATATAACTGTAAACAGTTCTGTGTAAGTCAGTGCCAGATCCAGTCATCTACAAAGCCCGGGGGTGAGCATTGCATTTAGGGTTCTTTACCACCCATTTCAAAGGTGGAGACCAACTGTAAACTTGATAGTTTACACTTAATAGAGACACATGTCTTGACTCAGTTCTGGGGCTTCAGTCTCAGACCATATCTGTTTGTTTATTTTAACTAACAGGAAAAAGTTCATTACTATTATTTATTTTTCTATATAACAGAAAAGAAAGTTATGGCATGATTTAGAATTTTGTTTGGCAAACAAAAACAAGAAAAAAAACCCCACCAAACCAAACCTGGAGTCGTACACTTCAAAGACACTTTGTTCCACAGACTTTTGTAGTCTGTTCTTTATAAAGTGAAAATTGCCTGTCAAAAATGACATAGAGCTGTTATTTGAAAAGCAAAGACTTCTTGTAGGATCCCTCATCCTGTACTACTGAACTCACTGACACCTATACATATACTTTGCATTGGCTATATTGATTATGCTGTGTTAACAAAGGAAAGACTGCTGAATAGCTGAATGTTAAGAATAGTTCCAATTTTAAAGCTATACTCCAAGAAGCATTTTAAAGCATAATTTCATTTGTACATTTTCATTTCCAAATTTCATTTCTTTTATTCAGATTCAAGACATGCAAACATTGATCTTGTGCTCTGGGCACATTTGATATTCCTGTAAAGCCACAGCACCAAATATCCCCTCAAATATTACTAATGGTAATTTCACAACGTGAAAAAAAGCTCATGAGACGGGAAGAACTTTTTCGAAGTCCACAAATGCTCATAGTTCCTCTAAAATCAAAGAAATTCCAACTTCAGCATTTCTGTCTAAAACTGGTATACAGAGGATTAACAAATTACATATGAGCTTTGAGAGCAAGACCAACACCTCAAAATCTGCTGAAAATCTGAGTTAGCAAATTTAATGACATAGTGATCAGGAAGGACTTCAGCTGATAACTATCTTCTTCCAAATATATTCAAGACATAGTCCCAAGGCGTACAATATTCAGATTCTCAGATAATGAAGGCATGACTAAGGGATGGGGATCTGGCAGCCAAAAGTGAAGGTCACATCCCAAATGCAGCCAAATTCAAATAAAAGAAAGCTGTCCTGACCTCTCTTGATCACCACCAAAGGATAGCTGCAGACTTAGTTGTATTCCCAAGCTACAAATACATGCAAGAAAATACTCCTGATCAGAGAAACAAAATATCAATTTTGTTCCAATTTTCAACCTGTCAAGAGTAGGCAGGTTTTCCCTGAGAAACTAGGATGTAACCATCCAAAAGAGAAAGCAAATGATGAATTTAACCATAGATAAAGATATCTCAACCACTTACTCTTCAGTAAAACTCTCACTGACCTTGGAGCCATCCCGATGTGTAAATGCAAAGGACAACAAAACAAATCCTCTGCAAAGGACCCAATTATAGCACAGAGAAGGACCAAGACTTTAAAAAACCAAAACCTTCTTGAACAGTATCCGCTAGAATCCCCCTTACATGGCACAACACATTAAAGCACTTCACATTGACTCTGTATTCTTCCCAGTCCTGAGAGAGAAATTAATATCCTTTTGAGGTCTAAGGTAAGACAAATGACAACTCTAATAATACCATCAGGATTCTAAAAGCACATGTTATTAGGTCAAACCCACCACCTGTATAGCACCTGGACTACTATTCAGATTACCTGGGCCAAGAGGTGCAAGTAACTCAATTAAAACTTGCTCACTAGCTTGAACAGTAAGGAAATACTGGCATAAAATGGCACCGGACTTGACTCTTGACACCCTGAAACCATTTCATGTTCTCATCACATGTACCTGTGTTCTCTGAAGAAAAGCTGAGTTTCCTTAAAGGATGAGGAAGAAATGCCTGCTGATCAGTGTATCAAGTTCCTCCTTTTCTGCTGTTATCGAAGGGTGAGTACCTGTGGAGCTAAAGCTTGGATCAAGCCCAAAAGCTCATAATTTAGCCAAGGCCACCTTTGTCTATCTTGTATTAAACACTACTTATTCGTAAAAAATAACTTTAAAAAAATCAGGGTGCTTTCTGCCATCTTCCTAAAAACAATAAGGCATTTAAAGAATAGGAAGGGATGAAAAAAGAAAGCAAAGTCCCTTCTCCCCAGAAAACACACCAAATGAACACACATGTAGCTATTTCACTTTCCCCTCTCGTAATTGATTTAATTCCCTTCCATGTGACCTGTGTTTCTTTAACTTTCCCAATTAACTGCTAAAGTTGCATCAGCACAAAAAAATAGCTGCTCCTTAGACATGTGAAAGTCACTGCAATAGGATGAGAAATGGCAATGCTTAAAATTGGTTTAGAAACTTGAATATCATTTATTGTGTTCTGAAATTACTTACCTTAAAATATCTCTTTGAAGATGTCTAGCTTTCAAGCAGTACAGCTTACTTAAATGTCTCTGTGTTATCTTTTGTATGCATGTTTTATCTTTCATATATTTATATTCTGATAAACACTACACACATATTACAAATTACTCTGATGATGCATCGTGCAACTGGGCTTCAACCACATGTTCTACTAAAACCTGTAAGACAGTTACTGGAAGATGAATTATATTCTACAGCAGATACACACTTGGGCTTCACAAATATCACTAAGGTGTCCCTTGTGGCACAGCCATATTAATTTCCTTTCACTTCATGGCTGAAAATCTCATTTAATATTAACTGTTGTTTTGGTCCTACTAGTTAGATGTAGAGAGCCAGTATGTTTTGGTGATTATTTTTTTTCTCAGACAGAGGTAGCTGCTCTCACTGAAACTAAGCTTAGCCAGCTAATTATATTAAATATATATATTTAAAAAAAATTCCACACTTAACATACAACAGAAAAAGAAATAGTAGAACATCTAACCACTTTCATGTTCTGTTGAAATTTGCCAGCAGGTTGTCAGCCTGATCTTAGTTTTTTCATGCAATGAAGTTCATGTCAGCTAAAATTCATAAAAGCCAACTTTCTTCTGCTACAGGAATGGTATCAACTAGCTGTGCTACCTAAGACTTGTACTGGACCTCTCATTTATCAGACACAGAATTCCTTTTTGAGATGAATACCATTTTAAGAGTCAGACAGAAATGTTCTGCTAGTAGTCCCTGTAACAAAAAATGTCATATCCCCAAAACAGAAATTTTCTGCAGTGAAGTAAATTTTTTAAAATAATTTTTTCAGGAAACTAAAAGGAAACTTTTTTTTTTTTTTTTTTTTTTTTGTTAAACCAAAAGGTCAACATCATTTTTTTCAGCTGACCTGAAATGATTTCTTCACTTACATCTCCTTCCTGATGCAGCACAGCACTTCCAAAGCTGGCCATTTTGTCTGGTTCCCTTCTGCTATGGTACTGAGAGCTGACATCTACCAGGATTCAGCCTAGATCCAGGGGACCAAGCTGCAAGGCACATTAACCAGACTCATGGCACAGAGTGTATCTTGGGAGGGTGAAGCCCAGACAATAATTATGATAAATCTCTACTATTATTTTATTTATTGTCCCACTGTTCATATGGGGTTGGTTAACCTTTAGGATGACTAAGTAAGTTTCCTCCATATCTTGCTTCTTTCTTGCTATAGGAACAAAAAAACCCCAACCCCCCACATTTTAATTATATAAGTTTTGCAGTGGTATCTTTATTATTAGAAGGGATGGGGAGACTTATGCATCTATAAGCAAAGAATGCCCACGGATTTTTGGAGTTATTTCAGGAAGTATTTATTTTCTCCAAATGGCATTTGACTATCTTTAAAGTGCTGACTATGTAGTTAATTTAGTTACATGGTATGTTACATAAGTGTGTGAGGTTCTTGAAAACAAGATTCTACTGAGCAAAACACATTTTTATGAAGAAAGTGCTAACTTGCTCTTTTAAATTTTCATAAACAAACATTTAAAAAATCCATAGGTTTAAATAAATGCCATATAAAAAGCATCTGTCCTTAAACAGAAATAATTTCATCTGTCAGTAATATAATTTTTATTTCTCAAAATTTTGTCATGACTGTATAAATAATAAAGTGTGGCAGTAGACAACACAAGAGTCCAGTTTATTAAGACTTCAGCAAGGTCTCTACTTCTCTTAGAAACTGGGCCCTGTATTTCCATCAATAACAGTCTTGGGGTGTGCTCTAAAAAAAACAAACAAAAACCCCACAACACAAAAAACCCAATGAAAACCCCAAAACCAAAACCCCCCACAAACCAGTAAAAAGAGCACAGCAAGATTCTTTTTCAAACTGCACTGAAGCATAAAAAAGTCACTTTTAATATTCCTCATTTCTTCTGGAAGCACCAGTTAGTGTCCTTTGCCTTAGGAACCCTGCTTTTGTGTTTTCCAAGGCTGTGTGGAAAAACATCATATTTTCTAGGTCATATATTATGTGGTTTCTTATCCAGTAATGTCCTGCTCAACAATTAGCTAGTTCTCCTTTTGATATCAGGATGCTGGTGTCCTGAATCTATACCAGCAAATCAGATGAATTCAGCAGCCGTTCCTTATTCTTTATGGGTTTACTATGTAAATATCTATGTTTGGTTTGGAATGCTTAATATGCACAAGGCTAATAAAAGTGGTAGTGCATATCAGAATTATTGCTTATGCTATGTCACAGCACTGTTGCTGCCTCAGCTTCAATGTAAGCTGTGTAGCAACAATAATAATACTCTGTCCTGCAGATGATAACTCCAATAGCAATAGCAATGCATAGTCAACTGACCTGGCTGGTGGCTGTACCAGATTCACTGTAGTGCTCTAGTTTTGTCTTCCCCTTCGAACAGATACTTCAAGCAGTCTTTTGCAGCAAGTCGCACCGCTTAAAGAGCTTGTTGTTATATTTCAAAAAGCCTACTCTTTAACGTGCTTAGTATAGTTCTGCAGCGGCATCTTGGGGTGCATCTTATCACCGTTTCTTTTATGTCTGAACTTTAAACTGTGTCCTTTCCCATATTCTGTCCTACTGCTTTGGCTTTCATGTCTTTATTTACTTCCCATTATGCCTAATAACTCCACAAGATGAATTCTAATTGAATAATCAAGCTTTATTGCAGAAAACAAGCAAAAGAATAGAGAAACTCATTCCATTGAACAACCCTCCTCTCCACTTTCTTTGGGGTTAGGCAATAGTGCCTTTCAATTCAGTTTAGAAGGAAAACCTCCAGCTACAAAAAACTCACTTGAATCCAGCCCTTACCCAAAAATCTATTTCTAAGAGTTATACCATTAGCCTTTTTCTACTCCTTTGGGACCAGAATGCAATTCAAAGTTCTGTTTAAGACTGAAAGCTGGGAAACAGGACTGTATATTTCTCCTCAGCGATATGTGCTGTTTCATTCCTGAGAGGGCTTGGATAGTTGGACACGTTTAAAAGAAGCTGTTTACCCCGTTACAGGTTTCATCAAACAAACTACTCTCAGTGGTACCTCTTTGGGTACCAGGCTCTTGGTAAGTTCACAGCTGCTCAGATGCTATGATTTTGATAGTAGGATTATCCTGCTGGACAATAAAACTGGATAGTTCGCAGAAGAAAAAAAAATATAAATGGCAAAGAACCAGTCAACAAAACCCACAAAATAACCCTGCTACAAAAGCAATCATACTGCCAGGGAGTTGTTTCACTCTCCTGTAGATTTGGCATATGTGTATGCAAAAAAACAAACCACCCAACAAAAATTTGCTTCCTTTGGAGCAGTCTGGAAGGCAGGACTTCCATCCTAGTATCTTCAGACTTTAAAAACAGAAAACTAAACTGTATTCTTTAGTCCTGAAACAAATAGACCTTTCTGCACAAGAGCAAGCTGTATATTTCTAAATGGTCTGCCTTGCATAACATCTCTAAGCATTCAGTTCATCACACATCAGTTCACTGTAGTTGGTATTGTCCAATACATCTTGTCCAATACCTTTGCTGCTGCTAAAGCTGTAAAAGTGCTGTCATATTCTGCTTGATTTTTTTTTTTAAAAGGAATTATTGTAAGATTCTGAGTACCAGTGTGGTTCAATAACTGCTACCATAATCTTCACTGGATTTCACTTTGACTTTATCTTCTTGTATGCAATTACACATCTTTGAATATATAGTCAGAATCCTTTGTATTATGTCCTGATTTAGCAGCTCAATTCTGAACTTAAATTCCTTTGTTGGGATTTTAGATCTCGCTGATCTTTCATATCCCAGGTTATTCCTAGATTTGTGGTGTTTGGGTTTGATGGTTTGTTTTAATAACAAATAACATTGAAAACAATATCATCTGAGGCTCTCACAAAAGTACAGCTATTCCCAAGAGCATCTTGCAAGAGCGCTCAGTCTACCCATGAGATCTGCAGGCCTTCAGTCAAGCTGAGGTTGATGACGTAAGCAGCGACATTTGATTTGCCTGAGGTAGTAATTATTCACATTAGCAGACTCTAGGTCTTAACTCTACCTGGTGTTTCCGATGTATTCTATCAGTTTGTTACAATTTAGTTTTAATAGATGCCATGTAGCTTTATGGTACCTGTAGTCCAAAGCACGCAACAGAAAAACCAAGTGGCTAAGTATTAAACTTTAACAAGCAGGAACTGAGCTGCAGTGCCTTGTGTTTGATCACTTCGGTAACAAGTCATCTGCAAAAAAACAAAAAAAAAACAAAACAAAAACAAACCCAGGCAGATTTGCTGTTACTCCATGAAATCTGATATAAGAAAATAAAACCAGAGAGAACTTATAATAAAATTACTACTCATAAAAAGAGCAAACTCAGAAGAATTCTGGTTGTTTTTTTTTTTTCCATCCAAACAGGATGCATTTTAATGTGAAACATTATTATCTGAAAATAATATTAATTTAGCAAGCTAACAATTCAACACACTGTAGTCAGGTATGTCTTACTGGAAATCTTACTAGAAACAGTCTATCACATTTTTTTGTACCAACTTGGTTACCTTCATTTATTTTTTTCTGGCTTCCTTCCCTCTCTACGTAATCACTTCACCAGCATGAACTGGTCATTCTTTTTCATTATTTTCCCACTAAGCTAGGCTGACAGATATCCATATTCTGCAGTGCCACAAAGGTGAGCTGGAAGCCTTCCATTTGTAGAGATATTGCTTACCTGCTGAACAAGTGAGAACATCTATCTGATCCACACCATGCTTCTGTTGCTACTTACAAACATCTTGAGATGGTAACAAAATGCATTGATCTCATATTTACTTGGTCCAATCACCATGAAAAATACATGGTGAGAGATATCCTAAACAAAAAAATCTTAAATTTAAATATCTTGGCTGACAGCTCAGCTGAAATTTCTCTGACACTTCCAAGTCTTGGCACATACCTAAGTGTAATACTGTAATTGCTGTCACAATTAGAGAAAACTTTTGTTAAAGATGGCCTGTTTTTACTGGCAGTAGCTGTTACCTAGTCATCTCTAAATTCTAATGCACACAGGAAACATTGTTTTTATGAATTCTCAGTGATGTAAGGATATAAACACCTCGGTTTAAAATTCAGGTATGTAAAATACATTGTTTTAAGATTAAAAAAAAAGAAAAGGACAGATGTTACATAAAAACAGAATGACCTTTGTAATGAATAAACTAACAAATGAAGGCACACTGTGTCCTGTATCTGTCAGATAGTAAGAAAGATGCACAAATCCAGAATACAGAGGGTTAAATCACCATATGCTATCAACTTGAAGAAAAGGCTGTTTGACATGTCCTCTTTGACTCAAATGAGAAAAAGAAATATAAGTAAAATGTAGCAAATGCTACTGCAAAGCAAACTTTATCTGTGAAACACTGCTGTTCCCTGGAAAGCAACTATGTGGGGATTCGTTTTGGAAAGAATTATAAAAACAGAAGGCTAACCAAAAGATAACCATACTTGGTAGTTCACTAGGGATTACTGCTGCCCCCAAGTTGATGCCCACAGTACATGTACAAAATGACAGTGTATTTCTAATCCCCAAGCAAATTTCTCAGTAGTAACTTTTCTTCAGTATTTTGAAAAGTTACTGTAATTTCTCAATCTGAAAAAAAATACTCTTGCTAGCAAGTTATACTCTTGGAGTTTGGCAATCATGTCTAAGTGAAATGAAATCAAGAGTCCCTTAGAATAACTTACCAATTAGTCATTCGGATTTGAAATGTATGTAACCTACTATTGAGTGCTGACTAGTGATAATCAAATGAAACTAATATATGAAGTACCTTCAACACACTAACGTTTGACTGGCCATCCTACCTCACTCCCTAGCATTCTTCCTCATTAATGAGCTTGAGAGAAACTTCGAGGCTTTCTAATATTTGGCTAAGGAAGATTATAAACTGGTGCAATCAACAAGAAACATTTACTAAGATAATGTTCCTTTAATCAGGGTGGAGGTAAAAGTACTGCTGACTGTGAACAGAACCTTTTGCTTACACAAGAGGATTGGTTTGTTCCTCTTCAGCCTCACAGAGTCATTCACAACATTCACAACAAAGGCACATGCTATGTAATTCTGGAAAGTTTTCCGTACTATCAGTAGTTCTCTAGTATTGCCTCCATTCTCCGGTAAAGACCAGGTCTCAGTTGTGTTGAGACACATGGAATAAGGTGCTGCTGGCTGAAAGTTTATAATTTAAAAGAGTATTGATCTTGGTAGCTTATACTTGGTTGAACTTTGAAAGCTACATTCCTTGTGCTTGAAGTAAGGGCACTGTGATCAAGGCCTCAGTTCTTCCCTCACCAATGGGGATGGACAAAGGAAACCAGAGGAACATAAAGAGGGGTGGGAAGACCATAAAGCCCTGCTGGTGCTGTTCTATCCTTTACTGACACAGCAGGTCTCTAGCCTTTAAAGTGTTGAAAGCTGAGTTTACACAGTCTGCAAAGTGGCTGATGAACAGGAAAGAATGTATGTATAACAAGACAGAAGCAATATTTTACAACACGCTCACCTTTTAGTTGAAGGGATGATCAAAACTTGACCTCCATGATTCCCATTCCAAATTTGCTCTTAACTCCAAGGAGGGTGCTGTGCACAAAAGGGAGTAAACAAGCAAGGGTCAAGTTAATTAAATGTGTGACCAATAGATACTAAAATATGCCTCTTTTCTGTCAGCACATACGGATTTCATAGGTTTTGGAAGATGTGCCCCCTGTCGTACAAATGACTACCCGTGAAAAGGAAAGACATGATGATTTTCAGCCTAGCATCTTTAAAGAAAGTAAAAAAAAAAAAACCAAAGACTATTTAAGAAAATAGTTGATAATATGGTTTTACAGTTTATATCAATGTGTACGTTTTCATTTATTGAACGGGTTTGTTGGTTTGGGCTGCACTCTTTGACCATTAAGAAAGTAGTTATTACACTAATTTGTAGCAATGTAGTAAATGTAGTAAAAGGTGGTTACTTTAAAATTTTAACTTCAAGCAGTTAAAGCACTGAGGCAGGCAGAGAAAAAAATTTATTGCAACTTGAATATTATGGGAGCAGCACATATTGTTTACAGCTGTTACCGCAGTTGCTCGTGCATGGAACTTTGTTTACAACTCCTGCAATTTCTGACAAATTCACTGGAATCTGATTCTAAATAAAGGCTGAAAACCAATAATTATAGATTTTAAATAAGCCCAATTAAGGTCATTAAAAATAATGTGGAACAGGTGCCCATGTGCAAAATAATGAGGCAATTCTGGTATATGGAAGGACCAAAGACATTAAATGGAGTAACAGCTTATCAGGCAGGTTAAGTGCTTTATGAATATACAGGAACGCGAGATATGATATATGTTTCAGCAAGTGCATACCTGAGAACTATACATCCCATCTTTAAAAACAACTCTAAAGCCACCTTTTGTTTTGAAAATAAATCTTATATTTCATATTGTTTGAATGCACGCATTGAAACATATAGTTACAAACGACTTCCAGAAGGCATCAAACAGGTTTTCCACAGGCAGAATTTGGATTGTGGCTCTGGAATAGGTGCACTATAAGAACATGCTTGCAGTATAAACACATCCATGACATTTATGGCTGAGGCTCTGAAATCCCTTTAAATCCATTCAGAATGCTGCTGTAAGATAGCACGACAATTCCTTTACATGCAGACATATAAAAGTAGGTTAAAGGAATTGCTGAGATTTAAAAAAACCCAAAACACTCAGAAACACTCTGAAAGTAAAGATATTGAGACTTTACCCACTGAAATTAGAGGAACACTGTAGCTCTAAACTCCCGAGCTTTCTTGAGAAACCTATGGAAAATACATTTGCCAAAATCAAAGGCTGAACAAGGAAAATAAGAGCCCATTACTGAAAGGAGTAGGTGATTCAGTGACAGTGGACAGGTAAGAGGCCCTCATTGCCTTCTCTGTCCCAGTATATACCACCAAGGTTGTCCAGGTCTCTACAGGAAAGGGTCAAGGAGGAAAAGCAATGCCAGCAGTGGATGCAGGCTGAGTCAAGGGTTAATTGGGAGAACTCAGCTGATATCGGTCTTCATCTGAGGGTGTTGAGGAAGCTGGCCAGTGTCATAGTGAGGCCTGTCTCTATTGTCTTTGAAAGGTTGTGGAAACCAGGGGAGGTCCTGGTGATTAGAGAAAAGCAAACTTTGTACCCATCTTCAAAAATAGAATGGTCATTTGGGGACTCCTCTTTAGGGTCCTTCAAAAGAGTAATTCAGGGAACTGTAGGCTTGTCAGCTTCACTTTAATCCCTTGAAAAATCATGGAGTAAGCCCTCTCAGAAACCACTTTTGAAAAGATGAAAGAGAGGAAGATGACTTTAAAAGAGAGGAAAAGTCATACTTGACCAGCTTAATTGACTTTTGATAATAAAATGAGTGGATTTGTGGATGAGGAAATTGCAGTGGATGTGTCTTATCTGTGCTCAGGCCAAGAGGACTCTCCTACTCACCTGCATTCACGGTGGCTGATTCACCAGGGTCAAAAAGGTGGCCCAGGCCAGCTAGTCATGGGCCAGCGGCTTGCTGCGGCCAGGAGCTATGGAGGCTCCTCCCAGGTCATCTGGGCAGGGCCCAGCAGCCTGTCCCACCGCCCTGGTCAGGAGCAGGGCAGCTGAGGGCCACTGTGAGCAGCTCCAGCCCCAGCCATGGGACACATCCCTGGGGATGGGCTGATGACAGGCCAGGATATAGGCCTGTGGGTGGGTCCGGCTCAGGGGCGCCATGTCTGCACAGAACTGTGGGGAGTGGGAGACGGGCCCTGCTGCAGCATCACTGGAGCAGGGGCTGATAGCCCCAAGGGGGCTGAAATGGGGTCCCGGGCCATGTGCAGGGTGGGGGGAGTCCTGGGGGTGGGTAGGGGCAGCCAGAGCCCCCTCAGGGCCCTGGGGCAATTGTTCTTCCAAAATCTAACCCAGCTCAAAGGGATCAAGGCCTGCCTCCTCCTCACAGTCCTCAGATAACATTGCAGGGTGTCAGAGCACTTTCCTCCTCCTCCTCCTCTTCTCAAGGGGAACACGGCCCCCACAAGAACTCACTACAGTGGCAGTGCTGTATGGAGGCATCCCCTTCAGCTGGGATGAACCGACTCTTTCCTGCTGAACTTTCTCTTCAAATGACAGGCAATGTGTGTACATATGTCCCAGCTGTCAGAAAGACAGAGAACACTTAAGAGCAATCAAAGAAACCAGAGGTGAAAAAGCACAGACTAAACAGGGTGTAAAATTCTGCGGTACTGATTGTTCCTGTCTGGGAGGGTGGTGAAGCTGCTGTGCTGATACTGGGGTGGTGACGGATGCTCTTCAGTTTGAACCAGCTGCTTACTGGAGCCATATGCAGCACCTACTGGGCTTCTAGTCTGGCTCCACAAGTAACAAAAGCTGAACTACTTCACATTTTTACTTTTCTGTCAAAACATCATGAAATCACCTCTCTGCTTTTGACAAAATGTAAATTGAATTGTTGCTCATACCTAACCTCAGCTGGCAAAAATACTTGTCAGCCAGCCATGTCACCTCGGGAGATGAGAAAGGAGTGGTAGCTTGAAGGAGTTCGGAGAATTAAAAAGAAGTGTCTCATTCACTCCCCTGGCCAGGAACTATTGTGTAGGAGCTACTCAGCAAGCACTCAGACTGTCAGTGGGATGTGTATTGCATGCAGAACTGACATTGCATAACATGTTAGGGAGGCAAAGTCAAACACCGAAGAGTTAGGAAACACACCAAAGTTAGCAGGATTACCTTGGAGCAAGTTTGTCCTGCTGTAATCACAGAAACACATATAAAGGAAGTACCATTAAGAAAACAAGAAAAAACAACCCCACACTATTTTTCAGTAGCTTATCATCTCTGGTATCTGAGGTATGTAAGGGGAAAACTACTGTTTTCTAGGTGGAAGTATAAATTAGCACTGGTGAAGAGTATGAATTGGTACATGTATGGGAAGTTGCACTTAAAATTTCTATTTCTTTGATGAATTAGAGTGCTTTTAAGTGGTTCTCTGCTGTACAAGTGAACAGTATTTTTCAGATAATTTTAAATTTAAAAGAAAGAAAAAGCCCTTTTCAATTGTATCCATATTGTTTTTACCTACAACATAGATGTGGAACACACACAACATCCTGTGTTACACACTTTCTAAACTCTCTGTTGCCTTGTTTCTTGCTAATAGAGTTGTAGAACAATCTCTGTTGAAAGCAACTTGCTTAAAGTAAACAAGAAACATTCCCTTTTTAGAATATCCATTAAAGCAACAAATTATGTAAAGACACAATTTTAATTTGATTTTTAGAGAGCTGTTCAACTAGATCTCAATTTCCTTTTCTTTCCCAGTGATTTTATAGGCAATGTTCTATTTCATAGTCAACATTCAGAAAAAAACTCTCTAGCTGAGAGAGAGGGGCAGAGAGAGAAAGTTCTGTCCAAAAGGCTAAATTATGGAAAAATACTACAGAAAATCTGTATCAATCACAGTCTGCAGTGTGGTACATCTGTACAAGTATATATGTCTATATATGAGACACTCACCTGGACTTTTCAATGGAGAGCATTTCTAAGGTGTGATTCACTGAATCCTTAAATAAGTGTCTCAAATGGACCAAATGAGGCAGTCCAAATGCTAAGTGCCTTCCTCTCTCCTTCTCTGTTTACTATAAAAAGACTAAGAATATGAGCTCAAAAGTGAATACTTCCCATAATGTCTAGTCCAAAACTACTCTAGCCATAGGATTTCTATTATGTTAGTTCTAAACAAAATTTTTAGGTTTAAAAATAAAAATTAACTGGATTGACCTCCAAAGCCTGGAAAAATTTCTGCCAGAGAATTACCATCTTGTTTGATGAAACCAAATTCTCTGTCTCTGCATCACTGTCTTCTGGAACTGGGTCAGTTTCCTTCCTCAGGACTATTGTAATTCCTTCCCATGTCTTCCAGCTCTGGGATGTCAGCTTGCTAATGAAGAGCTTATTAGTGGAAGCTTTGCACTTTTGTCCACAATGTAGGAAAACAGCAAAGCAGAAAAATCTAGGCACAGTTTCTTAGGCAGGTCAATACTGTTTCAGAAACAGACCTGAGACACGTATTTAGGATCTGAGTTTTGTCAGAGCATCTGAGTGTTCAGACTGGACATTTTAGTTGATGATTGCAAGATCCTCACTCAGAAACAATACTCTGGTTGCTGTGCCTTGAGCCCTGAGGCTGCAGGAGTCAGTGAATATTTCCTCTTCATTCTGTGCCAGTGGGAAACTGACATTCAAGCTTGTTCATGCTGTTGGCTGAATGGTTGCCCACATTCCCCTTCTTATCTCACTGCAAAGGGATAGGATACCGAAAATTTCTGGTCACCTTTCTTGGTCCTTCTGAACGTTTCCTAGACACTGTTGGAGAGACTTTTCCAGGTTTCCAGGTCTTCTTGAGCTATCAAGTACAACCACCCTCTGCTAAATGGCAGACAGCAAAGTAGTGTTATCTCTTTACTTACTGAAGTGAACACCCTTGTCAGCATCTTTTAAAAACTGCAGCAATCCTACAAGGATCCACTTTGTCCTTAGTCCCATAGCTGAGGGCAGATTTTCCATGTGGCTTAAAAGGCTAAGGACAGAAATGAACACAGGCACATCCAACACAGAGAATACGCAGATTTTTCATCCCATTCTTTTTCAGCAAGTAACAATGTCTATCTCCACTTACACACAGTTAAAATTATCAAGAGCACATGATGTTCAACATAGTACTTGAAGGGCACAACAGATTTATTGTGTTATCTCTAGGCCAGCTCAAACCTATAGGAGCAAAGTCCCAAGACACCTCTCAGATTTAATAGATTGAGCTCCAATTAGCATTACTGAATTTTGGTCTGCATCACATAATTATTGCACTCTTCCCGGAGTGAAATCCAAAGTCCAGTGTTCTAATAAATGCACAGTGTACTTACAGAAATCCCATTTGGAAGCTATCAAAGCATTTTACACTGAAAAGATATTGTTCTCATTCAGCAGTTGAAAAAATGAAAAGGGAAAACTAAGTAATTCTCAAAATAGTACTGCAGGTGAGGACTATAATGAACCTATCACTTACTGACTTGATTATCTTAGTCTACTGTTGAATACATACTTAGATTAACATTCCAGTCCTGAAAAAATAACATCAGTCCCAGATTTTATCAGTACTTGCCCTGATCTGTCATGCTGTAAGATGCTGGGTGGAAACCAAACATTCATATAGACACAGTCTGTCACACGTGGATGTAAACACTCTGGAGATCAGACACTACTGTGTGTTGAAAATCTGTCAGGCTCTCTGGGAACTGGATGACACTTGGCATTTCTAAGGGGGCACCAACACACTAAAGAACCAGACTCGAAGGCCAGAATCTCTCCTTATTTATGTTTACTAAGGCAATAGTGTGGCATAAGCACAGAGTAGATAGCCCTGCCTCCCTGGGTCCCAAATATCTCATGGATGAGTTAAAAAACATCATTTCTGTGTTCGGTTCCTAATGCACTGTTTGAAAGTGCCCTACATCTCTAACTAGTTGGATTCATCACACATTTTCTTCCTGAAGATGGGGCCAAAAAGCCTCCAAAAAGTATCACAATGAAAATAAATTTGAATTGGGCTGGTCTTCTTCAGCTTCATGTTAAAACTCTGGTTTTTTTATGTTTTAAAAAACACAGCTGAGCTACCTAGCAGAGAATTCTTACTTTGCAACACATTACACTGAGATTGCATGATCTTTCTGTCATGTTCACACTTCATGTGATCTCACTCATAGTGTCAGGATAGGGAAGACTTCAAATGGCAATAATTTGCAGGAGGTAGATCACTGCAAGCAGGAAGGCAAAGACAGAGGAGTTGTATGAGGCAGGGTGTTAGATAGGAAAGCGTAATGTAAAATGTGTCAAATTAAAAAGACAAAACTTATATTGATTTTTTACTCTTGTTACAATCATGGGAAGAAAATGTTCCCCTGGGAACAGTAATGCTCTCTTCTTCTACTGCAATAGTACAGTTGTTTTGGATTAAGTATCAGGCAAAACATTCAAATTTTTTAGAAATAAACAGAAAGATCTGCCTAGGAAAAACAGTGGGAATAGTCACGATATTGAGGTGAGAAATGGGGGCAACATAATCAGGGATAGGAAGCTCAAAATGAGGCATCTAGATGCATGGTAAGAAACCTGAATAAAATACCAGGCATTTCAAAGATGCTGATTATCTGTGCCTTATGTTCATGGACTTAACAGGCTTTCCAATTCTCTCTCCTGCAGGCCAATCATTCTTGTTAGCATGAGACGTTCGTATATGTGTTGCCCAGACTGTTTACACCTGCTGGAGGCAAGCCAACCCTGTGCATAAGTAAAACAGCGATGTTAACGCAATCATGGGTACTAGCTAATGAGTATTCTGGCCTACACAGTAATGCAGCAGCTTAACTAGATGCTTCCTGAACCAGCTTTTGTCTGGATAGCTCAAACCGTGATTAAAAAGGATGTGTGACTGCTTACATGTGTCCAAGTAAATATGCCTCCAAATACATCATTGTTATGGAGACCTCATATCTGACACCTTTTGCAACAGGTGGATCCTGTGGTGCATGTACCTTAAATTCCCAAACAAGTGGATCCAATCCTCCCCAGCCTTCCAGCTGCTTAGGTATATTCCCTTGGAGACAACTATGCCTTGTACCAGGGCTGCAAATCTTTGGTTTCCAGTTAGGTTTTTAAGGGACAATATAACAGATAAGCAAAGAGCATAAGTGTTCCTGAGGAAGTCTTAGTCACAGACAGCTCATGCTCAAAAATGATAAGAGATCTGCAGATCCAAGATAGCTGGCAAAGTCCTGAACTTGTTCTTTGCCATCCATGGCATATGCTGTGACCACTGAGTTTGATTAGCAAAACTTTTTTTCCTCGCAGAGTTCTTTTTCCCCTGTTGTATTTAACAAAAGTGGAGGTCCCCAAAGAAGCTCTCTAAATATAACAAGTGACACAAAACCTTATAAATAGTCATCACATGGAAGAAGCTTAGGCGTATCTAGTCCCAGGCTGGATTACCTTGCAAAAGTTGCAGCATGTGCAGGCAACTTCACTCTCCCCAGGAATTCAGGAAAGACATCTTTCTGTCCTCTTCAGAGAGACAGTATGAGCTGAGTCTTGGAGCTAACAGGGAAGATCTACATCACTGCCAAAGTTTAATCAGATTATGAGAGCTCTTATGGGTATGCAATGGGGCCTTTTATTTCCCTTCCCTTTCAAAGAAAACATGAAATCAGCAGGTGTTTGCTGTGTCTATATCAGGGGATCATCACAAGGAATTGGAAAGGTTCAACACACTTGGAAGTACTACCATCACTCTGTACATTTTGCTTAGCAGGATATACACAAGGGTCTGAACTTAAACAAGTATTCTAAAATTCAGTATTGCTCAACACCAGCAACAGGTCTATAGATGAATATTTTTACTAACCACAAAACTTCATTCCTGGTAGAAAAAGTATGTAATACCTCTATAAAGCGTGACACTTTTACATTATGTAAAAGTCCAGTATTTGCAGGGTTCCTATGCAGCATGGGGTTGTATAAACGATTCCTTGTTTTGCTAAGGATATTATTACACTGTGTACACAGCACAGTAGGGCTGAAGCTAGTTCAAAACTACTGTGTATGGGTTTCTTCTTTCCTTCCTGGCTTAAAAGTCTATATAAATTGTACTTTTATCCATGAAAAAAATGGCTGTAAAATATTACCTATCCATTTTAAAAGGATAATTAATTACCTATTTTTTCCCCTGAGAAAAAAATTATTGTCTATTGTTTTTTTGCTTGTTTTGGAATTTGTTCTCTTGAAATGATCTAAAGAATAATATTTTTTCAGGTTAGTCTTGGAGTAAAGGAGTCCAAGCTGCTAACCAAAATAAAAAGCAAAAGGGTTGTCTAGCTTATAGCCTGAAATGGGCAGAGGAAAGTATTTTCTTTTTGATTTGTCCAGAGGGCTTTTTGTGAAGGGGAGAGTGTGAGAGGCAGAATTTGGTGGTGGTTTTTTTTTGGGTTTGGGTGTTTCTTTTAAGACAGTGCATTTCTTAGACATTTTTTTCAAGTTACAGCATTATTCTTTCCACTATCTTATTATTTGAGTTTCAAGGCCAAAGCCCAGAGGAAAAGCAGCTTAAAAGCTATCCTTTTGAAGCCCTTTCATATTGTAAACTTCCTTCATAGCAAAGACATGTTAACACCTCTTCCACTGGGTCAATCCATAACAAAAAAGTGCAGATTTTTTTTTCAGCAAAATAGCTAGCATGCTAAAACACATTTGATTCAGGACTGTATTTTATTTGATGGTGAACAAGACCAGTTTTGCTGATTCCATCTAGATATTTAGTGAATGTTGAGTGCCATGCCTGAACACTTAGGCTGTTACAGTAAGAAGTCTGTCACAGGTCAGCAATCTGATGACCATAAATGCTTGGAACACTAGATGATGGAAAGAGGGTTTAGGGACATGCTTTTTCACATGCAAACAAGTGTGTTGGAATCCTGGTCTCCAGGTTTATGTGGCATGTTTTCCTGTGTCCTGATGTTGATACTTACAGTATGCTAAACACAACTCACACAGAATTGAGGGGAAAAAAAAAAAAGTTATTCATTGTCCCAGTGAGCTAAGAAGGGCAACAAACAGATGAAAAGAGGATTTCTGACAGGAGCTGGCTTTCAGGAATGACTTGGCAATCTTCTAAAATATTTTATTAAAAATATATTCTTTAGTTACCGTGGGATAACTGCACAAGGCAGCATTGTGTGAAGCAGTTTTCTTTTCTTTTCATTTTTCTTCTAAGAGAAGTAAATTGTAGAAGGGGAGGCAATATATCCTTACACACTTTACTTCCCTTAAATCTCCATACCATCACTGTTACAAAAACAGTAGACATATTGTTTTAAGTGAAACATAAAATATTAAATAAAGTTATTATGAATTTTTGGAACAGGACGCTAAAACTTTTACATGACAGCCAGACAGCTCTTCCTCAAAAATTCAATGAGAAATATTGTGGCATTCCAGACTCCTGGAATAGAAAACAAAGAACCGGATCAGAATTGCCAGGAAATAATGAGGCAAGAAAGAGATTTTAGAGAAACTCCTGGCTTCTGAAAAATCATCTGGAGAGAAAAAAAAAAATAAAATATATGTTGTAAAAGTTGGATCAGCTTTCCTGAAGGACTGTAAGGTGACTACCATAAAAGTCCGTTTTTACGGCTTTTGCTGGGTTAGGGGCAGATTGTACTTCTGAAAGACTATAGTCTTCAGTATTTCAACTACACATAATCTCAAAACCTCCAATGGATTAGATGAATTTGGTACTGGTATAAACAACGTCTGGTAAATAACACTCAAATAAACATCCTGAGGATTTTTTTTCTTATTAAGTTGTGGTGCATCAAAAACCTTAACTCTGTTAGGTTGTGAATCGAACCCACCACATACTACTGCAAAGTAGTTGAGCCCCACTTTTGCAACAAGAGATTCAGTGTGACAGCAAAATTCTGGAGCAGTGTAAAAAGAGGTGGTGTTCAGCCTACCTGTATATGTATGCAAATCTAGATCTAGCTAACTTCAACTGCTGAAAAAGATGTTTTATCATTTAATTTTTAACTGTGCATATTTTATCTTATTTGCCATTCCAGACAGATTAGGGCAGTAGACAATTCTGTTCAGTACAACAAATGCAAACCTTTGCTAATAAAGCAACTAGTTTAAGTTTACAGCTTTTGTTTAAGCAAGTCTGAAACTATTCATAATCAGTAAACAATTACTTCTGTAAAAAGAAAAAAAAAAAAGGAAAATAAATATGGTGACTTACATCCCATCGGATGGCTCTTTTTCAGACAAGGCAACTCATGTCTCCATGCCACATATAAACTTCCCACTGCTCTAATTCATGCTGCAGGTTCAAATAGACTGAGCAAGGAGAAAGCCTCTGCATCTACAGGGATTAGCACAGAAGGCAGCAAGCCATCAGTCATGCCTCCAGTGAAGAGCAGGAAAAGCTCGCATTGCTCTGGGTTGCCTCTGCCTCCAGTCCCAGGGAAGGGAGGCCACCAGCCCTGTACCCACTGGTTCCTAGCCCTCATCTCTGCATCTTCTCCATCACCTCCAGCAGGCCTTCATTACCATTTAGTGCTTTTGCATGGGTTCAGTGCCCATTGCCATCTCTCTCCTTTCCACAGAGTAATATGGTGGGAATTTTACCACCCAACACTTCTGCACATCATAACTCATGGGATCATATTTGATTCCAAGTTTTCAAAGCAGTAGGCAGTACGTGGATTCTTTCATTTAATATTTACACCCCCCTTCCTCTTATTTTTCCTGGGCAAATGAAGCAAATCTAGTCAGGTAATACCATGAATTACCATATGATATCTCAGTTAAGCTATACATGATCTGCAAGGTGCTTGGTCTCATGTAACATTGAGTATGTGCAGAGAAAAAGAATTAAAAAGACCTAGCTTCTTAGACACACCGAGGTATGGCTAAGTGGCAGCAGTGCTTTGTAAATGACAATATAGTTTGGACAGCTATTTCCACATCATTGTGTGTGGAAAGCCATCCTTTAGATTCTTTCATCTCTACTAAAATATTTTTTCACCCTATTCTTGAACTGGGTCATCAGTTCACTGTTCATTTTATCAATGACTTTTTTTTTTTTTTTTGATCCTTTCCTATTATTCATGACAACACTATTGTTTTACACTAGCCCCTCTCATTTCACCACAAACCAGGTATGGCAGACACAATCATAGTAAAAGATACACTACTATTACGGTGTTTTCACCTACCCTAAACCTGCGTGAGAGGATATTAGATTAGACAGCATACATTTAAGATTTTGTGAACTTCTTTTACCTCTGAGTTTGGAAAAAACCCAAACTGATGGCCCCATCTCATCTTGCACAAGTTTGCAAGCTTGATGGTACGCTCATGTTTCAGCTGGTGTATGAATTCCATATATCTGACAATTTTGCTATGTTTTTCTATTTCACCTTCTCCTTTTGGATGGAAATTCACCATAGCTTGAGGGCAAATGAATGAAGTGTTCTCTTCTTTCCAGATCAACATCTCTAAGCGTAGAGGCCCCAGCCCCAGCCAACTTCCTCAAATAACTCAGACATCAGATATATTTCTACACTATGTGTTTCTAGAAGTTTACGAGAGGGGGGAGCTGTGATTCAGAAGGAGCTTTGTACTTCCTTCTGTCTCTTCCTTTAACACTAAGCAGTATATGCTGATATCAAACATTTATTATTTTCTGAAATTTGCATCCCAAAACCATAAGAAAGGCCGATACATTACCACATATAGTTCTTCCACAGGACCTTCATGCTTAGTCCACTGAACACAAGATTAACAGTGTTCACTTGAGCAGCTGTTCAATGCTGTTTTACTCTTCTATATGACACATGTTGAACAATACTTTCTACAAAAGCATTTTTCTTAATCTGGTATGCCTAATGACACCCTCTCCCTCCACAGAGCCACCTTCAGCTTCATCTAAGACCCTTTTAATTTTCATCTTCTATGTTCCAACTACAATATAGTTGATGACTGCAGCAGTAGGTGTCTGAACCAAAGTCCATTTCAGCCTATTGAGTTTTTCCATTGACTGGACTTTGGACTGTATGCTTCAACTGTCTGTACTTTACAATTAAGAAGTTAATTAAATAATCCTAAACACAAATAAAGGCTGTATCCAGGCAACATATGAATTGACATTAGTTGGTACGTCCCACACATTACTTGTAAAATGTGCTTTTTATTTGTCTACTGCAGGGCAATTAGTTAGCATGTCTGAGAATGCCAGATGATAGTTCAGTATTCTGAGACTGAGAGCATGAGAAAGGAAATTGGTGGCTAACCAAATAACCGTCATCATGGTTTTTAATACTGCATGATAAAGTTGTACTTAGGTCTCATAACAGAAATCTTCTTGTTGAGCTTTACAACACATGTAAAACCAGAAATTAAAACAAGGGCCAATAAGAATATGGCCCAAAATGATGATTTTGGTTTACTCTTAAAAGTGAGAGTTAGAGCTAATGCTACATCATGGTATGTTCTACAGAAAAAGTCAACGTGGAGAAGAAAAGAATTTAACCTTATAGGACATCTGTCTTTCTGTCTCTCTAGGGTTTCTGATGCTCATCATTCTGGTATGTGACTTCAGCTAGAACAAAAAGCATTCCCTGTTTTGAAGATCATAAAAGCCTTGATGGATTACACACAAGTAATTCCAGGTTCTTATTAAAAACAGCTTTTTTTTTTTTTTTAAGAAGAAAAATTACAACAATCTCTTACTGTCCTCTGTCATTCCTCATGAGAAGACATCTTTCTATACTTTTTCCTGCAAAAGAAACAATGAGACATTTCTTGTTCTTAGTGTCACCAAATTATAGAATGGTGACAATGAGAACAGTAAGGCATCCAGTTTGAAATGCAAGCATGGAAACTTTTCTGTCATGTCAGAAAAAAAATCTTAAGTAATTAATGTCTTAAAAACTATGGCTCCAAACTAAATAACCTTACTCCTTCAACACTGCCACATAGTTGCAACACACTGAGAGCCACCTTCATAGTTATTCACAAAACGTCTGAATACTCCTTATTAATACAATACTGGGACATACTACTAAGAAAAATTAAATATTAACAAAAGCAGGCGGCATACAAAGACAATCTAAAGCACTATAAATCACTTCCCAAAGAAGTCCAACAAGTCAGAAGATGCAGAGGAGTAGCTGAAAAGTGGACAACAGCCAACAGAGAGATGGAAGATAAGAAGTGGTATTTCAGCAAATAACACTAGCCAGCCAAAACAGAACAATTATGTACAGAGCTGACGTGAAAGAGCTGTTTTAAAGCTGTTGCCAGTTTGTGTGAAAGAAAAAGATGAAATAGAGTAATTTCCCTGTGGCTCTGCTCTAAGTAAATGTTGCACACAATGCTAAGATGTTTTTAGCACCTTCACCGATATATTTAATAGTTCTATAAGAGTACAAAATTGTCTGTTAACTTTTTAATATATCTGTATTTAATATTTTCAAAGTAATTCAAAACACTAATCTCTGTTACACAAAGGATGAGTTAATAATAACTCCTAGGAATGAAATGAATCTTGTGTCTTAAACTTCCCAGCTGATACCCAAAGCAGATAGTGCCTCCAGGTGCCATGCAAAGTGAACACTGAGATTTTGCCACTCAGCATTTTAGGTGCAGTTGTCAGAATCAGAAATTCTTAACAAAAGCATAGCTGCCGGTACTTAAAAAATAATTATAATTCTCATGCATGCTCACATATTGCAGTAAACCCACTTTAGTATACACATTAAATCGAGGGCAAAGAAAACACATTAAAACTAATAAAACTGATGAATAATCCGTAGTTTAACTACCAAAGTAGTAAAACTTCTGGAATATGTAAAATCTATGAATATGAGAAAAACAAAGCAGAAACCGAAAGGACGATGAACTATTTGCTACAAGTCAACCAGAACCTCCTCTGAATAAAAGATTGCAGTTGCCAGAATTTTCTTCTTTTTTTCATTCCGCACCCCCACCTGGTTGGTGGAAGAGAAAGAAATGGAGAATCACTGCTGGGAGGCTTTAGCTGAGGTTACTCCATGAGTTGACCTATGAAGCACGTCAAGTAATCTGATATACCTAAAGTTACAGCTTATTCCACCAGGAACACAAATATATTCCTTTGTAAGGTCCCTCAGCAGCTCCATTTTTGCAGGTCTGTAAGAGTCCTGAGATACATCTGCAGTAAACACTGACTTCAGACCAGAAATCTGCACTGTCAACTTATGGCAGTGTTGAACCGAATCAAATGCACTCTGCTGAGATGAATAGAAAACCATGCTATATAATTTCTGGCAAATAAAAATCATGTTTTGCTTATATAGATTCACCTCAAAGCATAAGAAAAAAAAAACCCCTAACTATCTGTTCTTAGTAGATAAATATATTCTTGTTTGCCTTATCTAGCTTAGCCAATTGTCAGGAAACAAGATTCATTCTTTCATTTAGGCAAATAAAGATTTAAGTCACAACTGGTGCACATCCAAGGTGGTCCTGCTGTAGCCCTCATGTTGAGCATGGTATGTGCCTGCCCGCTCCAATGTTAGACATGAAACCAAGCAGCAATCTTGGGATCCAGATATGAAACCATTTGAATCTACCTTCCTATTTTTAAGCTCCCTACCAAATTATTTCCATAAACAAATGTCATTTTGGCTATAGAATTTTCTGGCAAAGTAATTTTAATTCCTTAATTCATGTCCATTTACATTATCATTTCTTTTCCATCTCTCCAGTTATGCTTGGGGAGGTAGAATTAAGTGCACTGAATTAACCTTAAAGTTAATATCAAGTTCTTTCTTAAAAAGCTTTGTGATGTGTTCCAGATATTAGACAATCACTCATTTATATTTTAAATGTTAGAAAAATTGAAGGAATATCTCTGTGAGCCAGGCTTCACTAAAACAGTTTTCAAAATGACTTAAAGTTCTTCCCATATCAACAGGCATTTAAGTGATGGGGGTTAGGTAGGAAATATGGCACATTGCACATATAGGTAGCCAGTTGGTCCAAGTGTTAAGACAACTAGAAATGGCTAGTTTGTTCACATTGAATTCATACACTGGATCAAAACACATGCTGTTCCTGTTGACAAACCTACAAATGTATTTGTAGTTATAGGTTTATTTGTTTGGGTTTATTTAAAAAAAAATAAAAGCACTGAGTGTGATTTTTCCTTACACTGGAAAAATGAATCAGATTCTGTGTTTGTTTTATAGACATAAGCTTTACATAAAAAAATAGATTGTTTATCCATTAAGAATCCAAACACAGCTCACTGCAAATACTTAAAATGCTTAAACCCAGGAACTGAACAACAAGGGGGTTGGTTTGTTTGCATATTTGGGGGAGGCTTAGCTAACACCCCAATAGGTACAACCAGAGCTTCTGATCAGGCAAGTAAAAAAGGATTTCATTTGTCCCTGGTCAACACACAGGTGGCCTTTCTGCCCCAGTCTTCCCATAGTCCAGCACAGATCAAGAGCTTACGTAAGGCATGATCACAATCATTTTCATACTGTGATATGGTGTTACAGTAATATACTGATAGGAGACTTCCATCTGCTCTCCAGCAATACCAGGAAATAGCAGGTTTGCAATCCCTTCTTCTCTGCCCACAACTCGGGTAAGGATCTTGGGAGCTACAGTAACCCAGAGCTCCAGCCTATGACATTTCTCAAGTCCGTGGCTGTTCACGTCCATGGTGTCATAAAGGAATTAATGACAATTTGCACTAGCCTAGCTTTTTCTGTACAGTTCTCATCTACCTCTATTTTCAAAGGTAGCCACTTGTTCTCCAGTAAATATTTAATTACAGGATATTTTCTTATTAATTTTTTGCTTTTTTGGTTATTAATAGATTTTATATTTTACATCTTTTTGCTTTGTGGCATTGAATGTTAAAACTATAATTGTTCAAACCTCAGTGACTTCAGGAAAGAGTTGCTTTTCCTGGTTTATTTTGGCAGTTTAGTTTCACCACAGAGCAAATTCATAGGCACAGAAAGAGTGGCTCAGTCTCCACAGCACGCTAAATATTAACTTCAAAATCTTAGCTTCGTGCTAATAGAAAACAAGAATAAATCTGTTAAACCTGTCAGGTTTACAATCTAGAAATCTTAACTGTTGATATGGAACATAGAGCATTTTATTGGAAATTAATTGCACTTGAAGAATGTAAGCCATCTCTGATCCTGGAAAAGAAAACACTTCTTAGAATGGAGGTAATAGACTTTCAAACAAGCAAAATAATAAACATTTTAGGAAAAAAAAAAAAAAGAGGCAAATAAAAAGGAAATATTCCTATTATCTTAATTTTGAACTAGTTCTTGGTTCAAAGCCAGTAGACAGTTTGCCCTTGATCTCAGTGTGAGCAGGATCAGCTCTCGTGTTGGAGTTTATGAAACTGCATGCCTCCTCCCCTTTGCATAGTTTTATGTCCATGTTTCTGTGTTTGTTTTCTAGGTCCCTGCTCTAGATTTTAACTGTTGAAGAGAACTCATTGCAGCGTTCCCTAGAGAAGACAGCTTTTCTTTGGTTAATTGCTCTGTAAACAGTAATAAGGATTAAAATAACCTCCAAGCACACACATCCCTTTACTGACAGTTCTAAATGATGCTCGTGGGTTGCATGTCTTAACATTCTGTACCCATAGGATGGCTAGCCCAAATCAAGCTGTGGCTCTCAGCTTTTAAGGTCTGACCCAGAACATCCTGAAAGCAATTCTTACCACTCCACCAGGTTTCCACCATCACAGACAGATGAATTTAAACGTTAGGAAATTTTTCAAACACTTCAGTGATTTTAGATCCTATAGGGCATTTTTAGAGAAGCTTTGGGCACTAGGGAGCTCTTGTGTTGGTGGAAGGCAGCAGGGCATGAACTCATAGATCACTGCGGGGGCGTTTTATTCACTTTATGAACTCACCCACATAAAATGGAGAGAATTCACCTTAGTCAGCCATCTAGCAAATCCATCCTTTCTATCACTGCCTTTTCTGTGATGGCGTTACTACCCACACTGCTGCCACATTAACATGAGAAAATACTCAGCCCCACTATTATTACTTGTGATAATTATTCCACTCTAACGAGGTTCTCTGCTGTTGCCCACAGCTTGTGTTTGTACCCCAGAGGCATACACTGCCCATCAGTGGGAAAGTCCACTGGTGTGTAATACAGGGTGGCCTGGGTTAGAGGTCTGTATTCCTTTGGAATCAAACCAAGTCAAAAATTAAACTATGTGACTTCTGCAGAAGTTCACAGGAGTGCACACACTATTACAGGCTCCTTGGCAGGGCAGCAGGCAGCTTCCTGCAGTCCTGTACATTCCTGGGAACATTATTTTTTTAAAGGGTGGTAGAGTACTTCATTCCAAGTCTGTGACTGGGGCTGCCACACCAGATGTGCCTGGCCTTCACATGGCTGTGCATATTAAAATTCAAGAAACATTTCCAATCATTAGAGGACGCAATCAGGACAAAGTATAATTGCAAGCTTTTTGCTTGGACAGTCTCTTTGAGATGTGCATGAAAAGGTGGGGTGCAGGCAGGGGAAAGCAAGGACAGGAAGGGAACAAGCATATACACAGAAATGGTGCATGAGAAAACATTGCCAGGGGCAGCAGGGCAAATGTCCCTGGTGTGCTAAAAACATTCAGTGCCATGCTCTCATCCTGACCCCTTTGGCTATGTGCTCTGTCTATTCCAGTAAACAGAACTAGGCCAGGACACAGACTGAGCACTGGGCCACAATTATCTATACCTCCTCGCCTTTGGCATCTTTCCTGGCACAATTATGGCTCATTCGAAGGCTTACTCTCCCAGTCAGTGCTTGGCCTTAGTTCAGGGGGTAGGGGATAGCTCATGTGAGGCACCACTCATGGTTAGCAGCCTGGATGTAGCCACCTTAGTTAGGGGAGGCAAAGGGTGTGAGGAAGGATGAGAGCTTAAGTGCACAGACGCAAGCCACACTGTGTTGTGCCACTTGGCCAGGGAGTTGTACTTGTTTATTAAATGTTACAGATATAGCCTTTACTAAAATTAGGAGACCAGATCTCACAGAATCATAGAACGATTTGGGTTGGAACAGACCTTAAAGACCATCAAGTTCCAAGCCCCTTGACATGGGCAGGGACACCTTCCACTAGACCAGATTACTCGAAGCTCCACCCAACTTGACCTTGAACACTTCCAGGGATGGGACATTCACAGCTTCTTTGGGTAACAGACCTGTTCCAGTATCTTACCACCTTCACAGTAAAGGATTTCTTCCTAATATCTCATCTAAATATACCCTCTGTCAGCTTAAAGCCATCACCCCTTGTCCTATGGCTGTGTGCCCCTGTAAAAAGTCCCTCTCCAGATTTCTTGTAGGCCTCTTTAGGCACTGGAAGGTGCTATAAGGTGTCCCTGAAACCTTCTCTTCTCTAGGCTGAACAACCCCAACTCTCTCAGCCTGTCTTCGTAGCAGAGGTGCTCCAGCCCTCTGATAATATGGCCGCCTTCTAGACTTACTCCAACAAATCTACATTTGTTTGGGTTTTTTTTGTTGGGGGCCCCAGAACTGAATGCAGTACTTCAGGTGAGGTCTCACGAGAGCGGAATAGAGGGGGAGAATCACCTCCCTCGACCTGCTGGTCATGCTTCTTTTGATATAACCCAAGATTCGGTTGGCTTTCTGGGCTGCATGCAACATCGTTGGGCCATTCTCTGCCCAGCCTGTATTTGTGCTTGGGATTGCCCTGACGCATATGCAGGACCTTGCAAGTGGCCTTGTTGAACTTCATGAGGTTCACACAGGCCCACCTCTTTAGCCTGTCAAGGTCCCTCTGGATGGCATCCCTTCCCTCCAGTGTTGACCACACCATGCAGCTTGGTATCATTGGCAAACTTGTTGAGGGTGCACTCGATCCCACTGTCCATGCTCCTTACTAAGATGTTGAACAAAGCCAGTCCCAGTACAGACCCCTGAGGAGCTCTACTCATCACCAGTCTTCACTTGGACATTGAACCATTGACCACAACTCTTTGAGTGCAACCATCCAGTCAATTCCTTATCCACTGAGTGGTCCACCCATTAAATCCATGACTCCGATTTAGAGACAATGAAGTCATGCAGGACAGGGTCAAATGTGTTGCACAAGTCCAGGTAGGTGAAGTCAGTCGCTCTTCCCTGATCTGTCAGTGCTGTAACCCCATCATAGAAGGCCACCAGATTTTTCAGGCACAACTTGCCCTTACAGAAGCCATGTTGGCTGTCACCAATCAAGTCCTTATTTTGCATGTCTTAGCATAGTTTTCAGGAGGATCTGCTCCATGATCTTGCTGGAAACCAAGGTGAGACTGACTGGCCTGTAGTTTCCTGATCTTCCTTATTTCCCTTTTTAAAAATGAGGATTATATTATCTCTTTTGCAGTCAGTGGGAACTTCACCAAACTGCCATGACTTCTCAAATATGATGGACAGTGGCTTAGCCATTTCATGCCCCTGTTCCCTCAGGATCCATGGGTACATCTCATCAAGTCTCATGGACTTGTGCACCTTCATACATTGTTCTGGCTAAGTATATGCAATTAAAACAAGCAAATAATAAACAAAATATATATCCATACACATGTCATAAATAGAGAAATACCACTGTGGTGTGGCCTTCTGTGCCTATGCTATAACAGCCTACCAATAAGCACTGCCTGATTTGTCTCCCTTCTGCCTCTATTGGCTCTAAGGTGGCTCAGTTGCTCCTGAGATACTGTGAATCACCACCTCTGACAGCAGAATTTAATAATAAAGGGTGAAAAACGTTTTCAAAAAGGACTTTCCTTTTTTCTAGTGTCTAGTTAAGGCCTATCCTTCATTGCCTGTAATGCACTCTGTGTTACGGGATCGTATGGCATCTCAGCAAAGGCACCAGAAAAGAAACCGAGTCATTTATGCAAGTATGTGCAAATAGCCTGTGTGACAAAAAAGCGACAGAGGGATTATCTTCTGCCATTCCTTTTCCCTCATAGATCATATTGAATTGTGCACTCTATATTTTCTTGTTAACATGCAGGGTTTTGAAAGCCTTGCAGAAGGATTTACTGTGAAATTTATACCTTTATTTAGAAGATTACTCACAGGTGGTGAATTGACTGAAATCTTGCCATGTTGCTATACACTGCTATTCAGAACAGCAGTCTTGGCATAAATTTTGCTTTGGTTGTTGCAGAGATCTTTTCTTTTTCACGTTTGTTTTTGTAAGGTACCTTATTCTGACTTGCCAATTCAAAACACACTTCTTACTCATTCCTTTCCTTACAAAAGCATTGTTCAGTTGGCAAATTAATAAGGCTGTGCTGAAAAACAATATCCCACTGATGCTGCCTATAGGCTCTTCTACAGAGAATTCAAGCTTTAAAATATATGTTTTATTTATAGAATGTCCTTTGGAAATCAGGCCAGGAAGTTGCAGCTGCTGAAAAGTTAGATGTTCTGTTTAATTTTTAAACAAAATTCTAAACAATGTATTCTAGTATAAAGAAAGCTTTTATGAATTGTGAGTCATTTTCTGTTGATGAAAATATGATTAGTATCTCATAACTTATTACTTCCCTGTCCTGCCCCCGCTCTTTCCTATTGAAAGTATCGAACAATCTATCTTTGCTATTTATAACACACCTAAATAAACTGATAACCAAAGAGAAAAAAAGGCTGTGTTTGAAGTTACTATTTAAAAGGTCTTTCTGATGCTGCCTACCTCCTAATCACCTGTCACATTCCACAGTCTTACACTACTAATAAAAGGTAAATAGGACTGAGTTTAAGCATGAATACGATTTCGTAAATTTTGGCTTCTTTGCCTATATGTTGTATTTTCAAAACTTAAAATATTTTTTTTATTTCAATCCTATAAATGACTGTTTACACTGAAATATCTCAGCAGAGACATCTTTTCCTGTTGAGTCACAGCACCAAATTTGAAGACAGGTATCTGGTCTTCATTCCTTCACACGATTGCCTCTCTGTTAGTTGCCTTTTACCTCAGGACAGTACATCTCTCAGGTGCCTGATAAATACGTTTTGCAAGTAGAATCCTTTCATGCAGATAGGGCACTTTTAGCCCATCCTTAGTCCAAAGTGGCTGCATAAACACAGCAGACAAGGAAAACCGTGTGAGCTAGAATAAACCAGGTAATATGCTGCTACTCTCCAGGTTGTAATCATTATGACAGTAAAAAGTCAAATTTTATTACATTAAAAATAAACCAGATAGCAACATGGTAAAAATGCACTTTTAAAATTGCAATTGCAACTGCTTGGGCTGGCAAGCCCAGGATAACACCACCACCTGATTTATGAATTAGATCTTGCTTGTGTATGGCGAGTGCAGCAGTTGAACTAAATGAAAAAAGAGCCATTATGCACATCTTTGATACAGCCTGTCTTTTTGACTGTTTGCATAAATAACAATTAATCATTTCACCACAGAGGAACCAGCCCTGTGTCCTAATGAAAATAATGCTCATCTATTACCTGCAACATTTAAAGCAACAACTAGTTTTAAGCAAATACCTTCTTAAAAAAGATTTTTTCCTTAAGTTTACTTTGGAAAATAGAGGCAATTTTGATAGCTACGGTTACTGGTATGCTTTCTCAGCAGCCTTTTACTCTGCCTGTCCCAGACCTACAATATTTCCTCTGCAAACCCTTAGAAAACCAGAATAAGTGCTTTTAAAGTCCACTGTCTTAATAGGAAGCACTTAATAGCTAGTAAAACAATATAAAGTCTTTGGAAATAACAGCACCAGACTGATGAAGAGAAGGGGGGTGTGTGTGTGTGTGGAATAGAGGATGCCTTAGTTCCACATGTCTGTACAGAAGGGAGGGATAAGCTATTACTTCACAGATGTCACTTGGGCATCCTCTTTGCCTTCATCTCTCCCTGCATGCATACCCAAATGCACAGAGCCTACTGTATTAAAATGTTATGGCTGTACCCTATTATACCAAAATGAAACGACCTCTCCTCAGAGTACTAGTCCTTCCAGATGGAAATACAGAGAAAAAGGCCTCTGATCCTTTGACTAAAATGATCTTGAATCAGTTACAGCAAGCAACATTGCAAGCATGGAGAAGAGGAAGGAGATCTAAGGCCCAGGGATGCTGGTGAGAGAGCAGCTGCCCTCCATGCAGGCAGGCGTGTCATGTCCCCTGCTATGGGCCATGTGTAGCAGCAGGCATCACTGACACTGCCCTTGCTGACACTGGGGTGGGTTCGGGTACCATAAAGAGAAACACTTAAACAGTTATGACAGTTGAGGTATTTAAACACCCAAAGCCTTGTAGACCAGTAGATACACTGATGGCCTTGCTTGTAATAGGCAGCAGGTTTTGCATCACATGGACAATCCAAGCCTTGGGGCTTCTCAGGCTTTCTCTGGACTTGTCTTGATTTACCTAGAGCTTTGCTTTCACTTGTTTGCTTGTAACAATCTAATAATCCAGTGACTATTAACCTAGTTTGTTTCATTTGCTTAGCATTGTCCAGGTGTGTGACATAACTTTTATTATATGTATTGTTGTAACAGGTAGTAGCAAGAAACAGTTATTTGTGGATAATGAATTATCACCCCAGCACAAAGGCTTTTCCTGGAAGAATGCAGGCACAGTATGATACCTACCAGAGGAAGACCAGCGTGGAGGAGTTACAGGTTCAGGGTCCTAGGAGCAAGGATACAGGATGATTCTAGGGCTATAAACCACTCTCCCACAGTCAGTTGAAGAACTTGGCAAAAATTATTTCAGGAGGTAAAAAAGAACAAGCACTCAATATATAAAATAGATATGGTAAATTTCAATATAACGTGGAACTGCAGATCAATGAAGAAAAAGAATAGTGTAGAGCTTGTTGGCAAATATAAAAATGACCACATATGGAAACTGAAACAAGGAGGAAGAAACAACCTGCATCCTTCTCCTCCTGGCAAAGGGGTGTTGATCACTTGACAACAGCTGTCCCCTTGCCATACTGAAGTCTATAACCCTAGGACCCAGAGGGGCAGTGGTAGGGTAAGCGTAGCATCAGAGAAAAGGAGAGATACTAGAGTTTCTTTATACGTTAACTGCATATAACTGCAACCATAAGTTTTAGTATAACTGAAACTTGGCTAATAATAAGTATTTGATGAGATGTTAAGAATTTTATTAGATTTACAATGAACTTTTCATATAAGGTGTGTTTCCTCTGCCCTCAACAGCACGTTGAGTGAAACACACCAGTCTGAATTCAAGCAGCTTTTTTTCTAATTTGGATGCAACAGGTAGCCCACACAAGACAAGTGAAGAGGCCTGAGAATGCAGATCTGCAAACAACTTCCTGCAAGAAAACCTATTTGCCTTCCCTTTTCCTATTTTTTTTAAAGTGGAGTGTTAAGGAAAAGAGGTTGATTCCTACAAGGTATACGCCCAATTACATTAATATAGAGATGCAAAACTGCAGAAAATTAAATCTGCTGCTGCTGGGATCATTAACAGCCATATTATTCGGCCCAGCATTCTGTGATTTTGAAAAGCTGCAATAATAAACATTTTTAGAAGCAGTGATTGAATGTCTGTCTTGGAGAATCTCTGGAGAGGATTGCTGGTCTCAGCTCTGCTACCCTCCTAGCTCTTTTGTGGGTGTGCAAGATACCAGGGATGCTCAGTGAGTGCATGGAACATCAGAGAGAGGAGAGAAGGTTGTGCTCTGTAGGAGAAGAGAGTGTAGCTTCAACAGATCTCGCATTCCTGTACATGGGAAGTACATCAAGAAGGGCGTCTAGGAAACCACAAAAAATAGTAGAGTGGAAGACTCCAGTTACTACAGCTTTCCAGAAGGAACAAATGCATAGCTCTTTAAACATAGCTCTCAGGTCTGGAACCTGCAGTTCAGGCTGGCTGCGGTGAACCCAGACTAGTTTGTCCTGATCACTGTGTTAGTTTTTTTCCACTCTGGAAAAAGAAATGCACAGAACTATAACAGTTCAGCAGCAGAGCTCCTCAGCTACAGCAAAACATTTTAGGAACAAAGGAAGCAAGTGAGTATCTTAAAACAAAATGTTTTCTCGTTTTGGTGTGGTTTTTTTTTCCTTGCTTATTATGAAAGAGACATAAGAAGAGGAAATGGGCTTGACAATTTTACTTACGTTTAATGGATTTTAAAGTGGCTCTTGGCAATGCAAGGTATCCCTTTTGAAGGACCAGTGAGATAGAAGGCAGCTAAAACCTTGCAAATGCCTGCAAAGTAAGTATGACTTGAGAACGTCTGACATTTTGGCATCCATAAGACTTTCTTTTTCATCTATCCAAAGTTAAAGTAAACTTCCCTTTACTTTCCCCCCAAGGTCTTAGCATATCTTCAGTTATTTTTTTTTGAAAGAATTGGTCAGAGTGAGGTGTATTTATTTGGCATCCCTCTTGGAAGAGCACCCAAAGCACAATCTTAGCTTGCTCTCACTTCTACTTCTTTAACTCATATTAGCAATGATTCTCAGTTGTTGATTTGTCCTTCACTGTTGTTCTGCCTTTAATGACACTGCACTGATGTGTAAAAATGTCCATGTAGGTATTGACTTCTCTTTCCAGAAAAACAGAAAGATTTTTTTGAGTCACACTGAATGGAAACTATCACGCCACATAGCAGAGCATCTGTTTCGAAAATTTTGGACTAAAGAAGGGTACCAGTGGGTTAAGATTGGAAAAAAAATAATTCAAAGGATTGTGAAAAAAACAATGCATAGATGCTTTTATTCCTTCCTTGGTAGATGATTTTACTTCTTCCTTGGTTTTTGAAAGGAGTGTGATCATTACAGAAAGTTTAAAACAGCAAGCAAACAACCAACCCTGAAAAGATTAATTTCACTATTTAATGGAAAGATTGGATTTATTCCACAGGTGATTATATGCTATATTATTACCTACATTAGACTTTCTTGTTGTTACAGTCTGCTTGCTAATAAAAATAACAGGTTTGAGAAGAAAGTAAATGCCCAATTTTCTTGCTATGTCTTGTCTATCACCCAAGCCTCCTCAACACAAAAGTTTGCAAACAGTTCAGCAAGAAAACAAAATAATCTACTCCTGACAGCAGAAATATCACTACTTATTTAACGAGGCAGTAGAAAAAACCCTTTATTTCATAATTTTGTATAACCAAAGTCAAGTATCTAAAAGCTGACATAAATGTTAGACATACTTCAACCTTTGCAGTCTCCAGACAAAAGCCTCTTGATATCACGTAGAGACTGCAAATATCCTCAAAAGACTAAGTAAAAGCATTCAAAATATTTACACAATACAAACAGAAACAGCCAAAAGGTAGATAGGGTACAAGTTACAGACTCTCCAAATGTTCTCTTTCATTGTTGGGATACCAAAAAAAATTTGGATTACTAACCTGTTGCTAGAAAGCTAAAATGATAATATACTCATAAAGTTGGTACTTTATCAAGTACCTATTTCTGTGAAGATGGTAAGAGTCTAGTGAATTAAAATCAAAATGTATACTTTTCTTTTCCTAAATGGACAGCCCAGTGTACATCTGTAGGCACTGAACTAAAACCAGAGCATGTCAGGTTGATGTATGGAGGGCACTGGGAATATGCAAAGAGCAGAAAAGACTTCAACCATTTCCTTTCTTCAACTTTTCTAAAAGTAATTTAGTTAGTAAATGCAATGCACCGTATCTCCTGGTTATTTTCTCCCTTGTGTGGGGGGAATGAACATGTCACAAGGTAAAATTGAGCACATTTTAAGGCATCTGCTTTGGGATTTCTGAGACAAGGGTATATCCTGATTTATCACTACCATCCTCTTAATTCCTTTGTTTCTCTTACATACTAGCATCTAACAGCTGTGTCGTATTCTGAATGTGATTCTCCAAATACAGGCCAGATTCTGCCCTTATTTTTGTACCTCTTCTGAAGACAAAGCCTCATTAAAACCAAGCGCAGCACAATATTGGACCCATTATGTCAGTGGTTCCATTTATTTTGTTTCTAAGAAATATTTTAATTAGACACTTGAAGTTTTGGTATTAGAAAGCCAGGCCAGGAAATTGCCACTAAATTTTATTTGTTTTAGACTTGCTGTTGCCTGCCAGAGATGCTGATGGGTGTAGCATTCCTACTGGAGAAAAAAAAAAAAAAAAAAAAAAAGGCAGCTACCATGCTTTTTGTGAAGGGGTTATTTCTTTTATCAGAAGTGTGCAAAGTACACTGACATTTGGCTGCACTCACCTGCTTTCTTATCTTCTCTTAATGTTGATAACTGTTTCTCCGTGACAATCAAGTGCTTAGAATTTTGATTTCAAGTAGTAGATAATTTTCAATTCTTATTTGAATAAAACTCCTAGGCCACTTAGTTTTACTCATACTAGTGTAAATCTGGAACCACTGCCCCAGAACAAGTGCAATTCCTCTGCTGTTCAGACAGATTGAGTCCACAGATCCCTGAAGTTTAGTTGGCTTAAAGTTCGTGACCCCTCTCCTATATGCACGACATACTTTTTGTTTCAGTCCAGGGTTTGTACCTCTTGTTTAGCAATTAAGTGTTTTGGCAAAAGAGGAATCAAGGTCCTAAAAAGGAGTACTGCTTCCACGGGAAGTTGTAACAATGGGAAACTGCACAGTCTTTGAAAGACATCTTTAACGTATCAGGTAGAAGTCACACATGCACATGGACAGGGATTATTGAATTATTCTTCAGTGGCTGTTTTGTTGAGATTTTGAATCAATTGTGCAATGTTCTTGAATTCCAGCACAAGGCAGAAACCATAAGTATAAATTAAGTTACACGATACTAACAATTATTAAATTGCGCACATGTAAAATTAGGAATATGAAAAAAAGTTACCTTAAGAATCTCTGTCTTAGTAGACAGTCTTTTATAACTCAGTAGAAACTGAGATCCTACTGGATCTCAGCTTTTTAAATGATTTATAGATTATAGGATAGTATTTTTCCAAAGATCCTAACTACGTTTTTTGGATCCTGTACAAGGGGAAACCTAATAGAAATTAATATTTAAAAGTTTGTGATGTATTAGCTTCATGCATATAAGGCAGGGGAAGATTAAGCTTGGCTGAAGTGTTTTTGCTTTCTGAATAGATAAAAGCATTACCTCAGCTGCAGACTGACCTTTGAATGCTATTGGATGTAGTTAAACTCCTTTCAGTCACTGAAGATACGGCCAGCAACCTCAAGTACAATTTCAGAAGTGCAGATTAGTGCTGTAATTAAAATTGAAACTTCGCTGACAGCTTTCCAGTTCATATCCAATTGCTAAAGAAATTTGAGCGATAACCTTACTAGAAGTCATGAACATCTCATTAATAGTTTGAATACAAAAAAAAACACACACCACAAAAACAACTAACCCATGCAAGTAAGAGAACTAATTTAGTTGTCTTTTGAAGGATTTGCCTTGATAAGGTCGCAGAATAAGTATTCAGCTACTGGAAACATGGGGAGCTCCTCGGTACTGAAAGCCTGGCAAGTATCTCAGTTTCAGTGAAAACCAATGCAGCCCAGAGCAATTGTAATGATCTGGGCTCAGATCTACCCTTGCAGTAATTTGGTCTGAAAAGCTTTGTTGTTATTTCTTGGAGGTTTTTGTTTGTTTGTTTTTAATCAAGAAAGGAACTTGCACTTCAGCCTCCTTTATCCGTTGGACTATATTTTCCACTGAACTATCTATACCTTGAAGTCCATTTCTTACCCCTTCATCCACTCCTCTCTGTCACTAGCTGTCCATTTTGACTGGACGAAAGGGGATGTTTCATTGCTTTTGTTACCAGTTTGAAGGCTAGTTGTCCACCTAATGAAGAATCAAAAATCAAATTTTTTAAAGTAAACCAATGGGATAACGGCAGATTAAGCCGTTGCTAGACCTCATCAACAGTTACATCATACAGAATCATTTAACCAACTCAAGTCTAGTTATTCACAATATGAAAGTCAATCTAGTGTGTAGCAATTAAAGATTATTCATGTACTTAATTTGCAATGGAAAATAATTTTATTATTACAGTAAAGATGAGTTAATTTTTGAATGAAAGTGCCCATTTCACCTCTGCAGAAGGCAGTCTCAGAGATATGGTTGTCACTACTTATACTGTTCCAAGCGTGTCTTCACACTGACTTTTTGTCGGCGTTTTATGATAGCTAGATAATTTACTAGAATAGCTTTGTATTTTCACCAACAAGTAAGAAAAAGCCAAACCCCATTATTGACCACAGCATTTAAAAACTGAAAGGTGTTTTCATCAGCACGGTTATTGTTGTGCCTTTTGGGTTTCAATAACAGTTTTTGCTACTCTTCCCTATCACTAGGTCTACTCTTGCTAAATTCCAGCTCAAATTTAGTTTTACATTTACTTCCCCTTCTCCAGCTTCACCAAGCTTCCATAATCAGGCTAATATTCTCCATTCTCTGCATATTTTTGCCTTCCCACATCTTTCCTTCTTCCTAGTTTAGCCAGAAACATCCTCCCTCCAGGGGAACAGAATTCTATACCTGTACTTCCAGCTGTTCCACATTCAACCCCTCAGCTGATTCAATGCCTAGAGCAATCCCTTACTTCCTCAGTCTCATCAGTTTCCTTCAAGAAAGTGTTGAATGAATGTGTTATTTCACCATTCCCATCTTTCTTCTCTTTTCTTGTATATTTTTATTATTTTCTATTTTAATTTCATCTATTATCATAAAGGATAACAGTTTCAGCAATAACCAAAACTGTGATCCTCATGTAAATCATAAGGCTCTTGGAGGAGACTGCAAATACAGTTGAACCAATGATAAATATTGGGATCAGAAACATTAGGAAGATGAAGTATACTTCAGAGTCCTGCGATACATTGGATTATGTTCAGGAAGTCATTAGAGGCACCCTGGAGACTACAGTATTGAAAGATTCCCATCTGTCAGTGTATTTTGAGAGATACGATACATGGGTCTTCTTAGAAATCATTCTGATACTCTTTAAAGAAAAAGTTTATTGAATCTAACGCAATATTTTGCATAAAATACTGTGTCTAGAGCCTAAAACTTCATAAAAAGGAGTTGGCAGGTCTGCAAAGAGATGAATAAAGTTGAAAGCACAAGAGAACTTGAGAAGCTGGGAAAAAAATCTATGGTAAAGCAAAAATGGGTTAACTGATAACTTGTGAGGGAAATATGCTTCATGAAATAAGAATTCGCATTAGGAACATGCTTTGTTGTGAAGTGGTTGTGAGAGATAACATAGACAAGAGCCAGCTCACCATAGCACTAACTCAGGTTTTGGGGGGGCACACTATTCAGTGAAAAAAACAGAAATACAGGGATGGCAAAAGTGTTGAAATGTCATATGCTAATGTGCCTATATAAATTTCACAATCTTAGAGTTAGTCTTTGTTTTTGGGGTTTTTTTTCCTCCACTTGCAGAGCACCACAAAATCATGCAGGTGGGAAGGGTTGCCCGAAGACCACCTCATCCAACCTACTGCTCAAAGTTACAATAGGTTTGTCAGGGTCTTGTTCAGTCAATTTTTGAATATCTGCAAGGTTAGAGAGTCTATAACCTCTCCAGGTCCCTGTTGCAATGTCTAACCACCCCTGTGGTTGAAAGTTTTCCTTATATAGAACTTGAGCTTCACATGTTCTCACATTTTTGTGCCCATTACCTCTCACCGTTCCACCACACACCTCTGAAAAGAGCCTATCTCCCTCTTCTTTCTTTTATCCCATCAGGTGGCTGTAGGCACTGATAAGATCTTCCTTTAGCCTATTCTTCTCAGATAAAGGAAAGTAAACATTTCCTTTTGGCCACACTCTTGCCAATACAGCCCACAGAACTTTTGGCTGCCTCTCCTGCAAAGAAACACTGCTGACAGATGTTCAGCTTGTTCTCCGTTAATACTCCCAGGCCCTTTTCTGCAACATTCCTCTCCAGCCAGTCAGGCCCCCAGCCCATCATTCCACCCCAGGTGCAGCAGTCTGCACTTGCCTTTGTTGGCCTTCATGTGGCCCCCATCAGCCCCTTTCTCCAGCCTAGGTCTCCATGGATAGCAGCCCCATCCTCAGTTGCTCCTCCCACAACTCAATATCATTTCACAAATTTTCTGGGAGCTCGCTCTGTCCCATTGTCCCAGTCAGGCATTAAGATATTATAACATTTGGTGCCCATATCAATCATGAGCGATGCCACTGCTGGCTGGCTGTCTACTGGCCTTCAGAACACTGACAGTCATGACCCTTTGAGCCCAAGAGTCCAGCCAATTTACCACGCAGCTTATCATTCACTCACCCAGTCCATATCTTACCAATCTGGCTATAAAGATACTACTATAGGAGACCACGTTCGATAAACCCATTTGCTGTACTTGGTCTCCTACATTTGCCGGTCCAGGCCAGCCTTTGGAATATCAGCCATGGCAGGGCTCTGATCTCAGGACAAGCTTCTGTCACCTCTTAAGCAAACTATGGTAAAAGTCACGAGACAAATCCTGTTAAGTATTTCAGTTACCCTATAGTGATCCAACTCCAAAGGACTTTAGACTGAAATCCTTCTGAGCTTTTGTAGCTGCAAAAATGACATGTTGAAATACCACTGGCCAGAGATGAGCAGTATACCAATACTGTCTTAAAATTCAGCAGTATTACAACTACTCTTTAGTTCTCAAAAAATTCTCCAATAAATGGTGAAAGAAAACTAATTTGCTTTTGCTCCCCAGCTCAAGTAACTTGCATAGACCTCACAGGTTTATTTCTGTAAAAGACCAAGAGTTTGCTGTTGATTTCAATAGACCACTGTTCTGACCTCTCACTGTATCAATATACAAATCCTTGAAAAGTTAAGTATTTGTGCTCCTTGAGCAATGTAAATTTCATAAAATTTGTTTTCATTCTGTATTACTCAGATAAACATCATGCTGAAATATTGTTTAAACTAAGTGTTCCTATCTCTGAAACTTGTAATTAAATCCAAATGTCAATAAGATTTATTTTTAAAACATCTCTCAAACACCATATTAGGAAAGAACACAATTCTTCAATATACAGTGGAGAAAAAAATAAATAGATCCTTAAAAGCCATAGACTAAAACCGCACTGTTTTATGTGAAAGATAGCACTAGATTTAATAAACTTCTCCTCTGAGTCAAGATGAAGTGATTTATAAACATGAAAATGCCATAATTTACACCTATTCTTTGTACATGCCCTCCAAAAAGCACACAGAACTTCATCTCTGACTTTCCAACAAGTTCACAGACACTCAGAAGAACACAGCAATGAAAAAGATTCTTTCATTTTACGTCAGCAGTATTCACAATGCCTGAGAAAACTGGCTCTGACAGCATTCCCGTTTTATTTATACACTCCATTAATTTCTGCACTGTCTTTGCTCTACCGACTAACCTTAACATTTAAAGGTAGGATAAAGTAAACCATCCTTGTACCCCACTAAATAGCTAACCTCTAACTTCTATTAAAAATCAAGTTTTCAAAAGCCTTGTCTTAAGTTTGTATAAAGTAGAACACACGCTTTACAAAGAAGCGTTTAGACCTTGGCCGCTCGGAGGGTTGCAGGCAGACTGTTGTGCTGCCCTGCGCCAAGCACGAGCAGCTCCCCCTGCACAACCCAAGGCTCGGCAGGCAGAGCTTGCCCCGAGGGAGATTTTCCAAGAAAACACAAAGCTCATCCCGACTCCCTTCTCAAATCCCATACGCTACAGTTAGTGGTGCCACGGGTAGTGGCTGTGCACTCACATTGATGGCTGTCCAAAGCTACAAATCTGAAAGACCGTATCCAGGGAGGGCATTTATGGCACTGGAGAAGGCAATACATGGCATCAATAGAAGGAAGCCTGCGGAAGGTGCCTGATGGAAGTCTAAGAGGAGGTGGTATAAAGGGGGCTGGGATGCTAGGAGTTTCTCCAGGGTATGAAGCAGACAATTTCCTCCAGAGATGGTGGAAGAGGATTTGGGAGAGTTAGTATATACTGTGCTGAGTACAGAGGCACAGAAATTGTTTGAGTCAGCCCAGCGTTTGCCTCTTCTCACAGATGCTTTGGGTAGTGTGCTGGACTTTGGTATCTTAGCATCAAATTGGTGGAAGATACATAGAGTCCACTCCTTCAAAACAAAGTCCTTTTCCACACCTTCTCCCCATTTCCACCGACCGTGCAAGAAGAGCAGCTTTATGGGTAGAGTCTCATGGAGCGCCTTAGAACCTCCATGTCTGCTACATTGCCACTTGCTTTTACTGATGGAGTGATTTCACATCTTTGTTTTATATCTGTTATAAAATTCCTAATTGTGTAGTCCCAATGAGGATGGGCCAGGCACCTGTCTTCCCTCACCATCTGCTGTCATCTTCCCCAGTGAATGCTCCTGCTACCTTTACCCCACTTGATATTTACCTATTCCTAAGAACAGGGGAAAGTGCTGTATGAAGATTATCAATGTCCATTGTCCTAATTAGGAGTATAGAGACTAGACAGAAGGACTGTGGTGTCTCACACTGGGAGCAGCCATTAGCAACATAGTATAGGAAGGTGAAACTCCTGGTTGTCTGGTTATGGCTCTGCCATGCTGGTTCACACACAATGCAAAGTTTCATTTGGGAAATGAGAGGTTGGCTCAAAGCACAAAATGCCGATAAATTATTTAAAAACCCATAGAAGAGATCATGTTTGAAACTGCCCATTTATGAAATAGAAATAATTGTGTCTTTCTGTATCCCACATCTGGCTGAAAGCCCATCTTTAAACAACACAGAAAGTCTATCTGACAGAAAATGAAGGCTGAGAGATCAAACAGTGGAAATCAATGCCTCTTGCGGTTAGTTTGGGCATATTACACATAAATGATAGATGTTCCTATTTTATTTGTCACATGCTGGTATCTAGAGAAATTATATCTTTCAGATAAGCATGTGAATAATTATTATTTTAATAAATTACTTCTTTGGCATGCTTAAAAATCTTTGCTCTCACTGTAAACATTTTTAAAGCAATTAACAAAACTAAGGACAGTACTATTGGCACAATTTTATTTTGGAGAGTCTCTGATAATCTGTACAACAGTTCAGTAGTTGTGTTCATATTTTCACTACTTCTTGTGCCAATTAAGGCTACATGACTGCAGACCAAGCCTTTGCTTAATTAACAAAAGGTAGCTTAGTTAATCCAGTATCTTTTATTAGACAAACAATTTAGAAGAGAGATACACAAGTATAAAGCTTGAAGCATAGATTGTTTGCCCATAGGCGTCTGCTATTGTAAACTGTGTGTAAGGCTGTATGAAGCACACCATATTGTCACTGGTGGACATAAGCAGACTTTCTTAAAGATTTATTCCAGCATATATTATTAAAGAATCTGGTCTTGTGGTTAATTGCACAAGAAATTTTCTTCAGCCAAAACTAACAATCTCTGTCACTAACAAATGACTTTTTAGAAAAATGAACACAAATGCTGATTGTTTGTCCCCTTTACTGACTCTCAGAATAAGTAATTTCTGATAATGAGACAGCCAGAGGCTACTTATAAAATTTCTTAGCATGACTCTCTAAGAAGGCTTTTCATAAATGCATTAGTAGCATGTTTTTATCCTTGAGCCCACCCCTAAAGCTCAAGAAGAGACCTGAAACAGAGAACACAGGCTTTTGTTTCCTTAACAGGAGTGGAGGTGGAGATCAAGGAGACACTCAAGCTCAGCTCTTCATCTGCTGGTTTCCTAGCATTTCCATACCTTTAGACAAAGCAAACAAACACACATACCCAACAGGAAAAACATCCCACAAGAAACTCCTCAAAAAACCAGCAACAAATATCTCTCCATTTAAAAAAGAAATAAATAATCAAACCCAAATAACCACCCACTTAAAACCTCCTGGCAGCTTAGAGGCACACTGCAATAGCATGCAGTTTGGCAGGAACTGGCTAAATTTCTGTTATTAAAGTTTCATTCAAAGATCTGTAAAGTAAAAGATGATGTTGATAAAGCTTTTAAGCACTCTGCAGATTTTTAAGCACAGAACATTCACCTGTATCCTACTCCTCCTGGACAGGAGCATACACAGCTACTCTAAAAATCACAAAAGATGCAAAGCAATTTACCAAAAAAACCCAAAGGAGAAAAAAAACCCCAACAAACCTACCCCCAAAAAACCATGAGATTGAGAGACCCAAGTAACTCTAGTTTCTACCCAAGAAAAGACGAGGCTTATTAGTAACACTCCGGTACTGTAAAAAAAATCTAAGAAGGTGCTATGAACAGTCGTCCTCACCACACTGTTGTATATCCCTGGGGTATGAATTAGAAGCTTTTACTAGAGACTACAGGAACATGCTGTACTCAGAGTCCACATACTGTGGGATGGGTGACTCACTGCATTATCACCTCCTGTATTTCATTAAACTACTATGGTTGTAGGTGCAACTTCATTACAGTGAAAGTAGAGGCTCACAACTCTATGACAGATACAGCTTTCTAACCCATGGGAAACAGAAGACAGTTTTACTGCACAGAAGGTAACAGAAGTAGTTATGACCCCTTACCCATCCCCACACCAACCAACCAAACCAACCAACCTTTGGTTTTTTTGCTTTGCTGATGGAGTGATTTCATATACACATCTTTGGTTTATATCTACTATAAAATTCCTAATCGTGTAGTCCCAATGAGTATGGGCCAGGCGCCTGTCTGGCGCACACACAAAAAAAAACAACCCCAAACCAAGAAAATATTTTAGGATATAACAGGAGTCCCCCCAGACAGCACAACTCATATCAGTACACTGTAACTGGTACAGCCATGTCAAGGGGCATACATCAGAAAGTTTTGACAAAGTCAAAGAGTTTGAAAATTACTTCAGAAGCAAGAAAAGATCACAGATTATAACTTTGTCATTTATGATATAAAATCAGTACATAGATAGGCAAGGAAAATTTACCTCAGTCCTAAATTACTTCCCTCAAATAATTCAGATTAGGTTTTGATGTGTGATAAAACCTTAGCAAAAATTTAACTGTCCATAGCTCCCTTCCCCTACCATCCATCCCTGAAAGCACATTCACAATTGCAGCTCTCCTAATTCCAGGGCATGCAGACTATTTCTCTGAGGTGTTAGCAAGCCTCTACTGATGGTACTTAATGTCAAATGCAGAAGCTAACCTTAGCTATATAAAAGAAAACATCAATTTATTTACCGCATCTGTTGTGTGCGCTCTGAATCATCTGTTGATGATTTTGAATATATAAGATATTCTTTGGCTAGTCCTACAGAGTCAAACCTTAGCAAAAGCAAGCTAAGCTTTGTTTCTTTTTGTCTGTTGAGAGATTTGGGGTGGGGGGGTGGGGGGGGAAGTAAGTACAATCACTTGATGCCTATTTAAAAGCCATAAAGTAGCACAGGAGCAAATCTGGTAGCAAGGGCAAGGCATCATAATCAATAAATACATGAAAGATCATTACTCAAGACTACTAGCTGAACATGCAGGCGTGGGAAGAAGGTTGTCTTGTTTTAAAGCTTGTTAATGGAATGAGTTTAATGCAGTAAAGGCTCTTTAAACAGCTAATACATTTCTAGACTGCCTTCTCACTTTCTGCTCTGAAGATGTTATTGCATCAGAGTTTTGCTAACAGACAGATGTTTGCTCTTTTGGAAGTGCTGTTTATTGAATCTTCTGCTCTGTTCTCGCTTTGAGCTTCCCTTGCACTTGCTATGTTTCCTGCTATTCCTTCTCTCTCCTTTGAACTGTAAGCTTGCAGGAGTAAGGACTGTTATCTCACATGCAACACTCCAAGCGGCCACTAAAAATCAGCCACGTACATAGATGCACACATGTGCAAAATAAAGGTTTTTTTCAGCACACAAAGCCAAAATGCTTCTGACTTGATATCAGTAACCCCAATAACACCACACACCCACAATAATTTATTGATTCATAAAGTTTTGGTGCCTCCAGTTCAGCAAAGAAAACACAGATGTGCTTAGGAAATCATCAGCCTATGTCCAGTGCTATGGGTTCTTCGCTCTGAGTGTTATCTGCTAATGTTTGCTTCTCCCTTAGAATGACAGGGCACTGAACTGCACATTATAAGGCAGATGGTAAAAGGGAGAACACTGAATATGACTTTTTAAAATTATTAATTATTAGACATGGCTCCTCAGAGCTTATGCAAACAAAGCTGCAATTAATAGGTCTTTGGCTGAGTGAAAGATGCATGCCTTTCCTCCGTCTATGCCTGAATAAACTAAAGCCAAAACATAAAGTCTTTGTAAATTGCCCTTTGAAGTCAGTTCATTTATCAGGGAAGATAGAAAGGGATCTAACTCGGGAGTAATATTTACTTCAGCCACAAAGACTCTGTGCTTATAATGAATTCATCATCTAATTTTCTACATCTGCTGTGCTGAGACTTGAAGAATCTTGCTTGCTTGCTTTTTTTCAACTACTGTTTGGCACAGAATGCTTGAACAGAGCTGGGTTGTAAGTGCCATGATCACAGATCTAGCATCTCTCTGGCGGTAGGGAAAGAAGAGGTTCTGTTTATAGTTTTTCTGGGCAGCATTAGCCAGTGGACATGCTGCTGCTCTGAGCATCCTTGGGATGGGCTTCGCAGGGATATACCTTTAACTTTGTGATCAGCTATGACAAGGCCTGCAGGTTTGTCAGGATTTTCCTCTCATCCGCTTCCTTTTCTCCTCTCATCTGCTTCCTTCTTCTCCTCTACAGTACATTGGAATTGCTTGAACATATAAATGAACAAAAGGCATTAGAAACAGCTGCATCTGCTGAATGGAAATCGGGCAGGTTTCAAGCAAAAAGGAAGACATGCTGAAGCTGGTAAGCACTGTGAAATAAAAAAAGCCTAAAAAAATTAGTTTATTTTGTTCTCTCTAACCCTTGTTCAGCTGCATTAAAAGAATACTTTTCTCAAGTAATGAGATAAAAAAACAGCTTAAGCAGCTTACAGAGAAGCTCTAATGAACTTGTAGGCATTTAGGCAGAAAATTTTGGGTGTCAGTTCTGACAGGCAGCAGAAAAGTACATATTCCCATGAAAACTACAGCACCGATCTTCAATAAATACAGGGAGCAAAACAACTCACAGTGTGAGGTGGACTACAGAAATAGACATGCATATGTGATCATGATACTCGTGTCATTGAAAGTGTACATCTAGTTACCTGCTGAATTTTATTACCTTAAATATTACCTTTAAAATCTGAAGTGTCTGAATTGTATCCACAGTGATACTTGAAGCACTGAGAATCACAAGAAATATTGGTGGTATTCTTTGGATAAGAAGTCCTCAATCAAAGTATTTCTAACTTCATCACTGTCAGGTGATGTATGCCATATAGCCTGTTCCTGGGGTGGTCAAGTACCAACAGCAGTTAGAAAGGAGACATGCAGTTACTGCAAAACAGCAAAATTCCTTAGAAACCCAGGAATTGCTAATTTAAGCCAGAAAGAGATTCACCTAGTGTGTACTACAGTGTGCATGAGTATGTTAAACTTACAGAGATTTGCTTATAAATATGCATTTCTTTAGATAACCTAAAAAATGTTCTAATTTTACTATAACACATTAATTCTGCGTTGATGGTTGAAAAAATGACTGCTTCTTGCCAAGACACCCTTGTAAAAGCAGCTGTTGAAATCAAGTAGTTCTTCCTGCCTGTTTTTAAGATGTAAATAAACAATGTTTTATCAACAAAGTAGCCTCCCAAATGGGAATTTTAGACTAAACTGCAACAAACTGAAGGCAAAGATCTTAAATGTTGTAAGACAATTTTCAGTGTGAGTAAAAGAGTAGCATGTAGTGAAGTGGGGTGCCCAGCTCCCACCCTGTTAACTTGAAGTTAAATACTGTTTACACAGGCAGAATGCTAAACATAAATCCTTGTTAAACATTGGCTAATAATTATACTTCGTACTTATTCAAAGCCTTTCATCTGATCATCTCGGAACCCTCTACAAACACAAATTCATTTTCACAGCATCGTAGGAACAGATAAACAATTACTAAAGATAGCAGATCTCTGGAGTAGAAATGGACCCTCTCTCTGTATAGCAGGACAATACTCAACATCCTTACCTAGAGGTAAGGAGAGGTTCAATAACACAGCCGTAGACTGTAGGAATCTGGCAGTTTCAGCTGTACTGCAGTTTTTATGTTAAAGTTAGCATAGTGAAAAATGAAGCTAGATTTCCCTTGTGTTCTATTGATAAAATAAATATAAATATTTATTTCTCATAACTAAAGGTCAGGCTCTTAAACTAGTAACACAAAAGCATCCCACACAGACCAGAAAAAGTTTAAAGCACAGCCATTAGGAAGGCCAGTCAGCTATCTTAATCTGATAAACTGTTTTTGGCAACAAATTAAAACAGTTGATTCTTGTTTGTAGGTGGTTTTTAATGGCTTGTTCTTGCATTTTAAGGTACTGGCTCAAGATTTCAGGTTTATGACAGGAAATGTATTTAACTTTTTTCTTTAAGTTTTTACTTAAAAATAATAAAGAAGATGCATTGGCTAGAGCAACAGACAACTTATGTCTTCATTGGAATCAGTGAAGAAATCACCTCAAGGTGATTATCTAGCATAAAACATAAATTAGTTGTCAACTATTATGTGAATAGCATCATGAAAGTTCTTAGAGTAATTTGTGTGGCTTGCAGATGGCACAGGCTCGATTTCATTAAAAAGCAGCAATATGAGAGACCAGACTCCAGATTAAGATTTCCTCTTTAAAAACAGTATATGGAAGCAAAACAACTAACTTGAATCACACTGAAGCCTCGGTGTCATTTACATTCAGAGGAGACATGATAGCCCTAGACAACTATTCAGGCTGACATTTTGAGCAGCAGAGGTCTCTGGTATTTTTGGCCTCAATATTTTAAAGCATAGAACATAAACAAGGCAGTCAAAATGGCCTGTGGATTTAATAATTTTGCAATGTTGTCTTCTGCTGCAAATACGATTCAATTGTCTCGGTGATTTCATCTATCCCTTGGTGTCACAAGTGCTTTCAAAATTTTTAATCTACTTGTTCTGCTCTGCCTGCAACATATCGTACAGCCAGCTGATAAGATCATTATCAGTGCAAGCCAAAGGTAGAAACTTTTCTGGTAAATCTGTGTAAGGCGAAACTATGGATTTGGGGATATATTTGTGCTTGTCTAGTCCAACCCCTATCTCTCAGAGCACAGGATGCATTTTGCAAAGTAACTATAGCTGGCTGTGCAGTTTTACAAAAGATGAAGGTCTAAGGCTGTATGCTAGATCAAGTGCAGAGCATAACATTCCCCAGGGAAGGTTACATTCCTGGTTGGGGTACAGAGCCATAATTTTTCCATCTCCAGTGGGCTGATGGTTGAGGAAGTTTCCTTCATGCCACTTGGCATGTATGCAGCAGATGTGATAAAGATTGCATTGGATAATGGGGAAACCCATGCCCAGTAATAAGATCACTATTGTTTTTGTAGATGATA